>NC_053186.1:16072598-17485290 GCF_905163445.1 Pararge aegeria
GTCGATAAACTAGCAATTATGATTTTGCAACAATCGGGGCCTCGTTTCAATATAATTATAACATATTAAACTCAAATTTTCAGTACCACAATTTCTAAAATAGCTTAAACGCCGTTAATGGAGCGAGAAAGACACTTTGATTTCTTTACCTAGTAAGGAATGACAGACTAAAGTTATTTTGTTAAGCATCTTATATGTCCTACGTACTTACTACGTAAGTCAATGATTACTATTTACCAGTATTTCCAATTTCACATAGCGGCACAAAAACACCACAAAAAAATCTACAAACTTGGGAAAGGAACTAGGTGCCGTTCCCGCAGGATTTAAAAAAGTCAATTTCTTATGTCCAGCTAAGTAACGAAACAGATCTTGACAATATATTGCAAAGAGAAAGATTGCATCCTAGAGACAAATATAGTATATATTCGAAGGCCTTAACGTTAAATTAACGTTTTGTGGTTAACAAAAAAAATACGAAAAAAAACGCGCGGACAACAGCTTAGCAGTATTGAAACAATAAACCTTATAAACACTAGTTCAAGTTCGCAAAGTTCCGTTGACCGCACCATTTGTGTTCGTAAACGATGGCAAAAGGTCAGCACTTCCTCACTATCAGATGTACTCAGCGCGGCGGCTCTATGCCCGCGGGGGTCGGGCCATCTTCGACAAGTTCAAGGCGCATCGTTCCGTTGACCGAGTATCTTTCACCCGAGGGATTAGGCTTCGAGCTATGTACTGATTCAGTATATAATCAAAAATATAGTATTTAAAGGAATTACAACCCACTTATCTCTACACTCGACCTCGTACGCAGTAATGTTGCTCCGTTTGACGGTTTTAGGATTTAATTAACTGTAAAAAGTACCAGGAGAACACCTTAACAACTGACGCCTGAGAAAAACAATATTCTTCTTAACATAATGAGCAAATTAAAAATCGTAAGAACTAATTCTGAACAAAAAAAAACTTTTTAAAATAAAAGAAAAACTAATTTTTAGTGGCAAGAAATAATTATTTTCTGCAAACAGATTGAAGTCGGTGTGATGAGCAACGTAACATTTGCGTTGGTCTTTAAATATCTGTGCCTAACGGAGGCGCGTAAGTGAGTAAGTGACATGAGTGATAATCATAGTTTTTTTATATTCGATGACATTTGCTAATCAGGAATTTGTGAGCCATTAGCATCATTTATCGCTGCTATTTTTCTGTTCCGGTGTTTGATGACCGAGTCACCGGAACGGCATGTACCGTTGACCGAGTCACCTTTGACCCTGGGATTTGTGCCTTCGTGTATTGAATTAATGATAAAGATATACAATGTTATTTATTCGTAGCTTTCATATTACTTATTATAATACTAATGTTACTCCCGTTCTCGGAAACGTTCGTTTTCATGGGATAAAAAGTAGCCTATGCATATTGACAACGTAGTATAGCTTTAACAAAAAAGTACACCTACGCCTCAAATTCATGGACACAGTGCGGCATGTTTCAGGAAGTGTTCCTTGCGTGCCCTGTGAAGTATTGATCTGTAGGCGATGCTTTTCCACTAACCATCAGCTTGGTCCGACAATCTATATATATAAAAGAGAAAGTGTGTGGGTATGTTCCGCTATAGGCTCCGAAACGGGTGGACCGATTTCAATGAAACTTTCAGGGAATCTCCGGATTGACCTGGCGAGTAATCCTGTAAAGTTTGGTGACGATCGGAGCACTCCTATTTTTGAACTGTCAAACTGTCAAATACAGCTTTTATTTACTATGATGATGTTCTATTGTTGGGTGTACATAGGTGTAGATAATGATCTTCACCCGCTCAAGAAGAGAATAGAAGAGAATGAATACGGAGAGAAATAAATGATTTAATATATTATCAGACTCAAATTAAAAATGTAATGATGTAAGTTTATTGTTTAAATAAAATCTAGCCGGGCGAAGCGGGCTGGGTACGCTAGTTGTTACTATAAAACATATTTTTGTATGCTTAGATACGTATACAGGAAAGATTAGTTCTTTAGTCCCATCGGTCGACTACACTGATGGTTTACTGTAAAACAAGGTTTTTCTCCCCCGGTCGTTTATTGATAAACAAGGGCTCTCTCCCCCATTTCACACCCATTTGTTTTGAACATGTATTTTCGCAAATTCCTTATTATTGCAGCCCGTATTTTTAGAATACGTTCTCAAGATGGATATATCGATTATCAACTTTGCTCTACATATCAGTTTACTCAAAATATGATATTTAGAAACTATTTTTAGAACGTACATTACATACGACCAGCTATCGCCCGCGTCTTCGTACTCTCGGTTTTTTGATTTTTCATGAATCCTGCGGGAACCGAACATTTTTCCCGTATTAAAAGCCAACATATGTATTAATCCAGGGTTTAATCTATCTCTATTTCAAAACCAAGCAAATTGGTTCAGTAGTTTTTGCGTGAGAGAGTGAGTAACAAACATCCATCATCCATCCAGCCAGCCGTCCTTACAGACTTTCGCATTCATAATTATAGTTGGATTAAAATTTGCGCAACCTCATAAACACGATGAAATATGTTCACAAATATGCAAATATAAACATTAAACGTGTAAAATTAAAACATCTTGATAATTTTCAAAAAGACCTTCAAAAGCAACTGCCACCTACGCAAATACACGCAAGGAGATACAAACAAAGTAATTTTTAAAAACAATGTGTGCGAGACGTATTTGGACTCGCATGCATTAAACCTGAAAGGCAAGACCACCTGTTGACCTGAGTATGGGACAAGTTAGCACAAAAGGAATTGATGATTTAATATAACGAGTTTTAAAGTAAAGTTATTAGTTTAAAAGGTCTTCCCTATCTGCCACTGCTGGACATAGGGTTTAGTCAGGATTTTCCATTTTTTTTTTTATAACAATAAACAGAGCAACACTTCGCAGGGTTAGCGGGCGACACGTCCTGCAAGTGCCGCAATGTGTCTATAGATTTAAGGCGTAGATGTTAAGCGTGATGTGCTTTTAATTTTACCGGCAACCACACCTTTTAGAACGGAACACAGCACTGCTGCTTGGCGAAAACAATGCAGCAGAAGCAATGAGTATGGCGGGAGTAATCAAAATATTTCTTTAAAAACAATATTAAAATTTCTGAACGGACGGGATTTAAACCCAATTCAAACCTATCCCACACTGGGCCAGAGTGGTGGACTAAGGCCTTAAACCCTTCTATTGTGGGAGGATACAAAAAGCAGCCTTATCGCTATTAGGGGAGGACTAAGTTCTAACCGAGCACGCATCTCAACTTTTTGGAGTTAGGTAGGAATAAAATATCACTTGCTTGAGTTCTCCATAATGTTGAGAAAGGTATATCAAGTCTACCAATCCACACTTAGCCAGCGTGGTGGACTACGGTCAAAACCCTGCTCATTTTGAGAGGAGATTCGTACCCTGTAGTGGGCCGATAATGCATTCATAATGATACATAATGATGGATGAATATCTAATAATACCTATCTACTAATGGGTGTAACGACGTCGCCTGTTCTAAAACAACAATATAATATGGCTTACATTAAAAATAGTTAATAGGAACAAAAAGACCGCGGTAGAATTCCTTCGCCATTGTTCAAGATTAGAAACTAGTCAACCGCGCCATACGAGGGTCACACGCCACACCTTTTGTCTGAAAGCCATTATGAAGAGTGATATTTCGGAAGCGATAAGTGAAGACCAATCAAAATATGAAGACACATTTGCTCCGCATAAAATAATTAACCAAAAATCCAGGGATTTCTTAAACGCATACCAAAATATGAAGAATCGAGTAGTTAATTGCACTTCTAGCAAATAAGCTTTATATCACTTCAACTCTGAACTATAGTATTTACCTCATAAACTAACATTTTAGATAGCATAAAGAAATAGGTTTAACATTGCAACGAGCTGTGCATCTTTTTCTAAAATTGTTTTAAACTCCGCAACAAACGGGCACAAAAGCAAAAATATTTTTCCTTAATTCCTTCCTTGCCTTTTATATCGGTTTTGTATGTGCCATATGCAAAAATGCAAAATCTTCATCTTATATTAGTTTAGATATTTAAAAACCTTTTGAATTAATTATTCTAAATGCAAATACCTTTAAACTAAAACCAACTCAATCAAGATACCATTAAGGTATCCAAGCTGTCTCTATTCAAGTAAGTTTTATATCATTTTCTTGTCTGAGCTATTCCCGCAACTGACATTAATGTTGTTTTAACATTACCCACGTAAAATATATAGGAAACCTATAACCTCAAAAAGTAAAAAGCTACATCTTTTTTTTTTTTGATCTTTAACAATAAAATGCATAATTTATATGAACGGAATTCAAATAAAGGGTATTTATTGTTTTGCGGTATTTTTATATATGCCTCTCCCATCGGCTAGCAATTATATAGGAATTTGAAATTACCTTTTGGAGCTTTTGTGTTTTCAAGCCTTTTATTTAATAATGCGATTTTGTTATGCGTTAGAATGTTTTTTTTAAATTATTAACTGTACTATATGACTCGTATCCAGCGATAATCGCAATGGATAGAAGATTTTGAAAATGATTATAACATAACCTAATTATTTTCGGATATTTTATTGTTACTAAGCAACCAGTTTGCCTGTTGAGGGATTCGGCAAACTCAATTGGTTGGAAATTGATGTAAAAGAATGTAAAATATTGGTTACCTCGACCAACACACCACGTCTTAACTAATTCCACTTAAATCCAAAATCACTACTTTGAACATTAAGACATGCAATTACCTGCAATTCAGTCTAAGTAAATGTCACCCTCTCCATCTCCCTCTCTCTCTCTCTGCTTCACTCTCTCCTCCCTTCTGCCTCTCGTTCTCTCCCTCTGCCACTCTGTCTCTCAGTATCACACACTCATCTCTACTTTTCGGAGTTACGTGCTTTTTAAGCAATTAAATAACACTTGCTTCAACGGTCTAAGAAAACATCGAGAGGAAACCTGCAAGCCTGAGAGTTCTACATAATGTTCTCAAAGGCGTGTGAATTCTACCAATCCGCACTTGGCCTTCTCATTCTGAAAAGATCCTTCATTGGACCGGTGATCGATTGTGAAATACAACTTACACTGTTTTCAAAAAGGAGTATATATCACTCTCCTCAATTACTATAGTATCACGTACACAAAATCACAATGGCGACCGTGAACGATTTCACGAATGCGTTGATAATTTAATCGCAAACGTTTAACAGTTACGTTACGTGCGGTTAACGTATAACTGTTATACAACAACGTTAACCTTTAACTGTTATCGATTGTCACTAATTACTTTACGAGGTAACTGGTAAACCGTTTCATAAGTTTTTGGAATTTCGACAAATTGATTTTTGTCATGAGGGCAAAACAAATTTTTGTTCACCTCTCTTGTTGTGCTGCTGTAAACTTTTATATGAGAGGCTTTGATTTGGCTCTGATGGGAGTATTTGTATTAGAGCAGCGAATAAATCCCTCTTTCCTATACGAGAAAAACCTATTGGTACTAAGGAATTTTGGCCTAAGAATCGATGGAAGCTGAATTTTTAGACGTGCCTTTTCAAAAAAAAATTCTAACAGGCCGAGATCGATTTCTATTTTGAAAGTATAGCGCGTGATTATTGCTTGATAGAAACGATTTTAAATGCTGTTTTGATGCTCGAATAATGATATTCCTGATCTTCTGTTGAACTCGTAACTGGTAAATAATAAACTGGAAAACAAATTTAATCACGTCTCAAAAACCCTATGTGTTTACATAGGGTTTTTGTGAGATTTTTAATTTATACACTCGTGAGTAATGACATGTCAAACTGTCAATATTAGACGTGTATTAAATAACTATGCAATCAATTGGATACCTAACACGAAATTATTAAATAAAATTAATTATAAAACTAATATCACGAATAGTTAGTGAGGTTAAATATCAGATTTTAAGCAACGTGACCTAAGATCATATGTAGTTCATGTTTATTTTAAATTAGCAAGATGTGTCTGGAAGAGAGAATATTATTATTAATATTCTGTATAATTATTTCAAAGGGACAAACTTTTTTAAGTAGCAAGTAAATTATCATTTGCTTTAACAGTCAAGGAAAACATTTTCAAGAAACCTGCATGCCGGAGAGTTCTCAAAGACGTGCGAAGTCTACCTATCCGGACTTGGCCAGCGTGGTGGACACTTCTACGACCCTTATCATTCCAATAGAAGACCCGTGGCCTGTAGTGTGGCGGAATTGATTATTATTATGATGTAAGCAAGCAGGTATGGCGACCAGATCTTGATGATAATATCAGAACTAAGCCGGAAGACACCCAAACAAAATGTATTTAGGGAGGGGGTATAACGCTTTGTCCTCACGTGACGATTTATACTACTTAACGCCCTACGCAAGACACGCAAAGGAATTTTTATTTTAAGAATAAAATAATTATTTAGGCATAAGAATACTAAGCTTTTGAAAAAACATCATAAACCGCACAGATCTACCTGGTTATCGCGTAATAGATTTAACGAAAACAGTTATGGGTTTACGAGTATACACATTGCTAGCGCTTATTCAGATATAATTAGGGAAACAAATAACTGTCAGCAATGTAGTAACATAACGGGGACGCGAGCGAATTCTTTATTTTTTTTAATAACCGGAGCGGTTTTTCCCCCAAGGCTAATAAATCTAACCGGGCACTGGTTTTGATGTGAATGTTTATAAGTCGTAGGATTTTATGCAAACCGTGTCGAAATGTTGCATTCCGACATCACGTATGCAGGTATTTTTTTTTTCAAGATCAACGGTAATACCTCTTTAAGGCATCATAACATGAATATGTATAGATACAAACTCGCCACCTTCGGCTTCTTAGTTTACCATTTTGAAAAACACATCCCATTGGTGTCAATCAACACAAATTCAATTTGACGCCCCGCAACTATGTCCGCGTGAAATTTTCGATTACCCGTAGAAGAACTTTGATGATGACTATTTGCATATTGCAAAAAAAAAAATTAATAATGATAAAGTAGTCATTTTGCGTTCAAAGTAGCAAGGTATTATTTCCTAGTTAACGCTATCGTGTAGTATTTAAAAGAGCTAATGTGAACGTATTATGGAATATGGCTTACCAAAATACTAAGCGGGCAAATAAAGATCAACGCCCTGAAATTTAAAAGCATTTTGCACTCATTCAACTAATTCACGATGTTCTAGTTAACGATATCGTGTAGTATCTAAACGAGCGAATATGATCGTATTTTTAAGTCTTTGTTATTACTGAATATGGCTTACCAAAATACTAAGTGAGCAAATATAAATATGCACTCCAACTAATTCACGATGTAAGAGTTAGTATGTTAGTATGGTAGCTAGTTCACAAAAGTTTTGCGGTATGATTTCACACGGCGCTAGATCATTATCAGTACATTAGCTAACAATGTAACTTACGCGGTACGATACTATCAAAGAGGTTCTGTCTGTTTATTAGTATACGAAAATGGACTGCCTCGTTAGTCTAGTTGTTAGTATGTTCAACAAGGGTTCACGAGGTCCTGGGTTTGATTCCTGGGTTGGGCAAAGAATTGACGATTTTCTGTTAAAAACTCTAAATACTACTCTCTACCCACAGCCCGGAAATTTCAAATTGGCAATGTCATTCCCCCTGTTTTAAGTGAGTAGATAACAAAGGCCAACAGTTCGGTAATATTATTACTGATTTGCTATAATATTCGTTACAGAGCTCGTCCGGGAGAGTTCTATCGCCATGATTATTTCTGCGGCAAAGCAGCATTTTTCCAATAATGTATTTTGGGTATGAAGGGCGTGGTTACTTATAACTGGAATATGAGAGTTAACACATACGCCTCAGGTTGCAGATGTTCCTGGCATGCCCTGTTAAGTGTTCCTCCCTTTAACGGCGATGGTTTTCCTCTTAATATCGGATGCCCATCTGCATGGTCGGACAGATAATACTATCAAAAAAAAATGGGGGGCACTATATTCCGTAACCACACACACCACTCACTAGCACGATGATACACATACACACTGCACTCAAAATAACACCGGCACGCACGTAGATATACTACACACACGCACACACACGCGCGCACAAATGTGTCATATTATTAAATAAAAATAAAAATGTAAATATATTAAGGGAGCGAGATCTTCTAGCGCAGGATTTAAACTTAACA
This sequence comes from Pararge aegeria, assembly GCF_905163445.1. Classification (NCBI taxonomy): domain Eukaryota; kingdom Metazoa; phylum Arthropoda; class Insecta; order Lepidoptera; family Nymphalidae; genus Pararge; species Pararge aegeria. The sequence continues at coordinate 16,080,821 of NC_053186.1, forward strand.
GAACAGTCTGCTATTGAAAAATGTGAAAAAAAATAGTTTTCATTTCATAATTTCAATTTTCATTGCATTTTCATTTCATTTCATAACAGTGGTACGATAATAGTTTGATGTTGATGAGAATAAACGGCACTAAAAGTAAAGAATCAATCTAAGTACTCCATATCTGTGTTGTAAACATCAAACTGTTACGTAAAACCAGTGTTCGAAATGCCTACTGGTCTAGATAATATGCCGCAACGTGGTGATGATGTGCAGCGATGGCAACATCGTACGACCATGTGTATATAAACACCCCATGATTACACTAAACTTGTGTTGAAAACGTGTTAATTGGTGTGAAATTAAATATTTCTATTAACTTGCCATGCTTTCAAAGTTCTAGTTTATAATAGTTGTAACAAAACTTTTTATGGTCTTGTGCATAAAACTGTTTATTGATTGCCTCTATTAATTACATTGAATAAATTATATACAAATCTTACACGGTTTTTTTAAATCATTGAAAGTAAAAATTCATCAGGCAATTTTATTCCTATATTTTGGCAGACGTAAAATTTCTGCTCTTAGCAAGAGCCTTGGTAAAAATCAGTTTTTTTTTTTTAAGAAACCTAGGTTTATGACGTAAGCGTTGCAGGCGAGGACTGATTCCACTTACCGCTCTGATACACTTCTTCTGGCCAATAAATAAACGCTGTGTGTCCATCGACTTGCCCCATATGAACAGGATCATACAATTACTGGTGGTCAGTCATGATACACTATCTAAGATGGATATATACTATGGATATATACTATCTAAGATGGTAGCGGGCTAACATTTAAGAGGTTTAGCAGTTATGTTAAACCCAAACCCCTAATCGGTTTCATGGCGGCATCGTACCGGAACGCTTAATGGTTTGGCGGCACGTCTTAGTCGATAGGGTGGAAACTAGCCATGGCCGAAGCTTTCCTTTAGACAAGAACGGAGAAAATTCAGGAATTATAAATTCCTATCTCCGCCTGGAATAGAACCCGTGAGATCCCACTTATAACACTACCACTGCGCGAGGTACGTCATAAAATCAGTTTTTTTTTGTGAAACGTTTCCATTCATTAAAATTCAAATTACCCGACCAATAAACGAAACACTCAGACGCTCAATATAAATATGAGTTTTGTTATAATAAATATCTCGTGAGACATTTTCGCGAAGTTTATAATTAAACTAAATCAAATACGGAATTGGCAAGCGACCGTAGATCGTATACAGGATGTTTAATTTATCTGAGGCAGTTATCGCCACGCTCACAACAATTACCCGCGTCCAGGTGGATACTGACCTTTTGTGCACTGCTGGCAAATGATATTCAAAAAAGGGGGTGATAAGCCACCAAACATAATAAAGTGTCACTGATGCGCGATTAAGAGAAATGGTTATAATTTTAAGTTCGCCCTATTTTCCAGAGTTCAGCAGGGCTAGCACGCGCGGGAGATAAAAGTTATATCCCCCGATTATATCCCCTGACAAGGGATATAATTAACGTGCTAAATCACTGAAACATGGAATAGGAGAAATTTATTAACACACATTTATTATTTGGCTATTATTTCCACTTGTGCGTCAGTGCTCCGGGAGTTGATAAAGCTGTGGGAGAAGGTAAATTTTTATCCTCTCCCCGGGGAGGTTATTGTCTCCCGCCCATGCTAGCCGTGATGAGGTAATTTTGGACCTTGGGAAATGAGTTTAAACATAACGTATTCTTATTAGAACATTATGGAGAGCTCTCCATAATGTTCTAATCAAGCAATAAATGTTAGCCCGCTACCATCTTAGATAGTATATATCCATAGTATATATCCATCTTAGATAGTGTATCATGACTGACCACCAGTAATTGTATGATCCTGTTCATATGGGGCAAGTCGATGGACACACAGCGTTTATTTATTGGCCAGAAGAAGTGTATCAGAGCGGTAAGTGGAATCAGTCCTCGCCTGCAACGCTTACGTCATATACCTAGGTTTCTTAAAAAAAAAACTGATTTTTACCAAGGCTCTTGCTAAGAGCAGAAATTTTACGTCTGCCAAAATATAGGAATAAAATTGCCTGATGAATTTTTACTTTCAATGATTTAAAAAAACCGTGTAAGATTTGTATATAATTTATTCAATGTAATTAATAGAGGCAATCAATAAACAGTTTTATGCACAAGACCATAAAAAGTTCTGTTACAACTATTATAAACTAGAACTTTGAAAGCATGGCAAGTTAATAGAAATATTTAATTTCACACCAATTAACACGTTTTCAACACAAGTTTAGTGTAATCATGGGGTGTTTATATACAGGCAAGCTTACCACCCGTTTAACTTCACTCTTAAAACAAATGATCTGCACTTAGCGTGGTTGATTTATTTATTTATTTTAAGGGACAATCAACAGGTTACAATAACAACTCTTAAAAACTAAACAGAAAATGAAAAAAAAACATATAAATGTAATATTGTAGACCCACTTAAAGACTGCCACAACTTGCGAATACAAAACTATATTGTTAGTTGGAAGGAGAAAAAACGATTAAGAGAGACATGAGAGTACTTATAAGCTGTAAGAGCCATCAAGATGTGACATAAACTTGACGAATCTAGCACCGCGAACAAAAACATACATTTGATTTATACCTAAACCCTTGTCATTCTGAGAGGGAGACACGTGCCCTGCAGTGCGCCGTGATGATTTGACGTTTCATCAAGATGATAATGATGATGATGATATAACGCGTACGAAGTTGCGGGCAACAGCTAGGCATTACACAAATTAAATACACCATATCCACGCCGCACAACACCATGGTACTTATAGGAAGTGATTAAACCCTTTATTAGAAGTCGCTTAAAAATAGAAAACATTCATCTGTATACGTTTACCGTTTGTTCATTCTTAAATAGATTGGCAATAGTAATATTACTAGTTGAATTAACGATCCTTTTCATAGAATAATAGCGACAGGCCAAACCAGTACAGGTGACTCAATTATAAGCTTCTTGTATTTAGATCACTTACTAGGATTTGTAGTACTAAAAGAATTATGTATAATTGAGCTCTCATACGACAGACATGATTTTTCTTGCCATATTAATAGATATTGAAATAATAGTTATTCCAGTAGCCTGGAAGAGATCACTTTTAGTGATAAGGCCGCCTTTTGCACATAATTTATGTTAAAATAAGTGTTCCTGTGTGTGTCTTTATTATGCAATAAAGTTGTTGAAATAAAAAAAATATTGATAAGGATCCCTTCGTGTGCGAGTCCGACTCGCACTTGGTTTATAACATTAAATCTTACCTCCAACGTATTTTTTAACTTCTTCCTCTTGGGAAGATATTTCTTAAAGCAGAAAGACTGCCTTTGCATACCAACGTTTGTAAAAAATATAGGTAGGTATGTCTTTAATAATTGTGTTATTTGTTACGAATTCACGAGCAAAAGATTATCTGTCTATTTGACTTTAAGTGGAAAAGTATGGGTGGCATTATTTGAACACACTTTTTCCCTATATCACATATACTTAGACTACCCATAGATAGATTCTACTACGAAACCGGATACAAACATAACAGATAAAGTGGCGCGCTCCTGCATTAAAAAAAAATGAGCGTGATAAAGAACCATTTAAATGATTAACAACGATACAATAATTAATTCTGTGAAAACCATAATGAATGGTGGTTTTTCGCGCGCTTTTCGCCGTCCGCCATCTTGTGGGAAAACGCGGGAAAGTAGAAAGTGGGATTTCATTGTCACTGCAAAGGTCGCTTATTGTTCGATGGATTCTCATAGAAAATCTTAGATAACTCGCTATAGATGGTCGACTGATTATTTAATTTTATTAAATGTACGCAACAAGTGTTCTTTCAATAAGATTAAAATCAACAGTGAACTGAACCACTTTCTTGGAAGTTACTTCAGATGACAGGCAGTTTATTATTGTTTTCTATTTTTATTCACTAGCCGGCTTCATAAGAAGAGGAAGTTCTCAACTCGACCCAACTGTCGATAGGTATCTTATATCTGACATGTCTCATAACGTAAACAATACTTTAATTACTTCTACTTTTAGTTTGAAGTAAGTACGTATTTAAAATATTAACACAGTTGTTAATTTTTTATTTTTAAAACATTTGCACTCAAAATAATTAGAAAAATAATAAGACTAGTCACAAAAAAAGAACATAAATATTTTACGTTTCGAGCAATGCACGATGTTGAATACCTATTCCAACTCGATTTGAAGGTTTTTACTTTACTATTTACCTACTTATTTCTCCCTGACTTTTAAATTGAGTAAATAAGCCTCTTTAGACAAGGGTTCTATGGTTTTTCTTTACTTTTAGGGTAATTTAAAAAAAATATATATATCAGGTAATTCAGTTTTAAGTTTTGTTAGTTTAATTATTTTTATAGTAATGTACAAATATTGTTTATTTTATAAGACAAGCCATCAAAAATAGAGTAGCTAAGTACGGGCATAAGCGTTGGGCTGCATCATCTCTAAACATTAGGTGTGACTGGAGCGAAGCGATAGAAAAATCAAACGGGATGGAAAAATGCAACCAAATATGGGCATATATTATTTCGCGGCGCCCGCATGTCGCCCCATAAAATAACTTTATTATGTATTATAATATTATTAGGTATGCTAATATACTCGTAATTCGCGAGTCCACCGTCCTACCATGTAAAGCGAGTTCTCGCGTTGTTTATATTTGGCGGCCATTAATCAGCACCGCGATATCGTTTTTAACCAAATCGGTAACACTGCCCATCTTAATTGGCCGTTTTTTATCCAGCCGTGGCGCCACCGTGGTTGCCATATTAAAACGCACTCTTACTAAAATAAATTAAAGTTCAATTTGGACTGTATTTGTCTTTGTTGATTTTTGGTTGTGTCCTCAGGTGAGAGTCGGTGATATTGACCCATCTCTCCAATGACGGAAGGTCACAAATCGCGTGTCGGTTGTTTGTCGCCGGTGCCGACGGGTTTCCCGGCCGGCCGGCGTCGGACCGTGTGGAATGCGGAGATGACCGCGCTTTTCGGCATATTCGGCCTTTCTCATTACCATACGGCCGCGTCGGCGCCTGTGTCACTATCTACAATAATAATATATAGAGAGGCAGTTTGTTGCTTCCCATATCTCTATTTAGAAAACTAATTAAAACTTACTCCCTCCCTACCCCTAGTTTGGGCTTGAACTAACATACAAACAAAAACACTTACGCATTTATATCAGTTGGGATTTACAAAGATCTGAACAAGACAGGTAACCCTTACTTATATCTGTTCGTGAAACAATAATGAGGTACGATTCAACATTCAACAATAATACGGTACATTGATCCTAGTTAATATAATTATGCCCCGGTCCCTCGTTGCCATCATTGCAATAATTTAACTATCGTGTTGTAAATTAGACCACCCACATCGAGCAGGTTCGCGGCCTTTGAAAATAATGATTAAATTAAATAAAAAGCGCCAAGTGCGAGTAAAACACGACTACTAGGGGTTCCGTACTTCAAAAAGCAACGAATTGTTATTAATTTTTATTAAATAAAACCTCGAATCAAGCTATTAAATTATGAATTTTCGTATTGCTCACTTCGTCACTGAACTTCAGGAAGCAAGTTTTATCCGTAAATAACTAGGTACGGCCGCAAAAAAAATTGTATAAACTTACAAATTAATATTGAATATAAACACACCTCTAAAGAATGCATCTTTTTACGTTATTATAATAGATTAAAACGTTATATGAACTTAAAATAATATTCAGTGTGAGTTTCGATTTGACACCTCAATCCGTCACTGTGAAAATGCGCGTTATAAATTGACAGACAGGTAAAATGACAAATAACAAAGCGATCCTAGAAGATTCTGTTTTTATGCGGTACGCAACCCTAAAAATGAATAATGGTTATTAAATCCATGACGTTCTATATCACCATTTATAATTAATGATTTCAAAATGACCTCTTAATTAGAAGAGGTCATAAATCATAAATGATCAATATTCAATTGATTTTTTATTATAAATAACTAAGTTGAAAAATTCCACTTGAAAATTTATTCTTTCTGCTGCCACAATGGTGAGCGCCAGCGCAGCGTGAGGTCCCAGGTTCCGGTGCATACAATTTGGGAATTTATAATTTCTGAATTTCCTCTTGTCTGATTTGATGGCGCTTCGACCGTGGCTAGTTACCACCTTACCGACAATGAAGTAGAGAAATCGATCTAGCGTTACGGTACGTTTTCGAGTAGAAACCGATTCAAAGTTTGGGTTATATATAACTGCTATACTCCTAACAGGTTCGCCAGCTTCCATCTTAGTCTACAGGCAACGCTGTAGAAAAATAAAAAGGTTTTTTTTTTATGTTCCATAGCCAAGCAGACATAAAGCTATATAAATACAGATTGTGAGGCGTCCATTCCATAAAAGTAAAGACTTTACCATTAATATTAAAAATAATTATAAAAAATTTCTGAACTTACACGATTTGAACTAGGGACTATCTGGCAATCGCGGCCTGAGCGCTTTAACCACTAAGCTACGACTCTCCTACCGCCGATGGCAAAATTGGTATATGCCTTTTATCTCAGTCTTACAGCGACTAATAAAGAATAAAGCAATGTTTCTTGCCGTGTGGTGACGGCAAATCAGAACCACACTACAGTTGTCACCCCTCACCTTTTCGCAGGTGTCGCGCGCGGGCATCAGCCTCCTCTGTGCTACTACTACAATTTACACACAAACCTGCCCAGTGTGGTGAGTAATTATGGGAAAATCCTCCCGTTGGGAGCGGAGTTTAGTCCAGCAGTGGACAGGTATAAGCTAAAGATGTCGAAGCAATATTTTTTAGGTATAACTTAAACTAAAATATAATATAACGTTAGTCGTACATGCGAATTAAACGTGAGAAACCCAGAGAAAATGCTAGGGGCTAATTGCAACGTGATTTTACATTGCAAAGACACGATCGAAACTAATCTTAAGACGTGAGGAAAATACATAAACAACAATGGAGTCTCAACATTTACGATGTCAGATGTTTAATCATCGTAAATATAAGTTTGATTACAAGCATCTACAATAATTATGTCAGTAAAATGCATTTTATAAATACAAAAAAAAAGGATTTTATAACTATAACAAAGTATGCGATAGTTAATTGTATTCAGCCACAGCCCACAGCCCGCAAATACAATTGTGTCAATTGTGTGGTGTTATTACGAGTATTACAAAACGTTTATTAATAGTATTGGATCTTATAGGTCTATTGCTTTTTCCTGGATACAGTCTAAAGTCGATTTACCATTTCGAACATACCACCACATCAAATTATGGAGGGGCGGGACTCCTCATTCAACTCTCTAGGCGCTTGAAAAATTAAATTTAAAATGTGAGAAAAGAAACACCATGCATTTCGGATACACTCAACATTGATTCATTTTCACCTTAATAAAGTAAATCCATATGACAGATACACAAGCAATTTATCTTAGGCTAGCTTTAACCCGCAGCTTCGCTCACGTTAAGTTAAAATTTTGATTTTGTAAATTTTAACGACAAAGGTTTGAAAACGTCTTGCTGCTAATAGAAAAATATGAACGTAAATTACTTAAAAAATCACATACTTTCATATTAATTTTCATCCCCTATTTTCTGCCATTGGAGTTGGAATTTTTAAAATTTGTGAAACACGTTTTTTTATTTTTAATCGAAAACCTAAAATAAATTGATAAATGAAGAATTTTATAAAAACTTTCATCCCCCATTTGACCCTCTTAGGGTTGGAATTTTCAAAAATCCTTTGTTAGGTATCCGCCTACGTTATAATAAGTATCTGTGTGCAATTTCAGACCGATCCGAGTTGATAGATCAATCAGCCAGTCAGTCAGTCACATATGCGTTTTATATATACAGAAGATTTAAAATAAATTATTTAAATATTAAGTACCAAGTTACAAAGTTATCCCCCTTTTATTACAATTAAAATTATGCATAGTACCTACTTAAACCTTCAGTAGTCTTGGCAGGTTTCATCGACTAATACTAAATACGCTTTTGAGAGCTAAGTTAACTATATGCTTCGACGGTAATCATATTTTACTCTAGTTCGACATTAGCAGCAACGATTTCCACTGCGACTGTCAACAATACGGAGCGGACATTGCATTATGTCCCTTTCCCTAGGCCGGTCCAACTTATGGCTTCCAGTTAACTTTCTATGTCCCCAACGTCCGTGGAACCTGTTGGCTTGCATTATGTAATGATATTTCGTAAAAACTTCGCTCAACAGCTTCCAGCCAGGCCCAGAGTAAGAATAAGACAAGTAAGACTCGCCTACAAAGGTCATACATAGAGGTATCTTTGTACACGACTGCTCAAAAATAATGTTGTACATATAGTTTTTTGTATGAGAGTTTCTTTATTTCACGGAAACTTCTACATGCCTAAACAGATTTGATCGCTCGAAGACTTACATTATTTTAACATATATACAGTGTCATCCAAGATGAGTGACAAAGGCTATAAATTAAAAAAAAAACACACAATTTTGTGGCTGTATGGGGCTCTTATAATTTTTTTATTTTTTTTAATTTACTAAAAGACGTTGACTGCAATCGCATCAAGTGGTGGTAAGTTAGTTTTTAATTTTATTAATTCAGCGAAAGCTAACTGCTTTCGATAAGCTTGCACGATATAGATTAACGAAAGCCAGAAAAACTCGGTGAAAATATGGGAACCGATAAAAGAAAACAGCGAGCCATACTTTTTTTTTGCATTTCTAATTAAACTGAGGTGAGCGAACTAGATTGAAAACGTACAGGAAAAGAAAACCACATTTTTTTATAAAAGCACCCGTTCCTGAAAAATATTACATTACTTGGTCACCGTGTTATTGGGAAATTCGTGCTTCTAGTCCCACCGGTGCCTTTCTATAGCACACTCATAAAGCCCCATTACATGTACTAAAAAATATATCTTCAGGAAGGAGACGTAATTTCATACGAGCCAGAACAGCTATGTATTAACTAAGACCAATTTAAAACGACCTAAGCAATCAAGAAGAAGAAAACTGAATGGAAAATGTAGATTGGAAAAATTAAATCATAAACATAACCTGGCGCGGCTGATGGGATCGAATTTACAACAAGAGATAAAAATGCTTACATATTACTTGACACCTCTAAGTATTGAAGACTTTTCGGGGTTCACAATCCTCTTATATTAAAACTAAAGCAATAAAAAAACCAAAAAGGTAACTCCGACAGAAATAAACAAACAACACTCTGCGCAGTTACGCAGCTGAAGTCTTTCACATTTTCAGTAGCGACTCGCAATGCTTTGCGAATTGCTTTTTGTGATTCCTTCGGCTAATGCAACTTTTTTTTTTATTCTTATAACTTGCTACGCTCTTCACCAAAACTCATGAAGAATATACCAAAAAGACACGTGTCTGCTTTATGTTCATAACATCGCAAATAGCCACGATCGTGCATAATGTAAACGCGAATTAGCAACAATTCGATTCAAGTAAATCAGGTTTAAAAGGATCGGATTACCGATTACGTACGAGGAAAACATTGTGGCGTGGAAAACGAGGAATTTCGATTTAACATAAAAACGTTGAATTATTACCAGCTCAGCAACTACTAACTGTTGTTTTATGATGATATTATAATTCACATAGACTTTTGAAATGTCTGCATCACGGTATAGCGACGGGTGGTCGCCTCACGTGACGGATATGGGACGGGACTCTGGTCTCGGGACTTGACGTAGAATAACCACAGGGGTTCTTCTCACGTGACGGATATAGGATGGGATTACGTACTTCACCTGTACACGGACACAAATGCTGCATTAATGAAGGTCATGAGTCTTTAAGTTATATAGAAAAACAAAAAAAAACTACATTCAGATAAAATATGCGAACAATGATCTCAAAACGTATATTCCAATCTGCAGGTACACCAGTAGGGCTACCATGTGCACCAGTAGATACTTAGGTCACCCATTTTCTCCCATTAAATCATTCGAATAGGACGAGAAAACGGGAGACATAATTATCTCGTAATATCATCTTAGCGATGTGCGTTGGGGGTCTCAAGGTCCTGGCGACTCCGCACCGGTAAACGCAGCGTAGGTCGGACCCCAACGAGGCGGAGAGATGACATCAGGGGAGTCGCTGGGAGCGGCCCAGGACTGTGTATTGTGAAACTCCCTACAAAAGACCTATGTCCAGCGTCGGATAGACGGATAGGTTGAAATGATAATGATGAGCCCTTCTGACAAAGGCTGTCAAATGTACAAAAACTGATATCAGCGCTGCCGTGCAACTTCGAATTGGACTACATATTTTGCGAGTACTGTGCGCATTTTTTTTTGTAGCCATAGTGACAACACACATGGATGGCAGGAAAAGGCTCTAATTTACTCTCTCCTTTATGGCAAGACACGAATAAATTAATGAATTCCGTTGGCATTCCTAAAACGGGCATCATTGTCAAACGTTAACAAATCGCTCAAAATTTTGTTCCTTTCAGTAAACAATGAAATAAACATCTAAAAGTATAACCAAGTATTTATATTTCAGTGATCTTATATCCTACAAAAGGATACGTGGCAACCCTATCACTTCAATATTTTTTTTTACGTTTCGTAATTTGTGTTCTCTTTACTTTATGTACGCTACTACAACTTTTTAATGGTACTTGGTGTTAGTGGAAAGTGATAAAAAAAGCTTTACGATTCACAAAATGACCCAGCAACAGACAAATTACAAAATGGCTCCACAGCAAAAAAAAAAAACCACTGGACCTGTTTTTTATAACTCTGTCTGGATCCGCGTACATCCCACGCACTTAAAGGCTTACGGCGCATTACACGGAAAAATTTATTAAATCCATACTAATACTATAAATGCGAAAGTTTTTCTGTTTGCTACCTATGTTCCACACAACTTGAGCGATATTGATGAAATATTGACTTTGTATTTATCCCGGAAAGCGTGGCGTGGTGCCTAGATGTCACGTTATTTAAGAATACCTAGAAGAAACCTATGCACGGCTAAAAAGTGGGTACAAAGGGATTACAGGAAACTTTGCATCGGAGCAGTGGCGTTGTTTCATCAATAGCCGATACCTATAACAGTCACATCTAGACCTAGGGCTCTCCCAATGGTAGGGTTTATCCAAAATTGGTGACCGCAGTAAGACGGGGCTTGTAAAAAACACCTCACGTAATTTATGAACTTCCCCTAAGTAGTAGTAGTAGCACAGAGGACGCTGCTGTGCGCTCTCAGTTATATTCCCTTAGTAGCCTCGTACGACTCCAGTGAGAAGAGGGATGGTGACAACTGTAGATTCTGATCAACCTTCACAACACAGCACACATGTGGTTCATATTATATGCATAAAAGCACTGCATAACCTAAAACATATTTTTTTAATATAACTAGTGCATAAGGATGCTTCCATTTTATTACCCTTTACTGCCTTATTCCAGCCTCGACCTATTCTGAAGCATTAGATATTGGTTAGCAAAGGAAAACAAAGTTCTATTTTTTTTAAATAAGATTTAAAGAAACCGCAGCAAACGCGTGCGATGTCGCGTGCAACTGCTAGTTTTCATGTGTTTTTTTATGATGCAAGTAGGTACTTGGTTGTAGCAGGTGTTCTACAGTTTCATTTCAAGTATTTCAGTCACGTATGCTACAAATACTCAGAAGGTCTTTATACAAGTAAATTACTGGTGCAACTGGCAGCATTTGCTTAGGTATTCTATTTAGAATGATGCGAAAGTCGGAATAATAAATATCTTAGGTATTGAACCTGGAGTTTCTATTACATTTTAATCGTTAACCCTCGTGTCAGTAAAAAGTATATGCTTTTATAATATTTTTATATTCTAAAGGTAATTTTGGACCAATGCATAAGTTAAACTATTTGTTAAAAACATTTAATAAATCACGTTTGATGAACTTCTTAACGACAATGCTGCTTTGAAGAAGGCTTCGCTCTCATCTCTCACAAGATAGAACATTCTAAAGATTGTAAACTGTAAAATGATGTTGAAATAGAGCAATCTGCTGAGTTTCTTGCCGGCTCCGCAGAATCTGCCTTCCGAACCGGTGGTAGAGTCACTACACACAGGCTGACTTGACGTTTCAAAAGTGCTTATAAACGAGGCTTATTTGAAAAGATGAAATTTGAATTTTAACCTTATTTGATCAGATACCAAAGTGAGCAGTGCGACTTGTGAACAGTTTCAAATTTATTTGTACCTTGGGAGTCCGCAGAGCACCAAAGAGATGACCCTTGTGTGTTTTATCGCCTTTAACCACCACTACAAAATGTCACCACTCCTGTTCTATCAACTGCCCTCAGGCCGCAAAACAAATAACCCCACAATCTGAATGCGTGGTCATCCCTGGCATCTGTAAGTCTCCTTCCATTCGTATTACTAGATAAATTCTAACGCGCACTTGCAAAGTACCCATCTACTGGTGCACCAATCCTTTTCTCTGAACATACCTTTTATACCGCAGAAATAAAAACGGCCTTAACCCTTTTTTATTGTCGAAGAGGTCATGTAGTGACCCGGCAACGGGTTAATATGATGTAGTAAACACATTTTTACATATAAATTCATATTAGTAGAAACATTAAAATGAATTTTTAATAGATATCAAATCATATTCTTTAATATTAAAATAAGTTTACGAGTACGATTATTGATTAATTTTGATGAATCATTCCTAATATTACATAGGTTTACGATACATAAAGCACTTTCAATATCCTAATACTTTAATACCAGTTTACATTAATCCTAGTACAAACCCGTAGTGAGTATTTTGTACCATTACAGTCCTAGAGTCGTTTTCTAATATCGAAGCACAAAGTTAACTATGAAGTAACAGTGTTTCGATATAATACCGTAATAATAATGTAACAGTACAGCTTTTTGTGATAGACCTCGTCCTGCCACGAGCTGTGCACGGACCGCATTCAGTCCGATCATTGCAATTTTCTACGCAAACGCTACAACTTGGTTTATATTGCCTTTCAATTACTCAAATTCGTAAACACTCTTTTTCTCATGGCGGAACGTTTCTTATAAAATAACCAGTAGTACATAATATGCACCTCAAATGAACGTAAGCATCATTTTAATCTAACGTTACAGTGTTTCGACTGACGAAATCGACTTTGATTGAGTGACAATCTCACACTGAGGGTGCAGTTCGTGATAATGGAAGTCGTGCACGTGTACCTTTATACGGGAGACAATTTGGCGTTTTTTTTTTTAAATCCGGAATCTTAAGAGAGCGACGACCTTGGCGTTTATACGATGCGTGTGTACCAAGGTCAAAATTCCACCTAAGGCTTGTCCACATCAGACTTTTTTCTTTTTGGGGGTGTGCGAGCGGTCTGATAAAAGAGAGGGAGTCAAAAAAGCTCTGTTTCAAAACAAACGACATTTTTTTTTCTCCTTAATTTTTGTAGTGCATATTAGAAACTTGGAAGCAAAGAATCTCGTATCTGTCCATGGGATGTCAACAACATGACGATGCGATGCCTCGCCGTCTAGATGCCTCCAGAATTAGACTAGTTCTTGAACTCATTACAAAATATTTTGTAGGGTAGGTATTGATAAATGTTAAGTTTTCTTTTTTAAATTAGTCTTGGTTACCACTGAGACTCATTCATATATTTGAGGCTTAATGTATGGAGGTATATTTCGTACAATAATACGAGCTCTGATACCCCGATAACCTTGAAAATTAAAAACTGAACAACGTTTTTCGACATCACTCTCTTAACACAAGTTTCTGACGTCACTTCCATTCCACCGCTATTTTCCCCCCATCGTATCTAAAAAGTTTCACTTCATAAAAATCTAATCGAGCTACACCGCGTCTCACAAATAGACATCGTTGTCATTCTTTAAGTTTTTATATGCCTAGTGAGTAAGTAAAGATATTAATAATTTATCACGTGCTGCGGTGTGACGGAAAATATCGAGAGAAAACCAGAATACTGTTAAAAGTCATTGGCAGGATATATGCTTCCGCTAACAGTAGCCATTACCTTGCAGGCTGAATCAGTGTAGACTGAACACGAACATGCTCCACAATATATTATACTAGCCTAAACTGCTTCGTTGGTGTAGGTTGGTATGGTTAGGATGTTTTTTACAAGAAAAACTAATTATTTTACAGCACCGACAGAATTTCCTGCTGTTTTTTTACAAGATACTGTGGTAAGAGTGCTCATATAGTGTCGCCTTGTGGTTCACACTGCGGTTACCTTTTTGGAGGGACCAACTTTGATCCTCGAGCTTTTGTTCAACTTTGCTCCAACCTAGATAGACCAAATCATCGCTTTCCATCAGGCATGAGCCGCCAGCCAAACTAATGTTTGAAAAAATGTTCAACTAGGTAGATTCCCCGGCCCATTCAGGCAATATTAGTATTGGATTTTCTGTTAAGAAAGTTTTGCATATATGCTCTAAGTCAGGAAATTGGCTTTTATCAATTGGTTTTCCTACCATACTCCCTTACAGGTCAATAACTCGCTACATCTTAGATTGCATCATCACTTACCACCAGGTAAGATTGCAGCCAAGGGCTAACTTGTAGTGAAATAATTATTTAAAAAAAAATTATACTGTCCCAATTATAACTGTCGTAGCAATTCTCGCCAAAAACTCGCCATTGAGTCAAAGCTCAAACTCCATCACATGAGATAATCATATGAGAAAGGAGGCCTGCCTAAGAGTAATATTGATGAGCTCAGAATGAAGATGGAATATCATTTTAAATCTCGATGTTAACACTTCCCACTGGCTTTTAAACTTTACAATAATAATAAGTCATCAAATAACCCGATGAGATGTTTTCATCACATTATAAACGTACATTTGTTAGGTACTTCTTTACTTTTTGCACACGTTTTTACACTGCAAAACCATTAAAAATAATTAGTTAATCATACTATTTTTTTACGCATAAGTAAAAACGAATCATATTAAATACTTGGCTGCTTAGCTCATTATTCGGACACTTACAAAAACAGTTTGTTGTTCGGTACAATGGCATGAGGTACAAACCTTTTTAAAATATATGGGAAACTGTTTCAGAAATGTTATTAAGAAATGGAAAAAAAACGTTATTAATTTGTAGTTTGGTACAATGTCATGAGGTACCAACCTTTTTTAAGGATATAAGTAACTGAATCAGAAATGTAATTAAAAAAAAAAAACGGTCATAAATTTGTTGTTTGGTACAATGGCATGAGGTACCAACCTTTTTAAAAGATTTTCAACTGAATCAGAAATGTAATATGTACTGTACTACTCATAGTTGGATAGGAGTCAAAACCTTTATTGGAGCAGCGTTGTTTCCTGAGGGTTTTGATTCCTCTTATATATGTGAGAGAAGTGAGATATCAATTAGGTTTATGATGAAAATTCAACCACATCGAGTTAATACCATTCGATGCCTTACTAACGAAGAATAAGCACCAAGCTGATAGGGTTGCTCGCTCGCTCGATATTTCGATTTGTTCTCAATGTGATATCGACTGAAAGTACATTAGGAATCAATGTTATCCAAAGAAGTCTAACTGTTATAACTAAAATTTAACCAAAATATAATAAACAATATATATAAAAATGAATATTATGTAATCTTCCCTTACATAATTTCCTAGCTATTTTCAAAAGCCGTGTTAGACATCACTATTTGTCATTATAATTTTGTTGTTCGTATATGTGTACTTATGTATCTATAGTAAATATATATAAATATTTGTTATTGTATATATATATATATATTTATTTATATCTTATTTTATTTATCTCTTTTAATAATTTATTATATTAGTTATTAGTAGTATGTACTTAAGTGTGTAAATTTATGTATTGTTTATTTTAATTGCGATTTCCCCTCTCTCATGTTTTGTTGTGTAGAGAGGTAGGGCAGAGATCACTTTTAGTGATAAGGTCGCCTTTTGCTTTTAATTTTTTGTTTATTTATATTTGTAATTTCTCCTTTATTACGCAATAAAGATGTTTAAATAAATAAATAAAAATAATTTACAATTATAATATAGATCTAATGAAAACAGCTTTTATAGTTAACAGAAGTTCTCCGACTTATCTGCTATTGTAATATGTGAAAATATAGTGTAGAAGCAGACGTTATTTTACTGAACTCTATGGTATGCAATGAATATTAAAACTTAATTTGCATATGTGGAAAAAAAAAATTAAAGCTTAATTTGCACACGTAAAGAATGTTCATTTTCATAAATTTTCATTTTCATTTTCACTCTTAATATATATTTTCACATGAACGGGAAAGAGATATCAAAAAAAAACATTCAAAGCAAACAGAACCAATTCATCGACTCATGCTAATTGCGTATTGCATAAAACATGTTTCCAGACAAAGATATTATTCATTTTAAACAAGTGTTAAAACCAATATATTTGGAGCAAGGTCCTGAATTGCAAAAGCACATGAGAACCATCGGAATGCTCAATACAAGTCGACAATTGAATTAAAGGTATCTAGTTAGAGAAGAGTTGAGTGTTAAAAAAATACTTTTTAAGGCGAATAGTAACAATAATTAATGTCAAAAGCGAGGCGCTATAAGTTTGTATGTCTGCCTTATACTCATATATTTTACCATAGGGCTCAAACAATTTTATTTGTACAGACGGTTAAAATGCATTGCAATCCAAGCGATAATTCACTGCCTACCCCATATGCCCCGTATTTTTACTACTGGGATTTAAGAAGGGCCAATCTATTTTATATCAACAGCCTTCTTAAGCATACCCTGATCGAATATGCTCTGTGCACACAACTGAGTTAATTTATTACTTATTTATTTATTTATTTATTGAATCGTGTAAAATGCTAGTTTAGTGAGCCCTCACCTTAAAGCTTATTAGTTTTTGCTATGGAGGTAGAGGTAAGGAGAGTCATCTTATATGGGAGAAAAGTTGAAAAAGTGTCCAGTGTATGCGCTAAATAACAGTTCAAAAATCCTCCACAATGGCGCTGGTGGATGCACAGGGTATGGTATGAATGTAGCAATCGTAGATGAATTGAAGTATGCCGAGTTAAAAAATTTAATGTCATTATCGACTAAAGTAGTTAATTATTGAGAATTTCAACAACTTACGTTGTACAAAATATTGTGGTAAATATAACCTAACCTTACTTCCTTGTATCTCCATACTTCCTTGTTTATTTTTCAAGCCTACTCTAACAATATTTATATTTGGCGCTTCTTTTAAGAGTTACCCTGATGCAAATGTGGCGCCATCCTAATTTAATACATTTTGACGACACTTTTTCATATTCACAGATGACTCTCCTTACCTCTACCCTCCATAGTTTTTGCGGCTCAATAAAAACCTAACGGACGCGGTAAATAGCGTACAAATACTTCGAAGATACTTTATAAGGCGTGTACGTGTACTGGTGTACAATTTTTTTAACTTTTCGCTATGTGTCCATACATCATTCTAAGTCATATTTAATTCGTTTTATTTCTATCTCGTGACATTTATCTTTATCTTCTCTATGGTATTACCTATACCTTTAATGGTCCGGATTGAAAAAAAACTAACTAAAATTAACTACTTAGGTGGTTGGATTTGTGTATGTATCAGTCATAGTATTAACTCGAAGTATGACCTGACTGCAATTACACCCGCTGTTAAACAATGATGCAGTTTGAGATGGTAACGGGCTAACCTGTTAGGGGGTATGACAGTTGTATCAAATCCATACCCCTAATCGGTTTATACGCAACATCATACAGGAAAGCTAAATCGCTTAGCGGCACGTGGTTGTCAGTAGGATGATAACTAGCCACAGCCGAAGCCTCCAACCAGGCATAATATCTGTGATAGTTGGAAACTTTTTCGCTATACGGAAATTTTATAGCGTCACTTTGTAGCGGCATATTACGTTAAGCATCCTGAGCTTAAACTTACCTCATAAGGTCGGGTGTTTAGTTTAGAGATTAACCCGCGACACTGATGCAATGTACACTGCCGGAACATCAACTAGATCATCACACAATCCATAACTGTATTTCTATGTTCACTTTACGATCTACTTTACTTTACCCGGCTCTTCTTAGACCAAGGCGCATTTGGAACCCTCGTAGCTTTAGGTTTAAGTTGGCGAATGAAGTTATCACCATCCCTTACAGTTATGTAAACATATATGTATGAACGCTTCATAAGTTCCTGTGATAGACCTACATGAATAAAGACATTTTGAATTTTGATCCAGCATTATAATTAAATTGTAAATAAAATAATTTTTTATCTAAGCCGAAGTTCAACTAAAGTTCTTTTTTAAAGGTTATACTCGATAGTTAGACTCAAACGTTAACGCACATTGTAACCTACATCGGGGAATTAGGACAAATAACTACATCCCAAAACCTCGAACCAGTTATTGAAACCAGCACATATCGGCGGCGTGAAGTATTTGAAGAATCTCGCGCCGGCCGCTCCGACGCCTTAAAGTCCGTAAGGAAAAAAACAAATCCGTTTTCAAATCCTCTTTGTCTATAATATCATATCGTAAATCTGGAAACGTCGCGGAGTCATTTAAATAGATGTCGCCAACACTCAATTTAAATTAAATTTAAATGATCCTAATAAAAAAATAATGTAGATTGAAAACAATAACATAGATTTTATATCGAAATCAAATGTTTTCGTACACGGATGGCGCCAAAAAGTGCGACACTGCATCTTTTATTCTTATGGAAAAGACATGATTTAATTTTTATCTTCATTTGAACGGAGACGACCTTCTCGATGTCTATTTTTAAATGATTAGTTTAATCTGTTCTTAAATTATGCACATATATTATTTAATCGACATTATATAATCTACGGCTACAATGATAAATATACTTTTAGCTAATAAAAAAAATTGCAATCAAAAAAAATACTATCAATTATTTGCCACCGTTTTCCTATCAGGTAGTCAAAATACTTCAGAGATCGATGTCACGAAATTGAGATAAAATTAATCACTCTGTCCGTTTATTGTAATTGTAGGTATCGTCGGTCGAGTAATAGGCAGGTACGAAAACGGATAAAGACATCCTGGGTTCAAATGCTGACTCGAATCAAAAATAGTTCGGTTGTTGGCGCTGCTTTACCCCCTCCTAGAATCATCAGTAAGACCCGAAGCACTATGGGAGACTCATCTAAATATTCTTCTACAATAGGAAAGGAAGTTTGCGTCTAGCAATTTAGTATGATTTGTAATATTAATTAACACAATTAGTTTACACTTTGGAATCTTACTTAAATATCCACCTTTTAAATACTGCACGAATTAATGGGTACCATGAGTCAGATATTACAGGATACAGAGGTAATAAGTATGTAGACCCTCTTTGCTTCAAATTGGCTTTATATTAGATACCACGATGTATTTTTTAGTCAAAACGTAACTAACTTTACATAAGTTCGAAGTTCGTCGGAGGAACGACGATAAATCGTAGAAGATGCTTCAATTACTTAATTTATTTTAATATCAGACTTAAAAAAAAAGCAGCCAAAAAGTTAACCAACTAAATCTTTCATTTAAACCATTTTGACGGCCTAGTGTCACTCGTTTTACTGTCAGAAATCGTGTACCTTCTGATTTTATTCTAGAAACGTTCTGCTTTGGCAGCTTTAATAAAATATGAATGAGATCGATTTTACTCAGATGTACAAGTATTTGGAATTTTGTAAAACGACTTCTCGACTGCGAGTGAGCAAATCTAGTACTAAGGGTAATAACTACCGGTGAGATAGCAGTAGAGTAAAGTGCTTACATTTTGTCGAATAAAAAAGTCAAATTGCATAACTCAAGCCGCAGGCGAGCAGATGCCACGCATTGAGCGGCGCCTGCGCACGATTCCGTGATCCTTACCGCGAAGCGAAGCACCTTTATTGGACACCTTGATTTTCATAGCGATTAAATTATTTAAATACCTCCACGTTTCCATTTATAGGTCCTTAGATTCTGGTTCTTACATATTTCAATGGTGCCTTTGCTTACATTACTTTTAAAGTAAATAAGTTACATAATTAAATGAAACGAACGGTAACATAAATGCCAATCTGCTGCCCCAAGTAGAAATAAATGTATAGAGTAAAATGTATGTAAATTATCACATTGCGGAATCGGGTGAATTCATTGTATTACTTTTTGGGGTGCCTGTGAATGTTAGCAGTCATTCAGATCATCCTATATATCATCATATCAACCCATCACCGGTCTTAACTATTTATTTATTCATTAATAAGTTTTTATGACAATACACACATCCCCATCTAGCCCCAAAGAAAGCGTAATTTGTTTTATGGATACTAAGATGACTTGTTGATGATTGATTGATGTTCTTAACTATTTGTTACCTCGTTATCAAATTTTACCGAGAATTGTCTGAATCCACGTAAATACTTTGGTTCAACTAAAAACGGAGTTAAATCCTATTTTGATAAGATGCACTAAAACCCATCCATTTAAGTAAAACTCCATTTTTTTAATTTATAGTTCCATACGCTTGTTCTGTATGAACTGGAAAATGAGAAACTGTAAAATTTCGGCAAAACAGACAACTAACTAAGTTTTTTTAACTTGTTCTTATCACGAGATGCTCGAAATTTTCGTGATACTTTTAAGTTTAACGGCATGGTAACAACAAGGCCATAAATGGTAAGGTCGAGTTACGAAATGGGCAGGCGGAACAACCGAGCGTCGCGATGTCGCGGAATGCGGTGGGCTTTTCGGCGGATTTTTGTTTTGGGAATTGTACCCACTTGAACTTTATAATTAGTTATATTCAATCTATAGCCTACAACAGTCCACTGCTGGACTAAAACTGTCTCCCAACGGAAGGGTTTGCCCACACAGAATAAGAAACGTACAGAAACCGTGTACACGACCAGTGGCGTGCACTTCGTACATTTACACAAAAGCACTGCGTACCCTAAAATATATAACTGGTATAATAGGAGGATTTTTGTTATTTTTGTCAATCTTCTCATTGTATGCATACCCCGGTCAGAAGCCCGTGCACGCCACTGTACACGACTTATATTAAAGCATCAAAAACCACTGCACTTTAGAACGGTTTCTCGAAGAAACGGTTAGTAACTTCATACCATTGAGCAGTTGACGTTGGTAATTATTTTATCTGTAATGTTCTAAGCGTTCACCATAAAATGGGAAAATGGGAAGAAATAATTGAGCTAGCTACATTCCACGAGTGTAAAGTGAGACGTGCGCGGGGCGTTTTCACTGTTCTTGGACAAAATGCACTGCATACAATAATGGCAGAATGAGGATTCGATATGTTCTTAATCCAGTATTTGCCAATTAAATTAATCATCTGGCTGGGCAGACGGTTTGCTGCTTGCAGTAGATGGATAGAAGCACGAAGGGCGCTACTGCCCTTTCTTTGTTATATTTTCTTAGTCGTACGACGCCTGCGGGCAGAGGCGGGGCGGCGACAACTGTACTCTGGTATCCCATCAACACAGGGCACTGCTATTATTAATTTCATTGTATTTAGTAGGGCCAAAAACCTCTGAAAATAGCGGTGATTGCTACAGCTTTCCTTTCGGACTCGGAGGAACCGAGATCTTTCCCCGGCACGTACCTCAATATTTTTGGATATAAATGCGTTTTGATAAATTAAATATGACTTTAGCGGTGGAGGAGAACATCGGAAGGAAACCTGCACGCCGGAGAGTTTTCAATTATGTTCTCTATGAAGTCCACCAATTCGCACACTGGACCAGCGTGACTACGGCTCAAACCGTTTGCATTTTGAGAGGAAACCCGTGCAATTTACTGCCGGTAATGGGTCGATAATGATTTATCAGGAATTAACAAATGAAGTAGAAATAAATAACTCGGGCGGTACAGCCTTACGCTTTAATACGATAGATAGATAGATAGATAAAGTCTTTGTTGCACAAATTAAAAGCGAAAACAAGAAATATCAAAACAATAAAAATATATATATATATAAGACGCGCAAAGGCGGTCTTATCGCTTTAAGCGATCTACAACATCGCGACAACCCTTTATGGTAGAGAAAACGGAATAGTGCAAACAGTGATACAATTAAGTTATAATATATAGATACATATGCTATAGAACAGCCATAAAAATCACATCCAAAAAACGCTCACAATGCAAGTTTCGTTCCTTTTGTGAGGCTTTGCTAATCACTTAAGCGTGCAAGTTTCAACAGGCGGGTAAAAAAACAGGATAAATTTTCCTTGTGAACTCGTTTTGTTAGAAAAAATTAGAATACCTATCAATAACAAACGAACAATCTAGATTGTTCAATAGCGAATAATATAAATATTTGCGCAGTTCCGAAACGCCGCACCTAATATAGAGATCGGAATTTATTGGTCCAAGTAATTTTTTGCAATATATGAGAATACTCAAAATTGCTAAAAAAAAAAAAAAAAAAAAAAGCGACTATTAAATTTAGATTGTCCAATATAGAGCTACTTTCGTTTACTTTGAAATTAATTTTAAATTTAGTCATGAGAGAAACCTAATTGTGAACTTATTTAAACAAAAACTAACTATTTTGTGTAAATAAGTTCACAATTATACCTGTAATAAATAGGTAAAACGTCTCAAGCGAACTTTAAAAAAAACCTACAGAAACTTTTCAACTATCTCTGGTAGGTAGATAACTAGATAAGCGTTTAAACCTCTCCAATTTGAATATAAAAAATAGACTAATTAAGTGCGATTAAAATAATAACTGTGCATTTAAATTGAAATGTTGGAAAAGCATAGGAAAATGACAAGTCACGTACGAGTTTGAAAACCCAAAATAATTATATTCGAAATAAGGCACAAAATAAAACACGAATCTCCTTAAATGCGTACATACAAAAATATGTGATGACCGATGACATCATAGTATGTATAGGTAATTATAATAGACATTCATAATATGAAACTAAGTGGAAAATATTAAATACCAATCTATCTACATTCCTAGTAAATAACAATTATAGTTATTCTAAAAACAAAATGCAAAAGATCCGGGATGCCTCGATGTTGGCATGATTAAATACCACTCGGTGGAAAAAATATAAGAAAAATAAAGATTTTGATGTTATGCAAATCGGCCATGCCGCGACCTTCCGAGGACGCCACGAAGTCGATGACACTGGTCCGGTTTAGGCTTCTCGCATACACCAACGGTTTGAGATATTTCAGGCTTCTATTTAAGTTGCTTGGTCTGACAGTAAATAAATAATTGGTTTCGGCAGAATAACAGCGCTCAGGTTTTCATTTTAAAATTCCCGGTCCCTCACTACCACTACTTAAAGCAGATTTCTTTTAATATTGTTGAAGCTTTTTTTTTTCAGAACTTTAATCCCTATTTTGGGAACGTCAAGGTGTGCCATATTAAATCGTGATTTTCAAGTAATAATGCTTTAAATATTAAGCCGAGCTTCAAACCTTTGCTATGTATTTCAGGTTGAAAATTTATAATGCCTTGATAGCACCCAATTATTAATCTGAATAGCTTAGCATGTAACCTACACTGGCAATGCCGAGTAGTACCACCGAAATATAGTATCATGTAGCTGACAACTGGCCATAGGAACGCCTCAACTAAACGAAATAGACCTTGTCCGGATTCATCGTTGAGCTTTTGAAGTTATGTTTTCTATAAAGGGAAAACTAAAAACTTTGATACAATAGTAAGCCATAAACACTACATCTGTTAATTATTTAGACGCCTGAGAAAGCGTTTAATGAGACAATATAACAACAAAGACAAATTTACTTATTAAATGCGTTAAATAAACCGTAACGAAAATGAATGAAACCAAATCACATAAATATCTACTTTCGCAAATATAAAAACCGGATACACATAAATTTCTAACGCATGACCGTAATGTTGTCATCTTCACACCAATTACAAAATATTACTCAATCTTGCTTAGAGCGCAAAAGTCAATAAAATAATGTTAGGTAGACAAATGAGGTACGGTACGGACAGAAACACAAACACCTGTTCTAACAAAATGAAACTAACAAAAAAAATACAAGTATTAAGTTAACAAATTTAAAAATGTTAGTTATTAAAAAAATATTTAAAAATAAGTTAACAAATTTAAAAATGTTAGTTATTAAAAAAATATTTAAAAAAAAACACCTTACGCTAAGTTACTCGTTCCAAGTCACAGTCAAACAACATTTTTATAATTCTGGTGTGCAAATGAAAGCAGACCCAGCAACCAGTAGTCCTGTCATCGGGAAATTCATCAAGAGTATTAAGAGTAAAAATAAACCTTTTTTCAATCCTTTCACAAAGGATTTATTTAGGTAAGTATATTCTTTGCGCAGACGATATGACGAATTCTTGATGCCACTAATTTATTTCGGTATGTATTTTTTATATACATTTTTGAAAGAAAATACAATTTTGTAGATTAGCCTTATTTAAAATTAATGCCTCATATTCTTTTGACAAAACTTATGTTAGGTACCGTAACTTTAAGTTATAAAGAAAAAAGTTTTCAGTATTTAGCTATTATTTTTTTGGGTAAAGTTGGATGTGACTGTGAAATGTAGACACATATAGATCAGTATTTAAGTTTTGGATGCTTTGGATTTCGGATTGCGAAAATTTCGTTAAAACGGCTGAACACATGTACAAACAGGATACGTTAAACCCATAAGTTACGTTTTCATATTGTAAAATTTTTCGTCTCCCGATTCATCCGCTTAAAGATGGATTTTCAAAATGTATTTTCTCTATTTCCAATCGTTAGGTGTTTGTACTTAGTCAGACTGACTATGACACAATATTTGTTTTCAATAAATATTTCCGAACTCTACTACAAATCGAGACAGTATACCATCGGGTATACCGAGTGGTAGTGTATGTGTCGCGCGTACGCCTGTGTGCGTGACATGCGCACGCGCCTACGGCGACGTATTTACGCTCGCGCCCCTACCACCGGCGGCACTCATGCGCCGCGCGACCTGCCGACCACACGCGCACCCCACCACCGCCTGTGACCCTGCGACCACGAGCTCAACAAACATTTGGACATTTGTACCCGGCATGTGCCAGTGACTGAGCGTCAGTGATAGTGAACCAAGTGACTTTACCCACATCGTGATATGTGCTGAAGAGTGTACCAGAAGTGATTTTTTTAAGCAATCGCAGCCTCTACCATTAACTTAAATGTAAGCTTGTGTTTTTACCTACAAACTACAATAGTGATCTTATATACAAATAACATAATACATCCTAATAATCTATTTCGATCTCCAGTTTGATATTAAAAAAAGGATCAAGAATCAAAAAAGCGTTCACTCTTGGTGTTTACAAAAAAACGTGTAGTTGTGAGCCCGCTTTTTAACATTCTCAGCAAGTCGTTATAAATAATTTAATCGTGGATTAGTAAAGGTAACGCAGCAAATAGGACTAAAGCAAAACATAACTAAAATTAATATAATTAATATTTCATACAAAATAAATAAGGGTATGAAAGATTTCGCTTTTTCACATCCTCATCATGTCGTAAGAAGTAATCGTGCATGTATTCGGTAACGAGGCAAATAGGGCCGAAGCAAAACAAAAGTCAAATTAAAAAAAGTTAATTTCCGACCCAGATCTCACGGACGAAAACGCCGGAGGCACACTAACAATTAGTATTCTAGTGACTCCAGAATACAATGCACACAGTATTATAGCGAAACAAATATTAAATTTCGAGTTTCACAGAGCCAGCCACAAGACTCAATGACAGGCGTCCAAAGAAACACCTGTGAGAAAATGTAAACAAAAGAGTTCGGAGTGAATTGTTACGTGTCTAGGCAAAATATTCAGTGAACAAATATCAATATCGGAAAATTTAGTTATTTATGCGAACGTGATTTACGTATTAAAGCCTCCGCAGTGGGTTTGGCTTTGAGCGCTGGTTTAAAGCAATGCATAATAGTGATAGCGACCCACACATCACTACTTCGAACGTCGTAACATAATAAACACAGAGATGTTTAGCGAATAAATATATTGGCTTTAAACTGTGCAATTTCGCAATGTACATTCATAATAAGCTCGTAAGAAACGTGTCACAGTACAAAAACAAAATAATGATCATCGCTTAATGGATTCGTGATTATACATGATGGTGGTTTGATTGAAACTTCATAAGCTGTAATAGCCAAAGTAAACATCGAAATTAAGTTAGCACGACATGTGATAATCACATCGGGTATAACCAATGACGGATAACGAAAATATGTACAGAATAAATAATAGTGAAAAAAACCCTGATAATATATTCAGTTCTTTACCAAAACTTGATACATCCGCATAACGGGAGTTGTGACTCTGATTTTACGCGTGAGAAATACTAATTCGTCGTCTCATCAATTTATTACGTGACTATTTATACTTCATTCTGCATCGGCAGGTCGTAATTTGAATGTTACGTCATTAACTTGCATGTAACTGTAAACATAAACACTTATTTTTCTTAACTACAAATCAGATTAGATTTTCAATATTGAATATGCAAACCACACCGTCATCGATAAAAATCTGATGAAAACAGCGCAAATACAAAACAAATTCATATGCGATTAAAAATCGAGTTCAACGTTATCGAAAATTATATCAGGAATTTCCAAGAAACCAATATACAATGAAGTATCGATAAAAGTAAATAGTACTATTCAATCATGAAGTAGTAAACATTGATAAAGATTAAGTACAGGAGATGAAAGTAGCGCAAACCAATGCATGGAGTTGTATCAGCGATGATGACATAAGACCGTAAATAATCAACACACACTGTTTCATACCCGCCTGTACGGACATTGGTAATATCGAGACTGAGATTAGTCAAGGTGTAGCTAAAGGAAGTGTTGCGAAATTACTTTATAGATAAATCGTTATTCGATTCTTTGCGGCAATTCTTAAAAATGTATGAGAAACAACAATTACGAAGGCGGATGTTTGAAACAAACGTGAGATATTTTTGTATTTCCCGGACCGCACAAAACTAGTTAACTGCTTTAATAGTGATATAACCACAACATAGAATGATAGATCATAATCTCAACGGTCAAACTAAATAACACCTTGCCGAGATAAATGAGATTGTTAGCCGTGTTATTATTAAGACCAACTGCCGAGATATACATGAATGCAATTAAGATTATAAATAAAACTATATTTCTTATAACCAACCAGCACACGATATAATATAATACGATGATTTCGATAAGAATTTAATACAATACTGATTCTTATAAATAAGTAATCATATCCGGTCCAAAGATTTCTAAGATGAATTTCGAAATACTTCTTACGCCAATATAATATATTCTATTGAAAAACAAAAGACAATCGCGTCTCTTTATGGAGAAATTCAATGTTACAGTATGCCTACTATTGGAATATTGAAGGCTACCATCAAATGCCATTAGCTGTGAAACCTGTTTTATTGCATACCGTACGGAGCTAAATAAAGGCTGGCATTAAGAAAATTGTGCACTTCTAGGTTATAAGAATGCCGCATTCCCAAGTAAGGTTGCGATGACACAACGAATCACCTGCTTCGAATAACCTTTCAACTATCCACATCAATGCTCTGTCTAGACGTCTCAACGTCAACCTGTGAATCAGATCGAAGTTAAACACGTCATTTCTACGGAAGTTATTAATAACATTCCTTGATTTTATTTTAAACTGGGTGAGATCAACGGAGCTACGAATAAGTTATTTTAAACCACAATCGTCATCCATTGACATGCTGCACTCATCCCTGGAGTGTGTAAATATTAACGCGTCAATTACTTAACAATGTTCCGATCTCGTATCGAAGCATTTCAATACGATGATAGTACAAACTCGAGCTTACGTCACCTCTCGTATACGCGGATAAAAAGCGAATCCGGCTTATGTATCGTGACGAACATAAATATATTTTGGATAATTTTTATTACTTCCTTTTCGAGGTGCAATTACCTTAATTATAAATGGATAACTAAATGTATATCCAAATATTTAAGAAAATTAATAGCCGGCAGCAAAAATATTTACGAAAATAATATATTCAATGCAGTGATGCAAGGCCTGTCCTTTGGGTTAAATAGGCACCGACGCTTGCGTCACCAGACGCATGGACCAGTTTTTGTGACACAATATTAGGACGATTTGGACCGGTGTTTACGGTGCTTGAAAGTTTGTTCAAATATTGGGCTTGCTTCATAAATGATACACTACCAACGTCTCAATCAGATTTTCAGAGAGAACAAATATTGCAAAATTATTATTGGTCTTGTTCATATCAAACAATAGCAAAGTTCCCAGATATTGCGTTCGCAAATCATTACCAGCTAGCCGTTCGAGTTATTTGTCGCGATATTTCATGTATGCACATAAAACGTGCCACCTTGAGAATAATTACTGGCAGTTCGTTACAATCAGATAATGGCACCCCGAATAATTGGACTGTAATTTCAAAATTCGCTTTTTAAAAGAGCTTTCCTAGCACTAGCGAAGGACTCGGGCGCAATCTAAGGTTGCCTATTATCCGCCACGCTCCGAAAACCACCAAAAGGTAGCGCCAAGAGCGGCGGAAAAATTTTGAAACCCATTGCACAAGAGACTCATATTAAACAATATAAAACTAATAGCCGTTATCTGGAACATAATCATCTAATTGGCCGTTTACTCCATAGCGCTTCCCATCTCCATCCGATTGAAACTATCTCGATACGAAACGCGTACTTACGTGGTTGGCTTCCATGCAAAATCTTACCTGCAACAAAAAATAATGAGGTTAATTGGTTATGCAATGTGGTGAATTTGTTTCAATATAAAATTAAAATGTTCATGTGAAGTTGACATGTAAGGTTTTATTTTTTATGATAGGTTTAATAAAATAATTAAAATATGCACGACCTACAATGGTTTTGCGGCGCGGTATGAGCTTTAAATAGCAAGTCCTCAGTTGAATTATGGGATTCGGGTCAATTTGGGAATGTATGATTTCTTGATTTGCACAGATCTGATGCATGCGTAGAGTTTGGTTCGTACTACAAAACTAATTAAGAGTTCCGGTACGATCCAGCATAAAAAACGATTATATGTGTTGATTATATTATATATAATATACATATATATATATGGGTTTAAATAACTGGCATACCACGGTTAGCACGCTTTCTTACTGCATCTTTAATGCATATCACCTGAGCCCTGGTAGTTTTCTGATACTATACAAAGCACACTCGTGACCACAATTTTAGGACAAACAAGATGAGTGCTTGTACGAAGAAGATACAAACACTGCGATTATTGATTAAAGACAAGTAAAAATGAACGGCTCTTAGTTAAGTTATTCAGGAAAAGGAGGAAAAAGAACGACCAAGAACATACCACTATTTGCTAAATATCACGATGAGCTAGAAATGTCAATTTCGCCAATTATTGCTATAGGCGCAATGCGATTTCCAAGGGATAACTTGCCAAGGAATGAAAATAGGAATCTTTTGCGATACTTAAAATAAAGTATGTACATACTACGTGTTATGAGCCCCTAATGAATCTACGCTTTCTTTTCTTTTGTCAGTTCTCGCAACTTTCTTGATTCTTTGTTTCGTAATGCCGCCGGTGGTCACATTTGTTGTTGTTGTGTGTAATCTCCCGTGTAATACTAAGTTGTTTGCTCTCATGTCGTCTGCCAGTAATTGATGTTACGACATCCGCGTAGAAATGAATTTACGTACTTTTCACATAATTTAAACCGCTCGGTAAATTGAAACACCCGGACGTGACTCGTTATAACGTTGGTTTTGCCTTTTCATAATATGTATTCGTTTATTTTTTTTACTATTTGGATAATCACCAACCACCAAATGTGATAATAAAACAAGGTCTACTCTAGAATAGGATTTTTTTCTTCCACTCTTTCCAGGAATACTGTTAATTTCAAAATTAAAATTTCCCAAACTAGTTCAATCGGAAATAAAACCAGGAACTTTCCACTTAAAGGCTGTAAGGTCATCGCAGTTCATATCGTAATGTCATCTAAAAATATTAGGTAGTCTTAATAAGGAAAATGAATTTTGTAAACGCCTCCGTGGTCTACTCTACTTTTATTATCTCTAAAACTCTTAAACTTTACCGCATGTTACGTGTATTAAAATATCTAGTACAACTTTGCGGAAAAAGGGTTTAATAATAGGACTTATAATCATGAATCAGTGTTATGTTAACTAACGGTTTAAAAGTATCTTGTTTTACTGAATATAATGCTTTTTTGAGGAGTCCCAAAGATATCTTATCAGGTCGGTGCAGATTTTACTAAGAATAGGGTAACACCGCCTAAACTCAAAATTACTACTATCAGATATAAATAAGATAATAATGGTTAAAGCCTGCAAACTTACAACAAGTTAACAAATAATATTTAAAAAAACGTGGTAAATTTTTCGCAAGGCGTGGGTGGTCTAAGTTCTTGAAGCTTGTATGATCCTATGCCCAGAGGCCCGTGCCCTGCAGTGTTTATTAATAGTCGAAGATGATGTTAATAAGAAACTGCTCGATACTAGAGTCCTAACGACCAATAAAACCGTAATAATTAAGCTACGAATAATTGATTATGCGGCATGCCGATACGAAATGCTTGCACAATGGCTGGCAACCTTGGGTTTTCAAAGGTAGCGGAGTTATAATAAATCATAAATCCGCCAACAATGGAACGTTTGACAGAGAGTATAGTATAGGCATAGTTCGAAATGCTTCGGTTCGTGGCCCCGAACCGGCGCGTGCTCAGAACTCGAACACAACCGTGTTATAGTCAGTCACGAATCTTTGAACCGAAAAATTGTAGGGTTCCTTACCTAAATACGCATGAAACGCTTCCTTTTCAACCACCAAAATGGGCATCGCACGTATTTTTTTATTTTTATATTTAAAGCATATTTTACACTATAATGTCATAAATGTTAATATTTAATATTTAATATTAAATATATATGTAACATATAACGCAACATTTAAGGAACATAAAAGTATATGCTGTCTGTCTATCTTATTGTCAAAGAAGTCTACTGTGTTGAAGGAATGGGTTACAGATCGTATAATATAAGATTTGTAGACTCGTAATCCTACAAATCTACACTACAAACGAAACATCTTTGAAAAAAATTCTGGAACTGATTCTTATCTGTTTTAAACACATAGCTGATCAAGGTTAAATACTCAATTCATATTTATTTTAATTAATAAATCCACTGACTTCATATTATTCAGAAGTTGATTAAATACATTTCGAGGGCTGTTCAGAATTATATCATAAAATTATATGAAAAATAGAGATTTAGAAAAAATCATAAAAATAATAATATAAAAAACCACCGGTGCCCGAAGTACTACGGCATTATTGGAAATGTGTACGCAATAATACGATATTGCTAAACACGGCAAAAATTATTACGAGTAAATAAAGTAAAACATTGCCTCAACGCCGTTTACGCGTCGGGACAACAAAATTGTACTTAATATCAACTTGTTTCTACAATTCCCACATTATAACACAAGGTCATGCGATAAGAAAAAAACCTTAATTTCAAAATTATCTGCAAATCTTATAGGGGCATTATAAGAGTATGGGGCCATGTAATGTTGTGTTTCTTTTTTTTTGTAAAATCATAGCATTTATCTGTGCACCATAAGGTCAGAACACAAAATTAAGATGAACTATAAGATATAAGAAGTTAGATAGCAGCAAACTTCTCGATAGTAGCGATACCTACCAAAAGACATAAGTACTAGGATAACATGAGTAAAAGAGACCACAATCAAACTTTCTAATAACAAATATTGTTGGTTTGTTAGATGGCGCTGCAGTTAATACAACTAACAACATCGTGGTATCTCCTGTAATTGTTATAAGAGAGCAGCTTATTATCCTTTTATATGTAAATATTTACATACATTTCAGTTTATAAACACATATATATGCTATTAATACGTTGGTTCGAAGAGTCATATGTTGTGATTTTATAAAACAATACTCTTTTTGAATAATACGAAGAAAAAAATATTACCATGGATATTTGAATCAAAGTAAGCATAAACTATAAACAGTCATGTTTAAGGTGCAGTGCAAAACTAACAATCTTAAACTGGTTGTTAAGGAGGCTTTGCCTTGACCAAGCTATGACAGGCATAATTTAAGCCCTGACATTCTTTAAGATTTGTTTTTGTCAATCAATATGCAAGTCATTGAGTAATATGGATAAAGGCCTAGTAAACAAAACAAACAGAAACCTTTTAAAGCAAAAAATAGCCAAACAGATCTTCGGCAATGTACCCTCTACGCACATTTCGCTCCGAAACCGGAGCATCCTCAGGAGATGTCACCGAAGATCTGTTTGGTGTGGAGTATTAAGAATGAAGAAACTATAAATTACACCATAGGTTCAAATTCTCCTACTTTTCGCGGAGTATAGAAAATTAGGCTTAATTTTCATAATATGTATGTCGTAATAAAATAAAGTTCAATCCGCAAAGTAACGCCGGCTTATATCCAATAACACACACAAAAAGCCATCAACAAATTGAAAAAAATCTAAATTAATTACAAATTAACAGTAATCGATAACGACATGTTAACGACAATTAAATTATCACTTGGCGATCTTCTTCTTAAATATCGTATCGTCGTAATTATAGTATGCAACTAGCGTGTAGTTGAGACTGTCTGTAATTTTATTGTATTGTATTTAACGTAAGTAACTTTATAGGGGAATATGGAAGCCAGATATGTATTCCAGATCCTCGGTTTCGTACGTGTCCATACATCAACACCGTTATCCGACCCTCGCTTACTCGAGAGCAGAAAGAGAGTATCACACTCGTATAGTTCTTAAGCACTCTCTTCTAAATATATCTTCAACAGATCGTGATCGGCATTGATCAACATCTCTTCAATACGATTGCTTTCTGCATTGAAGTAAAACCCATTAGGAATAACGAACAAGAAATCGTTTTGAATCAGAATACAACAGTTGGTAATCCGACAGGCAGGCACGCGCTGGAAAATGGACATCATTAAGTTTATAATGCTAGACAACCTTTTCGAACAATAATTTTCTAGCAATAAAAACGGCTTGGCAAACTGCTTAGACAAAGCATGATTTTAACACGAATACTTTGGTATTTTTTAATTTTGCTCATTCGGAAACTCGCCCATAAACTATAATCATGATGATAGCGATTATAACAATTATGTTACTAAAAAACCAGATTTAAATTTATTCAGAGATGACCGATTAGTTAAATCAAAGATGACCATCTGCGTATCGAGACCTATCTAACAAGTCCAAAATCATCTACAAGTTAAATGAATCGAAAATCATAATACGACCTTGGACACCAAGTATAGTTTTGTCATCGCATTCATACTTTGCAATATTAAACACGACGGAACTATTAATTTCGCTCTACATTCTCAAATATTTAAATCTTTTCGCAAGGTTCCTTGTGAAAAAGAATAGCAATATTATTATGCTTGCCAATTTAACTAGGTTTAGAGTTTTATAAGAGTTAGTTTAATTGTGGCAGATATTGCTACTAAGTTATAAGACCTCCTTTTATATACTACTATTATCTTTGTATTTCTATTCTTCTTTTGTTTCCCTAGCTTCTTAGCATGTATAAAAGAATTAGCACTTTTTTTATAACGGGTTTTCATTCAAAACTCACTTGCAAGATTTAGCCAAACCATACCACACATGCAAGTGAAGATAAATAAATTCTTGAATTCCAATAAATGTTACGGAACATTACTCCGTGGATTATCTCGCATTGACTGAATCCCAATAATAATTGATTTGCTACGGTTACGAAAGACACAGATTACACTGATGATATAATTGTGACACGTGCTCCAACAAATTCTTTTGTTAAGTTACCAAAGTAATTTATATTAACATGGAGCTTTTAGATAAATGCTTTTTAACTTATTAGCATTAGTCATGATAATACTCTATCAAATGATCTGCACTTAAGACAATAAGGAAACATAAATTCTAATGAATGCGAACTTTATAGCTTAATCACATGTACAACTTGTAGTGCTAACTGAATGTACTTACACATAACTTTAAGGACATAGAAATGTCCTAGAAGTTACAAACTAAATGCAGCTAGATATTTCGTAACCAGTGCTATTAACTCATAACAAGAATGGCCGCGAGCAAAGCAATAATGATACAAAAATTCCAAACAACCTATTAAAAGCAATATATATAAATATAGCAGTTTCCGACATACAACGAACAGCCTTTAGTTTACAACAAAAAAATTGCAGTGTCTATCAAATCAAGTTTGGATGTATTATTTATTTTTTCTTCATAAATACAGTCATGCATTTTGGGTATTGCTCCTTTTCTACCAAAATAAAATATCTTAATGAAAGGAACACACAACAGAAACTCGCGGACGATTTCACGGCATCTGCTAGTGCATAGAGTGGTGGATTGGTAGGTACTTTAATATGTGAACACTGTTCCGCAAATTCAAGGAGATCGATATACAATTACAAGTAGTTTTAGCTTTAATACCGACGGCTGGATGTAATTACGTAAATTGCCACTTAAAACGTCTATCCAACGACTCGATACAGAATATCGTTCAGATCCTGTTAGAAACCGTATTGGTAACAAACTGAGTAACTATTATTAGCAATTCTTATCGCTCGGGATAATAAAGCGTACATTGCTACGGTTTGATTTGGATTCACTTTAACAGCGTCGAAACATCTGCAACTGTGTTCAGCGTATCCTGACGGACGGTTTACGAACAAAGACCAATGGAAAGTTGCCGAGTTGACAATGTATGGCACTGAATACAAATCATCAACAATAGATGAGTTTCCCAACACCGCTAGAGAAAACAAAGAAAGTCTGCACGAGATGTGTGTTTGTGGAATTCATGTTCACGATATTGCATCATTATATATTGTAAAAATACAATAAAAATATAATAAATAGAAAATCGATAAAAATAATGACGACAAATAAAAATATTTATTCTCATCCAAAATCCAAAAAGGTATATAAAAAACTCCAGGGTTTTCCAGGGTAATAAAATAAAGTTTAGACCAAGTATTGTTTACTTGGTCTAAATATACTGTGAATCTATTGAAGTTCGAACCCAAGTTAAATTAGAACCAAAAACGATGTGACAATCTTAAGGCTTACTAAATCATTTCACGTTCCGGTGTGACCGCAAAACAAAATCGGGCACCTTGCGAAGCGAGGCCAGGCGTCTGTCTCAGTTTCAAACACCCATGTCGAATAATTACATTGACAGTATTTTTAACGCATACTAAACTTAAATCTGTCCTTAAGGACGTGTTACTTTTGTTGGTAACAATTGAGAGCTTTGCGAAGGTAAACGAGTAACATAAACGAAAGGATGCATTCAAGATGAGTCCCACAAATGTCAAACTTTATAAAACATTCGCTTTGAACTTTATTGTTAACTGACGGAGTATTGATGAAATCATATTTTATATACATATTACCCAAGGAATTAATAGTTTGCATGACATACCGAAAACTCAATCATTGAATCAGTGAAGGTCATCCAAGATACGTAAATATGACTCAGATATCTAAGCAGCCGATACTTAAGTACTCGCTTTGAGTAGAACAAAGTCCAACAATATTCCATTTAATAATTCACGAGACCAATATCTGTAAGAACTAAAATAATCTTTACCAAATTTCATTTCAATCATACCCAAAATTAAGAAAATCATTTAGCTAGAGAAATTAAAAAGCATACTTATTTATTATTACATAAATTGATTTTACAAGGCCATGGAAAACGTTATAATGACTTTAAATATAATGGATTTGGAAACTAATTTGCATCGATAAAAATATTTTGCAATCACAGGTACATGTTATTTGGATTCAATGCAACATTTCGCTGCACTATTATCGACCGGTGCACGTTTATTTTATCGACTATAAAATCAAATCAGGTGGCCACACCTTTCACGGGGCCCTAGGCACGCCGGATAAGGCTACGAAATAATAAATGTTGCATTTTAATGAATCTCGTTTTATACAAAACGAAATGCTACTTGATTCTCGATCACCTTTGAGAGAATTTATTTCGGCAAATAACTAACCGGTACTAACCTAAATGTAAAATTACAAGTCATAGCCAATAAAAGGTTAAAATACAATGATTTGTTATAAAAATGGAAGTTATAAATCTAACGTTCAAATTTATATATGCTTTCCCCTGGCACACCAAACAACCTTCACAACTCTAAAGCAACGAAACGTTACATGCAGAAACAAAAGAATTATTAAGTAACGCAGTCTCGAATTAAAAAACCTACAGTCGATTTTGTCGCAGGCCACGCGGCCTTCCTGCCTTTTGATCATTACTTGCTAATTTCCAAATTAAACGCTTGATTCTCAATGCCAGCTAGATCGGAGGTGGTCACTCTGTACGAATTGATAAAAGGCGGGTGGTAGCGCGCGGCCCGCCAGTACTAAACCACTGTCCGAGCGTTTTATCTCGCGTCCTTTCACTTTAATTCGCGCGCTCATGACCGACAAAGCAGCGTGACCGAATAACAAAGAAATAATCGCTATCTGAGATGAGTTCATTAACTGTGCATGTGATAATATAGAATTGTGTCAACTGTGCAATATAACTAAGAAGTGATGTTTTCTAAACTTTCAGATGGTGAGAGGGGCGACGTCAGTGCTTACGCTAGCGCTGGCATGGGCGTGCATCGTTCGCGCCAGCGTCCTTGTGCCCACCTACGTGCTGCCGCCCGAGTCGTTCGTGCGAGATCAGCGCTCCCTCGCCGCGAAACCCGACTCTGACCCCGCGGAGTCGCAACGGATGATTAGACGTTTAATTGGGGGCCACATGAAAATCAAACCCGAAAAAGACCACGGCAATTATAAAAACTCCATTAATTCAGATGCAAAAACTGAAAGTGGAAAATTTGCAGGAGTGATAGTGCCCGAACTATCGGGCGGCACCGTCGGATGGAATCAAGGAATCTGGGACGACGGCATGCTCATGTCGAGCGCTGGCGAGGGGAAGGACGCCGGAAAAACGAAAGACGTTGACGAAGATAAAAAAACGTTATCCGATCAAGTGGCCGAAGGCAAATACGGACTGATACAGAATGAAATTTTTTCTAAAGCACCTAAACGACCTGGGATTTTGAGTTACGAGCCGAATTCAGAGACAAGATCGAAAGATAATCTTCAAAGTCTAGGGGGACTAAAGAAAGACGAAATATGGCTCGCGGAAGATCATTTGTTAGTTCTCAAAGGAGGCTCATTCCCAGAACGTACAAAAGAAACGGAAAACAGGCCGTGGCCACCGATCGATAACTATGAGGCGCCTAGAAGGCAAGTAAAATTACCACAGAAACCCAAAATACCACCGCCCTTTCCAGTTCGACTCTCCGACGACGGCCCGCTCGTCTTCCTTACGCCTAACGGCAGTATCCCTGCGCCCCTTTACCCACCCTACCCTACAGGAGAAGGCGAAGGCCCTGTACCTCCTCCGTCATTCTTTTTCCCACAGGGAGCGCCCTACCCCTCGGGTGATAATCAGAGAAACTCTACTTCCGGGGGAGCGCCGATGCCAGATCCTCCGTTCCCATTCCTACCCGGGAATGCGAGCGAAGGAGCATACCCATACCCAGGATCCATAAACGGCTCTTTTCCAGAAGGCTTTCCACCGGGCGCGGCATTTCTACCACCACCCAGCAACCAGACCGATCTTTACGACGAAGACGACCCTTCGATCTACTATCCGCCGCCATACAATTTTTCTTATCACACTAACTACCACAGCAACGTACCGGCTGGACCTCTCGTACCTGGGATAATATTACCACCGCCGCCCGATTTCTTTGCACCCCTTGAAGAAAAAACTACAACTGTTAAAACAAGGCCGACGTCTACAACTCATATGAGGTCAAAAGTTACGACTAAACAACCCTCAACCGTGGGTTATAGAGGTAAATACAAAACAAGGCCTACAACAACAGAAGCGTGGACAACTGAAACTCCCACAACAACATCGACGCCACCAGTAGAAGTAGTAACAGCTCCTAAATACAGAAAGCCTCAGCGAATACAGTCAATATCACCAAGAAATCCAGTCAGAGTCCACAATCTTCCGGATGAGATTACCACGAAGCCAAAAACCGAAAAACCAGTGTACAAAACAAGAACAAAATTAACATCAAAACCTATTTCAGTTTCGGTATTTTACGATTATCCAGAAACAGTTTACGATAACAAAAATCCTACAACTACTGAAAAGCCCTACATTGTTTACAAAGTACCACAAAAGGCTAATAACGAATATACCAACGATATAACATCTACATCGGTACCGCTGAGGGCTTATTACTCTAACACTCAAAACGATGAAGTTCCCACAACTAAATTACAACCCGTGTACAACCGTAAACCAAATGAAGACGCGATAGCTTCCTTCTATTTCTTCGATGAACAACCGAAAAGTTCTCCAGCTCCTGACCCATATTTCGATGGCAGAAATTATTATAAAACTGTACCTAGTCAGCGACCTTATGCTCAAAATCAAAATGTGAACACACAATCTGGATTCTCGCCGTCCGTTGATGTTGCTTATGGATCTATTGACCAAGCGGACGCTCTGTTTTTGTGGCCACAAAAACAAGGTCCTAGAACGCTAACACAAGAATATTTCAGTGTACAAAAACCAAAGCAACAGAACGTATACGTGCAACAAATAAAACAGCGCCCTAATGCATTCTACCAACAAATTGCAGATATTCAACAGACGATTGAATTATACACGACAAAGAGGCCAAAGGCGCATTCACACAGACCACACTCGACTAAACCGAAAGCCATAACCTCCCGGCCAGTATATGAATTCAGTTACGACACACAGCACCGCCCGGAGAAACTAACGTTCAGAGCACCTAAATTAGACCCCGAACCATTTAGGCCAATGGTGAGTTACAGTAAACCATTTAATCTAGAGAACGAATTCAATGCTATCACTCCTACAGTTGCATCGGGATATCATCAGCAATACCTTGTCGAGAATGCGCATGTAACAACGGAAAATCCAACATCATCAAGGTATTATCCAAAAACGAAAACAAGAGACGAAGACTACGAAGACTCTGTTTATAACAAGGAGCCAACTCCCAAAACTAATGGGAATTATATTCCAGCCCAGACCGGCAAACCTGCGCATCACACCAACAAACATCCAAATACTACACCTAATCCGATCAGTCATGGCTACTATACCAAACAAGATGAAAAATACATTGATGATATTACAAAGAACTCTTTCGACGTATTTGGTCAAAAGCTTGAGGATGGAACCCATGATGTCAATGGCCTTGCTGTTACACCTCCTCTTGAATCAGTAAAGACGCCGATTAACAATAATATAAATCTGCAGTATGACTACGAGATCGTCGATTCACAGAATCCAAACCCACCATCTCTGCATAAGGACACGAATGTAAACGATCGCCTTCCCCGGCCAACTATCAACCCCTACAGTGAATCTATTTACCAAGGTTCACCCAATTCAGAACTGGTTCAACCACCGAAAGCACCATCACTGTTACACGACACGGTGGTCAACGATAGATTCCCACGACCGGAAATAAACCCTGACAGCGAGTTCATACCGATACCGAACCCTGGTTACAGGACAGCACAACAGTACAGGATACAATCGCAAGCACAAAGGCCTCAGTATACTGGAGAGCAGTATGACCTGAATAGGCCTTCATTGGGCGGGGACACGGCTGTGAATTACAGGAGGCCTCTACCGTCTGTGAATCCTGACGCAGAGTGGATAGGGCCGGTGAACACGGCAGGGGAAGGTCGACCAGGGTCTTTTGTCTCGTACAGACTACCCGGGGAAGGCGCGCACGTTTATTTCCTAACGCCCCAGGCAGCGCAGGCCGCCCGAGAGAGGTACAGAACGCCGGGATACGGACGGTGAAACCAAAGCTCTAGTCTGAACAGTACGCGGTAAGCGACGATACGTGTAAATACAAAGCAAATGTGATGTTAAAGTGTCCTAAGTAGTATTAGAATGAAAAGACTAGCGGGCAGCCCGCATTGCCATAATATTTAAAACGCATTATAAAAATGCAGTGAAGTGCGACTGTTGTTATGAAACCAGCGAACGCTAACAAGTTTTTAGAGGAACTATTTATTAAATTATTATTGTTAAGAGACTGTGGTGCAAGCCTAGATATAAGTAATTTATTCATGTATGTCAGTATTGAACTCATTAGATGTGATACTGTTTGTGGGCATGTATGTGAAAATTGTTGCAAATGGAATGATATGTTTAACTGATTGTTACTTTTAAATTGTATAAACGATGGCAAGCGATTGTGATTTTTTGTATGACATTTATAAACAAAAGATTTGATATAAGAAATAAAATTAAAAATGTTTAATATAACAAGCTGTTGTTTAATTAAAAACCCCTAGTTGAATAAATAAATATAAATTGCATTAAGTTTTTAATTGTTTAAACAAAACACGATTGCGCTTAAATTGCTCGTGAAAACACCTGCATAATATTACACAGAGATTATTAACTAAACTAAACACTTAAAATCATTAGCACTCCATTACCTGTCCTTATGTAACATACAAATTAATGAATTTTTATAATTTAAATAACATTGTATGATCATGTATAATTCATACAAATTAACTGATAAAGAAAAATGCGCAGGCATGTACACTGCAGAAACGCGATATAAAGTTCGTAAAAAAATCAGGTCACCAAACACCAAACAAGTGTACCAAAACTAGATGTTGTTATTATAGACAATTAGAATTTCAAATCTGAATAAGAACCGGTATTACATCCAGTTGTTTTTTTATTCTTTTGTCACCCGTACAAAATTAACTGTAGCAGTTGCATAAAAATACGGAACGGAAGGCGATAAGAAATTTTAAGTAGCAATAACAAAAACTCTTACTCCCCAGTATGAGTTTGCACATCTCGGAAGCATTGCATCCGTGAATCTCGATATTAAAACGAAATGGTAAAGTAAATCTATAAGACCTCGTTTTAAAGTCGGATATTCGGCGTTTTATATCGCAAAAATTTCGCTAGAAGGCTGGCAGTAGATGTATGGAAGACTCGCAATCGAATAAAGACGATAAAACTATAAAAGCTTGTGCTCAAACAAATAAATTTGGTGTTGTTTTTATTCGTGTCCATTTTTTAATACACATGGGCGTTTTTTAACTACATAACCGATTCAATCGATTGACTGAACCAGTCAACTGTAACTCCAAGGGTAAAATTAAAAACTAATAATGTCTTGCTATTCTATAGTCTACAGCAGAATGGTGATAGCGTATTGGCAAGATTAATGGATATTGACGATATTTTGCAAGAAGATAGATAGAAAAGGATAAAGAAGACTTTTTATCTGAAGAAGACGTCTAAGTTGTCGCTGACATTTATTATTTTTAAATAGAAGAGTGTTTGTTGGCTTACCCGTCAGTAATGCAGCAACAGTTCAACAGATTGAAGTGATAATTTTGCTTCGAAATAATCTAACATGATATTTAATATATATATGTAGAAAAGGAAGTTGTCTTCCTTCAAGTAGCAACTTTTAATGTAACATTGGTAGTAAGGGATGCAGTTAATTAACAGTTATATGAGTAGTACCAAATGTGTCAAGACTAACGAGTTATCTCCGCCCGATAGCAACCTATATAATATAATATAATACATAAATAAATAAAATACACACGTCGCCATCTAGCGCCAAAGTAGCGTAGCTTGTGTTTGGGTACTAAGTATTGAGGGTAGAGGTAAGGAGAGTCATCTGTGTATATGAAAAAGTGTCGTCAAAATGTATTAAATTAGGATGGCGCCACATTTGCATCAGGGTAACTCTTAAAAGAAGCGCCAAATATAAATATTGTTAGAGTAGGCTTGAAAAATAAACAAGGAAGTATGGAGATACAAGGAAGTAAGGTTAGGTTATATTTACCACAATATTTTGTACAACGTAAGTTG
Source organism: Pararge aegeria (assembly GCF_905163445.1). Lineage (NCBI taxonomy): Eukaryota > Metazoa > Arthropoda > Insecta > Lepidoptera > Nymphalidae > Pararge > Pararge aegeria. The sequence continues at coordinate 16,123,076 of NC_053186.1, forward strand.
TTGAAATTCTCAATAATTAACTACTTTAGTCGATAATGACATTAAATTTTTTAACTCGGCATACTTCAATTCATCTACGATTGCTACATTCATACCATACCCTGTGCATCCACCAGCGCCATTGTGGAGGATTTTTGAACTGTTATTTAGCGCATACACTGGACACTTTTTCAACTTTTCTCCCATATAAGATGACTCTCCTTACCTCTACCCTCCATAGTACTAAGATAGCTGATGAATATTTTTATGAATATAATACACATAAATACTTATAATATACAGATAAACACCCAGACACTGAAAAACATTCATGTTCATCACACAAGCATTATCCAGTTGTGAGAATCGAACCCACGGCGTTGGAATCAGAAAGCAGGGTCGCTGCCCACTGCGCCAGTCGGCCGTCAAATGGCCGGCTATGAGTGCGGTGTGGGAAATGCAGCGTTGGCTTTGGTTGCGCGTCGATACTCTCAATAAGTATACAAAGAGGTGGACTCATAATATTATAATTATAACACAAAAGATGCAAGCGAAGCCGTGGAGAGAATGAATGAATTGGATATTTACAAAATCTGTAGAACAACACCTTTCGCTTTATTTTTCTTTGTTTGTATCTGCCATACAGCCTGTGCTATCATCCGTGCACTTAAAGCAGCTATTAAGTTACTAAATTATATTTTTAGCCTCTATTTACTCTAGAACATAGTCAAACTATTAACTAAGTTGCTTTATGTTAACACATTTAAATAAACCAGGTCTTTTTTCACTCTTCCGATAAACTTCTGCAACATAAAGGTTGCTCCTGTAAAATGTCATGTTGTATAGATCTCAGAAGGATAATACCGAGTGCCGTGTCATAAGACCGTCAATTGTCATTTTCTCAGACATACTTCATGGTTTAGCGAAAAGGAACGATTTACTTCGATACCTATGTTTACTATATCACAACATTAACATATACTATATTTTGTATATGTTAATGTTGTGGTATGCAAATAAAGAGTTTAATAATAATAATACCTAGCAACTAAAGAAGTAATTTATTTGATTTTGAACAAGCTAGCAAATAGAAAGCTTTTTGAAATAAAAACTTTAACGCGGTAAAAATTCTTCATTGTTTTTAAAAACTAATCGCATTTTAGAATAAGAGTCAAAGTAAAGACATGTTTGAGAAAAGTATTAAACAAGCCCTTGCCACGATGAACGAATGTATGATTATGGGCCGCGGCGAAAATGAGCCACACAAACGTAAGTCTTAATGACTGTTTCTCTGGCCGCAGAAATAATATACTATTGGGCGTGCCGAAGATATGGTTGAATGAATGAATGAATGAATGTACTATATTAATTAATGTACAATGTACTGTATTTCATTTCATTTCATGAATGATTGAATAAATGAATGAATGAATGAATGAATGAATTGAATTAATTATTGAATGAATGGATAAATAAAACCACAAAAAGTACATATAAAAAAGAAAAGTATAACAAAAAGGCGTATATAATTTGGCGGCCTAATTGCTTCATAGCCCTTTTGTTCCAGGCAACCAATGGCGAAGAAACCAAATACAGAAATAATGTGGGTGGTATGCACCACCACCACCACCACCACCACCATATACAATTACCCATAAAAAAAATTGTGTATTCCTAAATAAATATATACATGGTAGGTTGTCATATGGTTGTATGTGGCTTTACATAGTGATTGTAAATTAGTGGCAATACATTTGTTATTACTATAGTCGTAAAAATGTAATAGGCCCGTTTTGACATTTGTCATCGCGACGTAACTAGTTATGGAACCATAAGACTCTGTACTCGATACTCACGATAAATCAATTCAAGTTTGTATCAGTACTCGATTCATATTATTATGTATTGTAAAGTGTTCGTTCGTTCAAAGTATTCCTTTAACTTCACAACCAATACGCGTGACTGGCTGTTGATTATACGTCCACTTTTCAACATGTTGAAACAGAGTTAGTACTATATAACAACAAACACAAAAATCGAGTCAAATCACTATGTTTAAATTAATGTCCAAATTAGAAGAGCCATAGTTAACGTAATAGTAAACAATATATATCAAACTTAAACGAGCGCACAGTCAACTTTACAAGATGAGGAACGAAAAATTGCGCAGTGCGCGCGGGGACGCTTCAGTCATGTGCCGCTTGGTCAGATACATCAACTCAGACTCATTATTTAGAACCCATTTTGAGAACCAAGCTTATTCTTTGCAGTAAAGATAACTACACAATATTTAATTTCGATATTCAGTAACAAAATGGTTACAGCTCTAGTATAAAAAAAAAAGACTGAGAACGTAACTGTTTTCGAAACGTTTCGCAACAATTATAAATTGCATGCTACTATGAAGTAAGCGCAAAAAGAATACTCGCGATATATTCTTTCATATTATTTAACGTCCCAAAAAAATTTACGTATTTTTTAAAACACTGTATGTAATTGATTTTTATTTTTTTGTTTCTTTCAGTTTCGTTCCAAGTTACATTCTATGGTCTTGCACAAATGTCAAAACGGGCCTATTACATTTTTCCGACTATAGCAGTCTTTTCTTTCCGATTTTCTCTACAGGTTAAAAGTTAAGTCATTCACTGACCTGTGTCCGGTTCGGTGGTCTGCGGCACGTCCTGCAAGGGGTGCGCGTACAGCCGCAGGTACACCTGTATCGCGACGCGCGCGCAGCGGAAGTAGAACGGGTGCGAGCGCAATACGTCCTCCAACCGCAGCAGTCCGACGTACGACCGCAGCGTCATCTTGCGCATGCAGTACGAGTGGAAGTCGAATTGGTCCTCCATTATTTCGGAGAAATGCTGGAAAAAAATAAAATACATTATTTACTACTATGTACTATCATTGTAGCTCCGATAGACTTTAACTTTGGAAGTTATATGCATTTTTACTAATTAAAAATTTGTTGCTTTTACGCTTAAAACACAAATGCGGGTGACTAAAAAGAATTACATGTAAAATGAGTCCCAGTGATGACAGTGCAATAGATTGAATAAATTTAATTATTTTTATTGAAGTACTTATACAGTTATGTACTTATGGCCTGTCGAAAATGAAAAATAAAAGTTACTTTCATCTATGGTCTGTTAATGGAACGAAACAGGAGGACCGTTTTAGAGAAATTGGTGACTGCTTTTTTATCGTCTCTAATCAACCAAAATGATATTAAATCAAAAAAAAATGGGGCCAAAACGCTCGGTTTGGGGTCACATAACTGCAACTGCAAAGTCTATAAAAACGTAATAAATGCAGTGTCATTTGTTAACATTTATTTTTAAAGGTTCATTTAGGAGCAACAATGGTTATAAAACTATTATTGAATATAACAGAATGGTCTAAAAATATTTAAAATACGTTCCGAGAAACCAGGAGGCCCTATGTAGTCACTTTCTAACAATAGCAATACCACATTGTTGACAGTCTTATCATGTCAATAGACTGTAATAGGGTTTGTGATCACGTGACTTTGGCTCGGAAGATTTATAGAAAATTTATACTATAGTTCTGTGAAATAAAATAATATTGAAAAATACTAAAGCATTTATATATGGTACCAATCTCCAAACTAAATTTAACAGATTTAAAAGTAATTCCATCCTTTACAGTATGTAATCTGTGGATTTATTTAGGCCCATCAATTTCGTCAAGATAAGATATTTGTGCATTTAATTTAAGCACTTTTGTGTGCCTGAAAGAGATCGCTATATCTTCGTTATCGCTCAATTGTATTTGCATTTTTGTAAAATTTTCTTTGTGGTGTACACTAAGAGTTTAATAAATACATGTAATTAATTTGTGTTCAACAGGTTTTTAACAATTTTTTTTGGCCACACCAACCCGTTCCTTGTAAGAACTACTTTCGCCAAAGGTTGTCTGGGAGAGATCGCTTTAGCGATAAGACCGCCTTTGCACACCTAAACTAGTTTTTTATTTTTTTAATGTGTTTCTCTTTGTATTTTGTTTTTGTGTGTACAATAAAGAATTTAATAATAATAACAGAATAGGCAAAAATATCCGATTCGATAATCGACATGCTAGGGTTATTAACTCACCCTATCGACTTCATGCGCCTTCTTGAGAGCCTCTCCCCATTGCTGCGAACGCTGGTAGGCGGCCGCGGCCTCCGTTTGGAACCACATACATTGCATTTCATTTAGATTCTCTGTCGCTGGCACTCCTGCACAAAGACATAAATACACATTCATACTGGGAAAAATATACGTACGTGTAAAAAACCGATTTAAACCGAAGAAATACTTCACAGATTTAAGAGGTTTATTATGTACTATCTCTCAAGACTTATCTGTGAAACCGAACATCTAATAGCTTTTGAGTAAACTACTGCCACAGCCACAGCCTACATCAAATGCAAAATTAAAATCACGTGTCTCCTATCGATTTATTAGTTACTCGTCACGTAGCATAGGTACTGTGCGCGTATCGGTCTTTTATCTTCAATAGAGTTGTCATAAATAAACACTTAGAATGTTTTGTATGAAAAAATAAATATGCTTCTTTTGATTTAATATATTTACAGAGTGATTCCTTATGAAATATACTTATGTATCCTTCAACATTATTTCGTAATTCGGTTACACGTTGTTTAGAGGGAATAATGTTTACATAAAATATATACCATCAAGTATATATGTTCTTATTCAATGGGTTTAATATAACTGCCATACCTCTTAACCAGGTGAGATTGCAGTCAATGGCTAAATTAAAGTGGATTTCAAAAATAACGCTAATCGGTAACCTCGAGTGTGCTACGACCAAAAGCCCGCTGGACAGATGAGAAAGGCGGTGGACCGTGTATGGGTAGCTCTTGGAAAGACCTATGTTCAGCAATGGACACTTAATAATACCTTCTCTTGTGAACTTGGAGCACATTTCCTCAGCTTGCTTAACGTGTCCCGCGCGTAACATGTAACGCGCACATTTGCTGTTCACGTAACGGTCGGCCGTGTCCATCGCTTGCGCTTCCTCTAACCACTTGTATGCCGACACCGGGTCTCCGGCGTGCTGCAAATAATAATTAAAACATAATGAAAAGTAAAACAAAAAAAAAATAAAGAAAGACTTTGTAAAAGATGTACAAATAAAAAATATGAAAGCGAGAACTGCTTACTTTCATCACGACTTTGTAACAGATAGACAAATAATAAATGGGAGATACTACGAAGGCATTCATTGCGTGTTTTGTAAGCTTGCTGAACTTGCCCTAAAGTCACACTTCACATGATATTTGTAATATTTATGTTACATGATATAAAAAGCTCACCAGCAAAGACTTCTCGAACATATTAATCCAGAAGCCTAACGAAAGCTACTCAATAACGAAAATTTAGTGAGAAGGCTCAAAAGGGAAAACGCCTTTGGAGCTAGTGAAGTGACGATTAATGTAGTGTCGATCATTGCAGTAGTATTTGTGCTAAGTAATAAGTTGACATGAACAATGTGAACGTAAATCATATAGTCTAGTCGACAAGTGGAAAATGGTACAAAATAGAGATACTGCTCTTAAAATTATGTGCGATAGCTCATTGGATTCGGAATGATGCCTAGAAAAATGTGCCATAAGCGTGTAAGCACATGAAAAATTGCAAAAGTTATAAATAATTAAAGATGAAAAAAAAAAATAGCATTTTGTTTTTTTGCCATTATACAACTTGTCGACTAGAATAATAGTTAGAGACTGAGTTAAGTCATTTGACTATATCTTAGTTGTAACTATTTATAAAATATAAGATAGATATAGAAGTTAAGTTTAAAATCAAGTTACACATTAGTCAAGTAAATAGGCTAGATTGTAATAGGCATTAAAGCATCTCACTGATGCTTTATGGTAGAGAAAAAAAACACATAATATGTAGTTCACATTTGAATGCAACCACTTCTTTAACTTTTAATCCCTAAAAATACCATGCCATGGTTTCATATGTATCCTAACCCGTTCTAAGGAGTTGGTCCGATACTTGATTATTACTAACCTTATATATCCTTCCTTTAACAATAAACAATTCTATCAACGTCGGCGTGTGTTCTATCGCAGCCTCTATATAATGCAGGGCTCGATCCGTGTCTTCCTTATAGTCAAAATGCTGAGCCGCGAAGTAATAGGCCCATAATAACGCACTAGCTGGCTGTTTTTCTTCGTCTGGCTCAGAACTGAACGTGCCGAAGTTTGATAAATTCTCCATGTATTGTAGAATCAGTTTTTCTATCGTTTCCGCTTTACTTTCGTCAGCGTATAGAGACCTGGAACGGAAATCTATATATACACAGTGATTTATTTTTCGTCCTACAACGGGTAAGTGGTTGCAAAAAAACTTTATGCAAGAAATGGTTGAAGAATGTGTGATATGGGTAGGCTAATGAATAATTATTATTATGCTCGTCAAATGATAATCGCAAATGCATCATAGTTTTCGAATGAAGCAAATTTTTATTTGGTCCATTATTCTCTTCTCATATTTTTCTTTTTTTTGGTTTGGATTTAAGTGGTTATAAAATTATACATAACATCAGAGTTCGTTTAACGATTTTGTCATCTAATCTAATCACTAGGCATCAGATTAAGGTGATTTCTAGGTTTAGTAAAAACGGTCATATGAGCAGTTTTCGTGAGTCGTATGGCGATAAAGCACCATAACTTCCCCAGTGGGAAATCTCCCATGTGTCAAATCAGACTATCCCTTACAGTTTTATAATTTTTATACGTGTTTTTACCTACACTTGAGGAATTATAAATTTTATAAATTTAAAATGCATATAATTATTTTTTTTTGTTTGTGTTGCTGTAGGTCAATTGGAAAAAGCGCTCAGGCCGCGATTGCCAGAGAGTCGCAGGTTCAAGTCCTGTCGGTTACGAAAATTTTTATATGCATTTTAATTTTATAAAATTTTAAATTTTAAATTTTAAAAATTTTGTATTTGCATATTCAAATAATCCCGCTTTTGGAATGAATGTTATATAACGGTTACGCTAATTCGGCGGTCAAGGTTCGATATGCTGTCTTAATGATAATAAGTACTAAGTACTTTTTATTTCTTCAAAGTTTCCAAATTCAAATCTTCAACCAACATTATAACATCATTACCTCATATCGACAAATAGTGGCGGGATGCCTTTGTGGAGGCCGTGTCTTAAGTATTCGTCCACCAGCTGTTCAAAGCAGGGCATTCTGGCTTCTGTCAGTTGCAGGCGTCTGGGCGCTATTGCTCTGGGATACTCTTTTCTGAAATGGTTTAAAAATCAAAATTAGTGTCTTAGGTAGGAAGCTGTGCAATGAAAGACTCTTGTGCGTCGCTACAAGCTGAGTCTACCATCTGCAAGACCAGACAGATGGATACAACACAGTCGCAACTGTATGGTGTCCAATTATCTAGACACACCAACCAGTAAGGTAACAAAATTTTAAGATAGCATCTATATGTAAGTGTTGCTTACAGTGACAGCATGAAAATTTTACTATTATTAGGAACTAGTGGACCCAGCAGACACTATCTTGCTTGATAAAGCAGAGCCACATAGCAGATGTAATTGTGTTTTCAAACCAACCAGATGCCCATTGAAATGTACACCCAAAATTACATCAAAATTAGTCCAGCTGTTTAGGAGTAACGTGACAAACACATGTACAGAAGAGTTCTACTATAATTTTTAGTATTTTTCTTACAGTCTAAACCTTCCTTAGACTTCCAATCATTTTTCAAGACTTTAATTAGCCAAACCAGTCTAGCCGTTTTAGTTTCAGTGACCAATGACAGCTATTCAATTTTAATATATATTGATTAAATAAAACTCAAATTGCATTAAATTCTTTAGTGCTGCACAGTTTATGCTAAGCACATGTAAGAAATTGGCTAGAGAGAGTCAATATAAGGATAACAAGCAAAAATTTTTAGAACTGAAGCTGAATAAATATGTTCAGCACTGAGCACTCATTGTATTATTATAAAAGGATTTTACAAAACAATCCTTACTTCTGAATGGTTGAATACAGTGTTAAGAAAAATTATTAAAATGTGTTGTATTTAAAGTTGATTGAAAGAAACTTACTTGTATACTTCATAGAAGGCCACAATTGAATCAGGATCATGAAGCTGTTTAGCTTCTACTAATTTTTGATAATACATCACATTCTCCGGGTTGCGTTTGAGCAAATCTTCATATACTGTTTCCCCCTCTTTATACCTGGAATAAATAAGATTACAGGTTTACTACTTGGCACACCAAAAAACTTAACCTCTTGGGCCTGGTAACGTTTGTTTAATTTATACATAGATAATAATCTAGCATTGTCTATTTTGAAAAAAAAGTTTAATTCATAGTAGCTTTGTGTTTATACTACATTATGACATCTTAATAAATATAATTTATAAGACAAAAAACATGAGCAGAATATACTCCATCTGATCATTGAGAGCTTATACATTAATTGTAGATTAAGAAAAAGAAAAAGCATTTTACAGCTACAAGAAAAACTACATACATATCTTTTGTGGAGTATTTTTAGTGGAGGTACTAATGTCACTAACAACAAACAAGGTAATGTATAAATAGGTAACACATGCTCTAAGGAGATTTCTAGGCATACATGAACTGTTCACCACTAGTTATCACCTAGGAGATGGTGAAATATTTTTCTCTAAATCAATAGGCATTCCATTAAGGCGATGCCTAGGTTTATTAAAAATTTCCATAAGTAGTACTAATCAGGACTCTGATTCTCTAGGGGTTTGTATTCTTAACTGCTCTGGAAATGCATTTAAACACCTCTTCATCTCCGCAGACTAAAAACTAACATCAAAAATGTTGCATTACGATTGATTTTTGCATACAGAATTCTATCCATTTTGCTTTAGAGGTAGGATTTTAATTTCTTACATTATTAAGATAAGTGCCTATACATTGAGTAATTAAGCACCAGAGCACTCACCTTTTCAATTTCAAATAATACTCCCCGGAGGTTTCTTTAATTGATAACTTATCTAGAATTTGACTTTGGAATTTCTGTAAATGATGTAGAGCTCTCTCATACTGTCCTGACTCAGCTAAGACCATGTTTTGGTATAATAATAACTCTGAATGTTCATAGTCATATGGACCTTTCATCTGATTGGTTCGGAAGGCATCCAGTATACTGTTGGCCATTTCGAAGTCACCTAGAAGGTGATAGCTCATGGCAAATCCAATCCATGATGCTCTTTGTGTTGGTCTTAACATGAAAAGTTGGTAGCGAGTGTCCTGTAAGGCAATGTTTTTTATTTTTATTTCAGCAGTAACAATTGCACACTCTTCTTCCTCAACATGATAAGTATGAATTTAGTAATAGAATAAACATGAATTTAAAAATAAGAATTCTTTAAAAAAAGAAATAACTTTAGAAGCTATTCAACTGTTTGCAACTATCTTTTCCATCATTTCACTTTACTTCTATTACAATAACTATACTGCATAAAACATTTTTAAACTAGAATTTAAATATTTCTTACTTTGTAACCTTCCAAATCTCTCATCTGAATTTGGAGTAAAGACAAATCCCGGAGAATCTGTATATTCTCCTTTTCCCATTTTAATGCATTGCGGTAACATTTTATTGCCTCATCATACTTCTTGTCGGATCTCTGGAGAAGACCATAAACATGCCAGCATACAGGTGATTTTAGGTCATTTCGGAGACCTCTACGAACATACTCATATGCTTCATCTTTACGGCCAAGGCAGTTTAATGTCAACCCTTTCATAGCCAGGGTCTCTGTAATCATTTTATGTAATTTTATTATTTATCAAAAATTAATTCATATATACATAATTCATGAGGATCAGTTATAGTAAGGACCTAATCTTTCTTACTGGTCTAATGAGTTTTATTAAAAATTAAATAGCTACATAGAGAATAGATAGATTACTTTTAAATAATAAGTAAGAGTATAGTTTATGCTTAGTACATAACTTTATTAAATGTCCATTATAAGACATGTATGCTGAAAAAATAAGTTTTGTATGTATTTACTTCCACATACTTAAAATTGGATTTACTATAAATATTTAAATGCAGATATTTATATTTAAATGTTTACAGATTTTTTTATATTCATCTATGTTTTTGGTACAATCATCTTGCCAAGTTTGGACCTAGGTCTGCTTAGGCTTATTTGTATTATATTATTTAAAACCATTATATACTTTTAACTTATACTTCATAGATTCAGACTTCATGTATGTTATTCGAATAATTAATGAAAAGTAATTCCATGAGTTCCAGAGCTAATAATATTAAAACATAAATAATATAAACTCTTGACATACCTCCATGCTCTGAGAATTTAGGATTCGATAATATTTGCTTAGCAAATTTCAAGCCATTTTTGTATTGTTTATGTTCATAGCACCGCTGAAAATATTAGATAATAAATTAGATTCCATTAACCTCTATTTATTATTGGATGCAACCCAAATAAAGCAGATCTAAGAACATAGGTTCTACGGCGAAGCCCTTTAAGATTTATTTATGAAATTGAAGTTATTGGAGAACCGGCTAAAGGACATTCCAACTGAAGTGTAATTGCATTTTCATATCAATCGCATTATTTTTTATTTGGCTTTATTAGGCGATAATGACAAGACACTTGAACCAAACTGATTGTTTACAACTAAACTTACCAATATTCTTTTGAAAAGAGCATTCTCTTTTGGTGGCAATGAATTGCTTGGAGGCATTTTGTCTAAAGAATACGAGTTATCTTTTTATTAATTCACTAATAAATTGAAATATTACTAAAAACCTCGTGGCTATAAACCAAAGAAGTCGATGAAGGAGGTTTAGTCTATGACAAGTGGGTCACGTGACTTGTAAAAAAATATTGCCATGTTACGAATCATGTAAATAATATATTTTAATCCAGAAATCAATTTTGAAAAAAAAGTTGCATAAAAAATTTAAAACCTTTATTTGCCTAGAGTTTCAAATTGATTAAATATTGCGTAGCAGAAGCGCTTAAATAGTTTTCTAGCCCAGATTAATTTATAAATGTCAGTTTGTTGTTTGGGTAAAGATAAAATTATCTCGTATATACGTAAACGTAACGTAGAATAAATTAGGTAAGCAGTAATTTAGTTCTGGTAATACTTTTCTAAAATATTGGAACTCGAAGCTCTAAAGCATCTTGATGATTAATTAAACATTTATTTGTCTATGCTGCACAGGTATGACATTACGATGTCAATGACATTTTGACATTTGAGTAGTTGCTAAGAATGGTGGTTTGTCGGCTAAATTAAAATTTATTTGTAGTAAAAATAATAAAAAGAATCTTGTTTTAAAAATAGTCTACTGTATATAGCGAAGACGTGGTGGCTAATATTGTAGTGGACGTGTAATATGGGTATAGAAAACATGCGTCGGTGGCCAATGTATATTGTTTTTGCAGTATCAATATTACTTACCCTTTCACTACTCAATAGTTGGAGTATGGAGACCGAATTACAAAATCGGCTATCTGAGGTCAGCTCGCAGTTGCAGGAATGTTCACGACAGCAGACATTATGTATGGAAGAATCATTAAGATACCAACAACAGCGGGACATTTATAATTCAAAAGTGAACGATTTAGAGGGTTCGAAAATTAAAATGACTAACGACGTATCTGAGTATAAATCCAAAGTCGTGAAATCCGAGATACAAGTTAACAGAACATTAGTCGATGTCGAACTATGTAAAACCGAATTACAGTCATTGAAAAATTTACAAATGAGTAAGTCAGCTACTTTAGAAACTTTAAGATTAGAGAAAGAAACTTTGACGACCCAATTGGAGGAACGAAAGAAAAAAATTGATGAGTTGGAGAAAGAAATTTCGAAATTGAAACTATCATTGACTACTAAGAGTGCACCTAATCCATCTGCATCTTCACGAGTGACACCTGCTGCTCAACCTCCTAAACTAAGCCCAGCTTTGAATGCTAATATACCTATGAATGAGCCAGTTATCGAGAACAATGCTAAGGAAGAAATGGAGGATCCTAGTGCCCTGAATGATGTAGATAACTTTGAACAGCAGTAATTAACCTGTGAAGTTAAGTAGATCTGGTTAAGGATGTCTTTTGTGCAATACAGGGTGCAAGAGTTATCTGAGAAACAGTGATGTATAGAATCATTTCCCATGAAAGCTAAGCTATGTCATGTATAAGTTGAAGTTTTATTTAGCTTGCACGTATTAGGTAAATACTTTGCGGCTGACTATTTGCCTCCAATTTACTGTAGGCGAGCTGTACTTTTGCCCATCGTCTCATAATTTGAGCCTTTGTGTTGAAGACTCTACTATCCTGGGATAAAATATTATATCTCATGGCCATCCCCAGAATGCAATCTATTTCTATGGGAACATTCACCGAGGTAAGTTAAGGAGAAAAGCCATGCCAGATAACAAATGCAATTTTTTTATTATTAACTTACTACAGCAACTTTTAACATGTCCATCTCCAGGATAAAATACTACAATTGTATTTTATCCTGGAGATAAATTTCATCAAGATTAGTTCAATGATTCAGTTTAACATAAGTGAACACTGAGTGATCAGAAAATACATACAGTGTCCAGTTTGTAGTCTATAGCTTACAATTTCATTAAATTAGTCTTAAATAAAAAAGCAGCCAGCCACAATCAGCCGCAAACTATTTACCTAATGTAATGGAAGCCTTTGTGGGATTAACACATCCATCCATGCCCCTGGTAAAAAGGCAGCTTGATTCAGTATCATATTTAAGATATACTCCTCTTTTGGGAAGACTTGTAAAAAATAAAATGCCAGTATGAAGAAAGTCACAAATAACTGGCCTAACAATTGTGATATTTGCCCCAAGTTAGTTTCTAAATTCAGTCTATGAGACATAGCAGTTGACATGTTAAGTATGACCTAATTGTGTGATTTGCAATATTGGGAACATTGGTTGTAATTAAGAAGCTGCAAAAGTTCAAATCCTGCATATTTTGCTAGTGTTGTATTTACTCTTAGTAAAAAATTTTGCAATTGATGGGAGGGAAAAGGGAGAAATAATCATATTCTTAAGGTGCCTTGAAAAATATCTAATTTAGCATGAAATTGAAAAAAAAATAAGTTTAAATAGCATTGGTGATAATTTGTTTGTGCCTTAAACTCAACCAAGATTAATGATCATCCTCATATGGGTAGGCCCTTATTAATATATTATTCAGGCTGTTATGATCCTTTGTACTTGTCACATCAATATAACATCGCCCTAACAACTTTAATACCCCTAGGAGGTTCCTCACACTCAACTCATGTCAATAAATAGTTCTGATAGAAATATTTTGACTGCTTGCTTTATATAAACTCATTAATATACTGGCTAAAGCTTTATGTCATCTAAGAAAGCTCTATTTTCAAAATTGTATTATTATACATTAATGAAAAACTCAGAGCTTTAGTCCAAAAGCCCTTTAATGGGTTCTTAATACCAAAAATCTGTAGCAGAACTCTCTAAGTGAATATATGATGAGCGTAAAACAAATATGGGGCAAATTGATTACAAGTATGTTTGGCCTTAAATATTGTATTAAATAAGAACAACTGAGTGGCATCAGATTATTGATATGTTAATAATAATGAATCATTTAATCATTTTGTAGTTACATTTTATTAAATTTGTGTTATTTTATGTATGTTTAGGTTAATGATGATGGTGCAAAAGCAGGCTATGTTTATTTTTTTATGATATACTTATTAAAATCAAATCATATTATTTGATTGTGGTGTTTAAAAGTTTATTAGCCCAACGTAATACAAAAACGTTAATTATGAGGAATTAATGATTTAAAAATTGTGTTATTACCCAAATAAATTAACGTTTTTATGTAAGGCACTATAATGAAATCACAAATAGAAATTTAGTGTTAAATTTAATTTTTGTTTATCCATATAGTTCATAAGGCTTTAAACAATTTTAGTTGGCACCAATAATACAACTTTTTACATTTATTACAACAGACTTGATACAAAATACTTCATTCCTTGTTTAATGTTGATTCCACTAGTAAGTTTAAAAACTATTTTATTACCAACATTATTTTATATTTCAGTGTCTCAAAAATATGTTGTATTTTTATCAGTTCCCATTAGTAATTTCTATTACTCGTTCAAATTTTCGATTTCGATTGCAATCAGTAACTTTAATCATTAAATCAGATTAATAAAAGTTGGTCTCCACTGCACCCCACCAAAAACGTGGCAATATAAATATCATGCCAAACTCAACTGTATTAAAATCAGTTAGTTAACTACTAGACTGTATAAAGTAAGTGTTCCCACTAAACGATTTTTTTATCCGTTAATATTGATTACATTTCCAACACTAAGTTGTTTTAAAGTCCAAAATTGTACTATATTCAGTAACCGCTTTTATGCTGTGGTGCTATTGTTCTTAGGTTTGTCTAAGCTCACTATCTACTATTACAGTGGAGACCAATCTTTGATCTAAGGATTATAAAAATAATCATTGCAGTTAGTTACCTATGTATAATTGACTAGTTAATTAAATTAATCATGCCATGTCGGTGCCACATTCCCTAGATCTGACAAATTAAGTTAAAGAATGATGTATTATATTATTATTGCTCAATTCCATAATTAATATACTCGATTGTGTCTCGAAAATATTTTTTTAAGTTTATAAGTTTTAGTGCTTTAATTAATGAGTTATGAAATTGCACTACCAAAATCAAATCACACGTTATTTGCGCATAGGGGTCGCTGCAAACGTAATATGTTTCAAATCTGAACAGACGGGAATATTTGGCGGCAGAACTATAGTTTACAATTCACGTGCGCTAACTTGTACTGAATATACTTTTAGTTCAATGGTCGCTGCTAACGAAACAGCAGCGACCATTGATCAAAAAGTATATTCAGTAAAAATACTCTAAAATGAAATCTAATTTAACTTCCGGCTACAAGCTAAATAAAATTTAAGGTTACTCGAACATAACATTTTTTTTACAATATAATCTGAAATTATTGTTTGGTCTTGGCTCCCGCTTTAGGAGACCAACCATGAATCTACGATTGTTATAATTATAATGTTTAAGTTGTTCAAGTGAATGTATAAGTACTTGTAGCATATTATCCCATTTGTACCATTTTATACTAAATAACGAGGTCGTAAATATATTATTATTACAACAATGGACAAGACTCAACTACTTACGTCCCTACTATGGATTTTTTTTGACGGGAACGAAAAAATTAAAATATACACAACTTAATGTGGACAAGATTCGGTAAACAAAACATCCTCGTACCTTAATGTAACGGTGCCAATTTTGCTGTAATAAAATTTCAAACTCAAAGTCAAATAGTATTTCTTTATTCAAATAGGCCTCTAACTATACTAAAATAATCTATGTAATTAACGCATCTAAAGCGTTAATTACATGGATTATTTTAGTATGGTTGGTATTGAGATGATGTTGATAGGGAGATACGATAAGATAACTAGACTCGAGATTTATGAACAACAGGATTGGCGCCAATGTATTCCGTATATAAACACATAAGTTGTCTATCTCACTAGTACAAAACGGCAGTAAAAAATAATAAGAGCCACAGCATACTTGAAAGTTAAAACACGCCACAGCGATGTATCGCCACGCAATCTAAGTCAAAATAATTCTAAATCGTTTTAAGTAGCGTAGCGTAGCGTGTGATAAAAATGTATGTCCCCGCCTTAATATGGTCAGTATGCTTGTGTGTCATTATATAAAATATGCAATTTATGTATGTTTTGATACGTAAATAAGCGATAACGATAAGACGAAGGTAAAAAATATCGTAGTGCAAATTCAATCTCTGTATCAAATTGATTAAATAAAATGAAAGTACAGTTACGGTTTTGATTTCATACATCCTTACAAATATTACTTATACCTAAATGTGAAAGTATTGTTTGTTTGCCTATCATTCCTTCACGCCCTAATTAAGCAACCAATCAAGTCAAATTCCAGTTCGAAATGACGGGGAGTAATTGGCTACTTTATATCTCAGGAAAACAATCTGGTCCCATCGGATCTGCACAAAAACCGTCATATACGCGGGCGCCGGACGAGGAACGCGGGATCTTAGTAGTAACACAAGGTCAGGCCAAATCGAGCCGTCCGTCTCTATTCTGCGGTGGCGTGTGAATTTGCGTACATCCGCAGAAGAATTTGGCATTTTATATCGAAGAGCCATACCGTATTGAAAGGTTCTGTTTGTTGACTTAGCAGATAATATTTTATCTTACATGATGTAGTACCTACGTCGAACAGATATTATGCTAGTTATCGATGGATTCGTAGGTACAGAACACAACACTTCGCGTGTTGAAATATAGTGTCTATTTTACTTTCGTTTATCTACTCGTATATTTCATTAAAAAATTCCTTTGACTTGTCTGTATTATTTACATTCGTAAATAATAAATAATAATAAATTCGTACATACATAAAATAGAAAAACAATTTATTCGACAAAGAAGTCCCTACGTACCTATTGAAAGTATCTGATTTTTAAGTATGGGCAAATTTGGTATATGCTTATAGGCAAAGGCAACTGACTGACTGACTGATATATCAACCCAGGAGTCCGGATCTAATTTATGTACAGTAAGGATTTAGCTACTCGTTAATTGTACATTTTTGATACAATGATCATATCTCTAATACGTGACTGTGTAATAGTAGGTAGGCCAAGTAGTATTGCTGGGTTAATGCAGTGATAAAATGCGAATATGGTGTAAAATGTTCTGATGAATATTGTAGAAGTTAAAACTGACACCGACCGGTCCTTTTTAAGATTCCGTTCCAAAAGGACAAAAGGGGACCCTTTCACTAAGACTGTCTGCCTGCCCGCTTGTCTACCCGCCTGTCTACCGGCCTGCCTGCCCGCCTGTCTACCCACCTGCCTACCCGCCTGCCTGACCACCTGCCTGCCCGCCTGCCTGCACGCTTGTCTACCCGCCTGCATCCGCGACATCGCCTACGTTTATAAAAAATATCTATTTTCCCGCTATAAAATGTATCCTATGACCGTCTCCAGGATGCTATTTCTATTCAAAATTTCATTAGGACAAGCTCATCATGCATAGGAGAATGGCTATTATTTAAATAGGTACCGCGGGCTACTTTTACTAGCAGCTTTTCCGGGATAATTATTATACTATGTCTTCTCCAGGATGTGCACCAAATTTCACCCTGATCGGTTCAAAATCGGCGCCAAAACAGCGGGAAATGGTTATAGTATAAAGTTAAATAAAATTATTCTCGTATTTCTAAACAACTTTAATTCAACCTTAAACATTTCTTTAAAATAAAACAAAAAACGTATCTATTACTTCGCAAGTAATGTTACAATGTTTTAAAAATAAGACTTACATATCTACCGTCTTTCTTAAAAATCTCTAAAAGGCGGATCAGTACACTCTACCGCACCTCTCTAGATTTTAAAACTGTCATGAGTTAAATAAGTTTTTATATTTATTAACGAATAGGCTCACGTGAACATTTGTAGCACACACGCAGTCACTTATTGTCTGTCGTACTGCGTCACGCGCGCAAGCTCATGGCAATTTCCGACAAAAATTCACGTGAGTAGACGTTAATTAATATTAATACAGACACCTACTGATACAGAACCCTGTTTGAAATCGAACCTGAGCGGTCAATCAACTCAGACCACGCTCACATAAGGATACCGTACCAAAACTCGCGCGTTTCACGGTTATTCTTGGGGCAAAATAGCGGTTCTGGTCTTAAAGCTCGTTTACATCAAATAACTCTTTAAAACTTTTAAAAGACATCTTTAGCCGTCATAGCGCAAAGCAAAAAAAAAGTATAATATATCGTGTTTACGTACAATAACGTTCCACTTTTATGTCACTGACACAGGCACCAAATTATGTGTAATCACGAGCAACTAATTTTTAAAGGCTACAAAGTTGTTGCGTAGTTTGTGTATCGTGACAATCGAAATCAACAGTTTCCTGTAATGATGAACCTTGTCGATGATAATGTACTTTAGAGTGATGTCCAATAAGTGTGTCAAATGTCTAATGTGAAGGAGACATAATATGAAATTTAATAATATAACTGTAATAGATATAAAGTTACATAACAGAAAACTGATAAGTAAATCCACAAACATGGTTATAACATGACAAGAAGGTATTGAAGGTGTTATGTAAAAAGAGCACTTGCTTCCAATCAACACAGTATACAAAAAATGAAACTGCAAGAGCAAAAATGTAAAATTTGATGAATAGTCTAGCATACAGTTTTATATAAAAGTGAACCTATTTTCTTGCAACTGCATTTTCACACAGTTAATTTATCCAGATTTAGTTGTAAATAATTGAAAAAAAAACCACATTTTCAATATTCCCTAGAGATACTAGAGAACGGAAAGATTAAGGGATAAATAGATCTCGTCGTGTATGAAACAATAAACCATTATTATAACAGAGTGGCGCCCTCTGTAGGTCAGAGGTATTTTGCCGCTTGCTATTATCAGGCTATCTGTAGTTGATCAAATACCAACTTAACTCAGCGTGTTACGAAGTCATAGTTAGTTTATGGAGTTATTTGATGTATATATTTAACACCGACATTTTTGGGAAGGAACTCTATGTACTAAACGATATGGCCACCTCTTGTATCCTACTACTGATCATTCGGCGCTATTTTTTTAATTAACTTATTATGACGAACAAATAAGGTTAAATGCAATTAACAATTGAAAAGACGCACGAATTTTCATACATTGCAAGAATCACCCAAAAACGCTCTTTTCACGTGACCCGAGCCCGACTTATATACTACACTAAACAAACTATACTAAAGTACCTATAGGTCTATAAATGCTATTTCAATAAACTAACAATTATAATAGGCAACATATAATAATGTAATAATAAAAAGTAATAAGATGAAATCGGTGGTATGGTGGTGCTATTACATTTAATGTTATTTTAGTCTGCGAAAGACAGAGATATTTCGAAATTATCCCCATATTCGTAACTCTGTAAATTATAATCTGTTTATTTTAAAATAAAAAAAATATCTCTAAAAGAGTTCTATTCCGAGATATATATTTATATAGACTATAGAAATTTATTTTTACAGCCCTATATCCTTGGACGCATACGAACGTGCACTATGTATATTAAAGGTGGAAAAACGTTATATTTTTTTTATTCCTATACAAGTTAGCAATCTCATCTGATATGCAAGTTATGATGCAGTGGGACAGTGTTACGGGTACGGCGTTAAATTAAGTCCATACCCTTTTATCGCAATATAGTAAAGTAAAAATGGAATGAAACTTTTTACATATTTACAATTTGGTCCCGTTCGTGACACTTATTCTATTAAGACTAAAATTAATAATATATTTTTGAGACTCACTATAAATACACAGGGTTAAATAAAAAATATACCGAAACGCTCTCGGCTTGTAGATGTCTACATTTAAACTTATAACTTTTGTACTAAGACTTTTTTTAACTCTTTAGTTTGTGATACTTGTTATTACTCTGTTATGTATTATCGGCAACAGCGCGCGAACCACAAAACTTTCTTGCGTGCTCGCAGCGTTTTGGCAACAGGGACATGTATTTTGTATTCAGTCTTTCACTTTACAATTTTTTTTTTTTTTTGTGGGATATAAACTAATACTGACTTTCAAAAAGTCAGTATCAGTTTATATCAGTTTTCAGTTTTAATGATTGGGATTACAAGGCCGAAAGCTTTCTGGTTTTTTTATTTAACCCTGTATAAGTAATATCCTAAAACACAATTTACTGCGAAATAAACGTTGCGATGTGCACTCACTTTTATTTTCATACACTCATATGTTTGTATTGGGGCGATAGAAATGGGCTGTTCCAATTTCACGTACAATATTTTTTACTAATCTACAATTAATGGTGTGGCATGCTAATCTGATGTTAAGTTATGAAATGTTGGTTTATTGTGGCATATATTAATCCAACAGTTTGACGCCTAAAATCCTTTACACAGTTTTACGTCTTAAGTCATTGGTTGCGAGTATCGAATCATTATAACTTCAAAGTAAAATGGAACTAATTTTCCTGAAGTTAAAGTCTTATTTCCCTTACTAATGATTTAAAGTTCACGAAATTTCCACCAGGGGCGCTATAAAAGTCCATGTTACAAATGTGTAGGAACTAACACATATTCAAAATAATTTTGTTACATTTACGCGCCAAACATCTGCATCCGTTATACGTTGATGCTATGAGCGAGTTATTGTATTTCAAATCTTAGCATAAAGTAACAAGGTCTATATTTTATTTCTTAATCTTTTGTGCACTAACAGATAGAGGGCAGGGAGTGGGCTGCATACAACACGTGTCCCCGAAATAAAAAAATTCTTCGAGAAAATATTTTTAACACAAATACATAATTATAATTACTATCTCAACTTCTAACATACTATCATATACAATTATACACATCGTCAATTGTCAGAAAATACCCACAAATTGTTAAAATACTATCAACATAACACACTATTTTGTTAAATTCATGTCACCATAAAAATGAAAATACTTACATAATTGTATAACAATAGTTAACTAAATAAGTTCATAGATATAAATAGTCAAATAGAAAATGACTTCATCCTAATAGCCAGTGGCGTGCACTTCATACATGCGCGAAAGTATTGCCTATGCTGGTTGTGGAAACTAGCCAGTATATGTTTTTTTTTTCTTCAATTAATCATTTCTTCATTATCAAGCCGTATCTAACATATTCATAGATAATATATTATGTGGTATATAAATAAATACACTGTACAAAGGAAACCCACGTAAAGATTTTCCATGTAGTCACTGCCATCAGCCATGATATTACCATAATAACAACCTCTTCGTAATTTTTAAATCGGAAATATGTGTTAAATATATATAACAAAATAAAGAGATAAATTCTTACAGTATTTTTATTTATTTATATATATTCTGCTAAACAAATGACCAAATTTGTTTCTTTTTCTTATTTTTAAAACAAAAGTTTTACTAAAATGTATGTAAAGAAGATTTCATTCATCATCAACATCATCATCATCATATTTATACATTACCGGGCACAGGTCTCCTCCCACAATTAGAAGGGGTTAAGGCTGTAGTCCACCATGCTGGCCCAATGTGCATTGGTCCAGCATGGTGTGGAGTCCCCACACACCTTTGAGAATATTATGGAGAACTCACAGCCATGCAGGTTTCCTTACGATGTTTTCCTTCACCATTGAAGCAAGTTATATTTCAATTACTTAAAACGCTGAACTCTGCCCCCCGAAATTAAACTCAGGCTCTTACCCACTGGGCTATCACCGCTTCATGACATTAATACATATATAACGTAAATATAAGTAAGTAAATGTATTGTTGTACATTTTTAAAATTAACAATACCTTTGTTAAAAAATTATAAACCTATGACCAAAGTTGTGACAACATGTCAAAGGGCATAACAGCCTTGTAGAAATAATTCTACTTATTTGAAATTTTCAAGTAGGAACAATTAATATGTCAATCTTTAAGTTTGTATCTTGTGACTTGTGACCACAATTTTATTAAAATATACAAATAGAACTTTTAAAAGTAAAACGACTATTCTTTCGATGCTTCCTCAAAAGCTGCCAACAAATTCCTCCGACATTTACTCTCATCACTGTACCGTAAGCCCCATATAATATATTCACCAACATTAAGAGGGTCTTCAGAATAACTAACTTGTATTTTACATTTTCTGTCCCATTTCATACCCTCAGTACTACGATTGTTTCTTGTTCTAGTAAATTCTATATAGCCGTTACATTCTACAGCTAGTTTAGGAAGTTGAGCATTTAAAGTATCATGTGATGCTTCCGAATTGGAAGTACCACTAGTTGAAGGAAGACAGTCACCTTGTCCACATTCTAAATTCGGTGGGGTTATAGACGTTAATTTACGTTTACGCCTAATTATACCATCACCTTTGTTGCTTATATCATGATTTTCTTCAGAAATATTTTTTATGTCACTGCTTGTATAGTTCTCTGATGTATGCATGGAGACAATATCATGAGCTTTAGCCCTCTTTTTTGCTATAAAAACTGGTTCATCATCATCGTCAGGTTTGCAGCCTTCAGCCCACTGAGGACTGTTACTGCCTGAGTCCATTTTCCTTTTACCACATCGCCTTGGTATTCCAATTTCTGGAGAGTGTAATGGACTTGCCAAAATAGAGTCAACTTTTCTGTAATATAAAAAGATTACTTAGAAATACAGTTTAGGTCAACAGAAATGAAATGAAAATGAAATGGAATTGAATTGAATTGGAATGAAATTTGAGGAAGAGACATAAGTTTGAATTTTTTTTTTAACTAGCTTTAGGATCTTTTCTGATATTCTGGTTCAGATATTCTAGGCACATCATATTATTGCTCATTCAAAAATATGTCAATAACATACATTAAACCTTTGTTGGTTGGCAAAGAAAATTTGTAAAAGACACCCTAAATCCATGTCTTTGCAGATGTACCCTAGCAGATGTAGAAATTAACATAAGTTACCTAGATTATTTAAAAAAAAAATTGTGTTTATGATTTTTGTAGAATAGATGTTCTTGTAACCCTATTCAGTACTTTTTTTGGCAGATGCCAGCTCGTGGCGTCCTGTTTCCATCACACATTAGATAAGTGACCCAGTCAAATGTGTTGTCAACTAACTTATTTTTGTGTACACAAGACATTTGGTTGGTAATGTGTTGAAAAAGATTTGGAATCATATTATATGTACTGCATAGGAAATGAAGTCTCAGTCTGGGTATCAGTGTAAATGTGACTAGCGCTTTGGATAGGGTTAATCCTAGCAAGTTAACTACAGTGTAATCTAGACAGGTGCATTTCTTAACCAATTTTTTTTTAATATAAGTAGACATACCTTTCAAACGGCTCATATCTTGCTTGAATCTTCTCAATACTTTCAATAGTAGTAAAATCATGTCTTGAGCATTGCATGTCATATTTGATGAAGAAAGATACTTTTTTTCTGGTCTTAATAGTCTTTCCAAACCACTCCAACATGACATCATCAGATAAATACAGTGACAAGTTCTGACGATCATTATCAATCATGCATTTGTACCATACAGCAAAGTTTCTAGCAGACTGTTGTTTATTAAACTGTGTTTTTGAATTGTTATTTGTCTCCCTGATTGAATTATTTATAGTTCTATGGAATTTTCTTTTTGGAGGTGTTTGTGGTATGCTTGTCATTTTCTGAAATTGCCAAATGTTTTTAAAGTATAATTACCGGTTGTTAGCAGATGTAGCCAAAATTAAAATAAAGTACCCATTCTACTAACATAGTGTAAGTTTTAATTCTTATATGTTTACTTAGAGACAGAAAATATAAGAAACCTAAAATTGTATAGTATTATAATAGTAATTTACCTTTTATATATCTTATTTTAGCTAGGCATGAGCCTCCATCCTCACAAAAGTTTAACTTTTTATGTTGTTGCAAGTTGGTGGACTTTAACAAATTCAGACTGACTCTTAGCTAGCAATTAATTAAGCTCTCAGGTTCAGAGGTATATATCTACTCAGGCTATCAAGTTACTGGCTTAAGTCAACAGTGCTTAGTTATAATCTGGTCACTGGACTAATGCATTTGTGACTCAAGCATCGATAGATTAAAATTAATGTTGTTTTATTATTAATTTTCTTTAAACTTTAAATTTTGCAGATACTTTCAAAAAAATTTAATATTGACACTTATTAGAGTTATTGTAAAATTTAATGCCACTGTTAAGTTAAAAGATAAGTTAAGGCAGCATGTTTGATTCCTAGCCTGCATTCCCGAGATGTAAAATATTTATATATATATGTATATATATATTATGTATAAATAATACGATATTGCATAGTAACACGTTTATTGAGCTAGGTAGCAAAACTTGACAGTTTATACATGTGTTAATTAAACTACCCACTTGGTTTTACTTTTGTTAAGAAAAGGTAAACAAATGATGTAGATACTTATATATGACATACCTTTCCCCCAAGTATGTCATGTAAATTAACTAAAGTTTAACAATTTAAATCAAGAAATCCACAGTACACTATTAAAAATATAACATAAAATTAAACAAATAAAGTAATCAATTTAATCATTATTTTCATTAAAACAACTGGGTCTAGAATATGGAACTTTAGAATGAACATTTCGTTTAGTTCTGATCTTCCCCCCTGACGTTTCAATTTCAGCTGATTTAGGTATTCCTAACATCTCTTCCTATTTTTCTGCACTTGGTATTTCAATAATAGGATCATTTTCTGACTCTTGCTCTGATCCGCTTCCTAAATCATTATTCTGTTCATTTTGATCAATCTTATCTTCCTCAGTCTCTGCATTACTCCTCTCATTGTTGTTTCCTCCAAGTATGTCACTTGTTTTCTCTCTATTTTGTACTTTAATTATTTGATCTATATGACGCCGTAAAACTGCACCATCTTCAGTTTGTACTCTGTAATTAGATGGGCCATCTTTTTCGAAAACTTGACCAGGTAACCATTTTGGCCCGTTTGTGTAATTTCTGTACATTATTTTTTGTCCCACATTAGTTTCTCTGTTTTTCTGTTGTGCATTATTTATTATTTGACCTTCAACCTTTTTATACTGCAGGCTATCAGGGTGCAAAGAATCTAAGACCGTGCGTAGGCGTCTATTCATCAAAAGTTCCGAAGGGCTTTTATTTGTTTTAGAACACGGAGTCACCCTAAGACCTAGTAACATATTTGGAATTTTTATTTCCCATGATCCATCCATCTTCCGAAGCTTTTCCTTCACTGTCTGTACCATCCGTTCTGCCAAGCCATTAGTGGCCGGGTGATAAGGTGCGGATGTCACATGTCTAATTTTGTTAGATTCTAAAAACAATTTCATTTCTGCGGACACAAAAGAAGTTCCGTTATCTGATACCAGGGTTTCACAAATACCATGAGTAGCAAATAAGTTCCTTAAATGACGAATCACTGATGCCGAGTTAGTACTATTTGTCATTAGCACTTCAGGCCATTTAGAAAAAGCATCAACTACTATAAGAAAAGTTTTATTCATAAATGGTCCTGCAAAGTCAATATGTATTCTGGACCATGGTCTTGAAGGAACGATCCACTCGTGTGATGATCTTGGAGGCATATGCCTATTTTCTAGACACCGAGTGCAATTATTTACTAATTCATTTATATCATCGCTCAATTGTGGCCACCACACATAACTTCGGGCCAATGCTTTTGTGTGCACAATTCCATTATGCGTAGTATGCAGCATGCGTAAGATGGTTTGTCGAAGAGGTCGTGGTATGACGACACGACCACCTAATAATACACAACCATTTTGTAGAGAGAGCTCTGATCTATGTAACCAATATACTCGTAAATCACGATCGTTAACTTTGTTTGGCCATCCGCTTTGTAGAAAGTGAACAACTCGGGAGAGAGTTTGATCTTTCTTCGTTTCAGAGCATATCTCAAGCGCGGTAAAAGGGAAATCACTAAGATTTTCCGCCATCAGTAGTATTTCATAGAGAGGTTGTTCCTCTTGATCTGGTACAGGTAGCGGCCATCGACTTAAACTGTCTGCATTGCCGATTTCAGTTCCTGGTCGATAAGCAATGCTATAATCGTGCGCAGTTAATGCTATTGCGATTCTTGTCAAACGAGGTGATAAAATACATGGCATTGGCCTTTTTGGATCGAATATTCCAAGTAGGGGCTTGTGGTCGGTTATCACAGTAAAATTCCTCCCCGCTAAATAATTGTGAAACTTTTTAATGCCAAACATAATGGCAGTCGCTTCTTTGTCCAACTGTGAATACCGTCGTTCGTGGGAATTTAATGTCCTAGAACTCATTGCGATCGGTCTTTCTTGTCCGTTTTCCATCACATGCGATAGCACTGCCCCAACGCCATATTGTGAACTATCACACGTAAGAATTAGTGGTTTGTATAAATCATAATGAACTAATGTGGTTTCAAATGTAAGCAACTGTTTAGCTTTATTGAATGCATCTCGTTCCCGTTGAGTCCATTGCCATGTTTGAGACTTATCTAGTAGTCTATGTAATGGCTCAAGTATAGTTGCCTTGTGGGGTATAAACCTTTCATAAAAATTATACAGTCCTAAGAAAGCCTGTAACTCCTGGACATTCTGTGGTTCTGGCGTCTTCACTACAGCTTCTATTTTACTTGGAGCTGGGTGGATACCTTCTCCATTAATCACAAAACCTAAAAATTCTACTTTTTCTTGAGCAAATTTACATTTGCTCTTGTTAAGACGAAATCCAGCCTTTTGTATCCTGTCTAGAACAGTTTCAAGTCGTTGTTGCATTTCCAGCATTGTAGGACCACTTACAATTATATCATCAATTAAGACTGCCACTCCTTGAACTCCTGCTAGCAATGCTGTCATGAGTCTCTGGAATATTCCAGGGCAGGCTTTGACTCCAAAAGGTAACCGATGTACGGAGTAGAGACCCTTGCATGTGTTTAATGTTAACATTTTAGCAGTGCTGTCTTGAACTTTCACTTGTGTGTATGCTCTATCAAGGTCTAAGGTTGTAAAGAACTTCGCACCTGCAACTGTAGCAAATACCTCATTTGCTGTTGGCATGGGGTAGGTGTCCGACTCAGTTGCTTGGTTGACAGTACTACGGTAATCTCCACATAACCGAATGTCTCCAGACTTCTTTATTATTGGCACAACAGGTGTTGCCCATTCTGAATAAGATAAAGGCCTCAGTACACCTTCAGCCACCAAGCGATCAATTTCCTCTTCAACTCTAGCCTTGATAGCATATGGTACTGGACGAGCCTTGAAAAACTTAGGTGTAGCACCAGGTTTGAGATGTATGGTCACTGGATCTCCCCTAAATGTGCCCAGTCCATCCCTGAAGATGTTGCTGTATTTTAAAATTGTCTTCTCAATGTTCACAAGATCATTGTTAGCTATAACATTGATATTCAATGCGATATTCAATGGGCCCAGCCAATCCCTTCCCAGAAGATTGGGGCCCCGACCCTTTGCTATAATAACATTTAGTGAACATTTGATGTCTCTGTATTGAGCTTGTAGTTTAGCTTGGCCAAGTAAGATTACAGGTGTATCTGTCCATGTACGTAGAGTAAGGTTCACTGGTTGAAGAGTTATATGTTGGTTCTGATGTTCTATATTCTTCCAAGTGCATTCATTTACTAATGAAAAACTTGCACCTGTGTCTACCTGCATCACAACAGGTATATTCTCCAATGATACTTCAACAACAAATGGTAATACTTTGGTTTCACAGTTAATGCTGTAAATACCATTCAAGTGTGTATCTGTGTGTTCATCATTTGTGAAATTAATATTTCTCTTTAAAGATTTCTTCTTTACCAAGCAAATCTTCTCAATATGGCCTCGCTTCTTACAGAACCGACAGGTGGCATTTATAAATCTACATTCACCACCATGACGATCACCACACCGAAAACATAGTCGTGTATTTGATCTAGTTTGTACTGCATTTATGTCCATCTCTTCCACTGAGGAGCTTTGAGTTGTTGTTGCTGCTGCACAGTTTGTACTTGTGCTGCTATTTTCTGTACCCATAGATGAATGAATCATATGGTAGTCTTTTCCTGCAGTCTCTGCTGCTAACATGGCATCAATAACATCTTGATAATGCAGGTTATCTTTTTTCAAGAGTTCATACTGTAGACGACGATCTTTCATACCACACACAAGCCGGTCACGTAGCATCCGTTCTAATTCCATAAAATTACATTTTGAGCTAATTTTCCTCAACTGTGCAATATATTCTGATGCATTTTCATTAGTATTCTGGTTCCGTGTGTAGAATTTATATGACATGGAGATTTCATTTGGCTTTGGGCTATAATGTTTTGTTAAAATTGTTTCAATTTCAACAAATGTCACATCACTAGCTTTCCTTGGTGTAATCAAGGCCAAAAGAGTCTCAAAGACTTCCGCTCCACACACAGTAAAGAAATTCGCTCGTTTGGCGCCGTCTAACATGATGCCATTAGCCTCAAAACAAAACTTTAACCGGTCGATGTAATTGTCCCATACATCCGTTTTTTGATTAAATTCATTAAATTTCACTGATTTGTGGTCCATTTTAATTAAATTTTCGCCTCGTCGCCACTATTATGTATAAATAATACGATATTGCATAGTAACACGTTTATTGAGCTAGGTAGCAAAACTTGACAGTTTATACATGTGTTAATTAAACTACCCACTTGGTTTTACTTTTGTTAAGAAAAGGTAAACAAATGATGTAGATACTTATATATGACAATATATATATATATATGTTATTGTTTTATTTATATATATATATATATATATTTTATTTATATATTTGTATTATTTTAAATCTTATTTATTGCACCACCTACCTCTTTTCTATGATTTTTCCTTTTACGCCATTGGTTGCCTGGAAGAAATCGCTATGTAGCGACAAGGCCACCAAATTGTACTCTCTTGATATGTATTTATATCTGTGTAACTACTTTTTTTTTCTTTGGTGTACAATAAAAGTGTATTCATTCATTTCTCCATAACAATCTCAAGGCTGTTTGGAGTCTTGTTGTCGGGCCAGAGTGCTGGACTATGGCCTACACCCTTCTCATTTAGAGAGGAGACCTATGCCGTTGTGGGGCAGTACTGGGTTGATGATGATGTAAAGTTACACTGTCTAAGCACTCACAACATGTCAGATATCCAGTATTTCAATAACTGAACTCCCTAAACAAATTCGGGTGTTTACCCTACCGACTTATTATTAGTAATCTACATCAGATCACTAATAAGCATAACAAGCCTGACCTTTCCACACATTCTTATTGGAGTGATGTTGAACCGGCACTTTCGCCTATAGAATATGTGTATTTATTTTGTAACTTACATTTATCACTGAGTATTTCCACAACTTTGTGCGAGCTTTCAGCTGTGTTGGCCAAACTCAAGCGCAAGGCTTTGAGCCGATTTTCACTCTCCGCAATATAGGCCGTTATTGACAAATTTATTTCCAACAACTCTTTGTGCTGCGATGTTACGTTTTGGGAATTCGCAAAAATATTTTCTAGAAGAGAAAAGCATTTGACATCAAACAAAATAACAAAAGGACAAATTGACTTTCTATTTTCAAACAAACATAACCTCATACCTAAACACTTTGCTGCTTCCAATGCAAAATGTTCACGGTTCAAATCGTCAAAGATTGTTGAATTCATCTTACGTTTGCCGAAACAATTAGAATATCATACACAATTTTCTAAATCAGTTTTTAAATACAATACGATTTTAATTTAATTTCGAATTCAAAAAGATTGTTTAGAAATACTCGTTTGACAGTGAGAATTGAGAACTGAGAAGCGTCGGTTCTGACTTCTGACAGACACAGACAAGTTATAATAATGGGTTTGTCTATAGAAATTATTTTTGTATCTTCTTTGGCCTATTTTAGGTTCTTGACTTTAATTGGGATTGTACGAATCCAAGACGCACTTAAACTAATAAAGTAAAATTGAGTAAAAACTAAGAGTGGCATATTATGAAACAATTAAGTTTCTTATTTAGTAGAAATAATATTTTTTTTAGGTTTATCTATATTAGTAATCATAGGAAAATAATCCTTAAACTTGTTATTTGATATATCACAATGACCATACCTGTTCTTTTATAATTTTGTTGGACATTAATTGTTATGGGCTCCACAAGGCTCGTACCCCGCAGTATTAAAACTATATTATACTACATTACAAATGTGAAAGTTCTCGACTCAACCACTACACCTATCTCGACGAAAATCGTCACTTAGATAGTTTGCATTCTGGAGATACTTAGATATATAAAACTTATCACAATATTCTAGATGGATTTTACTTTTGTTGCTTATGCACAGCTTCAAAGCTAAACAGCTCCTTGGGAACTTATGAAATTGTTTAAAAATGGCTTACATCCGGAAGACTTACTTTTTATTTTGAGAAATCTAAGTTCCCGTGGTTTTTAATAAACCTTACATAACCAACCAACCTAGTGTCTTACAAAAGTGTTATTTCATTATAATACTTCTTCGTAGAAAGCCCCCATCAATTCAAAATCTTATTTAGGGATCTGACACACAATTTTATTTAGGGATCTGCAAGAATTATT
This sequence comes from Pararge aegeria, assembly GCF_905163445.1. NCBI lineage: Eukaryota > Metazoa > Arthropoda > Insecta > Lepidoptera > Nymphalidae > Pararge > Pararge aegeria. The sequence continues at coordinate 16,153,406 of NC_053186.1, forward strand.
TGATTTGGGCCTAAAAAAAATCATAAAATGTATATAGTGAACCATAGACAATGTTTTAATTACAATATCGAGCATTGGACTAGCATCAGGCGCGCTTCTTTGGGAGTGGTAACATGTCGAACCAATCTACTGCGTTCCTGTGATCATTGACTTCGGCCATTGGTCTATCCTTTGTCAACCAATCATTGGAAAACCAGTGAGGAATATCCAATGTAAGTTCATTTTATTCGACGATTATTGTTTTGTGATGGTTGAGCCGGTGTTTTTATTTATCAAAAGTTTTAGTTTTCGGTGTAAAGTTTTCTCAATGTCTGAGGGAATTACATGAAAAGCAGCCATTTTGGTTACGTTCGCTTCGTTGGCCTCGGGCAAATGACGTAGGCCTTTAATTTTCTGATAATACTTTATTTTGACACTTATGATTTTTTCTTGTCTAATTCTTTTAAGTGCTATACAGCCTAGAAGAAAATTCTGTAACTATATTAGAAAAGATTTTTTTACTGTCGATTAGTGCTGTACAACAGCCTAGAAGAAAATTCTGTAATCTGTAATTATATTAGAATATATTTTTTTTACTGTCGACTGCCGTTGATTTATTCTGAATGCTTATTTATTTTTTAACTTGATTTTATTTTACTACAGTAGGAGTTCACCCATTTCTGTGTGTAGTGGTACGCTGTGCGTACCAATACCTGACGTCTTTCCTAGCGCAGTAGTGAGTGCCGTAGTTTACTGTGGGAGGTCCCAGGCTCTAACCTAGTAGGTGCAATTGGGAAACTTTCAATTTAAATTTAATTTAGCAAAATGAATAAATATAATCCTACACCCTCACTAACTTTCACTATTACATTAAGTAGCATACAATTTTGTTTTGACATCACTGTTTTTGTAAAGTTTTTATTTATTTATTTCCACCAACAACTTACATACACTGTTTACCAAATAATCTTATTATATCATGTACTGTATGCTTGTCAATTGCACGTGTAACTCATGAAATCAATCCAAATATTTTGTTATTATTAGGTTTTTTTGTAATAGAATAAACTGAAAACAAAACAAAATTGAGGACTTTTATTTTTTACTTAAATTTTATTTTATTTTTCTCTTATCAATAAAATGCAGCAAACTTATTTAGTTCTTGAATATGTTGCAGCAAACAACCATGGAGCACGCGCAAATCCAGACTGACGGTGCTCAGGTGATGACAATTAATGGTCAGCAACTGCAAGTGCTGCAAATGAATAACAATCCTCACATGATTCAAGGTCCGAACGGACAGCAGATTGTCATCCATGCAATACCGTCCACTGCTCCCACCATACAGGTAACCATTAACTTTAATTAGTTAACTTCAAAAAACTGGTTTTTTCAAGAAATTGTACATGTGTGTTTGACAGTCAACAAAATGCTTCGCACAAGGTGTTAGAATGAAAATAAAATTCTTTGAATCTTGTCATTCAAATTCAGTGTCTGTAGCAAAATAGGAATAGCTTTACATTATAGGTACATTCTTTTGCCCTTTCTTAACTTTACCTTTTTGTTTTTCGAAAGACATTTGGCATTTGATTTAGATGTAATTCTACGCACTTTATGTATTTAGGATAGCTAAGCCTTAAATGACGGGTTGGCTGCCGTCATTTCATGTCATCAAAAAAATTTGGGCAAAATTAAACAGACATTATAACATCTGAAGTACAAAAGTAATTATTTAAATTTGTTATCATTTGACGGCGTTAGGGTGTAAAATCTTCAAACACCTTCTACCCCTCTCCCAAAAGAACTGAGCTTAATTTCGGGATATAAAGCATCCTATATTAATTCTAATACCTTCAAAAATATGTGTACAAAGTTTCATGACGATCGGTTTCGTAGTTTTTGCGTGAAAGCGTAACAAACAAACTTACATTCACATTTATAATATTAAGTAGTATAAATTAGTATAATATAATATTAGTAGGTATGTGAGCATTAAAATCCAACAACAAAAGAATCTTAGTATCAAATAATCAAATTAAAACAAACTGATGTAGTTTGGCAATTGACGGGTAAATTGTTTAAGAACCAAAAGATGGTCATCATTTAACCCAGCGTTGGTCTAACCAAGCTGAGAGCTGCTGGAAAGAAGCAACACAAGACTGTGGACTTAGGAATTCCTTACAAAAACTCATGGCATGCAGTAAATTTTTTGATATGGATGATTATGATCTTTTTATTAGTGTGTAGGAAGAGAGTCTACAAATATGACTAATGTATCGCAGAAATTTACCATGTTTTCTTTTTTCATGCATTCAGATTGGAAACCAACAGATTCAGGTTGTAGTGTTTCTTTTTACTATAATATTACCTTTTTGATTTTAGAAGTTGCTGATTATTGAATTGGTACCTGTAATGAAATTTTGGTCAAAGATTAGCATACAATACTAACTAAGATCTATTTTTATTTAAGTAGTAGTCTGATTTTAGCTAGGATAAAAATAAATACTTAATAAGCACTTCTGAAACATCAAGTATGTCTGTTTGTAGGTATTCTATGTAGTGCTCAAAAACTAAAACATAAAGCCGCCAAAATAAATAAAGCTTTTAGAAATAGATTCTTCTGAAGTGTTCATATATATTTTAATGAACGCCGGCTGAACGTACGAAAAAGCATGACTCATTGTCACGTTCCGCTAGAGTTACCGACATAGCTGAGCCAGTCGCTGAAGTGGCAATGGGTGGGGCACATAGCTCGGAGAACCGATGGACGTTGGAGTCCCAAGGTGCTAGAATGGCGACCCCCGCACCGATAAGCGCAGCGTTGGTCTGTTCCCAACGAGGTGGACAGACGACATCAAGCGAGTCGCTGGGAGCCGCTGGAAACAAGCGGCCCGTTCGTTGTGGAACTGTCTACAAATGACTTATGTCCAGCAGTGGACTTTAATCGATGATCATGGTGATGGTGATGATATTTTAACAGTTTTTAATTATTAATTACTGATCTAATAGTTTAAATGTTCTGTAGGTGGCGACGCCAGGTGGTCAACAACTGCAACAGTTACAAGTCCTACCATTGTCCAGTCTTCAAGGTATCATTTGTATGATGACTATCCTAACCGATAGTATAAGTTTGCATGGACGTAATAAACAATAGGCTGTATGGCTGATTTCCTTTATCATCTCAAATTAAAGATATTGAAATGATGACTATTTTATTTTCCAATTTTGATTCAATAGATATACAAGGAATTTCAATTAAATGTTTGAAGTATGTTCTGAGAATTTGCTAAATGTAGACCCAAAGTTCTAAGTTAATTCTTTTCTAACAATACCAATACAACATTTTTTTACAATCTTGTGACATCACATGACCTGTCGGATAGTCTTATGAAATAATATTGAAAAAAAATCTCAATAAGATTAAGAATTACTGAAATAGCAGGCTTGACGCTCAACTATTAACGTAGAGATGAAGATGGTAGCGGGCTAACCTGTTAGGGCGTGTGGCACTTATATTAAACATATCTACAGTGGCGTGCCCTTCATACTTGCACAAAAACACTGCTACAATTTATGTATAACTCGTAAAGGGGATTTAACAATGCCATCATATGCCATCTTCCTTTTTTATGCATCCCTGGTCAAAAACCCTTTTCTCGCCACTGGATATCTTTGATCCGTTTCGACGCAACATCGTACGCTTAATCGCTTTGCGGCACGTCTTTGTCGGTAGGGTGGTAACAAGCCACGACCGAGGCCCACCAGACCACACCAAAGAAAATACAGGAATTGTAAATTCCCATATTGCCCCTGCCGGGTATCGAACCCGGAATCTCCAACTTAAAACAATGACGAATACCGCTGCGCCATTGAGGTTTTCAAATATAGCTAAAATACCTTTCTCAATTAATTGTGCAATGTTTGTATTGATATTCAGGTGCCAGCAACAACATTCAGCCAATGCAGCTGGTACAGACTCCGGACGGACAGACGTACATCTACCAGCCGGCCGCCAGTGCCCCGCAGCCGCAGTTGGACCAGCACCAAATCATTCCTCAACCTGGTTTGTTGGCTATGTTCACTTTTTTTTTTAAATTATTGACAAGCATACCGAAAGTTAGTAGAAAATCCTTCATTTATCAATTTATTTTTTAAGTTAATTCCATGAAAATTTATATGAAGGTTTCTGATTTTTTAAGTATTTTACGTTCATATTTTTCTATTAGCAGCAACACATTTTTTTAAACCTTTATAGTTAAAAGATACCAAATCAAAATTTGAACTTAACGTGAGCGAAGCCGCGGGCAAATGCTAGTACCTAATAATTAAGTTAGTTGTTGGAGGGAACACATCTCCCAGGAAGTTGTGCGTTGTCTACAATCATTATTTTTTAATCAAAAAATCGAAAAGTTTTATTTTAATTTTGCAATTAAAAAAATTAAAATTATAAACAATGAATTAATTTTAAGTATTATGTTTTCCAGGAACTCTCATAAACCTCAATGGCAACCTTGTACAAGTTGCCGGTGTCGGCAATGCAGTGCAACAACAGCAAATCGTCAACCAACCCAATATTGTTATGGTAATTATTTTCTATGCATTATTTATCAAGTGGGCAATTCACAGTTACCTCAGCATTACCTTGCAGGTATTTTTTATTACATTATCGTGCCACAGTAAATATATAAGCTAAAACAGTCCGGAAACTACTAACAAACGTTCAAAACATTTGTCAAAAATTTGTGAATTTCTGATATTTATAATGATATCATTCTTTTAATCTAAGATTGCTGCCGCGCTAAATGGTCAATTTGGCAACATGGCGGTCGTTTTCAAGGTTTTGCGAATGGCTAAGAACGAATAGGATATTTTTAAAATCCAAGCTGGCCGCCGTATAAATTTGTGCACAACAGTATGAGGTAGTTTCCTAGATTGCAAGGAACGAATGACATTATTTATAAAATTCCAATAAGCGATATTAACTCGAAAACACATTCCAAATGATCAATCAATTTTAAAATTATGAATGATATTCCAAAAAATTAAAGTTCATTTTATAAATCAATTGTAGATGGTGAACAACAGCGGTGCTACTGCCGCTTCCACGTCATCAGAAGGTGCCACATCCTCCACAGCAGGTTCTGATGAGGAGCCCTTACTGTATGTTAATGCCAGACAGTATAAGAGGATCCTGAAGAGGCGGGCTGCCAGAGCTAAGCTGCATGAACAGGGGAAGATACCTAAGGAGCGACCTGTGAGTATTTTCAGGATTCCGTACCCAAAGAGTAAAACCGGACCTTACTATTAAGTCAGAGAGCTGAAATTTTCACAGGTGATGTATTTCTGTGGTCCCTATAACAACATATACTGTAGAACAAAAAAAATATAATTTGATTTTATAAATTTACAATGCATATAAAAATTTTCGGAACTGACAGGATTTGAACCTGGGACTCTGTGGCAATCGTGGCCTGACCGCTTTTTCCAACTAGGCTACGGCTCTCCTACAGTCACAAATTATAAAAATATATATATATATATATTTAAACTCCCCTACAACAGACATGATTTTTTGCCATTTTTATATCACAACGGTGCGGAACCATTCGTGCGCGAATTCGGGAATTGATAATCTGACTGTTCTTTGGTCTGGTCTGCTTCGGCCGTGGCTAGTTGCCACCCTACTGACAAAAGACATGCATCTACGTGGGATCGGTTTAATATAACTGCCATACTCCTAATAGGTTAGCCTGTTACCATCTTAGACAACATCATCACTTACCAGCAGGTAAGATTGCAGTCAAGGGCTAACTTGTATTGGAATAAAAAAAAAAAATCAAAATCAATCTCACTACTGTGTAAAAATTTGTATGAGGGAAGTTTTTAACAAGGCTGCAATTTTTTTGAAAATAAACAACAACTAGCAGACCTGCGCTACTTCGTCCGCGAATGAGTCGGTTAAAAAAATAGTCGTATGTCCAATATAAATGTTACCGAGATTCCAATACGAATGAATCCTAGCTTGATCAATTTATCACCCCCGAAACCCCCTGTATACTAAATTTCATGAAAATCGTTGGAGCCGATTCCGAGATTCTAATTATATATATATATATATTTATCTATAAAACACGAATAAAATGACATTTTCTATAAATTAATCCTTGCTAGATCGATTTATCACCCCCAAAACCCTGTTTACCAAATTTCATGAAAATCGTTCGAGCCAATTCCTAGATACCATTTATATATATATAAGAATTGCTTGTTTAAAGATATAAGATATGGATATAATAAATAATCCATACCTATTTCAATGAAATATAATGTCAATAGTTATTTATTGTTAATTATTGCATATTTTTTCTTTCCAGAAATATCTCCACGAGTCTAGACACAGACATGCAATGAACAGAATACGGGGTGAAGGTGGAAGGTTTAATTCTGGGAGTAGAAAGTGAGTTTGATACACTTTAAAGAATCCTCAGTTGAGATCCATTAGTGATTTAAACTAATGACTGTTGAGGTCAAGGTGCTGGAATGGCGACACCAGACCTATAATAGCGCTTGCTGTGGATAGACCCCCCACTAAGTGGAATGACGTAAATAATAAATACGAAAGTGTTTGTTTGTATCTTTCTTCATGGACCAATTCTACCAATGGAGTGGATTGTTGGCATAGAGTTAGTTAAAAGAACAGAGTACTCTCCGTTCTTTTAACAAGACCTAAAAACATCAAATACTCAAGGGTGGCTTGCATGTAAATACGTAATTTTACCAAATATCCTCCTTGCGCATCCTAACAAAGAAACCATACGACCTAATCACCGTGGGGCGCAGCAAGGCACATGCGTATTAACTAAAATATACTTAAATTTCAGTAAAGAAGAAATTAATTTATCAAAGTTGGTAAAATTGATGTTATAATTCTTTTTTTTATAAATATAAAGTGCATATAAATATTTTCGAACCTATAGGATTTGAACCTGCAACTCTCTGGCAATCGCGGCCTGAACGCTTTATCCAAATAAGCTACGGCTCTCCTACCGTCGATGCCGAAATTAGTATATGCCTTTCACATCAGTCTTATAGCGACTGTAGCGTCATCTAGTAGGAAACGTTGCAGTCTCGATCTACTTTTTCAAAGGTCCACAGATGACACATTGCTTCTTTTATAATTTTTAAAAATTTATTTATAATAATTGATAACTCCTCCAAGTGTTAAATCATTAATAAAAGTTATAATTCTTTTTCTAGGAACATGGAGCAAGCTGAAGAAGAAGGCAGTTCAACTCAAAAGTTGATGGAAGACATAAAGCCAGAAACTGTTTCTATCACCATTATTCAGGTAATTTCTTTATTCTAAATCTTAAGTAAAATAAAAAAATTACAATCCTAGAAAATTTCGTGACTAGTCATCAGCACAGCCAGACAGGCAAAGCAGTGAAATTTCTTGTGTAAGATTATCTAGTTTTTCCTTAATAACAATCAATAAAATAAATAAAATAAAATAAATAAATAACAATAAATAAAATCTTTGCTGTATCTTAGAGATAAAAAGAAACGCACAGGCAATGCTGGCAGGCTGGAAGATCCATTTAAACCTAGCACAGCTGTCTTCATGTATGTTCCTGACCTTTTTCCTTCTCCACATTGTTATCCTCATCCCGACAAAGACGTGCCGCTAAGCGATTTAGAGTTCCGGTGCGATGTTACGTAGAAACCAATTAGGGGTATGACTACCATACTCCCTATCCGGTTAGCCCGCCATCTGAGACTGCATCAACGCTTACCACCACATGCATGCATTGTGCATTCAAGGGCTAACTTGTAGAGTAGTAAAAAAAAATTTTAATAAAAATATTAATTGAATATTCCAGGACGGAGATGATATGCAAGAGAACGCCAACACATGGCGGAGGCTTGCCCCGCAGCCATTGGGTTCCACATAGCAGATGCTGAGCTTCGAAGAAGATTGAATTAATGTGTGACCGCAACGTGGGGGGCGTATAGAACAAGGTCTTGCGATGGAGAAACATTGTTGTGGAGCGGTGTAAAATTGTTTTTACAATGGAAGTGAAGTGTAAATAGTGTACAGCAAAAGGGAAGCAAGAAGAACCGCATGCTGATTATGTTAGGTCCCAGCACCTTCAAATGACATGCAATGTGTAAATAAAAACTGAAATATTACTTCACATGCTTTAGAGGTACATTAATGACTGAAATATTACTTCACATGCTTTCTCTAAGACTTATCTGTGAAACCGAAACGCTAATATTTTTTGAGTTAACCACTGCCATAATTTTTACTAAAAGAAATCAGATACAGCCCTTACATTGCATGCAAAATTAAAATCAAGTGACTCCTGTCACTTTATTAGGTACGCGCCGCGTAGCGTAGGTACTATGCGTGTGTCGGTCTTTTATCTTCAATGTGGTTAATAAGTAAATACTAAGAATGATTTTAATTAGTTTGTATGGAAAAAAATATACTTTTTTTATTTAATATTTTTACAGGGTGGATTCCCTATGAAATATCCTTATGCACCATTCGAAAGCATTTCGTAACTCGGTTACACGTTATATATTTTGTTTTGTATTTTTTATTGCAAAATCTGTCTTAAGCAAGCATTCAGAGTATTTGAGTGCTCTTAATCGAAAAATAATATTATGAATAAGGCTTGGTTTACCACAAAAGCACACAAACTTGACTTGGTTGTTTTGGATTACAGGAAATTAAGCTTAATATACAACAACTCTACAAAGACCTCTACAAAAACTTCTCAATTTATTAAAACAAATATTAGTATATAACGCTGCTGTCCATTGGGCTGCACCTGACTATGTATGCTTTCTATATCAAGACACAAAAAATAAATCTTAATATGCTTTCCTGTGTTCTCAGACTACTAAATCTTGTCTGGATCCATATGCTCTCTTATAATAAATTGAGTAAAATGTGGCAAAAAATACTTAATCAGTATTTTAAGTTACTATGATTTTAACCCATGGCAATCACTTAATTATTTTAATTACTTAACTTACTAATTGAGTGTGAAATATATTATCCCAATAATCAAACTAAAGTCTTAAAGTCATTTATTGTACTTTTTCTGCATCATTGCAAATTCTTAAAATTAAGCTATTGACCTAAGGTTAGGTTAGGACCAAAATTAAATAGAGAATAATAATTTTGTGAAAGCCCATCAAAGACTGATTAGTCTGACGGATTTTACGACTTTTGTTTGATTAATGGGATAAATTATTTCATACAATATAGTGACACAATCAGAATACATTACTCATTGAGTATGAAGAAAAAACTGGTTGGCTAAAATGGCTAGCATAGGCAGGGAGCTAAATTGTCAGCCCCAATTATATCCACTGACAAAGGATAAATTTAACTGTCCATTTGCCCAAAGCACAGCAACAGCGAAAAAAATAATTTTATCCCTGTTTGTTTGTTACGGTGTATCTGTTTAACAATGTAACATACGATCTTACGTTTTTCAAGTGATTAAACTGTAAATTTTTACTAAATAGCTCAAAATATAATTATTTATTTCTATCACATTACCTACAATAAATTATGTAAAAGTAAATAAAATCTAAAACATCTAAACAACATTTGAAACCACCGCAGCAAGACACAGTTCCTAAGATGCTGCCAGCATTTCGATTCGTTGGCCAAGGTAATTGCCCGCTCTAGGATCACCGGTAGACTCGATAACCCTTTTCGATAATTCTTTGAAAAGAGCTTGTGCCTCCAGACCCCACTGTCCCAGTCTCTACTCCAAAAGGCACAAAAATGAAACTGCTAAATACTGTTTGATATTGCACTTATATTACTTATTTGAAGAACATGTCCGCCCATAAGCTTAGGTTTGGAGAGTGAATAAAACTGGGAGATAAAAAATTTGTCCTTTTCCTGGAGAAAATGTTTCCCGGCCCATACTAGCTGGTCACATGTTTCATTCTTGTATGGGTTGATCAGTGTTTTGTGTGACTTCATATTTACTGTTATTTAATACCTGATTGTTTTAGCACTTAGAGCACAAAAGATCCTGGAGGGTCGAAGCGGGTCTCATTACAAGATAGATAGATAGCACTTCAAACTTTCTTTACTAGAAACCATTTTTACTTCTTCACTTCAGTGTATTTTTGTTGTGTATTTTAAGCATGTAGCGGTTGGAATTATTTTCTATTATACTGACTGATGTTTTTTTTGAATGGAGAATAAAAAAATTGTTGGCCAATGATTGAGTGATTTGAAATGTTACATTATTGAGTTTATAATAAAGTTAATATATTGTACCAAATTATACTTTGTGGTTATAGTTTTTATAAATTGTTTTTTTTTTTCTTTTTCTAACTGTAAGTCATACCAGGGCTATGTATTAAAGATGGGCTAGTTATTGTAAATAAAAATGAATAAGAAACTACTAAATCGTAATTAATAAGAATTAAACTTACTTTAAATAAGAAGGTTTAAAGGTGAGGGGTATATCCTCAAGAATTTATTTATTGTTTGCAATTTTTTTTTGGTAGTTATACTTTTCATATATGGGATGTGTGATTTTAAATAATGTAAATATTTTTTTATAATATGAACAGATTCTGTATTGATTTTTTATAACGCAAAGTACAAAATATACATATTGCACAAAACGTTTTATTTTTTATTTTCGTACTTATAAGAACTATGTAGAGCTGCAACAGAAGTAGAGGGTAAGACCTGGTCTAGAAGGTGATTTTTGTTTAATATTTATTTATTTATTTAAACTCTTTATTTGTACACCACTACACAGTTAGGAATATAAAGGACGAATAGAGAGAAACAAAAAACGAGTAGAATACAAAAGGCGGCCTTATCGCTTAATAGCGATCTCTGCCAGGAAACCTTAGGATTAGGAGACAAAAGAGCGTGAACAAAAAGGTGGTGTAAAATTATTATAAAACCACATTCAAATAACTACATACGAATACGTAAACAAAATATACACAAATAAAAACATAAAATAAAATATTCATATATATATATAAATATATATAAAAAATTGATTGTCTGTAAATTCGGTTTACTGACGATAGTTAAACGTGACAACGTCATAAGAGAATACTGATGGAATGGTTGCATTTTTCAAAAGAAAATTTAAATTTTATTTGTTTGATAGATATTTTGTATGGATATAGAAAGTAGATAGATTGAAATCACAATTGAATTGATCACGTTACATTTATTTGTACGCATGAATACAATTATTTCAATTTTTTTTACAATGTACATAGTTTCTAGCATCATCGTTGCTATAAACAATTGACACGACATTTACTTTTCACTGCACTTCATACTTGACGAAAACATGTCAATGTATTATTGTATAGCAGCTGTCCACGCGAACGCATCGCTCACTCAAGTAAGAGAGAGACAGATGTCGAACGCTGCCGAGCGCGGAGGCCGATTGTGTCTCTTTGTCGCTCGTTCCGCGCTCTCGATTGCACTTCAAGTCTTAAATGGAACGCCTCAGAGCGAGGTAACGCCGCATGTTGTCATGTTTTTTCGTGCGTGCAGCCGGCTCCATCGAATTATAAGACGTTGTCACGTCAATAAATATAAAAATAATAAACTAATATATATTATGATTTTACGATTGGATTGATTTGAAGGAAAAGTAAAGTAAGTAAAATGGTCCTGTAGTTTCTCCTGAAGATCTACTGCAGCTAACCCTGCCAGCGATAAATAAATATAAAACATTGGCACTATGTATGTCTAGATTAACAAGTTTTGGGTCTTTTTACTTCTGACTGTATTGTTAAAATAACAAAAATACGCAGTCAGCGTAAAAACAGTACTACAGGTCCAGCAGACGCTAGATTCAATAGACCTTTGCCTTCCAAAACAAGTTATTAAAATACGCTTTGGTGTCCACTTACTGTGGTTAACATTAATTCGACGCAAAATTCGCCACCAAATGAATCTAAGTCAAAAATAGCATAATTCCTTCTATGGAGCCATAGATGGCCAATTTCATGCGTCATTACAAAAAATTCGTGTATAATGTAACTGAGGAGAGGAAGAAGAGAGGGTTTCAAACGCGCCCCGGTCTAAGAAGTCCACAACAAACTTACCTGGGTGTTATTTTTATTATCACCATCTCACATTGACATTTTAAACTATTAAAAAAAACCGTTATATCAATCTTAACCTCAAAAACTCATACTAAGAACTCTCAGAATACGGCACGCGTCAGCTATGATCTATAACCCACATGACACGTACACCATGTGTACCCACATTTAACATCTTGCAAACAGAATAATAAATGACCATCTTTATAACTGCAGGTAGAAAAGAAAGGCATTAATCGAGCGGTTGATAATATTATAATATGGATAAATTTTTCACCGATTACAGTTATAAAAAACCTGCATATTGGGCTAGTGTTTATATGGTTGAAAAAACTGCACTCTGACTAAACTTAGCTTTGCTCATAGATTATTCAATGTGACGAGAAGCCCCAGCCCGTGCTAGCCCTGCTGGACGTGGAAAAGGTACTCACTAGCTTGGATGCATTAAAATTTACTCATGTTTAGTTCAAACTTTCGTGAAATGAACTCACAGAGAGAACAATGAAAACAATGTTAAATCAATAAAAAAGTTTATATCTAAAAACATGATTTAAATTGTAAAAAAACAGTGTCGGGTAAACTTAGTGGTTACGACTTATATTAACACAGTTGGCAATGTGAATCTTAATATTAAAGAGTTAAGGTTTACAGTTTCTTTTATTCTACTTTAGGATTTGCATGTTCGTAATCATCGTCGTTTTCGTATGTCGAATTGTAAAGTCGGAGAAAAGTAAATTTTATTTTTCTTGTTTTAGAATTCAAAGCGCTCTGGAGACAAAGTTAGTAAAACAATAATCAGTGGTATAGAATTTCGACTCTGAGACTTGTTACATTAGGTCTCCTTTACTTTGTCGTTATTGTATTTCGATTATCGAAAATGATTACGATTGCAAGCTCGTCCAAAAATGTTTATACCCACTAGTACACTCCACTTTTCTTACCTGTCTTCTAACGGAAACAATCTAGGTATTTTTTTTTTTAAATAGGTGCCCAAAATATATTTTTGTTGTAAAATAAAAATATATTTTTTTCATGTATTTTTTTAATATTTTTAAAACCTTCAAAGTAATGTAATTATTGGTAAGAAAAAATGGACCATAGGTACCTATTGCTAGACGTTATATGAATTATTTAAAACTTTTATCAAAATTCATTGCCTAGACTTAATAGGTAATTATAATTACTTATCAAATTTATAACCTTAGACATAACAACGAAAAAATTTATAACAAAATATTATTATCAAATTAAAAAAAAGAAATGCATTATACAGGGGGAGGTTGGGGCTAGGCAGTACATCTAACTAACGATTTAAATGTATTCTTGTAATGGACAACCATTAAACCCTAAATATAATTTAATAATTAATTGAAAATGAAGAAATAAATTAGATATGGTCTAGATTTATAACACGCTCATTTCTTGTGTTAGAGGTATGTACCAAAAAGTTACAGTAATACTTTTAAGGTTTAAGTTAAACCTTCCTCAGTAAACTATATTTTATTTATTTCTTTTTTACCCTATTTAGTTTTAACGTTTGTCATGTAGATATTAGGCCCGAATTTAAAGTATTTATTATTATTATTAATAATATTTAATAGGAAGAAATAAACTATTTTGTGTTAGACAGTCGCTTATTGACAAAAGCTATATTCATTGAACGATGCCTTTTTCCTGTCTCAAATTTATTCACTGATAAAAAAAAAAATTTAAAAAAACTAAATGTATAAATCAAAAAAAACATAACTATGTTTTTTTGCTTTATTGGTATTCTAGTACTACTATTCCATCTAGCCCCATTTTTTTAATTGGAAAGTATGTTTATTTAATTGTAATATCTAAAAAGCGGACTTTTTAGCGTCTTCTCTAACGCGTTGTATCTCACTCTTGATAGCTGAAATGAGCGGCAGCGCTGGATCATCCGGGGCTAGTCTACCCTCCGCGGTGATGAGAGCTGGGTTCACTATGGGCGTTGGATGCCGCTGTTGAATTGAATAAATTAAGCAAAACTTTTAATGTTCTGGTATAAACAGTCTTCTTCTGGTTTGATGACAAACCTGCCGTGCAAAGTCTATGCTCTAGAACTCTCTCTCTCTTACGAGAAAGTACGCCTGTGCCCAGTAGTGAGGTTTTTTTTGAACCTTACAATATTTGTGATTTGTAACTCGATGACAAAAATGCGTCACGATAAAGAAATAAATATATAACATAGGAGAGAATGGGATAGATACATCACACATTTTGATTCCTGTTTAGGAAACTGAATGATATGATTATATTCATTTTTCATTAAAATATTAAATAATTTTTAAGGTGGTCAAAAAAACTTACTTTTATCCTTAAACTTTATAACCATCTCATTCTTTCGTAGACTAGTTTCAGAAGTTTCACTTCTGCCGTGTGTTAGTTATATTGCACAGGATTTTTTTGTAGTGACATTTAACAGTCCTTGGCCCACCTCATGCAGGTAAATGGAAAGCATGCATTTTGGTAATCAGTCCGACATCCCAACCTATTAGTGGTCGCGGTGTCCATTTACAATCCTGAGCCCAACGTCGACATCATTCGGGGATGGCCCAAAAACATCCTTGACGACGCTGACGACCAAATAACTACCGATTATGTGTCCCAATTATATCATACATCCCCCGATTCCAGACGTCAAGCTCACAGGTGCGATCGGAGTGTCCAATTTACGTCGAATCCTCGCTGGAGGCAAACTCGGATTGACCCTCCCCCTCCCCCGATGTCGGCGCGCCCTGGGACTCTACCCATCTACCATTCAAGCCCCATCTCCCCGTTGACGCAGTTACTTTGCTACTGTCCTTCCACAAAAAAAGGCGTTGTAGTAGGTACCTCGGACGAGCTCTGTCACAAAAAGCTCTTCAACTTCGTAATAGGCTGATAGGTGTAACTTACATGAGGGGGTGCGGAAGGCCAGGCGGGGGTGGGTGGGGCCCGCCTGTCTCCCCCCGCGCCCCGCAACAGTGCGGTGCGCGGCCGGCTGGCGCTGCTGTCCGTTGTAGCACTACTTCTCCTGGAATGTATGGATGATATAAGGGATGAATAACAAGAAATGTGCAATCAAACTAATCCCAAATATACGGAAAATAAACAATTTAGTAATGCTATCCTTATCTATGAGGGACAGACTGGGAAAAGAAAGCCTCGCAACCAGGATCCTGGAAAGCTCTGGAGTAGGGCGTAAGGGGTTCACATCAATAAAAAATAACTATTAATGAATTATAATGATTCAACGAATTAGTTTGGCCATCCAAAGTAACTTGCCATGCAATGCTGCCAGCATCTTAGGAACTGTGCCTCGCTGCGGTAGTATCGAAGACGTTTTAGATTTTATTTAGTTTCACATAGTTTATTTGAGGTTATTAGGAATAGGAATTAAAATATAAATATATAGGAATTAAATTAGGAATAAAACAAAAAATATGTATAGCTACCTAACTGTGACAATATAAAGATATTAAAAAAAAAATAGTCACATTAAAAATTTTGAACTTATGCTAAGTAAATGCACAATAATCAAAATTAATCTTGGTCAAGAAGACTTGTCTTCATATTTCGCATATAGTAACACTAAAAACCAATGTAAATGTATTTGTGATTTGAGATGAGAAATAAATGGCTTTTTTATTTTATTTTCACCCTTATCTTAGGGAAAAAGGATAGCACTATTAACTACAATCTAACAATCTGCTATATGAACATTTTCTTTTAGGTTTATCATTATTTATGCGGGCGTAAGTATGCGATTATTATTCAAATTAAAATTGGATGTGGAATTTCAAGGTCACGCTTAGGTACATTTCTTACACGACTCAGAAAAAAGATATAACGAAGAAAGAGAGAAAATACAGATTTCAACAAGCCATCAGATGCGCTGATCTGCATCTGATGGTTTGGTTGTCACCGCGTATTTTCTTGTGTTAACTCTATACATATATCTATTTCCATAAAGTAGTTTGCAGGAAAAAGTTGTACAAAGGTTTTTCATTATCATAAATTACTGTAATAACCTACTAATGGGCCAGCGTTGTGGACTACGGCCTTAACCCCTTCTCATTGTGAGTGGAGACCCGTGCTCTGTAGTGGGCCGGTAATGGGTTAATACTGACGACGATGATGACGATGAGTATGATAATACCCCATCCATCAGAGTAGTCCCCCCTTTTTTAGTTCATGAACTAATTCCACACTCACCCGGGTCCCGCAGATCGTCCCCTGACGACATGGAGTGCCGTGTACGGAGATCCTGGCAATCGGACGTTGTCATTCCGAGCTTGCGTTACTGGCTCTGCAATCAAACCTTCATTAAGTCTTTATTCTCGATAAAGCTTTAATTATTTTCAGGTAAGGTTGTGAGTTTTCCAAAATCCACGGTCCTGGGCCGCTTGTTTCCAACTCGCTTGATGTCGTCCACCTCGTTGGGAACCCACTTTCGCTGCGTACCAGCGAAGGTGGGTTCCCAACAGGGTACGGTACGCTACAGGAGGTACGGTATAGGATACAGGTGCGGGGTCGCCTTTCGAGCACCTTGGGACCTTAACGTCCATCTTTTTTTCGAGCTATGTGCCCCGCCCATTGTCACTTCATCTACGCGACTCATTGAGCTACGTCGGTAGTCTAGATCTACTACGGATCTCCTCATTTCTGATTGACTACGTAGATATAGCATAGGTATCTCTACGCAATCTCTCCCAACGGTAGGGTTTTCCCATAATCACCACGCTGGGCTGACGGGTTGGTGACAACTGTATCTGCCGTCACCATACGGCACACTAATGTTTTTTCTCTCTTACTGCGACAATACCCCAAAGTAAGCGTATTTTGTGTTATGGGTACTGAGATGACGGATGAATATTTTTATGAATAATATACACAAATACTTATAAATAAATAAATAAATTTATTACGATTAAGATGACTGTTGAATATTTTTATAAATAATAAACATAAATACTTAGAATATACATATAAACACCCAGACACTGAAAAACATTCATGCTCATCACACGATTTTCCAGTCGTGGGAATCGAACCCACGGCCTTGGACTCAGAAAGCATGGTCGCTGCAAACTCTGCCAATCGGCCGTCTGAAACTACTGCCACTAATACGCTTTTATACGCTGTTTCCTCATAACATAACTTTAATGCGCGAAAGTTGGTGAAAACAATGAGAACACTAGTGTTACTCACCACTCTTCTTCTCTGCACTCTCTCTACTCTCCTTACTCTCTTTACTATCCTGCTTGTCGATGGTGAAGGTTTGGTGCGAGTCAGCACTGGAAGCCGCGCTTCCGAACAACGTGAACGCATCGTCCATCAGTTCGTTGAAGCGTTGTCTCATGCGGGAGGAGCCAGGGTCCTTGCGAGCTGATGCCGTCGCTGACTTCGCGGGACTGGATGGCTTGGAAACTAGAACCCGATTTAGGTTAGCTTCGGAAGATCCTCAATTTTTTTCACAATAGACAATCGGGCAGTAATAGTAAAGAAAAATAAAATGTATTTCTATAGAATATTCGTAACATGAAACGATGGTCCAATTAATATTTTTATGAAATAATCATTATAAATAACTTTAAATCTGGTGATTTAAAATTATAAACATAAAAAACTTAAATATGTGGTTACAGGATCGTGACTTCATTTGTGTGTAAACAAGCTCAAAGCAAACATTACTGTCAGTAAATTAAACTGTACAAGAGAATTGAAAGATAATATTAGTATTAAACACGAAATGATTATCACAAAAGTAAATTGGAAGTGTTACTCATTCTCTATTTTGTCTTGCCAAGTTACCATTTTTTCTTATTTCTGGAACATTAATGCAAATTTTATTTGGAGTAGCACCAGAAGTAATTCTACTTTCTTTCTTATTGAAATAAATAATTTTATCATCAAAGGTATTTAGCGGTAAAATACATTATAATTAATTCCAATTGGACATTCAATTTAGAATTTATAGCGAGTTACAAGAAAAATTTAAAACAAAGTTATTCTTATCGAAACTTGTAATCGAAAATTTCTTAATTGAAAAAACCCGACTTAAAAATAAGAAGCCAAATATTTTCTGTAGAACTCTACGTTAAATAAATTCAAAATATCTCCCAAATTAACTGTTCCCACAGGATGCTTTAAAACCAAAAACAAACCTGGACGAAGCAGCTGGCAACAATTAGGTACACAAATATAACACGAGCTGAAACTGTAAAACTCAGTAATAAAGGTTATTGCGAAGGAAGGTTCTTACCATCTTTTATCCTCTGGCAGTGCAAATCCCATACCAAAGGTCCAATAACTCCAGGGTCCTTGTCTATGCTTCCCAGTCGCACTAGTTGCGAGGGCATCTGTCTACGGGGTACCACGTCTTTTCCACTCTTCGGCTTAACCTTGGGGCTGGTCGGAGACGAATCTATGTCCAGATGTCTCACTGATACAGGTTCCAGTATTTTGGAGAGTGGTTCTACTATGTTACCCCTGGAATCGAAAATTATTACTTATAAGAGAATTTGACCGTGCGTTTTTTAAACTTCTATCCGTCTCTTCCGAACTAATCTATGAAATACTTTCACTAACTTTATGGGATTATTACATACAGGTAGAAGAATATACAGGGATTGCAAAAGACTCTTTTTAATTTTAGAACTCCATAACCTATGGGGTGAAATGGGGTTTGGAAGATTTATTGAAATCCATATGGTTTTCGAAGTTCGACCTTGAAATTAAGAACGTTGGATGGATACTTATCCATAAAAAAGAGGTTTTCCAGCGAGTTTAATTATAATCAATCATAATCATTCTACATAATCTTTAGGGAAATAATATATAAATTATTATTTAAGTGTTTCTTTTTTGTTTCAACTTTAATTTTATCTTTACTTTCTGTTTAATTTAATTCCAAGTTGTGTACACATACTTTGGGTTGTAGCTTAGAACAAAACTTGTTATTAATTATATTTAGATCTACTCTTAGTTATTACCTGTTTTGTGTACCTAATATCAATAAACAATAAGCAATAATATATAAAGAAATATGCATAAATATGATGAAAAATAGGGGATGAAACTTTGACTTGTCAGAAATTGCACACGGACTTAGACCATGCTCTGATAAACTTGTAGTAAAGAAAAAGTAAATAATTACCTCGGAAAAGCATTCACCGAAGGCATAGAGAGATATGAAGTAGGCGTGGCCGGCGCAAAAGGTGACCGCTGACCACTGTCCGAGCTATCCAAACCAGCTGCTTCAAGTAGACTGTCTGTCGTTCCGACTGTAAGGCAAATATATAGGAATAGTTCGTTCACTGCATGTGCATTAACGGCACATACCGAAAGGCAGGCGGCAAGATTCAAACTCGGCTCCACAAATCGAAGTCGAAGTCTTAATCACGGGGCTATCAGCGCGCAATTATCAGTCTAAGGATTAGTTTCAAGTATTCACCTCGTTTTTTCTGCGGCATCCTGAGAGCATGTGGTTTTTTCTGTCGCCTGCGAAGCGCGGCTGCGACTTCCGATATACCAGATGAAGTTGTTGATGAACTGTAATTAATTTAAGCCCGAAGTAAATAAGTAACCCTAATCCAAAATTTTTAGATGACAGGTAATATTGAGCTGTAGTGCTGTCCTTGTCAAATGTGTTTCCGTCACGGGACGCCTGACAGATGCGAAACATCGGAATTGTGTTTTTATAAGTTTTATGAACCGAATACGACAGGAATCAGATATTGCATTATGAAAAGATAAAGCAGTATAAATTTGTTCCGAAAATAAAAAAGAAATGCAACTCTTAATAATTTATAACCTAATCATTGGACGTCCGATTGGCGCAGTTTGCAGCGACCCTGCTTTCTGAGTCCAAGGCCGTGGTTTCGATTCCCACAACTGGAAAATGTTTGTGTGATGAGCATGAAAGTTTTTCAGTGTCTGGGTGTTTATATGTATATTCTAAATATTTATGTATATTATTCTTAAAAATATTCATCAGTCATCTCAGTACCAGTAACACAAGCTACGCTTACTTTGGGGCTGTGTGTGCGATGTCTTAGTATATAAATTATTTATTTATTTATAGCCTCTCCTTTTTGTAAGTCGGTTAATAATGACTGTTTATTACAAAATTAATATTCGTTTTTATTTTTAAATACGAAAAAGTTCTCCGTCTCTTTCCCGTAGTGAGAGCAATACTACTAAATTCAATCCGCTATCTGAAGATTGTGGATTCGATTAGTTTTTGACTTCTGACGTCACTGATGCTGGGAGAAAGAAAAAGGATAGAGGAAGATGCTAATTTGGGATCCAGACCCCAAAAAAAGTATTTTTAAATCTCTGATATTCTCTAAGATATTCTTGATAATATCTTAGAGAATATATTCATTCTAATGATATGCTGTAAAGGACCATTTTGATCAAGACAAGATAACGTATCTTATGTATTGAATTGGATAAGGAATATTATACTGTATTGTTTAAAATAATTTTGTAAATAACCTATAATTTTTATTGTGAAATGTATAAGATAAAAATGGTAAAGGTGGGTTCTCCTGTGGGGATAAACATATACCAACAAAGACTTTTTAGACATTTTTAATGTAATACATTATTAAGATTAGGGTTTAGCCAGCGTTTGCAAATTAAGCGCAAAAAAATGTGTTTATTTACGACAATACTTCAAAAACCGGAGAAAACTATCAATGTTTCTCCACTATGTTATGCATGTATTATACAAATAAACCTTCCTCTTGAATTACTCTATATATTTAAAAAAAAGCATCTAAATCTGTTGCCTATTTTTAAAAATCCAAGCACATAGGGACAGACAGACAGCGGGTCAGACATATTGTTTCATAGTATGTAGGAATATACTATGTGCCCTTACACTCCTGGGTGAGGAGGACTGTGTCAAGTAGTGTGATAGTGAGGGTCAGCTGTTGAGAATATGCTTTTTTTTGATACCCAAGTTCATTTTGGACTTGCCAATGCAAATCATTAAACAATGTGTTAAAACACATTTAATAAATCGTATATAACATAATTAACATATAACACATTAAAAAAAAATTATATCCTAACGTATGCGATTGATAAGTTTCTCAACGACAAGGTTGCTTGGAAGCAGGTTTCCACTCTCATCTCTCACAAGATAGAAAATTTAAAAGATTGTAAACTGTAAAATGATGTTGAAAAAGAGCAATCTGCTAAGTTTCTTGCCGGCTCTTCTCTGTGGAATCTGCCTTCCGAACCGGTGGTAAAGTCACTACAAACAGACTAACTTGACGTTTTAAATGGCTTATAAACTGGTCCGACTTGAAATAAATGAATTTTTAATTTTTAATTCAGTTCTAGCAACATGTAAAAATATCAGCAATTTACTTGCTCCATTGTAACCTATAGTAAAAATTTGTACAAAAACACTTTGTTGATTGCGGCCGGACATGGCTCGAGCCTGCTTGTCTCAACTGGCCCTGTCAGGGGATAAATAAGTCCGGGGATAATCAAGGAACACTCACCCGGAAGCACTGCCAGTCCTGTAAATTGGTAACAGTACACTACTCGGTCTTGTTCTGCTTGGAGAAACCACGCTTATCAACTGAAAGGACATTTCAATTTTCAATGAATATGTAAGTTTGAGCAGCGAATGAAAAATAAAAAGGTAAATGAATATTTAAGTTTGAAAAAACCTTTTACAGCTTGTTTTTAAACAGTCTCTTTTTTCCTCTCTTTTTCTTTTCAGGCTTCTTTATGACATATAAGTATATACTGTATATATTCTATTTTACTTTATATGTGTATGCATAAAATTTAATTTAATTTTTTTTTTTATATCTATATTTTATTTTATATGTGTACGTATATGAAGCAAGTATATTTTATTTTTATTATTTATCTATTTTCGTAATTTATGTTTATTATTTAAATATTGTTTCGTTTACACCATAATCCTTCTTCTTAACCTCATGTTCTGCGGTAGGTTGGCTGGTAGAGATCGCTTTTAAGCGATAAGGCCGCCTTTACTTTCTTTCTTTCAATTGTATATATTATTTGCTTTGTGTATATAAATGGTGTAAAATAAAGTGTATTTTTATGGAGATGTAAAATGCTGTATTGGTTTTACCCATAATCAGGTATGATAAGGAAGCATGGATGCGTTGTAGAGATCGTTTTGCGATAATGCCGATATTACCATCTATACCTTTGTGTTGTAAAATATCAAATAATGGGCGTAGTTACAATAAATATTTACTTTTATAACGCTGATTTATTTTCATGAAATATACCGAATCGAACATCTTTGATTTGTGCAAGCTACATTAAGTGTATGCCAAAACCAATCGTAACCGATTTCGGTACACCATCGCATGGCTACGTACTCGTAGTTCAAAGATTTAGATTTATTTCAAAAACGTGCCGTTTTATACACAGCAGCAGCAGCAGGCCATACTACATTTGAATAACAATTCTAAAATTGTTCCATTGCGTCAAAAACCAACAATATATATCGCAAACGTATATTCAGATGAAAATTTCACACGATGTAACAGGCGTTCTTGCAAGCAATTCAAAGTACAATATCGGCTTAAAGTATTTAAAGTAATGTATCGACTAAATTTTTTTTAATGTATTTAATTAATGTATAATATGTATGTGCATAAAAAATATGTGCTACGGCATATATTAAGTACTTATACATCCTAAATCTCTGTGCCACTAGAATCCTAGATGCACACGAAATGCATTTTATTGTTTAAATAACAATTTTTTAAAGAATTTATTAATTATTTTATTTCAAATACACAAAATTAAAGGACTACAAGTGAACAAAACAGTTATTTTGAATAACAGAAAGAAATATTTTACAAACCTTGGAATCTTTGTCTTCGTTGATCTGTTTCATTTGATTACGCTCTGCTTCCCGCATCATCTCATTTCGATACGCGCGTATAGATGCGGCAGATTTTAAATTCTTCTTTCTGTAGATCAAAATTTTAAAAGTGCAATAATCTTCAAAAACACAAATAATAATTATCTGACCAATTTTCTACTTTACTTATTAACAGAAACTTTATTTTGTTTTATTTAGAATAGTTAATTGCATATCTGTATTAAGTGAAGCAAAAAGAAGGAGAAAAACTATACAGGTATGCGCAAAGTCGGTTTTTTTTGAGGCATTTTTGCCTCAAAAAGAAGTCTGCAAGAGCCCAAGGTAACTTGTCTTTTATCTTGCTAACCAAAGGCAATCTGTCATATCAATACAGCATTTCCGTTTAAAACACCCCCGTATTTTTTTTGGTTTTGCATGCAAATGGCCACTTTTTGGTAAATTAACAGTTTGCCATATCTAATGACGGATAAGTGAAGTTGTTTATTTGATTCCCAGTCTGGGAGTATTGAGCTAGTTAGGGGCACATAATTAAACTTTTAAGTCTTGAAATAATATAGAGCAGGTTACTGAATTCTTGTAAATGTTATAATGAAACTTATACCTAGGTTAATCTAATTACGAGTACTTAGACAAAGTGTTGTGCCCGCTTGGAATGCTGATTGCATTTCCGCGCTGGTTAATCCTTTGGCAATTTAATAAGCCAGCCTTTCTGTCACCAGATGTAATGGGAATTATAAGAACATAATTACGAATAATTAATAAACTTCATCATGCCGACCAAAGGATGTCTACTGCTGGACATACGAGTAGGTCTTTTGTAGGAACAAATATCACGGTGCCACTTGGGTCCAGTTGCGGGTCTCTGTGACTCGATTGATGTCATCTAGCCACCTCGACAGGGGGTCTACCAACGCTGCGGTTCCCATTTTTTTTCTTCGGATTGTGTCTAGCTGATTAACCCTAATGATTTTAACAGCGTAACGCGGGCTTGTTGGCGTGCCTCGAATGGGGCTCTACCAGGAAGAGTTTGAACCATAGCGCTCGAAGAAGCGAAGGAATCGTCGGTCTGAGGGCGCCTCATGTGAGGCCGAACCTCGGCTCAGGCGACGATTGGAGTGAAAGAGTCACGGACGGTAATTAGTCCGCACGCTTCCGAAATCATGGTGCGAGCCCACGTCCGGATGACGTCAGAAGTCGGGACCTCGTCTTCGCCAGCGAAGACGCTGTGCAGAGTTTGATTGTGTGTTCTGATAGGGAGCATTGTCAGTAGTAATCTAATCGACAGGGTCGTGAAGGATATGTTTAGGCCTCCTCTAGTTGAGAGTGGCGCTAAGGTTGGGTGAATAAAAAGAAGACTCAACTATGAGAGGGTTCGGATGTCGGATAGACTTCTCAAGGTAAATTGATTACCGGTGTGAGGTCGTCCCAACGTCCGTTGGTTCTCTGAGCAATGTGTAAATGAATATGAATATACTTACTTGTGAGCAAAACACAGTAGAACCAATATAACCAACAGCAATAGTATAGCAATAGTGGAACCCACTGCCAAAGCCCATAGCTCGGTCCCGTGAACGCCTGTGGACCCAGCTTCTCCTTCCAAGCCTTCAGCCGCTTTCAGGTACGCTGCTGGGAATGTTCGCTTCTTATTAGAAAAGTCCTATCATAGTATATAGGACAACGTAATAGATAAAAATGCTTGGGTGTGAATTATTGCTCTAAACAGGTTACTCTTCTTATAATTTCAAACGACGAATGTGAGATGGTGATAACCAAAAAAAAACAACCGGCTAATTTATTGCGGGCTCCTTCGTAGACCAGGACGCGTTTGGAATTTTCGTGGCTTTAGTTTTAAGTTTACCGATATGGTTATCGCCATCATCTCACTACCGTGTACTTCTCTTGAATGTACGCATCAATGCCACCATGGGCCTACCTTGATATATTTTTGTAGATTCGATATTCAATTTGAACAAAAACTGTGAGTGGAATTTCAAGATTAAAGAGAGAGAAGAAACATAATATAAAGACAACGTAAAAAAGGGAAAAAAATAATAAAATAATTGTTTACATTGATTTAATATGTTACTATGTTAACTCAAAGTATACTAGCTCTTTTTACTCTTTTAAGAAGTTTCATTTCTATCACGTGTACTTGCAGCACGCGCTTTTTTTACGCGTGGTTTTTTTTTAAAACAAAACAACTTAAAACAACTTTTTAGAATCTGAATAACAAATTCCAAAAAATAAAAAATCTGAATATAGAAATACATTATATAATACGGGGTTAATAATAATTATACAATATGTGGTATATGTTTGTTTCCTGCCTGCGTTTATGAGTAAATAATAGTGTGTTTATTATTGCACTGGTGGAGGACATATAATGTGGCTTATTACGCACATGGTCATTTTTTTGGCCTAGATTTTGGTTCCATAATTATTAATGTACTAAACAAACTATTAAAGCTTTTAACATTCTATTATCTACATTAAATTAGCTGCAGCTAGTAAAATCACAAGAAATACTTATTTCAATATTATCATATTTATTATTATCAATGTTATACTCACGCTCAGCTTTAGTTGTGACAACAGCACCTAGTTCTTTAGCAACTTCTGCGTCTCTAACTAAACGCATGTCTCTTGCTGCTACTGCCGCTGGAACAGCCCTGCCGCCTACAAGCACTACATATACAATTTGAACACTGCCTTCTGTGGACTGAGAAAATAACCATTATTATAAAATCTATTTTTTTTTTTAAATCGCAACTTTTCGAAGGCGGAGCAGGTTTTGAAACCGATTTTTTTAAGCTTTTTCCTGTATTCATACTAATAAGTTTATGTTGCATTACGTGGCCTTTACTATATTTAGTTGTTTTCATAACATTTACCTCAGTTATATTCTGTATATGGACTTGAACGGGTGGTTGCTGGTCAGGCTTGATGATTTCTCTCTTAAACAAGACAGTCTCATTGTTTACTTCTAACGGAAGATCTATATGATCTTCTTTGTTTTTCTCAATTACTTCTTCTACATCCCTCTTGTGGACTACGACAGTCGGAGTAACCAGAATCCATGTTTCTACATTATTTAAATTAGTTACTTTTATCGGCTCTAGTGGTGATTCATCTTGATCTATTGAAAACATTTCTATATTTGCTAAATAACTTCTGTTCATAGCATCACTAGAGTTTTCTGATCTTTGCAATTCATTATTTACAGCTAAATCATCTAAGCTAATTAAAGTTTGGTTATCGTACAATTTTTGAGGAGTTTTGGCAGTGTTGGTACTTATGTCTTTATTTATAACAAAAGAATGCACATCGTGTTTCTTTCTTGGAGTCGGTGCATCTAGAGACTTGATTATACCAAGATGTCTTTCTTGTTGTCTGCAAGAAAATATTTATAGGCTCAATGTTTTTATAGGCAATATTACTTGTAGATGTTTCTGTAAAACATTTTATTTATTCCAGGCCCCTGTTTCGGACAATACACAGGAAAGGCATGTAAAAAATTTAATACCTAATTATTGGAAACCTATAATTACAGGGAACGAAACAATTTTTTTCGTTCGCTGGGTGTCTGAAACTGCATCGTAACTTGGTGAATCAATAAAACGTAGTAATTTTGCAATTTACAAAAAACCTGTACTTACCTCAAGAAAGCCTTCTGGTACAACCTAGCAAGCCTTAGCTGTAAGCTATCAGGAGTGGATCCTTGGATGACAGTGAGGAGCCAATACCGTCGATCTTCTGGTATATCAGGCTCCAAACTGTCTGGCGTTGCTTCGCAGTTGAGAACGCACTCCCCGCTCGTCTTGTCGGTCACCGCCTGGATTGACCATACTCTGTCATCATCATTACAATGCTGAGCTGGAACCCTTGGTTGGACTAGGTTATGCCACACATGTCAGATGTTATTCTGGCGCTTCTTTTATTTGAGAATGTAAGTTTAGTAGTCTAGTGGAAGCACGGAATGCTAAGATATTTTGAAATATAGTGCGTGATAGTGCACATTGCGGGATCTAATGTAATAATAATAGAAGCTTTCACTAGGTTGTTAGATCAAGGGTCGTATACAGAAGGCAGTAATTCTTGAAACGGCACGTATTGTGAGGAGGTTCTTCTCTCTGGATCCCTGAACGCCGGTTGCTTGGGTACTCAAAAGCCCCGCAAGAGGTGGATTGGTTTGGTTTTTTTTTATATAAATTTTTAATAGCTTTTTTATGTAAATTTATACTGTTGAAAATTAAAAAACAAAGATATATAATAAATAAATGATAGTTAAAATAAGTTAATAGTTATAATAGCTTGGAAGGTCACTTCTGTGGGATGCAACTTGTGTTGATACCCTAGCTGCATCACACATCCAGGCCACTTCGTCAATGGTAGGTGCGGCTGCTTCCAGTGCCGAGCAGGCCAAGAGGCGTAAATATGAAAACCTGGATAGCAGCTTCATTTTTGTGCCTTTTGGTGTAGAGACTTTGGGACCGTGGGGTCCGGAGGCAAGAGCCCTTTTCAAAGAATTATGGAAAAGGGTTATCGAGTCTACCGGTGATCCTAGAGCGGGCAGTTACCTTGGCCAACGAATTAGTTTGGCCATCCAGAGGGGAAATGCTGCCAGCATCTTAGGAACTGTGCCTCGCTGCGGTGGTTTCGAGGACGTTTTAGATTTTATTTAGTTTTTAAATAGTTTATTTTAGGTTATAGTTATGTATTAATAAAAATTATAAATAAATTGTAAATAAAATATTAATATACCATTTAACCTATTAAATATGTTAAAATATAATAATAATATCTAAGCATTTATTCGGGGTCCAAAATAAATGATACAATATTTACAATGCCCTACGGAAGGAAAACCTGTTTTACAGAGAGTAGGTCCTTCCTAATGGTACCTTCCTAATAGCTGCTATTATGTTACAAACTTAGGTTTCAACAAATCTACAAAAGAGAAATGATGTTCATCCAACGATTGGATGAACATCATTTCTCTTTTCAAATATATCAAGTCAAGGAGTTCGCTGCTGGACATAGATCTATTTTAGCAAGGAAAAAGGTATCTGTGTAGTGCAATTGTGACATAAACGATTATGAGTAAACTCGGCTACTTAAACTGAATTAAATTATTTAGACCTTGCTTGTTTTTGATCCATCTCAGATCCCGCTTACCCAAGAAAGTATAAAGGACAAAATGTAGAAAACGCATATGATGCGTTATTTGATTAAATTATAACAAGTTACTTCTACTCACCTGCGGCGGGTATGAGTCCAAGTAAACAGTGGCCAATACAGTCGTGGTTCGTACCACAGGGGCAGTTGGAGTGGGCATTGGGACTGACAAGTCAGGAGGGGGAGGCCCGTCTCCGGAACCCGTCCAGAAGAAATCCTCCAGGCGAGGCGTGCGGGTGTGTTGGTCTGGGGAGACCAGCAAGTACACTGAAAAATGTAACAGCTTCTGAATCGGTGTGGCAGTTTACCAGTAATGCGTGGACCATGTGGTGTGATCGCAGGGTGATTACTGATTACGTATCTCACGATAGGCTTGTGACAGGCGTAAATCTTGCAATCTTTGCCGTAGAACGTCACTTTTGCATGTAAAAAAATGCACAGCAATTATCGCGAGATTTACGCATGTCAAAAGCCTGTTGTGAGATACGTAATCAGCCTTCGGATCCCGTTCAGAAGAAATCTTAACTCATCATGGGAAAACCAAAGATTTTTCAACGAACTGACCTGATAATATTAAGGTCTAAAATTCTCATTAGATTTTGTGTGGTGATAACTACTAGTAGTTAACACTTTGGCCTGCCTTGCGGGGACAATGTTCGATATCCGGCATGCCTTAGGAACTTTTCAGGGTTCAGCAGGTAGGTATATGTTAATTTCAGCAATTAAATATCAGTTGCTTTAGTGGTGAAGAAAATATATCTAGAGGAAACCTGCATTATGAGTTTCCATATTGCTCTCAAGGGC
Source organism: Pararge aegeria (assembly GCF_905163445.1). Classification (NCBI taxonomy): domain Eukaryota; kingdom Metazoa; phylum Arthropoda; class Insecta; order Lepidoptera; family Nymphalidae; genus Pararge; species Pararge aegeria. Next base: position 16,182,390 of record NC_053186.1, read on the forward strand.
GTATGTAGTATACCGATCTGCACTTGGCCAGTAGCGTGGTGAACTGCGACCTAAAGTTTATCCGCTCAGAGAGTATGCATATATTGGGTTATCGTTCTGTCACTTGGCGAATTCGAGAATATTTGTGATTCAGTGCTAATGCGAATTACAATTGCTTCATGTAGTTGACAGAATATAAAATAAACAAGTTTTAAAGTTAAGTTACAGTGACATTATAAAGTCGGTAAATATTTAAACTTCTGGTAACCATAAATTCATATTAGCCAGATATTTTATAAAATTAAATTGATTAGGATTTTTACAAATGCGGTAATAATTATTATTTAATTAATAAAAAGTTTTTAGGAAACAATTAAAATTATATTTGATTCACAACCAATGTTCATGAATTGTATAGGTACTCTTCAGTCTTATATGAGACTCTAGACGATGCAGATATACCTCACGGTATCTTAGTCCTTATCACTTACTTTATTCAGTCATATTCATCTTTTGGACTATACTTCTACTTATGTAGGTACATTACGTATAAAACGTGTAACGTGGATGCATATGTAAAAATATTAAATCAAAAGAAAAGCATATTTATTTTCCATACAAACGAATTCAAAACATTCTAAGTGTTTATTTATGACAACCCTATTGAAGATAAAATACCAACACGCGCATAGTAGCTATGCTACGCGATGCGTACCTAATAAAGTGACAGGAGTCATATGATTTTAATTTTGCTTGTGATAGGCTGTATTTGATTCCTTTCAGTAAAAGCTGTGGCAGTGGTTTACTGAAAAACACAGATAAGTCTCAGAGACAGTACATAATGTAGCGCTAAGGCCTGCGATGAATTATTTCGGTTTCCATTTAGGTACACAAAAAATATATAAAGTAAAGGCGTCTATCTCAATAGCAGGCACGGTAAATAAATAAATAAAGTACAGTCTAGTTAGCTACTCCATCGATAAATGTTAAATACGGAGGGGAAGAGGTAAATGTTAAAGTAAACGACAAGATGGTAAACACGAGGGAATCGCGTGATCTCCCGAATAATGGGGCTCACAGTTTATTGGCCCGGCTGAAACTACTGCAACTTTGGTTAACTTGATGGCCCAAGGGATACGAGCTAGCGGGATGACGCAGTGACTTGTACACTTTGCAATGTTTGTGTCTATACTTGTAAGTATTTACGAGTACATAAATACGTGGTCTATTCACGACATCGCAGATAAGTATTGTTTACAACATCACAGATCAGTTGATTTTAAGCAACGCGCGCAACGGTGATCCCAGTTGGTTAAGTTTCACCTTGAAGATCCAAATGAGCCTTTTATTGCTCTACGCCAATATTTTTTCTATTTCATATTAGTTTTCAACACAAGCCCTTGACTGCAATCTTATCTGTGGTACACTGCACTGATGAAGATGTTAGCGGGCTAATCGTATAGGGTATGCATATAAATAGTGACTTACCCCTAAAAGCTCTCTAAGCGGCAACGTACCAAAACGCTAAATAGCTTGGCGGCACGGCACGTCTTTGTTGGTAGCCAGCCAAGGCCAAAGCCTCTGGTGTAAATTCAAAAATGGTCAAGTCCCAAATATTTTCCATCGGAATATAACCTGGAACCTCCCACTTCTAAGACCACGGCGTACATGACTGCGCCACGGAGGTCATGAAAAAATTTTCTGTACCAGCGCGGTAAACAAAAAAATAATTACAGACATATTACGGACTAGGATAATCTCTCTAACTCATTACTGGCCCACCACAGGGCTCAGGTCTCCAGCCACAATGAAGTTTTATTTATTATATTATTATTATATATTATATATTTTCTGCAGGTTTGGGCCTTAGTCCGCCACGCTAGCTCAGTGCGGATTAGTGGACTGCACACACTTTTGAGAACATTATCTCGAACTCTCGGGCATGCAGGTTTCTTCACGATGTTTTCCTTCACCGTTGCAGTAAGTTATATTTCAATTCCTTAAAACGCGCATAACTTAGAAAAGTAAAAATGTGCGTGCTGGAATTCGAACTCGCCTCCTGAAATTGAAACCGAAGTCCCTAGTCACGGGGCCATCACCGCTTCATAATATGGATATTTTAAAACTATCACGAAATATAACATAGGTAATACCTATTACCCTCTACCTCTTTTAAATTAGACCACGATATTGAAGGGAGGTTACGTTGGAACTACCCTGTACCATTCACTACATTTTCATAAAAAGAAGACGCATTTCCCCAATACAAGGTTTGTTACGTCGATTTATTAAGGCTCTCCTGAAATCCTGTAGCGGTAACGTTGAATAACTACTTTAAAAGGGGATTTAAATCAGTGCTTTGTTCAGCGACTCCCTGACACGTTTGATGACGTCTATCGTCTTTCAGACTATCAACGATGCATTTTCTGGTGTAAAGCCACCATTCTAGAACCCTTAGATCGCAACCCCGTCCACATTTTTGTATTTGGCTAGTGGTACCTTGAACCTTCTAAGTAGTACTTACTACAGATTTTTTTGACAGAACTTTTCCGGGGAATTAACGAATGAATGAAATGCACTATATTGTACACCAAAAAAAAAACAAGCATTAAAAGTCGGTGCCAAATAAAATGTAGAAAAAACAAGATACTTTCTAAAATATAAAATGCATTAGGTACAATACATTACTGACTTTAATGTTTGGTCAGAATGTCGTGGCAATAGCCACCTTAGCTTTAATATTTTTTACACTGTCCATTGTAAAAAATATTAAAATTGGTAGAGAAGTAAACGCATACCTTAAAACCCAAGCTTTATAAACTTTGCCTCTTACGATCTCTTTATTCAGATGTAGAGAGACTTTTATTAATTAGATTAGTATATCAGCCTATTTTCATCTAAGATTCGAAACTTGTATTTCCCAACGCCCAAAACTGTGAAAAGCAATACCACTTTTTTTTCAAGCGAAAGTATTTCTGAGTTTGAGTTATATAGCTAAAAGGTGGGTCTGTAGGTTACATCCTGCCGATAACCGGGTTCGGTACAATCGAATAACATCCATATAAAAGGTGTAATTCGGCGGTTACATGCGGGTACTAGCATCCTTTTGTCAACAAGCGGATGGTAGACGACGCATCGGCGCACGCGCAGCCAACCGAGACTCGACACGATTTAAAAAGTTATTATTTTGGTTATTATTTTTGCTTAGCTGTAGCCGTAAGATTTGGTTAGACGACGACGAAGCAAAACAAAATTCAATTAAAAAGGGCAATTTTTAAAAGGGGCTGGATTTTTTTAAATTCTCTATCAACGGTTCGGGAACAGGTTCTTTCGAGAACAAAAAAGGTGCTCTTTTCTAACATAGCCATTGTAAGATTTAATTATCGGTATTCTATACAATATTGTGCGAGATGAAAGCGTAATTGGGCTGCTGATACGAGTATATTGACTCCGATAGCGGTAATAGCTCCAAAGCATACTAATAGTAAGATATAACACAAAGAAATACTTTTTTTTTTTAAAGAGTAGACCGTGGGTAAGCTCCCTAGGGACTCGCATATTTGAATTTTTCAAACGCATTCTTAATCAATTTTTTTTTTGTTTGGGACACGAACTTTTATTTTTTTATGTAAAAATATTTTAATGAATTAAAATATAACTTACTCTTTTCTTCATCTTCGTAGTCGTTTCCTTTAACGTTTGAAAAACATGTACCCAAAATAACTATTACGAACGGATCTACCATTACCATTTTACTATGTGTTTGGTTAGATTTATGCAGACTGAATAAGTGTAACTATTAATTTTGCGCTAGAGCAACAACTTCTATACAAAATATCGAAAACTAATCCTTGAACAATCAAATGCATTATGGTAAATTCAATAGTAAGTTGGCTATTAATATTATAATGAAATAAATCACGCGAGTTTACTTTCGATTCAATTACTCCAGCCTACTGTAATAATTTCTCGAATGCTACTGTGCTTTTTGAATTGCTAACAATGCGTTGCTAAGCAACAAACTTGAATCACGCGCGTTAGATGTTCATAGACAATAAATTTACTTTTTTCATCCTGATACCTTAAATTTTTTTAATTGATAAATAGCTTACTAAAGAGCTATTTTAATAATAATAAACATAAGAGGGCAACTATTTAACCTAATTCTTTAAAATGTCATCCTAAAAACCAGCAATGAATCAATGTTACCCAACTTTACTATACTGTTAATTTAACGTTGTCTCTGGAAAATAACGTTGCCATAATTTAAAAAATTCTACTAGTTAATTAATATTTTATTATTTCTTCGTGTTCATTTGGATAAATAATTACTATTGGAAGTGAGTATTTGCTACCCATTTCAAAAATCAAAATTCATTTGTTTCAAGTAGGCCTAATATAAGCACTTTTAAAACGTGAAGTCTGTGTAGTCACTCTACCACCGGTTCGAAAAGCAGATTCTACCGAGAAGAAGCCGTAAGAAACTCAGCAGTTGCTCTTTTCCAATATTAACAATTTACATTTTACATTTTAATATTAATTTTTCTATCTTGTGAGAGATGAAAGCGGATCAATCATGTTGCACTCAATTTGTACACAAATGACAAAAAAGGCTAAAACAACGCCCCGGTATTTGAGCTTGATAACGATAAAATACAACGAAATTCACAAATTGGATTTGTAAATTTTAGCACAAAATACTGAATTTGCCGTGATCAAATTTAAAAACGCGGATTCTACTGACATAATTTCTTTTTTTTTTTCTTCTGGTATAAATGGCATAGTCACTATATTTCTCAATGGTTATAAGTTGATCAAACAAAATTCTACTCTACCGTCAGCAAAATTCAATTTATAATCGTCTGGGCAGGTTGTAACATTAGTTTTGCGTGTGCTAGCTCGTTGCCAATTAGTTTTGCGTGTGACGTAATCTGTGATATACTACTGCGTTACAGGCATTAATATAAGAGCTACCGTGCATCGTCACTTACAAAATAGTAAGTCACGAATTACGACGCATTTAAACCCCTAAACAGTTTCTGAACTGAATGGTAACCAACTTCTCTCGCGGACTAGAGGCATCTGCCAACGGAAGGTTTGCCATAATGACTACGCTGGGCAGATGTGTTTGTGATTGCAGTAGATTAAAGTAGTAGCATAGAGGACGCTGGTGCTCGTACTCCGTTATATTTTGATCGGCTGTCACCACACGGCAACTTACATAAGTAAATAGCATTATTACTTCTGACTTATAATAGCAATTGGTTATTGAATTAAAATCAGCGATGTATAATAAATAACCTACAATTTTCACAATAACATAATACAAACGACATCATCGACCATAAAAATTGAAACGCAGCTCTGCAATTTGTGGCTTAGTAGCTAAAAACCAGTTACTGGAGGATACTGATAGGCTGTTACTTTAAAATTTGGAATATAGAAAACTTATTATAGTTAATTGTTAAAAATAATTTTAACATTCGATCAATTCTTTTTAAATAATAAAGTAAAGTAGTAGAATTTTGAAAACTGTTCTGGCAACACACCCATTATTTTTCCGTCGTTCGGGCTCCGCCATCGCGATTTGCAGCTCTACTCGTGTGAGTTCGTCGCCTTTCGTTCGACGGGCTGTGCGACGTGTACGGGTGTGTGCGAAAGTATGAAGTGAAATCGTACATAAAAGTGTGTGAAATGTTTAGTGATAGTTTTTACTGTGCTGTAAAACCAAAATGAGTGCGAACGGATGATTTTTCGTCTGAATTTCGATTAACAATTTGTACGCTCGCGGAACACGTAACATTTTGTATGGTCGGTTTCAAAATGGCTGTGTTTTGAAGGACCCTTTGTCCGCTTTCGTTTGCATCTTCAGCATGATAGTGGAATCACACACACAGAAGATTATCTTTGAAAGGTAAGGCGTGTTATTAGCTACAGTTTGAGTGCAAAAGTCCAGTGGAAAATAACTGGTTCCCAACGAATCGTGGCGTCGTTTATTGCTTTCTATGGAGGCGATATTTACCGCTCACTCGCAGTCGCTTTATACGGGTGATTTCTAATAACACTGAAGCCACTTGCTACGTCAAGGAACCGTGGAACGATTCTTGCGTTACATTTGTAAGGGCTTTACCTCGAATTCTAGATTTATTTACGTTTTGCTGACGTATGTTTCTATTTGTCATGCGGCCAATCATATGTTTACTATTTGATACAATTATAACCATACTTTTGTTTATTTTTGTAATCTTGTTAGATTTTTTGTATTCTAATATACAAAGTGTAGTGCAGTTTACTTGTTTTAACGCAAATAAGTCGTTTGTGCTGCATTGACGTAAGGAATTAACTGGTTGCATGGTCGACTTTTTAAACGACGTGTCACGGATATAAAATTAAATCGCCGTTACTGATCACCATCACAGGCAGCTAAGAGTCTTACTGGTTACCTAAAATCACCATACTGCATTGGAGCATCATGGTGTTATATTAGAATATATTCTAATATAACACCATGATGCTCCAATGGATGATGGATGTAGACATCCATCTCCTATGACAGACAAATATGTTAAAATAATGTACAAATTCGCATGTACAGTTCGTTTATATAAATATCCTAAAATATGGTTATTACAAGGTACAAAACTTACAAGTTGTCACTACCTGAGTACACTTTTAGTGTCGACAAATGCCTTCAATAACAGTCTATAATTAACCTACTTTAGAGGAAAAATACTTCATATAGCTGTTGAAATTGTATAGATTGGGTGAAAATCACACCTCTTCATAAAGTTTCCACTTTGACCTTTAAAACTTTAGTCTAAAGGTCAAAGGTGTTATCTTTTCTTAAAACAAAATTGCTTTGAGGAACTAATATCTTGTTTCTTGCTAGCTTCTTAATGGAATCTTCATTTTGTACTAGTGGTAGTCTATAGAAACACTTTTTGTTAAAAAAAACCAGAAAGATAGCCTCTACAAGAAATATGTTTGTTGATAGGAACAAGTATTAGTTATTGGGGGTCCATGATTCAGAAGTTACATCAAGTCCGTGACTACAACCCCTAATTTAGAATGTGTATTTTACTTAGAAGACAAGAAATGCTCATTTCCAACACTATCATTCTACACTTATAATTATGTGTGGGAAGGCAACCTGCTTCAAAGCAACCTTGGTTATTAAATTAGAAAAATCTGTATGGTTTTTAACCCACTATGGGAATTTAATGTGTTTTTAAAGCACATAAATATTGAAAGACTAGGTAGTAATGTTGTATTATATCATCAATACAACACCATACAGAGAACAGAATACACTTGTCACATCAAAATTGGTTCAGCCATTTGGATGTATTTGGTTGAAGCTGAAATTTAAATAATCATAAGTTTAATATTACTAATACATAGTTGTTTTAGCACAATAATTATTGTTTTTTTTTATAATTTCAAATTATTATTTTCACTGCCAATATCAGATTCTTTACAGGCAAGAAAATCAACTACAACCAAATAACATTAGTGAGAAGATTGTATTAAAATAGCAACAATGCTAGCTGGCAAACTAAATGACCTGACTTGGTTTATTGCCCTCAGGCATTTACTTTCCCCACTGCGCCTCAGAGAGCACAATATAATCTGTCCATCTCTGTTATTATCACTGACATCTGATGTTCTGACATAGTGGTCTTGATTTGTGGGAAGAAAACATTGCTTGCTTCACTAAATTTAAAAATATAATTAGAGTGTCTCTGACTTGTTTTATGGATACACATACTGAGGTTATAAATCACAGCAAAATATCTATGTTATTGTATATTCAATGCTGTATTGGAGTAGTTACCATATGGTGCCTTAGTTAAATGCCTTAAATCTTGTCATTTTCTTGTGATAAAGGTTTAATTAAAGGCAATTTAAGCAACTGTCTAAGGTAATATTGTTTTTGACAATGGCATGATTACATCCTTAAAGGTGAAAGCTTTCTTTAAGAATGGTTCAAAAAGGATCAATCACATGCTAAATAGATCCTTAAAATCCAAATGGTAGTTCCAGAAATTCAGTGCATTAAAACAGATTTCTTTATGTTTATTATAAGTAGGTATACACAAAAATAGGTTCTCATGTAACAAAATTTGACTAAACAAGACCTTGAGGTTTCACTTCTTATCAAAAAAAAAAAACCAAATAAGAAGAATCTATTAAAAATAAAATATAAACGAAATGATATTCAAAAGGAGACCTTATCGCTAAAAGAGATCTCGTCAAGCAGGCGAAGTAAGCGCGCCACGAGAGAGTTATGCTAACCAATTATCTTGTCTTTCTATGAAAAAAATACGAGTAACGGTTAGAGACACTTATCTCGTCTCCTGCTAGCCCTACAGGCTACCTTAATAAAGGATATAGATACTTCTAACACTTGTGGTTCTTGGGAATAGTTGCAAAACGCACTTGTTTCTCCGACGTGCGCTGGAGTTATTTTTTTTCGCACTGCGTGAGCACAATGGCCCGCTCGACGGCATCGGCGCCGGGTAACGGTGCGCGACATTTCACGAGCGGGGCTCGATTTAGCGCGACCTCCTCGATTTGAGCCGCGCTTGCCAACGCGTGACCCTGCGAACTGTACCGGTGGAACGGGTAGCATGCACATAGGTGACGGTCGCGTATGAGTATTTTCATGACTTGATGATTTTATAAAGATTATATTATACTATAACTGTAAGAATACCTATTTATTAATACATATCGGATAGATGTTTTCTGTACCTAAACTACAAACCGCTTCTCGAATCTGCCTTCCGAAACGGTGGTCACTACAAATAGACTGACTTGACGTTTCAAAAGAGATTATAAACTAGGCCCACTTGAAATAAAGGAATTGAGATTTTTTTAGGGTTCCGTGTGGTGAAGCACCGAATGGTATGACTTCATGGGACCGAGTTCGTTGGCAACTTTTCGGAGATATTAAATGTATTTTTGTTTATTTTTTTTAAACATCTTTATTGCGTAAAGGAGAAATTAAAAATATACTTAATTCATTTTAAAACAAATTTTAAATTATTTTATCGCATAATGGTTTTTGATTTATCGTAATTGAAAAAAAAACACGTGAAGTACCGTTCTGGCCCCTTATCTGCGAAGTTTAACGTATGAGACCTTCCACTTGCCGCTCCTCACTGCGCCGTGTAGGTAGAAAACCTACTTTCTTTTAAAACCTCAGATAGGTTAGACCTTAGACTTCAATCTTAACTACCTTACTATTCTACCGTTCATTATATGGTACTTACTAACTTACCGCACAGGTCACCTACGCAATTTGGTTTAGAAAGTCAGATGAGCGAGATGATAATACTAGACCTGGGGTATTGTTCACCGGGTCATAATGGTATGGTAAAATCGCTTAGAAATATCCTACTTCCTAATCTATACGGTGAATTACTGCTATAAATTTTTAAGTGATAACGTGATTTTTTTAAATTTTGTATTGGGCTTTTTAAAACTGTAACTGAACTTTGTTTTCGCCTTATTTCTATAAAATAAGAAAATACGTTTTCCGTATCAAAATACGAGTAGCTTTAGTGTTATTTTAACTATAACTTCACAACAATGCCATCCACCATTTTGTGGCGGCGGCCATCCCGAGTAATTTAACTTTCAAACAAAAAAAAATGAAATTGGTTTATCCGTTCGGGAAATACGATGCCACAGACAAACATACTCACACACACAGCCACACAAACACACACACTCACACAAACACACACCCACACAAACACACCCACACAAACCCAAACACACACACACACTCACTCACGCGATGATGAGGACGCGGCGTTGTAATTCTCGTTTAAATGAACACTTTAAATTTTTATTTTCATTATTACTATTTCGACATTGATCCATCACTGAGACAGGGTTTTCCACAGGGTAATTGACTAGATTAGGCAATTAAGCAGGAAGATTGCTAAAAATTGGAAATAATCTCTTTATTTATAATAAAAGAATTGAAGGAGAGGCTGTGCTTTATTGCATATGTGAACTGCACGATACTGCTGTGGAACAATTGTATTAGCAGAATGGAGCTTGTTCTGGCTAATCTCCGGCTGAGGTTGGCCTTTGACTAGCCTAGCTTCAAAATTTGGAAATTTCTATACCATTAAAGTTTACCTGTGCTTACGGTAGGGTCATCTAAATTACATATAGGTAGTTAGCCGTTCCGTAAGAACGCAGCAGTGTTACAAAGTAGTCAATTCAGTAAAAGAGAATGCAACGATTGTTCGGGGAGTTTGCCACTTTAGTTTTTTGTTCACCTGAATTTGTTTTGCGAACCCTCATTCGCGCTTGTAATATGCAAATTTGGTGTTTAACCAATTAATTTCTAGATACTACCTATATCGATCGTAACTCGTAAGTGGCCATAGCTCAGTGGTTAAGCACTTTTCGGAATAAGTGCCGTTTTAATTTTAGCAATAAACGTCGTGAGAAAACTTGCATGCCTGAGAATTCTCCATAATGTTCTAAAAGGCGTATGAAGTTTTAATCTCATGCGACCTTATCGCGACCCTGCTTACTGAGTCCAAGGGTTCGATTCCCACAACTGGAAACAACTGGAAAATGTTTGTGTGATGAACATGAATGTTTTTCAGTGTCTGGGTGTTTGTATGTATATTATTCATTAAAATATTCATCAGTTATCTTAGTACCTATAACACAATCTACGCTTACTTTGGGGCTATATGGCGATGTGTGTATTGACGTAGTATATTTATTTTATTCACCCACTTACGCGGTGGACTACGGCCTAAACCTTTTTAATTCTGAGTGAAGACCGTTGCCTTGTAGTGGGCCGGTAATTGATTGATAATGATATCCGCCGAGACTAACTTCGGCCCACTTAGATTGCGCGGGATTCAAACGTAGGACACCGTGATCTGTAGTTGAACATGCTAACCACAAGAAGCACAGGTATCCATTTCTACGTTATGGACACATATAGATTGACAAATGAAAAATATCTACACCCGTCTTTTCATAAGTGCACGAGGAAATTAGTGATGGGGACGGATAAAGCGTGGCACAACACTTGAGTCACGAGCGTGGCACAACACTTGAGTCACGATGAAGTCCGTTCGGCCAAGAGCGAGAGCGAACCGTGATACAAACGTGATATTGACCGAGGCTGATGGATAAAAGTGCACTCCGAAGCACGAGGGAAAGTAGTGGCCACTACAAATTCGAAGCCCGAACCGGCGATATCTTTCATCCAAGTACAGAATTGGATCAACGATGTTCAACCAAAGTTGTTCGACCATCGTTAAACGATTTGCCTGTCAAAAGTAGGTCACTTCAAGGTATGTATGCTACGTGAGTAGTTAACTTATCTGGGTGAAAATATGCAAGATTTAATTAAATTTCGCTGTGTGCACGAACAACGTAACTTATGCCCCGAGCGCCCTAGAAAGTCGCATATCCCAGAATGGAGATAACTATACCTCTACCCTCATATTGCATATGTAATGCAGTGAGTGTTTATTGTCTCTAGAGGCTGACAGTACTCTCAAAAGCGGTACTTTAAAATCTGTAATTATTGATGTTAGTTATTTCCTTGGTTTTATAATGTATCCGTTCATTGGTAGTAGTAGGCAAGTGGTAGGCCATTTAAAACACGTATCGTAACACGTAAGCGGTGATAGCCCAGTGGGTAGGAGCTCGACTTCACTTTCGGGGGGCCGAGTTCGAATCCCAGCCTCTTAACTTTTCTAAGTTATGTGCGTTTAAAACGCATTTAATATCACTTACTTCAACGGTGAAGGAAAATCTTATGGAAATCGTGAGTAAACCTGCATGCCTGAGAGTTCTTCATAAAGTTCTTAAAGGTGTATGGAGTCCATCTATCCGAACTGTGTGATGTGGACTACAGCCTTAACCCCTTCTCATTGTTAGAGGAGACCCGTGTTCTGTAGTGGACCGGTAATGGGTTAATATGATGATTGTATAATATATAGGTTACCTATACCACGATACACGCTTTATTTGTATCTTACACACCAGTTATACTTTGCTTCCTCCTCTGCCATGCATCGTCAACCTCACTGCTGAGGCTCGTGATCCTTTCGGTCGTTTCTTTCTGCAGCATGGTGCAGAGCAATGTGGACAGGTGTGCCGAGTGTGATGCTCATTTGGTATGCCCAACGAATAAGGCTACGTCCTCTTGGTCTTTTCCTTCCACTTTGGGTATTGCCAACAGTTTCACGAAGTTTTCTGGATTTCTACGGTCAATGTGTCCGAAAAATTGCAAGGTTCATCGTAGGCATATGATCGATAGACTAGTGGAAATTTTCAGTTGCTTTGCAGTTTGTCCATAGTACACGTTTATTCTAAAAGCTATACAAGATTTGCATTTTTCTCCACCATCACATCTCGAAGGCATCTATGGTTTGGGGTCTGCAGATCGGAGAGTCTATGTCTCGGAACCGAATAAGATGAAGAAAACGGCAAAGTGTTTTAATAATATATGATTTATTTATTTTTTATTGTCTTCTTCCAAACTGCCAAAATTAAATTGGAATTGGTCTAGTAGTTTAGTCATTATTATTATGTAAATGTTGAATGATTTTAGCTATCTAGGTTTTAAAGTTTAAACGTGGTTATGAAGCAGGAGTTAACTAAGCTAAAACTTACCTTACAATTCAGTCTTGAATAATTAAATCTAACCTGAATAGTCCTGCGAGACGTCGCAATCTGATTTAATTATAAACCTGAATTATTTAAGGGCTGTAACTACTAACTTTGAATATAATCTAACTAGAATCCTAATAGCGGCTCAAATGCGGGCCTCCGTAGCAAAAAGGCCATGTTATGCAAAATAGGCTTTTAACAGAAGGCTCTAGCTGTAATGGCCAAGTGCCAATTCTCTGATTCTCTTCCAACCGAGCAAGAAAATAAAAATGTCATGCTAGTGGAAAAAAAACTAATTCGCCGTCTTGGCTGAACCGCCATGTTGGATTTAGAATGATTTCACACGGCATTTCCATGCATTGTCAAGTGTATGGCTTTAACTGCTATATCCCGAACAGGTGAGCCCGGTACCATTTTAGACTGCATCATAATTTAGTTAGGGCTAACTTGTAGTCGAACCCAAAAAATAGCTATTCAAACCAAAAATGGCCTGAATCATTAAGAGTACTGTCACGTACCTTCATCATTATCATATTAACAGATTGACGTCTAACTTCTATAGATATGTGTGAAATCACTAGATGGCGCTTTTTACATTCCATACAAAACGCAATTAACTTTCACGCGATCGAATAGGTAGAAAATCTCACACTGGCTCTCAGGACCGAGGGTCATATATACTTTTGCAGGGAGTTCCAAATTCAACAGCCGTTGTTGTCGAGTTCGTTTGATGGTATTTGTCCACCTAGTCGGGGTCTACCAACGCTGCGTTACTGGTGCGGGGTCGCCATTCCAGCCCCATAAAACCAGCAAGGTCTTTCGATCTATGTGCTTCACCTCTGTGATTTGTTGAGATATGACGATATCTATGGTTACTTTAGAGATTTCCTCATTTGACGTAGTGATACTCAGACTCTCCGTCGCTCGCTGAATAACTCTAAATTTACTTATCAATCCCATAGTAACCTACATTAAGGAAATAAAAATAAAATAATTATATAGGTTGTCAAACACCTCAAAGAAGTTTGATTTAATTTATCTATCGGCGAATAAAGGTGCAAGTCTATATCTGTTATAAATGTAGATGTGCTCCCATTGTTGGCTTCCACACGTCATCGTACTGGAACGCTAAACCCATTATCAACCAGTCAACCTTTGGAGTATGTGTTTACGTATTTGTAGAATGTAAATATATAATATACTTAGTAACATGTACTACTTTAATTAATAAATAACTTTCAATTTCCGCCGACGGTCGACCTTTAAATACCTACATATTTATATTTTTCTTTAAGACTAATATTGTTGCTGTATTAGAAATAAATTTCATTAGAACCTTGAAAAGTTCTCACAAATTTCTCAAAAAGGTTTGGGAAAAGTTTCATTAATTTGTATAAGGGAATGTTTTTTTCGTTTGTATTGTTGCTTGGTTATGCCTACCTAGTCTGATCGAAAACAAAGTGCATGTATCTGGAGAGAAGGCTTGGGCCTAGCAAGCGGACATAGATCCATTGAGGCCTCCTCGCCTGTGCTAGATGATTCAAACATTGTCTCTGAGGCATTTTCTCCAGTTACCACACTTGCTACAGCAAAAACTGACGACAACTGACGCATCCGCCTCTCCGCTCTCCTCGCTGTAAGAACATCAAACCATTCGGTATTGTGGACTCATACATACCCACCCTTCCACTAAACAACATCTCCATCTACTCCTGTCGATTGCGAGCTATGCGAGCTTCTCCCAATCTTTGTGTTTAATATAAAAGTCGGCCATATATCTCTTGGCGCAGTCTTTAAAGCGTAACCGCGGTTTACCCACATTTCTTATTGCGTGTGCTAGAAGAAGTTGCGCCAAGAAGGACCTGACGCGATAAATATGATTCCCTATCTTTTAGTAGCCCATTAGTTTTACCATTTGTAACCCGAAAATAGACCGTTTCCTTGGCACATAGGTTTCTTCTTGCCATTCTGGAGATCAAAACCGTGGTTAAGGGTGGAAAATACTAGTAGATTACATAGCAGGCAAATAATAAAATCTTCGCTAACGCAGCTCAGAGTCAGCTCAAGAAATGACCTTGGATGAATGTTGCTTGGAGCGTCTCTACATTATCATCATCGTCGTTTCAATCAATCCGCAGTCCCTTGCTGGAAATGGGTTTGTGTAGAGAGTTCCAAATTCCAGTCTTGTAAACCTTGCGTCCAGCGAATCGTTTGATTTCTTTATTCCAGAATTCAATTCCGTGCTGTGGCGTCTCTACATAATGAAATTAGAAGTGGGGAAATTAGTTACAGAATTAGTGCACAGTGTGTCCCAAGATGTTAGAATGGCGACTTTGCACTTAAAAGCGCAGCGTAGATAGACTGCTGCACAATGCACATTAGTGGCGTGCATAGAGGGTATGCACAGGGTATGCAGATGATAAAAATGGAAGAAAATCTCCAGTACTAGTTATAAATACTAAAGGGTAGGCTTTTTATAAACCGTACAATGCCTATCCTTAAGCTTTTTATAACTCTAACTGGAGATTTTCTTCATTTTATATCGTCTGCATACCCTGGGCATACCCTCTATGCACGCCACTGTGCACATATGACATCAAAAGATTTGAAGTGCCTGTGTTCAGCAGTGGTCAATCAGTAGGTATTATGATGGTTATTTTTTTTGTCAGAGTATGCAGTGCTTTTCTGCATGCATTTATGAACTACGCACCATTGCTTGAGACATAAAAGGCAAGTTTCAACGCGGCACTACGGAAATTCCACTCCATTTAAGTACGCACAACTTGATGTGTCTACTACAACGTCTAGTGTTCCTATGTCTAGCATTGCTGCAACCTAACAAGTTGTAGCCGGCTTGATTTATTTTAATAAGCGGATTTCACATTCAGGTTGGTTAAAGCCCGTCAATTCCACTCGAATCAGGTTTCAATGTAAGTTTAGATTGTGCGGCTCCGTTCGGGTTTCTGATATTTTAGAAAGAATATCATATTGAGCCCGCTATGCTATTCATTACCCTTGCTATAAGATCAACCAATTGCACTCGAATTCGTGTATCAGAACACTACCTTTAGATGAAATAACCTAAACCTAACCTTTATGTAACAAAGCCAAAAACGCATGTGTGATCTCAATCCTCTATGGAGTTACACTTCTTCGGCGCTTATCACACAATATTCAGTTTAAGTATTCAAATAAAGAACCGAGTTAAACAATATAATACATTAAGTTCTTTGTACCTACATTGTAATGTATGCAGATGATGATACATTACTGATTTTTAATGCTGATAGGAATAAAGATAATTTTGACGATGCAAACCGTGCTGTATCACATTGTGTCATACTAGTTTACTTTTAATAACTCCTTTTTAAATGCTCAAAAATATATATAGTGTCCTATTGGAATGGGATCTTGTTGTGGGGCCAAAGCTGCTAATTTTGTAAATATATTTATACTATAGAAAAGAGCTAAGTACGATCGATATAGTCTCGTCTATGATAGAATTGGATCGTGCGAATCGCTTCGTGAAAAATTTAAACAAATATGTATAACGTCACGTACTATCCTTTCACTATATTATATTATATATTTGACACTAATTAAATAAACAGTAAATAAATATACTTACAGTAGCTTCGCAATATATTTGTAATAATATAGTCTTTGTGAGACAAAATATTACTCTTCAAAAAGCTTTTATTAACACACAGCTTACTAGAAACGGATACAAATAAGTGATATCTGCATATCGTCTGCGAAAAGTGCTGAACTCCTTTACGGGCATGACTTTACGCTTTTATAAAATGATTCCTAATATTTCATAGTTGGTCTAAGAAAAAAAAAAAAAATTACAGCGAGGTTACTATGCAACTGATGAATTTCATAATAGCAAGCTAGCTTGCAAGCAGCCAGCTCCGCTCCGCAAGATGTAAATATTCATGTTGGAAAAGAGCAACTACTGAGTTTCTTGCCGGCTCTTCTCGGTACCGAAACCGGTGGTAGAAACCTACAAACAGACATACTTGACATTTCAAAGTGCTTATAAAGTAGTAGTACTTTAAAATAATGAACACCAAATTGCCATTACAAAAATACCAGCTGTGTCAATCTTACTTGAGCATACCTTATATGCGTAGTTGTGCAGCTTTTTGTGGCAGAGCTCGGGTGGGGAAACACTACCGCCATGTTTATTACTGCTGCCCAGTAGCATTGCTTCCGGTCTGAAGGGCGTGGTTGCAGGGTCTTTCTGTTATTTGTGTTATGTTATTTAGCAAAAAATAATCCTTGTGATGAAACTTCTATCTCGTATAGCGGGTTCGCAACCCTGCATCAAACGGGCAATTATTAAATCTTCTTTTAAATTAAAATGAAGTTCTCTGAAATTTTACAGAATCTCAGTAAAATCTTGTTTTCCTTATCCTAAGCGATAAGGCCGCCTTTTGTATACTGCTTCTTCCTGTGTTTCTGCTTCTTCTAGTGTGCAAATAAAGAGTTTAAATAAAGAAATAAACTGTTATTTTTTTTACAATATTTAAGGGACTTCTCTCCTCTCTATTTAGCATAGCCGTAGGACATCCTGTATACAAAGTACAAATACTTGAATAGAAAAACGACGTTCTTTAAGAAATTCGAATCAATCCATTGACTGGTTTTCGTTTTTTACTAAAGGCTGAAATTTTCCAACCAAAAATTATCATAATTAATACATCTATTTTCCGCACCGTGTCCTCCTTACCCAAAGACATTTGGGTACGGTTGCCATGCCTCAACATAATGACGCTGATAGCTCTTAGTAAATGAAAAAAACTCCACTTTACAACGCTTTCAACGGAATTAACTACAACCGTCGGTGCCCTAGAACGTTGGCCAAAATATTAAAATTGATCAGTAACTTATAGATCGTCGTTAGTTTTCGGGCGTGGAGCATTATTAACTGTCTTTGCAATAGATGAATGTTGACCTTTTAGTGAACCATTAATTTTCTGTTTTGTTTTTGTTTCGAAAGTTAAGGTAATGGTGCTAATTCTGCTGTTCATAAGTCTGTAACTAGATTTACATATCTAGAATGTGCTATTTTTCTCTTGAGAAAAGGACAGTTTTAGATATTTAGAGGTTTTTAGAAGAATATAATTTGCATATTTTTATGAGAATTCGCAGAATTGCCTTACTAGTCTGTATCAATAATATTCTCAGTTAGCTAGTTTTTTTTTTATTAACTATATCATTTACCTGAAATAAGACCCGCCTGCAAGAAGCAGCCTTCTCTGTGCCATATTTCGTCAAGATTCGATCAATTTGTATTATCCAATGACACAAGATAAGACTCTGGTGCAGTAGTGAGCGGTGTGGTCTTAGAAGATTGAGGTCCCAGGGTTTAACCCTGGCAGGAGCAATCTGAATTTTCTCTGGTGATGCGAATAATCGATTTCTTCACAGCATCTTACCAGAACGCTAAAAGCTTGGTGGCACCAATTTGACATTAAGGTGTCAATCCACGCAAAGGCAAAGCCTCCCAATAGATCAGACCAGGGAAAATTCGGAAATTATAAATTCCCGGGTCCCGGAATCTCCACTCATAAGACCACAGCGCTAAAAAGATTTCATGATAAATTCGTCGATAGATACTAATTTTTCTCCTTCCGTGCCAGCAGGGAATGCATGTCATGTACCCGGAGCCGACGCAGTATCGCAAAAGTCAGCCCGAGCCGCCCCGTCACCAGCCGGCACTATCGCCGGCGCAGTCAGCTAAGAAGCGCCGAGTGCTGAGTCCGCAGACGCGCCGACAACACCCGAACACATCGGACTACACTTATTGCAAGGTACAATACATTTATACCACATCACTAACAACCAACCCAACCCACTTGCTGTTGCAAACGTTTTCCGTTCGCGTTTGTTTTGTTTGTTTTCCTGGGGGAAAATGTAGCCATGTTACTCTGCGATCTTTCAACTAACTCTATGCAAAATGTTGAGTGGTTGCTTAGTTAGGGCGTAAAGGTAGGACAGACAAACAAACACACTTTCGTATTTATAATACTAGCTTTACCCTGCGGTTTGCCGCGTTTATTGCGGTTTTACAGATTCCGTGGAAAGCGTTTGTTATCCTCGGATAAAAACTAGCCTGCGTAACTCTCCGTCCAAAAATCAAGTTCTTTGGTTGTTAAGTGAGGGCGTAAAGGCGGGACAGACAAACAAAGTTACTTTCACATTAAAATACTAACTGTTGCCTTCGGTCTTCGTCCGCTTTTAATACGGTTTAACCGTTTGTTAGTCTAAAAATCAAATTGATTGGTTATTTAGTTAGGGCGTAAAGGATGGACAAAAAAACAAACAAATACACTACTTTTGGTCTATTTCTACTTCTACTACTGTCTATTTTATACTATTGATTCACTGCGGGGGCAGCTAATATGAATATAAATATTTAAGGAGTGACTTTCCTGAAAACAATCATTCGCGTTTTTCACGTAGAAAAAAATTTCACCTTAAGAATAAACTTATAAATGTTAAACCGCCTGTTCTGTATCAATGAAGATAACAAGACAAGTTATCGCAGTTGGTAGGAAACATGGAGAGATAAAAACGTCTGCGGTTAAACGTTCCCTTGATAACATCGTTTGCATATGTGATTTTTTCGTACATATATAAATATAGTTAATATGGTATATTATATACTTTTAAAAAATGCAGTCTTAGAGGGGAAATTTATTAAATGCAAAAATTCACCTATGTCAAATCTGAGACTTCAGGTCCCGAAATATGTGATGGGTAGCATCGATGTACACGTGTCAAGTTTTTTTCCATTTTTTTAGTACCTACTTACTCAAAAAGATTAGCCCTAAAGATATATATTAAGTTCATTTATTGTATTTTAGTTTAACATTTGTTCTGTAGTTTAACATTTGTTTTGTAGTTTAACATTTGTTCGATTTTAATGTAATTTATCAACTTGTCATTTCCATATGGAAACTATATTAGTGTCTATCGAAATTGGTTGAATTGACGATATTCTCACTCGAACTGCGTATTTTAGAAATCAGTTAACATTTTAAGGTTTTAACAGTATCGCTGAGGGTCGGGCGATTGCCAAGAGTTGAGTTTTTTAGGGTTGAGTCGTTACGCCCCTGTTGCAGTGTCATCAAAAATCGGGGAACGGCGCGGCGCAGGCAATACGCCCTCTACCGCGACTGTGACCCCTAACGCTTTAGTTTGGGGAACGCTTAACGGTTTTGAAACGTTTTTAAGCGTAGGTGTTTATTTCGAGTGACCGGTCAACTTGCCTTACCGGTTAGATATGTTGTGTGCACTCGAAGCTCATTAAAATGTTAATAGCTAGTCAATGTTTTACTAAACTGACCAAACAACACATTACAATGTTGTTTTTATAATTCAATCTGGTGTATATTTTGGGTAGTCGGTTAATTGGCCAAACAGAGGGTGATTGCTGGATTTGGCAAACATTGGTTTTTAATGTTATTATTTTCTTTCGGTACTGTGTCTGTTCGATGTTTCGAAAACTTATTATCAATCATCATCAAAAGCATGTAACAGTTCATTGCTGTACTCAAGGCCTCTTCAAAAGCCATGGTTTGCTTTTAATCACTACTCTGGGCCGATGATTGCAATCAATCAATCAATCATTTTTTTTTTCCTTGATTATGGTAACACCAATTTAGGTGTTCATTAATTTTTGTAAGCAAAAATTTGTCTTTAATAATTTTATCAATTTTCCACATTAAATAACAAGTCACAGTAGATGGTAGTAGCAGCAGGGAGACGCTATTGCCTGTTCTATTATTCCCTTGTCACCCGCGGGAAAAGTCAAGTTGTTGTACTGATCTGTCGCAGCAACCACACGGCGTTATTTCAGAGGCTGGACTAAAACTGATTTTCGTGAAATCTCTTAAGCAATACATTCCTAAGCTGCTTACGAATTCCGCAAAACGTTTGATCCGTTTCCAAGACGTATTTGATATAAACATCGCCGGAATAACACATTTTAAGTTTAAAAATACTGTTTAACTAAACTGCGCTAATCTTTCGAATAACAGTCTACTGGGTGGATTTCGATAAGAGTTTCAATGTCAAGTAGATAAGTCAAGAATAAAACGAAAGATCGCCAACGAGGTTTTGCGTATCACGTATTTATATCAGTTCGTGGTAAAATTTTATCGGTTAAAGCGTTATGTTAACAAAAACTTAAAAAATTGTTCTCATAAAATGAATTATGCATGCTAACTGTATTGTAATTTTTATTTTATTTTCTTTAATGTTTGACATTGTAATATGCGTTTGTTAGATGGCTTTATGTACGTATTAGCCCAGACTAAGAGATCTTTTAAAATAATAGCGAACAGGAGTTAAACATCAAGGTTGATTTGATTGATTTTAAGAAAAATCGTCGGTAAAAAAATAATAATTCCTTAAGCCTTTTTTTCGGTTAAGCCTTTCAATAAATAATATACAAGTTAAAAAACCCTTACCTATTTGTGATGACGTTTTTTTACGCCAAAACAATGTGGCTAGCCGCCGCTACAGCTCTACCAAAAAGTCCGCGATGGTTATAAGTATCTCCGAAGGATAACCCACTTTGACCATATATATCTTTTTTGAAAAAATTGGGTCATTTTCTAAACTATTTAAAACAATAAAGTAGGTTTTTATTCCTTATCCAATAAAATACATTGGATACCTTGTATTATTATATAAACCTTATATTTATATATATTTCATGTGGATCATTGACTTTTACAGCAAATTATTAAAATTAATATCTTAGAGCATATATCAGAGATTTAAAAATTGTTGTTTCTTGTTAGTTTCTATATTAGCGATTCCCTGCGACTTGGCCCGCAGATTACTTCCTATAAGTTTACCATATATATAAACCTTCTTCCGCTATTTTACACAATAGGTACGTACACCCAAGCCACGCAGACGTCTGCGCCACCAACTTCTATTTCTACGACTCCTAAGTAGTCGTAGATTCCTAAGAATTGGGCTTTCTTTTTTTTTATTTAAATTTAAAATGTTATATGACCTATTATAAGCCTTCAGTAATTGGGTTATCAAATGCGAAAACGAAATTCTTCCAAACCAGACTATCCGATCGAAAAAGTCGAATTAGTTTTTTAATAATTATAATTAATTAATTGATTTTGTATACATATTATGTGATTGGCTGAAAGTGTTCCACTCCCACCCTATTTTGAGGTTTCGTGTCTCGAACACAAAGTGAAGCGTAAAATAATTGGTTCGACATCTCAGTTAGTGGCGAAATAACGAATATTTTATAACCTCGGACATCAACATGACATAAATGCTTTAAAGGAATCAGACATGATATAAATGAAGCGTGAATATAGGCTTAAAATGCTTAACAAATGACAATCTAGACAAAAAATAGATGGAGAATGAAAAATGTTTATAACGAATTTTATTACAATCCCGCGACTTGTCTACACTCTAGAAATATAATTTTTTTTAACAAATGTATCATCAAATAGTGTAATAAATATCTAGAGTAGGACCACTAATTTTTTTGATTTCCCAAGAGGTAAAATAACTATAGAATGGACCTTGGTCAACAAACGTGTAGCGTTTATTAATTGTTTGTTGAAACACTTGTTCTTATTCGGTAGGTGCGTTTACTATAACTGTTTTCCCCTCTTTAATGATCGTGGCGTCACGTCGATATATTTATGCTGTGTTTTGTCACAGTGCAACTGACAGGAACTCTCAAATGTGCATGAGCTTGAAAAAATAACTGTGTTTTGTCGTAGTATATAATTATTATTATTATATTGGGAAAACTAGTTTAGCTACTTTCTTTATTTATTTTTTTATGAATAAATTTTGATTCATGAATGCAGTTTCTTAATTTTCCCTCTTCACATATGTAAAGGTCCATTTGTTCATCATCATCGTCAATAGCAGTCCACTGCTGGACTATGGACCTCTCCCAATGGCAAGGTTTGCCCATGATCACAATGCTGATCAGACTGGTTGCTGATGGCAGTAGATGTTATTAGCACAGAGGACGCCTTGTACAACACCCGTGGAACGAGGAGGGTGGTGAAAATTTTATTGTAATTTAAATATTCAGAATATTTTTTTGACTTGATTAAAAATTTTTGCACTCAAGAATATGTTTAAATACTTCCTTTCTCCAATCATCGCCGAAGTTTGTACTGGAAATGGAAACGACTTATTATTATAGCCTATTTACCATAGATGTCTCTTGTTATTTTTCCATCGGATCGATTCACATTCGTAATGTTTTGTGTCATCCTTTTTCAGTTACCTTTAACACGATAAACGCTTGCACATCTGTCGTGAGATGCTCTTTACCGTTAACTAACATCTGGGGCAGTTTTGAAAGTAGCTCGGCGTCTTGTTACGTGCCAACCGAAATTGGATTGCAATCCTTTATTGTATTAAACTGGTCGTTATATGATACTTTCAGTCGATTCTACTGTTTCAGCCCGTTCTTGTTACTAGATTCTTACGCTAGAGTTGTAATTTAAGGCACTTAAATTAGATTGGAGGGTCTTGTTTATCAACTTTAATAGCTCTGTGGTAAAATAATATACGCTGTGGCACCATAGCAGATAGATTATTTTTATGTAATTTATTCTTTTTTTTAATGTAATTCGTCTTTTTAATTGAAAATGATTGGTTTTTTTCTTATCCATTTATACCTGGAAACCAGCTCTCTTCCATGTTTTATGAATTACAATTTAAAATCAATAAAAGAATATGTTTTATGATTTCTTTAATGCAACAATTGACTTGGGAAGCCGGTTTCTTGCTCAGAGCACAATGGTTAATTTATTAAAAATCTGCCAATTTAAACGCAATTGGACTCAACTAGCTGTGGTTATTGAAATGTATCGTAACCAATCTGTTATAAATATTTTTTTAATGCTATTTTTCATCTGAACTGTTCAGTTGTAGGCGGTGACATACTATTATATACAGTATTTTTTATATTGTTTCAAACAGTAAAATAAAAAAAAACAAAAATGGATTCTGAAATAGCATTTGAAGAAAACAGTCAATCAATTATAAATTGTAACACACAAATCTGATATTTAAAAATAACTTAATTATTTAATTTTTTTTTTAAATATAAGATATGTGTGTTACAAGTTATAATTGATTTACTGTATTCTATATTGCACACACGATCGTAATACAAAAGTATACATAAGTATGATTCGACTTAACTTAATTACGTAAGAAATGTAAAATAGAGGTCAATATCTTACTTTATTGACGCACATTGTTTTACAATTACTAGCAAAGCCTTGTAAGTATAAGTAAGCCTTTTTGAAACTGGCGTAACGATTTCCACGTGTAAGATACAGTTTCCTTTGCCTAGAGTGTAACAAATGTCAATCACAACTAAACTTTATAATATATTATAAGTTGCACAGATATATGACGCCATGTATAATATGTAACATAGTTTAATCGATACGGTTCAGTTGATATTTCGTAAACTATCTCAAACGAGCGACAATTATTACAGTATCACGTAATTTTATCGTCATTAATAAGTATGTCTCAGGATTTTCCAGTAATTGCGGCATAGCAAGAAGTATTATTGCCGCGATGCAGTAAGAGTTTTATCTGGGCCTATCCATAAGCTTACAATATTATGTTTAGGTACATTACTTCTACGTCTTTTGTCTAGTTAATTCAGCGACTATCGATCATTGATTACCAACGAAGTTTTCCATCAGTTTATACATTCTGAAATTGAAAATACAGTTTGTTTGCGTAACTGGGCTAGTTGGGCACGTGGAGGGAAAGATTGAGCCTCGTGACGGGATAACGTGACTCGAATGTATACATCGCCACTGTATAGCTATGTCTATTCTGTATTGTATATTACGTACCTATTGATGTCAGGATAGCAGCGTTTGTTTATCCGTTGGTATTCAAAGGTCATTCGGTCAAAATAATTTACTAGAAATAAGTGACGCTACCTTGTGGTAACTCCCCGTATGATTTTGGTAGGACAACAGAAAATGTCTCGCATCTTTAAGCGTATTGGAAAGTTTAGTTAACAGTAAGTATTAAATTTATTTTTGGTTCACAAGTTGCTTCTTGTAAAACATTGAGGTTTTCTTGTTTTAGAGTTTCCTTGAATAATTATTTTGCATTATACTGAATATGAAATATTCAGCTGCGCTCTTGGTCTCAACGTGGAATATCTGGCGGGCAAATGTTCGGCATAAAATTTCGTGGTCGACTGCGACATGATACGACCGGCCTTATATCAATGTTTCTTTTGCCTGATAGAATTTGCTGTTTCTATCGTTCCCAGCCAGAACTTTAAATATATAGTGAGATATTATAATTATAGTGAGATGATCTTTCCAAAAGTTTTTTTACCAACGAAATAGTTTTCTAACAACATGAAAATATTGGGTTCATTAATCATAATTAATCACTTATCGATTTTAGGTATTACAGTTATAATTTGTGCTTACATACACGCTTATGCACATTTAACCAGGATTCGGAAACAGGAAAAATTTTCAAACCGGTTTCGGTCATTAACCCGGGTATTGGAATCATTTCGGTTAAGGTTTCGATTTAGTTTTTTTAAAACTGAGAAACCGGTTCTTATTTATTTTTCGCTATTTAAAAATCTTGATTTAGACAGAGTTCTACATAATTTCCTCAAAGGTGTGTGGAGTCCACCAATCCGCACTGGGGCAGTGTGGTAGGCTATGGCCTTTAAACCTTCTCATTCTGAGTGAAGATCCGTGCCCTGTAGTGGGCCGGTAATAGGTTGATATTATGATGATCTTAATTTATAAGAATCGACACAAATCTATTTAAAAAGATGTATAATCTAAACTATTTTTGTTCTTTGCAAAGAAGTAGGAATCAAAGCTTAGGCATTTGTCGAAGGGACTAGCGCGTCTTTCATAAACCGGTTAATTTAGGTTCAACAAACGTTATAAAATCGTTCGCTCAATTAGAACGGTAACCTATAGGATTTCGGTTCGTTAGATCATTTAACCGTTAAAACAGACCATTCAAATAATCCGGGTACTAAACAAAATTTTCTAGTAAATTGAAACCGGTTCTTAGCACTGCATTTTACTTATTTTTCATTTTTATTGTGAGTAATATTATGTGAGCATCTCTTTAATGATTTGGTATTCAGTATATTCAAAAAATTATTAAGTAGGTCGATTAACGAGTAGTTTCTTAATATTTAGTAGTGTAGTTTCTTATAGGTTTTAAATCAATTGTATATAAACCCACGGTTATTTTTCATTTATTATCTTTTTACTTAGAGACAGTAAGTTTTTTTCAATAGCTTTGTTCATTCTACTAATTACCATCCTTGCAACATTACGGACGAAGGTTACGTAAATAAATCTCTCTCGAGAGCCAACTATTTGTCTAGAGTTCAAGTCGATTCAGACGGGATTCTGAATGGTTTGAGAATCTCATCCCATTACATCTTATTGTCGGATTGCGCTTGGAGCATATTATCGTAACTTAACAATCGGGTTATCACAGTATGTCATCGACAACAGACAACTAGCGTTTGAATGCCTGGAGACAATAATAACTAATACATAAGTAAATAAATATGAAAAGAGATATAACAATAACCCATAGCTTCCGGATAGATAACTGATAGAGATAAGAAGTAAACTGCGTAGTGTATGTGAAAATATATATATCTTGAAAATATTTTTTCTATGCAGAAAATAGGTGTTGCTCCGAGTTATAGCGAGTTATTTGTGAATAACAACTTTATGGCACTCACAACGCGAATTGCACTTTGAAGCTATTACCATTAGGTGTAATTTTGCTGAGGCGAGGTTATGACGCAACTCCGTTTGTTTACTCCCAGTATAAAGTGGGTACGTGCATATCAAGAGCGGTTGTTATAGGGTTGCTACCTGTTACTTTTTTGTTAGCAAATCTTCATCAACATCAGCATATTAATGTTCAACTAACAGTCACAGGCCTTCTTTCATAGAAAGTAGTGTTTACATCCTCCTCGCCGTACCAACGCTCTAACAATTTTTATCACATAATAATCCGGACTAAGTCTTCTCCAAAGCTGGAGGATCGGCTTAGCCAATTTACTGATTCCTTACTGAACAATACCTGCCTTATAATTCAAGACAAAACCAGAATATCCCAGGACCTTGTGATCGGTGTTCTAGAGCAACGGAGCATGTACACCGCATGTAATTTTACGTCAAAATGTTGACCTCGTTTTGAGTGTCTGTTGAAAGGAGGCGTCAACCCTAGGCCCGCCAGCACGACGTTGCCAAGTCGCTTTGGACCAAATTTGGCGTGGCGATGGTTAACGAGACGGAGACCGTGTCCACGCAGCCGATTTTTTTGTGACACTGCTACAAACTTGTTATGAGTTTTGTCAACGTAGATATTGAACGCGCTTGGAATAAAAGGCCAATTGCGAGTAGTCCGTAGGTACCATGGGGACGTACACCATCGGGATCACAATTTATTTGTTGCAGCATTTAACAGTGTATGAAAATGTGGACATCTACACATACAGACTATTTAACGCGTTAACCTCCTATGGTCGGGTTAACTTATAATTTTTCACTATTGTGATTTTACATACACTTCGAGGAACTATTAATTTTCGTGCAAAGAGAGAGAGCATTGCTTTGCCTGAGAGCCGCAGGTTCAAATCGGTTTGTAAGATGCACTTTGAAATTTATAAATTTGATAAAACATACTACTACTTAGTAATCGCTCAATATTTCCACAAACGAAAACTATTCCCAATGTATCTATCCCTATTTCCTGATTGATGGTAACTTCGTTCGTAAGAAACGTTCGCAGCAGTTATCATTTTCAACTAAGGAACACTTTGTTCGACTACGTTCTTGTGTCAAAAAATTTGCTATCGGTACTAGCCAGTTGTCCAGATTGTCGTGCGGATTTTTTTCTCATAGCCGGAAAATCATTCTCACTATTGTGAAAAGTCAAATCAATAATCTGACACAAAAACCCTGCTGCATAACTTTTCTTGTCGTCTTTGTAGTACATAATTATTGTCAATAGGTAAATACCTAATTATTTGTGCCTTGTTGCGGAAAATTGCAAAAAAAACTGTCTGAAGCATTGAGTGGAACCTCAAGGATAATCCTCCCGGACATAGCTGGTGACTGACTGACAATTACGTCGTTCGTCTCACGTTTACTCCCCGGCCTCGTTAAATGCTGTTTACAGACGAACCAACATGACTGGTTGGTTGAGCCGTGCTGCATAATCTGACAAGTTACACAAATTCATATCCTAGGTCAAATCCTTAAAGTGGCATACTTAGGACAAACGCAAGATCTCTGCAAAAGAAATATGTAGTCTTGCTGCCAACATTGCCCTACACTACCAACTCGCTAATGGCCTAGGCGTCCTCTTACGTTCCGGAGACCAACACCGCGCCGCTCCACAAGACTCAAACCACGTCCTTAGCTACCCGTACAATCAAATTTCAACCGACAATGCCGCTCAAGTAAGATACACAGATACAACCTTTGCTTTCGCCGATATCTAAACGTACTTATATACAGACGTAAGTGTCCAACTTCCGGAGGACTCCGGACTCCCTATTCCAAGAAACCCAAATTACCCGACGCCAACCTAAGTCAAGATCCGAGCCTCACGGGAGGCGCTCTTAGGTTGATGTCCCCCGATGTTGTCAAGCACTAAAACCCCTGGCAAGATTCGCGCTACCCCATCCCCCTGTGATGCTGTTACGACTCTTATCGAGACTTTCATATCACCTTTAGTCCATCCGAAACAACAGATTAGCAGTGGACGTCAATTGATATGATGATGATAGCAGCTGGTGAAGTTATAATTATTTATATAATACCCATAGAAAGTTAAGTCGGGCATATTAATGTGAAATGCCAAAGTGGCATATCAAAATGGCAATTTGAACTCTGCTTTCGTGGCTATGTTGATACGTCTATTAACAGCCTATTATGAAAACAGACGGAAACGTATCAAAGCACTTAGTTAATTCCAACGAGAACGAAGCAATTTAGCATATTAGCCAGCTAACAACGGAACTGTTATGATAAAGTAAGGTGTGCCGCTAGAGTAGATCGAAGTACAGTTTTTTTACACCTCACTTGACAACTGACAAGATACGGTGGTAAAATTTCCATTACCTAAACCGATTTCATCCATAACATTTTTGCCATTACTATAATTATTCAGAGAGTTTCTGTTTTAGATTAAAGAAAGAAACCAAGAATATTGATCAGAAATAATGTGAACAATATTTCTTGGATTAAGGATGGATAAGAAATAACTCCTTGTCACGAACAAATTTAACAGGAGTGCCAGATAATTAACTTTCTAAAAAACAATTAGTAAATTTTTGTAGTTAGAAGTTTTTTCACAATCACTTATGCGGTATTGTGACTGACTATTGGATTATTATCAGTACTTATTTAACAATGTTTACTATTGATGTAAAAGTAAAGACTAAATCAAATTAAAGTTTTTAGAAAAGTTCAGTCTTAATTTGTGGAATAAAAATACCTCGTAGAATGTTAGCAGGTCGTACAGTTTTCGTCACTAATAAAACGTTTATTTTTCGCTATTAGTGCCGAATGTCCGATGCTCCTCCACGGTCTCTTGTCGATGATCGAGCTATAAATGGTTCACACAGAAAACGTGAACAAAACGATTTTGCACGCTGCACAACAGTTATGATATATTTATCAAGAGCGCTGATCGAAGGTCCGTGCTTTACATTGGTTTTATTTTTATTTTATCTCTCGCTTGGCAACGTGATACTGTATCCTTACGTTTTTTTTTGTATTGTCGGTTAAGTACTACAATGTTAATGCCGCCAAATTATTAACCACATTTAAAAAGCTTGTTTGCGTTACTTTGTAGAGGCTACGTCATCTTAAAAGTCTGTCTTGTGATTTTCAAGAAATCCGCTAAGAAACAGTTTCTTAGATCTACTACTCCTTGTTTGTACGGCTTGTTTCAACGAGAGTTGGAAGATTGTACGAATGTAATTCGTTTTTGAAGAGAGGTAATCAAAATCATTATAGTTAACCTCTGAAAGTTTCAAAACAACCTTGAAATGAATAAGAAAAGTTAAACCATGTATAACTATGCTACCGGCTACCTTAAGATAATAACATAAATCTACAAAGGTTAACATAGATACAAAACATGATTAACAATGCTTTGTGTTTGCTAAAACGTAATTAGAATAACTATTATCATAAAAGTAATAGCATCAGAAAAAATATTTGTGACGTTCAGCATATGTGCTGATGTGCACATATAATATAACATACCAACTGCCTAATTATTACTGGCAGAATACAATTTATGATCATCTTTATGTAGTTAGGTACTAAGTACCTATTTGGTCCACTCTTGAGCCAAGTTTATTCTCGAATTAATACCTGTGACTCATTTGGTTTATGAATGAATGTTGATACGAATACCTTGTTCCTTTCAATACTTAAAATAACTATTATCTAACACGGCAGTACGTGGTTTGCATGGGATCTTTTTGTGTTTATGTTGGATAGCAAAGGTATGGTAACTTGGATAAAATGCATCTTATTTTCACAGAGATGTTACCAGTTTACTTGAGATAAAGTTTTATCAATAAGTTGGTTTTTACGAGCACATTAAGTGCTAGGTCGTATACTTCGAAATAACAAAATCCTATTTTCGATTGACTGTGTCAAATTTAAATTGAAAACCAAAGTTTCTCGTTATGTTTCCTCATCTTGTACCTATTATCTTTTACTTGATAATAAAGATCATGTTTTAGAAACACTTTAGTTCACGAAATAGTCGCCTTTCTATGTTATCTTAGTAGAAGTCAAATTGGCTTGTATGGACAAGATAGTAAAATTTGCAATATGTAGAATGTTTTGCATTATATGCAGTGAAGATTTCGTGATGTGATGCGATGGGCGAATTGGCAGGCGGACCATACACATGCAGGTCAGTCACCCCGGCCCGCGCCCCTCAGACCGCATTACGTAATCGCACGGTTGCCACACTGACACTGCCAAACTCCTCGATGATTATTCGCGCCTGGTACTTGCCTCTATGTGCTATTATCGTTAATGTTTGCTCACATAAAAATACTTTCAAAAAGACGTTCTTCAAAAGCCACGAAGAAAAAACACGAAGAATTGTAGGCTTTTGTGTTTTAACCAAACTACATTGCTCTATTATTTCATTCGGCTTTTTCTAAATCCAAAAACTAGATACCTACCTACACACTGCCTATGTCATCCAAAACCCTCCCAATATGTTTACTCTTACCTTTGTATGTAGCTGTCCTATATAACCTTATCCGTCTTCTAAGATTTATGATATCTTACCGGTTGATTTCCCCCCCTGTATAAAAAAAGAACCGACTTTATTGTGAGTGTATTCAATGTTTTTCAATTACGCAATACCTAGATTCACCTTAAATGTTATTGGCAGTACTGCGTTTTATAGAAGAATAGTAGAAGTGCCAACATGTGGAATTGAACCGACAGATGCGACGTGACGACTAAATGTGATAATATTATAACGGCAATGTTGAATGAAACTAGAATTCTAATGTTTGCTGAGTAGGATTCATTGCACCTATTAATAATGAAAATAAAACTCCATTGAATAATGAATATCGAATCAACATTTTTTGATTAGATGAACTAGTATGGTGTTTTCCGATGTAAAGATTTGCAATGTAACAATGCAATACTTTTGTAAATATGGCAGAAATATTATTTCTGTGCTGGAACACTTACAAATTACAATTCAAATAAAACCGGCCGCTCATGGGGACTAAGGGGTAAAATTATATACAACGTGTAAATGAAAACCGAAATAATACTTCACATCAGGATTCAGAGGTACATTATGTACTGTCTCTAAGACTCAGCAGTAAAACGGACTGAAAGAAATCAGATGCAGCCCTAATTTCACATGCAAAATTAAAAATCATGTGACTCCTGACAATTTATTAGGTATGCGTCGCGTAGCGTAGGTACTATGCGCGTATCGGTCTTTTATCTTCAAGATTAAGAATGTTTTGAATTCGTTTGTATGGAAAAATAAATATGCTTCTTTTGATTTCATATCTTAACAGGGTGATTTCTTATGAAATATACTTATGTATACTTTAAGATTATTTCGTTATTCGGTTACACGTTGTATATAAAAAACCCGTTTTTTATACAACTACAACATTGTGTTGATGACAATACGGTTTCTTAGTATTGTTACCAGATGGCGCTCTTTCGATACCATATAAAATCGTAAAAAACCGGCCCGCGATCGAATAAGTAAAATATCTTACAAAATCTCACAAAAAGTAGAAAATCTCACAATTAGCACTCAGTGCTCTGGGCTGTATGTTTAAAAAGTAAGTAAAATATAAATGACAGCTTTGCAACATTATCATGTTGCTATGGTATATTAATCCGGCACGACTTAATTTCGCTCTGTTCATTTCCAAGGTAAACAAGGTCGGCTCTGAATTAGGCCGGAAGCGGCACTCACTCTGATTCAATGACACAAATTACTTTTGCTAATTCGCTAGAATAAAAAAATGTGGCTTTAGCAATCGAAATAATTTAATCCGCGGGTAATTTTGCCTCCAGTTCCATACCGCCGATTGCTTGGTGGCAAGTCAATAATACAGTACAAGAGAAGCAAGATCGACGCTTCTGATCTCCTGTAAAATGCCGACGTCATCGAGACATCGTCGCGAACGTGTGTAGAGGCTATGTAGGTCTCTTACTGACTAGCAATAGCCTATCATAGGCCAGTAAGGTTCTTTTCATCGCATCTAACTTACCGAACGATTGATCTGTTCAGACGGCTGTGTCAGACTTTGATACATATAATATGACGTCTATCCTTACTCTGTGTCTATTTTCAGGCGACGAAGTCTCCAAATCGACTACTCGTGAACTCACTAACTTGGTATGAGTTACTAAGGCTCCATGAGGCCATTGGGTAGTTGTGTCACTTTTGTCATCAACGTGGGTTTCTTATGATTTTTACAGAGAGTGCTGCATTGACGAAAATGGACCGGCGTCATGTTGCACTGAAGTTTGTTATTTAAGATGGTTGCTCTTATTTAAAAATGGCGCGATGGGATGTGATGTCTTCATCGTCGATTAATTTATGAATAATACTTTACAAATATATCTTGTGGAAATATTTCTAATTATTCTATTTCTAATACTTATATATATTTCATTATTTTAGCATGAGATTGTATGTTAACTGTGCGGTAACGGTCCCTGTGCAATTTCTAATGGCCCCTTTAAGATAAATTAAAGATTGTCATATTTAACGAGACAAATTTAAGTTACGATTTTAATGTCATAGAGAATCGAATTTAGGAAACAGCAACTCCAAAACGTGAACACAACTATAAACAATGCGTTTTATTTGAGTCAGAGGTCGTCAAAATTAATACGTTAGTGTAATCACAAGTGGTTACTTCGCATAACCCAATGGTCCTCTTGGCTACATAGGAGGGATATCATCTTTATGTCACAAGTTTTTGTGATGAGGGTGTTACGATTTTAATCTCATAGAGTATGTAATTTACAGACCACTTCCTATACGGTAGCACAAAATATAAACAACGATTTGTACTTGTGTCAGAGGTCTTCAAATTTAATAGCCAATTGAAATCGAGTGATATAACCATGGCATAACTATTCAGCGATTGTCGTTTTGATTTACGACTGTCAAAAACTTTCACGTTTTGGATATTGTGTGTTGCACGTTTAGCTTTCACGTTCTTTGTCTATGCTCCCATCCGGAGCTAAGGGGTATTTATTACGCTCCGGTCCACAATAGGGCATGTTCTAACGTTAATCGCACTTGACAGACGCGACTGTGTCGACACAACATTGAGGTTACGTGTCAGTAATGTTTGTAAGCTGTGTACACAACACGATGAAATCTCGAACGATACGCGTATCTTGCGTTTTACGTTACAGTTATAATGTGTGTTTAAGAAATAATTAAAAATGGAACATGATTGTTCACTTCCAATTTTTCTTAAATTATTGTCTATGTAACCCGTTATTTGAGCTCCAGTCAATATTATTGACAATATAAATATATGTGTGTGTGTGTGTGTGTGTGTGTGTGTGTGTGCGGGCAGCCATGTTATTTCATACGATACCTCTCCACGCATTTGGTATCCATAGCTCCCTTACGGTATTTGCGTGCAACGGTCTTTGGCTGTCCGCAAACAGTCAATGTTATTGACAATTGTTTTACCAATACTTCAAGTCGCCCCGCACGCAGGCAATATTAAATGTATATTTAATATAGTTTGCGTGCGGTGCGGTGCGGTGCGTATACTACGACAATACACACATCGCCATCTAGTCCCAAAGTAAGCGTAGCTTGTCTTATGGGTAACTTTCATGAATAATATACATAAATACTTATAATATATAGATAAACACCCAGACACAAAAAAACATTCATGTTCATCACAGAAATATTGTCCAGTTGTGGGAATCGAACCTACGGCCTTGTACTCAGAAAGCAGGGTCGCTGCCCACTGCGCCAATCGGTCGTTAATACTATTGACAATTTACTTCAACCAACTTTTGATGCACTTCAACCAACCAAGCCATCGGGATATATGACGGCGAGTAGTTGGTTTTGGTGTGTAGGCTCCTTATCATCATCATCATGTCAACCCATTACCGGCCCACTATAGGGCACTGGTCTCCTCCCACAATAAGAAGGGGCTAGGACCGTAGACCACTACGCTGGCCCAGTGCGGATTAGTGCACTTCATACACCTATGAGAACGTTATGGAGAACTGTCAGGTATGCTGGTTTCCTCACGATATTTTTATTTACCGTCGAAGCGAGTGATATTTTAATTGCTTTAAACGCACATAATTTAGAAAAGTTAGTGGTGCGTACTGGGATTCGAACTCGCCCACCTGAGAATTAAGTCGTAGTCCTACCCACTGGGCTATCACCGCTTCATATATTATATTCATTCTTCTTATAACGCTCAAAAACTTTATTGTTTCAAACTGCTTAAGGCCAAATGATACGAGTAGTTCGCCCCGATGAACACTTATGTGTGTCCTTATCTCACATATCAAATACGCCTTGCAGTTAATCCTATTGTTGTTGTAGCGTTTCTTAGTGCTATATTAAGCATAACGAGGAAGATTATAGCACTGTTTAATTTGACATATATACCTACATATATTATTCAGAAAGATACCTTTTTGTTACTTTATAAAATGGCTTAAAAACTATTACTTATTTATTTTTCAAATTATTCAAATCATTTTAGCTGGTATTTTTGTGTCATAAGTACTTGATTTTGTTGAGAATTCAGAGTGTTACGTCCAGTAAAATTTGCTAGGAAAAGACGTTAAAGTACATTACGGCGACCATCTATGTTGGCCGTAGGTATAGAAATCAGTTACTGGCTGCGCATTTAAATTTTCAGGAATTCAATCCAACCATCATGGACCTGATTGTGTAAAAATTGTATATTGTGCATTGATGTAAAAAGCGGTGGTAGCAGGTGACGCTTATTGTTCATTGTAAAAAGCTGTCATAGCCTAGTGGGTATGGCTTCGGCTTCCCGTATCATTCTGAGAGGATAACCAGAAATGGGTCGATGATGATGTAAATGTCAAAACGAAAACGAGCTAAATAATAAATTGTACGTCTAGAATTATAAAATATTGCGTTCCCTTGTTTTTTTCTTCTTGAGACTGGAGTGTCTAGAATGTTGTTTTATTATTTCGAAAGATAGGTTTATATCTTCTTTTCGCTCTAAAAAAAGCGTGGAATAAACTCAAATACCAAAAAATTATTAAACTCCTTTTCGGCCAGTCGTGTAAATTCTTCATGATTACGGAACCACTGTGTAGTATCTTTCGGCTTCTCTTACCGCCCTATATCTTGTGTCTTGCTAGTTGCTATTCAACTACAAGTTCATTCCCGTTTTTCAAGTGTGTCGTTTACGGTATACCAGTAGCCTTAGTACCAGGTTTGCTCGCTCCCAGTCGAGGAGTCGTTTTCGAATATTAAACTCAGTATCATCGGTTTAATACTCGAAAAATTTACCTAACTTTACGCGTTTTAGAGTATCCTGTACTTCAGATTTTTGTTTTACAAACGCTCTGTGAAAAACCCAAGTTAAAGAATTGTAGGCAAATCTCAGCTTTAGCTTAATCGGAATAAGATCCATTTTACTCCGATGTTTAAGTATTTCCATACTTATGAACGACTCTTCGATTGCGTGCGAGCAAATCTTGTTCGAAGTCTACAGTAGCTTAAGTGCAAGATTTGCTGTCAGCTGTATTGTCAAAGTAAAATAGACGGATTGCTTTTCGTTTTAAAGTCGCAAATCCTTTACTTATGATATTTGTTTTACAATCTCTCTGCTAAAAGTCTGAGCTTAAGAATTGTAGCCAAATTTGAGCTTTAAAACAACATAGTTAACAACAATTTTACTCTGATGTTCAAGTATTTTCTGTCTCGAAAACGACTCCTCGATTGCGAGCGAGCTCCAGAATCTTGTACTAAGGCTACAGAATACAAGACAGCGAGACATGTTCCCGGCATAATGGCTAATATGCCATGTCTATATACGTAGATCTAATGGCGCAACTGGGACACCGCCGCGCTTCTGGGTTAGTTTAGTTAGGAAACTGGGTAATTTTCAAGCTGTGTGTTTAGTCGTGTTGAAAAAGTTGTTTCTCATAAATCTTACGCTATCGTTAATAATATGGATAGTGGTCCCTTTTTTAACTACTGACAAAAATATACATATATACGCAAATAGAAGCTTGTACCATAATATACAAGTACCTATGTGTAACAAAATAAGATCGATTGTAGAAGTTTGACGACCGCGCTGACGCAGTGGTTAGCGCTGCGGTCTTACGAGAAGAAGTCACATGTCGATCCCCGGCAAGTGCCAGCCTTTTGGTATTTTTCTAAATTCTCTGATCTTGTCTGGTGGGCTTCGGCCGTGGCCGGTTACTATCGACGAAGACGTGCCTTCATGCGTATTTACCGTTCTGTTACGATGTCGCGTAGACTGGTCTGTTTAACATAACTGTAATAACCCTGACAGGTTAGCATGTTAAATAAAAAAATATAAAAGTTGTATGTCTTGTAGTGTATAATCTACGAGTGGAATTTATTCTCGCGGTGCTTGTAGGACATTTAGCAGGACGGGCATCGCCTTAAAACTGATTTGATATAGATTGCTTGCAATTATATGCTCTCACACAGAATTACCAATTTTGTTTTTGTTTTTCATTTTTCCGCCTTTCTGTTAAGGTTTTTCCTATATTTCTTTGTTCCTAAACTACCCCAATATAGAGCCGAAAAATATAATAAAAAACAAGATAAGATCTCAGGTAGTTTAGACTTATTAGGATATATCATCTTTTTTATCGTTGTTAAAGTTACAGCAGCTAAACTATGATTTTTTTTTTTGACGTCGGTTACGCTGGGCGTTAATTCGCTGTCTAAATAAAAATGGGACCCAAAGGCGTTTAAGTGCTTCAAAGCACCGAAAGTGGCTATATCATTTGAATCACGTGCGAAGCGCAAGCGATGGTATCATGGCCAACGGTTTAGCAATGAATGCAGTGTATCGAGGTTAATAATACAGGAGGGTGACTATAGAACGTTTGAACGTATCATTGTTTTTTTTTTGTTTTGACGTGACAACGTCTTTTAATTCGATGGAGCCGGCTGCACGCACAAAAAAACATGACGTATGTGGCGTTACCTCGCTCTGAGGCGTTCCATTCAAGGCTTGAAGTGCAAGCGAGAGCGCGGAACGAGCGACAAAGAGGCACAATCGGCCTCCGCGTTCGACATCTGTCTCTCTCCTTGAGTGAGCGATGCGTCCGCGTGGACAGCTTCTATGCATAATATATTTACATGTTTTCGGCAAGGATGAAGTGCAGTGAAAAGTGAATGTGGTGTCAATTGTTTATAGCTACAATAATATCTATCAAACAAATAAAATTAAAATTTTCTTTTGAAAAATGCAACCATTCCATCAGTATTTTCTTACGACGTTGTCACGTTCAACTATCGTCAGTAAGCCGACTTTACAGACAACCAATTTTTTTTAATGCTTCTTGTGACAGAGCTCGTACGGGGAAGTACTTCCACCGTGCCTATTTCAACAGCCAAGCAGTACTGTGTTCCATTCTGAAGGGAGTGCTTGTCGGTGTACGGCCACATGAGGCTCCTACGCCTCAGGTTGATAGACACAAGGCGGCACTTTTAATGCCGTTTTCCTTGCATATCTTGCGAAGTGTTTCTCTGTTTATAGGCGATGTTTCCCATTAACCATTATGTGAAAGTCAGAATGAAATATTTATTAATTCAAATAAGCACATAGATAACACTTTGTAGATGCGATGATTACATACAAAATGTGTACCAATATAGTAGTGAGTAGTGATAGCGATAAATACATTCGTAAACTTCAAACTAAAGCTACGAGGGTTCAAAATGCGCCCTGGTCCAAGAAGTGGCCCACAACAAACATACCGGGTGTTCTTTTTTAATCACCATCTGACATTGTCATTTGGGCATAGCATATCGGGCTTGGTCCGTCTATTAAAATCATTTAAAAAACGTATAAACCTATTGTAAGCACCTAAGAAGCTTGCATACATAATTCTCTTATCACTGTTAAGATGTGATAGTAATAACTGCAATCGTTAGTAAAATTATGTTTTTGAGTTACGAGGGCTCCAAGTCGAACGCGTTCCTGTTCTTAGGTTAACATGCCCGCCACGAGATAACTATGTCTTTTGCGAAGACAACGTTGATCCAACGTTCCTGCGATGACGTATATATCAAGATATTTCTGAAATCTGAAACGCTATACGCCAACCACCGTATAAACCGAGGTAATCCGAAAAATTTTCACGCAATTTTCCACTGAGTCCAAGAATAGATCTAATTCCGAAGTGCAACCTACGCAAATTGCATTTCAGTTTTATTTACGAGACCGACAGCCTTTTAGTTCGTTTAAAAGAATGGCAGCTCGGAATGTCAGCTCTTTCCGCTAAGTACAAGAAAGAACTGCTTTATTATTTTCAAAATAAAAGTTACAATAGGCTGGTTTAAATCGTGGTTAAAATATTTTAAACCACTTCCCACACTGGCACTGGTTTCCTCGGCATGCATTTTATAAGCATCTTATTTCGGTAAAAACTAAGTACCTAATGCATGAATGGGAACCTCTTGGGGATATATGTTTTAGATTATTGTATGTGACTATCAAAAACCCGCCAAGTACAGCTGAAAATATAAATGTTTCCGAAGGCACACGGTCACTTCATTAATAAGGGGAAAAATTTACGGTATTCGAGCGATAACTCAACACAACGTATAGGCTCCTACGAATTACGATGCAAGCTTTGTGTACCAACGAAAATTTAAATAATTGTAAAATTGTTAAGTGTTTATAAACGTTTATCGACCGTTGTAATACAATTCATAATTCATCGTAAGACTTGGACCCCAGGTCATCTGCCCCAGTGCTCATCGGTAGAGCGATAAACAAGACTTCTATTATAGTTGCTTATACTCAAAGCTATGGCGATCACTTTTCTCCTCCTACAGATTTCCTTATTAAGAATTCACTTCCTCAGAGATATAGACCTATCAGGGTCTTTGAATATGTCGATTTGGGCAACGAGTTTTCGTTTAACTTTATTTACTTATGTCTTATCATTTAAGCAAACGTTTGCCCGCTACTTTGTCCTTGTGGATTTGTTTTGTCCGGGATAAAATCCTTATTAATTCTCCAGCTCTTTAATCTATTATCATAGCCTTACCTTCCGCAACAAACGACAATGGCGATTCCTAATGCCAAAGTGAACGCAAAAGAGTTTATATACACCTACTCGTATTTTACTCAGTATTCTTATCTTATAAGGTGCTTCCTACGGGCCTTAAAACAGTTATACTATTTTTAAATTGTTTACGTTTTTGTTCTTTATTTTAGGGACATCAAGGTATTTAATCTTAAACTATAATTTTATAATAATTCTTAGGTTACGGTAGCAAGCCTCCAGGCCTGATCAAAATAAACAGTTTTTTACGGCCGTAAGAAAACTGGACTACAAAGTCAAGTCTTCCACTCGTTAAAGTGACTGACAATAACTGACGCATGTCACATGTTTGCTGACGTAGGTATACACGACCGGTCGCAAGAAGTACAAATGGGTTCAGTGTGGAAAAACTATGCCAAGTTTTTGTGATGCGATGTTTTACTTTTAACTCATCGCATATCTACCAGCTCGCGCCTTATTTGTATTTAGTAGTTCTGTAACCTTTATTATAAAGTTTTACCTTTTGTAATTTAGGTGTCGTTATCGAGTTTTAAACATCAATAAGCCTGATCCAGCAGCCTTATTTAGACTGCATACTCTGCTTCTTATTTAACTGCATAATATGTATATATATATAACTGTAATAAAATCATGTGTTTGCCTAAAAGACGCCTGATAAAGATGTTCGATTAAACCTATCCAGGATGTAATAATCGGAAAACAAAAAAAAGGCCAAAACGTAGCAAAATATAATTATTCTTATTATCTCATAATTATTTATTTTATAATTTTACTAATTATTTAACGTACTTATTAATAATAATAACAACATGGGTTACAAAATACGTGATAAATATGTACATTTCTTGTCAAAAGTGCCTATAAATATTAGGCCTACTTGAAGTAAAGAATTTTGATTTTTTTCCTCGGAAAAAAGACTTACATGTTACATCGAAATTTTCCAACGAACCTGTGAACACCGCTAGGTGACGCTACGCTGCACACTGATAAAAGACAATTGATTTTGATCACTGATTTAAACTCATCTTAACCTTGGTCTGGAGGTGGCGCGTTCTGCTACATTCTCATTAACCGTTTGACAGAGTAATCGACCGTCGTCGCCCCGTCTATTGTCTAGTTGTTCAATTGAGTCCGGCGTTATCAGCGAACGCAGCAAATAGACGAACACGTACCTAGCGGGATCATTGCACTCGTCAATGCAACGGCCTCGTTCAATGTGCGTCATCGTTAACAATACTGAATTGAAATTACATACAAAAGTCTATAATGCTACATCTAGTTGAGATGCTCTAGAATAAAATCGCGTCTGACTCTTAATTTTTCTTTATAACAATATGATTTTCATGCTCGGCCTCTTAATCTTTATATTAAAGAAATACAGTAGTTCGATGGCTTTGATTTCGTGTTAAATACCGACATCGTCGCCGCAACGTATAGGACCTTTACTACTGAGGCTGGTATGGGTCTTACCCACATAGCATATTTACCTCGTAGACGCTATGCTTTTAGGTGTCCGAGTAGGTACAACACATGCTTTACCTAATATTGAAATTTGGTTACTAAGCTTTCAACAAATATTCGACCACTTATATCAAACATATATATACAACAATATATATCGAACACTTATGTGATGTCTAACGACGTAAGCGCCATCTTGAATTATGCCACAGATTTGGGACTCGTAAACAGACACTTGACAGATGAAATAAGTATTAATTCGGTTCGAACGAAAAATGAAAAATATGACAATACAAACACAAACTACTTCACTTTGTGGCAAGGACCATAGACAAGTTAGGTTATAATAATTGTCTAATGAAAATGGATTGGTGAAGGGTGAATGTATGCCTAGGAATATTCTTTGATTAGGTGTTAATTACTAAGGCATCGCCTTGTTCTTAGTGTAAAGTAAAAATTCACTTAAACTTTTATCCAATAAAATTGAGACCCATTTACATCTCGTGAACTCCCAATTTAATTTTGCGCAACCCTAATTCGTCCTCGTTGACCACTGGGAGTGAACATAGACCACTATATGGGTATAATGAATTTAGAGATGTTCTTCAGATCTCACTATACTTGTCTGTGCTTTTTACTAAAAAAAACTTAAAACTTAAAAGTTAACTCAAAACTAAAGCTAGGAGGGTTACAAACGCGTCCTGGTCTAAGAAGAGCCAACAGCAACCTTAGCCAGGTTTTAAAACTGATAGTAGAGTCATAAACAAACAGACAGACTTAACGTTTCAAAATAACTTATAAAGTAGTACCTGAATTTTGATTTTTAAATATATTAAAGTTCTAACCTTCTTTATTCACTTGAGCTTAAAAACTTTCGATTCAGTCT
This sequence comes from Pararge aegeria, assembly GCF_905163445.1. Taxonomy (NCBI): domain Eukaryota; kingdom Metazoa; phylum Arthropoda; class Insecta; order Lepidoptera; family Nymphalidae; genus Pararge; species Pararge aegeria. The sequence goes on from NC_053186.1 coordinate 16,224,303, forward strand.
GGTATGCCGAGACACCTTAGTTATTTACTTTTGAAGTTTTATTAATAAACTTAAAAAGTTCACAAACACAATAAAAGCTCATTTATAGTTATGTCGCCGATTTCACAAACCCACGCGTGTGGCTTGACCAAGCTTTCACCAGATAAGCACCTTTATATACAACGAACTCCAAAGACCACAAGAGGAAAGTGATTCACATTAACGCACCAAAATGCGATAAGCCGTCCACCTACGGCATACAAATAAACTAAACAGTCGACGTTCGTATCCATGAGTTGCATGACCACCATACGTATGTATTTCCTAATTTAAACGGAAAGATTTAGCGATTATACATACCTATTCGCTACATTGTTGTTTTCTATACAAATAACTTCAAAGATTAATTTTTTTTTAACTACAATCGACTTAAAAAATCTAAATCTATCTATCTGTATATATATAAAAGAGAAAGTGTGTGGGTATGTTCCGTATAGGCTCCGAAACGGCTGGACCGATTTCAATGAAACTTTCAGGGAATCTCCGGATTGACCTGGCGAGTAATACGGAGAGAAATAAATGATTTAATATATTATGAGACTAAAATTAAAAATTTAATGTTTATTGTTTAAATAAAATAAAGCAAAATCTAGCCCGGCGGCTAGAAGGCTAGGCGGCGGCGGAAGCGGGCTGGGTACGCTAATCATTTATAAATTTAATGTGGATTTAGACAGTTCAACAAACACACACACGTTCTATGTTTAACCTCCTCCTTTTTTAAAGTCTTTTTAAAATACAATGCCACTAAACGGAATTAGATCAATGTTAAATGAAACATTTGTAGTAGTATATTTAGTAATTTATTCAATTATACAAATTCACGTAATATCATAATCATTGAGTTTTAATTTACGATGATCATTCATGTCATAATTTAATTATATAGTCATGGTCATTTCGAGCATGCTATTAGACAAATCTTTTTTTGTTATCGTGGGGAATTCAATCGTTTTGGATACCTCCACATTACGCGTAGTCGCAGTGTTTTCTTCTGAGTCTAGCATACACAGACCTAGATTTTTTTGTTATATGCAACTTATGTTGAAAGGCTATTTATACCTATAGGTTTTTCTGTCAAGAACATTTTACGGAATCGTGTGAAGTGGATAACCATAAAGTCATAAATAAGGTCGAAATAACTCATCTTTTTTCGCTTTGAAAAACTAAAGAGACTATGATAAAAATAACCTGGACCGAAAGCGTAATGTGGTCTGTGAGTCAAGAAGGAAAAATGAAAATCATTATAAATATTTTTACTTGGTTATGTAAAAATTTTTCTTAGTTTTGCTTATAACGTATAACGTTTTCACGGTTACGTTATCGGTGAAATGGACTGTTTGCAATATTTAATTATTAATTAATCATGCTTATCAGGAAACTCTACTAAATATAATTAACCTTAAAGGTGATTACACAACGTACTTTAAATTATTTTAATAGGTTTGTTTTTGATTGTTAAATCGGATAAATATAAGCTTTATTGACTTTTGCATATCATGAGAATAGGAATAAAATACCGTTTACTGATCGAAATTAAAATTATAAAGTAATTTCAGCTGATTTTCTTTCCTATTCATTGCATAAAATATATAATAAAAACGAAGGGGTTTTTCAAAAAAACATTATATTTAACGAGTCCCATAAATAAGCTAAGGCAAGACCTTAATGCAGTAGACGCACGAAACGTTGATTTTATCTATCCACGTTTCTTAAAAGTACAGCTAAGGTGTTGAATGAATGCCTTTCCTCAATTTGTTTCCTTCCACGTACTACATAACTTGAGTACCTTCAAGGAAAGAATGTACTATCATATTTTGAGACAAACGTTTCGATATTATCACTTTTAATCAGACTTGAATGCTGCTTAGAAAAGCAGCATGGTGGGATTACCTCTACCTCTATCACAAAAATCTCTACTACTACTACACCTACCTCAATGGCTAGGAGCTTGAATATTAAAGGTAAGCTAGTAAAAGCGTGATGAAATAGATACGACCTTCGTTATGCTTCTACAGCCATTCTCTCCAGGGATCTTGACTGAATGTCTTTTTATAAAATAAGTTGTACAGATATTAAGACTCCTTGGCGAGAACCATTAGTTTAATTTCCCTTCGAAGTTTGAGTATTTCGACACTCGAAACCGACTTCTCGACAGTGAGCGCGCGTGCTTATTATACTAGGGGTCCAGGTGAGATCTTTTTAGCGCTAACCTGACTCAAACAAAGTTCTTTAACTTTGCCATAAATTGACAAAAATACATGGCAAGGGCAAAAAGTTCGCGTGACTCAGAGAAAGCGAAATTGGCCCTTGTTTTATTTTCGCTAGACGAAAAAAGAAATGTTTATCTCTTGTTTTGCTTTATTTCTTTTGTTTTTAAGTGAACAGCGTCTAATTTAACAAAAGCTTGCTTACCATATTTTCTTTACGGACATACTTTTATAAACATGACTTTGGGCATATAAGCACCGAAAACTTGTCTTTTAAAAATATGATATGGGACACTAAGTTTTTAGTAGCTTCCATTGAACACTGGCAAATAGGACAAACAGAGTTTACTTTGCGCAAGCGGTGAATAAAAAAAAACTGTCTGTCAGTGTGTTCTGGCTAATCTCCGAAACGGCCGGACCTATTTTGACGTGACTTTCAGAAGCACGTTGAGGATAACACAGGGAGTAACATAGAGATTTTTTGATTAAGGAAATCTATACCTACACTGGGAAAGTCAATACACAGCCATCCAAACTTTCGCATTTTATAATAGTGGTAAGTAATATTACTAGAATATGCCGGGTTAAGTACCCGCATATAGCCCCATTATACCTAGCATTTAACAGGCTACAACTAAAGACAGTGTTGCTTCTACAAAATATATTATCATTTAAAACAAAAACATACTATTACAAACAAAACATGCAGTTAATTGCTTTCTCTAGTGCTCTATTCCATTAGATTCGTATTCCAATATCACGATACAGGACCATCATTCCATTTTATGCTTTATTTTCTATGAAATAGAGTCGTCTTGCCGACTTGTCCTCGGTAAACAACTGAATTAATTGCTTGAATGTCATTCCGTAGTACATTTTGCCATAGAATAAATAAATATTTATTACAAGTAGTTAGTTGTTTTCTTCACATAAATGCCTGTAATTGAGTGAACTGAAGCCTTTTTAAAGCTTTATGCAAAAGGCTTTGTTAATTTAGTTAATTTAAATTTGTAGTGCTTTTTTTTGTACAAAGAATATCAATTGTTGATATGCAGTTTGAAAATAGCTTTAATTGTTGATTTGGTTCATTTATATGTGTAATAAAACGTAATCTTTAAATAATATTATAAATGCGCTGGTAATTTTACTAAAAACCGGCCGGGTTGTATCATTAAGATGGCACACATATTTTTAACTAAAAGGGTCGTTGATCACAGACCTTTGACGGCCGATTGGCGCAGTGGGCAGCGACCCTGCTTTCTGAGTCAAGGCTGTGGGTTCGGTTACTACAACTGGATAATATTTGTGTGATGAACACGAATGTTTTTCAGTATCTGGGTGTTAATTTGTATATTATAAGTATTCATGTATATAATTCATAAAATTATTTATCAGTTAACTTAGTACCCATAACTCAAGCTACACTTACTATGGGACTAGATGGCGATGTGTGTATTGGCTTAGTATATTTATTTATTTATTTACCTTGTCTACCTTTACCGCTCCTACAGTTTAGTGGTGGTCGTTTTGACTCAAGATAAGATACTTACGAACAGATGTCTTTAGTAATTTCCAGTTAATTCGAACCTAGCTCGGTGCTTAAGGCAGTTATCTGAGTCCATATCAGAAGTGGGAGCCTATATTAGAAAGTGGGTTAGTTACTATGCTCCTATCTGACCTATACATTTTTTCCTAAAAAACTGGTTACGGATTATTCTGGTACTCATGATTGCTCTGCTACTCAGTGTCTTAAACCGGATTCACATTTAACTGTCGTATCGTGACACGTATAACATTGGAAGCCTACAAGATTCTTCCATTTTATATAGAAGCGTGCATACTACTAGCGCTGACGCCGCCTGTGATTTTGAAGTATCCTTCTTCGCGGCTCGCGACATTTAAGTCTAAAGTTAAATCTGGCTTAACTGTTCAAAATGTACGTTGTTGTTTTTCAACGCAATACATAACTTAAAAGATAGTGATATATGGACGCCATTATCCTGGTATCAATAGCATTGATTGGGCCTATCATATAGAACCAAACTTGTTTTATGAGTGCATTATTCTGCGCGTGCGCATGCTGTTCATATTAATAGGTTTTCTACCTGCAAAGGTTGTATATGTAAGAGGCCCGATAGACAACTTGCAGGAATCGTTAGTACTTATGTACACGAAGCTTCGTTCAAATAATTTATCGAATTTAAGATATATAAATTAAAGCGGCCTAACTTTGTAAACCCAATTTGTTTTCGGGCAACCCTGAATCCAGATTGGTGATTACATAAACTGCTAATAAATTGCAGAAAATGTGCCCATCGCACCTATAATTAAAACAGAACTTCTTTGAATTACAAATTGCAATGTCTCCTAATTTTTGTTGTCTACAGTGCTGTCTGCTAAAATCAGAACACTATAGAAGTTGAAAATAACCAACCGATATATTCTTACGTACGTATATTATTATATAAAGGCGGCTACACAAATTGATGTTACTTTCTCTGTTTTCAGGTAAACAACCGTACAACTCGCACGTAGTTTGAGAGTGAGACGCACAAAGCATCGAGGTCAGTAAACAACAACACGAATTGTGAGCTTCTCACAATAACTAGTGAAATTAATTACTTTATTTGTTTACCACTAGCTGAATGATGGCATCACGTTAATTTTCGAACGACTTACAAAGAGGTTTATCGATTTAACGTGTATGTATACCTAATGTATATATATAATCTCGGAAACAGCTCGAACGGTTTTAATGAAATTCACTATATTATGAAAATTAAGCTTAATTTGCTATAGTCCGCGAAAAACAGGAGAATCTGTATGGTGTGATTTATAATTTCTTCAAACCTTATACTCTACACCAAACAGATCTTCGGCAATGTACCCTCTAAGTTTCGCTCCGAAACCGGAGCATCCTCAGGAGATGTTGACTTTACAATGAATAATTGTTAAAAGTAAAATCGGAGCGATACAATTTATTATTTCTTCTTGATAAATCAAAATGGGAACGAATGTGCTTTTATAAGAGTTGACTTTTTTTGCAGTCGCTTGCAATGTCTGTTTTGAACACTGATCGCTGTGCTGCTGAGTGTGGGAATGGGGGGCGGCATGTGTTCTTGTTACGAGAACACTGCTTTTTTGAGAAAATAAAAGTGTATGAACCAGTGTCTAAGTGTGTTATGAACTGCGTACAAGTAACGGTTGCTTAGCTATTGTCAACTTTATCAAAGAGCTAGATATTTATGGCGTTGGAGTTCTTTTATGTTGCACGATATTTTCGAAGCCATTCATACATTGAGTGAAGAGTACAGAATTACAGAATAGGTAATGGTATTTAAAGTACCTACCTAAAAATAATATTTTCAATTTATTTCAAACCCATATTTAAAAGTTTTGAATTGGTGTATGTGTTATTTTCTTTGTACTAATTCTAAGTATTAAGTAAACAGCCAAACAGTTTTGGGCCTTAATAGAATAAAAATAAATTGTACGATATTTTTGGAGTAACTCATAATTCAGTATAGATAGAGTATAGAATAGGTAATGCTATTTAAAATACCTACAAAAGATTGACTTCATTAGACATTCAAGGTGTTAAGTACTGCTCACGTTAAAGGTTGAACTTGAACTGTTAATAGGTAATCTTTAATAATAAAAATAAATATATATAAACTTCATTCACACACACACGCTTACATATATACATACACACACACACACACGCGCACGCACGCTCGCACGCACACAAACGCATACCCACACACACGCACACACACACACGCACACAAATTATGTACTAGAATGGAACGCTAAGGCAAACGAATACGAAGTTTCAAGACCGCTAAAATGGACACAATACTTGTAAATTCTACTGTTAAGAGAGAAATTCTTATATTTATTTAAGAGCTCCTTAGTTCCTTTAAAACATTGTGTAGAATAGAGCTGATTTTAGAGTGATCAGAATATTGGTTAAACTACTTATATTTTTCATGGAAAATGTAAACCGTGAAAATATGCGTCAGAAAAAACTTAATAAATAAATTTGAAATTGAATTGGCTTTTAAAATCTTTCGGAAAACGATGAGTTCTCTTTTTTATGCCACTAGAATGAAAATAAATTGTCATAATATGTCTAATCAAGAATATCTTAATACTTCTATTTTTACAGTAAACTGTTCGTTACAATTTTGGCGTATTTTATAATAATTTATAAAATACATCACATCTGTCTTACCCTGCTATCATAATTTTCCATTGGAATACCTGATATTGATTAAAAACGCGTGCAAATTGTTCGTCACGTTCTACACTCGGGCATGTATGTACACTTTTAATTAAGTTAATTGATTAATGCGGTACTTATCCTTTAATAAATAACATTGCCGAAAATAATAATGAATCCGACTTTTTAGCGACCTCGCTGGCTCAGCGGTGTGAATGTGGCATTATAAGCGTAAGGTAACGGGATCGATTACCATAATACAACAGGTTCTTTATACCAAACTCAATTTGACAATATGCCAATCGGACCTAGACTTAGCATTTGTATATGAAAAATAATTAACATCGTTTAGATAAAAACAACATATACTAGGTCTAAATCCTCTACATTCCATATCCTGTGGAAATTTTCCATTTCACTTACAATTAATTGCCATTGGAAATTTCTAAAAATATAATTATAGTTAGGGAAATAGGACAATTTTGAACAAAATAGTACTCTTTATTCTCTCTCCAGTAGGAATTGCAAATATTTAGATTCCAAGAATTGGGCTGGGCGTATAATGAGTGAGGCAGCGAGTTCATCGGGATTTTTCTTTATAGAAAAGATTTCTTGCATGAAACTTTTTTCAATAAATTTCAAAACATTATTTAGTCGTGATCGAACCACGAATCGGCTATCACGTGTTTTTTTTTTTTTTTTTAAAACTCAGCAAAACCATAAAATTTACTTAAAATTTGGCTAAACAAAATAAGTCACGCCCTCGTAAAGAGTAGAATTCAGTAACTCTTATGCCAAGAGCCCAGGCTGTGTTTGTACTTGTTTTTTTAAGACGTTGATAATTGCTCGTAATTGTGGCGAATTTGCCAGAAACCATTACCTAAAAATCTATCTTCCGATAAAAAAAAGATATTGCCCCTCAAAAAAGGCTTCCATATTCAATACTTGCGAATTAAACACCCTCAGGCCAATCAGAAAGCAATTTCTCCATAGCGACAAGTTAGAAACACGAGCACATGTTTCGTCTCGTTCCTTGGGGGTGGCAGGGGTTGAATGGAAGGGGCGTGACGTCACGGCGCCGCCATCCCGGGCCACCCCAGCCCCTAAAAATAGACTCCCGGGAGCCGCTCAATGAAGGCTTTGCGTAAGGTTGTTTAGGGCTGCCAAATAACTAACTCTGCGGTTTTATCTCTATATTGTCTTAACTTAAACTCTATCGGAAAAAATAAATATAATATTATTAATTTCGACCGATAGGGTTTTTTCTTGGCTTTACATGTTAGTAAAAATTTAAGTGTCGAATTGTCCCAAAAAAGGTTTTTTGGGAATGAAAATATTAATTGACCGGAAGATAAGGGAAACATGAATATGCCATGGGATTATTGAATTTACTCGAGATATTATCTCAGGAAAATTGTTCTTATCTATTTTCGAAGTTTAATTTTTTTTTGGTTGGTTGGGGTTCTGCGTTATTACATAATACGCAACTTCTAAATCAATGTTAAGAAAACTTTCTGACTCCCTTGTTTACCAACCCGGCAACCTCTCAACTCTCTCAACGATATCAATATATGGTTAAATATACCCAAACTAGAAATTGTGTATGTTTACTTACTAACAAAATAGAATTAATGCCTGCCTATTAATGCACCACTTCGGGGTACTAGTCTTGTCAAATACATATACATGTCATAACCTCGACGCTCTCCTGTTGTGTGTCATGCCATAATATAGTATTCTTATCGGGTTATTACATCTCAAACCTAAATCCAGTTGCCCAGTAACATCAACGTTACTTGCAAGATTTGACCCAAACATACTAACATATCCGTGCTGCGCGATGACCGATTAGAATGTTGTCCAGTTGTCACCACCACCACTCCTGTCGCGGGTGTCGTACGAGGCGACTAAGGGAATGTGATGGAGAACGGCCAGCAGCGTCTTCTTCTCAGCATCTACTGCGATCACCAGCCCGTCTGCCCAGCGTGGTGATATGGACTAACCCTCCCGCTGGGAGAGCCCTTCAGTCTAGCAGTGAACTGTTGTAGGCTATCGATGATTGATTGGTTATACTAACTTAAAAGTGAAGTTAAATTATCTATACTAACCATGTAAAAGAAGTGTTAGATTACGAAGTGGGAGATTTTGAAATCCAAGACGCCCGGAGAAAACAGCGAGCGTTCCGACACTGAATGTCCTTGAAATCCTATATACCTGGCAACCTTATATTAGATTCTGAACGAGACGAAGATTCGAGTTTACGAGGGTGGAATGAGGAAGTCGGCATACTTATATTTGAAAGTGACTGTGAATCGTTGATTCGTTTGAACTGCGTAATACCGCTTTTGTGCCAACATTAAGTATTAACTTTCTTTTATTATTGAGCTTTTTATATTAGTAATAGTGTTGTCATTTAGATGACGACATTTCAGAACATTTTCTAAGTCGCCGGCACAGAAGTGAGCGCTTTGGTTTTGTTAAGAGTGAATGGGAATTATCTAGGCAAGCGCTCCGAAACTTAAACCTCATCATTGCTTTCCATCAGGCATTGTAGTCTTCCAGCTCAAGCCTTTATTGCATAAAAAAACTGGTTCGATCCCCGGCAATGTGGGAATTTATAATTTCTGAATTTTCTCTGGTCTGGTCTGGAGGATTTACCGTTACTATACGATATCTTGTACAAACCGATCAGGGTTTAAATAAACTGGAACATCTGTACATCAGGTTTAGGTTGGTCCTGAAGGAATCGCAGCGTTTCAAGAAAACTGACTTAACACATAATGTGCATATTTATAAGTACAAACTGTGTTAGAAAAGACGCTAACCTTTAGTAACCTTAGGTAGGTTTAATGTGTACATGTGTTGGTTAGGACTGCAGCGTTTATTACGTAATATAGTTTCGTAATACTTACACTACTGCAGGTTCTATTTTAAAAATTTCGGAAAAAGTTTTTTGCCCATACCAAATTAAAAAAATCCGCTTTTCCTAGCAGTAATGCGTTAGCTACGCGCCATTAACGGCGTTTTAAAGATTATATTTTTGATGTAAAAACTACGAATCATCCTTTGTGTGTGTGACAAGTGAAAAATCAGGAAAATACAGACGTAATTTTACTTAAAGGCAAAGTTCAGGTTGCTTGCGACTTTGTTCCAATCACATGTCGCGATCGTATTGGTATATAGAACGTATTGAGCTTTAACATAAGGGTATCATATTTTTCATTTAACTTTAATGTTACAGTGTAGATACTCGAAAATATCTCAACTCGTTGACGACCTTTGTGACGCAGTAGTCTTAATAATAGGAGATCCCGGGGTTGAAAAGGCGGCGTGTCGTGTTCTGCGCTGCCGATGACGCCATACATTGGGGGCACATAAGCTTGACGAGAAGGCGGGTGAATACGCAAATGTATCCCATACTCTCGTCTATAGGTTTCACGGAGACACAGAGTTTAACAACTTCGTTTCCCTCAACGAAGTGGTATGCCTTAGACATTTTCTCGGTATAAATAAAGGGGAATTTAGACGGACCAACGATTGCTCCGAAAATGGTGTATTCTAAGGTGTATTCGTGGTCATATCTTTTTTATTTTTTCCCCATTTGCTCTTACATTATTTTTGTTTCCACAAGCAAGTAGAGACTGCGTATTATTCAAGTGGTATCGTTATATAATACGAGTTTGTAGTTATAATATATAATGTAAGACATTGTGTAGTTATAATATATAATGTAAGACAATTTCAATTCCATACGCGCGATTGGTTTATCGCGCTGCGTCGCTCCACCATCTGAGCCTAGCCTATTACAGCCATGAAATGAATTGCTTAAGAATTTTATGTCATTTGCTTACATTTTAGCGGTGATAGTTCAGTGGGTTGGACTTCGATTTCACTTTCAGTGGGCCGAGTTCGAATCCCAGGCCGCTCGCTAACTTTTTTAAGTTATGTGCGTTTCAAGCAATTTGAATATCACTCGCTTCAAAGATGAAGGAAAACATCGTGAGGATGCCCGCATGCCTTTCTGAGAGAGAGTACTCCATAATGTTCTCAAAGGTGGTCAACCAATCCGGCCAATCCAGGCCCAGTGCGGAGGCTTACGGCCTTAACTTCTTCTCACTGCGGAAGGAGACCCTTCCCCTGTAGTGGGCCGGTAATGGGTTGATATGATGACTTACAATTAGCATAGTCCCGAAAGGTTTCCATTTTTTACTTAGATCTACAAGACCCCTGAAAATTCTGGTATATGGTAAATAACACAATGTTTATACGTGGTACAGTGGTCTGGGAAGTCGATCAAAACGTTTTACGTAAATTAAGCCGGTTTGTTAAAAATAACTCTTTTCTAGTATGCAATATGTATGCAAATTAATGTTATGAAGTAGAAACCCTATAAATTTGTAGTTGTAACTAATAAAAAAATTCTGCAACACATTTTTTAAAAGTAGGGAAAAACTTTATGATTTGCACCTTCGCACTTCGAAAAAATTTCCACCGCGCTTTAATTTACTCACCCGCGGCGGAAATAAGTAGCGTGTTAAAATAGTTTAAACTGTTTAAGCGCTATTTATTACCGGGGTTATTTAAATTTTTATTCAAATGCAATATAAGTTGGTCGCCAATGGGCTAGGCTTTAAAAAATACTGCTTGTGCAATACGCATAGTCACTCTTATACATTGCACACGCAGGCGACAATGAGAGCTATTATGCCCGGAATATCTCATTGGCAATTCGGAAATAAAAAATAAATAGGTCATCAGGATGCAGCGACATGCACTTCATACATGTACAAAAGCACTGCCTACCCTAAAACATAAACCTACCCTTTTATATGCTATCTTTCTGCTGTATGCCTACCCTAGTCAAAAGCCCTGTTATGCACGCCATTTGGTATGCGATGTGATATAAGTACTAATGATAATCTCCAGTTAGATCAGAGTGCTAGTGACAATGCTGTTTTCCAGATGGCGCTTTTTTGATTGCGTACTAATTGTAGTTAACTTACGCTCAGAAAAACCTCACACGAGGCACCCAAAAGAACGCTAGACATTCTCACAGTACTTACTAGAATGGCAACGATTAAGGTTAGTCAATATGCAGCTTCCATAGACCCCCACACTGGGTGGTAAGAATTCGTACCAAAAAATATACATATTGAGCGGTTGAAGAATCAAAAAATCGTAACTGTATCGATAAAATGTACATATATAAATACACTTTCGATTCAGCATTCCTTGTTTAAATAAGCTACAATTATGTTAGATCGGACGTGGGTCTGCTTAAAATTTCGACATACTAGTAATCATCATATCGACATAGTCACTTGAAACCAGCCCGCATCCAAAGTACTGTACTAAAAAACCGAATTGCTTAAATCGGTTCAGCCAAAACAGACATACTCCTAAAACATACGGTCTGAAAGCAGTTCTTACTTTTTTAGCGTCGAATAAAAACTACGCTGTCTCGACCTATTCTGAACTGACGCGACTCGTTTTGGAATCAATAATTTGCACCCACAGCTACCTCTGTGACAGATTTGAGTTTGCGTGTGAATATAAATGAACGAGTTTCGTATTCATAAATTTTGTATGACGCCCCCTCTCGGCGCCATGCGCTGTATAATGGCGTTCGGTATCGTGAATCGATTCGAAATTTAAAACTCGCCGCTGGACTCCAGTTTATGTAGATTTTTTTTCGACGAAGTCTCGTTGAAAATGTTTATTTTAGGAAATAGTGTTTTTTTTATTTGATGATTGATCTACGAAGGGAATTCAGTTATTCAATTTTAAAGGCACGTAAGAGTCGAAAGACGATTTCTACATTTACTTTTATATATTAAATTATATAGCGGTGGATTATTTCGACTTCATTTTCAGGGTGCCGAGTTCAAATCCCAGAATGCACCTCCACCACCAATTGCTTTGACGGTGAAGGTAAACATGTGAGGGAACCTGCATGCCTAAGACTTCTATAATGTTTTCAATATCCACCAATCCGCACTGGCCCAGCGTTGTGGACTACGGCCTTTACCCCTTCTCATTTTGGGAGGAGACCCGTGCCCTGTATTGGGCTGGTGATGGGTTGATATGTTGATAATATAATACATATATTGCTTTATAAAATATTTTGAGATAGTAAAGTGTTTGTATTTTATTGGCCCGAGTGACAATTAAGTTTAAAGGCATGCAGTGATTCTTAGTCGTTTATCAGTTAGAAGTGGTTCGATACAAAAGTCTAGCCCACGTGGTGACCTTGTTCGATTGGACGGTCAGCTGAAATAACGATTGTTCTTAGTGACTATTGTTTTTCAGACTGTGGCCATCTTTAACGATTGTCTACTAAGCTTTTGGCAAAAGTGGTGTTGCATGGGTCAGCAATGTGTCTGTGTGACCTATTTACGAGAATGTCTATGTGACCATCTAAGATAACGTCTGTGTGACCGCGTAATTGCGAGCCGTGTCATATTAGCTGCACCATATTTAACATGCCACTTACCTGCTAAATATATCTGTTTGTTATATGTAAAAAGAGCAAGTATTGAGTTTCTTGCCGGTTCTTCTCAGTACAATCAGCATTCCAAATCGGTGGTAGATTCATAGCTTTAGCTTTTCGATTATAGGCATAGATAGGTTTGCGGGGTCAAACTTTAGTCAAGATGGTTGAATGTTACGGTAATTTTATAAAGTGGGTAAATAATTAAATTTATGTTTATGACATTGAGTTGGTAGGTAATTTGATATAAATACGGGTGCATTTTCTTCAATTCAGTCCTACATGGACTCGAACGATGCAAAGATACCTCCCGGCTTCTTAGTCGTTTATCATGATATTGTGATATTATGAAGTTAGAATTCAGAAATATTGAATAAAAACAAAAACAATATTATAGTATTGGGTATTTTCCTTATCACTTATAATTTAAAATTTTAAAAATTAAACATTTAAATGCAAAAAGGACACCGTTCGCGTTGCCCCATTCGGTTGGACTTTAATTTCTTACATTGCTGAATCGAGGCAAAGGTGAAACCAGAGCTTGGCCTCGTTCGGATGACGGTTGCTCAAGATTTCGTGTTTCCGTTCCTAAGCTACGCCTACCGAGCAATTCTGTTTTTAAGGAGGTCGAGTATTAAATTACACGTTAACAAGAATTTCTTTTGATTAGACTTATTACTCAGTAATGGTTCGCCCCTAAATGAGACCTCGTTTTTTTAAGGGAAATCTTTTGCATATTAGCTGTATTACCAATGGCACTACCTATGGCTGCCCTAAAATTCGCTCGAGATATTATCTCAGGAAAATTGTTCTTATCTATTTTCGAAGTTTAATTTTTTTTTGGTTGGTTGGGGTTCTGCGTTATTACATAATACGCAACTTCTAAATCAATGTTAAGAAAACTTTCTGACTCCCTTGTTTACCAACCCGGCAACCTCTCAACTCTCTCAACGATATCAATATATGGTTAAATATACCCAAACTAGAAATTGTGTATGTTTACTTACTAACAAATTAGAATTAATGCCTGCCTATTAATGCACCACTTCGGGGTACTAGTCTTGTCAAATACATATACATGTCATAACCTCGACGCTCTCCTGTTGTGTGTCATGCCATAATATAGTATTCTTATCGGGTTATTACATCTCAAACCTAAATCCAGTTGCCCAGTAACATCAACGTTACTTGCAAGATTTGACCCAAACATACTAACATATCCGTGCTGCGCGATGACCGATTAGAATGTTGTCCAGTTGTCACCACCACCACTCCTGTCGCGGGTGTCGTACGAGGCGACTAAGGGAATGTGATGGAGAACGGCCAGCAGCGTCTTCTTCTCAGCATCTACTGCGATCACCAGCCCGTCTGCCCAGCGTGGTGATATGGACTAACCCTCCCGCTGGGAGAGCCCTTCAGTCTAGCAGTGAACTGTTGTAGGCTATCGATGATTGATTGGTTATACTAACTTAAAAGTGAAGTTAAATTATCTATACTAACCATGTAAAAGAATTGTTAGATTACGAAGTGGGAGATTTTGAAATCCAAGACGCCCGGAGAAAACAGCGAGCGTTCCGACACTGAATGTCCTTGAAATCCTATATACCTGGCAACCTTATATTAGATTCTGAACGAGACGAAGATTCGAGTTTACGAGGGTGGAATGAGGAAGTCGGCATACTTATATTTGAAAGTGACTGTGAATCGTTGATTCGTTTGAACTGCGTAATACCGCTTTTGTGCCAACATTAAGTATTAACTTTCTTTTATTATTGAGCTTTTTATATTAGTAATAGTGTTGTCATTTAGATGACGACATTTCAGAACATTTTCTAAGTCGCCGGCACAGAAGTGAGCGCTTTGGTTTTGTTAAGAGTGAATGGGAATTATCTAGGCAAGCGCTCCGAAACTTAAACCTCATCATTGCTTTCCATCAGGCATTGTAGTCTTCCAGCTCAAGCCTTTATTGCATAAAAAAACTGGTTCGATCCCCGGCAATGTGGGAATTTATAATTTCTGAATTTTCTCTGGTCTGGTCTGGAGGATTTACCGTTACTATACGATGTCTTGTACAAACCGATCAGGGTTTAAATAAACTGGAACATCTGTACATCAGGTTTAGGTTGGTCCTGAAGGAATCGCAGCGTTTCAAGAAAACTGACTTAACACATAATGTGCATATTTATAAGTACAAACTGTGTTAGAAAAGACGCTAACCTTTAGTAACCTTAGATAGGTTTAATGTGTACATGTGTTGGTTAGGACTGCAGCGTTTATTACGTAATATAGTTTCGTAATACTTACACTACTGCAGGTTCTATTTTAAAAATTTCGGAAAAAGTTTTTTGCCCATACCAAATTAAAAAAATCCGCTTTTCCTAGCAGTAATGCGTTAGCTACGCGCCATTAACGGCGTTTTAAAGATTATATTTTTGATGTAAAAACTACGAATCATCCTTTGTGTGTGTGACAAGTGAAAAATCAGGAAAATACAGACGTAAGTTTACTTAAAGGCAAAGTTCAGGTTGCTTGCGACTTTGTTCCAATCACATGTCGCGATCGTATTGGTATATAGAACGTATTGAGCTTTAACATAAGGGTATCATATTTTTCATTTAACTTTAATGTTACAGTGTAGATACTCGAAAATATCTCAACTCGTTGACGACCTTTGTGACGCAGTAGTCTTAATAATAGGAGATCCCGGGGTTGAAAAGGCGGCGTGTCGTGTTCTGCGCTGCCGATGACGCCATACATTGGGGGCACATAAGCTTGACGAGAAGGCGGGTGAATACGCAAATGTATCCCATACTCTCGTCTATAGGTTTCACGGAGACACAGAGTTTAACAACTTCGTTTCCCTCAACGAAGTGGTATGCCTTAGACATTTTCTCGGTATAAATAAAGGGGAATTTAGACGGACCAACGATTGCTCCGAAAATGGTGTATTCTAAGGTGTATTCGTGGTCATATCTTTTTTATTTTTTCCCCATTTGCTCTTACATTATTTTTGTTTCCACAAGCAAGTAGAGACTGCGTATTATTCAAGTGGTATCGTTATATAATACGAGTTTGTAGTTATAATATATAATGTAAGACATTGTGTAGTTATAATATATAATGTAAGACAATTTCAATTCCATACGCGCGATTGGTTTATCGCGCTGCGTCGCTCCACCATCTGAGCCTAGCCTATTACAGCCATGAAATGAATTGCTTAAGAATTTTATGTCATTTGCTTACATTTTAGCGGTGATAGTTCAGTGGGTTGGACTTCGATTTCACTTTCAGTGGGCCGAGTTCGAATCCCAGGCCGCTCGCTAACTTTTTTAAGTTATGTGCGTTTCAAGCAATTTGAATATCACTCGCTTCAAAGATGAAGGAAAACATCGTGAGGATGCCCGCATGCCTTTCTGAGAGAGAGTACTCCATAATGTTCTCAAAGGTGGTCAACCAATCCGGCCAATCCAGGCCCAGTGCGGAGGCTTACGGCCTTAACTTCTTCTCACTGCGGAAGGAGACCCTTCCCCTGTAGTGGGCCGGTAATGGGTTGATATGATGACTTACAATTAGCATAGTCCCGAAAGGTTTCCATTTTTTACTTAGATCTACAAGACCCCTGAAAATTCTGGTATATGGTAAATAACACAATGTTTATACGTGGTACAGTGGTCTGGGAAGTCGATCAAAACGTTTTACGTAAATTAAGCCGGTTTGTTAAAAATAACTCTTTTCTAGTATGCAATATGTATGCAAATTAATGTTATGAAGTAGAAACCCTATAAATTTGTAGTTGTAACTAATAAAAAAATTCTGCAACACATTTTTTAAAAGTAGGGAAAAACTTTATGATTTGCACCTTCGCACTTCGAAAAAATTTCCACCGCGCTTTAATTTACTCACCCGCGGCGGAAATAAGTAGCGTGTTAAAATAGTTTAAACTGTTTAAGCGCTATTTATTACCGGGGTTATTTAAATTTTTATTCAAATGCAATATAAGTTGGTCGCCAATGGGCTAGGCTTTAAAAAATACTGCTTGTGCAATACGCATAGTCACTCTTATACATTGCACACGCAGGCGACAATGAGAGCTATTATGCCCGGAATATCTCATTGGCAATTCGGAAATAAAAAATAAATAGGTCATCAGGATGCAGCGACATGCACTTCATACATGTACAAAAGCACTGCCTACCCTAAAACATAAACCTACCCTTTTATATGCTATCTTTCTGCTGTATGCCTACCCTAGTCAAAAGCCCTGTTATGCACGCCATTTGGTATGCGATGTGATATAAGTACTAATGATAATCTCCAGTTAGATCAGAGTGCTAGTGACAATGCTGTTTTCCAGATGGCGCTTTTTTGATTGCGTACTAATTGTAGTTAACTTACGCTCAGAAAAACCTCACACGAGGCACCCAAAAGAACGCTAGACATTCTCACAGTACTTACTAGAATGGCAACGATTAAGGTTAGTCAATATGCAGCTTCCATAGACCCCCACACTGGGTGGTAAGAATTCGTACCAAAAAATATACATATTGAGCGGTTGAAGAATCAAAAAATCGTAACTGTATCGATAAAATGTACATATATAAATACACTTTCGATTCAGCATTCCTTGTTTAAATAAGCTACAATTATGTTAGATCGGACGTGGGTCTGCTTAAAATTTCGACATACTAGTAATCATCATATCGACATAGTCACTTGAAACCAGCCCGCATCCAAAGTACTGTACTAAAAAACCGAATTGCTTAAATCGGTTCAGCCAAAACAGACATACTCCTAAAACATACGGTCTGAAAGCAGTTCTTACTTTTTTAGCGTCGAATAAAAACTACGCTGTCTCGACCTATTCTGAACTGACGCGACTCGTTTTGGAATCAATAATTTGCACCCACAGCTACCTCTGTGACAGATTTGAGTTTGCGTGTGAATATAAATGAACGAGTTTCGTATTCATAAATTTTGTATGACGCCCCCTCTCGGCGCCATGCGCTGTATAATGGCGTTCGGTATCGTGAATCGATTCGAAATTTAAAACTCGCCGCTGGACTCCAGTTTATGTAGATTTTTTTTCGACGAAGTCTCGTTGAAAATGTTTATTTTAGGAAATAGTGTTTTTTTTATTTGATGATTGATCTACGAAGGGAATTCAGTTATTCAATTTTAAAGGCACGTAAGAGTCGAAAGACGATTTCTACATTTACTTTTATATATTAAATTATATAGCGGTGGATTATTTCGACTTCATTTTCAGGGTGCCGAGTTCAAATCCCAGAATGCACCTCCACCACCAATTGCTTTGACGGTGAAGGTAAACATGTGAGGGAACCTGCATGCCTAAGACTTCTATAATGTTTTCAATATCCACCAATCCGCACTGGCCCAGCGTTGTGGACTACGGCCTTTACCCCTTCTCATTTTGGGAGGAGACCCGTGCCCTGTATTGGGCTGGTGATGGGTTGATATGTTGATAATATAATACATATATTGCTTTATAAAATATTTTGAGATAGTAAAGTGTTTGTATTTTATTGGCCCGAGTGACAATTAAGTTTAAAGGCATGCAGTGATTCTTAGTCGTTTATCAGTTAGAAGTGGTTCGATACAAAAGTCTAGCCCACGTGGTGACCTTGTTCGATTGGACGGTCAGCTGAAATAACGATTGTTCTTAGTGACTATTGTTTTTCAGACTGTGGCCATCTTTAACGATTGTCTACTAAGCTTTTGGCAAAAGTGGTGTTGCATGGGTCAGCAATGTGTCTGTGTGACCTATTTACGAGAATGTCTATGTGACCATCTAAGATAACGTCTGTGTGACCGCGTAATTGCGAGCCGTGTCATATTAGCTGCACCATATTTAACATGCCACTTACCTGCTAAATATATCTGTTTGTTATATGTAAAAAGAGCAAGTATTGAGTTTCTTGCCGGTTCTTCTCAGTACAATCAGCATTCCAAATCGGTGGTAGATTCATAGCTTTAGCTTTTCGATTATAGGCATAGATAGGTTTGCGGGGTCAAACTTTAGTCAAGATGGTTGAATGTTACGGTAATTTTATAAAGTGGGTAAATAATTAAATTTATGTTTATGACATTGAGTTGGTAGGTAATTTGATATAAATACGGGTGCATTTTCTTCAATTCAGTCCTACATGGACTCGAACGATGCAAAGATACCTCCCGGCTTCTTAGTCGTTTATCATGATATTGTGATATTATGAAGTTAGAATTCAGAAATATTGAATAAAAACAAAAACAATATTATAGTATTGGGTATTTTCCTTATCACTTATAATTTAAAATTTTAAAAATTAAACATTTAAATGCAAAAAGGACACCGTTCGCGTTGCCCCATTCGGTTGGACTTTAATTTCTTACATTGCTGAATCGAGGCAAAGGTGAAACCAGAGCTTGGCCTCGTTCGGATGACGGTTGCTCAAGATTTCGTGTTTCCGTTCCTAAGCTACGCCTACCGAGCAATTCTGTTTTTAAGGAGGTCGAGTATTAAATTACACGTTAACAAGAATTTCTTTTGATTAGACTTATTACTCAGTAATGGTTCGCCCCTAAATGAGACCTCGTTTTTTTAAGGGAAATCTTTTGCATATTAGCTGTATTACCAATGGCACTACCTATGGCTGCCCTAAAATTCGCTCACATTAACACACGGTTAAACAAAAACATTATTAAAACACCTTATACCTACACAGATCTACTTTAAAAAAGTAT
Organism: Pararge aegeria; assembly: GCF_905163445.1. Classification (NCBI taxonomy): domain Eukaryota; kingdom Metazoa; phylum Arthropoda; class Insecta; order Lepidoptera; family Nymphalidae; genus Pararge; species Pararge aegeria. Next base: position 16,244,005 of record NC_053186.1, read on the forward strand.
TGCTAGTGGAATCATAGATATAGTAAAACCGGCGGCGGCCACCTATTGGAGCACAAAATCGCCTAGCGACCCGGCACGCGGCACGTCCTTGTGCGTAAAGTGGTAACTAACCACTGGTCTAGCCAGACCAGACAAGAGAAAATTCTTGGATAGAAGCAGGCGTTACTTTGCGGAAATCCATAATATATTTTGAAAATGAAGCTTAATTGTCTATACTCCGCGAACATCAGGAGAATCTGTATGGTGTAATTTATAATTTCTTCAATCCTTATTATTTTCATAATTACTCCACATCAAACAGATCTTCGGCAATGTACCATCTACGCACGTTTCGCTGCAAAACCGGAGCAACCTCAGGAGATGTTGACTTTACAATGATTCATTATTTTCATAACATAAGAGAAAATTCAGAAATAATAAATTCACAAATTCACCTTTAACCCTATACATCCATGAATTTTAGACCCCTTAATTTAGTTTGGTTAAGAAATCTGTCCCATTGCAAGTACCTACTTATGTACTTTAGTACAAAGTAACAGTTATCTACATTATCAGCCCGAATAATAGCTCCATTGATAGCATTATCTTTGTACATAAGTGGCATTTGCTATATGTATCTATGTGACTTCACTAGCTTTTGTCGCGTACTTCGCTTACATCTTGGAATGTTTCCAAACGCTTTACTTTAAAAGTGATTCAACTCTCCATGGAGAAACTTAGCGATTTTTGGCACATGACACAAAAATAATCGCGACAGCGACTTGGTTCGCGTAAATACAAATCCTAATACTTTTTTAATCTCGCGCGAATTGTATTTTATAAAGTTGTATAATATGTCCAGATATATTATATGTTTTGTCTATTTTAGTAGTAAAAAGATTCCGGGCCGCCGAGACCCAAGTGCGTCTCAACCTAAATCTAATCATTGCTTTCCAACAGGCTTTTTTATTTTATTAACAATAAAATTATTAAATAGATTATATATAACTTATGAAAATCATGTGTAAAATACTATGTACCTACTACAAAAATATTGATCTTCAGTCGATCTAATAAAATGGGGATTTCCCTTTATTCAGGCAGGTCATAAGTCAGGCAAAATAACGCATTTTAAATTATTATTAAAAATCCCATTGTAATTTTACGCGTAAAATTTTAATAATTATTATTTTGCATGGAATTTATTTCTAAAATTAATCATTTTGTTATTAAGATAATCTTATGTACAAACACTTAGCTATTAGATCACGTAATTTAGGAAATAACGAAAAATCTTAATTACGAGAATTACGGGAGGGGTTTATAAAAGTAAGGTATCCTTGTGGGTAATTTAAATGTGGGTGAAAGCTTTTGGTATTTTAATAACACTATAACAAGAGAAATTTTATACAAGAAAAAAACTTGGGTAATAATTTTTTAAAGTAATTACATTTTTGTATAAATCAAGCTTCGATAATCAACTAGCTTTTAGTTGCGAAAAAATTTGCGAACACTACTAACTAACTTTAATAGAAAATGTGGTTGTACCCATATAAACTGAATACGTCGGCGTAACCTTTTTGACTGTACAGAGTGCTGATTTGCTGTCATTTTTTGAAGAGTTCCGTGTTCTGTCTCCAGAACCCTTCATCAAATCTCTAGAAATTTATATGGGACCTTTTCGGAAGTAAGCCCTTTCAAACAAAGAGAGAATTTTGCAAATCCGTTTATAAATGACAGAGTTAAGCCCGAACATACACCATTCCTCACTCCTTTATAGAGGAAGTCGGTTAAAAATACATAAAATTCTCGCATCTGCATGCACCTATCTATCTATATTAACGTTACATTTTATGAAAACTGTGTGTTTAATTTATAGATAGGTACCTGTATTTGTGCTAAGTAATAATATTACGTTTTCAATATTGCCTATTCGATAAACAGGAAAACGTGTTATTGCACTTTGCCGAAGATCACTAATTTGTCAGTCATGTTAATATTATTCCAATATAAACTTATAGGTTTATCATCTTGATTTTTTTTATGTCTATACAACCTTTTAAACAGAAATTTACATAGCCGTCTATTTAAGTTGCAAGTGTGTTATGTACTAATTATTTGAGAACTTGTCTCGGATCCAAGAACCGACGCACAAAGCGCAAACGAGGTACAAAGGTTGTACCTCTGCAAGAACTGACACTATACATGTTGACTCTTATGAAAGTCACAATTCATGTCACTCGTACCTATCTATCTGTTCAATATAGGATTTACGTTTACGCAGCACAATTGTTAAAGTTAACGTCGGTATTCGAACCTTATTGCATTGTCATAAAGTTGAATATTAACAGTCTCGTAAACTGTACGCGCTTATAAGAGTAGTAGGAGAGTTTCAATGAGTCTGCTATAGGGCTGACGCTAACGCAACGTTGTCATTTCTAACGTACGAATTCGGTTATCATGGTGCTCTTCGACCTTCTGTAAAACAGTAGTGCTTATTATAGATTCTAGTAACTGCGTTTAATGTAAACGTAATTGCAACTTGTGTATTGTAAGAAAGTACGTTTCGACGACTCGTAATTAAACTGATTGTTCGTGTTACTTTCCTTTTATACACAATAACTTCTCCACATGATGGTGTAAGAGAACAGAATGATGTTTTAATATTCTACTAACTGTACTTTTAAGTTTTTAACTATGCTTGTTTTCCCACCATCAACGGTTAATTCTCTTTTATTTCCCCTTTTTTCCACCACTGACATTGACATTCTTCCTACCAAGATCTTGACGTTTCAAAAGTGCTTATAAAGTAGGCCTACTTGAAATAAATGAATTAGAATTTTTAATTTTTTGAATTTTACAGTTTTTGTTCAGGAATCGGGAATACTTAACAACTGATGTCGTATCGATATCATTTATTTTATTTATTTATATTTATTCCAAATTTTAGTCCATATTATATTACTTCACAGACAAATCTGAAGATATATACTAAGAACTTTCTACTTTACTTTTTGTTTCGTTGTTAGTTTAACTTGAATATACCGAAAAATTCAGGTCGATAATACGTTTTTCAATGAGCCTGAAGCTTAGGGTTGCTCGAAATTTCTTAAATAATTTAACCGCTTGCTTTTAATGTGAAAAAAAAAGAATAATATAATCAGTTGTCCATAATCCCTTTTTCTATCTTAGAGGTTGATATTATGGTGCCATATACCTAGTAAATTTATTCCTTTTCACCTGAAGATGTATTTTAAACTTTAGCGCGAGGGAATAAAGTTGAATAGATACGTAATTGTTAGATCGATAACAGGCGCTCGTGTACTGAGAACTCAATGAGTTCCACTTTAGGGTTGTCAACGATTGAAGTTTATTTTTTTTGATAATAAACAGTTGCATTTATATAAATAAACATCTTTATTTTACTAGCTAGAATTCATAAATATTTTAAAGCGAAATGGACACTATCCATAAACGTTTCAAAAAGCACAATTACACAGATATGCACTCACCGACGAGGCCTCCAATTTAGTAGCTATAGTGGTTATAGGGCTGGTTAAAGATAAATATTAGATAGGAGCTATTCGATTTGGTCAAACCATCTCCTTTCTACCATCGAACTGCGAGGTACCGAAAGAATCAACACGTACGAAGCGTTTTGCTTCTTCCTTTCTGATCCGCACCGCAAAGGCCTGGAATGCCCTCCCATCTTCCGTCTTCCCCGATACCTATAATCTGGGTGCCTTCAAATCAAGAGTGAATAGGCATCTTCTAGGCAAGCGCGCTTCATCTTAGGCTGAATCATCACTTACCATCAGGTGTAATTGCAGTCAAGAACTTGTCTATGTATATAAAAAAAAAAGGAGATAGGTTCATATTATGTTCTCAAAATTCTTGATTGAAGGTATAAACTGGTAAAAGACAGGACGCAAGTAAAGACGTAGATACGTCATTGAGAGTTACTTGAGATGCCACTTGCCTAATATTTTATTGTAAATGCCTTTCCAAATGACCTAGCTTTAATGGCAGTAGGCAATTAGCTGTAGCACATAGTTAAACTTATATTTCCTGATGAACCCTATGTTTTCATAGCTGTTTCTAAACAGATATCAAGTGCCAACCCTACCTCTCGAGCGTGCCGTAGCCGAGGGGGGAGGGAGAGCAGGGGGTAACCGACCTTGGCCGTGACGACCCGCCTACGCACAGGGCCCAATTGATTTTCACCCCCCATCCGTCCCCCGTGTATTGCGTACTGGGAATATTTTTTTGCGCATCGCCCTTTTCTAAGACGCAAATTGCGTGCTAAATTGATACTTAGGCAAGTATTCTATTTACCTTAAACACACTTTTTTATTTTTAACGTAAATACAGTACCTGCCTAAGGTTTAGACATCCCAAGCCAACCAACCAACATGTTTTATACATTCTTAACGTCATGCTCACAGTCCTCATAGTCGGTATAGGCCACCTCTTTTGTAGGATGGAAGTATGTTGGACTGTTCCAATGCAAGTTGGCGGGATTTAATGATTATCATTACATTTAATGAGATCATTGTTATATGTAACAAGTCCATCCATCTAAACACCAGTCCATCATATTCTAACGTGTTTAAATATTTGTCAATATATGTAGTTGGAAATTGGAATAAATTTACATCTGAATCGAATTAAAGAATTACAATGGAAACTAAGTTTATCCCATAATCTCATTTACTATTTAAAGATCATTAATAAAAAGTGAAAAGTTGCCCACCAATCCGCTCTGGGCCAGCGTGGTGGACTACGGCCTTAACCCTCCTGATTTTGGGAAAATACCCGTGCCCTGTATAATGGGTTTATATGATGAATTAAAATTATTAATTATTTTTATTTTTAAATATTTTTATTTATCATATTATAGGGATAACAATGGCCGGAACCGGCCCCAAACAACCCATTACTTAACAATTTTTTGCTCAACCTGAGAATCGCACCTTGTGATCCGTACTCTTATGCCAACATGCCAACGAGAGCCTTTCCAAAAAATAATTGCTAAAAATCTGAACACCCAAACTATGTTCTTAAAACATTAAGTTGCTCTTTCCAGTCAAATAAATAACTCAGATCACACTAGAGGGTACGTTAAGGTTATACATAATAGGTCACTAGACCCGTGTTCTTTGGATAATGTTTTTCAGCGAACATACTCATAAAATAAACATGAGCCAGTGCTTACAAGAGTACCTAACCCATGTATTTATTTATAAAGGGAATAATTACCTACCCGCCTCCTTCTGACTGCAGTTACATAAAACGGTTTGCAGGTACAATTTGATTAATTATAATGAAACGAAGGTGACTACTGACGAACCAGTCTACAGTTTGTATGATGTTACACGAAAAAATAAAAAAATAAAATAGCTGAAACTAGCAAAATTTAAAATAACTTCACGCGACATCGCGATTCGTGAGTTCAAAGAAGTATACTTTAATGAGCTTTTTGGAACGCAATGCGATAGGAACCGCGTGCGTTGTTTTTTTTTTTTTATTGATGAACCAACCAACCAGATGGCAGATTGAATATAAATAGAGCAGCACTCCCCAGGGTATGCACCCTGTGTACGCCAACCTGAGGCCAGTGGCGTGCACTCCATACATGCACAAAAGCACTGCATACCCTAACATTGATATATAACTCGAATAGGTGGAGAATTTGTGCCGTTTTATGCAATTTTCGTGGTGTATGCATACCCTGGTAAGAAACCCAATGCACGCCACTGCCTGAGGCGTAGGTGTTAAGCCTCATGTGTCTGTTATTACACCGGCAATCACGCCCTTCGAACCGGAACACAGAACAATGCTGCTTAGCGGCATAAATAAGCATGTTTATAATTCTTTACTGGACGAACTCTTGTCACAAAAACTTCTACTACTACTAATGTAATTAATTATACACTAGCTGACCCGTGCAACTTCGTCTGCACCAAATCGGTTATTACTGGACAACACGAATAAAATGTCATTTTCTAAGAATGAATCCTAGCTAGATCGATTTAGCCGATTCCGAGATTCCAATTATATATATATATATATATATATATATAATTGGAATCTCGGAATAATTATATATATATATATATATATAATGGGAACTCATATAAGAATTGCTCGTTTAAAGATATAAGATATAGCAATCACAAAATGTAAGTTAATATTGTCAGATTGTGAAGTGCAGAGAAATATTTTAATCAAAATGTCCGCAAGTTGTTGGTCCCAGCGCATATTGCAGGACGTGCTTCTTACATACCCCTAGCAGTGTTGCTCTGTTTATAGGCGATGGTTTTCCACTTACCATCAGGTGGACCGTTATTTACACTATACAAACAAAAGTTTTTTTCCTATACTTAATTCAAGTACCTATTTCATTTTGTTGTTTGCATTATCGCAAAATACCATACTTTTTGTGCACTCAAACTGGATATGATTGGACATACAGTCACACCTAATTATAGTGTACGATAATTATCAGTTTTTAAATTGTATGGAAGTATTATCCGATGACCTATGCAAACAACAAAAGTAATGTACGTGAAAATATGACACCATTACCTAACGTTTTTTCCTATGTTTAAAACACCACGGTATCCAACATACTGTAAATCAAAAAGTAATAAAATCTTAAAATAAAACAAACAGCAAACATTTATTGTGCACCATGAGAGCGTTCTTGGCACCTGTGACTTTAATTTGTCTATTCTGGCCTTATTTTACGAATGATAAAGCATTACAAGATCCCCTAATGTACCTCTGCTGGTATAAGTTATATTTCTGGAAAATTGAGCAGGCAGAAATAACAGACGAAGTTGGTTTTAGAACTCAGATGTCCTAAAAAAAGTGTGTATGATGTAACTTTTAAACCAACTAGATGTTTTCGAGTGTATTCAAGTAGTATCGAAAAAATCTGTATAGAACAAGTATCTACGCGTTTGTGTAATTATGCATTTCTCTTCGAATTTTCACGTTTATTTATATAAGTTCGAATAAGATTTATGTTCTGTGTAGTTCTTATGATAAGGGATATTTCTCTCCAAGATACAGAACCCTCTAATCCGTCGTATCTGCCGGGCTCGTGTCTTTTGTTTGAAATCATTCTTAAATGATTAAGTTCTGCTGTATTTTTATGTAACACTAGCGTACCCAGCCTTTTGTGATTTCGCTTTATTTTATTTAAACAATAAACTTACACCATTATTTTTTTTATTTAAGTCTCATAATATATTAAATTATTTATTTCTCTCCGTATTCATTCTCTTCTCGAGCGAGTGAAGATCATTATCTACACCTATGTACACCCAACAATAGAATATCATCATAGTAAATAAAAGCTGTATTTGACAGTTTGACAGTTCAAAAATAGGAGTGCTCCGATCGTCACCAAACTTTACAGGATTACTCGCCAGGTCAATCCGGAGAATCCCTGAAAGTTTCATTGAAATCGGTCCAGCCGTTTCGGAGCCTATACGGAACATACCCACACACTTTCTCTTTTATATATATAGATAGATTCTTCTGAACTCTTCCTAAAACGGCTTGAGTAATATTTGATGAATTCTTGTGCGCGTTCTCCAAGCGACTCCTGTAGGATATGTGCCTCGAGGCAACGCCTTTTTACCCGGGCCACATTCGCCGACAACAATGCTGCCCTGTTTCTACATGTTACTCGATCTTTTTTCTATAGAGATGCACGAGATAATGGGTAGACATAATTCTCTCGTGGTATGCATGTTAGCGCTACTTGTATCACTTATTTTATCAATCAATCAAATCTTTATTCAGTTTAGGCTATTACAGCACTTAAGAACGTCATACATTTTTTGTTTTATAAATATTAATGTAAAAAAAAAAACTACAATGATCAATAATTAATAATTGAAATAAAGTTAAGTTTATGATACAGCCTTAAAATATATAATAGATGTTTAACAAAATTTAGTTCTAAAGCATTAATTAATTGTTTATTATTTTATAAGATAAGGCCCGCTATCATTAGCTTTATGCCTGCTGGTTTGTGTGTCCGTGTTACTCACTGCGTCGCTGTCAGCGATGTCGCCACCGTCGGTGGGGGTGTTGTCCAAACCGTTGATCCTCTATTCATCGATGCCGCCATTCGTGCCTCCTCGTTGTTGGACGACCTGTTGTAGGTTTGACCAGCGCTGGGGATATTCCGTGATGGTGTTCGCATAACGCGCTGTCCGAGCGAGCGAACTTGCGGCGTGCGATTTTGCGGACGACCTATTGTTTATTCTATACTAGTTAGCCCGTGATGATGCAATCTAAGATGGTAACGGGCTAACTTGCTAGGTGTATCTTCTTCTTCTTATTCGTTATCTTGACAAACTGGTCGTGGTCGTCACTTGGGTGTTGTGGCTCGCTTTAGAATCCTTCGCCACTCTTCTCTAATGGTTGCCTTTTTTGCGCATTCATGTAGAGGAGCCTCGATTGTCGCCCTCACTTGGTCCGTCCATCTCATCGGTGCTAGGGGTATAGCAGTTGTGTTGTTTTAAGCCCATACTTCTGATCGGTTTCTACGCTGTATAGTACTGGAACGCTTAATCGCTTAGCGGCTCGTCTTTGTCATAGCCTCCGCTGAAGCCTCCAGAGAATTGGACCAGGTAAATAGTGTTGCGATTCAAAAACTTTTTTTACGGGGAAGGACGTTCTCGGCCGGTCCCGCTAGTATCTACCAGTTTCCGAATAGCTTGCGTACGAAAAATATAAACGAAAAATTCTTTAGAATGAAAAAGATAACTGCCCTCAAAAAAATGATTGGTTTCTGTGTTTAGCGTATCTGTAGTCAGTTAATACGCAGCTAGTTACTTGACCCACATTTATAATTGAAACGTTTAACTTTTAAAAATTGTTGATGTTGCGATATAAATTTATGTGCGAGGCCGTTTTTGAAATGTTATGGATAAGCACCTTTTTAATAGCAGGTAATAGGTATTTGCTACTGCTGTGAGTTGCTACCTCACCCGCATATAGCAAAGCAAAGCTGCAGTGTTTTATGATAATACTAGGTGTTGCCAAAGACTTCGTCCACTCTTTTTCGTTTTTCCCTAAGCTCCTAAATATTGTTCATTATTCCGGGGTAAAAACTATCCTCTATGTGATTTTTGTCTCTAGGTTTATTTTTGTCTAGGTCTGGAATAGAATTGTTTTCAAGACAAGCCTGGAGTTACGTTAGGTTAAGTTAGGCCCCTGACGTCCCTCAGATGCACGTCTAGATAACTCCCGGCTGTTATAACTAACATGTGATTATCATTACTAAAGCCCTAAGCTGGGTCTATCCTCTCAAAACCTCTCGTATAAGAGAAGAAGCTAGAGCCCTAGGACGTTAAGAGGCCCACGACTATAAATAAATAAAACAATAATACACACATCGCCATCTAGCCCCAAATTAGGCGTAGCTTGTGTTATGGGTACTAAAATAGCTGATGAATATTTTTATGAAAATAATACACATAAATACTTAAACAGATAAAAACCCATGCACTGAAAAACAATCATGTTCATCACACAAATAATTTTCCGGCTGTGGGAATCGAACCTAAAGCCTTGGACCGGCTGTACAATGAGTTTAGTATGGCACTGTCAACGTAGATGTTATTACCGCATAATTCTGAAAGGAAATCATTTTACCACAATATCATACACCTCGTACCAGTCGGTAGACGCGAAGCCGACACGCGAGTCGTAACCAAAATAGACGGAACCGCGTCTGTGTTGGAGGCCGCCGGGAATAGTTCTCATGTTAATAATAGCTGAATGGCGTGCCTAGTCTCATGCTTCAATCCACTTCAATCCTCACATGTACGTGGAGCACGTTGTGATAATCTTGAATGCACAAAATATTATGAGAGAACCGTAGTTTTTCTGAACGAGAGTGTAATGTTATCATAGATTGACAATACTCGTTTCATAGGTTACCCTTCTGGTTTCTTAGAAGTTACTGCTATTGTTTGTTTTATCCTATACTAGCTGTGGCCCGCGGCTTCGTCTGCGTTTAACTTTATTTTTTGATGTGGCATCCAAGGAGGAGTTAATGGTGTTAACTCCTCCTCCACTGTTAAATGGTGATTTTCATCACCATTTAACAGTGTCAGCACGTTGAAAAGCTTCACCTGAATCAGACGAGTAAAGAGATTGCGTAAAAAGCAGTTTTACGTTGTACACTTTTTGCACTGGCAGCCAAGAATCCGGGTCGGCAGTGTTCCGAGAAAAACCTCACATGCTGTATTAATGAATTACGACATTCGCTTCATTGTGGGGGAAAAACAATGAAATAGACACACTGCGACATATGTTACGCTGTTTAACAGTGTAGCTTAAAAGTTACGAATACTTATAGAATTATTAGAAAACGAAGTGATTTTGTGATAAATCTATGTACATAACGTCTGAGTTGGGTACGGAAAGACTTTGGGGTTTGTTCTATACTTTTAGAACATAATACCATCTTCAACTTTTGGTTATGGAAACAGAAGTTTTAATGACAATGTTCCTTGAAAGCAGGCCGACAAAATAGAGACAAAATAAAATGGGAAAATCGGGAAAAATTTGTACGCGGGACGTTTTCACTCTTTTTGGACAATACATGCCTTTAAATTGTAATAACATGAGGTGGTAAAGTGGACAAACAGATAGACTTGACGTCTCAGAAGTACTTATAAACTAGAGTATGCTTACTTACTGGAAACAAATTAATTATTATTTTTTTTAATGCACCCTCAAATTATCCAAATCTACGAACTCCCTGGGCTGTTGAGCGCTAGAGACTTCGAAACCTACAGATTTGACCTTCAATAGATCTCCATTGCTGGATGTAGGTTTCTTGTAAGAATTTGCGTGCGCCCCGTCATCTGTCCACTTTGTACACCAACGCTGAGTTTCACTACAGTAATCATGTTGCAGCATGTTTCAAACACTATGCTACACACAACGCATGTTACAGTGTGGTATAAAAAATATTAAGTGTAATACAATGAAGACACGACTACATTCTGATATCGTTTGAGGTGAAATGATGTTCAACTCAACATATGGTTGCCTACTGCTTGACTTGGAGTCCATTTTCTTGTACTTGTCTTTTATTAAGAAGAGTTAACAATATTTCCATTAGTTTTTAGTGTAAAGTAGAGCAGACCTTTATATTTAGAGCATTTGCTTATTTCATATGGTAAATGTTATCATACAAATTGAAAAAAATGCTGTGTCGCAGAATCTGGCTGTAAATTATTACAATAACGTCCATTGTTTTCCCAAGTTTGCAATATAGACATTGAATTGAAAAAATAATTATTCTAAAGATAGGGAAAATCATCATCATCATCATCATATCAACACATCACCGGCCCACTACAGGGCACGGGTCTCCTCCCACAATGAGAAAGGGTAACGGCCGTAGTCCACCACGCTGGCCCAGTGCGGATTGATGGACTTCACACACCTTAGAGAACATTATGTAGAACTTTTAAGCATGCAGGTTTGCTCACGATTTTCCCTTCACCGTTGAAGCAAGTGATATTGGAATTGTTTGAAACTCGAATAACTTCAAGGTAAAAATTCAAAAAAAGGTTACAGGTGCGTGCTGGGTTTCGAACTAGCCCCCCGAAAGTGAAGTCCAATTCCTACCCACTGAGCTATCACCGTTAATATAGAGAAGAGATTAGTAATATTAGTATTTAATTAAAAACTTTTGCCTAAAAAAGTCAAAGAAATTTCCACACTTTTTTTTTATGATTGGGTTGCTTGTAACCACTTCATCAAACGCAATGATGCAGTCTAAAAAGTAAAGCGGAAATACATAGTTTAAATTAAGTAGAAAACCTGATTTCTGCGCAATTTAAATAAATGTTATTATAATCTTAATTATTCTGCTCAGTTGACTCAGACGTGACTTTAAAGCTCTAAACATCCCTTTGTAAAACATGATAATGGTATCGCAATGCGGTATCCACAAGTTCCCGTGTTAAAGCACCCAGAGTTCCGCGGAAGAGGCGATGTAAGTAGTTAATTTATTCTAGACTGCGCTCAGATCTGTAATTGTTCTCGTAAAAGGCTTTGCTCCTTTTGGAGAATGTCTCAATTTGTAGCGATGTAAAGAACACAGCGTTATTTCTCTCTCGTGGAGCACGAATGCTAAATGTAAGGATGCCATCACACAGAACGCGTGGCGAGTTTCTAAGCGTATTTACCGCAGTATTTTAAGGTCGTGGCGTTGGTTTTTTTGCCACAATTGTCAAATTTTCTTTCGTTTTATATATTTTTTCGTCTTAACCGCATACATAGAAGTATATTAAATAATCCGTTCTTCAAAATTTTAAATTTTTGTTTGTTAAAGCGTATTTTCATTGGATAATAAAAATAGTTTTAAAAAATTGCATTTTCATGTACCAACGGGATCGTTACTATAAAGATTGTATTTTGGGACTTTAACTTTTATTGGTCTGGTTTTGCTCGTTGACCTCACTGATGTAGTGAGCGCTGTGGTCTTGTATTTTGCACTATTCACGCCAAGCTACCTACACCTACTTAGTTATTTTTGAATTATGGTATTTCTAATTGTTAAGAAATCTCTTTAATATCAATGCTTGTGTTCCATACATAGAATTCTCCTTATTTTATAAAACACGCGATTCTAACATATAACCGCGTTTAGTTTGCCTGAGCTTTAAATCACGTCTTACCAACCTCCCTCGACCGGACATGGGAACCGGTTGAAGCAGCTTTTACACAACCATCCTAAAATGATCCCCAAACGTACATTTCTCTTGCCTTATGAGGGGGTCTGATTAAAATGGACTGTCAATATCCACACGTTAAGTCGTCCGGGTAAGAACGCATGTGCGTGTAAAGACGTGCGCACGCTGCGTCGAATCTCAAATCACAAATATTCAAAAATGTCAGAGGCGATCGGAGGATACGTTTTGACGTATTAAAAGCCGCGTTTTCTCGACCTTTCACTGCATATAATATAAAATTACCTCGTAAGCTACATGCAATTTTTACGTGGTGACAAAATATAATACTTACAGAGAATTACGAAAGAGCTAACTCGGCTTAATCTACGGAAATGAGGTTAGCATAAGAATAATTTGCGTGATCGTTAAAGAGCTTACCAATGGTTCGCTAATCGATTATGCGCCACTAGTCTTTGCCCGGAACTTCGTCCGCGTTTCCATTTTTGGTCTTCTTTTTTAATTCCGCGGGAACGAATTATTATCCATAGCTAAAAGGTATCCCTTGTATTTCCAGACTGTAAACTATATCTCTAAGTAACATATTTTTTGACGTGACAACGTCTTATAAATTGGTTTGCCGGGTGACACTTCAAGAAACTGCGTTACGCTCCGCTCACGTTATGCGCTCACAATGAGAGCGAGTGAGAGGCACGTGTCCCTTCAACTCGGGCATGGTTAGCCCGCCTAAGAGCGAGAGAGACAGACATAAAAAGTGAAAGGCACGCGTCCCTTTGTAGTAAACGCTGTTTCATTGTACGCAAATGTATTGCAAGTTATTGTATGTATATTTGTATATAAATACGTATGTATGTGTAAAGGTAAAAATAAAATTTTGTTAATATGAAATTCAGTGCGAGATTCTTTGTATAAATTAATGTTTTAAATATAATTCTTTGTATAAATAAATGTTTTAAATTGTTACTATTATTTCATCCTTCTTTCTTCTATACGAATGAATATTCACATTAAAATTATTTTACCACTCAAAGTCGTTGTCACGTAAAACTTTCGCCCGTATACCGACTTTACAGGCAACCAATTTTTTTATCAGTATGCTATTGCTTTACATAGGTTACGAAGTTTATTTTTTAAAACTTAGCAGGTATGGTCGCCGGGAGTTTTTCCGGTACACATAAAAAGTGCCCTACGTCCAATAAAGCAAGCGATATTTCAGCATGATTGATCGAGATGCCAAATCTCAACAACTCAGGTTTGGTCAACCAGTGGGTTGATCCGAACGAAACAATAGGATAATATTAGTATGGATAATATTAATACCTTCTACTCGCATCAGTATAGACAATGGCGCCTTGACCCAGTTGATATGGAAAACGGCTCCTGAACGATCGGAAATTGTCGTTTTCTGAAATCCAATCGGCTCTACCGTCGCTTTGTATACGCTATACGAATATGTGTATATCTTTCCGTTCTTCGCTTGATGGAGAACGGTAATTGACTTGTCGTCTAATCGATTGCCGTGACGCAGTTGAATGTGTTGCTCACGCACCAAAATTAAAAATAAAGTATTATATCGAGCCATTAGCGTAACAAACACAAATTTTACAGGATTAGTAGTTCGTTGTATCAGAGCTCGTCCGGGGAAATATTTTCGCCATTCTTATTTCTGCCGCCTAGCACCATTGTTGCAATGCGGTGTACCGGTTTGAAGGGCGTGGTTGCCGGTGAATTAACAGGCACATAAGGTTTAACATTACGTTGCAGGACGTGTTCCTTGCATGCTCTGGTAAGTGTTATTTCAATGATGCATACGCTTACCTCTTATAAATAAGATTCAATAACGCATTTTTGAAGAAAAAAATATATGACTTCCATTCGTCGTCATTACCATCATCACATCAACCCTTTACCGGCCCCACTGAAAAGCACGGGTTCCACAATGAGAAGGAATTATTTTTATCGACATTTTAATCGTCGTTTTTACAATAGGTAAGTACTCTTAAATGTCAATCATAAAATATTGATCATTACAAAGAAAAGTTAGCTTATAGTCACGTATATAGAGATAAAACTTGCTTTTAACAGCATGTTATTTGGGTATTATAATTCAGGAATTCTAATTAGTCATGGAATATGTATATATCGGGATTTAAGGGAAATGTATAAGTACAGTTACCCGCGTAGACAATATAAAATTAGACGACCGCAGTGTAGCGCAGGTGAAACCGTGGGGACAAACTAGTTTCTTATAAAGATCACTAGAAATAAATGCGGCTGAGGTGTGGTAGAGACTACTAACATTTCTTAAATCAGGATTATATTAAAATGTCGGTTTATTCAACACACTTCGACGTCCTACAATAAAGGATGTAATTTTTAAACAAAACGTTATTTTTAAAATTAGTATAATAATACTGCTTTTAGTGACGATAGTAAGGGAGCTGAAGTCCTTAACGGTAAATCAACCAATCATTCGAACTCAATGCTACAAAAAAACTACCTTCAACCATTGCTTGTCCATTAAAATAATATAATAAATAAATACGGAAATCGGTTTTGTTTTTCCTTAAGTGTAATGTAATGTTAGATTTGAGAATTTACTTGGTAATATAAATGTATGATATAAAATAGGTATACTAAATAAAACCTTTATTAATCCATAAACAGGTTATTATTGTATTAATATACATATGTTTTAGAAACCAGAGGATAAATTAATAAGTCTGATACATAATTAACAATGCGTGGGACCTAACACGTTTTGGATTGCAAGTTATAATTGATTATTTATTGATCACCCAAAACCAATGCTGTATTTAATTTACAATGAACATCAAGTACGGTCATTGTAAACGTTAGCTAATTTTGTTCGTTGAATTTGGATTGAATCCTACCTATCTTTAAGCATATCTAGTTAAAACTTGTTGACTTTTAGCAAATTTTGGACGTATTTAGAATTTGGATTGAACTAAATCTATCTATAGGACAGTTTAAACACGAGTTAGAGAAAATCTTATTAAGAATAGTTCTTACTGTGGGCCTTTGGAAAAATAAGCATTTACTGCTGCTCAAAAATGCATATCTATTAGGTTAAGTTAGATCAGAAATATTCTTGAATTCATAATCAATATACCTGTTACACTTAAACAACGTCTTTAAAGTTTTAAAGACAAGACTTTAATGTAATATGCCAACCTACATATAGTTTAAATGTTGTTTACGTGTAACAAAAGGTCGAGGTCCAACCTTAATAGGACCTTAATAGTCTATCTTCCTGAACATAAAGTCTGTTGTGAGATTAAACGCTTTTTAATTTACTTCTATAGTTTTATTAAAACGTATTTTAAGAGTGTAGAATAGATAATAAAGGCTGACAAAGTCGCGGGCAGTTGCTTTTCTATAAGAGTGTATCTATATTATAAGGTAAAAATTCGATAATGGCATATTAGGATTGAATTGAAAATTGAATTGATTCATCTATTCAATCATTTTTTTTATTTTATTTACCTGTTTACATGGTCAATATATATTACTCATTATATAAGGGAATTATCACTTTTTGTTACTTCGAAACGGTGGCGTTCTTAAGGTAGTAAGATGTTTACCGGGTCATCTTCAAATCATAATGCTTCCAATTATGAACGCGTAGAAGATACAAAGTAAGCATTACACTGTGCCTTACACGCATCTACTAGTTAATTCTGGGTACGGAACCGGAGTCCAAGGTTGGCGCGTTTAATAATAAGCACTTTATTTTCATACATTTAGTAGGTTTCGAACTTTGCAATGACAAAGCCAAACCAACAAGTAAGTCTTCAAGTATGAAGGAGACATGTTGTGTTGGATCCACATAACGTGAGCAAAGGCAGGAAGGAAAAAATAAATATGCTCACGATACCGACTATATCGTGCGTCGTGTCGTGACGGCAGATAACAGTACTGTAACACGAGACGACGAAGGAAATAAAATGGAGAACTGTTAGCCGCGTACTCTAAACTACTACCATCTACTGCGATCACCTGTCCCTTTCACACCGTAGTGATAATGGGCAAACCCTTCCCTGAATTCCAGCAGTGGATTATTATAAGCTATAAATAAAGATACGTACTAGCAGACAAATCTATTTTGTGTAATCTATGTTGTTTATATATAACGAATAATCTGAGCTTATTGTACATTGCATATCATTGGCTTCCGCAAGTTAACTTCTATTCAATACTTTGAACTTTATCATTTTATCTAATCAGCACAGTGTCTGAGTCACCGGTTACGTTTTGTTGTACAGGCGTTAGTTTTTTTATTCGTATATTCGCCGATGACGCAGCGGAATGATGGACCGGCGCGGCGGCCTTGGCTGAGGTACCTAGTATAGCTGGAGAGCTGGTGGAATCAATGTCGAGGAAGCTTTTAGCTTATAACAAGATAGTTGTTGTACGTTATGTGAGTATGGTTTATACCCAGATACTATTTTGTTTAAACAACTCTATCGCCTCTAACTGATATCTCTACCTATAGAGTGGGAACTGCAATAATAGTCGAATCGGTGAAATTTGTTTGTTCCCACCACATCCCGGCTTTTAGTCCAACTCATAACCGAACCGAGATAAACGCTAGTTAGTGTTTAGCTCGGTTCGGTTTAAGAGTTCAATTCATGTGTATGTGTACCTACACATACACACGAGTTATATTATAAAATTATTACATAAATAAATTGCATTTTAGCATGTTTTTTACCACTAAGCAGCTTGCAGGTATAGTTTGCCATGCTTAGATATCAAGGTTTCTTATTATTACACACTTGAAATTTTTGTTAATCACCTCTTAAAATTGTCCACCTGCTCTCTAATGAATTCGCTTGATTAATAAGTTCAAGGTCCGCAACTATATGCGGCTTCTGTTAATACACGGTAAATACTATTATATTCGCCTTTATAGAAAATTTTCTATAAGTTATTGGGATATAATAAAAAGGCATGCAATGGTAATTTATTTTATGTACCTTGAAGTGTACCTGTAAAATGTTAGTATTAGTTTTTCATGTTCAGTGAAGGAGGCAAACGATACTTTCAACTTGATCAAGCACCTGTTGAAATTTGTTCATCAGTTCTATGACTAGCAAATCATGATTTTGATAAGTTCAAGGGCCGGTGGTGTATGTAGGCGGCTTCTGTTGTTATTACTCGGTTAATACAATTACGCTCCCCTGTATGGATTTTTTTGTGGGTTATAATGAAATGCTGCCAATGATAATATTCTTTACCTTGAACTGCTGAACTGAACGTATGCTGTTTACCTAATTTTTATTCGTATTACTTAATTTTACGAAACTACTTGTAAAATCTCCTGGACCAAACGAACCGATGATAGAGTCACTAACTGATTGAATTGACGTTTCAAAAGTGCTTATGACTGAGACGTCAATTTTTTTTTATTGTGGTCGGTTGCGCTCCATTATTGGAGTATACATGAATTACATGAATTTTGTTTTTTTTTGTATGTAAACTAACTATTTTCAAGCACCACGGAATTGCTCTTTAGGCTCCTCGTGTAATTAATACTCCGGAACGATTCATTTGACTTCTATTGTTAGTACGCGGTAAATACTATTATTATTACATTCACCCGTATGAAGTCCTTTGTGGGTTGTAATGGAAATGGGGCTGTGATGTTTTTTTTTGTATGTACTGGCCAATACACATGATTTCTCTTACAAACAGTTGGGCAGGTGTTTATAAGTCATCATACATGTCTTCTTTACGAATGTAATATTACCTTCCATCGTCCAGGGCCACATAATGAAGTCCTGCAACTCAGCAAATGAACCTGTTGAGCCATATATTGAGCCACATATTCAACCTGGACTGGTTTTCACCGACCCAAGTCTTATTAAACCAGAGCAGACTTGCAATAATTACAAAGTTTCTATTATTTCTAATACCACCATCACACGGGTTTATTTTCAACAAATTATTGTTATCAAAAACTATGAAATTGATGCTATATGAAGTTCTTGACCTTAGATAAAGAGTAAGATTACTAGATTTAGGGTCCAAATTTCCGTGTTCTGTTTTTAAAAAAATCCCCATGCACCCACGCATTCATACTAACACATTCATACTGATCCTCAAAAAGAAACAGTGCACAGTAACGTTAACGTACAATCGTGAAGTTCTTTTCACTATTTTGTACACACAAACACACACACGCACTTATTAAATTTCATATCATAATATTTTTATGAAGAAATCTGAAACTGACTGTTGACTTGCATATTATCTTAAGTAAACTAGTGATATTATAAATAGTTTTTCCTTCATAGTAGCCACAGTAAACAGGCCATTA
This sequence comes from Pararge aegeria, assembly GCF_905163445.1. Taxonomy (NCBI): domain Eukaryota; kingdom Metazoa; phylum Arthropoda; class Insecta; order Lepidoptera; family Nymphalidae; genus Pararge; species Pararge aegeria. The sequence continues at coordinate 16,263,064 of NC_053186.1, forward strand.
ACGCTGTCGTTAATTGTAGTCGGCGAGTTATTTCGCACCTCGACACCTATTATTATGTACTTTGTATATTATAGCCTACTCACCAATTGTTATTATTATATTTTGGATGGTTTCATAAGTACGGTGTATAGAGAGTTTTACGCAGTTTTAATGCTCATTAGCTTCTGTTATTACTAAAACCTTTGAACAGGGCTTGTTGCCTATTTACTACTCCTAAACATATGTCGTTATTTTTTCTTGCGATAGAATTTTCTAAATAAAATCTCGTCCATTAAAAGGGAATATTTATGTCTCGAAGAGAAATTCCACCGTGAGTGAATTAATTCTTTAGCTCCGTAGTTGTCCCATTTTCTTGGCAGGTTACTCACCTTTCTAGTGACTTTTCTTTGTTTCAAAACTCTGGGAAACAAAGGGACCAAGATGGGAAAATATTGTCCTCGCAAATATGCATACTAAATTCTCGTTTCTGAGTCAAATAAATGGACGATGTGCTGTGGACTCGCTGGTTATAGTGCACTTACTTGTACCGTTTAAAGACATTTTGCATCGGTAGTGATATTATACCACTCTTATTTATCTATGCTATTTGCCATTTCAAGTACTTACCAAAGACATAAGTTTATGAGATCTGAATAATGGTTAAATACATTCGAAACCTCCGGCCAGTGACGCGTTATTAATATTTCTAATCAATTTTTTTTTTGTTTTACCAGTGTATTTGTTTTGTATTGTAAGAATTTACAAATGTTACAATACATTTTTAATTTCAAAACATTTATCATGGATTTTAAAGTAAGATTTTCGTGGTTAATCAACATTTCTTAAATATAGTTAAACGGGTACATACCACGATCATATTTTGAATTTGTCGATATTTCGACCCAGTTGCATTGATCGTGGTCGTGGTTTATTATGGACTTTTAGGCTTTATTTATCTTAATTTTTTTAAAGTGCAAGACCGAAGAAGAAGATGGCAGGGCACAGCATTGTCACAATACTTCTTAGGGTCTATCTAAAAAGGGATTTTTTTTAACCTCCTATTGTAACTAAATACAAACAATTTCCATACGGTAGAAGAACCACCAGCCATCCAAGTAAGTGGTAGGAATGATTTGTTTCTGCGACGCCATGATACTATCAGGGGATAGGGAAGGGTGTATTTTTGGTTTCGAATAACTCTTCATTATATTGCTCGTTAGAGACGATAGATATAATAACTAGGGCATTGTAGTTTCTTGGCGATTGTCTAGTGGGAAAGGCTTCTTCTTCCTTTACGGGAGCCCCGAGTTCGAGCCCCGGCACGAACCTCTAACTTTTCGGAGTTATGTGCGTTTTTAATTTAAGCAATTACATATCACTTGCTATAACGGTGAAGGAAAACATCGTGAGGAAACCGGCATTTCTGAAGGTTCTCAGCAATGTTTTCGAGGGCGAGAAAAGTTCACCAATCCGCACTTCGCCAGCGTGGTGGACTACGGCCTAAAAACCCTTCTCATTCTGGGAGGGGGATCCGTGTACTGAAGGGTCGCGTATGGTTTTACGTAGTTTCTACGATGTTTGATTTAATATAGTGATATATTTCATGCAAAACTTTAATCCAATTCGGAAAATAAAGTATTGCCCTCCTTGCATAACTAAAATAATAATTAAGGGCTGGGTAATTTAAAAATTTATCACCAAAATTAACATTCCGCCGCACTGCGAAAAACTTCAGATCGAGCTGTATCGAGTTGTTTTTTTATCCTTTTGGTCCATAATACAAGTTTTATGCAACATCCAATTAAGCAGCTACATAATACCGTTTTAACCGACCTTGCAAGTGCCTTAAGTGAAATACGGTGTCGCCTTATAAGCGGGAGGTCTGGTCCCAGCTCGGTTCTTATGAGTATTAATAAATATGTAATTTAATTGTCTCATGTATGGTCCGCTTAGCGACTTCGGCCGAAGCTAGTAGCAAACGAAGAAAATTTGCAATCGGTTAGGATAAAGGCTGTAATTAACATATTAAACTTTTTACCCGGCTAATTTTGTTGTGGGCTCTTCTCTTCTCACCTTCTCTGCTCTTCTCACCCTGGTCTAGGGTGCGTTTGGAACCCTCGTAGCTTTAAGTTTAAGTTGTCGAACGAAGTTACCACCAGTAAAGTGCCTGTGAATAGTGCCTGTAAAAGTGCCTGTGAATAGGCCTACATGAATAAAGAATATTTGAATTTGAATTACTAATTTATAAAGCTGAAGAATTCGTTTGATCGTTTATTTGTTTGTTTCCTTGAACGCGATGATCTCAAGAACTACTGGTCCGATATGAAAAATTATTTAAGTGTTGTATAGCCTATTTATATTATCACGCTTAAGCCAATAGTTTGTTAGCACCATTGAAGAATGTTTCAAAATCGGGGTTTTTTTTTTTTTCTTTTGTGAGCTCCCGCTGCGTGCTCTGCGTAAACGGTTAATCGGTTCGATAAAATCATATATAGCAAAAGTTCTAAAAAAAAAGTCCGCGACATCATATGTCGATCATTTAAGGTTGAGTTACACGCAAGACGAAGTCGCGGGGACCCGTAATTAGACTAAACTTACGAAGAAGGGGTTTCTTAGTTTTATTCTATAGTAAAACTATAGATAGGTTACAGCGTAAATTTTTTTTATTAGGTGAATACAAATCAGGCGTATAGGTAAACGAGTAGCTCGTTTGTTCACTTTATTAAAAAAAACCTCACGCCCTTAAACCAGTTACATAATACTATTTTTACAGACCTCGCAAATCGCCTTAAGTGCTTTCGTTCAGTGTTTCGAAGTAGGGTGCAATGTTTTCAACGTCCATTACTATAATGGGAATTACAGCCTGCATACAAGTTGTGCTTGCACTTAATAACTTTACGGTTATTTGCTAACTTTTAACTGGCCCTTGGATACAAAGCTGTACTTAACAACTTGTAAGGAAGTGATATTCTGTATGCTACTAGAATAACTGGTGCTATTTTGTATATTTAACACAAGTTTTTTAAGCTCGTCTTGTATGTAATATATTATATGTAACGGAATCTTTAAAATAAATTTTCATACAGTTCCAGATATCTAAATAATTTGAAAAACGCACGTGTTAAGAACTAACGAAACTGCAATATTTTGAATACAGCGTGTTATAAAACTTAAAATTTTTTACGCAGGTGACACATATTTTTAAAACAAAGTCCGTAATCAATTTTCTCTTTTATTTTCAGGTAAGAAATCTAATCGTAGTCCACGCACAATTTCGTTATTCTCTGCAGTGAAGCCAAGAGGTAATTCGTGTATACATATTTTTAAACTCTGTATTGCCACACAAAAAAAGGTTTTCAAAAGGCGGACTTAATGCTAAATCATGTTCTATAAACCATACCAGTAGGTATATTTACCAGTAGGTACGTAGGAACTTGCACGCTCTTTGTCTTTTGTTTTTTATTCTATTTTATTTTATCCTCAGACGCCACCATATTTAAAAGGGCGATTCAACTTTCTTGGTAGCAATGTTCAGTGCTATTTGAGGGCTAAGGATGACAACAGGTTGCATGTTCCTGCCAGTCACTCGCATGCGTATGGAAATTCTTTTACAGTCAAGGTGGTTATACTCTGGAATGGATTGCCAAGAGACATAAGACAGTCTAAATCATTAAGCATCTTCAAAAGTCGTTTAAAAGAATATTATTTATCTACGGAGTCATAAACTAATATATTTGCTCTGTATGTATTTGTGTATATTTATATTTATTTATATATATATATATGTTTATATGTGTATGTATTTATTTCTGTATTATTTGTATTTGTATTAGCTGTTTATGTATTATTGTTATATATAGTAGATGTAGTTTATGTTATATATTTTTCAAATTGCACTATCCCGTTTCCATACTCCTGTTCTTCTTTCATTAAGGGTTGTCTGGAGGAGATCGCTTAAAGCGATAAGACCGCCTTTGCGCATTGTTATTCTTCTTATATTTATGTTTTCAATTTATATTATAAATTGTGTGCAATAAAGAATTTATCTATCTATCTATCTATTGTATATTTATTTATTATGATTTTATAAATAAATAAATATACTACGACAATACACACATCGCCTTATAGCCCCAAAGTAAGCGTAGCTTGTGTTATGGGTACTAAGATGACTGATGAATAGTTTTATGAATAATATACATAAATACTTAGAATATACGTATAAACACCCAGACACTGAAAAACATTCATGCTCATTACACAAACATTTTCCATTAGTGGGAATCGAACCTACAACCTTGGGCTCAGTAAGCAGGGTCGCTGCAAACTGCGCCAATCGGCCGTCAATTTATTATGATTTAAAATAAACTAATCACATTTTTTTTTGTTTGTTGAATACTGAGTTAAAAATAATTTTAAAATACAGTTCTCATCAGACTCTAGTCATCGTGTGTAATGAAGAGTCAACAAAACCAATAAATCCGTAATACCGTCGTAACGTAAGCTATTTAGGAGTGTCAGTTCCCACGTCCCACCTTCATCATCAAATCAGCACAATGATATCATATTCGTCTATTGTCATCTAAACCACACACACCTGTGTGATAACCGATTCAGCTAAATTGAAAGTAGCTTTAAATTGTCAAAATTTCAACTGGACCGATTGTCATAGATAAGCTAGTTAGTAAAGCATTTAATGATAGAATTTTGAGAAATGATAAAACAGAATAAATCGAATGTAATGCAATCTATCATACCTACTAAAAATAGTAAAAAACGCATTGATTGTGATTTCCAAAAGACTGCTTTTTATTAAGCTCGTAACTATGATTACTTTAACAATTTTTAGTTTCATATTTCTACCCTTTAGGGGCTGGATTCATTCTTCCCATTGAAATTACCCCTTCAGGTAGGTATACCCGACTCATTAAATTCGGCGTACAATTAGCGGATATATTATGGTGTAAAAAACACAATTAACATTGTCGAATCTTTAGAATCTTTCGGCTTTCTTCAAGTTGGATTAAAATGCAAAAGTTTTTAGTTTTATTTTTCAATGACCATGTATATCATTAAAAATGACGTATTTATGAATAGAAAATGCTCTTTTATAAATTATATAAGTAAACGACTATCCAGTAGAAATTAATTGTCTAGTATTTTAATTTACCGTGACTATGTTATTCATGATTGGTTAACTGACTACAGTTAATTTCCGTAAACTACTATTCAATCAGTTTTTACAATTCAGGAAATGTATTATCTGTAGCACATTGTTAATTTTTTCGTGTTTCCATTGTAGTTCTTATATTTCTCAACTAGCCCCCTACTATTAAGCGTTTCTTACTAGATCTATATACGGGGCTAACTTCCAACTCAAATTTACATTCTGAACTATACACATTGACGATAGTAGGTAAATCTAAAGCATTTAATCAAATATTTTTTTTGGAATAGCTAAATTTCAGTGTACCTATTAGACTTTTTTTTTATTTTGCTAGAGTCATTTACCGCAACAATGAATTAATTTAATACCACAGTCGCACTTCGATGTCCGTATTTGCTCTAAAGTGTAGTGAGTAAATAATTAACCTAAATGGCCGTCAAATTGTACCTACTTAAATATCTATTCCATTTGCATTTTTGGTTATTTTTCGCTTTGTACAACAAAAGTGTATAAATTCATTTAATTATTTTCTTCAATATTTCTTACTATAATTTTCTTTTATATTTAACTTATATAGAATACCTACTATCAACTACTGCAAATTTTCTGGATTGGTTGTGTAAAACGAAAAGATGCCGCCTTGTTCACTAATAATAATTTGATTCCGATATCGGCGCCAACTGTTGTGCTCTTAAGACATCACTCGTGTGCGACATTTTGAGTACCTTGGGTACAGTGCAGCCGGGTGTGCCTTTAAGTTAAAAGTCAGTTTGTTATTATAATCATAAAATATGTGGCTTTTTGTGTACCTGTGCGATCAGGAGCAATTAAGGTCGAAACGACGGTTGGAGAGGACTTTGGTCTCGTGTGTATAGGCTTTTCTTACCGGTGTTCTGTCGGATATGTGTTTCTACATATTGTTTTGTTTCGCAAACTGCACCTTTGCTTTCCTTTCTTACATCCTTACGGCTATTGTGTGCGTTTTTTTTACAACGACTGCGTCTAAATCAACATTAACAATAGAACGCTTTCCTCATAACACACTGTAGGTATAAATAAACTTTCGAATTTTCAATTAACTGTTTTTGTTCTTCATTTAATGACTATTGATGACATAAAAAACCCTTTTTTTGAGTTTACCTCATCCGTTTGTATTCAATTTTGTTTAATATGCACAACCTGCAATATATTATGAACCCTTGCTACTACTACTACTCTACTGCGTTGGAGGTACACCGAACAGTATGGGCACTTTAACCCACAGAATTAAGAACATACAGAACCCTCATTCAGCCACTACTGTATGTCCAAAAACAGTAAAAACGCCCCACGCACGTCAAACGTCTCACTTGATACCCTTGGAATGTTGCTAGCTCACAAACTTCGCATTTCCCATTTTATGGTAAACGTTGAGAACTTTACAGGTTAAATAATTACTGTCAACTGATAAATGCAATGAAGTAATTGACTAACCGGCTGCTCGAGAAACTATATTAAAGTGTAATGGTATTTGACGCTGCAATATTAGTCGTGTTTACGGTTTCTGTCTGTTCTGAATTCTGTGCTTTAACCATTAGTAGTTTAGAACAAATGGAAGTCAGTTTCTTATTTCTTTTTAATTTGCATTATTTAATGGGCGTGCAGTGTCTGGCTTACTACTACTTTGTTTTCTTAGAAATCCAGATCGCCACAATCCCTGAGCTAAACGTAATTAATTCTAATTTGGTATGTAGGCGGAAGCGACAATTGCAAATTGTATCCAGTTTTATTAATGAATGGCTATTTTTAACACATTTAATGAATTTTAAATGCCTATGCTATTGAAGCTCTATTTTTTTCCCGTGTTTTACGGATTATATTAAAGTTCTCGCCAGTAGGTACTTGACGTTATTTCATTTACATAAAGAATAAAATCTGGATCGAATTTAGCGAGAATGTTTTCGTATTTAAAACTGATTAATATACTTAAATAAAATTGGGTATCAAACATCGGGTTGATTTTATCTTTTTTATGAGGTTACTTTACAATTGTTTATGTATATGCGTGTTTAAATGCGCCGCATTATATACCCATAAAATCGATTTTTAGTGTAGCTGTTAAGTATGTGCGATCTTTATTTCCAGCATCTATCTATGTAATATATAAAAGAGAAAGTGTGTGGGTATGTTCCGTATAGGCTCCGAAACGGCTGGACCGATTTTAATGAAACTTTCAGGGAATCTCCGCATTGACCTGGCGAGTAATCCTGTAAAGTTTGGTGACGATCGGAGCTCTCCTATTTTTGAACTGTCAAACTGTCAAATACAGCTTTTATTTACTATGATGATATTCTTTTGTTGGGTGTACATGGGTGTAGATAATGATCTTCACCCGCTCGAGAAGAGAATAGAAGAGAATGAATACGGAAATAAATAAATGATTTAATATATTATGAGACTTAAAATAAAAATTTAATGATGTAAGTTTATTGTTTAAATAAAATAAAGCAAAATCTAGCCCGGCGAAGCGGGCTGGGTACGCTAGTATATATATAAAATTTAATATATAAGTTGCTCACGAAACATTGCAGTATGCGTCAATTATTAATCAATCTTATCTGAATTATTCAGAGATATTGATGAGAGATTTAATATAGTACAGTGCAATCCTTATGTCAATTATTAGTATTAGTATATTTGTCGTAGTATATTTATATTTATTCTCATCATCATCATATAAACCAGGGTCTCCTCCCACAATGAGGAGGGGCTAAGGCCCTAGTCCGCTGGCCCAGTGCGGACTGGTGGACTCCACATACCTTTGAGAACATAATAGAGAACTCTCAGGCATGCAGGTTTCCTCACGATGCCCTCCTTCATCGTTTAAGCGAGTTATATTTTAGTTGACTTACAGTAACCGAGGGTTTGAAATTCTACGTTTTAAAGTTTTTATATATTTTTGCGGATAACTAATTTGTACACGTTAAAAAGAAATTAAAGGATTGTATACAATTTAGTTTAACTTTAAATGTATTTTTTACTAAGGTGTCCTATAAAAACGCATGACAGTATAGCTACAAGTAGTAGTAGTAGTACTGAGTAGAAGTAAAACCCCATATTGACCTATAAATTTGCATTAACGTAACAAAGGTATTGGTATGTGAATTAATTAATGTCACGTGTAAGCAGCTCCAGTCGCCGTTGCGGCGTCGGTATCAATAAACGTAATAACGTGATAGCGGTGGCTTGGGAGAGGGTTCACGTTGTGGACACACTTATATAATGTATTTTACCTTGTTTTTTTGGTTGCCTGTGTGTCTGTGCTCAGGAACTTGACAGTCTTGTGCGGTCGTCATCGGTGGCGTGCACTTCATACATGCGCAAAACCACTGCCTACCCTAAATCTGATATGTAACTCGTATTGGAGGAGGATTTTTGCCATTTTATGCAATCTTCCTACCGTATGCATACCCCGGTAAGAAACCCAGTGCACGCCACTGGTCGTCGAAATTTTAGAATATATGTTTAGCTGGATGAAACGTTTGTTATCCACGTTTCTGATACTTACCGCTAAGGTGTGGAACCCTCTCCAGCCATCCTTGTTGCACCTTTGTGCCACGTTTAATTTGAATATCTTCAAAGCATAAGTGAATAGGCATTTTCTAGAGAAGCGTCCTACCTCTACCTCATCATTGCTTTTGGTGACGCATGATTTTTGTCAAACGTTAGCCTATCTGTAAAAAAAAGTTGAATGAATGAATGAATACACTTTTATTGTACACCACAACAAATTGTTAATAAAAAGTTCATATTCATCGACGTTATCAACCCATTATCGGTGTATTCATTCAAGTGATAAATCTAATGCTTAAAACTCCATAACTTTAATAAGTTTAGAACTTCGCATCGTTAATAGAACTCGTTCCCCACCTAGTGAGGCGGAATTCTAACACCTAAGCCATCACCGGGTATTATTACCCGCGAGCCCGAGTGAGGTGGCAATGTCTCGGGGGATAACTCACACTCTGCCATGCCAAGTTTTAATAGTTTTTATTGGAAAATTCCAAACACACGTGCACCTTAATGTTTCATTACGTAATTTCCACTCGGTTGTCAAAGTGCTCAACAACTAAACAGACAGTTTGAGGCCATTGATTAATCAGTAATATTGATAACTAGCTTCTGCCAGCGACTTCGTCTTCTCGCGACGTTGTCGTTTTGCGTGGATTTCAGAATTGGGGTCTAAAGCTTCGCCCGTTAAAAAAATTTTATCCTACCACGGGAACGTTTTGAGAGATCGGTATAGAATGTCCTTTTCCATAGCATACGCTTACCAAATATCTGAGATGTCTGCCCGCGGCTTAGATCGTAAACTATTTTCATTTTTCCCTCGGGAACTACTTAAGGAATGTGGATAAGGTAGCCTGTTCTTTTCTATGTCAAAGGCTACATGCATGTCAAATTTCATCCAAATCCGTTCAGCCGTTTTTGCGTGATTGAGTAACAAACATTAAAACTTTTACGTATTTTATAATATAAGTAGGATATATATAAATATATATATATACAACAACGTAACGCAATACCGGAGTGAGACAGATATTAACGAAATTTTGCATAGGTTCCGCTAGCTTCCTGGTGAACTTTCTAATCCGGGAAAATAAACGAATTTTGGGCTATATAAAAAAAACGTAAATACGCGGATAAAGTTGCGTTTGTAATGGATTATGTATGTATGTATTATTAGTATGGATTATGTACACAGGGCAAGTTCTCCATAATATATCTTTTATTTCGGCGGTATACCAATCGGGGGCAATGCGAAAGTTATTGTTTTCGTCGTGGGATATAAAAAAAAATCTTGTGATCCCTATCCCTAATCTGCAATCTAGGGACGCAATTATCTTGGGTTGACCGATTTCCCTGGAGCCTTTGACGAAATATAATATCGCTGTAATAAAGGCACAGAAAATCTTTTTTGAAGTCTCCACAAAATTAATAACACCCACTTGCTTGCTCGCTTATTAATTTGAAATGTGAATATAATCTGAGCAAATAAAAATGTCGGCTCGGCGCAGCGGTTATGTCTGGTCCTTAGATCGATTCTTAATAATCGAGATGTCGATCTTTAAACATTGAAATCAGAATATTGTTGCCACAGTTAACTGAATTTGCACTGGGTAAAGATAAAATCCATCGAGGTGGACAGATGTTAACAAAGAGTAGCTGGAACAGAGTAGCAATAGAGGGGAATCCTTAGCTAAAACCTATGTTCAGTCGCACGTCTAGCATGGGCAGGAGACAATAATGTCCCCGGGGAAAGGATACAATTTTATCTTCTCCCAGAGATTCATCAACTCTCAGAGCATTGGCGCACAAGAAATAATATCCAAATAATATATGTGTATTGAAGAACGGGGGTAAGCTTCTCCCATTCCATGATTCCGAGCTTTAGCAGGTAGACACGTTAATTATATCCCTTTTTAAGGGGTATATAATCGGGGGATAAAATTTAGCCCCTGCAGTGTACGTCAATCGTTGATATGATGATGATGGTGATAGATAAAAATGCTCTAGCCTGTCGTTCCCGGTGTGCGCTCGCCATTAGACGGTATCTTATTGAGACTAGTACGTAGGCGTTGCTCAGTCAATAAATCCCGCCTCCGATCTAACCAGACGCGTCTATACCGTTTAAAATGTTATTTCCAATTATAGGGGTAGCCAGCAGCCAGCTAGAGACTATTGCCTATACGTAATGGCGTTTGTGGGCGTACATTAGATCTTGGTACATGTTCGTATATTAATGTTTAAGGGAAAATAACGGCTGTCCGCAATTTAGTCCGCGTAGATCGCCTGACAGACCTACCCGTGGTATGTAGGAAAACATATGGCCGTCTGCAAATAACACATTCGACAAAAGGTCTTACGTAGTGAGTGAGTGTTCATTTTATAAGCCTTTTTTTCTGTACATTCAATTATTGACTGACAAAGCAGATGATAAGAATCCGAGTTTGCCTCCTGCAGGCTGCTGCAACGTGCCGCCCTGTGGCCTAACCTGTGGCGTACGAACTCATGTGCGTGTAATAATACCGGCACGCCCTTCAGGTACAGCAACGCTGTTTGGCGGTAATCATTTATAGCTCTAGTAATCTATATATATATAAAAGAGAAAGTGTGTGGGTATGTTCCGTATAGGCTCCGAAACGGCTGGACCGATTTTAATGAAACTTTCAGGGAATCTCCGCATTGATCTGGCGAGTAATCCTGTAAAGTTTGGTGACGATCGGAGCACTCCTATTTTTGAACTGTCAAACTGCCAAATACAGCTTTTATTTACTATAATGATATTCTATTGTTGGGTGTACATGGATGTAGATAATGATCTTCACCCGCTCGAGAAAAGAATAGAAGAGAATGAATACGGAGAGAAATAAATGATTTAATATATTATGAGACAAATAAAAAAATTATGATGTAAGTTTATTGTTTAAACAAAATAAAGCAAAATCTAGCCCGGAGAAGCGGGGGTACGCTAGTACTAAATAGAGCCCCTTACCTTTTTCTAGGATTATTTCATCATATTAACTGGTGTAATAATTGGGTAGGGGTTTCTAATCCCACAGTATCGCTTGCGTCCGCAGCGGTCCCCTGCGACTAGTTTGCTGTCTTCTGTCCACCTAGTTGGGGGTGTACGAAAGCTAGGTTACCTGTGAGCGCGCGGTATTCCACTACCTTGGGATTCCAGCCTCAGTTAGCTCTCTAGGCTATGTGTTCTATGTCTTCTGCTTTTCGACTCGTTGAGAAACGTCAGTACCCCTGGTTCTTCTAAGGATATCCTCGTTTCCGTTTGGATCTCGTAGTGATACTCAGAGCATAGGTCCCTTCATCGCCCGCTGAGTGTATCTGGGCCCAGTGCTTCTTCTTAGGCCTTCATGAAATATTTACATCGTCGACGTCCACGGGAAAAGTGGCGTAGGAGAAAGTTAGTACTGTTACTCTACTTCAACGACCAAATACACAGTGATTCTTATGTGACCTTTTACGTTTCAAACTAGCCATACCTTATCACGGCCTATTGCGCAGGCGTAGATATCACCGCATTATACGTAAATACTACCTAATTAGTGAAGATTTATTGAATGACTTGAATAAATTACATAAATAAACTTATTTTCAAGTTTCTTAACAAATTTCGCACACGGGCCTATTGAATTATGTATATAGAAGCGCTATTAAAAAAAATGTTTATTGTACGCTACTGCTCAGAACTGCTCTGAAGACCGTTAGTTTCTGTATGTAGAGATGGTTGATCTATGCTGACTTTCAAACCCATCATCCTGTCGCATCGTAGGAAACGTACCTTATAAAGGGTCAGCTAACAAAGTGGCGCGTACATTTATCTATAGCGATTATAAACGGTTACTAGACAAGAGAAGGCAGTGAGCTTATTATACCTATAACGTCTAAAATACTTAGTAATAATATATTTATGTGTAAGCAGTGCCGATCCTTATGTATTCAGGACTCAATCATAATGATTGAGTTCTTAGGGGGCGTCCATAAATTACGTGAGATGTTTTTTTAAATTTTCTGTCCCTCCTTCCCCCCATGGTGAGATGGTGTGAGTTTTTAGTCAACCCCCTCCTCCAACCACCAATCTCACGTGAGATTTTTCAAAATGTTAGTTTTTTTCGTAAACGCGTTGGGTTGTTATTTAAAAAAGAAAAAAAAAATTGCTTCGTATTTTACTTACGACTAGTTAAGACTAGTAATCAATATTGCTGAGAGTTTAATTTTAAGTGTGATCAAAATGAAAAAAAAAATTGCATGATATTTGCCGGGAAACACCCCTCCCCCCCCTCTCTAAAACGTAAGATTAGATGATATTCGAATCAACCCCCTCCCCCCCTTAAACAAACGCTCCTTTACCCTCTCAAAGCCTTGTAGCAGAACGTAAACGTAAAGCGGAACGTTATTATAATATCTTAAAAGCTAATATCGCTCAAGAGCTAAAAAGTCACGAAGTATCTAGCGCATAAGGGAAGAGTGGTGTCGTTTCTATTAATATAACCCATTACCTGTTCTTTACATTGTTCAATATTAGGAAGGCGCGTTGTGTATCTCTTTTGGTAAACCATTTGATTTTTACTAAGGATAATAGGGTCGACACTGTATTAAAAACCTAATGCATAAACAAGTGCATAGTTACAATACTTGATACACAACGTTTCTTATCATATTCAGATTGCGGACCCTTCGATGAAAGTAACGTCGGTTACTCGCCAATTCGTCGATTTTTATCGAGTCTTTTGCATTTACATTTTGAATTAAACTACGTAGTTACTTAATGTGTAATTTTATTCATTTAAATAGCAATAAGTATCTTTTCGGGTACTTGATAAAAATAATTACAGCCTCGCTTTTTTGATTTAGGTTTTAAATGAGTGACAACCCTAGGGAGTAGCTGCACATCTTGTTACACAAAGTTACTTATCAAAACCAGCTTTTGATTCCGGACAGCTCGGTGGAGCAACATCGGTCTCTCGCCGAGTCGTCACTTTTTATCGACTCGTCTTACTAGTCGAGTCTCAACTCGGGTTTTAAATGTTGCCTTAATGTTTCAAGTTTTAGCTTTAACCTCCAAACACCTGATGTAAATATGCATTTCATTAGTTTTATCAGCGGCTTAAGTGGTTTTTAAGTTAACCTGGCCGCCAAGTTAACATATTTTTTTTTTTTGGTGGAAAAGCTTTATTGCTACCTCCAATCTTCTGGCAGGACGTTTGGGTATACCCCCTAAACTAAAAACCACTATGGCATGTCCCTCTTGTTGGCTTTGTTAGACGCCCGGGGAACCCAACCAACCACCAATATGATTTGAATTACAGCCATCTTTACACTAGCTAAGTAAAGAGCTCATAATCCTCGAATTTTTATTTAACTCTTAAATAAAAATAAACCGCATTCAAATCGATCCATCTGTTTTAGAACTATTATGATTAGTCCTTCTGCACATAAATACATGGACAAAGCAGAAACAACGTAGAAAACCTCTATTTTTGAATCGTAGGTTAAGTTAAACAATGTCTAAATAATATAAAAAAATATGGATTCGTTATCTGATAATATTGTAAGCAGTGGCGTGCATAGGGTTTTCGGTCAGGGTATGCATAAAAAAAAATAGGTACTGAACATGCTATTTTGATGTTACTGTAAAATTTTATTTGTGAGTAGGTACCTAACCTAACATTGTTTGTGATACCCATGTAGATCTTCTCATCATCTCCTATTTCCAGTAGGTATAGTAAGCTCTGAGACGACCGACTAGCGAGTTTTTAAAATTGTCTGCCATTGCGGCAATTACATTAAATAATGTTTTTTAGTGTAAACAATAAACAAACATAGGTATTATTATAAATAAATAATGAAACAAAACATTGATCACTGCTATTCGCCTGTTTCTGTAAGTCAGTCAGAGCTCTTTTTACGTGCCGCTCCTTGTAGGTGCATTCCTTCCTTTACGAATAATCTCAATTAGAACCATCAGATCACACGCCGAATATAAGAACTTTCTTACACTAAGAATATTCCTCACAATCATTTACAAACAGTACACTGTCACAAAGGTTAATGTTAACAATAATAATTGTAACTATTTACAAACAACCGTACAGCAAACGAAAAAAACAGTAATTAATTCTAATTCGGTGAATATAAGTTGTTATGACAGAAGGTAAAAGGTAAACAATAATGGCGCTGAGCGATCGCCAGCAATAATGAGAATATCATAGTCAAAATATGTCCGTAATATTTTCTTAGTACACAAATGCTATTAAAAGTTGTCATTTGAAGAATATTACTTCATCAGTTACCAATGGCACCTGGTATACGTTAATAATTTATTTAACATAATTCGGCAACTTTTAATTTGGTTATTTTAATATACTTTTTGAACAAATTAGGTACTTATAAATTTCTGAAGACCTTGAATGTAATAAAATTCATTGATAAATTTTTTAACTACAAAAAAGAATTATTGCCGTTTAAAACAATAACAAACAAAGCAAATTACTTGTGCTTATAAAAAAATAAAGCATACATTTGGATTTCAAATTTCCGTAAGCAGTGCTTTTAAGATTTGCACACAAGCGAAACCCCTATACTGGAAACCTGGAAAACTCGCACACATAGAAAGAGCCAAATATTGTGTAAGCACGCACGCGATTATATCACTACACACCAGAACTTCCTTGTGTGCTGGTGCACACAAGTAACGACAGATGCATTCAATCGCCGTGCTTCTATGGAGACCGCGGCGGCGCGGCGCATTAATTCGAGCGACGAATAAACGATTTGCCCGGCAATGGATACTTAATCGTGAAAACCCCAGCTAATTTTATGAGATTTAAATTATATTTAAAGCGTTACTTTTTATTTAGGGATACTGTTTACAACTCAAAATTAAAATATAGTCGAAATATTATGCAGTTTGCCTATTTTAGTTCTAAACCATGACACGGGACTTGTCCATTGATTTACATAGAAGTGCGGCCGGTTTTAACTAGATGGCGCTTTTATAGTTTTCTATAAATTGTTTAATTTTTTTTCAATCTTTAAATTTTAAGTCGTCCTTATGGTCTGAGAGGCCCTGAGGTCAGGGTATGCACTGCTTATTTGCATCCTTAATTGCTAAGTTACACCTTGGTAGCACTTTAAGCTTAATTTTTAACTTCTTATTATTCTAACATTTTTGACGTTATTTTTTCAGAATTATAATTCTTATTCTAAACAAGTCAAGGTAAGACATATAAAACTGCTTAAGTCCAGGTTAGTTAGTACACAATTAAATTTATTAATTCTTATTAACCATGGTACAAAACACCTTGCTTTATTCTTATTCTGTTTTGTATTGCTTCATATATTTTAATATTACTAATAATCATATTTTACACAAAATCGCTAAAAAGTATGTACTTATAAGAAGGTTAATAACCATTTTGAAATATCGCTAAGCACGTAATTATATATTTACACGTGCACATATTTGTTGGCTACAATTAATTTGTCTTTAACTTAGGCATATTTTGCATAAAATAGCATTAAATTCAAATTCAATTTAAATTCAAATTCAAAATTCAAAGTTCATTTATTCCAAGTATTTATAAGCACTTTTAAAACGTCAAGTCAGTCTGTTTGTAGTGACTCTACCACCGATTCGGAAGGCAGATTCCACTGAGAAGAGCCGGCAAGAAACACAGCAGATCGCTCTTCCCCAACATCATTTTATAGTTTAACAATCTTAAGAATTTTTCTGTTTGTAAGAGATGAGAGCGGAGTGGCCTGCTTCCAAGCATCCTTGTTTTCATAAGGAATTCATTAATCGTGTAGTAACCACGATTTGTTAAATGTGTTTTAATATATTGTATTTCATTAGTTTGACCATTTCTTTACCTATATGATCTACAGTGTTTAAGTATAGACAATGTCACACCTTTGTCAATAAAATATCTTAAGAATTTTGTGTCATCATCATCGACCCTTTATCTGTCCACTACAGAGCACGAGTCTCCTCTTAGACTGAGAAGCGTTTAATCTCCCACGCTGGCCAAGTCCGGATTTTAGGAATTCACACTCAACTCTCAGGCATGCAGCAAATGTAAAAGCAAATTATATTTAATTCTTAAAACGCACATAACTTAGAAAAGTTAGAGGTGCGGGCCGGGGCTCGAACTCGGTTCTCTGAAAGTTTAATTTTGTTAAGATTAGTACATCTGTATTCTAATAAATCTATAACAGGTTCGTATGAGTCGTTCATATGAGTACATATTTTTCTGCGTCATGGTGATAACTAAAATTATTAATTTACCACAGAACCTGTGAGTACCGAGCGCTGGTTTAAGGAACCCACATGAATTACAGAAAATTTTCTGTTATTATATCACTATGCTACATCGTCACTTAAATCTAAGTCAAAGTAACTTATTAAGGACGATAATTCTTACCTCAGCTTTGTCTGCTTATGTCATCTATTAGGCTTTTATGAATCAATAAGTATTTTTCCACTATCGTGCAGTGAGGTGATCTTCTTCTTAACGCATCCTAGTCGATATAAGCAAGCCTACATCTAATTTAGAGACTATTTTATTTTTGTTGTTACTGTTTAGAGCAGCTTAGTTAAGTAGACAATTCGTACCCAAGCTTTTTTATACCGTTTATGCAATCCTTTGTTGTAACATAATCGTTTACGTAATCATTTATGTTACACAGCATTTATGCCGATTGCAGATTCTTTTACTCTCTCTCTCTCACTCGATATCAAATCACTCTCTTCAGTTTTATGTCTTATTAAACCAAGACTAAGTAACTACACAAAACAATACATTTACTCAAATCCAACAACCCGTTTATGATGTTACATAAATCATAGAGGAGCTTTTTCTGATTTTCTGTGAGATTATATTTTATCTGTCACATTTACCTATCGCAAAGCTTTTATCCTCTGCTTCGGGGATTTCAAAACCCTGAAAAATAGTTATTAGTTATCACCCGTGTACACGTCAAGTTGGAAATTACTTTAACTATACTTTGTAACTTAGCGAATCATGCATAGTCTACTAACATTACCCCTCTGTACAGTGCAGGTGCGTAAATATGCAGTTCTTCTTATATAAACCCAACACGTCGTATTGCCCAATCACCCTTTTTTTTGTGCTGGGTTCCTATCAGGTCGTAGCGTGATGTTAAAAAGCCTTATAAGCTTCCCCAAGATACGAGTTATTAAATGCAAAAAATATTTTTGAAAACCTATTTATAAGTACTTCCAGAGATTAGTGCGTTACACGAGTGCGTACAAAATCCTCTGCGTTTTAAATTACATTGATAGATAAGAATTCAATACATTTTTGCATATATGCAAAACGTTTGCAGGTGTGTCCAATCATTCGGGACCAGCTATTAATTAAGATATCTTGTCTTTGATAAAACTGTAAGATCATTGTTCTTTTTCTGTTCTAGAGCTGCTTATATTATAAGCCTTTATTATATTTCGATATCACCGGGTACCGTTGAATACCAAAGTTAATAATACATATACATAGTATTTATGTTGTATCTATATGTATTCTGTTCCGTTATGGTAATGGTATTCAATTTATAACTAATTTCTTTTGCAAGCGTTAATGAAGGCTAATTAGTAATCCTATAGTATACGTTTTGCGTTTTCCCGGAATATAAAGTACCAAGCATGTGCTACTCAGCATTTTAATTATATTGATGCAAAAAATTACTTCGATCCATTGCTCGGCGTATCTTTAACAAGTACAATATACAGCATACATTTACAATTTTTTTTCCTCATTTCAAGTAAGCCTAACCTAACCAGATTCTATTGGAATGGCAAGTTTGTATTAGATCTGTACCACTGCACTGGTTTAGACTGCAGATTCTACTAAAAAGAAGTCTGCACCCAATGAAATTGGCCAAACCTATAAATAATAAAAAAAAATAGGAATCTGCTAACTAAGGTAAGTACCCTCTTGAGCACTTGGTGTTTGAGTGTGCACCAACCCAGTACTCCATAAAGGGATTTTCCCATTTATTTTTTTCCATTAAGAGTTATTTAGTTACACACCGTTGCCGCTGTCTCCGCCGTCTGAGAAGCGTGCTTGACTTTGTGCTATTACTTCTGGCCACATATTTTCATCCATAAACACTGATAACTTACTATTAGGGATATCAACTTTATAAGCTCATATCGTTTTGCCTGTTTCATTCTTATCTTAGATAATTGAACATTTACATTAGTCTTTTCAAAGATATACTTCGAAATATCCTCTGTTGAGGCGCCTTTGTCTACATTGTATATGTAAAAAGGTACTTTATGTCTGCTGCCTTAAAACTTCCTTTTGAGTCCGTTATTCCCTTGCCCTTATTTCCTATAAACCTATTTTTAATTTCATTTTTATACGTCACCTTTAAGCCATACGGTTTGGATTTCCACGTTTTCCAGTATAAACCTACCTCGTAGCTGTCTTGCCCAAAAATAAGTCTCCAAATAGGATTGGTAGTTCCTGAGCAAGTTCAGGCATACAAGCAATTCTTATACGGATTTGCCATAAAATATGGAATAGGTATTTATATTTCAGTCACGGCAGAATGTTATGTCGAAGTTTCATCAGCATTTCGTAATGTGCCTACTTGCATTAACGTCAACGAAATCACACGTTTGTATTATTTCACAATACAATGCAAAACAAATTATTAACCCAATTATTCTCTTCACGATATAAAACTTTCAACACCCGTTTTCTTTGATCAACTATGAGAGTTTAAATGTTTTCTTCAGCATATGTATTTCGATTGTGATTTTATCAATAGTCCTCTTTTATGCAGTCCCTGAGACCCTTTTAAAAAATCACATTTCGTTTGGAACTCTGCCTTGTGATCTTTTTTTGATGCAAAGGTTTTTAGCTTTCGTACTTTGAAAAATAAATTAATTAGTGAGGAAAATTTAGCAGAGTCACGTTGAATGTTCAGTCAAAGTTTCATCAGCATGTCTTAGTTTGCGTTTTATTAACGTTAAAAAAATTGTGGTATTCTTAGTACCATTTCACATTACAATGTAAAATTAGGTACAAATTATCCTTACTTTGCAAAATAAACCCCTTTTCTTTTAACAAACTTTGTAATTTTGAATGTTTTCTGCGGCATATTCGATATAACTTGTTTTTTTTCTTGAACAATGTGGTTTGTTAGAACACTGGCGTCCTGTTTCATTTAGTTTGTAAAGCACGCAAAATTCATGGTTTCCGTAACTCTGCCCCGTGATGTTGTTTTGATAGAAAGTTTGTTCTTTTCACAGTAAAATGTAAAAATTATGTACTAATTCATCCTTGCTTTGCCATAGAAAACTCCTTTCCTTTGATTGAACTTTTTGGGTTTGAAGGTTTTCATATTCGATAAAACTTGTTTTTTTTTAACAATGTGGTTCGTTAGAATAATGGCTTGTTTCAGTTAATTTGTGGAGCCCTTCAAAAATAACCTTTTGCATAACCCTGCCCTGTGGTGTTGTTTAGATGCGAAGTTTGATGGCGTATTTTATTTTCTTTCGTACTTGTTTGTAGGTACACTTAACCCTTGCGTTAAAAAATATTAACGCACCTTTCCTTTGAACAAACTTTTTGAGTTTATATTTTCTTCGGCACATTTGGATTGTAATTACAACTTGTTTTTTTTACAATGTTGTTCGTTAGCATAATGGCGTCCTGTTTCAATTAGTTCGAGAAGCCCTTTAAATCAAGTTTTGCGTAACTCACGCCCCTTTATATTGTTTTTGATGGGAAGTTTGGTGGCTTGTTTTATTTTTTTTCTACTTGTAGGTAAAGGTATGAAGGTACACTACCTTGCTTATAAAAATATCCACAGGCCTTTTCTTTGACCAAACTTTGTGAGTTTGAATGTTTTCTTCGCCTCCTTTCGATTGTGAATGTAACTTGTTTTTTTTATTTAGTTTTGTTTCAATTACTTCCTGAAATTCTTTGAAACATTCAAGTTTTGCGTAACACTGTTTCAAAAACTTGTTTTATTCGTAAGCATAATGGCGTCCAGTTTCGTTTAGTTCGTGAAGCCCTTTAAAAAATCAAGTTTTGCGTAACCCTTTGATGTTTTTTTAATGCGAAATTTGGTCGCTTGTTTTATTTTTTTTTAGACTTTTCAAAGAAAATTAATTGGTGAAGAAAATTTCAATGGAAAGTCACGTTGTTCACACCTTTTCTTTGAACTAACTTTGTGAGTTTATATGTTTTCTTCGGCTCATTTCGATTGTAAATGTAACTTGTTTTTTTAATTAGTTATGTTTCAATTACTTCCTTAAACCCTTTGAAACATTCAAGTTTTGCGTAACTCTGCCTCTTGGTGTTTTTTGATGTGAAGTTTGATCGCTTACAATTTCAATTTGTTTGCATTTTTTCGGACTTAAAAGAGAAAATTAATTAGGAAGGAGAAGTTCTGGGGAGAGTCACATTGTTGTCATACAGGATATCCAGTACTTTGAAAAAAATCCACTAACCTTTTCTTTGATCAACCTTTGTAAGTTTTAATGTTTTCTACGGCTCATTTCGGTTCGGATTATTATAACTAGTTAAACAATATTGTTCGTTGGCATAATGGTGTCTAGTTTCGTGAAGCCCTTTAACAATACAATATTATTTTTAGTTGGTATAGTTTTTCTTCGTTTATTGCTCTGTGTCGAAATGACTATTATGGACGTTTAATACTTTGAAGTAGACATGTGCAATAGGACATGTAATCCACCTTTCCTTGATGCGGAAAAGTGTCCTGAAATTGATGATTCATTAAAGCCGAGTATTATTACCCATACACCATCTTTTCATTCAGCATGATGATCGAATGAGGACTTGTTAATTTATCTACTGTGGTATTTTAATAGTTTCATATTTTCATTGGTAAGCCTGCATTAACATCCTAGCGTATTGGTGGTATCACTTAATTTTTATAACAGCGGTTTTAAGGAAAAAAATCTATAAAGCAAGGGTACGCCTCTCTCAGGTCTGTGAGATGAATGTGGAATGTATGTGAGCTTATCGTTTTGATTTTTTATCAAAGCTTAACTTTGTAGAAAAGGGTATATCTTTTCGCAGTTTGAATTCGTTTTCTTTTTTATTGAATCATTGTCCTATCTAAATCTAAGGATCTGCACTGCTATGTTATTTATATCTCATAGACTCCTACAAAGAACGAACGAAAGAAAAAAACGAAAAGAGTGAATACGCATTTCCTTGACAAACGCGTTCCATCTTAGGCCGCATCATCACTTATGTCATTGCGGTCAAGCGCAAGTCTATAGATATGAAAAAAAACCCTCAGTACAGTTTGCAGTATGACAAATTAGACTGATGGCAGCGACACTTCTTCAAAGGGACAACGTGGTATCTCAAATGACCCGATCGAGGGCCGCCAGTCTGACCGTCTATGCTAACGAACGCCCGGTGATTAATTATTGTAACGACGCCGGCGACGTTTCTAGTCCATCCTAGCCTAGTTTATGTTGCTCTAGTATCGAGTATCTTACATGATTTAAAGTCTTGTAGTTATTTATTTCGTTTATCTACTATATAGGATCAAGGGGTTATTGCTATAGCGAGCTAAATGTACAACCGTGATATCTTTGCTCTTAAAAAAACTATGCGCTTACATTTTAGTGCAACTCGAATAATAAGTTTAAAGATTACTATACCTACTTAGCTTTAAATAAAAACCAATGACTTTTTCCATTTGCGTATTCATCATGTACTAGAGGAACCTCTAATGTATGTGTATATGTAAATTATATGGCCTGATTAATTATTATTTCATTCTGTTTTTTAGTATTAGCTGTTACAGCAGCAACAGAAATACATCATCTGTGAAAACTTCAACTATTTAACTTTCACGGTTCTTGAGATATAGCCTGGGGACAGACAGACTGTAATTTAGTAATAGGTTCCCATTTTACCTTTTGGGTACTGAATCCTAAAAATGGCAGTGTTAACATGCTGTATGGTACACAAGCACAGTTTTGTGTCATCAAAACACCGGCAGTGAGGTAATGAGGCGGCGCCGGTGCTAGATTGCCTGCCAATCGAGTTACCGATGGGAAATGGACGCGACGCGGCGTGGCAGTCCAGAGACGCGCCTTAGATCTGGTACTGACTCGGAAAAGTTTATTTTTAAGCACCAATAAACAAGTTTTATTAAGGAAATTGTCGCAGAAGTAAAACTGTAACCGCTGTGATGATTAGAAATTTTTTTGTTGGACCATGTTTTTTTTAATTTTCCTACAAGTTAGCCCTTTTTGTAATCCATCTGATCGTTTATC
Source organism: Pararge aegeria (assembly GCF_905163445.1). Lineage (NCBI taxonomy): Eukaryota > Metazoa > Arthropoda > Insecta > Lepidoptera > Nymphalidae > Pararge > Pararge aegeria. Next base: position 16,286,064 of record NC_053186.1, read on the forward strand.
ATGATGCAGTCTTAGATGGTAGTGGGCTAACCTGCTAGGATATGGCATTTATATTCATCCTGTACTCGGTAGTCTTAATTGAATTCTACGCATCGCATCCCACGGCTTGCTAAGATCCGACCAGACCAAACAAGAGTAAAGGATGAAATTAAAAAAATCCTAATTGTGTTTGCTCGGGATCGAACCCGAGACCTCTCACTTGTAACACTTAGGCTCACTCGTTAGGGAGGGAGGTCGACAAAAATAAAATTAAAAACAATATTATGTAATATTGCCACATGTTATTTTTAAACACACACGCTATACACTATAAAATTACTGTGTTTTAGGAAAGTAAGAAAAATGTACTGTTAAATAAATGAAAGATACAACAAGAAAAATACTTAACGTTTTGGCGTTCTCATATTTTCTACGAGCAAACAAGTTCGGTACAATCGTTAAGTTTGGCAGGAAATTAACGGCTTTTATAACAAACCATCCAATTTCCTGCTCCAAAGTCCGACGCAGAGTCCGTTAACTATATTAATTGTTTAATGATCTCTCGGCGCCGTCCTTCTTCTCTCGTATAGCAAAACCACAAAATTATTTCCTACCTATGGATCAAAAGTTCAAAAACTGAACTACGGTAATATTTCATATTCATAAATTCTAAAATTTGGCTACATAGGTGCATATGACGGCCGAGTGGCGCAGTGGGCAGCGACCCTGCTTTCTGAGTCCAAGGTCGTGGGTTCGATTCCCACAACTGGAAAATGTTTGTGTGATGAACATGAATGTTTTTCAGGGTCTGGGTGTTTATCTGTGTATTGTAAGAATTTATGTGTATATTATTCATAAAAAAAAAATATTCATCAGCTATCTTAGTACCCATAACACAAGCTACGCTTACTTTGGGGCTAGATGGCGATGTGTGTATTGTCGTAGTATATTTATTTATTTATTTATTTATTTATTTATATAGTTAGAAGTTTTAAATTTAATGTCAAAGATATTTTATTGGACAAAAGGCGTATTCAGTGGCCTAAGCTGTGAATCTATTTGAATTATATACCTACTTTTGTAATCCACACAATTACAATCTTGCAAACTTCATACATTTCTCTCAAATGTGTAAACAATTATTTGCTTTTATCGTTATCGTTACGTCTTAAAGACATTTGTGATGCTAAGATATAGCAAATGTAATTCTATTTATTAAAATCGTCCTAATAGGAGTGTCAAAAAAGTGGAACATCCGAACTAATTAATTCTTTATTACTTATGGTAAATTTTTTGCTTAGCCTTCTTTACAAACTTAATTGATTACATCCGTATAATCCCATATTACACCTGTTATTAATAGGTGTTATAGAATGGCTAAAAACAACGGCGTCATCTTCGCTCACCAGTCCAGTTTGGAGCAGCGTGCTTGATTTAAAAATCTTTATATATCCTTTCGTAATATAAGTGAGAGGAGGCATTCGCCCAACTTTATGGCCTGATGATGTTTATGATACTGTTTGCCTTTATTATTCTCAACCATTTGTCAACAAAATAGTTTATTAATATTTTTTCTGTATTTTACAGGTAATTTCTACTGATATTGATTAAAGAAAATAATAGCGGTAAGTAATACTATAGTTTATCTATTTACTTTATTCACTCCTTGTAGCTTTAGTTACACTTTGACGAATGTTTAATTAATTTAACTAAATTATCATAACCTCATCACAAATACATATGAACGTGAGCTGTGTTAGATAGCGTGTACATATTTGGAGTAGCTGACACCTATATTCTAATTGAAAAGAATATTTAAGTGTGTAGGTTTGCGTGATACTGGTCAGTTTTGTTTGCTTGTGTTGCCACTTAAATAGTGGGAGGGGTTGGGTACGCATTGCAACAACTAATGTTGTGGGTTATATACGACACCTAAACGTTAGGTTTAACATTGCAGTCAACTAGTTTTATGGGTAGGCTATGGCTGGCTACCACCCTACTGACAAAAGCGTGCCAACCAAGCGATTTAACTGATGATGGTGCGAAGAAACCGATTAGGTTTAGTATAACTGCCGTACCCTGGCATGTTTTAGACTGCATTAGAACTTACTTACTTGTACCTAGTGGAAAAAAATTACATGCTCCCATGTCTTTATCGCTTTTCTGAAAACCGAGCGGAAACTGGATAAAAGTTCGCTACCGCATGGAAAACCGAAGCTCTGGTGAACCCTCCACTAGGCGGCCAGACGACATCAGGCGATACATGGCCGTGGAATATGGAGCTACCTTAAAATGTCCATCGGTAGGAAAAAAAAATCGAGAAAGATATATTAAAAGATTATTTTATGAATAGTAGTAGTAGAGTTTTTTTCTGACAGAGCGCGTCCGGCAAAGTACTACCGCCATGCTTGTTTCTGCCGAAAAGCTGCATTGTTGCAATGCCGTATTCCGCTCTGGAGTGAAATACACGCACATGAGACTCAACACCTACGCCTCATGCCCTGCGATATACTGCTCTGTTTATAGGCAATGGTCTCCCACTTACCATCTGAGTGATCAATTAATTATTACTGTTCATATTATTGATTGACAAAATCTACTTAAACCCGAGCGACGCTGCAGGCAAAAGTTGCTAAATGTACCCTCTAAATAAAAAAAAACTAACAGCGCCACATTACGATCTCTTTTTATTGCTTGTCAATATCGTACCGTCAGATTTCGATCAGATTTCGCCTGAACGTTCAAATGAACACAATTTCATCGTGATACGCCTGACGCCGCCATTTTGCGGATGGATTTTCTCCCTCGTAGGGACGACTTTTATTTTCAAAATCCAGTTCGTATAATCACCCTGGTTTAAAGCTAGTTTTTATTACTGAAGTAAATGCTTTTGAGAAAGCACAACTGATGTACATCTGCCAATTTATGAGCCAATTGTAAGTTTATTGTATCGCTAATTCTGCGGTTTGATAACGACAAAGACACCATCTTTGCACCGTCTGAGATTCAACAAGACTAAAGTGTACCGAAAATGCACCAGTATGCGAATCAAATATAATTTTATTATCTCTTGAAAACTATTCAATATTTAAATAAGAATTATAAGCACATTTGTTGAAATGCTATTCAATCCAAATAAATATCTGGCACATATTATCAAGTTACAGTTATAAAAAGTTAGATTATTTACCCGCTTGACTTTACCATCACTATAATTTTACTAAAACAGGTTATTATTCCGTACATGAGAATTATAGGTATGTTACATGCAGCGTTGGTAAGCCCAATCGAGGTGGACAGACGACATCAAACGAGTCGCTGGGAGCTGGTTGAAACAAGCGGCCCGGTACTCCCTACAAGTGACCTGTTCAATCCTTAGATTGGACACACCATAGGGCCCGATAGGCAGACCCTTCTTCGAGAGTTCTTGATGCAGGTTTGAGTTAATAAAAAACGTGACCTCAGCGAAGGTTGTATTTGAAGAAGTGAATGATATTGCATATTTTTGTGTGACAAGTTACATTGACAGATGACGCAAAGTTCACTGACATTGACATTAATTATATGCGTACTTGATGTTACACTATGGTTGTAAAGCGCGCCGACATGACCTATGTCTAGCAGTGGACGTCAATAAGATCATGATGTAACAGGCTATATTTGGGAGAGTTCCATTATGTGTGTCCCTTAACCATATTATCATTCTACCACAAGGCACCGGTGTTAATACGCACAGCTTATGTACAAAACGCTCGCGCCATTCTGTTACGTACAATCTGAGTACTTAAAAGAAACAGTGAATGGGTATCATCTAGGCAAGCGCGTTCCATCTTAGGCCACATCTAGGTTACTAAGACAAGTGGGGTATTATATAAAAGGGCTGTAGATACTTTTATTTTGTTTCAAGCCGCATAGCAATAGTAGTTTTTTTGGGTTCCGTACTAGAAAGTTTTAAATGGGATCCTTTTACTAAATCTACACTGTACGTCCGTCTGTTCATTTGCCAATCAGTAGGCTTCTGAGAAACTTTATTTTGGTGTTTTTTTTAAATATTGTTTAATACTATGTAGTGTTTCATATATCATCATGCTACGTTCAAGTCTAACTCGCACTTGGCCGATTTTAACTCAGAAAGGAAACCTTTTTTGGACTTATTACTATTCGAATTTGTAAGCTAGCAGCCCTGTCTTTGCCACGCCTTAAATTACGCAGCTCAGCATCAAGCTTGAAAAAAATGTTTTATTTCTGACCTTTACGGCATTGGTATCAAGAGCCACGGCGGGCGTTCTGCCAAATCGTGTTTAGGGTGCGAACGATTTATTAGATCGAAATACGAAATCGCGTTTACATCCCTCTCGGTCTGACGATTTCATTACGATCTAATATTTACTGAAGGCTCCACGAATAACCGTGACGCCCTGTATCTACCTACGTAAATGTGGGTTTATAATTTTGGGTACAATATTTTATATTATTTTCTTCGCTAATGCATAAAAAAAATTCTTTGTGATTAGGATTTTCTTGACGCTCTCTGCGTTTTGCTAATCAATTATACATGCATTACGCCAGCTGTCCTCATTCCTTCTAACTCTATTACTGAATTAGATTATAAATTACCTTACGTCTGTCAGTCTCTCGGCCAGCAGGCTAATTCTCATGAACCGTAAAAGATATAATGTTAAAATTTCCACAAGTGCGTAGCTACTTACTTTTTTTCCTGCTACAGGAATAAGGGAACAAGTAAATGTTTGTTATATCAAAATTTTGGTTATATAGTATTAAGGTTTGTTATAGTGAGGTTAAGTTGTGCTAAAAGTTGTTATGAAAATAGTTTTATTCGCCTCAACATTGTTTTGTTGTATATTTTACATTGCATCGTCGGAAGAAGTTAAATTGAGGTAAGTTATACTGTATATCAACAAATAATAAAAAAAAATAAGAAGGCAATAATATCATTATAGAATCTTTCGTATCTCACAGTGGTACAAAACTTTTGTTTAGCGTGTTCTTATATGGTTTAAAAACATTAATATACTAAATATAATAATAATATATATTTACCCAAGCGGCATAACTTTTGTACTTAGGTTATGATGTATAATGTTTCTTGGTCACATAAAGAAAAATTAACACCGCTGGGATAAAGCAACGACTTTCATGAAACAAGGAGTATATTAAACTTAAACAAAACTAAGGTACTCGAATGTTAGAATTTCATACACTATACATGTTTACTTTTCAACCAAAAATCTAAATTGATACATTTAAATACTATCTTATCAGAGCCTACTAGAGAAGATCATATTGCTAATAAAGTCATAAATAGACGAACTGTAAAATTGCAGTTTGGATGTAACCTACCTTTTTTCGTTGGGTTGGGCAAACAGACTAAGTTGCCGGTGTCTTTAGACTCACCAGAGTCGTTAATATTAGTGTGAATTGTAAAAAAAAAAAAAAACTGTGTCTGAATTTATTATTATTATTATTGTACCTTTTTTCACAAACCGCACTTTACCATCGTGGTGTACGGCCTAAATCTCAGGGCACTTTTCTCCTCTGAACCGTGCCCTGTAGAAGGCTGATAATGTTTTAATATTGACGATGATCCTTTTTCTACCCTACACAACCTGAACTATATTAAATTAAATCTGAATTCCTATTTTGTAAAGTACAGAATTATAAAAAAAAAATAGGCCCATATAGTCTTGTCTCTTAAAAAGAACAATAAACAATGATGCATTATCATACGTTGTCATTCAAGGCTTTTACTATTTGTATGCCCACATGTATGTATGCAAACTTAATTAATGTTGCGAATTAATCAACAATACACTGTAATCTTTATTAGCCTTCATTGAATGTACATGCTGTATGGTGACGGCAGATCAGAGAACAGTTGTCATCACCCCACTTCTTTCAGCGGGTGTCGTACGACGCGCCTAAGGGAATATAGCGGAGAGTGGGCAGCAGCGTCCTCTGTGCTACTACTACTGTGTACTGCGATCACCAACCCGCCTGCCCAGCGTGGTGATTCCAAGATTCCAGCCAAATCCAAATTGGGAGATGCTTTAAGTCCAGCATTGACTGTAATAGGCTGTGGAATGAATATACTGCAATGGTAATGCAAACAAACATCCATTCATCAATCTTTATTAACTTTCGCATTTCTAGTATTAGTAGGATATACTCTGCAGGGTATTACGGTGCAAACTTCTCGCTGAAGTGTTATATTTCACTATGTGACAGGTTCTGGAAAGCATGCTCCGTTTTCTAAAGCCATTGTTCGTGTGCGTCTGTCGGCGTCATTCTTTCAGACTCAACTCTCGACGTCTGCCGCTGCGTCCCGTGGCGCAGACACTTTCACAAACTATTGCATATCACTATTAGTAGCAGAATCATCGTCATCATCATATCAACCGATAGACGTCCACTGCTAGACAAAGGTCTTTTGTAGGGTTCCATGGTTTCGTGCCGCTTGGGTCCAGCGGCTCTCTGCGACGCGCTTAATTTCGTCTGTCCACCTCGTTGAAGGTCGACCAACGCTGCGCTTATCAGTGCGGGGCTGCCATTCCAACACCTTGGGAGCCCAACGTCCATAATTTCTCAGAGCTATGTGCCCCGGCCATTGCTACTTCAGCTTCGCGACTCGTTGAGCTATGTCGGTAACTCTGGTTTTTCTACAAATTTCCTCATATCTAATTTAATCACGTAGAGGTACTCCGAGCATAGCTTTCTCCATCGCCCGCTGAGTGACTCTGAGAGCCTTCTTATGAGGCCCATAGTTATCGATCATGTTTCGGAACCATAGGTCATCACTGGCGGCACGCATTGCTAGAATAGTCATCATATAATTTGGGGTCCATATTAAAAATCACCGTTGCAGTTTTCCTTGGCGGCCATTGTGCTGCAACACAGAGCTGAGAAGGTTTTGGACGATCCCTGGCGCAGCGGTGAGCGTTATGGTTTTAAGTTGGAGGTCCCGGGTTCGATTCCCGGCAGCGGCAATTTAGGGACTTAAAATTTCTAAACTTTCCATGGTCTGGTCTGATGGCAGTGTGGCTTGTGTGGTAACTAGCCGTGGCCGACGGCCTACCGCCGCTAAGCGATTTAGCGCTCCAAAACGACGTCGCGTCGTGTAGAAACTGCTGTCTGAAATGTTTTTGCATGAAAGCTTAAATCCTGGGAGACCGTCTCCAGAATGACAACTTTGTCTGTATACAATCATACACCTGAGTCTTTAAGGATGCCCTTAAGATTTTTGTCTCTTTTCTTTTTTTAGACATAAGGGCTATTAGTTGTCTGTCAGTTACAAAGCCTCGCAAAGTTGTAGAAGAATGTAGGAACATCAATTAGCTAGTAATGTATCAGATACGTTAAATACCAAAAGTGAAAGATAGAGATTAAACTTTTATATTCTTACTACCATAATTAAGTGTCCAATATTAATATCGAATCGTGGCATGGTTAGATTAATGTTTGCGTGACGTTATTAACCAATTAAACTGACGGATGAAATATTACCAGTTAATTGATTTCTTACATACAATGTTATGCGCACGTTGTGTATTAATTAAATACTCTTTACCTTCCCCATTAAATAACGGACTAAGAATTTTTGTTAGACGTCACTATTTATTGAAATTGGGATGAATATAATTATTATTGACGTTCCTTAAACTGCTGCCACTTTAGTGGTTTGCATATTCGACTGCAAATAACGAGGTCGATTAAATTAAGAAAAAAACTCTCAAGTAACTCAATATCAGCTTTGGTATTGGAAAATAGACGTTTGCAGTTGGCACCCAATGCCATTTTTAATCCTAATATTACTTATGTATCGGCATGGATTGCTATTACTACACATTTTATTTTTATTGATAAAGTATATGGAACTTATGGTTCTTGCTTAACAAAACTATTTCAGTAGTTCAGGATTTCCTAATCTAAAATAAGCGATATAGGGTCAGTTTCACCGTGATGTTAAAATATTTCATTAAAGCTTGCCAACCTGCATTGGGATTTCTTAATCCTAACTTTACAACGATGTAACAGCATGGATTGTAATTAGGTGGTCACAGTTTAATTTTGTTTATAACGTGTATGGAAATAATGGGTCTTGATTAAAAGTCCAAACTAGTCCACATTTCTATGAGCAGCGTAGAAAAAAGTGAGTAGTGCAGAATTTTCTTCCCTATAATAAGCGACATAAGTTGTTTTTAAACACTTAAAACACATTTAACCAATCGTGGTTACTACACGATTGATGAATTCCTTAACGACAAGTCTGCTTGGAAGCACTCCTCTCCGCTCAAATCTCTCACAAAACGGAAAAAATCTAAAGATTGTTTAACTATAAAATGATGTGACCAATCCGCTGAGTTTCTTGCCGGCTGTAGAACCGGTGGTAGATTTACTACAAACAGACTGCCTGACGTATCCGAAGAGCTTATAAACCAGGCTTAAAATAAAGAATTTTGAATTTTTTTGCTTGTCCAATCCAAAACAAATACTACTGATAGACTGAACCGCACCCTGGTAACTAATCGCCGTCATAATGTCCCACCAGATCAAACCCCAAACCAATATGAATTATGAATTCTAAAATAAGTCTACGCTGGAACTCGAACGCGAGACCTCCGCTTATAAGGCCGGAGAGGTCATTAGTTGAAACCGTATAACTTATTCAGTCTATCAGTTTCATGATTGGTTAAAATTACGGTTGCCGTGGACCGGCACAAATATTATATATGGGGTGAGTTTTTGAGACGGGTGTCACAGTAACCCGAACTGTTGGATATAGGTAGATGTGATTTAAAAAAAAATATTGAAATCCTGGGCCGCTAACGAATACACTGCAGATAATTGACATGACATAAATTTTACTGAAAATGTAATTACGCATAAAATTATTGCCAAAAATTCAGCGGAAAAATTTCTGTAGGTAGGTGAAAAACATGTGGCACTTGCCATGAAATGTTTTTTTTTTTTTGTTTCATTTGCCCACACTTCATATAACAAGATCATTTCTTGTTAACCATTAATTCCCTTTTTAGAAATTTAGTCTACCTGAAAAAAATATTAAAATTATAATCGTGTTTTGTATGTGAACCATTAAACGTTGTCTAAGATAATAAATCGCTGATACGTTTGTAATTTTACACAACATGGTTTCGATAAGCCATGTATACCCGTCCCGAAAACTTACCCTATATGTATAAAAATATTATAACTATGTGCTGTACAAATTTTCGAAATAAAGGCCTTATTTTCCGGGGCAATTTAACACTCATTAACCTCAATATAATCCAAGCACTTCAATACAGAATTATATTCCCAGTTGGTAAATTTGATATTTAAATAATTAATCCGTTGCACCTATATGCGTAACTATGAATTCTGTTTGACTGTTTCAGTTAATTATTATAGTTTAGCAACACATAGGTATAATAATAATGTAATTGTGAGACACTGTGATGATAGCCAATCACAGAAATATCTGGCGCAGTTGAGAGAGCTGTGGTCTTATAAGTGCTGTTTTGAGTTCGATCCCGAATATTTGTAATTTCTCTTTTCTTTTCGAACAAAGACGTGCCACGAAGGGAACTTAGCAGGCAGATATTTACGTGGAAACCGTGGGTTGTGAGTTTAATATAACTGCCAACCCTAAAAGGTTAACCCGCTACTGTCTGAAGCTGCATAATCGTGCAATGGTGAGATATTTTTTTTCCTGTAACACCTATTTACCTGTATCAGCAAATAAATAAAATAGAATTGATTGCATTCTTAACATATCTTGTAATGTCATTAAAAAAAAATGATGATTCGAGTTTGACTACCCCACCTAACCTTTGTCCTTTTCTACGTTATGGTATTTTTGGTGCCTTATAGACGTTTAGTATATCTTTCATTTTCGTCATCAAATCAACCCATTATATACCCACTACAGGGCACTCGTCTCCTTTCACAATGAGAAGGGTTTGGACGTACTCTACCACGCTGGCCCATTGCGGATTGGTGGACTTCACACGCCCTTGAGATCATTATGAACTCTCATGCATACGTACCTATATGCGTATCTTTACTTGGTCTTAAACAATAATTTAAGACCAAATATTGTTTGGTTTCTTTGTAACTAACTTAATAGTTAAGCTCTTGTCAAAAAAACCGAGTCTTAGCCCGTCCCCTTTCCGACTTTCCCTCGATAATTAAAATCGTGAGAAATTCATCATGTCTAAGTAGGTTAGTAGGTGACCAATCTTTTTTCTTCTCTTGTTTCTTTATAGTTGTTTGTTATACTTATGGTGCTATGCCCATAAATTAACATTTACTTCCCAATCGGTCTTTATGTTTTACGACCTCCCTTTGCCTTGATTCCAGGTGGGGCCAAGTTGGAAATTTATATTCTCTGGTCTGGTCTCCCTACCGACTAAGACGAGATGCCAAGTTATTTAGCTTTCTGGCCCGATGCCGTGTAGAAACCACATAGGTATGGGTTTATTATAACTGCAAATACCTCTAAAACCAATAACTAGTAGTATTAACGGGTAAGCCCGCTACCATGTTAATACTATGTGTAATGTTGTTGACGTGCCTCGGAATGAGGCTCTGCTAGGAAGAGTTTGAACCCTACGTCTCGAAGAAGAGAAGGGATCCACCTCGGCTCAGGCCACGATTAGGGTTAGTCCGCACGCCTCCAAGGCCGTGGTGTGAGCCGACGTCCGGATGTCCGGAGTCGGGGACTTCGCCTTCGCCGGCGAACACGCTGGGCAGAGGTTGATTGTGTTTCATGATAGGGAGCATAGTCAGTAGTAATCTGATCGTCAGGGTCGTGAAGGATATATTTAAGCCTCCTCTTATTAGGAGCGGCGCTAAGGTTGGGTGACTAAAAAGAAGCCGCAACTACGAGAGGCTTGGGATTTCGGATAGACTTCTCGGATAGAGTTTAACAACTTATCCTACCGGGTATGTTTTAAATGCCTACAGGCAAACAGCTATTAGAGATTCATACAAAAAAAATCCAACCGACGACGGGCGACAAACGGGCCGCAGCGGTAATTGCATGCTTTCTCGTTGATAAAAAACTAGTTAGCTAGCCTGTCGCCACTTTGTTGTCGTCCTCGAGTCGCGCCCACCTACAAGTTGGTATTGTAGCTGTAAAGTTGATGCGGGGGGGGGCGAAAACATTGTGTTTGAGTGTTATAGCTCGGCTGTTGTAAGAATACCTTCCTGACAGGACATTGAATAGACGATATTAAAAAAATCTAAATTTTTATTGTTTATTAGCTTTTCTTCTTAGCCCAATTGGTTATTCTTCGTCCGAGGATATTACGGTTTTCTAAAAATCCCGTGGAAACCGTCTCTTCTCCTGGGATAAAAAGTATTCTTTGTTACTGTCCGTTCTTTTAACTTCCTCGCTGGCATGTCCTCGAGGATAAAAGTCCAAAAAAAAAAAATATTATTTCGTCCAGAGATCACGAAGCCTTTGTTTCTAGATTTTGTCAATCATCAAGACATTCTTAGTACGAATCTTGAGACCTCATTAAGTTGTTCATCGCCGTTTATTTTAAGTAAGCTAAAATAATTGTTCAATAATAGTTATTACAAATAATATGATTAAGAAAAGATAAATTGTTTGCCTTATTGTTGCTTCAGCTTTCTGTTTTTATTTTGTGCTACTTATTGGTTGCCTGGCAGAGAACGCTACTAGTTTGTAGTGCCTCAGTTGGTTAAGCTGATTTCTGCCTTAAAGCAGCACAGCTGTCGCCAAGCAGCAGTACTGTGTTTCTATCTGACGGGCGTGGTGTAATTACAGACACATGAGGCTTAACACTTACGCTTCTGATTGATGGAAACAGCTCACAGGTGGGCACTTTGCAGGGCGTACCCCTTGCGAACCCTGCGAAGTGTTGCTTTGTTTATAGGCAACTAACCTTCAGGTGGGAAATCTGCTTGGGCAATTATTTTCTGGCCCCAACCTCACCTGTTATTCCCGCTAGTCCTGGGATGGCAAATGCTCATAGCAAATGCTTTAGCGCATTAAGTCCGCATTTTGAAAGAACATTAATGATGATAATGTAATAAAGATAAATAAAACATTCCAAATCAAATATCCGGTGGTGCTGCAGATGTTTATGGCCGGTTGTCACTTAACATCAGGTGACGTGCACGTTTCCCCGCTATTTATATTTAAAAAAAAAAAAATCTTACTTTAGTGATGACTGTCTTTAGCAGTGTGTTTTCGAACTACACAATTCATTTGAAGTCAATAGACAGGCAATCACATTCAACCGCTTTGTCAAGTGTAGTTATCAACTCTAAAGGGGAATCGCCCCAATTGCCAGCACTCGGCCGGTCGTCTTGACCCGCAACTTGCGACCTTATCTGTCGACTTGAGGTTGTACATGAACGCAACATATATATGTCTATAAACGTACTATGTGCGATACTACAAATGCTAAAGTCTGCCTGTTCGTCTAATTATTTGTTTCATATAGTTCAAATTCAAATCCTTTATTCATGTAGGCCTATCACAGGCACTTAAGATGCCATCATATGTTTACATGGGATGGTGATAACTTCGTTCGTCAACTAACACCTAAAGCTACGAGGCTTCCAAACACGCCCTGGTCACATAAGAGCCTTTGCCGGGTATTTTTTTTGTTATCACCATCTCAGAGTAAATTAACATTAAGATCCATTTTACTCCGTTGTTGGTGGTCATATTCCATACTCTGAAACGAATAGTATAATATATAATAGTAACATGCGCTACGTCACGGGATAATTATGGTTACCCATTTTCTCTTCTCGTTTATAAGAAATAGGTTGACCAAATTGTACTCTCTTGATTGTATTTATATCTTTGTAACTACTTTTTGTTTCTTTGGTGTACAATAAAAGTGTATTCATTCATTCATTCATTCAAATAGGATAAGAGAAATAGACAAAGCTGCAGCCAACAGCTTGTATATTATTCATTTACTTGTATGGAAACACTTTAAGAATGCGATTCGTGTCGTATAGGATTTGATACTTGATAGCATTGACTCGTGGTTTCATGATTATTATTTTTTATTGCTTACTTAATTAATTTTATTATTATTCCATACTAGGGGTCGAGCGTTAATTCGTCCGCGTGCACAACTTAGTCATAGTTAGGTTAGTTAAGAACAATATTTTTTAGTAAATTTAATAATAAAATTTCAATGTATTCACACTCGGAATATTCTGAAAGGCGTTGTGAAATTTTATAAAATGTTGTGAAATTTTGAGGTGCGCTTTGAAATTCTGAAATACGTTGTGAAATTCTGAAAGTCAGTTGTTAGTATAAATCTGTTATGAATTTAAGGCTCAATCGAAGAATCGCAAAACTGGAACCACGGGGGAACGGAGATATTTTACAGGCCTTAATTTAAAGGTGTAAGCTCAAATATTTTTTCCATACTCTCAGCCGTTGACAAAAGCTTAATGCTAAAAAATCGTTACTGATTACACATTACCATTTAGAATGAGGGTAGCCCAACAACTATAAATGTAAAAATTTTTTGTTGACGTTCTAATACTATTTGTGTTGAGGTCTTACGAAATTTGCACCACCACACAGCTAGCAGGCAACCGTGTAGCTGGCAATGAATTTATCAGTTTTAACACATGACAAGAAGTTTACAATTTATGGCGTCGAGGGTAGGTACATAAATTTCCATACGCCGCATTCGTAGTGCCAAAATTAAACCGTAGTTTGTTTATATAATAATTAAGTACGAATGTGTTATGTGACTGTGAGATTAACAACTGTGTGTGTGTGTGTGAGAGAGTTCCATGCATCACGTGCGGAGTGTTCCTCTGTGTATAGGCGATGATTTTCCAGTAAACATCAGGAAGACCAGATGGTCTTCCTGTGTTTTTTTAGTGGAGTGAGCAGATGCTCACTCCACTAAAAAAACACTAAAACTATACACAAGGAAAAAAAATGGACTATAGTTTACCTTTGTTGTATATAATCAATCAAAACCTCAAATTATATTTTGTAGACACCGCTTAGCGGCATTGATATGTTCCGCCCTCGACCTCACTCCAACCTTGCTGTAATATTAAAGGCGTCCTCATATTAAATTTTGAACTCTTTCGATCGGTCCGAACTCCGAACCGTTAATCCTTGGGAATTGAAAAGTTTATGTTCCTACGTCATATTGCGCTCGTTATTGTGCCACATATTCGTTCATAATATATCGCTCGTATATGAGAGTTAAGACGCCATATTTGGTATATGCCAAAGCTATTTTTATTGAATTTCAATGAAAAAACAAAAGAACATAAGTTCACAACGAATACTACCTACTTCTCTGCCAACACGATTATCATAAGATACCTTGTGGCAAAGGTGAAATTTTATCGCAATTGTGGTACAATTTTCATTTTTAACTTAACTTCAATAGTTCTATTTAACCTATACACCATACCGAACTGTTCATAAAGTCATGAAACACTAAACTAGTCGCTTTTCGGTCATATTGGCAACAAGCGAGTAAATTTTATAGTTAGTTCACGAGAGACGCTGCTGGCACCATTTATCAAACTGCGTTGAACATTGCTCACCCGACGTCGCCCGTCGGTTAATAACGAGAAGAGGGTTTTGTTTTATGGTCGATTTAGATAAGCTTAACACTGAAAGGGGAATAGCAAATGTCAAGGCTCGCATGTCACTGAGTATTCGACACTCAATTGAATTAGCACCAACGTCTTCGCCGCTGCCCGCTTTTGATATGTATATTGCTGCCTTATCATCATCATCCTCAGTGATATTAGTATGCCTCTTTCAGATAAGAAATGAAAATAGAGCCTAAACCCAATACGCTGCTCCAATGTTGGTTTGCGGGTTTTCCTATCTAAGGTATCTTTATCCTAACTATCTATCCGTCAAAATTTCTCAAAAGCGTAATAAAAACTGTCACATAACATGTATACACAACGTTCAACCTAATATTATATCAACTGTAATATACTGCCTCTGTAGGTACTGTATTACATAAGTGCTCGGGACAAACAAACTCTTGTCCTTGCAGCCACCTCTGGAAAACGAGAGATGAATGTAAAAGTTTTATGCGCGAGTAAATAAAAGCAAAACTAGAATACTTTACGAGCTGTGTTCTTTAAGTGAAATGTACGACAGACGGGGAAAATAAACTGCTGTTGTGACGTCACACTCTTCTTACCTACCCTTTGTATGCCCCTTTTTTTTATTTCAACTTACAACTAGTGTTGAAGGAATTTTCCTAATTGACTAGATTCTGATGCACCTATCTACGTACATAAAAACGATATTTTACTAACCTAAACTTTATCAATGTAACATATGAACCACAGAGCAACCTTTGTGAGTTCAGTCAGAGTACAACCTTAACCTTTTTTGTTGTTTTTTATTGAGCAATAAGCTCATGTCTTCTTCTGCCCCGTTAGTCAGATTACATGTTCGATTATGGATCCGCAGGTCCTGGGTTTTGATCGTTTACTAATACTATTGCATTTTTTCCGCGGGTAATAAGTTAAGCTGAACCGTCACGCTCTGAGGTGAAGAATCAATCGGGTGAACTCGGGACCGCCGAGTGTACCCGTGCGAGAACGATATCGTCAAACACTCCACGCTGATGTGTCACTGTGTTTAGTATATTCAATTCATACATTTTAATTGTCTTTGTTAATTTAATAGTTATAATTGGTACGTAATTATAATTATTTCAACAATTATTTGATTTACATTGTAAGGTTAGTTTGTGTAGTTAGCGGTTTATCGTGCTAATATTATTTATATATGTATTTTTTTTTCTCTCTCTATATATATATATATATATATATATATATATATTATATATATTTATATATATATATATTATATATATATATATTTATATATATTTATATATATATATATAAAAAATACACAGTTGTTGTTTTCACTTTATACTGCCGTACCTGAATTAGACTCTTTTACTATAAGTACAATTTTTCAACCGCGAAATAATCTTAACTTTTTAATTTATTACTGGAGAACAAGAAATATTGTTTGTTGCATGAAAAGTTAATCAAAGTTTATTCCACAAGTGGATTATATATCTGATTCTTGCCTATGTTATTTCAAGTGAGTTTTTATTCTCAGACAAACAATATTTCCACGTAATCCATGATAGGCGTTCTCTATCTTAATTAATTTGCCTTAATCAAGTTAAGCTGATGAGTTATTTGTAGAAAACAATTTATTGACGCAAAGGAGATGATAGAAATTGGTTGAATTAATTGAATTGTTTAATATCCAAATTTTAAAGAAGTTCATGTATTGTAGTACTCGTTCGCCATTTTCGTAGTAGAAGATAAATTTATATCCTTTCCCCGGGGATATAATTGTCTCCTGCCCATGCCAGCCGTGCCGAGGATGCTCCAGTGTCATAGCAATATTTTTAAAAACCTGTTCGCTATCGCTTCTAGTATTAACAATGCGAATTTACTGTATGAACTATACTCATTATGCTGATCTGGTTGACTGTGAAACTGTTTCTGACCCCCTATTGTTCTTAACTACCAACTAGATAATTTATTAATATAAATTGTTTTGTTACAGGTACTTTCTACGGATAGTTAATTACAGAAGATAGTAGCTGTAAGTACCTACAAGTAAAGTCATCACAACTCATAATGTATACTTGGACGTTTTAAAAGAAGGGTTATTCGCGTACAAGGACCAGGTCCCCTTTTATTTTTATTCCATTACATGTAAGCCCCTGACTGCAATCTCACCAGCTGGTAAGTGATAATGCCGTTTTCATCACCCAAATCATGGCATCTGATTTCAGCGTTTCCAAGTTTTATTTGAAACGGTCATTAGCCTCGTTTTAAAGACGTACATTATGTACTGCTGATTTTTATTTAATAATAGCTCCTCTACGAATAATCCATTAAGGAAGACTTTTAAAGTAACTTAGATTAAGTCATTTGAACACTGACGTTAATGGTTTAACTTTCAATATTTGAAAACTGAAAGGATTGCGAGCGTGTAAATAATAATACTCTACGGATTTATTATGAAAATAAAGCTTAATTTGCTATACTCCGCGAAAAGCAGGAGAATCTGTATGGTGTAATTTATAATTTCTTCAATCCTTACACACCACACCGAACAGATCTTCGGCAATATACCGTACGCATGTTTTGCTCCAAAACCGGAGCATCCTCAGGAGATGTTCTATCCAATACTCTACGGATCTATAGAAGTAGTAGTACAGCTTTTTGTGACCGAGCACGTCCGGATAATTACTACCGCCATGCTTATTTCTGTAGTCGCGATAGTACTTTCTCGGACGAACTGTTACAAAAAGCTCCTACTGACTACTATTATATATACCACTTGTATGGGGACCTTAATACGTAGCACTGGAAAGTAATGAATACAATTTGCTGCTTGTAGAGAGCGACGTTTTTACCAATCGGGCGCTGTCGACGGTGCTACCTTTGCCAATGACAAATGGATAATCACATTTCCATAAATCATCCGCAACATGTCTTGTGCTCTTAAATCCATTTATCACGCCGCGCCGATACTGTGACAGAATTCTTGTTCTAACGACTAGTATTGGCGTTGTGACCGTTTTGATGTTCGGTTTTGAAGTGGTTTATAATGAGGTTTTTTTCTGTTATTGCTGAGTGATGACAGTTTTGCGCTTGACCTTCGTTCTAAAACTAATAATAAACCATACATATACTACTATTGTAAAGAGTAAAGATTTTTTTTTTGTATCTAATAGGCTCCGGAAGTACTGGACATAGGCTATAATTTATTTAAAAAAGAATGGAGATCCTTAAGAAAATTGCAATCATGTAACCCAAAGTAGCAAAATTTTGCCTATAAAATTCATCATTTACATAAAAGGTATGTACTACATGATCTTCTCCCAAATAAGCTGTTCCAACGGGAACGGGAAAACAGAAACAAACGCGGACGAAATCGCGGTCAGCTACAGCTAGTTAACAATAAATTGTGTGTGATCAAACAACAAAAAAACTCAGTGTCGTACAATGCCTCCTTGGTCTCCGGAAATATATATTGATAAACTACGGAAATGAATAACGTATTGCGGGTTCCTAGGTTTTCGATCTCGGTTCTCCTGTTGTGCAATGCTCTGGAGTCACTTGCAAACTTTACAAAATAACTTAAAATACTTACAAATGTATCTTAAGAGTAAGACTTTCCAGCTTTCTAAACTAATGCTTACTCTCGTAAAGCTGAGTTTTGTAACTAAAACTAAATATTAGGACTTGTGTTAGTTTATTCTAAAAGAAAAATGAAATATATGTACTTATATTAATACAAATAAACATGACTGGATATAGAATAAATAGCCTTTGAAAAAAAAAAATAGAATACACTACGTAAAATTTTCTAAATAAGTAGGTACTTCTGCAAGAGTTTCGAACGATGAATGCATGCAGCGGCTTTACAAGTTTTTTAGCGCGTGACGTCACTCTCGTCGGGCTTCCCTTTTCTGAGTCATCTCGGTGGGGGCCCTCAGTTGTATATTGGTATAGTAGTTTGGCGGGTGACTAACTGACTACAATATGCTTACTTGGCACTGGCACTGATGTACTTAGATTTTTTGAATTGTACCATATTACTACGGTTACTATGACTTTTAATACCGTCAGTTGAAAAAATACGCTTATGATATTTCGAAAAGAAAGTTTTTTTAAACAGTAGATACTTGTAAGTAACGTTATTAAATGTGATTGTCATTTGTGGTACCATACTTTTACAAATATACGTGCTGTAATTTCGGGATAGTTATTCCGTTTTTTGTCACACTTCCACTGAGATAGATTTTCAAATGTAAGAGCGAGATAAAACACTGAACAACTATTCCGTCGTTATTCTACGTTTATTTGTAAGGCCTTTAGGGATATGTTGCGGGAGACGGTGATATTTGGATTTTATCGAAATACTACGAATTGTGGTATTCTTAACATCAAGTGAAATTAAGGAATATCGAAAATTACGAAAAACTATGAGTTATTATTAAAATCGTCATAGTTATTTCTTTGTAAACACCCCAAAATTCTGCTTTTTGTGTAGCTTTTTGTCTGTTAATTGGGTTTCTTTAAGTCAAAAGAGCCTCTTTGATTACCTCTTCTGAAAAGGTTATATCACCTTTTCTAAAAAGGTAATCTGATCATCATATTCTTGGATTGGTTATATTATTCCTTTGGAATTGACAACTTCCTTATTTTATAATTCCCCTGCGACACATAAAGAGGGCTCTGATTCTATATTTTTAGTTATTTAGGTTAGTGAATAAGGACCAGTTAGTTACCTTAAGTTATTTATATGTATTTAATTGAACTGGACGGACTTCTCGCCGTTTCCTTAATTACAAACAGAAGGACGAATTCGAATGGCATTAATTAAAAAGTAACCAGATTTGAATACTCGCCCCCAGTGGCTGGAAGTGAAGTAAGTTTATTTTAAACGTTACCAAAACTCAATAGATACGAGTAAGTTGAGTCAGGACGTCCCCACGAGGCAGGGGCCTGGTTCTAGAGTCAGAGCGCATAAACGACAAGTTGCAAGACAAAATGTCGCCTTGTTCTGGACTTTGTATACTACTACTAACTAATAGCGGTTCCTCGGGCCTTATCTGCGAACAACTTCGAAGTCTGATCCGCTATTCTACACAATACAGGGGTCGTTTCGGATATAATTCCTTCAAGAATTTAAATTATACCTGACTATGGAGTTACGTCAATCTGTCGTAGATAGAAGACCAAATATCGTAATTTGATACATAATTGGCGTGTGCCTTTGGCGAGATAAAACGATAAGTAGAAAAAAATATATTTTTAAGTAAATGAAAAAAAAAACAACTAAGTACGAGTGGAACTTTTTATTATATTTATTCCACTTCAGGTTAGCCACTGGCTGCTATCTCACCTGCACGTTGTGATAAAAATGTTCTTTATATCCCTTGTCAGGGGATGCAATTTTTGTCTCCTGCCAGTGCCAGCCCTGCAGTGCGATCAAACCCTTAGATGGTTGGTTATACCGAAATAATCACAAGTAAATAAAACCGTCGCGTCACTTAAGTACAAGTGCTTTTGCCGTCGAGAGGCATATTGAGTTTATAATGCATAGCAGTGATGTATAAAAATTCTTTGTCATAATACACGTAAATTCATGTAAAATGAACTACAGAGGATTTTACCTGTATACTCAGTGAAGTGCAAAGGGTATGCAGAAGAAGAAGAAGATAAAGTCTTTATTGCACATACAATTAGAAATCCAGGTTAACAAAAAAAACATAAATTATAGTTTACATATGCACAAAGGCGGCCTTATCGCTTGAAGCGATCTCCTCCAGACGACAGAAAAAGAAACATATTACAGAAAAAGGGATACTTAGTGCAATACCCAAATTGTGCTAATTATATACATTACATATACAATACATACTTATACCACATATATATATATAGTTAAAACATATATATTTATATATATCATTATATAAACTTAAAGTAACTATAGATGGAGGAAATCTCCAGAACGAGTTATAAATACTTAAGGGTAGGCTTATAATTACTCTTACAATTAAATACTTATGTTTTTTTAATTTGTACTGGGGATTTTCTTTATTTTATATCATATGCATACCCTGTGCATACCCTCTATGCACGCCGCTGTGTATACTTGACTATGAATATATGGATACTTGACCAGTGTGGTTGAAAACTATTCTAAACCATTCCCAGTATGAGAGGACGACAGCACTTAAATAAGCTGATTCTAAGCTCCGTTAGATATTTTAACAGTGTGCTGGCCTACCCACATTCAATGACAGCAAGAAAACTGCTGACAGTCCTGGCTACTGTTGTATGTAGTACTAGTACTGTATGTAGTTATACGTAATGTAACACTTCAGAGAGGCATATTCGCCCAGCGGGTCATCTCTTAAAATTAGGATTTAAAAAAAAAAGTGTGAGAAGAGACCCGTGCCTAGTATTTTATATTAATAATTGACGGACCAATTTGCTCGGTCCGTGTTGGTGATTGTTAGAGGTAAACCATCTCTTATTAACAGCAGCAGCAACACTTCACAGGGCATGCAAGGAACCCGTCCTGCAACTTGCCGCAATATTGCCATCAATTTGAGGTTAAGTGTTTAGTGAGCAGATGTTAAGTCTCATTTTCTTCTTTCATTAAGGGTTGTCTGGAGGAGATCGCGTAAAGCAATAAGACCGCCTTTGCACATTTTTATTTTTCTTGTATTTCTGTTTTCAACATATATTATCTTTATCCTTTAATTGTGTGCAATAAAAAATGATCTATCTATCTCATGTAGCAGTAATAACACCGGCAACCACACCCTTCAGACAGGAACACAGCATTACAACAGTTCTGTGTTCCGATTCAAAAAGCTGTACTTCTGGTAAAATACTACTAGTATTGAACCGGTAATGGGTTAGTAATAATGACTTAGTTGTTATTGACGACCTCCCTGTTGCAACGGTGAGCGCTGTGAATTTGAGTAGGAGGTTCCGGGTTCGATTCCCGGCGTGGGCAATTCGGGAGTTTATAAACTCTGGTGGGAGGCTTTGGCCGTGGCTAGTAACCACCCTACCGACAAAGACGTGTTAAGTGTTACGTGACGTTAAGCGATTTAGTGTTCCGGTGCGATGGCGCGTAGAAACCGATTATGGGTATGACTACCATACTCCCTAACAGCCAACATTTTAGACTGCATCAATCACTTACCACCAGGTGAGATTGCAGTCAAGGGCTACCTTGTAGTGTAATAAAAAGAATAAAAAATGTCCCGTGTGTTTACTTACACTTGAGACTCTAAAACAAAAAGTCTCAATTACGATTTAGCCCTTAGATGGCTGGTAGAACCGAAATAATCACGAGTAAATATAACCGTCGTGCCTCTTTAGGACAAGTGCTTTTACGGCAGAGCGCCATATTGAGTTTGTAATGTGTTCGCATGTAAAAATAGTTACATTACATATCATCGCGTGAAATTAACTCGTCAATTTAATCTAATGATGTAAATGATGATGCAACGGGCTAACCTGTTAAAATATCGTGGTTATATATTAAACCCTACAAACTGATCGGTTTATACGCGGCATCGTACCGGAATAAAATTTGAAAGAAGCGATGATAGCGCATTGGGTAGGAGCTTGACTTCAGGGCCCGAGTTCGAATCCCAGCACGCACCTCTAACTTTTCTAAGTTACCTGCGTACTAAGTTATTAAAATATCACTTTCTTCAACGATGACGGAAAACATCGTGAGGAAACCTTCTTGTAATGTTCTTAAAGGTGCGTGGAGACCACCAATCCGCACTGGGCCGGCGTAGTGGACTACGGCCTTAACCCTTTCTCATTGTGGTAGGAGACACGTGCTCTGTAGTGGACCAATAATGGGTTGATGTGGTGATGATGATGATATTGCCCCAGTCAGAGAACGAGTCATAGACCCCACTCTTATAAGGCCAAAACCAAAGCGCCAGAAAGGTTGAAAATATATAACATAGTTTTTCTTCGGTATTCAGACGTGACGTCTCGTCATATATCGTGATATAGGTATCTACTACAGACATGATGTCGTGACTCACTTGGCTGGCGGTACTGAATGTATCCAAAAGTTATTGTGGATTACGTGATCGTTTATCTCTGTATTATGCTTATCTGTGTGTACCTACGTAAATGTAATAAAGAGTTGAATGGAAAATTACTTGTGGTTCGCCTCATAGTAAAAGTAAAAAAAACATTTTACTCTGCATAGAATACCCACTCGTTAGCCAAAGTAGGGTTAAAAATTAAGGCCTAAATGAAAATCAAATAGCACGTTACGTGTGAGAACGATTTTTTTAATATTAATGAACAGCTGTCAGAGTACTTCGTCCGGGTTTATGACGTTTTTTTTTTTTACAAAACCCGTGGTTCGGTGTTTGTATTCCTGGGATAACAAGTAGCCTATGTCAAAAATCTAGTTGAATGTTTGCTTATTACGGCGTGAAGGAAGGACAAACCAACAAACACATTTAAAATAATTATTTTATAATATTAGTAAGGATTTTTATGTTCAAGTGTTCCGAAATGATTGGGCTATTATAAAACTTAAGAGAGGCGTCGCATACTAATTTTGCTTAGAAAAAAAACGTAGGTTACGTAAACCGATACATATGTTTTTACTTCGCCCCTTCCTCATATCCAATATTGAAGAGAGGTGCTTCGGCCCAGTGAAATACAATACGTGCAGTCAAAAATGAAACATTATGGATTTCGGATACACTTATAGATTTTAACGTAGCTATTAAAGCCTTCTTCTTCCTGTTAATCGTGATCTCATGGCTGAGGGCTGTGACCAGTGGCGTGCACTTCATAAAATCACAAAAGCACTGCCTACACTAAAAAAAATTATAATTCCTAAATGCAAACGATTTTACTATTATATGGCATCTTCCTTCTTTATGCATACCCTGGCGGAAAACTCTGTGCCAGCTTATTAAGGCTTACCAGATGGTACGATCTTGAGCCTTGCTGAATGAGTCTCGGATGTTTGAGGTGGTGGATTTTCATCTGCCTATCCAATGGTTTGGACGTTTCCTCTCTTTCTATGCTTCTACCGCGTAATTATAACGTTCGAATAACGCATTTGAATAATTGCATAATATTATGAATGTTAAACTCATGTATGCATCGACAGTAAGTTTATTAAACACGGGTTTCCGAAGAAACGTGAAGCTGTCTGCACCAATCGCGTCACCAACTCGTACCACGGTTCTCGGAACTATTTCTGTCCGTTAGATAACGAAAACAAACGTAAATGCTCGTGACAATCGCGCGTCAGTCGCAGGCGTGGACATAACAAATATATACTGAGTCAGGAATGCGTAGGAATAACTGTCCCGACCTGCTTTTGACAACTAAATAATGATATTGCACGTTTCAAAATTATCGTGAAAGCGACGCGAAGAGATGCCCCAGTACCAACAGATTAAAAAGAATCGAGATGCACTCAACTTAAGTGATTTCCATAACTTTATTCATTTTTTTATAGCTAAAGACTATCTACTCGTTGTACACAGTGATTTTTTTATCGTCGAACAAAGACATCCTCTTTAATCCATCCGATCTGAAATCACTGAAACAATTGAAGTTCAAACCAGAACACTAAAAACGTTAATTTCTGCATTTGGAAACAGTTGGTCACATTAAGTACGTATACTAATATATTTTTTTGCTGCATGAAATACCTGCATTCGATTGAATTGCTACCGCCCCTGCACCGCGCCGCTCATACTCGATATAGGATGCTTCTTGCTTTCCAAATTTTCTTAATGAATAATGAACATTGGACAGATTAAAAGGCTTAGTGTTGTATGAAGAAAAAAGTCACTGTGTATAAAAATAAATAACAGAACCCTTATAATTAGTAGTTTTATCACAATTATTTCGCTCGAAATCGAGCAGACGCATATCGATCTCTGTATTGTCAAAGTAAAGTGGACCTAACGTCACTCGTTTTAGTGGCAAATCGTGTAGGTACTTCTGATTTTGTTAACGTTCTGTCACAAGCCCGATCTACAGAATTTTACTTCGCCGTTAAAATATGTTTGCACTCAAAAACGCCTACTCGTTTGCGAGCGATAAATTCTTTTACTAAGGCTACAGACCTAGATCAATTTCGGATTAACTCAATTAGCATCGCGTGAGGTATTTTTGTAGTAATGCCGCCAGTCGACCGGCGTATACAAGCGGAGACACGATGTTAGCATGTCAAGGATCACTCGCGTGCCATCCAGGTCGCTTAAAGGGACCGGTCGTTCACCCCACCGATGACCCCGCACAAGATATGTACGCCGTTTGAAATCCTAATATAGGTTTTTTATCTATGCCCACAAGGAATGTTTAGGTATATGAGTTCACAGTGATTATAAAGGATTGTTTTACAATAAGATTCATCATGATCCCAAAATGATATAAATATAATAAAATAAAATAATATATTTCATATTATATTCGACATGGGTGAAACAAAAGCCTGTAGCCAAAACAATAGTGCAATTCCTAAAGGAAAGTGTAATAGAATCTCTCATTTTTAGTACATTGATAAATGCCAGAGGGAGTTTTTATCTTTCTTTTACGCCATTTGCATTTATGACATTTTTAAGAAAGTGGGGAAGTATACTATGCACGCGAATAGTAAAAGCGGACAAAACTGCATGATCCATTTAAAAATAAAAAACGCGCACGAAGGGTTTTGTACCGTTATCTATAAAAACGGCAAGAAAACATGTCTGTCGTATGGAAGCCCCCTGAAATATTTATATTATTCTGTTTTTTAGTATTTAAGTGGCAAGAGAAATACATCATCTGCGAAAATTTTAACTATTTAACTATCACCGTTCATGAGATACAGCCTGCTGACATACGGACTGATAGACCGACGGTCGGAATGCGGAGTCTAAGAAATAGGGTACCGTTTTACCCTTTGCGTACGGAACTCTGAAAAACATCAGATAATGGGGCATTTAGCTATTGCAGAACTCCATGACAATGTGCTATACGAAAGATAAACATCCTCCTCACCCTCAATCCCCTGATGAGATCGGTGGCAATGGTGGATTGGCAACCAGAGAACAATCGCCACTTTCTCGCGCGTGAGAGCGACTCGCGACTGTGGCCTTGTTCCTTTGTGCGAGGTAAAATATCACCTCAATAACTTTATAGATTTATCATGCGGTACCAGATGACAACGTTTGCGATACATTCATTTCGAATTAATAAAATACAAGAGAAGAAATTACAGGGAAATTTTATGTAAAAAAAGGGTCTATAAAAAGTTCTGAACCCCGGTTTAATAACGAAGTTCTTCTGTTTAAGAAAAAGGCGTAGTGGGTGGCAACTACAGTGGGAATGATTGAACTGTGACTCTCTAACACTGCCAGTTATTGTGACAATGTAAACCCAGCAACGTTTTGAATTTAGTTTAGTTTAGTGGAAAATGTGACCACCGAGTTCTGTATTTAAATGATTGATAATTGATAAGAAAATTTATACTAATATGTTGTCCCACAAGGTGGACAGACGACATAGAACGAGTTGCAGGAAGTCCCTGGATACCAGCAACACTAAACCGAACCGTGTGGAAATCACTTCAATAGGCCTATGTCTATTAACCAGCAGTGGCCGACCTGTGGTTGAGATGATGGTGATATTTCTGTCGTTTTAAATCTTAATAAGCGGTGACAGCGCATCGGTCAGGAGCTCGACTTTCCTTTCGGGGGGCCCGAGTTCGAATCCCAGCAAGCAACTAACTTTTATAAGTTATGTGCGTTTTGAGTAATTAAAATATCACTTGCTTCAACGGTAAATTGAAACACCGAGAGAAAACCTGCATGCCTGAGAATTCTACATAATGTTCTCAAATGTGTGTGGAGTCCACCAATCACACTAGGCCAGCGGTCTGGACTACGGCCTTAAGCCCTTCTCATTGTGGTAGGAGACCCGTGATCTGTAGTTGGCCGGTAATGGGTTGATGTGATGAGGATGATAAAATCTCAATATATATACCCTTTGAGGTTAGCCAATAAAAAAAATACGCAATACGCTAAGTTGCCATTTCCGTCGGCGTCAACAACGCAAATGAGGAAATAGTTAATGCGTTGCGTTTCTGCGTAAATCTAAATGATTCTAGATTCTACGCTGTTGGTAATATAGCATTCCCTTTTTGGGCGGGTTGGTTGGATGATTTGTCACAACCGCAAATAGGTTTTGAGCTAACAGATGTTGTGAAGTTTGTAAGAGATATTAAACGAATCGTTTCTGGTAATATTAAGCAATTATCATCTACAATATTGTGAGTATGTAACTATATTAAAATACTAGCGGTTCCCCGTGAGTTTGTTCGGGTACAACTTCTGATATTTTTCAATACAAAATTATATCCGCTGTAATAAATGTCTAGGGGTTAAATTTTAAAAGTTAATTATATTCCAAAGAGAAAGATCCCATAACCAGCATTACCTATTGACCCTCTATTGAACTCCGCTGATTTCATAGTATAATTATTTTAATTAATTTATTTATTGTACACAATTATTATAGAATACTAGCTGTTGCCCGCGACTTCGTCCGCGTTTGATTTTGTTTTTTGATGTGGCATTCCATTTAGTTGTATTTCTAAAAAAAATCAAAGTATTCAGTATCGCTAAGCCTTAAATGAGGTGTTTGCTGCTGTCCGCTGAGGAGTCCTGTCCTCTATCTCCAACCACATTCATTAGATCTACATAAAGTTTGGGCTTAATTAAACACATATTATAACCTCTATAGTACAAAAATAATTATTTAAATCGGTTATAATTTCTCGGAGTTAGGGTGTAAAATCGTCAAACACTTTCATCCCCTCTCCCAAAGGAACCGAGCTTAAAGTCGGGATAAAAAGTATCGTATATTACTTCTAACACTTTCAAGAATATATGTACAAAGTTTCATGAAGATCGGTTCAGTAGTTTTCGCGTGAAAGCGTAACAAACAAACTTACATTCACATTTATAATATTAGTAGGATATAGTAGGGATTGTTATAAGGTGTGCCACAAAAAACTAAGTGTATCTGTAAAGTTTTTGCTCTATCGGAAGTGAAACTTAAGCCAAAGCCAATTTCCACTACAGGAATATGGCCCTAGCCTCAGCATGAGAGGGGCTTAGGCTGTGAGCAACGCTATCCGAACTCTCAGGCAAGCAAGTTTTCTCACAATGTTTTACACCGTTATAGCCCCGAGATCATACTGGGACCACTCTAAAAGGAAGGCGAAGTCTCACCCACAATACTATCACCGCTTCTTTTAACGAAAGTTGATATTGTTGAAAAAGGTTTCATAAACCCTTTTTTAAAAACGCACGCCACACCGGGTCAGCCAGTAGTGACCTGCTTCTCAGTAGCGGGCTCTTGACATGCCGTCGACAAGCGCCAGGCGTTCTGAATGCCGGCAATCTCAACACGACAACATCTTGAGACGTCGGGAATACTTGCCTTATAATTGACCGATAAGATTCATACTAGAAATATTATTACAAATTTTATATTTACGGTCTCGTTCGACCAGTGCCTCGTTCTTTGATCATGTATGATGGCCCTGAGTCAATTCCTGGGTAAAAGTAAAATTGTTAGGTAAACTTCACTGACTAAAGATCACAGTAGGTCACCAGTTAGGATTTTGGTTTACTATCACTTACCTGATGTACTAATAGTAGATTAAGCCCGCCCAACCGAATTGTAGTTAAGCAGCGTGGTGGGTTTGGGTTAAATGGCACAAAAATAGGCTGAAGATGATGATGATCCTAGCTAAGATTATAAATGTAAAAAGTGTCTGTTGGTTAGTCGGTTCGTTACCTTTGTTCGGATAAACCACTGCAACGCTCCTAATAAAATTTAGTACAGAGGTAGCTCGGAGACGGGCATAAGATACTTTTCATTTTTTATATATATAAAGCTTTAGCTTAAACTTCATAGATAAATATAAAATTTACTGTGAGATGGTGAAGTTTGTTGACTTACTTTATACCAGCGCGCGTTTGCGCTAGCTTTATTTTTTTATTAACAAATGTTGTTAATCCCGGGAAAATCAAGGCTTCTTGCGAGTACATAATAAATAGTATTTGTTTTCTGTTATATACTAACCTATTACGTATGTTAATCCCAGTCTCTAAACCAATCCTAACGTAATTAAGTACAGAGATAGGTTAAATCTTGGAAACAAAGAATACATTTCAAATTAAAAAATCAGATAATTTTAAGAATATTATTTTATTAATGCTGTATACTATGATATACGCTGGCGTAACCAATGGCACACTTCATAACTATTCTGACGTTATGCCACGTTTTATAACAATGAGGATGGTGCATATTAGGAGATTAACCATGCTTGCATATAGAAATAGTTTTTACGATGTTATATTTTAGAATACATAGTTCCGTTTAAAATAGAGAGAAGCCATAAATGTTGGGGAGCTGGAAAAACAAATCCGGTCCAAGGTGCACGGTCGTTGACTTTCAAATCACTCGTATCTTGTATCCCTGTCTTAGTTTTGTGGATTTTTCCAATCACTCTTGACTAATATTGTGCTAGCAGTGACAAAATATATCGATCAATCGATTAATTGAACTATATGTGAAACTGATGCGTCGATCAATCAATTAGCGGGACTACGTTCGAAGCGAAATAAGAGAAGGATAGCTTTCGTTTAGTTGCATTTGCGAAAAAGAGATGGCAATCACACGCCTTCCAAAATGGAGGAGGTTATTATCAATACAATGCATGACTGCAACACGTTGAAAGCAAAAAAGGATAGCTTATATTCAGTTTTAGTTAAAATGTAACAAAGAGATGGCAATAACTCTATAGGAGTCTATTTTTTTGATAGTGATTTTTTGACAATGTCTGGTAAATCTGTATTTGCATAGATAATAAAATAAATAAATAAATATGCTACGGCAATACACACATCGCCATCTAGCCCCAAAGTAAGCGTAGCTTGTGTTATGGGCACTAAGACAACTGATTAATATTTTTATGAATAATATACATAAATACTTAGAATATACATATAAACACCTAGACACTGAAAACATTCATGTTCATCACACAAACATTTTCCAGTAGTGTGAATCGAACCTTGGGCTCAGAAAGCAGGGTCGCTACAAACTGCGCACATCAGCCGACAAGATATATTTTTAATTTGTTACAATGTAGATCAAAATGAGTATCATATTATCATTACATATTGATTGACAATTTGATGAGGATCTGATGATCTTGATGGAAAGAACTTCTATCGAATAATCTGCAAACAGTAGCCAGGGTCAATAGATATGTTTATATATAAAAACACAGCTTCCCTATCTTCGCGTGCGCAAAACCCAAATGTTTGGATAACGTTGAGTTTTTTTTGTCAAATATCTAATTAGCTTAGCCTAGGTTTGACCGAACATAGTCAAAACAAAGCAGGTCTCGATGAAATTAGGCAGATCTGCCTAGATATAATTCTTGTCTAAATAAGAGATTTATCAAGTTAAAATAAATACATAAATGCCACTATGCGAAGAAGCACTAACAGCATTCTGAAAAAGATTGCGAGTAGGTAAGACTGCAGGTACGTGGATCATTGCTGTGCCATTTCAAATGGAATGGAGCAGCTTTGACTCGCGTACATTCAGGATAATCTATAAATAGGTAGTTATAATAGTTAAATATCTTTGTATGTTTAGTTTTTAGTAATAACATAGAAAGTAAGTTGTAATACTAACAAATTGAGCCAATAAGATGCTCGAAATATTATTATTATTATTATTATTATTATATTATAAATGTACATAAGTATTGGCACCAATATGCTTATATTAAAAAGTGCCCACTATAAAATATAATGTAGTTCTATAGTTTGATAGCAAAGAATAGTGCTTTTGTAAGTCCTCGGATTTTGGTGACTTTAAGCTTGCCATACTATAATGAGTGTGTGGTCTCTTTTATGTATGTATATATATATGTATTTCTTTTTTTTATTCTGCGTCTTTACTAGCTGCCCTCAGTGATTATCGCTGTCGGCAGATTCCTACGACGCGACAGTAATACTGAAATACTACAACAAATGCGGCGCGTATTACGTAGCATGTGTGAATTTCAGGACAAAAAATATTTTCTTTAAGTCACAATAAAATGAAATTCCAAAAAGATGCTTGTGTTTTTTTACCAATCTTACGCTAGGAGGACTGATCGACCGTCCGATCTGGGCCTCCCATAGCCACTTAAGCCTCGCAAGTATTGAGCTTTTTCTGGAACTCTGTTACATCAATCGATCTAGTCTTTCAAATGAGGAGAGTGGGGCGAGACAGTCAACAGTAAGAGTGTGTGTGAGAATCTCTAGAAGAGACCCGTGCCGAGCTGTGGACGTCGATCGAGTTGCGACATTGACTCCATCTCTGTCAAATCCAAAGCCAAGTTAATATTTCCTATTTGTAGGACATAACTTTCATTCAGAAAATTGATCTTATTTTAAATTTTATCTTTGAAAATAAAAGTCAGAGATTCTAAGACAGTAGCAATTTGCTCAAAATCAGCGCCTGCAATGGAATGTACAATTCAATTTTCATCGGTGATCCAGACGTTCGAGCAATTTGATATTTTGCACCACTATTAATAACTGATGGCATTAACATAAACTGAAAACGGGTGTCAAATTAAAGGAATTATAAAATTCATTATTTAAATTGAGCCAGTTCCCAATTAAACTTTTACTAACATTATAAATGCGAAAGTGTTTATAGATTACAAGCCAGACAGTGGCAAAGGCTTTTTTGATCCGGAAAAAGGCAGGGTTCATGGGTACCCTGCCTTTTTCCGGATAAGTCTATATAATGCGCAATACTAAAATATATTAGATCAGTGCGGGCAGAACTTATAATAAGTGATGGACGGTCTCGGGACACATAGATAGTGTTCTAAACTAATCTATAACGAGCGAGCTCGATCGATGTCTCAACGCCGATATGTACGTGTAGGTATACATTGTCTGTCTTGATTTGATATGTGGGCAACTTGTGGAAAGCGATTTTCTTGTCAATGTCACGCCTGGAAAATGGGTCGATTATTTTTAGCTCACTGCAATCATCGATTGCGCAAATCCGATTATAGGTAAGGTTCGCCATTCAATTATCTATTTTTAAAGAGCACATTGTCATAATAAAAAAAAAATTACACAACTTTTTCCTGAGATAATCTTAGAAAAATAACGTAACAAACTTTTTATGAAATTTACGCAGTGACAACCATAACATCAGTTGTGTTTACATTTGAGGTCTACCGATAGTGTCACGGATTACCAGGGTAACAGCAAATAGGTTATGGTTCTAGATAAATCTAAAGATAAATAAAAGTATGTAGATAAAAATAATTCACACACCCTATCATTCGCACGTAAAATGCAGGTACAATGCGATTTTAAGCCATTACAATTAGTTGAGGTTGTAATTTTTTTTTAGATTAATTTTATATGAAAAATGAACGTTATTTGCCCTCCTCATACGTCTGTATGTACCCAAGTATATATTCAAGCAAGCCTTGTATGTGAAAGCGAATGATATTTAATAGTTTAAAAAGTAAAGGTCAGAAATTTAAAAGCGCGTTCCGGGAATCAGACTCGGTTCACCCATTAGGCTATCTCGCTTCATCGTTATCATCCCATTTCCGGACACGACTCTCCTCTCAGAATGAGAAGGGTTTAGGCTCGCTGGTCAAGTGGGGGTAGACTTCACACACTCTTGAGAACATTATGAAGAACTCTCAGGCACCGTTAAAACAAGTAATATTTTTAAATAAAGCTGTATATTAAAACAATAATAACATTATTAAAAGAATTCACAGACAATATTTCATAAGATTCATTGAAATCAAGGCTGATCTACGAAAATGGGCACGAGGTGATAGCAGTACTAAGTCGCGGGTATCTTATTACTACTCTCAATACAATTAGCAATTATACCTCAATTGTAGATATAATTTATTCATTTTTTTTTAGGATTCCGTACACGAAGGCTACCTACCCCTACGATTGGTAAAATTTGCACGGCATGTGGATTTCTATTGCAGCTATAAGAACAAATAATAAAAATTAAAAAGTTGAAAAATTAAGAGAGGTCAAACGAGAAACGTGTTTTTTATGTCATCGTATTGTACGTTGGTACGGAACCTTCCCTATGCTTGCGTGGGAGGCTTGGAGCGTGCCTAGCTACCTCCTTAGCGTCCCCGTTCCGACAAATAACCTATATCGGTTTCTGATGTCACGTCGAAACTGATATGGGTTATTGGATTTTATTTAATTAATAAGCTACCTGACAAGTTTTAATACCTCAGTAGCATTAATATTTTCAGAAAACGCATACACGAATTATCGCTAAATAAATGTTATTATGATATTGCAGGATACTTAAATAATTACTTGAAATTATCAACTAAAAAAAAAACAAAAAAAATAATAACAGTTAATTTCGAATTAATTATTTTAAATTAGAACTTTTGACATATTGTATAGGTTCATCGGTGACTTCTCTGGTGCTACAGATGTTTATGGGCGGCGGTGATCACTTATCATCAGGTGGCCCACTTGCTCGTTTGCCTGCTATTAATATTAAAAAAAAAACTTTAAACTGATAACTTATTAGGCTTACTGACATTAAATTATGAATCCATTAGAATTAAAATTAATTGTTAAGTACTTCCTTAATTGAATCGTAACAATGTAACATTTTTTGAGAATGTGAAATATGTATACACTGACTGTTAGAATGTACTGTGTATCTTTTTAATATAACAATATCTAATATAGGTACCTCAATTCTTGTGAATAAATAATTATTAGTATAAGTGCCATACCCCCAAATAGGTTCGCCTTTTGCTATCTTGGATTGCTTCATCTCGTAACACCAGATCGCAGCCATTGGCTAATCTGAAGCGGAATAAATAAAATAAAAAGTTCCACTCGCACTAGTTTTTTTCATTTAACTTCTGTAGATTTATTAATTAAATTAATTACTTTTCATTTCTTTAAAAATTACCAGATGATTACTGTGATGTCTTGATAGTATATCTTGAGATGTATTACATTTTTTTCTGTGTAAATAGGTGTAATTAACTTCATAATTACGGTCATTAAATCTTTTTCACTCTGTTACAAATCACTGTTAGCTGCCATATATTACTTTTTCTACGTTTTCACTTAGTGCTGAAAGTCAACAAAGCCCACGAATATAAAATGCCATTATTTAATGATATTCTCAAAACACTTGAGTAATAATTGGAATCAATTTAGGTCCCATTAAGGTTGAATAACAAGATTTATCAATAGAACGTTAATTCTTTTGTGTAGAAGTCTTTGTATTTGACCCGACACGCTCATTTGTATACAATTTATCATTACCAGCGGCGATTTAGTTGTATTTTTTTTTTGTTTGAAATATAGTTTAATCGAGATGGTTCATAGCTACATTTGATGAACTAGTTGTGACTCATGGTTTAATTCAATATAAACCTATATTATTTAGGTATATATATGAAGCTTTAGTTTTAATTTGACGATTGTTATCACCATCACCTTACCATCATCATCATTTTTGACGGCCGATTGTCGCAGTTTGCAGCGACCCTGCTTTCTGAACCCGAGGCCGTGGGTTCGATTCCCACTACTGGAAAATGTTTGTGCGATGATCATGAATGGTTTTCAGTGTCTGGGTGTTTATATGTATTTTCTAAGTATTTATGTATATAATTCATAAAAATATTTATCAGTCATCTTAATACCCATAACACAAGCTACGCTTACTTTAGGACTATATGTGTATTGTCGTAGTACAGTGGAATCTCTATAACTCGAATGTTAAGGGAAATGCAAAAAAAATCGAGTTAACAAGTTTTCGACTTAAGAAGAACTTCTAGATACATATGACTTAACTGCTGAAATTTCGACTTACAGAGGCGCGATTTTTGTGTTACTTAGAATGTTTCATGAATGTACTCATTCATTGCACGTGTACAAGACAAAAACAATAGATTAGAAGCCCCGAACCCGAACATTCCTTTTGTATTTTATTGTTCGGGGAATCCCAAGTAAGACGTCATTATATTTTACTAACTACGACTTACGGAGTCTCTCCTTTTTAAAATTCGAGTTATAGAGTATAAATATGTATCATCAATACTTCGTAGGGAAATAACATTTTGTTCGAGTTACGAAGTCTAAATAAATACCGCGTATTTAGGTGTTCAGCGGAAGGGAATGGCAATTTTTTTCGACTTACTGAGGATTTCGACTTAACGAGGTTCGAGTTATAGAGATTCCACTGTATATTTATTTATTTATTTATTTATCATTAATAGCCTGTAACAGTCCACTGCTAGACTAAAGGCCTCTCCCAAGGGGTGGTTGCACCCTTACTCCAACCCTCTTTACTGTCGTAGGAGGTTCTCGCATCTCCGCTTACCGTGTTATTACTTTGAACACCACATGGGGATGCACAAGTTTGTTTACGTCGTTGAGTTTTTATTTTTTTATTATTGTATCACTTATTTAGTACGCGAGATGATAAAAGGTTGATAGGGAAGGTTATCTCGCTCCGTATAAAATACGCTTACTTAATTTTAAT
Source organism: Pararge aegeria (assembly GCF_905163445.1). NCBI lineage: Eukaryota > Metazoa > Arthropoda > Insecta > Lepidoptera > Nymphalidae > Pararge > Pararge aegeria. Next base: position 16,321,287 of record NC_053186.1, read on the forward strand.
GTCCCTTTATAATATGTATTATATATTGCCTATATTTTGGATATGATCAATTAATAATACACCATCGATTTAGGAAAGCGGTATGTTTTTGCTCGGTAATATTTGTGAAACTACCCGATTGAACTATCATTTTCTTTTAGCTGCATTAAGTTATGCTTTATAGATTTATATGTACCTTCTATAGTGTACGCTCACAACATGTTTTATTTTTAACTTTAATGTTTTCTCAACTAAGCGAATTTTTTGTAATTCTTTTGAGAAATAAAGATCTTAAACCACAAACACGTGCCAGTTGCAGTTAGAACACAGAGCCTAAAAATTAAATAGAAAACAACGTGACAGAAACATGTAGACACACCTTCAGGAGGTGTGGCACTCTTCAAAGTTTATATTATAGTTTAAGAATTGCTCATGCTTGATCGTAGTCATTTTCGAGTATCGTACCATGACGCCAATGTAAACTGGGCCTAATGTTACTGGAGTTAGAATCGCAAATTGTGTAACGCTGACTATTATTTTGTAAATCACGATCAACAGTGCTGGTTACTAAAGCGTGCATGAATTTTATTTTTATGTTAAAGGTAAAAGTTCTATTTTACTCTGGCGTTATATTGTTTCGTGACTTCATAATGACTCTACTATTGCGTGTAAAAAGGACTGTGATAATTTAGTATTACTGTCCTTGTTACGTAACGTAAAAGTTCTTACAAATAATTATATTTTGGTGTCGCATTAAAAATATTATGAGTTGGTAATTATATAATCTTATCACCTTCAAACAATAACAATAATTAACCCTTTTGATAAGACAATCGCGTGAAAGCGATAACTCACGTAATATTTGTTTATATAATATTGTTAAGTACATTCTATTATATCTAAATTATATAAAATGTCCAGAAAAGTATCGCGGCTTTACTAGAAGAGGCGCTATAGGCAACGTTTCGTAAAGCAGGCGACCAATGGGTTCAAATTTTATAAAATAATATGTTGGAAGTTAGATTTTCGACTAAAATGGGTGTAAATTTTGAATAAAAAAAGTTTCCAAATTTCTTTTACCATTTACGCATAAAATTCTAAGTTTGAAAAATGTAAACGAGGATGCTGTTTTTATTTGCAGGACAATACTGTTCACTTATAGGCGGGCATAATAATCAGATGGGCGAAATTCTATGTAAAATGTTGCCAACTATACATTTCTACGCAACTCATACAGATTATATTTAACTGTTTGCACAGTAAAATGTATACCTCAATAATTTGCAACAAATGGTGTAATGACACGTATTTGCAATAGTGTGTCATGACATAACACACTATTGTAAATACCTCTTATCCGTTGTTTCTTTGCTATCATGTACTTTTGAGCGATTTTTTATATCCATATAATAGATACATATATTAATGTAAGGTTTTCTTGTTGTTCTAGGACAAGTGGTGGCCAGAGGTCGGGGCGGGCTGCTGCCCCGCCGTGCCGAGTCGCGCGTGCGATGCGGAGCGGTCCCCGCCGCCCGCGCCCCCGCCCGCTCACCCTTGCGCGTGCGACAACACGTCAGTATATTGTGAAGGTTGGTCGTCTCTCTATTGCAGGATACGTGCAGCTCTATGACAAATGGATGGACAGTCGCATATATTATAACGGATACTTCTATCAAAAATGATCTAAACAGTAAAATGAGTAACTACACAAAATATAACACAATTTTTTAGATTTTTTTACAAAACACCTGTATCAAAAAACGGTCGAGACATTTCATAGTCCTTGCGATACCCTCACCGACGGCTTTTGATGTCTCTCGATCTATTATCGTGTAGTAGGTAGTTTTATACAGATAAATAAATCTTTGATTCAATAATCAAAAGTAAAAGTACTACTTAGTTTTGCTGTTTAGGTATATTTTTTACAAGTATTTTTGGCCTCCTTGTAATAAAATCCAGCCTGAATCAGATTTCTAATATATTAAGTAAATGTGACTAACTTCAAGGTTACAAATTAACTCAGAATCTTTGACAAATATCAATAAGTCGATTTTAGACTGCAAGGTTAAAAAATTCAACCGATGTAAGTCCACTGTTGGTTAGAGATCTTTTGTAGGGATTTTCCTAACGCATTTTCCACTTTCCACTAGGATCTTGAGCTGTATACGTAATGTGACCTTGCGCCCCGCTTTTAAACGGACTATCCCGACAGCGAGAACAAAAACGTCCCGCTTCCTCAAGCAGAGCAGACGATAATGTAAAATGGTACTCTCTTATGGCATGGCCAGGCTATAGACGGCATTTTTGTTCCATCCTTCATCACATCAAACCATTACCGGCCCACTACAGAGCAAGGGTCTCCTCCCACAATGAAAAGGCGTTAAGGCCGTAGTCCACCACGCTGGCCCAGTGCGGATTGGTGGACTCCACACATCTTTGAGAACATTATTTAGAACTCTCAGGCATGCAGGTTTCCTCACGGTGTTTTCCTTTACCGTTGAAGCAAGTGATATTTTAATTGCTTAAAACGCACATAACTTGGAAAAGTTAGAGGTGCGTACTGAGATTCGAACTCCGCACCGCGAAAGTGAAGTCGAGCTCTTACCCAATGCGCTATCACAGCTTCTATCCTTACTACTAATATAAATGCGAAAGTTTGTTTACATGTCCTTCCTTTACCCAAAGAAAGAAAGGGCGGAGTAAAAGGCTCCTTTTTTATTCCAGGAAAGAAGGGTTTCCAAGGGATTTGTTTAAAACCGTAATAAACGCAGACTAAGAAAGCGGGCAACAGCTAGTCATGAATATATGATGTACAATTACACCAATCCACACTGGGCTAGCGTGGCGAACTACGGCCTAAAACCCCTTGTGTTGCGCTGACATGCAGAAAAATAACTTAGATTTTTGTGGTCACTGAGTGTCAGCTAACGTGTAATACAACCTTACAGTGTTCTTCGATTTTAAATAAAAACTAGTTAAATCCCAAATAGTTTACTAGTTTAGTATTTAATGGTCGACTGGCGCAGTGGGCAGCGACCCTGCTTTCTGAGTCCAAGGTTCGATTCCCACAGCTGGAAAATGTTTGTGTGATGAACATGACTTGCTTTTCAGTGTCAGGGTGTTTATATGTATATTATAAGTAATTATGTATATTAATCATTTAAAAAATATTCATCATCATCATTCATCAAGCTCACAAGCTACGCTTACTTTGGGGCTAGATGGCGATGTGTGTGTTGTAGTATATTTATTATTTATAACATAGATCCGCAAAAGTCCCGTTGTAAAGTTCAAAATAAATGGTCACGTTATGAATACATATGATATGTATTCAAACATAATTCCACAATGAAAACAAATTTCCGAAGCAGCCGCTAGTACCGCCCTGGTAGCGTATACCTGTATCTTAAAAACAACAAAGAACCTTAATAAGGCTTTGAGGTTGAAAGCAACGAAAGGTGCTATTAAAAATAAAAATCATGATTGTTTTAATGTTGTTGACGCACTTGTTTCAGAATTATAATCCTTATTGTAGAAACTTCAAGACGCCTATTCCATACAAAAGGGATTTTAACATAATATTGCTTTAAGCGACGGTAGTAGTACCCAAATATTTACTCGGAGAAGCATATAATCTGCTATTTATTTGACGCTAAGCAAAATTCTATTTTCCTCGCCTTTCACCGATCATTCTCAAAAGAGTGTCTCCTACGTCCCACATAACATTGGCGACGTAAATTGTACCCAGTTGGTACTTAAAGCGCAAGCCATAAAGCCAAAATTGAATTGAATTGGAGCCCACATACCACAGAGTTAGTTCCAAGTTAAAAGGTCATACCTAAGTTACACATTTATCCTGGCCGGTGGTTCTATTAAAGGTCGCGAATTATTTGACTCATGATCTTCTTTATAATTAGGTGTCTCCTTAATAGTAGTAGGAGTAGGTTTAAGAGCTACCTAGAATAATTGCTACGATAGATAAGCTGTAGGTTTTAAACGTTTTATTGTTAGAGAACTTAAAAAGGGAAAGGGCTAAAAATCGGTTATGTTCTGTTGCAGGCAGCTAGCAACATGCAAAATGTCCGTTATCGCTAATAGATAACACACTCCCATTCGCCTCGAGTCAAGTACAATTTAGATAAGAGACCCCGTTACATGAGGGTAGACCGAATGTTAACCGTTGTATTGCGAGGATATGAAAAAAACGTACCTACTTAGTTAGAAGTCGGTAAGGGAAATTTGTGTTGCAAGTTGTGCGGGCTTTTTAAACCCCAACGACGCAAAATAGACGGGGTGTTATAAGTGTGATGTGTCTGTGTGTGTGTGTCTGTCTATTGCATTGTGTTTCCCAAACGCATGAACAGGTTTTGATTTTGTTTTTTTTTTGTATGAAAGGTGAATTCAACATGCTATGAACACTCAAGACTAATTAGTCTTGAGTGTTCATAGCATGTTTGATGAAAATCGGTCCAAGGTGGCCGCCACCGTAAAATGGAGAATAAGTTTTTCTAGTTTCTTTAGTTAAATATGGGTATCAAATAAAAGGGATCGACTTGTAGAACACTGTACTGTATATTAAAATCCCGGGGTTTTGTAAATTTTAAATTTATATATCTTATCACAACCGGTGTAGTAAACTTCGTGCTAATTGGTCGGAGATGTGGATCAAACATTAAACTCAAAGTAAATAAATGGCAGGGTCCGCGCCATTTCATTGTATGAAATGACTAGCGCTTAAATTAAATCACTAATCGAAGTTAATGCAATTTGTGAACTATACCTTGTACAATAATCAGTTCAACGAATTATTTTTTCGACCCATGAAACCTTCTTGGATACAATGTATGCTTTTATATCTCCAGTATGCAACTATCTCTTATTTCGTCACGATCTGATCTTTCACGCCCTAACTAAGCAACGAGTGAGTTGAAATGACTGCGAGTGACATAAGTTATATTCTTATCCCAGGAAAACAAACGCATCCCAAGGTATTAGTAAACATGGGCAGCTAGTTGGTACTAAAAAACCAGACAGACACACTTTCATATTTATAATATTCATATGGGTACGCGCTCATTCAATTCCGAACAAGTGTATAGGTATACATTCACAGACCACAGTCACTATAAAACGTTCCCAAATTTCATGATAAACTTAGTGATGGATTTATTTACAATCGCTTTATATTTTAGCTTGCGAAAACATTTATATAGCATTTAATAAATGAAGTTGTGAAATTCTGAGAAATGCGAATGCGATAGTGCATCGCTTAATTATTTTGCCACGTCACGTCTCAGTCTAGTATTATTTCGAGACTTTACTGCAACATAGGCTTAGTCATTGTAATGACTGATTTTTAGGGAAATTGAACGGGCAGGGTCTTTCTTGGGTAACTGCTAAATAAAATAGCGTCACATCCAACCTTCATATTGCGTTCTAAATTAAATTGCTATTTCTTTCCATTTTAGTTTTCCTTAAGAATTATAATTCTTATGCAAAATAAATGTTTTGTATTGTGATTAGTAAATATCCAATGAAAAGTAGCATTCATTATTATCAGCGCTAGAAGCCAGTACTTACAAAACGTGCGCGTACGCGTCGTTTCGCGTATTATTATTCGACGAAACAATACTGAGAACTCGGGATTTACGCGACCCCATAGCGGCCGTAGCTACCTGGCTACCCTTCCCCCGGCACCGCTACTCTGCCCCTTACCACCCCGTGAGTTTTTAGCGCCCTTAGCGGCGTCATTTTATCCCCAACCCTCGAGAATGCGCGCGCGCACGTATTGCAACCGAAGAGAGTGCAGAGTGTTTTATTTGAAAATCATTCTCCGTTCACCATTATGATGTGAATTTAGTTTTAGCCTAGTTTAGTATTAAAATAGTGTAAGTTAGTGTTTACAAAAATGGATTTGTCCTTGCCCAGGATCAAGTTCGAAACAGTGGATTACTTTGACGAGGATTTCGATTTTGATGAAGCGTAAGTTATTATGGGTATGCTTTATTTTACACTATTATATAACAGCTAGTAGGCCTGTGAAGGGAAATTTAGGAGTGCTACTTTCATGTAGTGAATAAAAGAGATGGCAATAACAAAAGCAGACATTGTAGTAAAGAAAATACCTACCTAAAACCTGTAGAAATTTTGATTACACTATATCGGTGAAATTCGTTGGTTGTTTCCTAATTTGCATTGTAAATTTAAGTTTTGAGCATCTATGGAAACCATTTTTCGGGAATAATAAAAATCAGAGCGTCATAAGAATTTAAATTGAAGAAAATTAATATTGTAGTGCTTCGCTATCGTTCTTTTTTTTCGTTTGTAATCGTCTACACGACTAACTAGCACATGCGTGGGACTTTTTTACACCCGGGAGAGGATACAATATTATCTTTTCCATTTCTCATTGGCACACAAGTGGAATTAATACCCAAAAAATATACTTACTTGTAATACTAAAAGGGGTAAGATTCCACTATGCCCTGTTGCCATTCTTTGGCTCTTTTGGACACGTTAATTTTATCAATGAATTAATATATAATACTTTTATTGCACACCACAAAAAGTACATAAAAAAGAAGTCTAACAAAACAACGTATAGGTACAATTTTGCGATAGCTTCATAGCGATTCCTTCCAGGCAACCAATGACGAATAAAACAAATACAGAAACTAGGTAGGTTGTCCAAATATAGATACATATACCTACCCGTAAAAAAATATATCATTACTTAAATATATATATAAAAGTCGCGGACCCCAGCGCCATCTGTCGGGCTGATTTGTGAATCTAAACCATCAAGGGTGCCACTCGACGCATACCAAAAAATGCATTCAAGTCGGTAAAGCCGTTTAGGAGGAGTTCAGTGACATACACACGCACGCAAGAAATATATAAATATATATATAAAGATATTTACAACAATACTTGTAACTTAATACAAATAAATAAATATGTAAATATGATATACAAAGATAATACTTAATTAAAAATAAAATAATAAATTGTGTATACCTTGTCAGGAAATATAATTTTGGCTCCTGCCTATGGGAGCTTAGCTGGTCCACCTAGATACTGAGTCCACTAACTAATACTACCTATTCCAAACCTGAGAACCCCCATCGGTCCCCAGATATCTATCTCCCTTTATCACTTTATCTATATCATTTTGATCTTTGTCGGTGAATCTAGTTCTTATACTGGTCTAATTTCGAATTGTATCTCGTAGATCTCTGAAAAGTAAAAACACGGGTCATCATCATACTCATATCAGACCATTACCGACCCACTACTGGGCACGGGTCTCCGACCCACAATGAGAAGGGCCGTAGTCCACCACGCTGGTCCAGTGCGAATTGGTGGACTCCACACGCCTTTGAAAACATTATTGAGAACTCTCAGTCAAGCAGGTTTCCAGACTATCTTATCCCTTATTGTTGAAGCAAGTGATATTTTAATTACTTAAATCTTTAGAGGTGCGTGCTGGTATTCGAACTCGGTCCCCTGAAAGTGAAGCCGAAGTCCTAACACCTAGGCTATTACCGCTCGTACAAACGGAAACACACGGGTATTATGCATTATTTATTATAGTTTATTTAAGTTACTTAAAGGCATTCACCCCCGGGCATTATATGTTGACGTTGGTGAGATTGCCCAGGGAATTGGGAGTGAAACAGTTATATCACCTCGAGGTAAACTGCGAGTAAATTATGCTAACTTATTTTCATCGAGTTGGATGAATATTTAACTTTATTCTGTAACTTGCTTTTGACTGCAGTTCTGCGCTCGTAAAGTTGTATTTATTTTTGGTGGGGTTTCATCCGTATTAATTTTTTTTTATTTATGATAACGTTTTAGCTCGTTAAACAAACAAACAAAGTCTTCAGCTTTCGAATTGATTTTTTTTTGTAAATTCCTTCTTTATTTTTTAGGTAAGTTTTTTTCTTAAATTTTAACAACGTTAAACTTTTTCCTCCTTGCTATTACATAATACTGTGACCGTTCACTAAATTAGACAGGGAATTGGTAACGACGCATTGGACACTGGCTGGCGAAAATAAACTTGGACAAACTATTTTCATATATTTGGCTTTTTTCTACTTTTTATCATAGTCCACAGCTTCGGCCCTAAGCGTTAAATCTTAAAATACACCACTGCTGCTGGGCACAAACTTTCTACCATATTGACAGTTCTGACCCTCCATGATCCTCCAAAGCGGGTCGGCAGGCTTGATATTTCTCGAAATTTCTAGTTCAGTTGGTCATATAAAACATAGTTTTTTTTAAAATACCCGTGTATCTTGTTTTTCTATTGGGTGGTTGAGTAAACTCTCAGATCTCGCTGCATTCAAGCAATATGGCCGTTAAAACTTATACTGCTAAATTGCAGAAGTGGCATTTCCTAAAAAGAAATAGAAACTTTTTAATAAGTCAACACATAAAAACACGGACAACAAAGTTTCCAACTTTTGCAACGTTGAAGGTTGCTAGATTGCCCAGTGAATTGGGAGTTTTCTCAGCAGCAAACTGACGTTAGCTTGGGAGTAAATTATAGTGGACAGCGTATGAACTGGCTGCAAGAGAAAATAGTCTTTATTACAATCGCTATTAAACAACATGATTGCAAAACACTGTTTTCTTCACATTGCATGTACATTAAAATGTTGGCAGGACTTTGTAATTGCTGATATGAAAACAAAAAGGTAAATGGATAGTTTACTTCCTTTTCTTTATATACCTGCTGCGCCCCAAGGTTTCGGCTTAGAGTATTTAATTTCCATAAGTACATAACTTTTATGAGTCATCAATAGTTTTTTGATGATTTAGCCCTATTTCAGTAAAAAAAAAATTGGAGCCTATTCGGTAGGCAAAAACAAAAATATCTTTTCTCTTTATAATATGTATTAGTTAGATTATATTACTAGATTTTGATTAATAGAATTAATATTTCTAAACGATTTTGAAAAGAATTGAAAACTCTGTTTTAATTTTTATAAATCGTAATTTTTCCGGGATAAGTTGCGTATGTGTTATGCCAGACTCTAACCTATATTTGTGTTAAATTACATCCAGATTATTTTAGTCGTTCCGGCGTGTCAGAGTAACAAGCATCCATCCAAACTTTCACATTTATGTCTAATAACATGTGAGTGCTGAAGTCTTAGCAAACATCTCTGTATAGTAAGTTTATTCTGTATGGGAGGGAACTCCTTATAGTTTGAAGACCGCTATCAAATTTCAGAACGTAACGATAGGGCGAGATACGGATAATGAATGATAATGAGATCAGGCTGCTCCAGTCACTGGAATGAACTGGAACGAACTGGAGTCTAGTGGTTGGCGTGCTTTAGTTACCAGCTCAGTCTTTAAGTTAACGATTGTTATCAGCATAACAAACCGTTTTGCGTGCACGAAAAAATCAAATCTATCTGGATACAAGCAATAGCCAACGCCAATATGAAGCGTCGTATGCCAATATAAACTCAACGGAACCGTCAGGTTGGTAAATTGTTGCAGCCTAAATGCATAGCGGATCCGGCTTAATGAGCTTGCATTCCCATCGTTTTGGCGTGGAAGCGTTAGAATTTCTAATATACCCGTGGCTGTATCCGTTGGGAATTTAATACTGATAGGTGGGTGCAATTATGCACATGATTCGCGGTTAGGCAGTTTTCAACATTTGCGTGTATGTGGACCTGCGACAGTCCAGTAAAAGTATTACCTGGACATATATCGTAATTAATATCACTTTTTATAAACCTTGATTAAAGCCTTTACTTTAAGCCGTTGAAGAATGTGTACATGGGCGCTATAAATAACATAAAACAAAAATAGCACTCAGCTAAATTTGTTGTGGACTTCTTCTTCTTATTTATCAGTTTGGCAGGTCACGACTTCAGGCTGCAGCAGGACATCAGCGTAATCTTAAGATAATTCTAGAATCTTCTGCTTTAACTTTAACTTGAAGAAATTGTTACGAATCATCGCCTGTGTGACGTCAACCTACAGCTTAAAGGAAGGGAGTTCAATGGTTATAATCCCCTTGTAATCGGAAAGTCAGTCTGCCTGAGCACTGCACATATCAACCCATTACCAGCCCACTAAAGTGCACGGGTCTCCTCCCACAATGAGTAGGGTTTAGGCCGTAGTCCACCACGCTGGCCCGGTGCGTATTGGAGGACACACACCTTTCAGAGCATTATGGAGAACTCTAAGGCGTGCAGGTTTTCTCACGATGTTGTCCTTAACCGTTGAAGCAAGCAACGCACATAACCTAGAAAAGTTAGAGGTGCGTGCCCGATTCGTACTCGACCCTCCGAGAGTGAAGTCGAAGTCCGGTGGAACTGGCCGGTGATACCGCTTCAGCGAATGGAACTAATTGAATGTTCCTTCCCTGGAGATTTTATAACACTGTGTATTGTTTCAGTGTGGGAGATAGCAGCACTTGCCGCTCGGCGGTGGCGGTGGCGGGAGCGGCAGCGGTCGCGGCGGGCGGCGCGCGGCAGCGGGCGGCACACGGCGGCACGACGACGGCGCACAGCAAGCAGCTGGCGGCGGGCGGGGCCAACCACCCGGCCCAGCCGCAAGGTAACAAACGTACGGATCCTCATTGATGTTCTACACCCGCTGATGCCGCAGCACTACCTAAGCCATTAGTCGGCTAATTTGCTTATCATGGAGCCAAATAACTCTTTAGTAGTAGTTAGTATAGTTATTTGTGACACATCGTTCGAGGAAGTACTACCTCCATGCTTATTTCTGCCGACAAGCAGCGTTGTAGTGTTCCGGTCCGAAGTGCGTGGTTGCCGGTCTAATTTTACCTGAATTATCCTGGCTACACCTTAGAACACCTCCACCCTCATCATCTGGATGAATGGTATTCTTCTACTGTTCGAAATACCAGATCATTTCTACCGCGCACTTGCAAATTATTTAACAATCTCCGATCTGATGTGTTTCCTCAAAAATACAATCTAGGGTTATTCAAGGGGCGGATAAATAAATTCCTTAAATGCCGGCAACGCATCGGTGGCTCCTCTGGTGCTGCAGATGTTTATGGGCGGAGGTGATCACTCATCAGGTGACCCACTTGCTCGGTTGCCCGCTATTAATATAAAAAAAAAAATTACTCATGTTGATGGACACAGCAATTTTTAGGACGTGCTCCTTGCATGCCTTGCGAAGTGTTGTCCTGTTTATAGGCGATGAACCTTCCACCAGGTTTGGTCCGAGAGTTATTAATAAAAAAAAAACGCATTGTTACATTTATCTTTTAGACCTTCATGGTGCAGAGAGTTCTATATCGTCCATGGCTAGGTGCCACCCTAACGGGAAATTTTAGCGTTCCTATACTATCGCAGTAGGAACTGATTAATGTAACTGCCATATTCCTAACAGGTTAGTCCGTTACAGTCTTAGAATGCCGCGCTTACCACCAGCAAGGCTAGCATAGGGAGGGGACAATGATGCCCCCGGGGAAAGGGTGTAAAGTCAAAGACAAATATTTATTTATTCAAATAGGCACATAGATGGGACTTTTGATGCGTACATTACATGTAAAGTATGACATAGGAGTGAGTTGATGGCGATAAATAAATTCCTCAACTTAAACCTAAAGCTACGAGGGTTCCAAACGCGCCCTGCTCTAAGAAGAAGCCCACAACAAACTTAGCCGGTTGTTAATTTTTATTTCGTTATTCGTTACCATCTCACATTGTCATTTAAAAACTATTAAAGAAGCAACCTGGTTAGAGCAATAATCAAGCATTTTTATCGTTAACGTAGTCCTTAATACTATAATATGACATTATAAATTTATCTACTCCCACAGCTGTATAAACTCTCAGAGCACTGGAAATAATATCCAAATAAAATATGTGTAATAATAAACGGGGGTAAAATTCTGCTATTCCATTTTCCCGTGCTTTAGCAGGTGGAAAAGTTAATTATATCCCGTGTTAGGGGTATAATCGGAGGATATCATTTTTGTCTCCTGCCCGTGCTAGCCCTGAAGGTGATATTGCCAAGGAGTCAAGGACTAACTACCTATATTCTAAGATCCGTTATAAGAAATTTATACCTTCATCTGAAGGCAGACAACGCTTACTTTTTCAATTATGTAGGGTATGTTCTCTCAATAGTGTACGATTTTTTTGGAATAACAAATGAGAGAAGTAGATTTAATATTATCCGCATGCAATTTATCTACGCAAACTATACGCGATATTTCAACGAGTATATTATGTATCCCCATCAAATAAAAGACAGATGAGGGTATAAAATTGTATCTCGCATCGCACTTCGAGTAGTAGAATGAAAAAAAAACTTTATTATACATATATATTAAACTCTTGATCTTAGTTCTTTGCTACTCTCTTACAACGTGAGTCTTATACGTTACGCCGCGCCGGTTTACGGAGTCGCTAATATCCTGCCTGCCAAACATATTCGTCCGATATCAATGTGTTTTTCATCGTAATTATTGATCCTCAGTAATTCTAGGACGCAAATCCGCGTCAATTAAAGCTGTTTGTTTATAACGTAAACATCCTTCGTGAGATTACATTGTAAAGTGAAGTTTCCGATAAAATCTCTATACTAGCAATTATGGTTTTAATTACAGTTGCAGTATATACATACTTATTGCGTATACCTACGTATGCGTATCGTAATACATGCTAATTGCCTATGTGTAACGTTTGCATATATCTAAAAATAAATAGAACTACGAAGTTCAGGCTATCGTGTCATTTTTGCCTGTTATAGTAATTTATACTATACTCGGGTAGAAATTCTCTTTAAACTTTTTTTTTCTTAAAATGCTAAGAGATATATAGTTTCGACGACCTCTCTGGCGCAAATATACAACTGCTTCTGCCGCGCGCTGTTGCAGCAAACATATTTGATGCGTATTGCTCTTAATAAAGAAAAAAAATATATATACGCGTCGGTATTAGATCCACATGCTTAATTATATAGGTACTACTAAAAACGTAAATATTAGGTATCGATTAAATTATCACTCATTATCTCAGTTCTGAGTTGACGTAATTTAAAGTTTGTTTAAAATAAACACAGATGACTTTAAATTGCCGCACGCACAATAACTTTTGTAAATTCACGTTGTATTTCACGTTACGACTTCAGTCATGTGTCTGCTAACACATTTTGTAGGAATAAGTGACTAAAGGTTATCGCACACATCCGCTCGGAAACGTATCGGCCCCATCTCGCCGTCGACCATAGTTAGTACAAGATTTGTACGCTACTAATCGAAGGACGGTTTCGACTAACGATACTCTGTAATGCCAGAGTAAAATGTAATTAATTCACCTTGAGAACTTTACGTCCATTTTCCTTTGCCGTTAAAGTGATTCGATAAGCGAAAAAGACTTCGCCATCGCGAGAAAGAAAATCTTTACACTAAGCGTACAGATTTAAACGTACGTACGTACTTACGTCATCATCATCATCATGTCAACCCATTACCGCCCCACTACAGGGCACGGGTCTCCTCCCACAATGAGACGGGGTTAAGGCCCACCACGTTGGCGAACTTATCCGTACCTGCTTTAAACTAAATTATCAAAATCTATCCATGGAAACGTTTTTATATTAGAATAATGCACAGACAGATAACAATTCCTATCTTTAACAGATATCTATAATCGGGTGACTGTTAATAAGAGATAGCTTGTTGTATGAAATCCATTAATTAAAGTTAGCTATTTAAAAACGGTCGCTAACCGGAGCGGCTAAGCAACTCCAGTAGATCTACTCGGCTATAGCTCAGCGAGCGCTGGTTGACGGCCAGTCGTCACCCGTCAGCGTCTCCTGCCAATTAGTTTGAGGTTGAATGTGAAGGGTAGCGCACGGTATGTCCCAGTTTACAATTCGCGTCCTTAGCGCGGGGGCGGAAAGAGGTAAGCGGGTTGACGACTGGCCGAAAGCGAGTTGACCACGCACAGCTTTCGGTTCGCGAGCTTTTCCCGTCGCGAGCCGATGCCGTTACGACGCTGTTTAGTGTGCGTTTCATTAGGAAGTCTCATACATAACAGCGCCTCTGGTAGAGATGTTAGTGATCCGTCTGATCCGAGTCGATAATATTATGTGGATAGGTGGATTACCTTTAGTGACTAATCCATATATAATGTGTAAGCAAATACTTAAACTTAACTTTTTTATATGACGTAAATTTTAACAGATGTTATTGTGCGTGCTAAATTAATAATTTTAATTCTCAATTAAATTCACAATCTACAATATATATTTAAAATTTTTAGTGCAAATTCTTAAGTTTTCAAAATAGAACGCCCGTGTGTTTCCAAGGTTAACTTTTTGTCCCCGCTACAAATGAGAATGCTTCTTCTACCATGTAATACAAAACAATCACGCTACCATATTATATTTTACTTGCATCGCATTGGCGTTAATACGTACAGATCATTAAAAGAAAACCCTTTTAAAACGACAATATTCCAGAAATTAGTAATGTGAAGCCGATTGTTATTTTAAACATCATAGAAATTCAGGCCTTTAAATTTTACGTTTACATTTGAAAGACAACATTAACAAGATAGTAATGATATATTTTTTATAGAGCGCGGACGGAAACATGATTTGTACGCAGTAACCAATAGATTGCAGGATTTTTCATGCATATTATCAAGCGTTTGTGATTGGCTAAAGTAGTTTGGAACCTACTAAATAAACCATAACTGGCAGGGATCTGATTATGTCTTAATTATTTACGATTATACTATGCACACTCAGCCCGTGCTGTCAAATATAAATCTAATCTATTATCTATGGAATTCACTTCCAAGTCATTGAGATTTATTCACTACTCATAAATATGAACCCCATTAATTATAATAATACTAATAATATAACAATAACCTCTTATTTTCAGGCATAGTTATACATTCAAAAATTACAATATTAGAGAAAAGAAGAGAACAAAAATTAAAAATGCAATGTAAATTTATAAAAGTGGCAAGTCTTAAATATTAATAATAAAAAAAATATGTACAGTGTAAAGTTATGGGATTTGTTGCGGATATTCAAATAAACGCTCTATAAATAAAGGTTTCTATAACCTTAGATTAGTTTAATCTCTTGTTCTAATTTTAATTTTAGAAACGTTCCGCTTAAAGTGCTGGCTTTAGTTATTGTAAGGGAATTTGAATTTTAAAGCAAGTGGAAGAAGATTTATTATATTATGACGTTACAGTGAATATTTACTAGCGTACTAGCGTAGGTACAAATCGTCTGTTACTTAGAATAACATTCATTATAATATGTCGTATTGTACTAGAAATGCTTTGATAGTTGATCGAAGAAGTTACCATTATGCTGTTAACCTTTATTTTGTAGAAGTAGATTGATGATTTAAGTATAAGTATTACTTAAACATTAAAGTAAACAAAAAAAAATTTGGTTTTTGATTTTTAAATTGATTAGATTCAAAAGATATGTACCTATGTATTTTACGGGACTAATGTTTGTGTTCGTTTTGTTTTCATGCGGGCGCGGTGTTTCTGTTCCGGTTTCGTGACGCGATCTGATGCGTTACGATGCGATGCGATGCGACGCGACGCGAACGCAGGCTCCGGGTGCGGTGGCGATGGCGACTACCAGCTGGTGCAGCACGAGGTGCTCTACTCCTCGTCGAATAGGTGAGAGAATATTATGTTAATAGAATCGGTTTTAATGCAATGGTAATCTTTTTATTTCTTTTACCTCTATTGCAAAACCAAAAAAAAAAAAAAGGTTTGCAAAAAGCGGACTTAATGCTAAAGCATTTCTACCAGCAAACGCATCGAACGTGCGAACGAAAACGAATGTGGGTGTGGCAAACACAAAGCTTATGATACTATAGAGTATTACAAGATATATATAAAGAGATATTCTTTGAAGATACATTATACAAATCGATATATATATATTAAAGAATATATAAATATATAACTAATGGATATAAATATACTAAATTATATACTTACATAAAACAACTCGAACCCTAAGAGGGTTAAATGGAGGATGAAAGTTTGTTTAAAATCCTTCATTTATCAATTTATTTTTCAAGTTACATTCATGAAACTTTGATTTTAGGTTATCGATTAAAAGTAAAGAAATACGTGTTTTACAAATTCCAACTCCAAAGGCTTGATGGAGTGACGTGTGATGGAGTGAAGTTGGAGAAGACTCTGGAGTTGGAATTAGGGGATGGGAACTTATATGAAAGTTTCTGATGTTTTAAGTAATTTACGTTCATATTTTTCTGTCAGCAGCCAAACTTTTTTTTAAACCTTTGTAGTTAAAATATATCAAAATTGAACTAACATGAGCTAAGCCGCAGGCAAAAGCTAGTAATATAAAATAATAATAATAAATATATAATAAGTATACTACGACAATACACACATCGCAATCTAGTCCCAAAGTAAGCGTATCTTGTGTTATGGATACTAAGAAGATGAATATTTTTTACATACATCTTACTACATAAATACTTATAATAACAGATAAACATCCAGACACTAAAACATTCATGTTCATAAAACAAAACTTTTCCAGTTGTGGGAATCGATCCCACGGCCTTGGACTCAGAAAGCAGAGTCGCTGCCCACTGCGCCAATCGGCCGTCAACACGACTGTCGAAAAGCCGCCGGCTGAATACCTATCTAGAAAAGTGTGATTAATTTAACTTTTAAGATCACGGATTGTCAGGCCGTGGTCTGTCGTCATAGACGTTAGGCTTGTATCGAATAGTGCCTATGACTTGAGATTTGACTGGACTGATAGTGTCCCTTTACATTACTCGGTAAAGTCAGCGCGTATTGACGTATTGACGACGCCTCAGATGCCGAGGAGGCTGACCAGTGATGAGTGTTTTACGAACTGGACGTTTTACTTGTTTGTGCTAGGTACGAGGTGTTGGAGTTCCTCGGGCGAGGAACGTTCGGGCAGGTGGTGAAGTGCTGGAAGAAGGGCACCAATGAAATTGTCGCCATCAAGATCCTCAAGAACCACCCCAGCTATGCTCGCCAGGGGCAGATTGAGGTAAGGACACATTTCTTAAGCATGTCTGCTTAATATTAAAATGTTTAACTCAGTGAATAAGTATCTACATGATTGTAAACGTTGATGTTGGAAAAGAGCAACTACTGAGTTTCTTGCCGGCTCTTCTCGGTAGAATCTGCTTTCCGAACCGGTGGTAGAGTCACTACAAACAGACATACTTGACGTTTCAAAAGTGCTTATAAAGTAGGCCTACTTGAAATAAATGAAATTTGAATTTTAAATTTCTTGCCTAGATTCCAGTGCTTTTTGAATGAATGAAAAAAAATCTTATAAGTACTAAAAATAAGTAATATCCTTATGTTCATTTGGTCAATGTACAAAAATGTTAAGCTTGTCACCAAGCTATATACAAAATCGCCCAATCTCAAATTACTATAATACAAAACCCAAGAAAAGTACTTCTTTATAGTATTTATGTAACGAAGCTCCTGGAAAAAGGTAAACGTGGGCGGGACAGACCGTTAATAATATACGCCACATTATTTGTGCTCTCATTATTTCGCCGTAGTTTCCCAGTAAATGTACATTATCCGGAGGACTATTACGTTAGTCTGTCCCGGTTATGAAATTTATTTGAATAATATACCAAAGGAAGGCACATTAGTGTAACAGAGTACAGATTAGAATAGGTAAACAGAATACGAAGAGAACGCTTCGCTGAAATTAGTGGAAAACTTGTTAGTGATAAATGTTGCAAATAACATTTCAGTATTGCCAAAAATGGGGTTATTATTTTGTCGTAATATATTTGGCATATCTTCCTATTTTTTTACTTTACTTCTCTTATCTAAATTACATACATTTATAACATAGTCCCCAATATAAGATGTGAAGTACGCATTTGGTTGTATATACACATATATATTACAATAATTAGGTATTTTTACTTTACTTTATATAAAAATAAAATGGTTTTTTGAAATTAAAGATAACTGTAAATTAGTCTATGTTCAGATTAGGTTAAAGTTCAAATAAATAAATAAAAATTATCTGAGCTACTTGAATGGTCTTAAATACTAGAAGTTTTCTTACATTCAATATTCCTATATGAAGGATACTATGCTTGTTTATTTCATAAAGAGTTATATTTGTTTGCCATTTCGTGAATTCCTGGCCGGGTCTTTGCGTAATATTTTCAAAAATCTGTCTTTATACTTCGTTTATAAGTCTCTTTATATCGCAAGTTTTCTTTGGCGACGGTCCAGTTAAAAGCATCTTCATACAGGGCAACTTCTGGCCGACTACATACACACGGCAAAGTATGCTAGCGATCTAAAGTAAGAATGGTTAGAGCTTGAGTGGTTGCGGTTCGACGCTGTTTTAAAAACTAAATTGAACCTTAATGGTGAAGAAAACCATTTTAAAATAACCGGGACTTATGAAGCTCGTTATTCCTAAGGCCGAAGCCTCAACACTTTGTGACACTTTTACGCTGCAATGACGAATCATTGCAGCGTAAAAGTGTCACTGTCACTCAACGCGAAGGAATCTTTGTCGTCTCTTACCAACTTTGTGATTACTGTCTATACATTCAAAGAGAAGGGTAGGTACTCGTATGTCTGTAGATGGTTTAAGATTAGCAATCTTGTCAGCACGTCTGCAAATAGCTTAAATCAAAATGTTTGTGTAGAGACGCTCCCCAAGAAATATATATCGCTCCGAAGATTATATCGAGCCCCGATAATTGACAAACCGCTATAAATATAAGGTCCGCACACTTTATGCGTGCGATAAAAATCTCTATATTCCTCAACGATGCTTTTTTGGTAGTAGCTTGACTGTTGGTGCTGTGATAACATAGTAAAATGGCTCCAATAACCAATATAGTATCTAGGCAAAGAAAATGACAACAAATTACAACTCTTTAATTGTTAGCTAAGTTGTAGAGGCGATTTTAGGTATTGAAATAGTTTTCTATATTAGACAATGTTTTAAGGGGAACATTCTAGAAGAAAAGAACTGAGCTTCTGAGTTTGAGAGCAAATTTCTGAGTTTGGTTTTAATTTTAAAGATCGGTACAGGATCGCGGAGGATTAAGATGAAGACAAAGACAACTGCGATCTCTGTGAGATAATGATTAACAAATAATACCATACTAAGTCTATTGTGAACTTCTTTATAGACCAGGGCGCATTTGCATTTGTAATCTGTAGGTTTAAGAGACCCAGACCTGTACTATGCAATTAAAGGGTTGATACCTACGCATCAAGAAATCCTCTTTTGGTCTATTTGAATATGAGCTAAGGTCTGGTTAGTGGATTGAAGATCATGGTCTGTTCCTGAACCCATCTTAGTTCCGATCTACTACCACAAAGTAAAGATGGTCAAACCTGACGAACAGTGGCGTGCATTGAGTTTCTTACCAGGGTATGCATACAGCTGGGAAATTGCATAAAATGGCAAGGACGCTCCTCCCAGACGAGCTATTTTTCAATTTAAGGGTAAGCAGTGCTTTTGTGCATGTATGAAGTGCACGCCACTGCTGACGAATCGTATAGACAGAGCGATAATGCCGTTATTGCTGGTACCGTGGGTCCCATAAATATAATGGAGACGATGTCGGCATTTACAACGAAGTCAAATGCGTCATAGTACTGTCTTTACTTGAAACTGTGCTACCGCCAACC
Organism: Pararge aegeria; assembly: GCF_905163445.1. Classification (NCBI taxonomy): domain Eukaryota; kingdom Metazoa; phylum Arthropoda; class Insecta; order Lepidoptera; family Nymphalidae; genus Pararge; species Pararge aegeria. The sequence continues at coordinate 16,340,981 of NC_053186.1, forward strand.
CGCCTACAGTGTTTCTCTTTCCGTGTAGGGTAATTCCGGGGTATATGGCCCTATTAACTTTGAGAACTGATTTTCAACGAATTATAATAAATCAAACAATTATTTTAATTACCAACGAAACTCTATATCTCTTATCAAATATTAACAAGAATCAGTCGCCAATCAAAGAAAAATAAACAATCTGGCATGACCAAAAAACCTTAAGACTGGCCATCTCTCCCAGATTGTCCGAGTGTGATGGCCATAGGAATTGGGGAAAGATAGCCAGTGCTCTCTTTCCTTTTCCCTTTGCCCTTACGTACTATCAACTCCTTCATTTTCTAGTTGCCGCAGCCGAAGCACATGTATTTAAACTCCGTACAATTTTTATACAGCCTGAGCATTAAAAAATACCTACTATATAAAACTGTTCTAAATAACAAAATCTTGCCCCCAGGTGTCAATCCTCTCCCGCTTGTCTCAAGAGTCGGCGGACGAGTTCAACTTCGTCCGCGCGTACGAATGCTTCCAGCATCGCTCGCACACGTGCCTCGTGTTCGAGATGCTGGAACAGAACCTGTACGACTTCCTCAAGCAGAACAAGTTCTCGCCGCTGCCGCTCAAGTACATCCGGCCCATACTGCAGCAGGTGCTTACTGCCCTGCTCAAACTTAAGGTAAAGTTCCCAAGGTATTCTATGTTTCTTTTCTCTTTAGTCTGTTTGAAACCCCCGAAAGTGGTGATCGCTGTGACTTGTGACTGGGCGTGAGAAAGGGATTTTTTAATACCCGCAAGTGGGAGGTCCCTGGCAGATACAATAGGTAAATTTATAATTTCTGATTTTTTTTTTTTTTTATTTATTATTACTTAGTACCAGACAGGAGAGTCATTAATAAAAAGTGTCAATAATCATCGATTTAGAGAAGTAATTATTCAATTTAAGATGTGTTTCAAATAACGTGTTTTCATATTTTCATATTACGTGTAAATGAAAACCGAAATAATACTTCACTGTTACCGTAGCTATGCGCATGTCAGTCTTTTATCTTCAATAGGGTTGTCATAAAAGATGTCTCTTAAAAAGTTCTAAGTTTGTATTAAACGTAAGCTTATAGAAAAGTCCCATTATAGTATAAAGGACTACGTAATCGATAAAAAAGCTTGGGTGTGAATTATTGCTCTAACCAGGTTGCTCTTCTAATAATTTTAAATGAATGAATTAGTGAGATGGTGATAAAAAAACCATCCGGCTAAGTTTGTTGTGGGCTTCTTCTTAGACCAAGACGCGTTTGGAACCCTCGTAGCTTTAGTTTTAAGTTTACGAATGTGGTTATCGCCATTATCTCACTACCGTGTAATTCTTATGTACCTACGCATCAAGGGCCACCTATGGGCTCTATACTTGGATAAAGATATTTTTGACTTTGACTCAAGTAAACACTAAGAATTTTTTGAATTCGTATGTATGGAAGAATAATGATGCTTCTTTTGATTTAATATTTATATGGGGGATTCCTTATGAAATTTATTTATGCATCCTTCAATATTATTTCGTAATTCTGTTACACGTTGTATAAGTATGTTGTATAAGTAACCTAAAAAAAAACTCTAGCAACCCTAACTAATTATTGTTGTTTTTTAAAATGGCATGGCTTTTTATTTTTGTTCTCGTTATCCGTTGACCTATTTGCCCTCAATAGTTAACACAGCTGATGTTAAGGCTGTCACTGCGTATTTTTTATGATAACTTTGTTTAGTTTCTTCAAAAAGTATTTAATTATTATGCAAAATGCCATACCTCATCGGCTTAGCCATTTCAACTAGTCCTATATATATATCCCTAACCCAGTTCTTATCTATATACAATAAAGCTATAGGTTAACTGCTTTATCAGTCAGTTTGTTCTATAACTAGTGACGTGGTTTATTGCAGCAATTGGGTCTGATCCACGCGGACCTGAAGCCCGAGAACATAATGCTGGTGGAGCCGGCGCGGCAGCCCTACCGTGTCAAGGTCATTGACTTCGGCAGCGCGTCCCACGTCAGCAAAGCCGTCTGCAACACCTACCTGCAGAGCAGATACTACCGGTAACTATTCCTTTGAGGCGATTCCAGTGCGAGCAATGTCTCATGGCTTCGAAACGTGGTCGCTAACTTGAGCCTCACATGGGTGAAGTCATATTCATGGAGTATTTTTACGTGATCAAATCAAAAGTAAGGAGATACATAGAAAAACCTTTGAGCGTGTGGCCAAACTGATTTTATAATATCAACCCATTAGCGGCCCACTACAGTGCGCGGGTCTCCTCCCACAATGAGAAGGGTTTAAGCCCGCAGTCCACCACGCTGGCCCCGTTCGGATTGATGGACACAACACACCTTTGAGAATATTATGTAGAACTCTCAGTCATGCAGGTTTCCTCACGATGTTTTCCTTCACTGTTGAAGCAAGTGATATTTTAATTAAATAAAACATACATAACTTAGAAAAGTTGGAGGTGCGTGCTGGGATTCGAACTGGGCCCTACGAAAGTGAAGTCGATTTCCTGGGCTATCAAAACTTTACGAAACTGATTTATATGGTGCAAATAGCTTGGAGGGCTGAATACTGAAAATCCAACAAACGCAGCGTCCGCTCCAGAAAACTGGGAGCTCGACAATATAAACACCAAAATTAAAGTTTTTAATATCAAAAACAACAGAACCTCCTTAGAACTTTCCATCTTTCTTTTTACATAACCTTGGGTGAATTTTCAAAAAGTTTCTTTGTTCATATTTAGCACTGATGTTGTCTATCACTGAATCAGTCACGGTATTGTTTTTTTTATAGCGTCATTGAAGATACTTTACAGAAAAGCAGCCAGTACGTGTATTTTGCTTAAGTTGTTGTCACAGATTTTTACAGTCAAACTTTTATAATTTTCAGCGCACCAGAGATCATCTTGGGGCTGGCTTTCTGCGAGGCTATCGACATGTGGTCATTGGGCTGCGTGGTGGCCGAACTGTTCCTGGGCTGGCCACTCTACCCGGGCTCCTCGGAGTACGACCAGATCCGATACATCTCACAGACGCAGGGTCTGCCCACAGAACACATGCTTAATAGGTAAAGATGATTTATTGCTCGTATAATCTACATTATGTACCTCCTTAAACTGTATAATGCTAGAGTCGACATTGGCGAAGTAAATTCTACATCAGTTAAACTACCCTAAATTCCTAACTGTGGCCTTTTTCTGAGTATTTCTAATTACAAAATCAATAGTTACCAATTTTAGATCCAATGGAGGATCTAGTCAAACATGCTTCCTATAAATCGTGGTTACTACACGGAAGATGAATTTCTTAAACGCTTGGCAGCAGGCCGCTACGCTTTCATTTCTTCAATCTAAAGATTGTTAAAACTGGACCAGGCGTTTATAATCGTCATATCAACCCATTGATAGCCGATTGGCGCAGTGGGCAGCGACCCTGCTTTCTGTGTCCAAGTCTGTGGGTTCAATTCCCACAACTGGAAAATGTTTGTGTGATGAACATCAATGTTTTTCAATTTCTGGGTGTTCATCTGTATATTATAAGTATTTGTGTATATTATTCATAAAAAAAATACATCAGTCATCTTAGTACCTATAGAAGAGCACAAACAACGCTTTCTTTGGGACTTGATTGTGATGTGTGTATTATCGTAGTATATTTATTTATTTAAATTACCGGCCCACAATGGGAAGGGGTTTAGGTAGTCCACCACGCTGACCCAGTGTGGATTGGTAGACTTTGCGCACCAGGCGTTACTTTGCGGCATTCCATGATATACTAAACTGTAAATTATGTTGTAAAAAGCAATCTGCTGAGTTTCTTCGGTGGTAGAGTCACTACAAACCGACTGACTGGCCGTATAATAAAATGCTTATAAACTCGTCCTACTTGGAATACATGAATTTTGAATTTAGTTTGAGAAGTAACTGGAGATTCCTCAGTTGCAACATTATTTTGATTTTAACTAATTATTGTTTTATATTCACTTTGTTTTAAATCTAAGTGTTTTTTTATTTTAATCTAGCAAGTTTATATATATGTGGTTCCCCCTAACATGAAATAATATGATTTCATTTTTATTTACTTATTTTATTAAAATGCTGATTATATTTCATTTTAATTCCAGTGCGTCCAAAACGGCGAAGTTCTTCTACCGTGACGTGGACAGCACATATCCGTTCTGGAGGCTCAAAACACCTGAAGAGCACGAACTGGAGACCGGCATCAAGAGTAAGGAGGCGAGGAAGTACATCTTCAATTGCCTCGACGACATTGGACAAGTTAGTACTTCTACTGTCTTTGAAAAGATTCCAAAGAAGAAAGCTTTTCTTAATCCATACGCATATCTTAAACTACATATTTGACAGGTTTATCTACATCGTTTCAAAGAGTTACGAGTTTGATAAATCGTTAAATTATATTTATCAAATGGGAACTCTTTCAAACGAGACACTTTCTAAGTTATGTGTGTTTTAAGCAATTAAAATATCACTTGCTTCAACGGTGAAGGGAAACATCGTGAGGAAACCTGCATGCCTAAGAGTTCTCCAAAAGGTTTTCAAAGGCGTGTGGAGTACACCAATCTGCACTGGGCCAACGTTGTGGACTACGGCCTAAACCTTTCTCATTGTGGGAAGAGATTCCTGCCCCGTAGTGCCACGATGCTGTCAATAAATGGGTTTTTGATTGTTTTAATCAAAAATCCATTTTTGTCTATTCTAAGCAAATAAATGAGAAAGTGCGGATGTTTGTTTAATACCTACCATATGTTATCTCAACCAATGCACCGTTCTTGATAGCACATATATAGTTTACATCTTACAAATAGGATATAGGATTCATATAAGGGCGTTTAGCCAATAAAGGGTCCAGGATAACAACTCGATCTCGGGGGATTCAAATAAACCTTTGTTATATTTGTACGGCTTCAATCTCGGCGAAATCTCGTCCTAGAGACTGATAAAGGACACATCTCGGAATAGCAAATATACAGTAACAAAATTTCCGCGGGATATAAAACAGGAAAAAACGCGGACGAAGCGGGGGGCAGGGTAACAGCTAGTATAAATATAGATATGTCAGATACTCAGTTATTGATTCTTTCTTTCAAACTAATATTATGACCCGAAATAACGTAATAATGAATATTAAACAAATTATATATTCCAGGGAGAAATATATAATTGTTGATACTCTCCAATGAGAGTGGGTATAAAATATTTACTTTATATTGTGTTTGTATTGTTTCAGGTGAACGTACCAACGGATCTTGAAGGAGGCCAACTTTTGGCAGAGAAAGCGGACAGGAGGGAATTTATTGACTTATTGAAGAGAATGCTCACAATGGACCAAGTGAGTTTTATTTTAATAAAAATACGTAGTTTAAAAATAAACCATTCTTTTGTTTTGAAGATTTTTTTACAATACATACCGGGCGGCCGAATGGCACAGTGGGTAGCGTCCCTGCTTGATGACCCTGATGAGCATGAATGTTTTTCAGTGGCTGGGCGTTTATATGTATTTTATAAGTATTTATGTATATTATACATATAAATATTCATCAGTAATCTTAGTACCCTGCAGAGCATTGCCGTAGTATATTTATTTATTTATACATACATTTGGTAGTTATAAAAAGACTGTCACCTCTTTTATATGCAATGATTAAATTAAAAACGAGTGGAGAGCTTTCTTTTACATTGATTAAACAATCAATCACCAGTAAATCTATACACGTTACTATGTTTCCGTACACCGGATGCCACAGGTCGAGTGGGGAGTTGGATAATATGTGCTACCAAGTACTATATATCGTTATTCATCTTCTTTAAATTGAAGTTTGGCGGTGAACAATCCGTAAGACTTCTTATTAATAACATTATAAGAATATAAGAAGGTGGACGAAACAAAGCATTTCATTAATCGACATCTTAAATCAAGTGTATTGTTTCACAGATTATTTATTTTTATTTATTTATTTTTTTATTACACAAACTACTAAAATTATTAATCTTCGCATCCTGAAACTCACATGAGTTTATTTGGACGCTGCACATTCCATTACCCATTAAATAGCAATACAGTATACAGCAGGTAGTACACTAATAAATCCAGTGTAGGTAATTCTGTACTGCGAGCCATCGCGTCGCTCAGTAGATACGAGCGACCGGTTTGGCGCTGCCCCGAATGCATACGTTATACAGGTGTTCCAATATTACTATGTTTAAAGGTTTTAAGTTACATTTATTTCATGGTAATATTTGTTTAGAATGCGTTTTACGTTACTCATCGTCACTGAATTTCTCAACGTTAGGGGTAGTTCATTTATTAATCTAGGTAGCATATATTTAGTGGTTCTCTTGCCGTAATAATTATTCGCTCCTGTAAGGTTTATTTTTTTTTCTTGTATTCTTCTGGTTATTATTGCCGGCTTATACGTATTGTTTTCATTATATTTTAAAAAGTTCTCGATGAGTAATTGTAATTTTATTTTTGTTTTACTGTGAGTGTTTTGCATTGCTTATAAATCCATGTATCGTCGTGTTTGTGTTTTAGTTTTAAATTGTGAAAAAAGATAAGGCTCAGAGATAGTACATAGTGTACCTCTAAAGCCTGTGAAGTATTTTTTAAGTTTTCATTTACACATTGTTTAATGTATCTTAAAAACTAACAGCCGATTCCTTGCATTCCAGTAATTATTTCGGCTTTATGAGAGTAAATATTCTTCATAGTGAAATATCTTTTACGATATGTTTTTAATTTCTATATGTTTTCGAATGTTTTGTTTCAGGAACGAAGGATAACACCAGGTGAGGCCTTGAACCACGCGTTCGTAACTCTCGCCCATCTAGTTGACTATGCACACTGCAACAACGTGAAGGCCTCAGTCCAAATGATGGAGGTAAATGTTACTTTAATATAAAACCGAACAGCACAATAACAACTTCCGTAGGGCCAATGTATTTTTGAATGATGCTGATTGGGTGGACTTTTAACACTGTTTTTAAAAACTCTCAGGCATATGGGTTTCCTCACGGAATTTCCTTTACCGTTGAAGCATGTGATATTTTAATAGAGATGCGTGCTGGGATTCGAACTCTCAGGCGTGCAGGCATGCAGAATTGCATTTCGAAATTAAAAGTAGTCGATTAAAATTAAAAAGAGACGTTTATTGTAACGCAATCCTTGCTTTTCGGCTTCTATGGGAGTACCGCCACTGCGTGTATCGTGTTAATCACATTTTCTATTTCCAGGTATGCCGTCGCAGCGGCAGCGGCGTCGGCGGTGTGGGCGGCGTCGGAGGCGTGGGCGGTGTAGGTGGCGTGGGCGTGGGCGTTGGCGTCGGTGGCGGCGAGTACGTGAGCGGTGTGGTCGCGCCCGCGGCACCATCCGCCCACCATTTGGCATTGACTATAAACCAGCAGAGGTTGCGGGCAGCGCCTTACGATAACTTGGTATGCTTAGTCATGAGTTTTATTCCCCTTCCGATAACTTAGTATTTTTATTTATTTCCTTAATATTTATGACATCCCACATAAAAAACTTTGTATTTGGAGTCATGAACTTAATGATAACAAGGTATGACATCATGATATTTTATAATATTCTTCTCATGATGTATTTGTAGGTTTCGTCGCGAGTTTTATAATATTCCACTTTATATGTTAAAGTGTGAACTTTAATGTTATATCCCGCTTAAGATAACTACGTATGTCATCAGTTTTATATTATATATTTCATTCCTTTCTGATTAAAATTTGCGTCATGATCTTTAAAAGAATATTGCGTAACAGTTAACAATGTATTTTAAACAGATACTGAGACTGACCAAAGACCAAAAATTAAAAATCAGTTATTCAATTTTTCATTAAATAGGTGGGATGGGATACCCAAAAAAAATGTTGACATCTAAAACCTAACCTTATCGATATTGTTAACGTCCTGTAATTTGTTGGTCTACATTGGGTCTGCGGATAAATTGGCCGCACTTTTCAGATCCTCGGTTGGATACTAGGAGCACATATAATGAAAGTTCTCACTTGTTTGTTGTCTTCAGTACCAGCTGTACAGTGGAGGGCGCGTGGCCGTGGGAGGCGCCCGGCAATACGCCACAAGAGCGGCGGAGCCTTTTCCGCACCAATTCGTCTCCTCCATCCTCTGCCAGCCCGCCTATCAGGTAAAGATCACGAGGATTTCTGGTTTCTTACCGATATTATGAATGCACACATACTTACATGTTTAAATAAATTAATATACATACTTTTATTACACACTACAAAAGTACATACAAAAGAAAAGTATAACAAAACAACGTCAACAATTTGGCGGCCTTATCGCTTCATAGCGATTTCTTCGGGGCAAAATACAGAATATAGGTAGGTTATGCATATATACAACGTGTAGCAGAAATATGAAATAAAATTAAAGGACGCATAAGGAATCACAATGTAAAAATATTAAACCAAAAGAAGCATATTTATTTTTCCATACAAACGAATTCAAAGCATTCTTAGTGTTTATTTATGACAACCCTACTGAAGATAAATGTCCGACACGCGCATAGTACCTACGCTACGCGACGCGTGCCAAATAAAGAGACAGGTGTCAAATGATTTTAATTTTGCATGTGATGTTAAGGCTGTATCTGATTTCTTTCAGTGGCAACTATGGCAGTGGTTTATTCAAAAACTATTAGGTTTTAGGTTCCACAGATAAGTCTCGGAGACAGTACATAATGTACCTCTGGAGCCTGTGAAGTATTATTTCGGTTATTATTTACACGTTTTATATACCCGTAAAAAATATTTCATCACTTAAATAAATATATACAACTAAAAATAAAAATGATATTTACTTAAAAATAATATTTTCAATTAAGTATATACTAAATAAATAATTATCCTCAAACATAAAAAAAAAGAATGAAAACAGAGAAGAAGGGAGTAGTGGACTATCACGGGTCATCAGATGAGCATCAGGTGTTTTTTTCTTTTCTTTCTTTTGTCCTTCTTTCACGCCCTAACTAAGCAACAAATCAACTTGATTTTTGGCATAGAGTTAGTTAAAAGGATTTATTTTATGGATACAGCTATACAGCAGCTATAAATTTTACATAGTTACAACCATACTTTGGTTAGTTTCAATAAGCCAGTAAAGTTTTCACAAATTTGGAGGTACATAAGGTACATTTCCCGATCGGCTAGATGTACTTATTATAGATCGCGTTGAACAGTTGAGGTGAGGTTTCCCGATTTCGGATGCAAACCTTTCGTATTTATAAAAGAATATAACAATATGTTGGTATTTATTGGTATATGTATCCCAAGTATGGTGAATAACATGGCTACTTTTTTCCCAGGAAACAAACGGTTCCCATAGTATTTGCAAATAACTTTTATAAACATGGAAGAATATACTAACACAAACAAAATACTAACAGGTTACTATTTTTATAAGATATCATCATTTTTATCCTCAGCCTATTCATGTCGCACACTTTGGTAAAGGCTGAGTTCGGCATTCCGTACTCTTCTGAGTACTGAACAGTACTAAACTAATACCAATATAAATATATGTATATCTTAACTAAACATATTATAATAATCTGTTAAGTGCAATGTTACCACAAAAAAGAAAACAATGTACAAGTTAGACAGTGTGATTTTTTTTTATAAAAAAATTGTTAATGATTTTCTTTATTTACACCATCCCGTGTTGCAGTAATTTAAATATTTTATACTTCTGAGGTATATTTACACAGTCCCGCGTCGCAGTAATTCAATTACAATTTGCTAATAATGTGTATCATTGTTATACAGGTACAGCAATTAGCCGCAGCAGCAGCGGCAGCGGCGGCCGCCCACCACCAGCACGGCGTGAGCGGCGTGGGGGTGGGTGGTGTCGGCGTGGGCGTGGGCGTGGGCGACGTGGGAGAGTGGCGCGCGCCGCTCATAGTCGAGCCTGCGCCGCTACCGGAACCGGACGTGTGGGACTTCCACCCGCACCCACACCACCACCATCCGCACAAGAGGTGAGGGACACTATAACTTTAAATATGAATACAGGCAAATATCGCTCATTCCTTTGCCAGTTACGTTTATCCGGAAGTCGATACAATTTGGACCTTTGGTATAGAGGTATTTTTCGATAATCAATGCAAAATTTCTAGTAAAAATTAGTTAATATTACACACATAAGCGTTGTAATTGTTTTGTACTATTTAATTATTTTAAGAAAGTTTCCGTAAAGGGTACTTACTAAACATGTCGACATCTGAGTCGCCCTAATGGGTGTTTATCTGTATATTATGAGTATTTATGTGTACTAAATTCAAACAAATGGTTCCCATAGGTTTTGTAAATTATAGATAGATAGATATTTGATCCCATAGAATTTTGACGGCCGACTGGCGCAGTGGGCAGCGACCCAAGGCCGTGGGTTCTATTCCCAGAACTGGTTAATGTTTGTGTGATGAACATGAATGTTTTTCAGTGTCTGGGTGTTTATCCACATATTATAAGTATTTCTGTGTATTATATTCATACAAATATTTATCAGCTATTTAAGTACCCATAACACAAGTTACGCTTACTTTGGGGCTAGATGGCGATGTGTGTTTTGTAGTACATTTATAATGAACTGCCTCAGAAGAAGATTTTCCGCTCGGTAAAACCGAGTTGTTTTTGTTATGAAAATTAAGCTTAATTTGCTATACTCCGCGAATAGCAGCAGAATCAGTATAGTGTAATTTATAATTACTTCAATCTGTATACTCCACACCAATGTTTTTGCATATCAAAGCACTATTAAGTATAAGTTAAAGGACCTTATGTTACTTGTTTTAGAGTTGCAATTGTTTTGTATTTCGAAAATAATACTGAACACATGAGTTGCGGGGTCGATATTATACTATACCTTTATATTATAATATATCTGTACCTTTAGTAAGATTTTCACATTCGCAAGCCAACATGACTTAATATTACTTGTAATTCTGTACCAAAAGTTACGCGAAGAGAGAGTTGTAAAAGAAGAAGAGAGAGTAGAAGTAGAGAGTACGTAAATTGTCATTGCAAGTATGTGTCTTGTCAACAGATCAACTAAACAACAGACGAGTGCTGTGCCGCATTATCAGCCGCACCACCAGACGCACCAATACAGGTGCGTATCACAATATTCATGTTTAACAACCTTAACATCAGCTGTTTTTGAATCCTAGGTTGTAGTCTATAGTATTTAAACAGTTATTAATACTCGTTTCTCAAAACTATCATGCAGGTTTTAATGTGATTTCTAGCAATTGCTATTCGTTTTTTAATGTTACTTATGTATTAAAACAGAAAAATACACATTATTTGAAATTTTAATCTTTTGGCTATATCAACTGTTACGTATACTTTTTATGTGTATGTTTAATATAAAGTTCTATGTAACCGTTTCCAGTATGGCAAGCAGCGGCGGGAAAAAGGAAGCGACAACGCAACTGTCGCCCGTGAAAAAACGTGTCAAAGAGGGCACCCCGCCCTCCAGGCATCGACATCACGACCACACGTCAGTTTGCTTTGCTATAGTTATTATATTGTATTAAATAGAAAAACACTCGTCGCTAAACGATTTAGGGTTCCGGTACGATGCTGCGTAGAAACCGACTTGTGGTTTAATATACCCCCAAACAGAGTAGCCGCTACCATCTTAGTCTGCATCACCCTGACATTGTAGAAACTTGATGCGGAAAAAAACCCCGATAATTGTTATTAGATCATCATGATCTATATATATATAGAATATATAGGTTGAATAGGCTATATATATATATATATATATATACACTGAAAGATTTTTTTTAAGTTTGACTAGCACTACTAAATTCCATCTACTGTCAAAAGATTTCGGAATGGGATTGATTGTTAACTTCAGGCAGTAGTATTTTGATGTACTTGAACTCTAAAGCGGATATTACAAAGTATCGCCGATTACATATTATGCAGGTCCGCTTTTGAGTACAGTGCAGTAACTGTGTGTGTGTACAGGGTGCGCAGCAACGTGCCAGCGGTGGGCGCGGTGGTGGCGGGCGGGTGGGAGGCGGGGTGTGCGAGCGCGGGCGCTGCGCACACCATCACCATCCGCGACACACCCTCGCCGGCTGTGTCCGTCATCACCATATCCGACTCCGATGACGACGCGGAACCCAAACACAACAGAGGTAAGTTTTTTTTTTTTTTTAATATTTTGATCGCAGCGGTGATAAAGTCAAAAATATCTTTATTCAAGTAGGCCCATAGGTGGCACTTTTGATGCGTACATAAGAATTACACGGTAGTGAGATGATGGCGATAACCACATTCGTAAACTTAAAACTGAAACTACGAGGGTTCCAAACGCGTCCTGGTCTAAGAAGAAGCCCACAACATACTTAGCCGGGTGTTTTTTTTTTGTTATCACAATCTCACAATGTCATTTAAAATTATTAGAAGAGCAACCTGGTAGAGCTATAATTCACACCCAAGCTTTTTTATCGATTACGTAGTCCTTTATACTAAAATAGGACTTTTCTATAAGCTTACGTTGAATACAAACTTTGAACTTTTTAAGAGACATCTCCAAGATAGCTTAGTGGGTAAGGCTTCGGCTTTCCGAATTTTCGGACATTTTGAGTTTATTAATTTAGAAAATTTCATTCAGTCTTTTAAATCAGATATGAAACAAACTTATAAAGCAAGAAATTTAAGCGAGAAAGTAATAATATTTCTAATGGTAGAATCTAAAGATCTTAAGAATATTATCTACAACATCACAAGGTAAGCGAACTGGCTTCCGAACAGGTGGTAGAGCCACTACAAACAGACAGAGTTGACGTTTCAAAAGTGGTTATATTAGGGCTACTTGAGATAAATGAATTTTGTTGGTAATTTTTAAATCATTGTATTTTGTAATCAAGTTAAGAATGTATTCATTCAAGGGTCCATTCAAAATTACTATGCCGATGTTCCTAACACTTGACATATTTGCTCACGTGACCTGACGCTATATTTGTTTAATTATGCACTGGCTTGAGCTGTTTGAGCCTTAACAAATAAAATTCGTTATTAAAATAGTCGAAGCGGTGATAACACAGTGGGTAGGATTTCGACTTCACTTTCGGGGGCCGAGTTCGAGTCCCAGAACTCTTAACTTTGCGAAGTTATGTGCGTTTATGCAATTCAAATATCACTTGCTTCAACGGTAAAGGAAAACATCGTGAAGTAACCTCCATGCCTGAGAGTTCTCCATAACGTTCTCAAAGATGTGTGAAGTCCACCAATCTGGACGGGGCCAGTGTGGTGGACTACAGCTTTAACCTCTTTTCATTGTCGGAGAAGACCCGTGCCCTGTACTGGGCCGATAATGAGTTCATATGAGGATCGCTGATAGCCACATGTAATTCAATTAAAGTTTTATTAACTTAAATATTGCTGATTCCGAAATTGTAATTGTATTTATTTTTCATAAAAACAGGTAGCGGCGAGTGCGCGCCTCCCGCTCACATGACCACCGCCGGCAACGTGGTGGCCAACAACTCGACGGTGGCCACCACCGCCGGCGTCACCGTCAGCAGCAACGGCGGCGTCATATGCAGCGCGCGCACGCCTCGCGACGAGCGACACGTAAAGCACGAGCCGCACCACCAGCCCTGCCACCACCACCACACGGTAAGCGACGGTCACTGTGTAATTTGTTCTCTTTAACTCTCAGCCACAGTCTATAGACAAAAATCTATCTAGATGCGCCGCAGTAAAAATGATTAAGGTCATCAAATATTTTTTGAAAACTATCCGGGTTACTTAACGCCATAAAACATGGCGGTTTCATGGCGTTAGGTATCGACAAATTATTTATTTGGAATGCGTCCCAAATTCTCTCGTCTCTGTCAGGGAACGTCGTCTAAAAAACTAAATAAAAATAGCAGTCACGGGACGCCTGGCAGATATGAAACATCTATAACTTATATATTAAGTATGTTATATATTTATATATATTATTTATATTTTATATTTATATATTACCTATATTTATTTAAATTATATGTATTTGTATCTATACATTTTGGTTTTTATGTATGTATTACAACACGGTTGGCACTATCCCAATCTCTTGCTTCCTTTCTACAAAGGTTGCCTGTAAAAGATTGCTTGCAGCAATAAGACCGCTTTTGCATGTCTACATTGTTTACTGTATACTCCTTAATGTTACTTTTCCTGTTTGTTATACGTGCAATAAAGTGTTTCTTCTTCATCTTCTAACTTAAAAGTAATCGACACAATGTGTGGAACGATGTGAGGCTACCGCGACATTGGCATGGGGCAGAAGCAGTCAATCTGTTTTATTAAATCCATGTGAAGTCACTTCCATGATAGTTAGGCCCATAGCTTGCTAGATATACCTAACAAGTGTGATGGAATAAATAAAAACAAACATAATAAAAAGAGATTTTCGCTATGTATGTGTGTTTTTATTATCTTCTTAACATTTTCAAATTAAACTTTACACTAAAAAGTATCGAAAGGACAAGTAAAAAAAACGTGTGAGCCGTGACGGGACGCCTGGCAGATGTGAAATATCGAAATTGTTTTCTGTCAGTTACTGCAGATATTTATTAATGAAAAGATAAAGCATTACAAATTTGTTTCACAAAAAAAAAATTCACAACCAAATGGATGGAATGGACCACTCCTTTTTGTAAGTCGTTTAATAATGATTGTTTTATTACAAAATTAATATTTATTTTTATTGTTACATACGAAATTCAATCATATAGCGTGGCAAAGCGTCGCCACGGCCTGTGTCGCCACGCCAAAAATCAGGTTTACCCTACACCTATAGATGTTTGATATAAAAAAAAAAATACAACCAAATCGATAACCACTCCTTTTGTAAGTCGGTTAATAATGTCTGTTTTGTGTATTACAAAATTAATATTCATTTTTATTGTTAAATATACTACGACAATACACACATCGCCATCTAGCCCCAAAGTAAGCGTAGCTTGTGTTATGGGCACTAAGGTGACTGATGAAAATTTTATGAATAACATACATAAATACTTATAATATACATATAAACACCCTGACACTGAAAAACATTCATGTTCATCACACTAACATTTTCCAGTTGTGGGAATCGAACCCACGGCCTTGGACTCAGAAAGCAGGGTCGCTGCCCACTGCACCAGTCGGCCGTCACACACGAAATACAAAAACTCAAATCATACAGGCCGTGGCGAAGCAACTTCGCGCCAATAAACAGATTTACCCTCCGCCTATAAGATGTTTCACATCAAAAAAAAAATTGATTCGAGGTCCTGCACGAATAACGTAAGACTTCCTTCTTCATCTACATTCACAGTAAGGTTGTTCTGTCCATTCTCAACTCTGTAATTCCTTCCGGCAGCAGCAGCACTTGCAGCAGGCGGCGCCGCAGCAGGCCGTGCCGCAGGTCGCGCCGCAGCCGCAGCAGCACGTGCGGCCGGCGCCTGCGCCCGCGCAGACCACGCCGCAGAGCCAGAAGAAGCGGCTGCTTGCGCTCGCGCAGCAGGAGGCGCAGGCAAAGCAAGAGCACCACGACCACGCCGCCGCGAACTACAATGTATGGAATCATTTATTGAATTCACAACGGTGAAATAATTACAAATACCAATCTTATCTGATTCATATAAAGTACAGTCTTCTGTAGCAATTGATGCAAAATATAAAATGGTTGAACCCACAAGTGGGGAGTATGGAGCATTAACTTGGTCTGTGCATCAGTAAGAGCAAGACCAAGTTAATGATGTCCGCTTCGGAAATCTGCTCGAAACCACCAATATACCATCCGTAGACATCCTAGAGGATAACATCCAGCGACGTGCACTTCATATATACACAAAAGCACTGCAAATGTATATAACTCGTATTAGAGGGGAATTTTTCGATTTTATGTCATGTACCTGCTTTATGCATACCCTGGTCAGAAACCACTGATTACATCTATTTAGGCTACCAAATATGCAACGATGGTAGTTGTGTGTCGGAGATAAAACTAAGCTGCGCGATGAATGTGAGCGCGCCTTTCACACCACAAGTTAGTGGCGCGTACGGGGCTTTCGACCAGAGTGCCAAGTGTGACTTATCCTACCGACGTTTAATTATTCGATCGCGTGGAAGTTAACTACGACTTACATTATATGGGTAGCCTGGTGGATAGGATAGCGGGTACACTTTTGGCTTTACGACTATATACCTTTGCCTTTTTCTTGCCCAAAAAAAAACCGAAACCAGCTCCAACTTTTCTGCAGGGCATAATGCAGGAAGATAGCAAATGGAAAAATCTTTTATTAGATCTATGAAATAAAACCGTTAGGTAGGCAGTTCTTTTGTGTATGTATGAAGAGCTCGCTACTGCAAGCACCAGCTGCTCATCGATGTGCCGCCAATCTGACGTCGACAAAACCTCGTGGACTCCAGCGTGGAAACACGGTTGATAAACGAGCGTGAAAATTTCCCGGCGCCAGGCGTTAGTGATATCACTAACAGAACAAACTATCAAGTGACAGCCGCTTTCAAATAAATAAATAAATAAATAATAAATCAATCGAATGAGTGTCTCACGCGTTAATAAGGGGGGGATAGTTCAACAATCTGTGAACCTACAGTTTATTTGTTGCAGAGCGGTTCAACGGTGCGCCAGACTAACGACTATCAGTGCAACCAGTACGTGCCGACGCAGCATAACAAGAGGGATAGTGTAAGACGACATTTTTTTTAAACTTATTTGGGGCAATAATCAAAAGAAAACATTCCAAGTTGTGTGTGTACACATACTTTGGGTTTGTTTTGTTTAGTTTAGAACAAAACTTGTTATTACTTATATTTATTACCTGTTTTGTGTACCTAATAACAATTAATAAATAAATATATATATATATATATAATTAATTGACAGTCACATGTTATATATATACTACTATACTCATTTAAGGCTTAGCGATACTGAATACTTTAAAAACAATATCAAACGCAGACGAAGTCGCGGGCAACAGCTAGTATATATATATATTTGTTTAATAGACTGCGTATGAACTGTGCCATGAGAAAAACAAACCGACGCATTGCGGTTTATTGTTAAATGAGGCCCATGATATAACCTTGAATTATGACTTGACTGTACGATATTAACGATTACAAAAAGCCATCCCAGACCCGTCTAAGGGAATATGCGTACAGCCTTTCTATAAGTTTTTGCCGTATTTCGAAGTAGAAATTACGATTATTTATTCGCAGTACGTTGTAGTTCTTAATGATTGTAAGAGAGGACACTGGTTTGTTTGTCGGTCGATTTAGTGGAAAATAATTATTTGCAGGAACATCTATGCATTTAAATCGATGATCGGTTCACATTTATCATAATTTCATAATAAGTAGGAATAATTAATTAGTAAGGATGTCTATTCCACCTTACTGTGAAGGAAGTGTAAGAAAGTCAGCGAGGTTGGAACTGATGATTGGCAATCTTAGATTGTCGTAAGGAGATAGTTGTTATACACCACCGGAAAGATGATTCAAAAAGAACAAAAAAATACTGCGATAGATGTAGAACCAAATGCGAACCAAAGGATGCCTTTGCGATCTCTGCCATTTTTCGGTAACCTTAGGATTCAGTCGGAAGTTTCGAGCTAGAACAGCTTCTGATGGCAGTTGTCATCATCCATTGACATCAGCCATTTTTTCAATCCATTACCGTCCCACTGCAGGGCACGGGTCTCCCACAGTGGGAAGGCTTTAGGCCGTAGTCCACCACGCTGGCCCAGTGCGGATTGGTGGAATTCACACCCCTTTGAGAACATAACTCTCAGGCATACAGATTTCCTCACAATGTTTTCCTTTACCGTAGAAGCAAGTGTAATTTAACATGAAACGCACATATAACTTAGAAAAGTTCGAAAGTAAAGCCGAAGTCCTAACCACTGTTTGATGCAATATTGCTTCGAAACTACCCACTTACAATTTAAAATTAATTTATTGTGCGCTCGAACATGCAATTTCATATAATATCAAACTTTTTGTAAATTAGCCTGTGAGTTCCATTTAAGTGGAAATTCCTTTGTGTTACAATAAATATCTTAAGCCAGAACGATTGGGCTATAACCGCTTCACAAGAAAACACAACAATGTCGTTGTGAGAAATAAAATGGTCCGGCCTACATTTACAGAGCGGCGGCTGTCGTGAGTACTTGCCCGTGAGCGCGGCCGTGAGCGGCGTGAGCGTGAGCGGCGTAAGCGGTATGGGCGTGAGCGTGAACGTGGGCCCGCCCGCCGCCCACAAGCACGCCCACGCGTGGCACCCGCACGCGCACCCGCACGCACATCCGCACGCGCATCCACACTACAAGTAAGTGTACATCTATAGTCGGCTCTCGTCAGAGTCGTGTCGTACTGTTGACTCTGGCACTTAGTTAAGATAGAAAAACTCGCTAAGCAAGCACTAGAAATAACTTATTTATTAATTTAAAACTATTCTTCAATTACTGACTGACTAAATTCAAACTTAAACTTACTATTGTACGAGTCTAGGTACGGTACGATACAGACCTATAAAACATCTTTCGGCAATTTGTGCTTAGGGGGTTATCTTTTTGTTGAGCCGGGCCGAGAAGCGGAAACCAAGTCCGTAGCTGCGCAGCTTTTCTGCTTATACCAGAACGAATGATTGGTTATCGAAATTAGACTGCCTTATAAAAGAGACATATTGCCGATTCGACTTCTTTGTTTCGCAAATCTATAAAAGTATTCAAGAAATATGTTGGCTATTATTTTCGGGATGTAAGATGTACGAAGACTGCAAGAGTGAGACAAGCGGAACGATGGTATCAAAATACTACGGTGTCAAAAATGCTTGGAGAGAGTTATTATCTTTTTATAGATTTGTGTGTGGTGTTGACGGCCGAGTGGCGCAGTGGGCAGTGACCCTGCTTTCTGATTCCAAGGCCGTGGTTCGATTCCCACAACTGGAAAATGTTTTGTGTGATGAACATGAATGTTTTTCAGTGTCTGGGTGTTTATCTGTACATTATAAGTATTTATGTTTATTATATTCATAAAAAAAATATTCATCAGCTATCTCAGTACCCATAACCCAAGATACGCTTACTTTGGGGCTAGATGGCGATGTGTGTATTGTCGTAGTATATTTATTTATTTATTTATTTATGTGGTTAAATACCTCTGTTGTGTTCCTATCTAGCAAGGGAGGGCGTACGTGTACGTCAGTGAAACAAGCCAGCCATTAGCACACTGATTAGTATATTATAAACGTAGGCGGGCGTCGCGGGTCGCAGTCCGCACACATAGGTATATCTATATAACATCTTCATAATGATCTATGGCTCCGAAACACATAGTTCCAAGAGTCCATGGACAATGGTAACCCAAGCTGCTGGAATTGCAATCCCTTTTGATTTTTTGCTTTCTAACAGCAGGCTCTGGTAATCCTCATAACTTTAGGTTTCAAGTTAATTTTTAAAAGGTCCCTTCTTTATGGATATTTGTGTGACTTTGTGTTTTAATTTCAGGAGTACTAGTGGTGTGACGGGCGTCGGCGGGGTGGGTGCCGTGACGAGTGGTGTCAGCGGCGTGACGGGGGTTTCGGGTGGTGGCGTGCTGTCGCCGGGCGGTGTGTCCCCGGGGTACCTCCCGGCTCCATTATACGTGCCCACCTACCACTACCACACGTGAGTATAAGACGTCTGATTTCGCGGTCGCAGTGTATGCGTGTGTAGCTGTATAGACATTGATGCGGCCAAGCTGCTGCGTTATAAAGATGTGCTTGAAGCGTCATATTAAGCAATGTTCCATTTTTCCGGCTAGATGGGAGACCTTTACGAAAGACCGCTCACATTGGCGGCGCTTAGTGAACACGAACGTGACCAAATTTGAGTTGAGACGACTTAAGGAGCTTGATGCTAAACGCGATGAGCTAAAGGCCCGACCACCAGCGGCCGTATCATGTAACTACATTGCTGTGTGTTGACGAGGTTATGCGAGTCATCTAGGAGCTCCCCAGTGGCGCTCTCAGCCGGAATCCGAAACAGTCGCTGTGACCGAATACGGTTAGGATTGATTGATTGAGACATTGATTCCAAATATTCCTTATTAGCGCGGTGATGGCGCATTGGGTAGGAGTCCGAATTCACCTTCGAGTACGTATCTAAACACGCACCTCTAACTTTTCTAAGTTATGTGTGTTTTAAGTAATTAACACCGTGAGGAAACCTGCATGCCTGAGAGTTCTACATAACATTCTCAAAGGTGTGTGGAGGCCAGTGTGGTGGACTAGGGCCTTAACCCCTTCTCATTGTGGGAGGAGAGACCCGTGCTCTGTAGTGGGCTGATGTGTTGATGATGATGACTCCTTATTATATAGTGTGTCTAAACGATACTCTATGTCCCGTTCTCGAAAAAGTCCTGCCGCCAAGCGATTTAGTCTGTGATTTAGCCAAGCCAAGCGCTTTTGTCGGTTTTGTACCGCAACGCGCACACGCACGGTACAGCGCTAAGGCCGCCTTTTGTATTCTACTTCTGTCTTTGTGTTTCTATTGTTTTTTTATTTTCCTTACTTCATTGTGGTGTACAAATAAAGAGTTAAATAAATAAATAAAACCGACGGACAAATGGAACGCAAAATCGCGTTTCTCGGTAGGGTGGTAATTAGTAGTGAGGTACTACAACACAACAAGCATCAACTCTAGTCAACTTTGCTACACCGGTGAACCACACAATTCTCATCAAAGTGTAAATGTTAATATTCGCAGCGGCGGCGTGAGCGGCGTCGGCGGTGTGGGTGCTCCGCCCCCAGCGCACCACGGCAGCGGCGCGCGCCTGCCCGGCTACCTGCAGCCCTACTCGCCCACCTACCTGGTCCCGCAGCACCACCAGCAACACCTGTGGTACACCGACTGAGTACCGCCACAGCTGCCACCGGCGGACCCATGGGGCGACGGGTCCCTGCCAGCGGACAGATCATGGGCCGATGGCTGTCTACCGGCAGATAGATCGTGGCCGGATGGCGCTCTAACAGTAGATAGATTGTGGGCCCAAGGGTCATTACCGGAAGCGAGGCCGTCTTTAGCAGCCCGAGGATTAATGGGTGATATGTCACTAACGCCGCTAGGAGTTATGGCTGATGTGACTTTACCGCAGCGAGTAATGATGGGTGAAGTGCCATTGCCACCATCAAGGCTGTTGGGTGATATATCACTGCACCGTGAAGCAGATATAGCATTTCCGACGCGTGGACAATTGTTGAATGTGACATTACCAGAACAACCAAGTTTAACTAACAATAGGTCTGTAACAGAAGCAAGACCACTGACTGACGTATCGTTACCAGGAAGAGGAGTAATGGGTGAAAGATCACAGCGAGGAATGTTGCCTGTAATTGCACTAACACGGCGTGGTTTGGCCGATGTGACATTGCCTAACATGTCATTACCACAACAAGTTTCTTTGCCTGATGTTACATCACAACGGTCGATATTGGCTGATATATCTTCAGCAACTCTGGGAGCATCGCCCAATATC
The DNA here is from genome assembly GCF_905163445.1 of Pararge aegeria. Classification (NCBI taxonomy): domain Eukaryota; kingdom Metazoa; phylum Arthropoda; class Insecta; order Lepidoptera; family Nymphalidae; genus Pararge; species Pararge aegeria. The sequence continues at coordinate 16,362,582 of NC_053186.1, forward strand.
TCATTTACAACTCGAGCTGCATTCGCCGATGCTTCATTACCGTCGCGAGAAACGTTGGCTGATATGTCATTTACCAGGTTACCAGGACCGTGGAACGAAGTGGCACTGCCTACGACAGGAAACTGGATGGACATGTCATTTCCATCAAGACCTTTGGCCGATACGTCATTACCTCCGGCTGGATTATAGTTCTGCGTCACAAACATTATCCTGTTCCGCAACCAAGTAAAATTATGTAATTTTATCTAGATATAAGTTGCTAATATCCATCGCAAAAACAATACATATGACAATTTTGATAGTGCCCATCACAAGATCTGTCTGCTGGTAGTGAGAATACAATTTCGATAATTATATTACGAAAAAACGACATTGAAAATAGAAAACAATCGTTGGGATGTGAAAAGTGCATCAATTTGGAAGTGAAATATAGACGTTTCTAGAATATAAGAGCACAGGTTTTTTATGTAACGCACACACTCGCTGTTTTTATCGACGAGCGGGGCCTTGATTATATGGTTGGATATATAAACCCCGGGGCGTCTGTAAGGACGGACGAGTGGCCCTTTGAGGAACCAAAATCGACCGTTTCTATTCACACTGCAATTTTTTTATTCAAAACTGTGGCTAGTGTGTTATGCTCGCGTGTTTAATACGCAGTTCCTTGTGTGTAACTGTTGCTCGTATGACTCTTGTAGGGGTGAACAGACCGAGCGGTAAACTGCGAGAGCATCCCCGAGCACTTCCCCACGGAATATTATCCATGTAGAGTTGTAAATAGATAGAAAACAATTCTACGTATAGTACTATATAAATATTAGTTTGACGCTCGGTCTGAGTTGATCGCATGTTACGAAACGAGCAACAAACAAATTTCCAGGATCCTTATAACATATATAAGACAACCATAATTTGCGTCGCCAAAATTCGACCACGGATGTAACATTCTAACCATGACTCATTCTTGTCCACAATTTGTGGCATACAAATTGAATAAGTAAGTGTCAAAAGTTAAGTCACAAAATGTATTTCCTGCATTCAATGTTATAGGAATTAGGTGTTGTATTGTAAAATATGGGGATGCACAGTTAATGTTGTGTTAAATAGGTTATAAAGATAGAAAATTAGGGCATATATTCGGTGGCGTGAATTTTTGAGGATGGCTGCTTAGTGGCAATCTTGGTCAAAATTATAGGTAATAATAATTATAATAAATCCTATACTTTAATAGATGAAGAAAAAAAAAAACTTATAGTAGGCAGTGCTTTTTGCATATATTGTTTGCACGTCACTGCTTATACTACAGCTCGGTTTGGCATATGCGATCAACGTTAAATGTTGAACAATTTCTGTACAAATTAGATGTGAATTTAGTTTTCGCGTGCACGCGAGTCGCGAGTTTTAATTCGTGTTAGTATTTCAGAGTGGTTTTTTCTTAAATTAATGAATCATTTATAATATATTTGGTGTAGCGAACGGACATGCTCGCATTCTAATTTCTATAATAGGTTTAATCATGCATTAATATGTTTTAATTTTTAATTAATTGAACCGAGTGTTTATTTTCACATTAATTAATCGTATACGCGAAGTATGCTCTAGGTGTAATAAATAATAAATATATTAACGAAAACTTTATTTTACATGTATAAATATTGATTGTAAATTTAATTACTAAGATAATTTGGCGAGAAAGCTAAGCAAGTAGGAGAGTTGCATTTACTAATGTTTTATTCGTAGACTAGAGTTTCTACCAAATCGATAAAATGGGAGTTTTAATATTAGGCGGCGCGTGTTGAGTCGATTGTACTGAAGCGTAAACCCTGGGGAGCGCGGTGTGTATAATTTTGTAGGTTTTGTTTTAGTTTTTACGTGACGGTGATTTTGTCAATTAAATTTGTTTATTTCTAATAGTGTAGAGGTATGAGAATAACTAAGTATAGGAAAGAGTCTCTTCGTGAAATGTACCCTCTTAGACGCCGTGGTGTGTCTTACGAGGGTTGTAAGACCCGAGTTTTTCCTGATTCGGGTAAACTTGGGAATTACTGATTTCTAAATTAGCTCCGGTCTAGCCTGGTTAAATATCTACAGCGTGACGAGAAATCTGTCACGTGTTTATCTAATATCCTGCCTTATAAGTATTTCACGATTCCAGCTTAGAATTAATCTTCAAGTTACTATCAAGTGTTACTAACCTTAACATATATTTACTTCAGACCTGCTGCCTACAGGTCAGGTTTGGTACCAATTTAATATATTAAAGTAATCTAATACAGCAGTGCAAGAGTTTTCGTTAGATTGATTTACTTTAAACACATACCTCATGGCAGTTTTATAAAATTAAATAAAAAACACATCAAATGGATTCGATTCATTTATTAACTATACTGATTTATATAAAGGAATGTTTAAAACGTGTAGATGTAGGCACAAGACCCAGACTTGAGTTTTCGTTGAGCAAACGAAATTCTTGTCTATTACATTGACCTTGAGAGATTCTCTTATATACTCGTATGTTATTCTTATAGTAGAAGTTCGCTTTAGGTATGAGATTTATCGATGTTTTTTATGTTACGTTCCATATCATGTAGTCGGTAGTCTGTTGTAATCACACAAACAAAAAAGAATACGCTGTGTTTATATTATTACCTATTTAATCGTATTAACTGGAGTTTGTAGATATAATTAAACGTGTAGGTTGCGGTGGCGGACTTGTATAGATTGTAGATTCAATATTATACGAAATAAAAAAAATATGGTTATATAAGAGTTTTATAAAATATATAGTACTGAAATAAACAAATAGGTTTATGGAAATATAATATTGTGTGTAATAATGAATGTATATTCACGTTAGATAGAGCGAAATTGTTAAATAGTTGTTCTTTACTCGATGAAGTTTAAATGCAATTTACTTTATGACTGCAATTTTAGTTATGTTTAAGTGACTGTTCGTAGTGACTGCAATATTATCCAATGTCACACTAGTGTCTAAATCAAATTGTCAGGTGTGTCTATGCAATTATTTTCTGTCGCTGTAACTGACTCACTGTGTATAGTAATTTCTGTGCCTTTACAGTGCACTAACGCAAATGAGATATCGATTCAAAGGGAATTGGATCTGCAACATCAATGGTTAAAAGAACGAAAAGGCTTAACCTAAGGTGTGTCTATGCTAAAATTGTTGCGAAAAAACACTAGTGTGTATTCATAATGCACTAGTGACAACGATCGCGATATATTTTCTAAGACACACACCTGGGAGCTACTTACAGTAGACGCTAATGTTACTTCATATGTTTGAATTTTCCGCTTGTCACTAATTGTTTAGTAACACGCGTTGAACGCTTATATATTTTTCTAGAGAAATATATTACGCTGTGTATAGACGCCTTTGTGTTTGTTCACAGTGATCTAGCAACAGACAGCGCTATTTTTTACATAGACACACTTGCGACTTGTAGACACTATTGTGCTACTAAATATGTATAATATTGCCACGTTTAACTGTGAACAGACAGTAATTGTTTAGTGACACGGACATTGAACGCTGGTTATATGTTTGCCTAGATAAATATAAAATAATTTGTTCTACGCCTAGGTATTCCCATTATGTAAATATAACAGGTCCACTTTTAATTATTTCGTTTTAATGTTTTTTTGTTTTGAAATTTAATTTGTGATTTATTATGCGATTTTTATCCATAGTTATATTTTGTATATGTAAGTGTACAAGTAATTATTTCTACTACGGGTACAGTCGGTGTCAGGTTTACCTTCCAATTAACTGAAATGTAATTCAACCACTTAGTTTTTTTTAGAAAGCATGTAGAAAAGTATTTTTCATAATAATTTCCCTATACATTCATTCCCTTAATGACACTTACTAATATACTGCTCTTTTTCGTATTTTTGCCTAAAGCCAAACATTTAAATTGAACAAAAACTAATTTGATTTAATCTGACTGTACATGATATCATTATTTCATCTTTCTATACCTATTAAAATATTTTATTACCTTATTGTAAGTAAAAAAAAACCCATGAGAAAAAAATGGTACTTTTTCTTGGCATTCACATAGTAAATATAACAACCATTTTGTTGACTTACATTTTTGTTTTCCGAAGCATTCCGAAGCCTATTGTACAAGTAAATAAGATTCGCTCGCTCGCGGTGTTATGTCGATTTAATAGATTTGCTTATTAGTTTAAGAGTTCTTAATCGCATTATTTGGATTTAAAATATTCGATCATTTATATCATGTCGAGGTATTTAGGCCCAATCCAGACTATGTTTATGATCTTGGACGTCCTAATTCGCTATGACATCAAATCGCACGTATGGCAAACGTGAACACGCGCGAAACAGTTATTTTACGGAAGTAAAATCAAGTTGCTAAAGTTAAAATTTCGGACTTGCACCTTAACGTTTCGTTTTGTGCTAACCATTTGAAGAACGTGCGTGAAGTCATGACGTTAGAACTTCGTCTAGCCCCTTTATATTGTGACGACTGTACTTTGGGTTGTTCCTTGTAATGATTCTCCAAAGGAAAAAAATATCCAAACAAAAGTTAACTTTTTCCTTTAAATGACAACAATAATAATGTCACTATTTTAAGTTTTAATGTGTTTAGTACACTAGCTTTGATGCCTGACAATTAATTATTTTTTTAGTATAGTTTCATTCGTTTGTAGATTGTTTTTTTCGTAGTTTTAACGTTTTACTGTTTACGTTTTTAGTTTCACGAGCATTGTGTTATGTATTAGTGAATTACCGTCGTAAAATTAACGATAGTTTCTCTTCTGCCTAAATGAATCACTCATGTATGTTACAGTTTCAATTTTCATTTCGGACCAATCAAATGACAGTAAATTGTAAAGCTGACCAATGAGCTGATTAAAGATAAATCTAACATTGCAAGTAAAAACGATCCTTGCTGCAATGCAGTAAAGCGCAGTTTAGCTCGTGCGGATTTATAATAAGCAAGCTAGTTATATAAAATTGGCTACCGAACAAATCTTAATATTTTTCTCATCTAACCCACTAGAGTTCTGTAAAAACAGAACCCAGAACATAGTGCAAAACAGTTGTATAAAGACAACTAAATTATTATTTATATTTTATTATCTTTTATTTATATAAATAAAGTAAATGATAGTAAGTATCAAAGAAAGAGGAGTTCTGAGCCCTCAGCCCGAGTTTTCGTACCTAAACACGATATTCATAAACAATATATCTGTATACACGGTCAGCCCTTGGTTTTCAAAGCATACACTGGCATTATTATCTATACATTTTTCGTTATTTTCGTAGGTAATTTTATCCTAATCTAATCCTAATCTAATACAATGCTCAGGGTCATATTTGGGATTACGGGATGCATCTTTTATAACCAAAACCTTTTATTTCATTTGATTTGAATATTCAGTAAACAGTATACACTTCATACTCAATAGTTTAAGGATACGCTTGCGCAATCAAGACCGAAAGGTAGTCCTATAAACTCTTACCTTATTAAAACCTCATTGATTTATGGCACAACACAGTTATTGTACAATAATGACTTAATAGAGACCCTTGCTTGCGTCCTTGTAACGACCGGCATTTTTTTAAAAGTGTCTAGTGCTGAAAATTGTACTCAGTTGGTACAGAAACTCGCAATAAAACCAAAAATTTAATTGAAAGTACCTATTAACTAAATCAATTTAAATATTTAACAATGCAATACATTAAGTATAAACGAAATATTGTTTATAATTTCGGGCAATAAAAATTGAGTCACGATAAATTTAATGACGTAGAACGTCCAAGTGATTTTTTTTCTTTTAAAAAATAAGTTTTAGTTAACATAAGTATCACATACTTTAAAATAATATTTATTATATAATACAGTCGGGTAAATAATTCTAAGAAGATGCATCCCATAATAATGTGACGCGAACAAGAATTACTGTATTTAGTAGCGAGATTCCTCTTAGAAGAGTTTAGTCATTGATCTCTCAATATTATAATACCTATTACTCATACTCTGCTCCTCCACACCTTGGCGTGATTCGCTTATTCTTTATTTTTTCTCATTGCGAAATACTATATTTGACTAGACGATTTTTTTTAAATTTGCAATGAGGTTAATACACAGGGTTAAATAAAAGATACTAGAAAGCTCTCGGCTTTGTAGTTCCTATAATTAGAACTAACAAATTGTGTTCAGACTTTTCAAAATCTATTATTAATTAATTTCATAAAAAAAAAATTATAAATCATGTTATTTGTGTAGAGTAACATTACGATGGCGGAATCGGGTTAGTGACCGCTATAGAGTCTTGGTTCGCGCTGCTGCCGATGTTACATTACAGAGTAGTGACAAGTAGAGTAAGTATGAAAAAAAATTGAATATTTATTTATTCCATACACAATTGTTCTAAAAACAGGGTAGAAATAAATTTGTATTTTGTATTTAACCCTGTGTTTAAAAAGTTATATAAAAAAATAAATAATAATTTTAGTTATATAAATTACTACCTGCTTTAATCTCTCGGAGGAAAGAAAACCTGTACCCAACTAAAAAATAATTTTTCGCAGTATATAATAACAACGTATCTAATATTTGGTTTATTTGATAACTTTTGTTTATCAAGCAATCCACACTTTTTTATCATTATTTTTACAGTAGGTTTTGAACTGTCAAAGTCAAATATCTTATTTCGCTTAATTTTTATATAATTAGTAGCAGTTTCACTTTGGATTTTTATATGGGGTTTATTTTTAAGCGCAATAACATAAAAGGAATGTTAACGTAATATAATGTTTTTTTTTTCTTTCTTTCCTAGTTGTTAAGGATTAGAAGATATTGGTTGTTTAATACGTGTTTCTATTTCATGACTGCCTTACTGTTATATGCCTTACCTAATATTGCATAAGTTATCAAACGGGGGGGTTGCTTACTGAGTGCCACGTGTGAGATATTCTACCTACGTTTGCTTATTCGATCCAGCGGAAGGTATCGAATGAGCGCCATTTTGTTATAATACGGACCGGTGCTGTCAGTAGATGCCACTTTTCTATAACATATTAATCGTAACTAACTTTGACTCGATAAGTATATCACACTTGGCACTCTGATGTCCTGGTATTTTCGCAAACCGTCTTATATAGTAAATTAATTAAAAATACCTTGTTCATTATACTGTTTAAGTGTTGTTAGAATCGCAATATACCAAGTTACGGATTCTATTAACGATACAAATCAATTATAGGTAAATTTGGATTCGATCGTTATACGAATTCTAATATTCAATAGTCAACACATTATTTCTGACAGGTTTGTGAATCTCTGTCAAAAAATAATTCTTAGTCTTAAAAAAAATTGTATTAATGAACCGGATATAACAAAAAAGCTACATGTCCCTATTTTCTGTGATTTTATTCGATCTTTTTATAAAAAAAACAATACTGATTGTAAATTTGGGTTGTTGCAATAAATTTTTTGAAAAAATGCGTACAGCAGAAATCAACTACACGAGCCTCTGTACATGACGACATTCAACGCGATGCAGTGATTTATTTAACAGTAAATTATTTATTTTCTTTATTATTTGAAAATACTATATAATGTTACTTATTTTTTGTTTATACCAACTCTTCAATCAGCAGAAGATCACTTTAATTTAAGGTTTCACGCCCCTCTGTTTCACTAATTTCAAAAAACAAAATTAAATGCTAACTTTATTTAAGCCTCACAAGTTTAACCTTTGGGCTGTCTCTGAGTCAGTAAGTTAGTTATACGAAATAACGTGACACTTTATTGTGTATGTAACTGGTCGTTTCTGGAACTTACACTGTGTTGTTTTATTAACTTCAACTTTGTATCTATAGTGTAATTTAAAGTGTGCAATTAAGTTTTACAACAAAACTTATTTTAGACAACTCGCGAACAAGTCGTCATGTCCAAAGCCTCTACAATGCCCCGATGTATGTATATTTAGTTTTAGTTGTTTTAATAAGTTTCACCCTACCCTCTCACCCCTCACCTCATTGATGTTAAACGTTGATAATTATTGTAAGGGTACTTGACAATGTTAATTTTTTTTATTATTTAGTAAACCCAAAATCTCTCCATGATTATAGAAGTTATAGTTAGAAATTTTAAAAGAATACGTATTTTTGCTTCTACTCGTACCTAAAGTAAAATAACGGGACTAAAAACTGGCTTAATTATTCACTATACTGTATTAACATTGTGAGGATTGCATTATTTTTAGTCTAGATATTTTTTTTTTAGTTATTATATTGTCATTTGAAGTAACTATTTCCTAAATCGTACAAAGATTATGGCGTAAACAGAACGGACGTCTTTAATCATTATTGACGTTTCTGCCTAATATTATCAAAACTATAAAGCTTTATTCTCAGTTATTATTATGTTGTAGGTACATTAGAAAATGTATTGCCTTTTTTCTTGCAAATAATTCATGATTAGCCAAGTACCCGATTATGTTATAGCGACCGATGTAATGTACAAATACCTATCGCTATCAGTAAGTTGTATAATTATTCTCAATGTATATTCAAACGCTAGGTTTTCTTATTATTGATAGTTTAAGTTTGTTTATCACATCCCCGAACGCACATTTGGGTTATAGTTATTATCGATTTCCACTGTGATTGTATGAAACTACTATATAATTTTGCGCCGGTGAAACTGTTATAGGCTTACGTTTTCTTTATGATTTCTTGTAATTTGTATCTGTACGTACTTCTGTACAAGCTGAAAGCTAATTATATACAATAATGGGTATTTTTATGTTTTAGTTTAGTTTATAGGCGCTTGTGTTCGCAAGCGGTTGGAACCATTAACATAATATTTGGTGATCAGGGGATTAATAGCACTGATATGTTGCTTAAGGTTTTTTTTTTCTTCATTTATAATCACATAGTTATTATGAGAGAATTGTAAATAAACATCCAGATACCCCTTTTTATTTTACTTTTATTTTTCGCACCCCGTTTCCTTTTGTTTCTTTGAGTTTTAGTTTTATTTTGTTGATGTGTGGTCCCATCTTAGTGAATTTTCAAGTTTAAGCAAATTCTTTTGCACCACTGTGGTCCTAATACTAAATAGATAAGGTAATACAGTCCCAACAGCGTAACTTAATCGATAGATAATATACAATAATATAGTCTTTTTTTTTTGTTTTTAATCACCACTGAACACAATTCATGCTATTTAAAACACGTAAGTTAACCATATATAATAAATACTATTTAATATATAATTTATGCAGTAGAATATATGCCACCCTCACTGGTTAAGTTACGCATTCATGGGTGCCTCTATCAAATTAAGATACTCTTTGACATCAAAAGATTTTTATTAAAATAAGTTAGCACATATTTTAGTACTTTAATAGGACCATGGTAATCTCAGACTAAAGTAAAAATATCATAAACCGGAATACAAAGGAAGCCGGAGTCCTCCACCAGACCACACCACACCAGAGAAAATATTCTCAAATTCTCCCTGCCGGGGATGGAGCCCTGGTGCTCCTACTCATAAAACTACGAAAGGCCTTGGGACAGATAAACAATACCCAAAAACAACGTGGGCCTTATATTTTATGGCACTTAAATCTTAACCAAAATTTCATGCTTGACATGAAATCTTAGTTACGAAGGTATCAACGATCGTAGTGTGAAACTTGACGACATCTAGACAACCTATCTATCCCAATCAAAATGAGCAGTAGTCAGTTTCGGCAGGGAAGCTTCGATCGTGGCCAGCTGCCACCTCACCGACAAAGAAGCTTAGTAACCGATTAGGGTTATTGATTTAATATATGCCTTCCCTCCCCCCTACCAGGTCAGCCTGTTAACATTATTTTTGCCCGTTTTCATTACGTACCCGGTGATGCAGTCAATGGCTTACTTGTAGTTGAATAAAAAAAAACACGAGGCCAAATCTGGCTTGATAATAGCCACGCTAAATCAGGCCCCTGGCGGGATCGTATTTCATAAATAAGTTTTTTTTTTATGAGGTCCATCTATCTTTTTCCTTTAGTCTGTGGGCTTTCTAGTAGTGAAAATTAGTTGCGCATTTTTGTACCTTATCAAGTTGTTATAGAGGCTAAGGTCGCTTGTCCGCGGCCGGAGCCCGCGATGCCCTTGTAGTCAATAGAGGCGAAGACGCCCGAGCTGCTGTCTCGACAATAACCCAGTGTCAGACAATAATCATTCTTATTATTTGCCTCTTAGTAGACTTTTTTTCGCCCCTTATACCCAGAACTGTTGTTAAATTTTGAAGCGATGTTTGATAAAAACTTAAATTGATATAATTAAAAAATTGCAATGGATACTCAAATCGAAGTGGACTCGAGATTTACAAATTATATAAACAATTGGCACAAACCCAAAGGTCTTTGGAAAAAACAAAAATTGTGAATGAACCACCGATGAGTTGGCTGCCTAGTGCCTGGCATGGCTAGTTTGCCATTTGTGAGGCAGATGAGAGTATCAAGCACCTCCTGAAAATTTACCGTCAGCTCTTGGACTATTAGTGGAATATAGTCATACGTTTTTAAATAGTTCTAGATTATTCTGCATGGATAGGCGGTATCAATATAAATGTTTGAAATAATAAATACTCATCCTTTTTCGTAAGTGCAATAGGTACAAAGAATCCGTAGAAATATTAATATTCGAAGGTTATGTGCCAATAACTGTTATTTAAGTGACAGGGTTATTCAAACAAAGTCTGAAAAGATAGTTTTTGAAAGGTATCGGTGGTATGTGAGCAAGTTTCGTCGTTTTTTTCATCGACCAACACATCCTATTTTAATTTCATCAAAATTGTTTCAGTATGTATTTAAAAAATTATATAATTAAGTGACTTCATACTACTTAAGTACTACTTACTCAATTTCATGTTACACGTATAAAAGATTAATAGTAGATATTGGCACTAACTTTAAAATAATGTAAAGAATATCTATAATATATTTTAGAACTACATTAAGATTTTTTAAAGAAATTTTCTAATCCTGATACTTATAAACTTCGTAAAATGTAAATTAAGTGGAAGTATGAATTTTTACAAAATCGTGGCTGTTTAATGTATCTATTTATTTATAATACTTAGTGTGAAATATTATTAGGTAGATATGCATATTTTAGTAATTGATCAGAAATATAGTTCTTCGTTAGAGAAAAAATATGTAAAATTGAATAAAAAAGCGATATAATAATTAAAATAGCTACGTATTTAAGATGGTTTTAATTTTTAAAACGACAATCGCAGTTATTGCTTGCATCAAAAGATATATTGTTTTATTTCAATTTATTTCTCTATAAAACTTAGGAAATAATTAAATATAATAATCGCCTTTAAATATTATATTTATTATTGTTTATTTTCATTACATTTCAACACAATGACGGTTTGTCGCACAAATCATTTTTTTCTGGTGATTACAATTAACAAGTCTGACTTCACATTATTAGTGTTTGCTGCTATTCTAGGCTGTATAAGGTGGAGAGGTGGTGTGAAACTTTGCGCAAGTGCATGTTAGAAAGTAATAATTTGTGCTGTTACTTATACGTTACCTGAACATGGAAAACAATGTGGAGAATTGAAGGTTAAAATCCTGCGATATCTTCGGTAATTCTTAGACGTTAGTGCACCTTTATAATGAACGATATATTTTACTACTATTTTACGTTTAATGTCCATTTGTAGATAATCTCAGGTGAAGAAGGTGACTAGCAGGTTATTGGTCAGTTACCTAACATAACATATTTGAAAACTGTTTCCATAGTTTTAGGTGATAAACCCTATAAATCGGTTCAAATCTTTGAGAGGAAGCAATACAAACTTACAGCTTTTATCAAGCACTCGCTGAAAATTGGACACCAGCTCTCAGCCAATATTCTAGTGTTAACTTTTATATATTCAACGTTCTATATCTACCTAATAGGTATGTGTGATAATAAGATTAAGCTTTCAACTAGATGAAGTACAATGAATTCAAATGATTATCTCATAGGCCAATGTTTATAAACATTATTTTTACACTGTCTATAAATATTAATGTAATTTTGTCGGTAGAACGTAATTTGTAACGTGTTAGATTATAAAGCGCGGTCCAGTTTGTCATACATTAACAAAAAGCTCTGGTAATGTGTAAATTTTAAGATTTATCTATACTTATAATAGAACTTTTTCTAAATACGAGTTTACATAATCTTTTTAATACGACACGACACGATACATCTTTTCCAATGCTTTCCACGTTGTTAGATAAATAATCGTAAGTGTTAAAACTTGAAATGGCATCATAACTAATTAATTAAGTCTGTTTTCACCAAAATATTTTGCCGTCCATGTTTCGTACCTCTCGCGTACGACAGACAGACAGCTGGACTGCCATATAATATTATATTTACTATCTATTTAACTCGTAATTATTTCATTTTAACTACGACTTGTATTTCGACACCGAATCCAAACCTTTTAAAATTCGATTAGGTGTTTAAGTATTTTATATTTATATAGAGCTTATAGAGAGGTTAGGGCTGTAGGTGATTTAAGCATTGCAGGGATTTGGATGTTGGGGAAAGCTAGGTACATTTTTAATACTAACAGGGTCTCACAATTAACCATGGCATAACGTCAGAAGAGTTATACCCATAGCGTTTTGTCACACTACCAACTGACAGCACCTTTCAAATGTCAGAGCGTGGAAATAAACTGCGTAACTTCTCATTCTTCACATTTATTTGTACCTATAATTCGTCCGTGTGATAAGTTTCCCATAAAAACTTTCTTCCGCTATTATCAAAAAAAGTCCTGACAAACCGTGTCGACTTGCTCGCTTGCATATTTAATTTTTTCTATTTGATAGCCCTTTCACCAAACAATATTTGTTTAAATAGCACTGATATTTTCTTAATTAGGTGCGTTTTGGCAAATAAACTTTTATCCAATATTCAACACTCTTTGCAGTTGAATTTTTATGAATATTTTAACATTAAACTTACTTTTCTTTCTTCTAACATTCTTCATCGCTTATTTAAACACCTTTGGCTATATAGCTTCTTTGGCTATACCTTCTTAAAAACTTTTGCTATTAAATGCATAGAAGATTTATGATTTTTTTTTCAGAAGTTACCTAGCGCGTTTAAACAAACTAACTCTTCGGCATAGATTAAAATATCTGCATAGCTCTCTACTCAGCATCTGAATAACTGCATCGAATACGATATCAGTGATGTACTAGCGTAGAAGGCTTCTTGTCTTAGTTGACTTATCAAATGTTTATAAAAGCTGTCTATGGGCGTAGTGTTATAATATAACTTATACGCGTAGGCTAACGTACCTATATTGTAATATTAAATTGTGTTTCAATGGTTAAACATATATATTTATAAATATAATATCGCGGGGAAACAACGGGTATTTAAACATGTTAGTTTTTTTTCTAATTAAATAAGTATTCAAACGATACTTCTGGTAGCCTATAACTGACAAACATATCTGAGAACCATGTAATGGAAAGAACATCATCAAAATAACATTGGGCACTGTGGTAAGAATCCAGAAACTTACTCAAGCAAATAAAAAAAAATACTTAATAAATGAAATTTTATATTAAAGCTGTTAATGTTAGCAAAAATATCTCTTAGATACTTAAATAATTATTTTAATTTAATATTTTTTCACAAAAGTGAATAAATAAAAAGTTAAACCTAATTTATTGTTTGTATTATTGTAAAGAAACCCGTTGTGGCTTACGCCGTCGAATATATCGACACAAGCTTAGATAGGTGTTTAGAAAGAATTATTTCTATAAATGTGATTTAAATGTCCAGATTATTCGATATTTGCTGTCTTCTATATTACATACATTAAGAATAATCCTATTAGCGTCCAGTGAGATTTTGTCTATCTGTGTCTATATGTAATATCTCAACAAACATAACTTACCTACACCTATTTATGCTAGAATAGTTTCAGTAAATGTAGGTCTACGACCAAGTTAGAGGGTAATTATAATATATCTTGAAAACACAAATATTATAAACGTTATTCGTAAATCGTACGCTACGATCTAGCACTGAGGGCTAAAGGGGGGAATTAAAGTACAAATTTATCACACACCCCCCCTTTCCCCGTCGCTTTAAGCTCTTTTCTTGTATACTAGTATTATATAAGAGAAAGAAGTTGCATTGTTTCGAAAATTAAATGTTGTATTAGATTCTCGTGGTTCGGAGATAATTTGCATCGTTTCAGTGGTTATATCAAATCGTTTTTAAAATAAAAATCTAACCTCACAATTTAATTACCTGGGCGTCACCTCCACGAGCAACTTTATCGTGAAGATTCCGCCCTAGTGTCTCCTGTTAAAATTGTTGATGCGGCTAAGATTAATCGCGTATATTTGCTACACGTAAATGATCTGTATAAGTCGGCTGCTGCAGGAACGCTGTTTGTCCTCATGGCCTTGCTCATCAGATCCACTTATGTATTATTCTGTGGAGACTAGACTCGTTTTGGTGTTATTGAATTTGGAAGATCGCAACGGTAAAGTCGCTCGCGGCAGTGACGCCTTATTTATATACTTAATCACATGGATGTACTAGATTTGTGGTAGTTGAATATCGGTGACAGGATCACGTTTTCGAATTAAATCGTAATTTTATAAAAATTGATGTGCCTAAGTGTAATACTCTATTAATATACCTAGTTAGTGTACATAATTGTAACTAGTTATTGAGACGACTGATTCGACTGTAGTTTAACAAATATCTAAACTAAACAAAATTTCCATCTCTGAAAGTAAATTACCAAATTCTCTCCTTTCCTTTCGAAATATTGTGAAAAGGGACTTCACTTACTTCTGATTTGTTAGTTTGGTTAAGTTTAGAGGTTTGTCTCCAGTCGACTCAGCGCTATTTTATTGCAAGTCTTCGGACATAATTTTTCATCGTCCGACGCTTTGTAAACTTAATTAATTAATGTATAATTCGTGTTTATTGTGTCGCCCGTTGGTTCTGAAGTGTTTTAATGACAATAACTTCTAATTTGCTGCAATCCTTTTGTATAGATACGTATATGGCTCTATTACTTCTTGATGTATGTAGGAGTTGATTATACCGGTAATCTCTTTATATATCTTATGATATACAGTTAGGCTGAGCGCACATAATCTCTTATTTATTTTTTAATTTTTTAGATTAGAGTACAAACCTTTGGTGCTAAATCGTTTGATTACAGATCTAAAAAGTACCTGAAAAAGGTTTAAGAAAAGTAATGTTTTCTTTTTTACAATGTTCCCTGTGATAAAAATGCTCTTTTTTGACAAAGGGGACATTGTAAAAATTTACTTACTTTAGACCTACCAAGTTAATTTTGTCAATATATATGCAGCGTATAGATTTGTGTATAACCAGTGTATAGTTAAACAGATTTGCTTTTGTATAAAAATTTACATATAAAAGAACATAAATGTAAATGTTCTATTATAATCAACTATTGTGGTATGGCAAGCAAAAAGTCAAAGAAGAAAAAATACTAAACAATAAGTTAACCGTAACTCACTAGATTGTGCCACTTCGACATATTTCATTGAGTAGCCTCCAAACTTGTTTTGAATTAAGCTTGCGCGTAGTTCAGGGAGGCCAAAGTCTTGAAGACTATTAAGAAAACTAAAATTAAAATCCGACCACCCTAGATAGACTTCGTTGTCTGACGGTTTGCGCTCAGCCTAAATGTGAACGTATTATTTGTTCAAAATTTTCTTATGTGGAGTAGTTAATTGCACTGATATAAAATAATTACAAAATAAAAACTTAACCATTTTTTTTTCGGTCTCGAATGAAATGTATTATGCTTGGATTTCCGTATTTTCAAATCAAAATATAATAATTGTACTGACTAGCTGGTAGGCAATTTTCTATTCAAATTTAGGTGTTATACTTTCACTATAATTGTGGACACGTAGTTCTGCCATACGTTAGTTCTAGAATTTATCAAACGTTTTATATGTATGAGCACACAGGATTTATTGCAATTAAAAAGTATCCACCTAGTCAGTTTTTGTCAAGAGTGTCAAGGATTTAAATCGCTAGATATGCTCTCAACTTATTTCTCATTGACGAAATAATATGTTCACTCTTAAATGCGTAAGGCCACTTATTTTTCACTAGCCAACAGTAAGATTTATAGTCTGGCAATCGTAAAGCCGTTTTCCAGTATCGAAACACTGTATAACAGAACAGAGTAAAGTGACAGAACTTATCTACCGTGAGTTGAAGCTCAAATTTGTCTACACTTCTTTAAGCAGCTCCCTCAGTAGAGCTAGCTGGAATAGCGACTCTATATCATGCACATTGAGGTCAACTTTCCTTTAGCGTGATAGCGTTTCTATACTCTAAAACGACTCCACAATTGCGAGCCGACAAATCTTTTCCTAAGGGTAGCTAGGAAGGAGTTCAGTGAACTAATACTTCATTAATTCTTATATTGATACCTTAACTGGCAAACCAACTAACTTCATATCTGGACTCGAAAAGTTTTGGAATCTTTTAAAAAATAAAAACTACATTAACTTTTTTTTTGTACTAATATTTGATTGAATTCAACATAATAATTTTTTTTTTTTTTTTTTTTTTTTTTTTTTTTTTTTTTTTTTTTTTTTTTTTTTTTTCTAAATAAAAATATTAACTCCACCTGATTGTGCTTAACTTATAAAACAGAGTTGACTCGTTTGCCAGTTTGGCTGGTAATAATAACTACTTATATCATGAAATAACATTCATTTTTTATTTATTATTTAGAAATCACAACAAAATACCTCCTATTATGTTCAAGATTTATAATTTTGGCAAGTAATTATTTAAAGGCAAAAACGGTTTTTGTAAGCTTATTTCTAAATACGTGAAATCAGTGGCATAGATTTTCGATGTCAGGGTGTATCTAGGATTGAAATCTTTGAGGTATGCATGTTGAATGGGAGATGTATGTGGTAGCGATGCAGTGTTGTTGCGTCGAGTGTACTTAAATGGTAAAATTATTCTATTGTCATCTATAATACCGTGTACACTAATTCGATGGGTATCGGTAGCTGTGTAGACTTTATTGTGATATCAATAAACATTTTCATACGAGCATCCAATGATTCGTTTTATTTTACCTTTATGCTTACGATGCATAAAACACAGACTTTCATATCTTCAAAAAGGGCCGGTGAGAGCCGGTGTTACTATCATCATTGTACCAACTACAAATGAGTATACAAACACTAGTCGTACTGCCAATAAAGGCTCATAAAGGCTAGAACTTATCGAGACCATTAGATTTATTACAAGATTTGTCAGCTCGCAATGCAATGCTAATAAGATCCATTTTACTATGATTTTCAAGTATTTCCATACTCGAAAACGATTATAGCGTGCGAGCAAATCATACCGTGGTGGTTTTTAGTTTGGGTATACCCCTTTTAACACGTTGGCTGCTTAACGCGTTGACTGCTGCCTAACATTAACAAATACGGTACACGAGTGCGGCAGGATTACACGCTAGGCGTGTTTTCAGCACTGGTGAAGCGTATTCGAAACAGGCGCTACGAGCATGCGGCCCCACACGCCTGGCGTGTGTAAACTTATCGCGACAGCTATGCGGCCTTTACGCAACAGGTGTGTTATTACATCACTCTTTTTTTCTCATTAATTATTGAATAACATGAAAACCCAACACTTGTTGCATTTGAATAGCAATTTGTTTTTTTTTGTTGGATAAAATAGAATAAAACTTAAATGTAGTCAACACAGATTTTCTTTTTTTCATAAATAATTATTTTGTAAAGAGCTTTAAATATTACATCTGGTAGGTACATTATTTTACTATATTCAAAATCGCGGCAACGTTAACTTGTGTGTAACTTGTGAATGTCAATGACGAATCATGATAAATAAATAAGTAAAAAAACAGTATTAAAGGGGGGCAAATCCACATAACCTTCGTCCTGCCCAAGGTCGGAGGTAGCAATAAAGCTTTTCCACCACGCAAAACAGATTGCAGGGTTTCAACCGGCCAAGCTGGCCAAGTGCGGATTGGTAGACAAAACACTCCTTTAAAAGCAAGAACTCTGCCGCATGCAGGTTTGCTCACGATGTTTTTCTTCGCCGTTAATGCAAATTACATTAAGATGGTCCCACTGAGATATCACCGCTAGAATTATAAATTTAAGTATAAGCAAAAACCTATATTTATGCGTTAGCAGGACTTTAGAATGGCGACGAAATTTTAAATTTTTATTCGATATATAATAAACTTGGATCACGCGTTTCTTGCCGGCTCTTCTCAGTGGAATCTGCCTTCCGAACCGGTGGTAGAGTCACCACAAACAGACTGACTTGATGTTTCAAAAGTGCTCTGACGGCCGACTGGCGCAGTGGGCAGCGACCCTGCTTTCTGAGTCCAAGGCCGTGGGTTCGATTTCCACAACTGGAAAATGTTTGTGATGAACATTAGTGTTTATCTGTATATTATTCATAAAAATACTTATTCATCAGACATCTTAGTACCCATAACACAAGCTACGCTTACTTTGGGGCTAGACGGCGATGTGTGTATTGTCGTAATATTTATTTATTTAAAAAAAAAGCTTATAAATTAGGCCTAATTGACTTAAATAAATTTTGAATTTCATTTGCCATGTTTTTTCAATAGGTGTTCAGTAGTAGTAGAATTTTTGTAACAGAGCTCGTCCGGGGAAGTGCTAACGCTATGCTTATAAGCTAAGCAGCATTGATGGTTGCCGGTGTAATTACAGCCACATGAGACTTAACACCTACGCTTCAAATTGATGGACACAGGGCGGTATATTGCAGGACGTGATCCTTGTATGCCCTGTTTATGCCTATAAAACTGTGGATGGTTTTCCACTTAACATCTTCTTGGCCCGGCAATTACTACTAGATATACTTAGATAAAAAGTCCACCAATCCGCACTGGGCCAGCGTGGTGGCCTTAACCCCGTCTCATTGTGATAAGAGAGCCTGCATTGGGCCGGCATTGAGTCGATATGATAATGACGATATATAAAAAAAAGGTAAATTACTAAGGAGTTCAAAGAAAACAACAGAGTACCGTATGAAGTAAGCTTTTTTTTTAAAAACTAATTTTAAGTTTCATACATTACACATAGATATATGATATGGAACTCAAATACACTATATAATATTTAATAAGAAAACATTTGCCGAAATATTTACAGAATTACACTTGTGATTACGGAGTCGGACAGTAATAAGCCTTAGTATAAGTTTTCACATGAACTAACGTCAACTCCACGTTAGCGTTAATCTGTCATTTTATACGAACTCCATTCATTTGACAGACTGACGTTATTCCAAAGTTAGTTTGTTAACGTGATAAAATACACTACGGTTTTAGTCGAGCGACTATCGGACGACTTACGTTATACATAAAGGTTTTTTTTTAATTATACAGGGTGAAATTTTTGGTACGAATCTTGAGATTCGTACCAAAAATTTCATTGATGGCTGCTACACTAATATTTTGAGAAAAGAGAGATGTTTTTCTATAGAACTGACTTAGACATTTCTGAATGTATTAAATATGCAGTTGAGGATTTTGTTAATATCAATATTCAATTAATTCCTGTATTAACAGTTTCATTTACATAATTCTTTTATAATAATATCTAGCGAATCCTAACTCTAATAATGTAGTTTTATTAAGATCAAAATATCTATATAGTTGCGGTTTTCTAAGGAAAAATTACCAATTTTTAGTAGTTAGCACAGCTGCCACAAGAGATGTTGTTAAAAATCTCTCCTGTACAAAGTGTGAACGTATTTAGTTGTAGCGTACCTTTCGGCACGGAGTTTACATACAATTTTGCCTCTAGAGCTTTATAAACAGACAGACATACATTTTTCATATTTTTTTTGTGTATCCCTTAACAAGGTCTCGACAGTGAGTTATTTTCCTGCTAAAGGGCTGTGAAGTAAACTGTCAAAATACCTTTCCAACACTAAAACACCCCTACGACATTGTTGGCAGTGTTTTAGAGGTTTACTACACCTAGATTTGACTCAACACCCGATGATGTAATAAGTTTATCGATCTTACTATACTGTAACTATTGTTACATAGAATTTTACATTAACTTTGTATAGAGTAAATATTGGGCATGGAATCCCATAGCAAATATTTACTCAAAATTGTTAGTTTCTTGCGATGCAAAAAACAATACTAATTCAGTTTGCAACCTTTGAAAAAATATACCGTTTTGACAGTATACTCCAAAGTCCTTAAGCCCATAGTGAGCCCAGATTAGTGCACAATTTCCGCCGTTCAATAAATTACACATTTGTGCACAATATATACAGTGCCGCGGAAAAGTACCCTTACCTACCACTAAACCTAAACTCCCCCCAAAACATTAAGTCGAAACCTACGCAAACCGTAATTTAATTAAGAAAAAAAAATTATATATTAACAAAAATAAAATTATATTTTTTGATGTATTAAATTATTTCTCATTCGCTTAAACCAAAAAGGGATACTGTTTTTTTACTCTCTTGTAGCTACTCAAGCTTCCTAACGCTCAGTAAGCTAACAAATATTTGTAAACAAACAAAAAAAAACAATTGCATACAGTTAAATTATGTTCTGAGATCATATTTAATACATCACAGGTGTTAAAGAGAATATATTAAAATAAATTATAAGAACGCAGTGTGCTTCCATTTCCACGTTCAACTTCAACTTTGAATACAATCTCTTTCCTTTTCAACCAAACAATAACTTCAGAGTCTATCATGCCCACGCGAAATATGGCGAGTGTATTGCAATACTGCGAAAAATAACTCTGCGACGCAATAGTTATGAATACTTCACATATTATTAGTGCAAAAAGACTGAACACGCTGTACCATTAAAATAAACCAATTTATTTAGAACCCAATGCCAATATAAATTTAATGTTATTTAGATATCAGTTTTAGTTAACTCTTTTAAATGAAAAGACTATTAATAGTCAATTACAAAAAATGCATTCAATTAATTAGGAATACATACAATGTTACATTTCAAAATATTTAGTATTCTGCATGCAATTAAGCAACACGAAGCTTATATTAAAACCATTTTGCATTTTAATTCAATTAACATTGTGAAATGTTCGTTTCAAGATAAAGTTGAGCTTTGTCTCTTTACAAAACATAATGTTGAAAATCATTTAGTCTTTATGGTTATCCGAACCGTGGCGTATAAGGGGGCGTTTTTTTGCACTAATAAGTCCTATGTAATGCGGTTAAAACTAGAAGCACACTTAAAACAGGCATATGTTGCGCTCCACAATGTATGGCGACGGGTGATGGTAGTTTTAGGTGTGTTTCTAGTGTTGAAAATACTACGATTAACTCTGACTCAACACGCGTAGCCGTAACCGTACGATGACGATAAGTGTGCCAAAGTCTTAATAATTAAATTATTCGCAGTATTCTAATACAGTCTAATTTGGTGGACTGACAACATCCGAATAGAAATTTTCAATCAATAGAATTTCAAATAGTTTCAGTGTAATCTCATAAACGAAAGCCTCGCAACCAAGTATTGTATGACAATTGTTAAATTTCGGGCATTATTTTTGTATGGGTTAGCAATTATCATCCGTTACATTATAAAGGGTGAAAAGTGACAACCCAAGAACAAGGACTCGTAAATGAAGACAAATTTATATGGACAGTGGATAATTCGAGCGTTTGTTCCAGAGACCACACGTAAACACAATTCATAAATTAAAGAACAAAGTCAAAACTCTTGAAAAACAAGTCATTAAAGTAAAATCGAAACACCTCGTAATGATTAATAAAGAAAACACAAAGCGCGCAACGCCTTATAATATTAGTCTTCCCTTATTTATTTGTCCAAGTGAAATAATTCATTTATAATTTCATAGTTATTTTAGTCTAGACTCTAGTCAGACCAGCTTAGTGGCTTTGGCAGAACGCTGTGACGTTCACAAAACACCGTTTCACCGAAATAATCGTCAATTATCCTAATACTAATTTCTTTCACAAAATTAAATAAACGAAATTTCCAATTGCATAACCCTGAATGAATGTTTTAAATTATGCTTTAATGGTATTTAGTCCGAATTTGAAATGAATTGAAATTCCGCATCATACTTTGCATTCAATTAAACGTTAGATTTTAAATGAAATGCAAATTGTTTTCTTTAATTTTTGTCTATTTTCTAAGACCAGAAAATTAGTATTAAATGGATTCTGTCGATTCTTCTTAATGTAAAAAACCTAGCAAATGAAGTAATTGTTATTATGAAAGGTAATGAAGATGAGTGTCTTTTAAAGATTTCACCGCGGACCCCACCTAAACAGACATGAAAATAATTTGTACTTTTATAAAGGGACCGTGGTTTTGCATAAGGAAACTTCTCGTCCCAAACTATACACAGTATTTTAGACAACCAATTAAAAACAAACATCGATAAATCATAGTAATAAAATAATCCATTAAATATAACAACGACACTTATAATATTAAGACCTTGTTATACTGAAATTTGACATAAAACACAAATACTCAATGTCTTCGAAACTGTAAAACAATATCATTATCTATTATAAGGGATGTGACCGATAATAGATATCTGCAAAGACGTTCATATCGTCACATCCGTATTTATTATAATTAAACTGGCAATAACGATTTTGTTACTGGAAGTAGTAACAAAACTTCACTTGAGTATTTGTATTTATTTAACGCTAAATTGCTTTTGGTTGAAGTACTCTAAATTTGAACCCGACTACGCATAGAAAGGTCGCAATGAGAAGTGTTTAATGTAATGTACATGGGAAGTGTTGAAATGTTTTTATATCGTAATCGGGTGATAGTTTGTTAAACTTCTGTTAACGGCTATGTTTATATGAGATTCTTTGTACTTCTCTCGCAATTTGGCGAGCAAAAATACAAAGTTCTCTCGGTCAATCAACGAAACTAATCGAAAATACTTTCATGTTTTCACTGAAAATTTTATTTTCAAAGCAACACGTAAGTATTTTCAAGGAGTTTACCATTGTGACATACATGATGTTGAAAATAGGGAAACAAAAGTGTGTATAAATTAAACGGTCCGATATTTAAAACTTGCTACCTAAATTCAAATTTAAACCTATCTCTAACGACTAATATAACTTAATTTACTTGTCAGAGATCATATTAAACTTATAATTAATTGTCACATTATAAATAAATATTGCCCGGGACTCGACGGAGACTTGAATTTTTGAGGTGTCTTGGCACCCAAATTATAAAAGATCGAAGTCATTTTGTTTTTTGAGCTGAATTTAGAAAAATTGTGATGCTTCTTAGTGACAAACCGGATCGGAAAAATATATTATTAAATCATATGCTATTATAAATGTCTGAAACTATCTTACAAATTACTTAACATTATTATATTGTTCTCCGAGATGCGACGTGCAGCGTCGACAATCAAAATAAATTAAGAGATAATATAAAATAATTTGCACAATTGCCTTATACGTAACCCGCGCTCGAATTGAACAGTCCCATGATAACTAAAGTATGACAGTATCCGTAATAACATGATCTGAGGTAATTCTGACAAAAAGGTTATTTTCTTTAACCACTTAAAACCAATCAAACTTTAATCTGAGCAATGTGCAACAGAAAATTTTCTAAGTCTCTATGATATTTATATCGTATCAAACTCCTATCTGTAATTATAGACGTCCAAGTTGACAGTTCTTTAATCAAGTGTTATATTGGAAACCCATTACATGATTGAATCATTCCTTCAATGAAACGATGAATGATTTAAATATCATACGTAGAATTAGAGTTCTGGAAACCCTTTCCATTATCGACACTATTTTGGGTTAAATTCCAATTTTTCCTCTTAGTTTGCAGCTGCCTAAGGATAGGTGAATCTCTTTTCCTGTTGTTCAATTGTTGCGGGTGTTGCACGTTGCCTTGGCCTAGCTGGTGCGCTTGAAGTGCGCCTGCGCAAGTCTCGCCACCTTCGGAGGGCGGATGTGCGCCCCGTGCCCGCACTCGTGCTTGTGTTTGTGCGCAGGGGACTTCTTCCCACTGTTAGCCAACCGCTTACGCGGTTTCAAGAAATCTGGAAAGAACAAAAGGTCTTCGTTACTACAGTTTTTTAAAATATGAGCAATAATCCTTTATGCAGATCGATATTTAAATTATACTGGCAATACCCCATCGCATTGAAATCATCATCATCATGTTAACCAATCGACGTCCACTGCTGGACATAGGTCTTTTGTAGGGAGTTCCACAATACACAATCCTGGGCCGCTTATTGAAATCATACTGTGCAAGAAATGCATTTTGGGACGTAACATTTAACATCGGTATGGAGACTGTAATTATTTACGATAAAAAAACTGTTAAAGAGTGTATTAAAATTTTAATCTCATAAAGAATCAGGGTCTATGGAAACCATATTTAAAGTATTCAAATACATTTCTATTTAAAGAACATAAAAGTGTGTTTTTGTTACAACATGAAAAGGGTGACGTATGCTAAAGAATGAGAGCTCATAAAACCTATATCGAAGGCGGAGCTGCAACCGAGTGATTTGGTCCAAATTTTACGATCTAAAAACTGGAGGTTCGTTAAGACCCGGATGGCTGTACAAGTCCCTCGCAGTTGACATTTTTACGACTCTATCCGTAGGGATAAGACCGTAAAAAGTTCCTCTAGCATACTTAATGCACCGGAATCTTTTTCTTTCAAAATAAATCCTACAAAGCGGCGACGCCCTTTGGGACCATTTCAAATTTGGAATAAAAAATATAACCTTAATAACTATAAAACTTTTACGATCGCTTTACTACTGTTTAATCTGTATCATAATGGGCGAAGGCTGTGAGTTACTATTGTGGGATTGTTTTGAATGCAACGTGTTCGTAGTTTACAAAGCATCGGCTTGTAAACTTCAAAGTTCATGAGCGTTGCGATTAGATAATGCGTAGGTATTGCGTGCATTGTAAAATTTTCAAGGCAATGAACCGAGGTTGTCAACTTTATCGATAAATTGTATACCTAGTCTTGGAATCATTGCATTTCCTCACCGTATTTAAGCAGTGTTATTTTGACGTTTTTATCAGAATTGACGCTACTTTTTTCATTCTAATAAGTAAAAACTTTAAATCTATGTTTGGCTGTCTGACATTAATTTCTTTAGTTATGGCATGACAACAAATTAAGTGTAAAATAGGTAGGTAGGTTTACAAATATATATTTTACTGAGGCTGTGGTGGTCAGGTTTTAGTTTTTGAACTTTTCAAGTATGTATTGCCAATTTAAAAAAACCTGTAGGTGTTAAACATTGTTGGTGTTACAGAGAAAACGCGATAAAATGCAAAATCAAGAAGCCATCATCAGCTAAAGGAGCTAAAGCGTAACACAGGCTGTATAATATGGTAGTTGTGTAGAGAAACGGCATGGCAACACGCGACCACTGCTGAAGGTCAGATACATGTGATTTGCTTTCGTCTCGTACCACGTGGTTGAGTTGAGACGACAAACAAGTCTATATCATCCTTACATATAACAATTCTACGTACCTATCTTACATTTTGCCAAGGCGCAATTGAATTTAACGGGTTTGGTTATACATACGTTTAATTGTACACCTTTTTAAAGTCAAATCAATATAACTTGATCATAACAAAATTTTATCAAAAAGTACAAGTTCATTAATGATATATTTGTGGTGAAGATGGTAATTTATAACTGTTCCAATAATAAGGATTTAGTAGCCGAGAATTTTAACCAGCCTGCAAAATAATTGCAATACAAGTGGCACATAGACGTTGTTAGTTGATTTAACTGGCCGTCTTTGTCATGTCAATGCATTTTATTATGATAACTAATGCATTTAATTCGGCTATTTTATAATTGAATTTTAATTAAAAATTAGGGATGAATGAAATTGTTAGTAGAAAAGAATTCTGGCAAACATCATCGTGTTAGTTTGTTACTTTGAAAAGCCTTAGCCAAAACATGAACATGCTAAAGGCGAGTATTACTATTTCCGTTAAAAATATTTTAGTAAATACCGATTCCATACGAAATTGATACGATAAAATAATAATAAGTAGTAATTCCTTAATAGTGGTCTAATTTCAAGGTTATATAAATGTCTATCGGATAGTCGTTATGATATTTGTCAAAACCAAATGGCCTTGACTAAAGAGAAGATCGATAAGGAAACAGTCAGTTGGGAGAATATTACATCTAGGGTTGCCACGATTTCTTAAATACCGGTAATCGTATCCATCCATCGATAAATACGATTAGTTACTTAATAAAATAGACATCCTAAATGAGTTTTATTAACCAAAAAATACAAGGCAGCACGATTGCAGACTTAATTTTAGTTGAGACACTAATCTAAACTATACCTTCTTACTTTAAGTATATGGAAGCGTTTTATAGAAAAGTGACGACAGCATGATGGATGATTTCGAAATAATTAATAATTTTGGCCCTACATTACCGTCTTAATCAAATAATTTCATTACGTAAATTATAACAAACATCGATTTTGTAAAGAACAGACTATATTTGTCGGAGAAGAAACTCGCAACCCTAGTTATGGGCAAGGCAAGGCTTTGGGACCAGTTAATAATAATGACCGTGGCGTTTTCGTCGGAATCACTGTAAAAAACTATCGCGAGTCCGTTTGTGCAGTCGGGAACTATGTCAATGACGTCACAAGATCCAAGGCCGACTGGTCACCACGCGGCTTTTAGTTCATTTCCCGCCAAAAACTTTACTGATATATCACGTGTTTATTTAATTACATTAAATAGGTAGAATGATAAGTAAGTTGTAACGTGTAGTTATCTGATTTAAATACGTATTAGACCATTATGTAATATGAATATTTAACGATAAAAACGTGGGTTTCGGCAATTATAACCTCAAAATATAAACAAAACAATTGCATATATATACATATATATATAAGTTATAAATTGAATGATAAAGAAAAGATACAGAAAATACGCTAATCCAACACAAAACAAACATAGTGAAAATACTTTCACAGTGTTACGCAACGGTTTCCCGCCAAATGTTCAATGAAGCGTTTCGCGCCATTTTCTCGTTGATATAACACGGAAGATTTAGGACGGTAGGCCCGCGTTGCAGACTCGAAGTCTGTATGATTTGCATGCGTTCGGCCGGATAATACGGTATTAGTTCGCGTAAACATGCGGGTGTGTAAACAAAATGGCCTTGGGGATCGTGCGCGTGCGCAGAGCGTGGCCGCGTCGTCGCGTCGCTTCTATTCAATCTTTACACATACTCTATTTATCGTATGACACTATCAAACGCTTATCTTTACCGGACTATACAGAGCTAAAAGAAGCCTAAAATGTAATGATAAAATTATTTCCGCGTGTAGTGTATAAATGATTTTGAAAAAAGATTAACTAAATTCAAATCCTCAATTTACAAAGTTGATAATGTGTTAAAATGCAATCTTGTATGAAGAGTTGCAATAATGATGTTTCAAAATTATAATATCTATATTTCATATTTGCAATTTTCAATGTCATGAAAAAGCGATACTTCTTTAATTATTGTCTGAAACATATTGCAAAGAAAGCTCTTAAAAGATTCTTGAGGGAAGATTCAACACCTATTAAACCATTTGCTATACAGATAAACCGGCCGACACATCTTATTCAGTTTTAAGGTGCCTTTAAATGTGATGTAGAATACTATGTTGTATAACACAGTTAACCGATCACGTTAACTCGTTTGTATCTGCAAGATCTTTGGGCGAGTTGTCGAAATGGCGTGGCTATTTTGAGCGACCTAAATATCTGCGCGGGCGCACGGGGCAACGCCGCGTGTGTCATTTCAACGTATTGTAATTTAGTCAAACATTTAAATTAGAGATTTTTGTAAGTATGACAATAAATTTAATTAACTTGGCACTATTGCCATAAGCATTCAATTTACTAAGCACTATTATTACCATAAGTATTCAATTAACCAGGTACAATTACAGCAATCATTCAATTGCCTAGATTCATAATGCAGATCATTATGTTGATACTTCTGCAGTTGTGGAGGTTAATAGGCATTGGTTAGAATTATTAGCATAAGCTAAGCTTATCCAACTTGTTATAAAATTTGAGTACCTACATTTGATTTCAATTTTTTTTTTAACTAACCTACCTTTTTCCCTTGGTATAAAAGGAAGAAAATACTTTCCTATGCTCGACTTAGATGATAATAAACCTTTAAAGAATTTCGAATACTAAACACGATCGGGATAAGGTCGACTGTGACGTAGGTATGCAATATGCATTTCCATCGCCTTTTACCCGACTGGAATATTTATAAGAGGGCAAAAAATATTTACGAAAGCGTTGAAAGGGTTTGTAATTGATTCATCCATCGACAAATAAAAAAAAACACAAAACATTTTAGAAACGCATCCTTCCCCATTGCTTTTTGCTCCGTTGGTCATATTCAAGTCATATTCTGTCATTTCGTTCTCAACACAATATTGCACAGGATGTGACGAACGCAGACGGAATTCGTTATTGTAAATTGTAGGAAGGTACCTACATGGGAATATAATAAACTGGGGAAATGTTTAGTGCGTCATGAAATTGATAGTGAAAGCTAACAAAGTTTTTTCATTATTATTTTCAATAATTGTTATGAGCTCATTCTGTAGACTTCTGGAATTTAAGGTACAATAATTTTTTAGTAGATTCATAATAAATGCCTGCCATACATGTGGACTGGTACCTAGTGTTGATTACAATGTCATGTGTTCGTATTTCACTGGAATCTTTTTGCTGAACGAAAATATCGACCTTTACGGTCTCTTTGGTATAGTTAACTCAATTTTGGTAGTTTTGTGGATTGGATCCTTATCGTGTAACTACGTCCAATTTATATTGTCATAACTATCTAAGAAAACCTGAACTTTGTTAAACTTATATTATGAAATAAGTTGCTCGTGGATGAGTAAACTTTTGTAAAACTATTAAAACGATCCAATCGTATAGTACAGTGGCGATGGACGTTGCCCACGCGCCATGTGAAGGCGACACTCATTTATTTTAAAAATATAACTTAGGTAACAATTTTACATTTCTAACAATCTGAACGCGGGACAGGTTTAATGACGTATAGCTTCCAAGCAAGTCTAAACTTGATCGCGCGCGTCCCGTGGCTCACTCGCTACACGTAACCTCGTTGGTAGGTGTGTATAGTGATTGTAAGGGGGGAAGGGGGATTGAAAAAAACGGCCGCGGATTTGTCAGGCGTAGGTGGCTGCGCCCCGCAACCAAACAGGTTGCTTGCCTCGTTGCCCTAGCGCACACTGACATTTTATATTCTTGATTATGGCACAGGGTTACTAATAGCCCAGAGTTTTGTTCTGGGGAACTTTTTTGTGATTTGATGAAGAGAAAGATTAGGAGCCGATTGAGAGATGAATCACGTATCTCATTAGTATTTTCTTGTTCAAACCCATCCTCATGTAAGTCGATTTAAGAAATTTTAGGTTTAGTATGATTTTATTGATAATGATTAATTAATTAGTTCTCTTAATTGGATTTGATGAAAATTTTTGCATTTTTATGCTCAATCAACCAAACAAATATTAAAAAGATGTTTACGTCAGGTGATTTTAGTAAGTTTTTTCAAAGTTAACTTGTCATCTACGCCACAAGTAAAAAGCTGATGGCAGTTTTCGATTGCATATGCACCCACTTAAAGATATATAAACAGTCATAAACTTCCATTTAAATTGTGTAACTGTGACCTAATATGTCTAACGAGTAGTGCCTAACCAGCAAAGATAATTTGATTCCATTCAGTCACGCCTAGACAAGGAGCCAAATTATGGCAATGTCGACAAGATAGCGAAACGGGAATGCAACTCGCTTGCATTGTGATTACGAACCAGTTCCAAAATATCTAGGTCAAGTGAAAGGCGATTCGATGTCAAAACGCTTGCTTATTGCGGATACGCGTAACGCGAACACGCCAACTTTTTCTTCCTCTGTAACCAAATGTGATTTAATCTACAGTTGACGTATTATTTGTTTTTCCTTTAATTTCTACTTTCCTTGCATCGCATATTGCTATAGTTTTGCAGTAATTTAAGTGAATCAGACAAGCCCGCGTGGAATATGGTATTTTTTTATCTCCGAAAAAAAGATCTCCAAGCATATTTCGCTTCTATATCGAGGGATCCTACAGATATCTCGTCTTCAGATGGCAATTTTCATTATCAATAGATTTCCGTATATAAATCTCACCAGAAAGATTTATCTTGTAGTCGCGGATTAAAGAAGTTAAGTTCATTATATATTCAATATTTACAAAAGAACTTGATTTAATTAAGTTCTAATTTCTTTCTGCGGCCAACCCTAAACGATGTAGTCTAGCACAACTGGACGCTCAAGGAAAAAGAGTAACAAAAAGCAATCCTGTGCAGCTCGAATATCCGTATACTGCGTTTGTATAGGTATATATTATAGCCGGCACCGGCTACTGGTTTTAAGATGTGGAAGCCTAAACAAATAAGTGACAAGCAGGTAGTGTGCATTGTATCCCGCTCTTAACATTTGTTCAATATTATCTGATATAGTTTATTTAAATTGCGGTTGTTTTTTTGTCTTCCTCATGACGACGAGAGTTTTTGTGTTTTATTGTCAGGACAAAAGGCGAAGCGTGCTTGACAGATGAACGATTACCACTTTGTTGGTGTAAAAGGATTTATCTTTGACTGCCACTGCAAAAATATTAAACAATGTATTAGAAACACCGTTTTATAAATTGTTTATCTAGCTTACATTTGGCCTCATTGCATTTAAGTTTTTCAGACATTGCCCCAATAACATATAAACAAAGGAAACCGCCACAGGAAATACCATTGTCATTGCATTTAGTTTAATCATCATGGTCCGTCCGAGTCAACGACGCGTCTAGGTTAATTTATCAACCTAATTATTTATAGCACGAGAGAAATTTACCAAGCGAACGTCAGGTCTTTGTTAACTTTCATTTTCGTTACCACAATTACTTGATTATTTATTATTATAAACGTTAACTAAAGTATCATCATCGTCATCATCATCTCTTCAACCGACTGACGTCTACTACTGAGCACGGGTCTTTTATAGGGAGGTCCATAATCCATAGTCCTGGGCCGCTTGTTTCCAGCGACTCCCAGCGACTCTCTTTATGTCGTTAATTCACCTCGTTGGGGCAGACCAATGCTGCGTTTAGCGGTCACCATTCCAGCACCTTGGGACCAATCCATCGGTTCCCCGAGCTATGTGCCGCGACCATTGCTACTCGCTGAGCTATCTCGGTAAGTCTAGTTCTTCTACGGATCGCCTAAGACGACATATAAGCATAGTACAGGATAATACACACGTTAGTACATCATTAGATGCACTTATAACTAAACAAATTGCTTCTGATTTTAATCTTACTCGGTTTAAAAGTTCTGCAGGCAATAAAGTAGCCTAAAATATAAGGTAAAAGCAAGAAACTGGCGCTATTAGATAGATCAAAATTACTACCTACGTCCAATGGTCTGGTATCTTACAGGTAATTCAGTCAGTTCTAGAAGCCTGTCTTGTACGGTGCAATTATTCAGATTTGATCTTTTAAACAGGATGTCGTAAATTGGATGTTTGCAGTTTCGCAGCATTGAATTCAAGTTGATACATCGTATTAGCTTTTTTGCTAGAGTGCATTTTTTGTTGCATTAGTCTGGTCAGTGTTAAATTAGTGGACATTGGGATTAATTTTTACACGGTTAAGAACCAAAATCAATTAATGTTAAACGTCTAATTCTTAGTTTTCCTAACATTTTCAATGGCAGTGGTTTAGAACGTGTTTGTCTGGCTACAGTGGTTTCGCGTTTACTTGACAAAAAGCTTTCCAAGTGATTGATAGCTCGACCGATAAACTAGTAGCGGCAACTAGTAGCACGTTTAAATTGATTCAGCAATGTCAAGAGTAGACAGGCATATAGAATTTGTTACGTAAGCTTATAAGAGCATTCACTGATATTTAAAATTATGAGCAGGTTTTTACTTATGTTGTTCTTACATCATCATATACCTATACCCATTTAATTGGGTATGTAAAGAGTGCATTACTATTATAAGCCTCAAACTAGTTTCTGATCGAAACATGTTGACTAAATTATTTTATTATATGAGCTTTCTATTAAAATCAGTGATGGAACCTGTGTAAGATATATGCTGGTCTAAACTGCAGTGGTATTAAGAACCGAACTAGTTTACGATCATAACATGCCTTTTCTAAAAAGTGGTCTAGAATATAACACTCATAACATTACTGCTCTGAATTTAGATTGCACGTCTCATCTGAATGATATATTTATAATAAAATGACTGAAGATCAACGATCTATTGAGCCGGCGGTTGAATGGATTGAATCTAGCTAAGATAGCGCATAGAAAATAGAAACCAGCGACGTAATTGTGAAAGTAAGTGAGAAGGAAGCCATTGTGGCGTGGCCAAGTGGTAAATGCAGTGAATGGTTTATGGTGAATATCTAACGACTCGAGGCGTGCCGTGTAATCGAAGACTGTTTATAATTTAATCAAGCGTTTACTTGTCTATTGATAAATACAAACAGGATAAACAGGTACCTCTTATCTGATGTTGATGCAAAAATTTGGTACACACAAATTTTAATTTTAAATTTAGTTATTCCTTAGACAGTTACTCTCTTTTTTGTAGGCTTTCTTGGTTTTGTGTATTTTCATTGGTTTTGTGTACGACGAAATTTGCAACACTATATATACCAATGGAAAAGTTAATAGTCAACTTCGATTGCTGAGATACTTTAAATCACCCAATGTTTATAACTCGTACTTAGGCCTTTAGATTTCATTGTATCACCCTGTGTAGTTTCTAGTTGGGTTCATTGACACTAACTCGTTAGATCTAGGAGCAGGTGTGCCCGTCTGGGACATCTCGCTACGTATCCAACACAGTAACTTTAGACTAAATCAATCGACATTTTAAGGATTAAAAGATTGAAAAGTTGTATCGATTTATAGCGATTAGAATAAATTATAATAATAAGAAGCGTTAATAACAGTATTATCAAAATATAAGTATTAGATTACATTATTAATTTTTCTTTGATTTGTATATTAAAATTAAAATAGCTTCATCTTGCTCAGCCTTATAATGTCCTACTGCTGGGAGCTGGGACTGTCTTATAGAAGCGGGAATTTTAAAGAATATGCCTTAATATAACAGAAGCAGATTACTTGAAAATGACTTTAATATAAAAATGCTGAAAATCTTGAAGGCGTTATAAAAAAAACAAAGGTTTATTGTATATCCAAAGTTGACAATGACAACGTATTTATTATGCGAGTAAAAGTAAAACTGTAAACGAATGAGCAACATTAATGAATGGCTAATAAAGAACACCCGGTGGGCGGCAAGATCAAAGCGAGATGAGGTACCGAGCAACCGGGTATGCGCGGGCGCATCGCGCACCCAGAAGCGATCAAAGCGCCGCCATTATCGGCCACTTGAACTATCGTGGATGCTCATTTTGAAGCTACCGGCGTACACAGTATCTTTATCATCTCTATTGGACTTTTTTTACCTGTTATAGACATTCTTTCGAGTGGTAAGTATACTTTTTTTCAATAACTTCTGTTTCGAAATTCAAGATATTTACTAATGGAACGTCTAATGGCTTCTATAAGGGAATGGTACTCTTAAGTTATTTTTGCCTCCTTGTCAGTTGAATATTTTAACAATGCAGTACAAATTATAATATTGTGGAAATAGTAGTTACGCAGTC
This sequence comes from Pararge aegeria, assembly GCF_905163445.1. NCBI lineage: Eukaryota > Metazoa > Arthropoda > Insecta > Lepidoptera > Nymphalidae > Pararge > Pararge aegeria. The sequence continues at coordinate 16,396,532 of NC_053186.1, forward strand.
ATTTCATGTAAGGCACAATCAAAGAAACTACAGACCGCGTCATTTCAAGGCAGCAATAAATCAGACCTGCAGCCCGTAACAAGTACAATTGCCTCTGAATTCGCAAAGAAAATCTGTGACAAATTGCAGGATTGTTCTTGGGTAGTTGCGGATTCGCCGCATTTTATGCAATTTTGTTGCTTAAAAAATTGCTTTAGAAAGATTGAGTTAATAATTTTATAACAACATCCAAATTGATTACTATAGAATTAAAAATGCTGTATTCTATAAATATAAATCACCCAAATTTTGTTGACCAAAAATAAATTGGTATGGTAATTCTAGAATACTTACTTACAATTAAGTCGTGATCTAAGTTTGACCAATTTGGACTCACGAAATTGGTGGGCCAGCTAGAAACGGTTAGAGATTAAGCCGAGCACGCAATCTACGTTCCCATGGTCGTTAATATTTAAATACTTAGAAACAGGAGCCCAAATAGCGCTATAAATCGGGAGTACAATGAGATCGATAATACCATAGACACGTAACGGGCGAAACGGTAGCTAAAGAATTAAAGAACAATGTCTCTATAGTGTACCGTATTGTTCAGAGAGATATATCTATTGTTGTAAGTAAAGATGAATAAAAAGAACGGGTTGATGCCTGGACCACTTTCGACTTAAACATCGGTTTTTCTATGACAAACAAGATGTAGCGCATTGTGAAGATGACCTAAGGTTACTAAATGCGACCTGTGGACCAAATTTGGGAATAGCTCCTGTTGTTCATCTCACATTGTCCGGCACAATGGATAGAGAGGCTGGGATCACAGAGGGGCGAAGCTGCTAAGTATTACACGAACAATAGACACAAAGACGGGTGTATGTTTACCCATGAATGTGGAATATAATACACAATGGCCGGTGCTATGCTAATAAGATGTACAACAGGTTCATACAACTTTTCTCAAGATAATTCTACGTGTATAACGAATTCGCGTTTCAAGTTAAATCGTGCATATTTGGGGAGACGCGATCTGTTGTAATCCCGTTTTTAAATGGTCTATTTAGACGTTTGCTGACTGTTATGGCGGCACATTGTTAAGTAAATTAAAGAAATTACGTTTCGCTATTTTCTATTTGAAGCATTTGTGAACCCTTTATTATGGAAAACGACGCCGGTAATTCGTATTTATTAAGCAAAATAACGTTAAACTAGATAAGTATAATAAAATCAGTAATCATTTTGATACAATATTGGTTCAGCTTGGGCTCGAATATTTAACGCGAATAATAAAAAAAAATCGGCGTAAATATCCACCTAATTAATTAATTATTTATTTATCAACTGCATGTCTTTATATTACAAAGAATTGCTCATTGAATTTCCGCTCATCGAGGTCGCCAATGACGACATTTGGTTGATGGAGCTATTTAAGCCAATTATAATCGGTGTAGTGGTTTAGAAGACCGGCATCTGGTGGCACATATGGTGCAGCTTAGCAACTCTCATCGTGTATTGAGTTGCGGTGAACTTAAGTTACTAGCTCGTTCCTACAAGCTAGGTTTGCGGACTCGGAATTAAAAGCACTTAATGGCCTCTTGACATCGCCTTTAAAACGCATAAGTGCCGAAGATTATGTTTATCTTAAGTGTGCAAGGGAAAGCTGGCAATCTTTACTAAGTGGCGGAGATTTTTTTACCTATTAGATGTGCATTTTGCCGCTTTGCTGTTGTTGAAATTTTTTCGACATAAAAAAAACGGCGAGAAATGTTTTTTTTATGTAGAAACATTTGTCGCTGCTTTGTCCTGTTAGAAGAACACCTCTAATCACAATGAATTAATTTTCAGTCCCAATTTTTTTAATTATTGCAATTTTTGCTTAATCCTTGAAAGCTTTTTTGACGCTCAGCATAAAATGTTTGGGACCATTTTTTATCTTAAACGCTTTTTAATATTTGGTTCACTAGTCAGGTCACTGTTAAACGGAACGTCGATAAAAAAGTTCAATTTGAGTTGATACACCCGCCAGGTTGGTAGCGCCAGGACCACCCAAGGACTAATCTTTTTCTGAGTCTACGTCATGATTTTTGATTACATTTTTCAACGGAACAATGTTTCCATAATCAGCTTATCTAAAAATCAGTAATTAATTTTAAAAGACGTTGAGAAAAGCGTGTAGGATGTGGTATACTGGAAAATAAGTATTTCCATTTTGTAGGCATATTAAAATGTACTTAAGAATCAAAAGTTATGTAGTAGAAGATATCGCAAATTATATATACACAGAAGCAGTAACAAGAATAAGCAAATAAGAGGTTTTTTAAAAAGACGTTCATTCAACGAACTAACAACAAATCATTGGTACAAGTAAAAAAAAAGTTAAAGTTGTATTTATATTTTATCTGTTTTATAATGCAATTTAAAAATTGTGCAGTGGTTTAAAATAATTACTTTGTTATTAAAAATAGCTTTTTTCTTCTGGCTTCACAGATTAGCCAATATCAGGTGTGTCCGGCCATGTACGAAGTTTCCCGCCCAGATTTCACACCAAAATATAATTTGCAACTAGGACCTATGTAGCAATGAATGCAACCTCCTTCGGAATCCAAGTCAATTTCAAGTTCTTTTCGAATACATCAGTCGTCACAATAAAATAATATCAGGCACTTAGCAATGTAGTTTTTCATAAATTATGATTTTTACGACATTATTATGCACGCTTCGTATGGCTTTTGAGATTGCTTATGACTAACGAACCTTTACGAGGTGACCGCTCGTTAATTCTGGACAAATTCCACATTTTAAAACGTGTGAAAGTGGGTTATTGGAAGGGTGATTTTGACACTGCGCGGCAATAAAATTACAATGCGTACGCGCAGCTAGTCGGGGTCACATAGTAAAAGCGATTGGTCAAGCATTGACGGATCAAACATAATGATTACATAAGAGAAGTTTTATGAATATGGGTCACCAGCGGTCTTGGGAAAGGAAATGGGATAGTGGAGTACTTGCGACTTACGGGCCTGTTTTAATGTGGGCACCTATTATCGAATTGCGTAATAGGAGCTGTGCAATGCAATTTGTACGTCGCGTTACTTTTATTGCAGGACATAAAGGCGCATAATATATTTTTTTATTATTAAGCAGCCGATAACGTTTTTATGGCATTTCTTTTTATCGTCGTACGTTACCGTTGGAGGGAGGTTTTTTAAACAACCGTTTCTGTAGATAACGATTGCATGCGTGCGTAGTAGCGTTTGATTTACAATTTTAGTGTTATAAAATTTACCTATGAACCGTTACAGTTTTCTTTTAGTTACTAGGATTCCATAAATGTAATAGGGGTTCGTTTTCTGTATTTGTACGTATAGAAAATATCACTTTACTTAATTTTACTTTGGTGACTTTGTGGTAGATGTCCTGCCGTATGTTTTTCGTATATTTTAACATTTTTGTGATATAGAGTTTAAGTTTATCTTTCTGATATCATCACACCACGAGCAGAGCACTAGATTGTAAAATCAACATCTTCTAAGGATGCTCCGGTTTCGGAGCGAAACGTGCGAAGAGGGTACATTGCCGAACATCTGTTTGGTGTGGAGTATTAGGATTGAAGAAATTATAGATTACACGATACAGATTCTCCTGCTTTTCTCGGAGTAGGTATAGCAAATTAAGCTTCATTTTCATAATATATCGTGGAATTCCGCAAAGTAACGCCTGCTTCTGTCCGATATATAAAGAATATATTACCCGAGTTCTTCATCCGCGTTTGTTATGGTTCTTCACAAATCCGTGGAAACCATTTGTTTTCAAGTGACAAAAAGTAGCCTATGTTACTCTCCGTCTTTTCCGTCCTTCGTTGCGTAGTGAAGGAAGGACAAACAAACAGACAACATTCGCATTCATAATATTATACAGTAAGGATTCCTTAATAGAAGTGGCTGGCACCTAAGTACTCTGTACATAGGTACAAACACATAACTGTTCGTCGCATACTCGCTTGGCCCATGTACTTGTACCATGCTCGCGACCCGCACGTGTGCGGAACAACAATCAAGGTGTAACGGACTGAGTTGATTCTATTCGTTTTGGTAGAGGCCTTGGAGCCAAGCCGTCTTGCTTAGACCTGATAAGTAATTAACTATTTTTGTATGGGACTTGTAGACAAAGTAAGCAGTGCTTATGTGCATGGATGAAGTGCACGCCCCTGAATGTAGTGTTAGTTATAGACAAGTAAAATAACGTACCCACTTATAGCTCATTTAGCTATAATTTCTTTTAAACATAAGCAAAAATGTATGCTTTTGTTAAAATAATAAATTTTGTAATACATGTGGATTAAGACACTCGATTCTCAAAAAATAATTAAAGTTAATATTTTTTACCTGTTTTAGGAGGTAAACCCTAAATCGTAATGCGCAATCAAGATAAAATGACCCAAAGTCAAGTATGGTCCAAAAGAACTTTATTAATTGTGCACACTATATTGCGATCCTACTGATCGCAATATAGTGTGCAATTGTGGGAATACCTAACATTAGTTTTGAATATAAACTAAGTTTTATCTTATTAAGAATAGAATTTTGTATTTAAATGTTCCAAATTAATTAAATTCAATTAAAAGCAATTAAATGCAATCACCAATCACAATTAAATTAAAAAAAGTTTTAGTTCAATATTTAGTTCTTTAAATTAATTAAGTGTTCATATAATAATAGTAGATATTTATTAGGAATTCATTTATTATAAATTAAAAAATAAAAGAATGATTTTACAATACAAATAAATATATGCGCAGATGCACGCTATTTTTATTCGTCATTTAAATTTTAATTTTCAATGGAATATACCCTAACCGCTAGCAAATAGAAAATTACACTGCATGCCCGCAAAAGTATAGACACCGTTCGTCAAAACAGCAATTAATTTCATTTTTAATTAATGCACGTGTGCAGTATTAGATGCAGATATTTATCACATACGTGATGTGCCCGTGGGAACGCGCTGCTGAAAACTGAACGGACCTGTTTTGCGCAGGCGCATAATATATGCAAATGTCAGATTTACGCGGTCCCGATAAAACTGGATCCCATCCGATAATATATCCTAATACTCGTTTTTTTTTGTATTTCTCGGTAGGGTTTATTTTGAAATTGGGATTTTCGGGTTTCATATTACGTTCGAATGTTTTCGTTTTTTAATCTAATGCGTCAAGTGGTAATTATTATGCATTGAGGTTACTTAAATTTAAACTTGCATTACGTTAATTATAGTTCAGATGAACTATAATTCTTAAAAAGAAAGAAATTTATGTAGTCTTCCAAGTTACATTCAGTAATTCGGCAAGTTTTTATGTATTCAGTTTGTGATTTCTAAGGATTGTTTTAAATATACCTGTTTGAGCTTTGTGATTAAATAAAACAGTAAGTATACATTATTATCTACTCTATATTTATTGTAACAATTGATTAATTCCCTGATGAGGATATTTCACACAATTTCGCAGTCGTTTTCGCATAACAATAAAAACAGTGAACGATTATTTCCATTAAAAGCAGGTCACAATTAACGGCTTTAGAATAACTTACATTATTAATAAAGCAGCAAAAGCTTACCGCTTGTAAAAATCAAAACAATGCTGAAATCCTTGAATACAAAGATACGTAGGCCGCGAAAAATAGTTCTTATTGTACACAAAATAATGATTGAAATAGTTTATCTCATTTCCCAATGTTGTTAATTTTAATGTCCCGCTGTGTACCGAATGTAAAGTAAAAGAAATCATTCCGGTCCAATTCCAGAGTATTATGCATAATTACAAGATTACATTTGTAATTATTAAGAATTTGCATAAAACAATAGTTTTGTAACGATTTCACGGGGCAGCAAGGTGTCGGGTTTGGGGTTAGAAATATGTCGTTTACTACGATACAAAAGAAGAAGCGTCTTGTTACTTTTGAGTTTTAGGAATACGAATATTATTGGAAAGAACGACTAAAGCTACGTTTGTTTATTTTTTCGTGATTTATCGTTCGTCTAGTAGGTTTTCGGTTCAGACTTTTGTATTGAAAAATATATTTGTTTGTTTGTTTGTAAACTTTATTGCACACACATTTTATACAAACAATACACATATAATACAAAGGAAACAGAATAGAAAATGGGGCGTGCAAAGGCGGTCTTATCGCTAAAGCGATCTCTTCCAGACAACCTTTGACGTTAGGAAAGACGAAGAAATGGGTTGGTGCAGTAATATCTGCTTAGGAATCCCCAAAAGTGTATATTTTTTTTACCTTTTGTAGGATATGTATTTGTAATCATGCTTATTATGGAAAAGTTATTGAAGTAGTAAGTTTTTGCTCTTCTGTAATGCAGTTAGTAATTACAATATCATGCTTTTCGCCCTAGGGCGTTAATATTAGTAATAACTACTTTGCATGTATAATTAAAGGACTTTACAACTTAAGCGCTATTAGGTATAATTCACACAGATGTAAATTTTAAACGGAAATAAATGCCTCCTTTATTTTTATTATCCTAGATTTATGTCCGTGTAAATAAGTTTGATTAGATGATTGGTTAGAATAGAGATGTGTGTGTAATTAAACTCGCCAACAATTTGTTTTATTATACGTTAAAATTTAAACAGAGATAAAAAAATGGGACTCCTGTATTATCTAATTAATTTGTTATAACCAATTAAACATGCTAACAACATTATTGTCACCATCCTTCCTCTTTCGGAGTGTCGTACGAGGCGACTAATGGAATAGGTATATACCTATTCTTCTATTATTATAATTTGGAAATTTATAATTTCAGAATTTTCTCTGGCCTGGTCTGGTGGGAGGCTAGTTACCACCCTACCGAGAAATACGTCCCGATAAGTGATTTTGTGTTCCGGTGCGATGTCGCGTAGAAACCGATTAGGGGTATGACAACCATACTCCCTAACAGGTTAGCCCGCTGCCGTCTTAAACTACATTAACACTTATATTAGTATAACATAGGAATGAGAACTATGTGCTACATATTATTAACCTCAACGGATTGCAATAAAACATATGCCAGTAATAATGTAAACATTTTAGTAATTTTAAACAATTCCATTTTATCATGGAAGTCAAACCTCCTACAGTTCCTTCACATTGTAAGATGCTGGTAACGCATCGCACAGACGAATATAACATATGGAAGTGTTTACGCTTGGAAACCACCGGATACATGTAAAAATAAACATCTGATCTTTATTATTCTCGTCTAATATTAGATAAATAAACGTTGACAAATCACCGACCGTGGAGTTCCCACCACTACGGTCGAATATTTTATAAGGGGAGCTGGAACGCAAGTGCTTTAATTAAAATAGGCAAAATAATTAGGGGGTGTGCATGGGAAAGTGATTTTAAACGCGTGTGTTGTTCTAATCTCAATCGAAGGGGGTGATTTTTGGAGAGATTGAATGAATGAATGAATGAATGAATGAAGAATGAAAAAATTACTACACTTTTATCGTACACCAAAGAAAAAAATTAGTTACAGAGATATAAATACATAGCAAGAGAGTACAATTTGGTGGCCTTATCGCTACATAGCGATTTCTTCCAGGCAACCAATCGCGTAAAAGGAAAAAACATAGAAAAAATATAAATTAATTTTATAGAATTCTTAAAATTAAAATGCGAATCTTTAGATCTTGCAGCCGTGAGGATGTTACACCGAATTAATATTTATGATATAACTTATTGAATTGTACTGTATTTGATTGGTGTGATTTTAGTGTGAGGGTGAGGTTTTAAATTTTGGATGGATGTTTGTTACTAAATCCCGCCAGAATGGCTGCACTATAGTAGTAGGCTATAGTAATACCATATAATATGTTAGGTATTAATCATTCCGAAAAATGCACGACCGATATGTTTTTTTTGTATAAAAAAACCAATATTTATCAATTGAGTAACTAGGCAGTGATTAGGACTTCGGCTAAACTTTCGGGGAGCAATGTTCTATTCCCGAAACGAAAGTTAAACTTTCTTTAACGGTTAAAGCGCGGTCGACTAAGGCCTAAACTCTTCATCTTCGTCAGAAGGGGACCCGTGCCCTGTAGTAGGCCGCTAATGGGACGATGATAAAGATGTGTCGTCGTTGTAATATGGAAAAAGAGTAACAAGCTTCTTACTCTTTTTCCATATCACTGTACACTATAGGTACATATCACAATAAGTCAACCGAGTAGACGCCGATTTGGTACGGAAAAAAGAGACAGTCTACTTTGCATCCGCTAATTGCCAATTGCCAGGTTGAAGTTCTCATATATTTGGTGTCTGTTTGTTGCCAAGGCGCACAATGGGCCCGCCCACATCTCCGCTGACGTCTGATAACGTAAACAAATGAAACCGTTGCACATTGCGCATACGCATTCCCAATTTTGTGTATCGCTTTATATGTTCATGAATGTATGTTGAATGTACCTACATGTTGGAAAAATATGCGAGTTAAATAAACTAATCAAATAAATTGAATGAAATATAGCTGTCTTAACCGCGTCGTCAACCGCGGTTTTTGGTTCCATAAGAACTTTAGATACATTTTTCCGGGATAAAAGTAGCAAATATGCAAACATCCATTCATCCTTAAAACCTTTCGCAATATAAAATATTGATGGTAATGATTGGTGATGATGAATCAATAATAAATAAATAAATATACTACGACAATATACACATCGCCATCTAGCCGCAAAGTAAGCGTAGCTTGTGCTATGGATACCTACAAAGATGATTGATGAATATTTTTATGAATAATATACATAATTACTTATATTACATATAAACACCCAGACACTGAAAAACATTCATGTTTATCGCACAAACATTTGCCATTTGGGAATCGAACCCACGGTGTTGGCCTCAGAAAGCAGGGTTGCTGGCCACAGGGCCAATAGGCCTTCTAAATTGATATGAATCTAAAGGGATAGCTTACAAAAATATAATAGGTTGACCAGAGATGGGTTATTCTCGTTTAACTTTGCGCAGGGCTGGCTGTAACGTAACATGTAGAATTACCTCAAGATTTAGGTGTACCTATAACATTTTTGCAGACATGTTGTCGCCTTTAAATACTTACTTTACTTAGTTGTACAGTAAAAACTACAAAGCGCATTATCTATGTAGATTGTAGATAAGTTATCAAAGAACCTTGCTTATTATCTATACGCAAGCGAAGGGTTTTGTCTCTAAAATGGAATGAGTTAAGGAATTTAATTTACGCTCATAATATGGTACCTACTATATTTGTTATATTTTTTTACATTATTTGCGCACAAATCCACCGCACCGCGGCCCGATTTAGTAACATTACTGAGTTACCAATCGGCCCTGTTCATACACAACTGTAAATTTGACGGCGAAAATTGCGCACTAATGGCGGATTTTTTGTGCAAACATACATTTTATGTGAAATTGTATATACTGAAACATTTTTTTTTTTAATGAACAAAAATAAATGACCGCACCAATCCAATCCTTAGTATTTCCTCTCGAGAAAGATTGTTTAAGCGATAAAATCGCCTATGGACGCCTCAATGTCTCGACTATGTTATCTGTTCTTTGGTGTATTTAATTCATTTCTTTGTATCAAAATTGTCTGTGCAATTCGAAGAAAAGAAAAAACCAATACAGTATACTATAAAAAAGGGTAGTCTTACTCTTACCGAGGAGTGAAAGTGATGAAGTAGATTTCGGAGCGTTACAATGGTGTTACATATAACAATCGAGATGGTTAGTTGTACGTTGGGGTAACACAATGAGAGATCTTTGACCCTTTGCCCCCATTCCCCGCTGAAAGGCGCTGTGGGTTGCAAAATCAACCTTTGTGGGACAATCTCGTTGGGCATAATGAAAGAGAATTGCCTTTGTTAGCCTTAATGGACGTTGCAAGTCAATAACCTATAAAAAGTCACATTTGGCATCTTAGGGTCCCCCTAGCTGACCGCATTTGCTCGCAAACGCTATATCTGTAGATATTTTGTTATAAACATCCTAAATTTAGTGCAATCGAGAGTATAGCTTTATTTATTAACTTGTAAGTATTTGAAACACTTTAGTATTTGAAATTATTTTTATAGATTTCAGATTTTTATTTTGACGAAAAGACGGTTTTCGATTTGCCATTTAAACGTGATCTTAAATCTCGTCAGAAAGATCATTCTCTGAACATAATTTTTTTTGGAGAAATCGTGAAGATAAATTAAATATTTTTTGAGAGATTTAAGACATTTACCTAAATAGAGGGATAACAATGCATTTCAACGTACTTTGAATGAAAGTAATAACGCATCAGTAACTCGGAACTTTTTACTTTCGGTCACATTCATTCGTTCGTTAGTTCATACTTGTAGATTAGACAAATTGTGTCGAACAATGTCTTTTGTTAAACGAATGTACAGCTCTTTAAAATAAGTCGAGGAATTAAATTGTAATTTTCAAGAGTTTAGAGAACTCTTCCTTTCGTTCCTCACTTTTCATTCATGCGTTCATTAGTAAAGATAACACAGATTGTGTCAAACAATGTCTTTTGTTGGACTCGTTAACTACCCCCGCACGTGCGTTTTGTTTAAGTTCCCTTTTGCGTTTACCGACATTTTTTTGTAATACTGTTTACACCTCCAGACCTACCGCAACGGGTTATTTTTTTTCACTAATAACTGAGGTTTTTAGCTTTCAACTGTTTGTAACTGAGGTACTTTTGTCTTTGTTTCAATCTAATTGTGTTAATGACGACAGTTTAATTAGGTACAATATATATATGTAAATGTATTATATAAATGCTACCAGTAATTGTTAGCAATACACCAAGCCAATTCGCACTAAGCCAGCGTGGTGGGAGGTCACCTGTGCCCTGTGGATGGCCGGTTAAGTGTTGATGTGATAAAGTTGATGGTTTAACTTATTCCATTATATTTCCATAAAACTTATACGGGTATAATATCTGTAATATTATAATTATTGAACTGATATTATGTTAGCACTAAAAGTGTGTTCTTTTCATGTGTTATTTAACGCAGCAACGGGGCAAAGTATCGAAGTGATTTTGCATAGATATATTTGAAGGGCCGGAGAGTACTTATTATGTTTTTTTGCATGCTAAAATATATTATTACCTTTATTTAGCTTTAGTCTTTACTTTAAGAGACCCACAAGCGTCTATTGGGCGTAAATTAGTTGAGATAAGGATGAAGAAGTTAGCCTGGTTTTGCAATAATCGTGAAGATTGACCATAACTAGATAAATAATTAAAAAGCGTCAAGTTAATCCGGTGCAAAAGTACAGTTAATAAAAAAACAGCTGAGTCACAATAATTATCGCGCCCTGACCTAAAAACGAATCCATCATCCCGTCCCATTATAAACTCAATTAAATCTCATTAACATAACCCAAGAATTATAATGCAGAGGGTTATATTCTTAGAGAATCAAAGATGTCACCACCTTTGTAACCCGTAACCTACTCCATTGAGAAAGGACAACTTAGGGCAACAATAGAGGCATTTTTGACCCTCAATGACCATGGGAGCCGGTCTATTTGTGTATTTTGAGCAATAAACAGTGCGTTTTTATGGTATCTCTTTTTTTTCTCTTTCGAAATTAGAATTAGAATGGGTGAATGCACATTGTCCGTTGTGCGAGCTCGTGGATGCAGTGTGCAGGTACCGTTGGTGCATAATGATATGAAATTACCGAAGCAAGACCGCCGGTGGCAATGTTGCATGGGAATCGCGTATTGCGTCCGGAGGGAAAAGTGTTAAGTGACGTTTCGTTTGCAGACGACATGCGAACTTTTATGTAATGATTTGAATGTTTATAGAATTAAATTAACGTGGCAGGATTTAATCGGTGTTACACTGGTTTTTCTACCGGTGAACCACCGGTGATTGTCCGGTGATGACTGAAAATCAGCATTTCATATTATAGAATTAAGTATTTTATATTATTATACATCATGTCACTTTCAAATAACACTTAAAAAAGATGATTGGCCGACTCTTTTATTTCATGCTTCGTTTTTAACGCCCGACGCATACATGAGGTTTTATATGCTTTATATATAATTAGAAGGCTAAAGAGTTCATATATTTTAATATGTTGTATGTTCGTTTTAACGTGCAAATCTAAGCCTATACAATTCGGTTGAAGAGAATGTATCCTTGTTTAATTTTATCACAATCTACTAACGCGTGAAAGTAATAATCATTCTATAAAAAAGTTCAGATGGAATATTGAAATTAATAGTGGTATCCTATTCCTACCCTTTCGATAAAGATGGCATTACTTAATTCAGTCTGCCATTTCAACATTGTTTAATAACTTCGGGCTAGTGATATTTTAATTGCTAAGATCGCACATAACATAGAATTGTTAGATGTGCGTGAGGTGCGTGCTGGGAGTCGAACTCGGCCCCTCGAAAGTTAAGACGAAGTCGTACCTACTGGGCTACCATCGCTTCAATGAAGATGAATGGTTATCCTTTCCAGGGGAGAAAAATTTGACTTAATGTATCAGTATTTCTACATTCGTCAGACGCTCAGCTTAACTCACGCGTCTTCCATTAAAAAATCCTTTATGTTAGTTTGTAGTCTAAACGCTTTAGCGACGCCGAAAGGATTTCCCTTTATGCTCAGGATTAAATATTTCTTATTCGTGCTCCCAACGTATTGACACGTCCACGTTCCTTGTGGAGCACGGAAATAGGTCGCGGCCAAAAACACTGAACCCCAATCACAAAGGTCGAGTTCAAATAAGCATTTATTGGTTTGCTATTAAAGAGGCGCGGTGTTAAATGGCATTAAACGTTTTGATGCTCTCAATCAAGCTGGACAATTTGAACAGACTTCTAAGAAGACGGTTGCCAGCACAACTTTATTTACCATTGCGGCGTTATATAACAGAGTAAACATGTATTGTTTTCACAAAAAATCCAATTACAAACAAAAATATATAAATAAATAAACATAGTACGATAATACACACATCGCCATCTTGTCCCAAAGTAAGCGTAGCTTGTGTTATGGGTACTGAGATGACTGATGAATAATTTTGGAAATAATATGGGGTAAAAAATATTTTCGAATATTTTTATACTATTAAAAATTTAGTTTAGTCTAATGGTTAGTATGTTCAACTGAGAATTACTGGGTTCTTGGTTCGATTCCCAGGACGGTTGAAAGTGACTATGTGTCGGGTTTTTATACTACAGCGTAAGATAGGTGTGTGATGTTTTTAGGGTTCATGTAGGGTTTATTTTCTTCCATCAGTTTCTTTTTGGAAATAATTTTATAAAAATTAGAGGTGACGTGAAGTCGTTTGTTTATACCATACGAGTATAATAACTAACTACCCAAATTGGAAAAGGTCTGTGCCCAGCCTTGGGACATAAATAGGTTGAGGATGATGTAAATTAAGCCTCGTTAGACATTCTGTAAGCATTCTGCATTAACATAATAAATTATATTAATAAACAAACGCTATGTGTTATACTTCCATGCATATATATCCACACATACACACGCGCACCCATTAAAAGGATAACAAACAATAATACAATCATTTTCATTCCTTTTCGGTGCGTACGCGCACGCTACCCGTTGCGCGTTGTATCGCCGTCTCGCTCTCGAGGTCAGTGACCGTGCATCTCCGACGAGATTGCATCTAGTGGCCAGGCAGCTTCCCCCAGATAGAACCAATTTCTGACCAATTAAAAGATAATTTTGTAATCTTAAATGGACAGCCTGGCTACCGGATCGATTAGACATTGGTATTACAAGCCAACTATTTTATTTATGTCAGCCTGTTGCCCACTGGTGGGCAGAACCTACGCTCTTATAGGATTTCGATAAGCCCGTCACGATGTTATTACAAGGTTGTTTGAGTTTTCCATGTGCTGGGCAACAAGCATTGGAGCAGTGGGGGGCAGAGCAGAACTGTGCTGCTGCCCTGTCCGTTTGGGTTTGTGTAATAAGCTCATATTGAAGTAGGTATATTAATTAGGGTTGGTGACCCTAAAATGTTGGCAACTTCTGAATAGACATCGATCTAAAGAAAATACTAACGAATTCATGACAGGTAGAGTGAATAAGTAAACTTGTACCAACATGGAATGTTGTTGCGAAATATATTTGATTAGCTCTGACCCAGTTAGCTGAGATAAGAGAAAAAAATACGACGCAATACCAACACAATACTACGAGCGATATCGACTCGCTAGATAGGTACAGTCTGCTAAAAATGTTTATATACGTTATAGCTGAATGCGATAGAGGTTACCCCACATGCCAGTCAAATGCAGGTTGGCCGCAGGTAACTAACTACACTGCCCGCTAATCACTTCCCGATTAATATCAGAACTCTGATTCTATTGTTAAATTCTCATCGTTACTAACCACAAATTGTAACATATTTCTGTGTTATTCTGACTTTAATGCTTTATATAATAAGGTATTGAGATCGACAGATTAACGTGCTCTAGGTACAATTTCCTAAATCCGAGCTCGCTTTAACTAAAAACAACGGATGGATACCTATTTGCCTAACAGTTTTAGGAAAATGGTTCGTAGATTATGCTTGATGAACATCGACACTTATTTTATAGCGGATCCCCAGTGACCGTTTGTTAAACCAGATTTGAATTTCACTCTTACAAAAAAAATACACTCCATACTATTTTATTTATGGCGTACGTCTCAAAAAAAAGAAGAAGTGTTACACCGTTTCGAAAAAAAGAGCAAAACAAACTTTTTGTCCGCACCGAAATGGTTTTACGAGCCCTCTCGAATAGTAAATGAGGGGGACGGGCGACGAGCGTCCCGCTCTTACGCTGGAGTAAGGAACCTGATCCTTCGAAATAATAGGTCTTTGTAAGGGATTCTGAGAACGTGTTGCGTTGGCGAGCTCAGCGCCTCTAATAATTTCAAGTTCACAGAAGTAGGACACTGGACGCAAATGATCTAAGTACCTAGCACACATATAATATTATATGTAATGTATCTCTGACCCAGTTTAGAACTCTGCAAGTTTATTGAATTACAAGGCCTCAGTTAGTTGTCTCAGAACCTTGGGGCCTTTAAAACTTTTTTAGTTCGGCGTTTTAAACATCGATAACGGTGTTTTATTTTGATATGTGTTTATCTATTTAGTACCAAAAAAGTGACAATTATAAACAAGAAAAGATTTGGACAAGGAAACATTATTATCTCTAAAGAGATATATAATACAAGTGACCTTAGACAGTGGGAGAGTTTGAGCGAGAAGAAATATAAGTACAAAAAACATAAGACTTCTACACGGTATTATATGGTGGACACCTATATAGTTCTATTGGATTCAGTTTGAACTAGTTTATTTTGATCAAGATTTATACCTTTATTACACAGATTTATGTATATTCGAATATATGTGCGTATTTTCATAGCCACTTCAGGCTAAACGTCATAATTTACAATAAGAAAGAGGGGAAATCACAGGAGCGTGTAGAAAAGTCTTGGAAGTTTTGTTTATGTTGACAATTTTATCAATTTACATAGGCCGGAATGAGGTTTCCTTATCGATGCAGTTTGGGTTAGTGAGGCAAAAAATGTACGCTCCAATGGCATTAGTGACCCAGTTCCCAAGAAAGTGATAGCTTTTGACCCGCTTATCAAAGGGGTTTTACAAAAAGTGCAAGATTACCAAAACGGTGTTTTGGTTACTTCATCGGGGTAATATTTTAACTTTATCGATCGCGGATGCTTGGAGATTAGATCTTAAACTTGGGAAACAAAATGTGTCAAACTGTTAGGACAGTATTACAGGTAGGTTAAAGTACTAATGGTTGATACTCTTTAGTGAATCACTATTTGAGTATGTTTTGCGGTTGTTCGTAAGAGTTCGCGAATTCGCGATTTCGCCCGCGTTTTTAAATGCTTGTTTTGCGACCTAGAAAGTGTCCTTTCTACTTTTTTAAAGATCAAGTAGGCCATCTAAAAGAAAAATGACTTTTTCCAACCCCGTAGGTTGCATCTTTCCATTATTTCCTCAAAATTAGTGGGTTTAAAAAAGGTAACAAAAAAACTTTCACATTAATAATGTAAGTATTGATTAATGACGTCTATATAATAAAAAAAAAGCTTGGGAATCTTGAACGCACAGTTGAACCCTTGTGATATTCAAATCTACAACTTTTTTGATTTTATTAGGCTGCTTACTAGCTTTTGAGTTTTTTTCCCATTCGGACGTGGAATTTGCCACTTGAGGCGAACGGAATCGTTTAAAATGCATCATTATTCAACGCCTCAAGTGGCCGCACTTGACCCAAATACATTACTCCCAAATGGACCTATCACGACGCTTTCACACACGTTAATGTGGAATGGTACTTACATACATACAAAACAATCTCACAGTATATGAAACCGCGGTATAAGATATCATGGAACTGCTTTGTTAAGGTAAATTAATTTTTATGGCTGCCATTAGCATGTGATAAGCTTAAATGTATTTGATTTAAACAGCGATTCTGAGTTTCTTATTTTTCGTTCGTACAAACGTTCTGCGACCATATGATGAAAATATTTTTTTTGTTTTTTTTTTATTCCACTACAAGTTATCCCTTGACTGCACTCTGCACCTGGTGGTCAGTGATGATGCAGTCTATGGTGGTACCGGGCTAACCTGTTAGAGGTATGGCAGTTATATCAAAACCTCTAATGGGTTTTACGCGACATCGTGCCGGAACGCTAAATCGCTCGGCGGCACGTCTTTGTCGGTATTTGTAGTTATTTTTTGACATTAAAATTTAGCACTTATTATTGTAGTTAGTGACGTCAACCAATTATTGTTAATGGTGGGATGTTAAATTTGACGATACTTTACTTTAATGCTATAAAGAATCTTGGTTAGTAGGGAGCGTTTTCATTGGCTATTTACATTGAAAGGTTTAAAGTAATACAAATTCTTATAGGTTAGTTAGTCTACATATCTTAAAAGCTGGAACGATAAATCACTCGTCCTATTATTAATAAACGTGGCGTAGCGTCGGAATAGCTATTCTATTTTTTGTCACACTTCAACTGGCAGCACCTTTCAAATGTCAGAAAGTGACATAACACTGTGTAACTATTTCAACGTTATGCCACGTTAATTAAAGGGGGTCGATGTCTTACCACATTAAGGTGGCTGTAGTGGGAGTACCAACAGATATTGAATGTTTTGTTTATAAGTACGAGATAGCAAACTGTTTATAGCGTGTGGTGCGTGCAATACTTTCAACCATAAATATAGCGAGACGGACATTTTTAACGTCAAAAATGGACACTTTTAGGAAAATAATTATGGCAAAATAGCATGATAAGCTCTTTAAGGTAGTTTTTTTTTAGTGTGTTAGCCGATCCCTAAGCATTTTTGGTAATGTTATAGTTTGTGTATAGCTAAGTTGTGGAAACTACATTGGTTTATGTTATAAGAAAATATGACATTACTCTTATGTGTATTAGTACTGTTTGTTTCCATGGAAAAGCTTAAAAATAAATAAAACTTTAGATGTTTCAAAAACATGGACAAGAATGTTGTTATGTTAAAGATACCAAAATATATATAATTTAGCTCCATAAACATACCCGAATAATTTAACTAGTTGCAGTTATCGGTAATCTGACAAAATTACACTGCCAGTCTATAAATTATCCCTTAATTAAATGAACAATATACCAGATCATTATATTACATGCATAGTAGTTTTTTCTGTTCCAATGTAGCAACACAGGTGAAATGACTACTAATTGGTAGAATTTAAATAACTCCACCGAATTCCTAAGCATCATTTCCTACATTTAAAGGTGGTTACGAACGGGTTTAAATTACAGCGTTTACCGAGATGGAAAGATTATGTACCAACGTAGAGTAGAGTAACAAATTATAGTTCTCTCCCGTGGATACTTTTGGATGGCCAGTTATACTGAAACTTATCGAATTAACCAAAGATATGGTTTAGTATTTGAGTGTTTCACTTTAATATAATAGTAGAAGTTTTTGTGACGGAGCTCCCTGTTTCCGCTCTGACGGACGTTCGAATTGTTGCCATGTAACAGAGCAACACTTCACAGGGCATGGAAGTAACAAGTCCTACAAAGTGCCGTCCAGTGTCCATCAACTTGAAGCAGTTGGTGCAAGCACGTGTCTGTAACTAAACCGGCAACCGCACCCTTCAGACCAGAACACAGAAATGCTGTTCCGCGGCAGATATAAGCAAGACGGTAATACTTCCCCGGATAAGCTTTCTCTCATAAAACTCTACTACTTTTTCTAAAAGCTCGACTAGGCTCAAACTAGGCTTTATAAATTCAAAAATTTGCATCAAAAATCTGTATTCTTTTTGTTTTAATTTTTAGTATCTATAGTATAATAAATTTTCTAACAAAGGGTAAGATACGTTTTAAGCATTTGACACAAAAATCTGTATATTTTTCTGTTTTAATTTTTCTTATCTGTAGTAAAGTATTTTTTTTTTTAATTTCTTAATACCATTAATAAACGTTCTAACAAACTAGAGCAAGATACGTTTTGCGATAATGTCCATAATTTATCAATCAAGTCAACAAAGTCGCTAAGCGATTATGTTTTTTTCGCCACAAACACACAGGGTACCTAGTACATACGCAGTACAATTATTATCTAACTAGTATAAAACGAGCGCTTATTAAAATAATTACAAAGCAGTATGCTGTGACTTGTCCACTGTTAGGGTTGCCATTTACAAAATCATATAGATGTCACAGTAGAATAATAATATCGCACTTGTGAATTTAATTTGTTCTTTTTCTACTGTGATATTTATGTGATTACCATAAAATAAAAATAAGGAAAACCAGTAGAAGTCAAAGAACTAGATATATTCCTCACATAACAAAATTTTGGCGTTATTGTCCCGATGCCAAATCAATGTAATGGGAGTTTGGTCTATGGGGCATGTAGGTAAAAAGGTTAAGCTTCATTTTTATTTCCCATCTACTAAACTATGATAAGCAGCGATAGCCTAGTGGTGGTCGGAGCTACGTGCGTTTTCAAGTTAAGGAATTGAAAATATTACTTGATTTAACGGTGAAGAGAATCATCGTGAGAAAATAGCATGCTTAAGTTTAATAATAATAATAATCTTTATTGAAAGGTATAAACCCAGGTATTAAATATAAAGAGATAAATCTAAATTTAAATAACAAGTATAGTATAGTATAGTTTACCATACCGTTCTCAGAGGTGTGTGAAGTCCGCACTTGGCCAGAGTAAACTACCTTCAGTGGCGTGCATTGAGTTTCTTACCAGGGTATGCATACAGCTGGGAAATTGCATAAAATGGCAAGGACGCTCCTCCCAGACGAGCTATTTTTCAATTTAAGGGTAAGCAGTGCTTTTGTGCATGTATGAAGTGCACGCCACTGACCACCTTAACCCTACTTACTCTGAGATGAGACCCGTTCCCTATAGTAGGCTTGGCTTGTGGGTTGATAATGATTAAACTATGATTTTGTACCTGATGATATGTAAAGGTTGTTTTAATTGTGTCACTAGTGCACAAAACACTCATTTCGTACCATTAAAATTTATTCCAGAAACTTCCCAGACTAAAAGGAGGACAAATCAAGGAAACCCTTGAGAGCTGACAGCCCTAGCTGCAATCAACATTGGTAGATTTCTAACGCAACCGGTTCCTGAGGCCATCCATGTTTTGTATAAAACTTTTTTTTTTTACTTTCATAACTGTTAGTCTAATTCTAATGTTCGTTGGAACCAATAGCAAAAAAAAAGGGATTGTTAAATTAGATAAAAACCAGAAATAAGTCATGTTAGTTCAACACAATGGACAGCTTAATTTGTTTAAAAATTATAGGGCTATGAGAGACGCTCAAAGTGAAATTTCACCCAAGAAACTCTAACATATGTGTGTCAGGGTTATTGAGTGGTTTGTCACCCTCCAACTAAGAGCAATAAATCACGTGGTCTGTGGTGTTAAATGAGCGGTCCCTGGTTCGATTCCCGGCGGAGGAATTTCGGATATTTATGAATTCTGAATTATCTCTGGTCTAGTCTGGTGGGACGCTGTGGCTATTTACCACCCACTGACGAAGACGTGATGCCGTGCAGGAAGCTTAGATGTATTGGTTCAACTGGCGTAACTCTGAAAGGTTAGCCCGCTACCATTTAGACTGCATCACTTACCGGTTAAGATTGCAGTCAAGGGCTAACTTGTAGTTGAATAAAAAAAACTCTATTCCGATTCCTAAGGCCCTAAGAATTCGCTGCGCACGGTCAACTATTGATGTAAACTGTAAAGTCCTACCTACAATAAAATATTGCGTTTTTTAAATTTATTTATCGTAAATAAAACCTTTAACTATTGTTATCATTTAGAACTGGCATATCTTAATAATATACCATTCCCATATAAACTCTACCTATTCAATGTTAAGGAGGGGGCATTTAAAATCAAAGACACTGGCCATGCCAAGTTTATTGAGGCAATGTTCTTTTTCCCAATGAGCCGCATTGTATGCAATTACTTTGGCGGGGAATGCAAAATTGATTGTGCACTGACTGGTTTAATAATTAACTTCGAATTCAATTAGCGGTCACGATCCTATTTATTTATTAATTTTATAATATAGTGTTACAGTAATTTTATAAAGTGGATAAATAATAAAACTTTTGATAACTATCAATTCATATTTGCCATAATATTTTTAAAAATTGATTAGGTTTTTTACGAAAACGCTAATAATTAAAATTAAATGCCCCAAAGCAAGCGTAGCATGTAGCATGTATTATGAGTATTATGATAGCTGATTAATATTTTTATGAATATAATATACATAATATGTTATGTTTATGTGGTGTACAATAAAAGTGTATTCATTCATTCATTCATTCAACATCCATGTTCTTCACACAAACATTTTCCAGTTGTGGGAATCGAACCCACAGCCATGGACTCGGAAAGCAGGGCCCACTACGGGGCCAAGTGACGGCGTGTGTATTGTCGTAGTATATTAATTAATTTTTTATTTATTTATTTATTAATATATCTAGCTAAACTAGTACTTGTTTTCGTTGACCTAAAAATTATTTATTCTGAATCAATTAAGTGTCACTAACGCGTCTAAAGTGGTTTAACATTTAAAAGGAAACGATATAAATAGTAATTTATTGTTTTACTCAGAAGTTATTCTAACAAAAACGTTCACGCAATTGTTCGCGATATCGTGAAACGTAAAATCATACGAGAAAATTATATTTGCAATTTTCTTCATAAATCGTCAAAAGTTGAATAACCTTAGCCGAACGGGCGTCCTCTAAGGCATAACGCGTGTGCTTTCATCTCCCTCGTACACCCGGAATTAGAGAGGGACAAAACCGTTTGTTTGTAAACTATCTTTTGTGGGTGTTTTGTGGCCATTTTGGCCAACGAACGGTTAATGACATATAACTTTTCACGGTGCACCATTGACACGAAAACATCTAGAAATGCACTCACTTCGTTTGATGTCATCAATTACTACAATTAACAATAAGTTATGTTTTAATTTTTTATTATTTATTATGTCACCTTGTGGTAAATAAAAATGTAATCTAATATCAAAGCCTACCAAACGTGGTGTAGTTTCTTTAAGAAAAATCATTACAAAATATATATTATAAATTATATATATATTAAATATATGAATCACCGTTTTCACTTCTAGCAAAGATGAGAGTAGATTAGATTTGCATTCAATACAACAAAACCAAAGTTTTAGATAAAAAATAACTAAAATTATAAATAAAAAAATTTGCAAAAACTAAGGAGGTATAGGTGCACAATGCACATTTTTTATGACAATTACACCATCGTAAAAACGAACACGCACGTGTTGATATACTTTTACAACTACTTACTCGTATTTACATAGGTGCACGCCTGATAAGGTTTAATACGATATGACGTATAACGAGTGCTATTCACTTAATATCTATTTTCACGGCGTGGTTTGTAAATGCAGATTTTTTGGAATAAATAAAATGAGAGATATTTTTTACCTGTTTTTAATGGCTTTGCCGGCAGATTAAAGTCACTCCCAAGTTAAAGTAGCATAGATAAATATAAGTACTCTTCAGAAAAGTTAAACGTCCGAAGCGGTTAAAACAGAGGAACATTTTGAAACCGTGTGTGTGTTTGGTTATCATTCTTCTCCCGCAATATCCCACTGTCAAGCGCAGGCCGACATTAAAAGCTCATCCCATTCGAGATTCAGCTTTACGCTAGAATCTTCATGTGTTTAGAAAGTCAGACCCACCTATAACGTGTAAACGTTCGCAACAAGAATGTAATTAGATCAGTCAGTCAGTGACGCAAACAATTTGATGGGTGTAACTGGTGTTGGTGAAGTATAAACATTAAATAACATACCTATTTGACTGTTAAGTTTAAGTTATACCTATCGAGTTCAATGACCTCTTGACGCCTACGTTTTGAGGATAAAACTAGCGTTTCAAATTGCTATTCAGTTTCCGCTGTACATGCACATTATTATTACATTGATGTGTAAAACCTAAGATATACATAACCTTAATCACAAAATTCATTTTTTTTTGTATAAAAATTATAAAAAGAAATTAAATTTTGAATTTTAAAACGTCAAGTTTGTAATTTTTGTAGTGACTGTACAAGTATTAATGCCCCACAGCGGGGCTTAGGATATCTACCATGCGACAGATTTATACGAGATTAAATGATGTCAGTTAAGTTTTCATAAATCCTGTACATATTCTGAAATTGAACATAGGTCGGTGCTCCGTTTGCCCTATCTCTCCTCCTATGAGAATGAAGTCCTTAGCCCAGTAGTGGGACTTAAAGTACAGATGCTTATATTTTAATTATATTTAAGTTGACTGTCTAAGTTAAGTACCGTGTGGTGAGCGGCAGATCAGAATACAGTTTTCACCACCCCTACTCTTTCCGCGGGTGTCGTACGAGGTGACTAAGGAATTATAACAGAACAGGCAGCAGCGTCCTCTATGCTACTACTACCAACTACTGCGATCACAAACACGGCTGGCCACCGTGATGATTATGGGCAAACCCGGCCGTCGGGAAAGGCCTTTAGTCCAGCAGTGAACTGCTGTAGGCTGTTGATTTTTTTTATTCCACTACAAGTTAGCCCTTGACTGCAATCTCACCTGGTGATAAGTGATGATGCATTCTAAGATGGTAGCAGGCTAACCTGTTAGGGAGTATGGTAGTCATACCCCTATGATGATGTTAAACTGTAAGCGGTGTATCTATGGCAAGGCTTCGTTTTGGAAATAAGATAACAATCTTGATTATATATTGTATTAGTAATTTCTGTGAGGTCAATATAGTTGTGCTATAGAATTTGTACGAGTCACAAGAAATACGTATTGTATCTCAGATTTTTCATATCAATGATAGGAAATATCTGCGCGTGCAATGCTAGGAGATTTAATGTATGACGTAAATCAATAAATATTTATCAATGAAGTGGATCCTGCCAGATGGTCACATTTGGAAAACAGCCGGTAGGATTTATTACGATTTGTTTTCGGTCATTTATCAAGTTCTTATATCGTTTAAAGGAAATTGCATACAATTCTACAATAAACTACCAAATTACATCTTGGAGATGTCTCTTAAAAAGTTCACAGTTTGTATTAAACGTAAGCTTATAGAAAAGTCCTATTATAGTATAAAGGACTACGTAATCGATAAAGAAGCTTGGGTGTAAATTACTGCTCTAACCAGGTTGCTCTTCTAATAATTTAAAATGACATTGTGAGATGGTGATAACAAAAAAAAACACCCGGCTAAGTTTGTTGTTGGCTTCTTCTTAGACCAGGACGCGTTTGGAACCCTTTAGCTTTAGTTTTAAGTTTACGAATGTGGTTATCGCCATAATCTCACTACCGTGTAATTCTTATGTACGCATTAAAAGTGCCACCTATGGGCCGGACCTACTTGAATAAAGATATTTTGACTTTGACTTTGGTCCTACCTAAATCAAATTTCCATGATAGGTCGTGTCACACAAAAAGAGGGCTTGTGGTTTAAGAACGAGCGTGTACTTTGTTATTCTATTACAAGTCTCTTAACTGCAATCTCGCCTAGGGTGACGATGCAGTCTAAGATGGTAGCGAGCTAACCTGTAAGGGGTATAGCAGTATTAAGCCCGTGCCCCTACGGTTCCCAGAGCCCTAGATCGCATGACGTGCACGTTATCGCAGCACGTGTTATATAGCAATTAGATATACTACCTAAGCTAAGGAAAATAGTCTCTATTACTTTCAATGAAAACTAATAAGTTCAAATCTACACGCTTCGTTCTACAAGCAACATAGAAAGCAATGTCTGTTATTAAACAATTCTGGCACAAAATTGTTTAACAACAAACAAGTTTGAGTGTAAACAAACAACAAAACAATGTTTACGCGGACGTCGCGTACGCGGCGCATTATTTGAATTTGGAATAGAACTGCGCGAAAGGCGTCGTCGCGGTACCGTTAATTGCCACCGTCACTTAGGCCGCGGCTACACAGGCGTGTTGACTGCGTGCACATCGCATAGTAATATATTACATGATATCGTATGTATATAAGCCAATACTTGTCGCATATATATATTCGCACTTGGGTCGTATTATTACTAGCTTTTGCCAGCAGCTTCGCTCGCGTAAACGTAGATTCAACAATCCATTAAATAGTAGCGGAGCTCTTTGTGCCAATACGTCCGGGAAAGTATTGCTGTGTTCCTGTCTAAAGGGCGTGGTTGCCGGTGCTATACAGGAACGTGAGCTTTAACACTACACCTACGTCTTAGGTTGATGGCGATAATTTTATAAATACATGTATAAAAGCATTGGTTACCTTAAAGATCTGTATCATAGAAGGACTTTTACATTTCGCATACAAGCAACTTACATTATTAACTGTACTATTACTTTTACTACCACCTATGTTTTTTTATAATGTTGACTTCGCAACATAGTGTAAAAATATTTTATTAGTCTTATAAATACTGCTTTTTAATAATTTAAAAAATGTAATTAAGTTGTAAAAACCATATTTTTTATGATTTGGTTGAGACTTTTCAGTATGCGATTATCAAAATTATTTATTTTCGCAATCTTTTGGATTATAAAATTCCTCGAAACAGTGCAAAATATATGAACATAACGAAATCGCGCTTTTTTGTGCTTTACGAACAGGGTGTTTTGTGATTATAAAATCCCACAGAATGGTGATTTTTTACCATTTAGTTGTATCCTATAAATTAAGACATATTATATAAAGGTAAAATATATCTTATATTAAAATATTAAAAAAAAAAAGAAGAAAAACATTAAAAAATCGTATAAAAATATAATTCGATTTTCGTACAGTTTATGGATCTGTGAAGACAAAACCTCGTGATTGGTGATTTTTTTTTCTTTTTGTGATTTTTTCGTACAGTGTTATGTCCGCTTTAGCTGCGTACGTTCAATAACACGGGAGGCGTCGGTTCGTCGACCCCCGAGGCGCCGCTAAGACAGTGGTCATTGCGAATCTAACATTAGCGATTTTCTTTTACAGTTACAATCTTTTGGTTCAACTTCTGAGCACAAAATATAACTGCGTACCCGTTACAGTTTTAGTTATAGCTACCAGTTGCCCGCGACTTCGTCTACATATTATTTCTGTTTTCTTGGTACCTAGCTATTACTGAACTGGTCCGTTGGTGTAGTGGCTATAATGTCCGAAAGACTATGGTCCTCGATGCTACAATTGATGAATTTTTTAATGACAAGGTTGCTTGGAAGCATCCGGCTCCGCTTTCAGCTCTCACAAGATAGAAAAATGAATGTTAAAATGCAAAATGTAAATTGTTGATGTTGGAAAAGAGCAACTTCTGAGTTTCTTGTCGGCTTCTTCTCGGTAGAATCTGCCTTCCGAACCGGTGGTAGAATCACTACAAACAGACAGACTTGCCGTTTCAAAAGTGCTTATATTAGGCCTACTTGAAATAAATTAATTTTGAATTTTGCTCGAGCCCGAGGTCGGGTTAAAAATTGTTAGATATTGGGTTTTGCTGTCTAATGGGTATGTGTATTTTTTTTTGTCTAAATAGCTACAGCCACAATATTTGAGTATGTATGAGTAGCATAAAAAAAATTGCAATAGATATGTAAAAACTATTTCACTAATATTGCAGATGTCCGATATGAATAAAAAGTCTGTTAGGCCCGAAACCTAGTTTATTGCGCTTTTCGGAAGGACGGTAGTGTAATGCATAACTGCATAATTACTCCGACGTGATGCCAAGTTTAAGGCCAGACAAAGACATGCCGGTGCGAGGTGGCGTTGAAATCGATCCG
Source organism: Pararge aegeria (assembly GCF_905163445.1). NCBI lineage: Eukaryota > Metazoa > Arthropoda > Insecta > Lepidoptera > Nymphalidae > Pararge > Pararge aegeria. The sequence goes on from NC_053186.1 coordinate 16,422,944, forward strand.
AGGGGTATGACTACCATATTAGCCTGCTACCATCTTAGGCTGCACTTCACAGATTGCAGTCAAGGGTTAACTTGTGGTGTAATAAAAAAAAGGCATAGACATGAATTTATAAACCAAGCTGATGCTCCACACGAACCGCGTGTCACAACAGTTTAAGATGCTGAGGTAAGGGGGCGTCCATAAATTAAAAGCGGTGTTTTTTTTTTTTTTCTGTCCCTCCCTCCCCTCTGGTGAAATGTCGTGAGATTTTATTCAACCCCCTCCCCCATCCCCTAGGCTCACGTGAGACTTTTCGAAATGTGGGTGTCTAATGTTAACGCGTTGAATTGTTATTGTAAGGAGACCAATTGACCAAAATTGTATTATTTTTTTCTGTTTCAATCTCATAAGATTAGGTGAGTTTTGACTCGGCCCCCTCCCCCCCCTTAAACATCTCACGTATTTTATGAACCCCCCTTATACGTGACTAATATTTTTTATCATTGTGTAAAATAACTATTGTAATCGTAGCTTCTGTGAATTGCTAGCAATTGTAATTCGGTATAACGGAACCTACATTACGGGTAAACAGATACCCCACTTGTATTTTGAGCAAGTGGCACTTTAGAAAGGCGTTAATAAATTGGATTATTATATGACAAAGAGTGCCGAAATGAATTACATTATGACGGCTTTTTTTGTGTCGACGGTGAAATTGAGATGGTGAATGCGAGGCGAGGTGCGTTAATATCTTTTACTATTTTCCTCAAATGATCAATGGATTTTGTTTGACATTTCTATAAGTACTTGTAATGTGAGACTATTTAGTAATAATAAATCCGTATCCCTACTAATATTATAAATGTCAATGTAAGTTTGTTTGTTTCGCTTTCACGCAAACTCATGAAACTTTGTACACATATTCTTGGAAGTATTAGAAGTAATATAGAATACTTTTTACATTAAGCTCGGTTCCTTTGGGGGATGAAAGTGTTTGACGATTTAACACCATAACTCCGACAAATTATAACCGATTTAAATAATTATTTTCGTGCTAAAGAGGTTAGAACTTAGAATATGTATTAAATTGTGCCCAAACTTTGTGTAGATCTGATGAATGTGGTTGGAGATAGAGGACAGAACTCCTCAGCGGACAGCAGTAAACCCCTCACTTAAGGCTTAACAATACTGAATACTCGAAAGTTTTTTAGAACTACAACTAAATTGAATGCCACATCAAAAAACAAAATCAGAAGCAGACGAAGTCGCGGGCAACAGCTAGTTAACTATAAAGTAGAGGTCCGCGGCGTATAAGTCAACCGTAGAAGGTATATGTCGCGGACTTTTGTTTGAACTTTTAAAGGGGCACAACTTTGTCAAATTTTATCGAAACTAACTGTTTATGCAGCGCACGCAGCGGAAATTCTCAAAAAGGGGAAAAAAACCCAGATTTTGGAACATTATTCATTATGCTCCTATTGGTCGATAAATGGTCTATCCAAAACTGAAAAAAAAATTCAAATCAGATCAGGGATTCCTGAGATCATCGCGTTCAAGTAAACAAACAAACTTATCAGATTTAAATATATAAGATGTGAAATCATTAATGAAAAATGCAGATTTTTTTTATTACAAACTTGCTTGTATATCAACAGGAATAACCTGGCCGTCTGGTCAGTTACCTTGACTTCTAGACCATAATTATGATTTATTGCATTTTACTGACAGTAGCAGTGAGCCGCTGAAGGCAAGGCCGTGGACACAGGACCGTGGATTGTGGAACTCCCTTCAAAAGACAGCGTCCAGCAGCGAACGTCCATTGGTTGAAACGATGATGCTGCATTTTACTGCACTTAAAACTGCGTTGAATGTATTTATAAATAGTAAAAATAATAAAAAAATATATAATCATACAAATCAACCTGGATCCTGGGGTATACCGTCTACAATAAACAGAAGATGAAGAAGAAACACTTTATTGCACGTATAACATACAGGAAAAGAAACAATAAGGAGTATACAGTACACAATGTAGACATGCAAAGGCGGCCTTATTGCTGCAAGCAATCTCTTCCAGGCAACCTTTGTAAACAGTTTTATATGCTGCTTTAAAAACGGTCGTATTAAAATAATACCGCTTTGAGCGTTGGTTAAGCACCCTAGAAGGTATGCAGGTTTTAAAAATCACCCTCGCCGGGCATTAAACCTAACACTCCCAGTAATAATAGGGCCATAATGCACAGGTATTTGAGATACACGATATGTACACGGTTTATAGATTAACTGGGGATTATCAAGACAAAGAGTCAAAGGGCTTCTAGCACCTACCTAAAAAGCTGTAGGTGGTATTGTGGTAATTTTTATACCGTTACAAGGTTCCCGGCAACCCGTAGGGCCTCAATAACGGCGTCCGTTTGTCCGTCCGTAATCTGGTTTGGCATACTTATGATTTCTTTGTGCTCTTTTTAACTGTTATAGTTAGTTATGATCTTAGTTTTTTATTTTATTTTAAAGCAACGTATGAGGCATATAGTCGTAACAAAATGAGGTAAAACGTCGCTATCCCAATGCTGGGCATATCCACCGATATGTGTATCTATCTTCTTCTACATATATATATATATTTATATATAAAAGAGAAAGTGTGTGGGTATGTTCCGTATAGGCTCCGAAACGGCTGGACCGATTTCAATGAAACTTTCAGGGAATCTCCGGATTGACCTAGCGAGTAATCCTGTAAAACTTGGTGACGATCGGAGCACTCCTATTTTTGAACTGTCAAACTGTCAAATATAGCTTTTATTTGCTATGATGATATTCTATTGTTGGGTGTACATGGGTGTAGATAATGATCTTTACCCACTCGAGAAGAGAATGAATACGGAGAGAAATAAATGATTTAATATATTATGAGAATTAAATTAAAAACTTAATGATGTAAGTTTATTGTTTAAATAAAATAAAGTAAAATCTAGACCGCCGAAGCAGTACGCTAGTTTAATATAATTTTATACTTTATACAGTTTTGTCGAGTGGTGGTGGCAGATCAGAATATGTCAACACCCCTCCTCATCCCGCGGCAGTCGTACGAGGCGATTATTGGAATGGTGGTAGGCCTAATATAAGCACTTTTGAAACGTCACTTGACGGCCTACTCGAAATAAATGTATTTTGAATTTAGAATTTTTAGAATTTTGAATATAAAGGACAACGGGCATCAGCTTTCTACATACTACTACTACCATTTACTTCGATCACGAACCCAGAAATAATTATTATAATTCAGGAGGAAATAATCATTATTTCTTCACTTTTACTTTTGCAAATATTTTCGTAGAGAGCATTGCTTACCAGATATTTAATTTGAAAACTGATGCCTATTAAATAATTATATGTAAATAAAAAAAGGCGCGATAAAATTTATATTCTGTGGACCGTGACTAACGCGTCTGAATTGAAATGCCAATCACGCTTGACCCTTTTTCCTTACACCGAGGCGGTTCTCGCAATCAATATTCATATTTTTCCACACAATTAGCCCTATTATACATTCTTTGTATACATCGAAAATATACATCTGAAATTCAAATGGTAATTCTATATCACTAATTCTTATCTTACGAATTGTAACTATGAAATGAAATATTAATATTCTCTTTTGACAATCCCATATTTTTATTGTCGTGGCTTCTTTAGAAGGGCTCATTGTGAAGGGTACAATTGATTTTTGGGTTTAGACGATGTACCCTAGAGATGATCAATAATGAGTGAAGAAATTGTAGGGCATAGACGATCTCAAGATTATAAACTATTATTATATCAACGAAGTACTGCACAGCGATGTTATTCTTGTCCATATTTCTGATTTAATTTGACAGCAAAAAATGACAAGATTTCTAATGCAAATTTGCAGTACTTACCTGTTTATTAAAAATCTCGGATGGAATAAAAAATACTAACTATATAATATGCAGAAAGCATACCGTGTATTTTTTTCTGTTGACAAAATTTTAAACTTCAAAATTGCATTAAAACGTCGTACCGTTCTGAAATCGAACCGGGCATGTCACGCTATTACGCAACAGTGGCTGTCTTACGGAAAAATGTCTGTAATCTGCACGTTCTAACTGATTAATATGTGACTTGAATTTAAAACATGTACAAGACATGACGTTTTATTATCATTCATCAATCAAAGAACCCGAAGATGGGTCAAAGGGTTTGTTGGCTTAGCTTATTGTACCTTCGTATGCTCTTCGTGTTTACTGTTTACCTTTAACACCTATAATAAAAATTCTCTCATATAATGACCCCTATAGTTTAAAGTTTGAATACTTCATTAACACGCAACTGAAGAAAAGGTTTTTACCCATGGGATACGTATTATGTAAAGAACAAAAAATTCTTAGTTTATTGCATAAATTCACCTTTGTTTATTTTACTTGTTAATAATGTAAATGTTTAATGTTGGTACGCTGGTATTCAGAGTCACGTTTTTTTTGTTGTTGTTTAGAACAACAGGGTTTTCAAATAATGTTATGAGTTTGTGAGACTTGTCAGTTAAGTTTTTTTCTCAAGAACGAATTGCCTAGCTTCATGAATATACATTTCCAGCTGCGTTCTGCGGAGTCTAGAGTTATCTAGTAGTACCGACTTATTTAAACCATTAATTCGGTTTAAGAACCGTGTGGTGACGGCAAATGAGATGCATACAGTTTTCATCGCTTTTCCTCTTCCCGGGATTAAAGGAATATAACAGAACGGGCAGTAGCTTCCTCTGTGCTACTACTACCATTTGCTGCAATCACCAACCTGTCTAACCTTGGGAAAGGTCTTTATTCCAACAGTGGTCAGTTAAAGGTGATTAGTTTTGGAGTTTATCCATCCTGACGAACATACAATAAATCAAATCTTTTCCCTTCATAATATTAGGATACATACAATATATATAAAAGAGAAAGTGTGTGGGTATGTTCCGTATAGGCTCCGAAACGGCTGGACCGATTTCAATGAAACTTTCAGGGAATTGACCTGGCGAGTAATCCTGTAAAGTTTGGTGACGATCGGAGCACTCCTATTTTTGAACTGTCAAATACAGCTTTTATTTACTATGATGATATTCTATTGTTGGGTGTACATGGGTGTAGATAATGATCTTCACCCGCTCGAGAAGAGAATAGAAGAGAATGAATACGGAGAGAAATAAATGATTTAATATATCATGAGACTTAAATAAAAAATTTAATGATGTAAGTTTATTGTTTAAATAAAACAAAGCAAAATCTAGCCCGGCGAAGCGGGCTGGGTACGCTAGTACAATATATTTTGTGGGATTGGTCCTAAGGATAAATCCCTCTATGTGGGCGACCCCCAACATCCCAACAATAAGAAAAAGCAAACAAATGTGTGAAAATACTTGAAAAGATCATTACTATTTATTCAGTTGTCCGTTTGCTGCACTCGAAGTAATAATTATTACGAATTAACATTTCAATTTCGTTATTAACATAAATCCCCATTCATACAGCGATCCATCATTTCGAGGGAACTCGAAAGTTGAAATGTCGGACATTTGTGACACTTGAATTGTTCAGAAGAATGTGAATTGTTCAAAAGAATGCGGTGTTAGATTGAGAATAGAGAGTATAAGAGTTAGAGTTCACACGTGGTGTTATATATGTGTCAATCGTAGGGTAGAGATCAAAGGTGCGGGGTAATGACATGGAAAGACGATCTGGTAATCAAACATTTCGATTGTCCGTTAGATGCAAGGAATATTTTAATAAAACTACTTTACTGGTTGATCTAGTATACGGTTTTATTTTTGACAGTAAAAGTCAATGATGAAACTCAACTACGTGCGTGAAATATGACAGCTGTAAATTTTTAAATATAAAATTTAATGTCGCAGTCAAGTTTCCCATACTAAAACAATAAACAAGATAGAGACATGATATGAAAAAAGGCGGTAATAACCTAGTGGTAAAGACTCGCCCCCGGGAGGATTGAGTTCGATCTCCGGCACGCAACTGGATGTTCGGAGTAATGTGCGTTTTAAGCAATTAAATATCAGCGTCCTTAACCCATTGCTAGTTACAAGTTAACAAGACTTAATAAAATAAAACACGACTTAATTACTCTACCACTGAGTGGTAACGAAATAAAACCAGAGCTTCACAACAGATTCATAAGAGAAAGCGGCAAGGTTAACATACTCTAGAAGTTTCGACAATATATTCCATCCCACCTACGCACTAAGTCTATAGTTATTTGGGATCACGTACACTGGAGTTTCTTGAACAAATACTATTGCGTTTGCGTTTACTCGCGTTTGCTTTGACCCTTAAGGGCCTGTCGTATATTCAGCATGTTTGTTTGTTTATGTTGAAATTGGTTTTAGTAGTTGACGTGCTACCTTTGAGGCGAAATATGGAATTATGAAAAAAATTACTTCATTTTTTTATTTATTTTTATACCCTTCATTTGTTCACCACTGCAAAAGCTGATGAAATGATGGAAGTATAAGTATAATATGGAAACAAAATGCGGCTTTATCGCTTAGAAGCGATCTCTGCTAGGCAAGCTTAGTACTAGGACATCATAAGCGAGTCAAGATACAAGTTGCAATAACGCTTATCATCATGTCTTATATGGATATCGTGTAAATTAATAAAAACAGAACGTTATGGAAGCAATTATGACTAACAACATAAATAAATTAAGCTGCGATAGCCTAGTTAGGTTAGGGCTGCGGCCTAACTTACGGGTGGCAGAGTTTAATTCCAGCACGCAGCATTAACTTTTCTACGTTATGAGCGTTTTATGCTATATTACTTGCTTCAACGGCGACATGAAGCCATTGTAAGTAGAACATTGTTGGAAAGCTTGCATGCCTGAGAGTTTTCCACAATGTTCTCAACGGCGTGTCAAATCCGAACTGAGCCAGCGAGGTGGACGGCCGTTGACGACGTTGTCTCTCATACATGGGCGTGATACCAGGGCCCTGCAGTGGGCCGGTAATGGGTTGATACGATGATGATGATGGTGATGATGATGACATAAATAAATGACGACACTAATAAAGTTTTTAGTTATGAGTTGACAATAGAAGCGTAAATAATCTTAAGCAGGCCCTTAAGGGAATGTAGTATATTCAATATGTTTGCTTGTTTGCGTTTGAATTACTTTTAGTAGTTGAGGGTCGATTGTTTACAATACGTTCGACAGGGTTTCCCAGGGCCATGACTCCCTATTTAGTAAGAGCAGTGGTCAAAAAATTGGTTTCTACTCGACATCGTACCGAAACGCTAAACCGCCAAGCGGCACGTCTTTGTCGATACTTAAAACTGATTTGCAACACAATAATAATGGCAATATTGCTGTACAAATCTATAAGCTAAACTAAACTAGAAATCATCATCATCATCATCATCATCATCAACAGCCTATAACAGTCCACTGCTGGACTAAACTAAATATTCCCTTAGTCGCCTCGTACACGAGCGGGAAGAAAAAGGTTGGTGACAACTGTATTCTGAGATATGTCTGCCGTCACCACACGGCGTTACAAAAATACCGTTATACTATTAATGTGTAATGTAATACTTAATGGTGTAGAAGAAATAATTATATGCACTGACAACGTCCATCTATCACCAATTTATTCCATGAAGGTTGAAGATCGTATACAATGGGATCATGGACAAAAATACTTTTGAATGTATAGGTGAGGACTAATCCAACCGCGCGTCGAGTGGTCAATTGTCCTTTTTTTCCAAGTGGTGGTATCAGAATAAATAATGTGTTGGTGTCGTTTGATTTATAAACGTCAGTCGGGACATTATAGTTCAAGAGCCAGTGAGGCATGTTGAGCGTCAATAATAATGCTATAGCTCTTTTTCAAAAGTAGTGGTTTACATTTACACATTTTTAAAATGCATATAAATTCGGAACCTACAGGATTTGAAACTGCGACTCTTTGGTAATTGCTAAGCTACGGCTCTCATTCTACTAGTGCAGAAATTAAAATGTGTCCTCTTTGACAGTCTTATGGCGAATGTAGTGGTTTACACTTCAACCTCCCTTTCGGAGGCACGAATAACGAAATAAATCAATTAAATATCACTTGGTCCGTCGTATAGGGAACCAACATGCCTAAAAGTTGTCCAAAGGAGTGTAAAGTTTTACTACGTACGTACATAGGACTACGTCTTAAGCCCGGCATAAACGGTTAAAATTCTTAGCGACATGCAAAGATATCACGTTTCGGTCAGAAACCTAAAGTTGACTATTTAACTGGCAAAAGAATAGACAAAGAATTAACAAGGGTAACCGAGAATGGTGATTACGTTAACCTACCACCAACATGATGGCAAGTTTGTTAGTAGTTTATGACTCTTCTCAAAATTACCCACCAGCTCTTGGACTATTTTGTATTGACCGAGAAATTAAGCTATACATCACGGGTTTTCACGCCCTTGCTTGAGGTGACAACAAAGTTGAATACGATTAACATAATGATGGAAATATTTGTCTGGGTCTGTCTGTATCAATATGGAGGCTGGGTGTACACTGTTTTTATAACGAGGCTGTATGTAGCCTTTGTTCCTGGCTTCGGCTGTTATGGAGTGTCTGTATTTGATTACAAAACAACTGCATTTCATGTGACTATTAAAGTTATGGAATAATCAAAAAAAAAAATAACAGAAGAATCTTAAAAAATGCCAAGGTTTTTTACTTTGTTTTTTTGTTAAATACACGGTGTTTTTTTTTATCATCGAAAATCGAGCGCACCTTTAATCTATCCGATATGTAGTGACTAAGTAACTTTACTGAACCAGTAATTAACAATACTAAAAACAATAATTTGTTCATTTAGAATTTTGAAGCAGCTTATAGCAGCTTTTGAAGTATATTGTTAAAATACTTAATTTGATCAGCTATAACTAAAATTAGGTAATAATCAAATATTTTTGTCGCATAAAACAATCGCAAGATTGAACTTATATCGCCGCCGCATCGAGCCGCGTATCTGTATAGGATGCTTCTTAGATTATTATTCTTTACTAATTAATAGGACAGATGAATACGGTCAATGTTGTAAGACAAAAAAAAGTCATCGGCCTATTTTTTTTTTTTTTTTCAATGAGAAACGAAAATTAAATTCTGCGCAGAAGCAGTCGTGGGTAAAAGCTAGTCCTACATAAGTCTAGGTAATCTAGATATCTACACGGTCTATCTTAAATTACACGGTATTACGGATAAAATCTCCGGTTGCAAATCTCTTGCATTGCGGTTTCCAGGTTTCAATATCTAGTTTCGACGGATATCGAACTGCGTGTATACAATTACATCTCATAACGGTATAAGTGATTTCACATAACACGATACGATATCGGTATTCGATATCGTTATGATAATTTGCAAAAATATATGAATTTTCAACAAGTTCACATTAAATAACTTTAGATACTGAGTCCGATTCACAAGACTGCATATTAGTGTTAACTAAATTCAATTAAAATTAAGTTGAGCACCTAATTAGCCTAATAAAGTAATAGCTAGATTTAAATACGTAATGCCGAATCCAAATTAAACTCTTTTTTTTAGTTATTGACTTCAAAATACATTGTTTAGTTTGGTGCGTATTTATTTTAATAAAATTTAACTGCCTACACGAACATTTTCATTTGCATTTTCATACACGAAGATAGCTGTTAAACCTTTTGGTGAAAACTATGAGGACAATGTTTTTGATACATAAATTAATGTATAAATGGTTTTTAATCTTCTTGATTCGATGCGTACAGAAATTATATTGAAAACATAAAATAACATTCAAAATACTGGCCAGAATGTCACATCTTTTTGAGCCTCAATCGTAAATATAAAAGATATCGATAGTTTTTTTTATGGCTAGTTTGCATCGAAATTAGAACTGCGTGCATATAATTTTAATTTTACGGATTTTTTTTATTTTAAGTGAATCGGATCGAACAATGTAAAATCGGTTTGAGCTATTACACCAAGTATCATTACCATTAGATTCAACACGAGTAATTTCACGTCGAGATATCAAAGAGGAAATTATACCACTCGCTTGTCATTAAAGGACCAAAAATGTGACTGCATTACATTTAAAGGACCTGCAGGTGTAATTACGTCTAATATGTTACGTATACGTTCTCACGGTGTCGTTAGTGTGACTTCCGAATCGTGTAAAACTTGACAGTTGACCAACGGAAAATGAAATTATGAGTTAAGGACAAAAATAATAAGTAAAATGCTAAAATCAGCTTTTACGCTTTAACGTGAACTTTGTTAGTAATTAATAAATGCCCTAAATTTACTGAAAATTCGTCACTTTTATATATCAACTTCAAAACCATTACCCACATTTATTACATACTCACCAATCTAAGTAAAGTAAAGTAAAGTAATTATTATAATTACTTTACTTTACTTTACTTTACTTGTACATTTACCTACCTATGATAAATAAAAAGAAGCTCTTTAACTTTATAAAGAAGAACAAAGAAACAAAACATTATAAAGAAAGTATACTTGGAAAATTATGACATCTTATTATATATATATATAATAAAATAATTATACTCATAGTAATTGACTGTACGTAGACAAAATCGATAAAACACAACCCTAACTAGGACTTTACCGGACTTCTTCGCAGTTGGTTATCTATAAGCGCACAGTGCGGAACATACCGTTTTTATTTAAATTTCGAACACAAAAACTACCACTAAAACAATAACCTTCGCGTGTCGATATTTTTTTTTCACGACACGGTCGTGTGATATACTGACAAAGAAGTTTTTTCTTTGACGCGGTGCATTTATTTTTTAATTTTTACCGTCGAGGTGTTTTTTATGTGCATTATTATTTGCATTGGACAGCTGTCAGAACGGAATAAAATCCTACGCGTTTCTGAATTGAAATTGACGCGTTCAATTTAAAAACAATTAAAACGAACTGTGAATTGGGAATAATGGGTTGGGTTTGATGAAATCTAGTGGAAAAATATTTTGGGTTTGTGTTATGAGCATTTTTGAAGGTATATTTCTTTTGGCGCGCTGTGAAATCAGATGAGAATGTTTTTTCCGAAACAATCATAAATTGCGCGCGCAGATCTAATAAGTCTATCATTTAGTCAGTCCCTTTTCTATTATACCTACTATTTATTGAATTAAAGTGTTATTTATTTAAAATGTTAAATTTAGATCATGATGTGCGACATTTATTTGAATTAGTAACAAAAACGATATAACAAAGTACCTACAGGTATTTTTTTTTAGTTTTATGTTAAGTTAGCGCTTGACTATTATCGCATCAGTAGTATCCATAGTTTAAGATATCTAAACACTAACTATACCGTCAGAGTGAAACCTATTTTGCTTACTGTAAAGCTCAAATTCATTCAAACCTTTATCTTGCGGAATCCTTGCCAGCGATCTTGGCGGAAGGTTTGTTAAATAAAAATCAGTAGTACAGAAGACTCGTTTCAAAAATGAGATCCCGCTGGGAATCAAACTCAGGACTTTTTATTTTTGAACTAGACACAGGAAAAGCATACTTTATTGTTCAGATTTAGGTATTATCCGCAGATTTTACCTCTTGGTTAAAACGTTGTAGGTATTTTCCAATAAATTATCCAAACTGTTAATGAGGTAACTAGGAAAAGAACCCTAATAACTATAGTTCCTGTCGTTATTATCGACTTGCGTCGTAATTAAGTATTTTATAATATATACTTTACTTGTTGTTTGTGTTACTAAGGCCAAACTTTGTAAAAGGAACTTTGTCTCTGTAGTACAGTGATCGACAGAGTTTGAGCATTCTTAGGGTTATATCGATAGCGCAGCCTTAATAAAAAATAAAAAGGTTTTATGTTGATGTGTGAATACAAAATAAATAATTTTACGATTTAGTTTTGCTAACAAACTAAACGTACTAAATATAAAAGAGTGTGTTTTAGGTTTTCGTTTTTTACGCAGCAAGGTATCGACTAGAGCACTAAAAAGCAAACCTACGCTCGACTTCGATGCTATCTATGGTGTCCGTTGAAGCTTGAGTTACTAAGGCTACATAAATGGGAAGGTAAACGGTCAATAACGAAAACCCTATGAACCATATCGGTGTACGGGAACTGAGTATCCCATCGCACGTGTTCCCATTGATCCCGCTCATGGGAAAGCGTTTAACGAGGGTGATATATTGCTGAGAGATAACTACCTATCCCGGTGTGCATCGATAGGGCCGTTTGGTGTATTGTAAAATTATAGGTATCGCTGATTAATAAATGATTGTTTAAATAGAAGCTAAAGCGATGGGTAACTATGTCCCTATGATGTAATAGTGTATTGTGGGCTTTTTTTGGCAGAGTTTCTGGCCCTCTGGGTTTGTTTACTTGTTAGGTAATTTTAGTTAGAAATTTTTTTTGGAAACAATCCTTTCCCTTACTTACTTAGGGTAATTTTCCTCTTACCCTTATGGGTAAAAGTATCTAAAAAGTGAATGTCACAGGATAATTGGAAATCGCGAGTGTTTGATAAAAACCAAGGATATCATTTGGAGAGTAAGAAAGCATTGTCTTGTGTATGCTGCCAAAAACTAAAGTTATGTTGTTTTTTGGGTAATTAATACTTATTTAATACCTAGCTCGGTAGATTTCAGATTGCATAATACACCTTTAGTTACGCCTTAGGTTCTATAATCGCTCATAGCATGTTCCACTCTCTTGCCACAGGTCCTCTCATTCAAAAGTAAGATATGAGAGAGAAGTTTGCAGCAATAAGGTCGCCTTTGCATGCCTACATTTTAAATTTATTTCTTATTCTTGTTATTTTTGTATCATCTGTATTATTTAAGGTTTTGCGTGTAATATAGTGTTTCTTCTTCTTTTTCCCCTCTTGCAAACTTCCTTTGTTTTTCGTACAAAATAAATGTTTTCCTAATCCTGCAACGTTATAAAACCCCCACATCACTTAGCTCATTCAGTTTTCACTAAAAGGCGACAAGGTCCAAAACCGTAAAGGAATCATCGATAAAAATATAATTTCATTTGGCTTCCCCCTTGGGAACGTAAATTGGACCGTTTGGATATTGGGTAATTATGGATATCGCTACTAAATGATTGTTTAAAATTCAAATAAAAGTGAACGCTATGGGAACTCTCGTTCATTGTAACCATACGTTGCTTACAGATGTGCGTTAATTGTTTAGCGTTGTGGAATTATCATCAATTATTATTGGACAAGGGTGTTTGCAGTTCTCAGTTATGTTTGATTATGGAATATGGTGGATTATCCGAAATAGCTTTTATCCTGTCCCATTAAAAAAACTTCTCTACCGTTATCAACTGTTAGTCTTCATACAGAACACATAATTTTAAAGCTAATTTTGTATGGATATGAAAGGTCGCCACCGGTTGCGAACTATCAGAAAACTTCAGAATAGGGCGGCAGAGTGTCGGTAGTTATTACTCTTGTAGTATATTTTCAAGACGCCAAGGAGGTTTACAAAATTCTGGTCACTTATGATTTTCAAAAAGTAACATAAATATGAAGTAAATACGTATGTATGTACACTTATTGTTATTATAGATAGAAAAAAATATAAGTACATATTTGTGACATTTTCCAAATCATTAATGGGCAGACAGTTTGGGGATCGCAGAAGACGGCGGTAGTAGAACAGCGACATACTTAATATGAATTTAACACTAGTTTTACCTCTTGCAACGTTTCTACGAAAGCAAAAGTTATAGGGCACTTTCACTAGTCCTCCGACAGGAATATAATGGTATATTTTAAGGCCGTATAAAAAGAGGTTCCCATAGAAAAACGCTAAGACACCGGGAAGCCAACGTCCGGAACAGAAACGATCAGCTGTTTTTTGTACTGCAAATGAGCCTCTGACTATGTGGGTGAAGGTATTTTAGGGTTTGAGTCACTTTACGTATCTATTTAAATAAAAATGTAAGTAATTATCTTACGGAAACAATATTGAATAAAATATTTATAAACCATTTACCTAATTATTAAAAAAAAAAAAAAAAACAAAATTTTAACCACGATACGTTCTGCATATTTGTGTATTTTTTCGCAACAATGTGAATGTTTCAAATATTAAAACACTGCGGATTGGAAAACTTGTAAGTAAGGAAAATTAGCCTTTAAAAGATCTTGAACGTGTTTTTGTCGCAAACTGTCTCCTGATATCAAGACAAGACTTTTTTTTCTAATACGAAAACAAACTATCGGGTCGCCCAGTGGCGTTCGCTTCTTACATGCACAAAAGCACTGCATACCCAATATTGTTCCTATAACTCGTTCATGAGTAGGATACTTATGCTTTACACCTTCCCTGGTGGAAACCAAAAGTAAAAAAAAAAAATAGGATTTAAGCGGCCCATGGTTGCCTTAAAACATATTTAAGAACGTGCTCAAGAGTCATACTACTATGGGTAACGCAATAAAACCACATCCGAATTGCCCATCGGTTCATGCGCCAAGATTACAGACGGACAATGGTTTCCAAACTAATACTCATTTTAATCAGAGGTTATTAAAAATACCGTTCTGACCGACATAAATATAATCCGACTACTAGTGTAGTTAAGTATTACGGTACTTAATTTCGGTTTCCCAAAACGGTTACAATACATTTGCGTTTATCTCACTCGTTGCCACGATGGCATGCCACTTTCTTCTGTACATTTGTGTTCCATTCCATTCAAACGTTAGAAAGTGCGTAAGCGTGAAACCAAGCGTCTGCCTTTTTTTTAAATTTCACTTCTAAATTCTTATTTCGCAAACTTTAGTATATCGAATTCTACATGTTTTGACCCCTGTCTTAGTGTACTGCACTGTGCACAGTATGTCTCAGTAGGGAGAAATACTTAAATTTCTGCGTCACAAAAGTGCAAGACAAGTATGACTTTCGGAATCAAAACTGGACGTAGTTTAGAAGGCATTTGGGTCATTGTAGCTAATAAAAAATACTTGCTTCATATGTGCTTTGGTTCCAGTCATACGACAGTACCAACATACTATCTGCATTTGAAAAATTACTATGCTTTTCGACATAAGAAGTAATCGGATCTGTAAACTATCACGTCAATGCCTTGCCTCGTTTCTGCGTGAAAAAAACATAAATGAGACCATTTAAATAAGAGCTAATTGCATTGCTGGTGTTTTGAAAGATGCAGAGTCAAAATTAATTTTCATAATCATTGTATGATTGTCCAGAAACTGTGCTAGAAGCAAGCAACTTAATTTAGTTATTTCAGATACTTCAAGGACACGAATTGGTACGGTACCGTAGACTCAGATTCGCCCTTCGCTTTATCTGGAACAAGCCCTCCGACGTTCTTAGGATCGTAAATAATGTATGAGGAAGGAACACCGGGAATCCAGTTTCTAGGTATTTAACCAGACCCTGTGAATGGTCACTTTTTATCCCTCTAAGTTGGCAGTTCGTTAGGATCGCTGAACCATATCCTACGTGCTGTTTCCTTAGGGTAGCTACGCACGTGAACCCCGTGAGAAAGGCAACAAGGTACATTGCATTTGTAATGTCATTTTACACTTGTTCAATTGTATTTCTGCACTTTGCAGTAACAAGTGCGAGCATTTACGTGCTATTTTAATTGTGATGACCTTTCCGGTTATGTGTAACTTGCAGGATATTCGATGCCGTTTTTTTTTATTGCGCATGTTAGCCCTTGACTGCAATCTCACCTGATAGCAGTCATAGTGGGCTAACCTGTGAGGGGTATGGCAGTTATAAGGCAGATTGGACGGCCGATTGGCGCAGTGCGCAGTGACCCTGCTTTCTGAGTACGAGGCCGAGGGTTCGATTCCCACAACTGAAAAATGTTTGTGTGATGAACAATTATGTTTTTCTTATTAATATAAGTATTTATGTATATTATTCATAAAGTTATCTTAGTACCGATAACACAAGCAACGATTACTTTGGGGACTAGGTGGCGATGTGTGTATTGATGTGATTTATTTATTTATTATAATAAGCTTTAGGTTTCTACTATTCTCTAAATCGATTAGCGGCACGTCTTTGTCAATAGGGCGGTAACTAGCAACGGCCTTATAGCATCCAACCAGACCAGAGAATATGCAGCAATTATTAATTCTCAAATTTCCCGAACCCGGGACCTCCCAATTATCACCACAGCGCGTACCACTGTGCCAGGGAGGTCGTCAAACTGCAGAAACCGTTTACTTTCTTAGGCTGATATTAAGTCCTTTGTAGTTTGTTATTAAATTATATATTTTTTAAGTTACCTTGAGAATTATTACTTTATTATATTTATTAATATTCATAACTACAATATCAATTTTATGAACTTTAAATAGTCCCTATTAGACTGATACAAAAGGCAATACATATATTAATATCGTCATCGGCGGGAGAAGAGCCGTAACTTAGTGGAAATTGCTCAGATTGACAGTGAGTCTTAGGTTCAAATCCTCCGAAACTTTTACATGCATTTCAAAATTTATAAAACTTTTATGAGATACCTTAAGTACATAAATATTAAAAAATTAAATTGCTATCGTGATAACCGTGGTTAGAAATCGATCTGTGTTTAAACAATAACAAACAGATGATGCAGCATACCCTCCGGTCACCCGATACAGAATGTTAGTTAGGGGTGTTGTAGGGGTATTTTAGGGGTGCTATTAATATTGTGCGCGCGGGGGCTGGCAGATGCCACCGACGACCGTTACTATTCCCCTATCTGTGAAATTTTGAAATTCGAACACGTGTGTTGACAGCATTTTTTTTTCTTATCACCCACATCGTAATGATTTCGCGATCGTGTTTCGGATGCAATAAAACCTTTTTGTTTTACAGAAATCCTATTGCGAACATATCGATCCTGTTATGCGAAAAGTGTACCTATTAATTTTATTTTTATTGTTTTCTCCGAAGAGTCGAAATGAAGCTTTTAAAAAAGGTTCTTTATGTAAAAGTATTTGATTACAGTTTAGATAAATAACTAACTAAAAATTAACTCATTTGTTAGAAAAGCAGATGTGTTGACAATTGAAATTATTGAGAAAATTTAGTTGTATGTAATTTCAAATTACACACTTGTGCTTTGTCGTTTTACACTAATCTATAAACTATACTAAATTAAAAGGTACCTGTCAAATAACTCTTTTGTTGAGCAGAAGTTAATTTTACATAATTATAATTTTTTGGTTAAGCAGAAGATTAAGAATTGTTATTTTAGTTTAGCTTAGAGATTTGTGTATACAATTACTCAACTAAATATAATCTTATGGCCACAAGCACCATACAGTCATAGTATAATCGTTTTACGTAGATCGAATACCGGTTAGTTTTAGTTTTCACCTATGAATGTAGACACAAATGAAATTATCTAATTCTTATTACTATAGTGTCACAGGAAATTAATATAGTTAAGTATGGGTTGGGGTAGAAATGACAGTTAAAAAATCAATATAACCGTTGGAGTCAGTGTCCGCGAGGGTGAACTAACAAAGGGTGCGCACGCGCCGGTTCGCATTACGAAAATTACAATGAAAACGAGATTTACGATTCACGAATGAAATGCATTAACTTGCTGCAATAAAATTGATTGAAGCTTCCACTGTACACGTATCGTATTTGATCACCGTCGATTGTACCTACGGCAGATGGTTGAAATACATCTAACGTAAGGTTATTTTCATCTCTGCACTGAGTTGTCAGATAAAACTTATTTTGTAACCATGTGGAGTTCTATATGCTAATATAAAAAAATCTAACATATATAAGTTAGACTTTTTTTTGTATATATTACAGACTGCAAAAAAATTGGTATTCACTCTGCAAAAACTTTAAACTAGTTTTTTTCTTTTTTTTTTGACGTAATATAATATAATATATCCTATAATTCTTTGGTCAAAAATATCAAAAGCGACATTGAGAGACGCGGTGCGGTCGTGTTTTTATTTCAACTAACCATTCTTTAATATTAATAAAATAAAATCTTTTATCTACCAAGTCAAATAAATCTCAAATATTATTAATAAATCTGAAGCAATCACTCAATTGAGAACTTTATTTGGCTACAGATAATAATTATTGAACATAAAGTAACGTTTTTATGATTTATTAACAAAAAAACAAATTAAATCAACATGGTTAGAAATAGACAGCTGAAATCCAATAAAACCGTACCGTGTTATTACATGCAGATGTAAGTTGGAGAGTTTGTGAAGGGCCGCAGTTTAGTTTGATTGTCTGAAACTGACCAAGCGTACGGACAAGGCAGGGGGTCTAAGAAACAAACCCGGTCACCCAATTTCTAAGATCCCTTCTAAACTTCTAATAGTTTTCGTAATTACACCTCTACTAGTGTCGTTGAACTTTGGAGTGTTTTGAATTTTTTTCGCCGTAAGTGGACGCAACTGCGGGATATCGGATATTGTATGCAATTGGAGTTATTTTTGAAATGCTACAATTGCATGTGAAATCTAAGTCGTTTCTAAGTAGCGCGGTCAAGTTACATTTGATTGTAGGTATATGTAGGTACGTAATGTATGATATTTTAAATTCAAAATCTCTTTATATTTGAGAACCGTCTCACAGTGAATAGTTATGACTATTTTACTGCTTTACTGACAACACACAGCTCAGTGGTAACTTATTTTTTTTTAAAAAAAAAAGCAAATCTAAAGTGCTTTTTTGTCGCGCCTTTAATAAGATACTATTCATTGATTCTCTAGTTTATATTGGGTGCAATTTCGGTTAATAGCTTTGTAGTAATTGAATAAAACTCCTTTTTTTAAGGCTCAGTACTTCTTAGTTCTTCTATTTAGTCATTTATTTTTTGGTGCTTTCATAAGTTATGTGCGTTTTAGGTAATTCAAATATCACTTGCTTCAACGGTGAAGGAAAAAATCGCGAGGAAACCCGCATGCCTCAGAGTTCGACATAATGTTCTTAAAGGCGTGTGGCGTAGAGTTAAAAACGTAGGACTTTGCGATCCTAGATCTAAATGGGATCCTAGCGAAGTTTTACTACCATATACGAAGTTGTAGACACTTGACCCACATAAGTTGTTTGTTTTGACATATTATTACGCAGCGCCCTCCCACATATGCTCCATTTTAGATTGGACATGTGCGAACATACGCTAGATATTAATAAAACACAACGTAAACATTTGCGCAACTCCTCTAGCTAACAGTGCGTAATTGCTTTAATTATCTTACAATCTACCGCAGTATCACTACATTAGTTATTTTGTTATTCATATCTGATAACAATAAGTTTGCACTTGGAAAACTACGCTGACTTCAGTAGGTGACTAGTTAGTAACTAAAATATCAAATACAGTTAAATGATGGTTTGTAATCAGTTAAATAAATAATGTTTAATTACCTAAATACTACTAAACAATATAACTACAAGGAGAATATAAAAGAGTAAACGCAGCGTCCATCGTGTTTCTACTACCATTTACTGGGATCACCAACTCTTTAGTCCAATTTAGATTTATATCGATGAGTTTAGTAGAATGTTATTGAAATGCTATTGATGATGATCCTAAATACTAAATAGTTAAAAACTTCGATTTATGTTAATTGTATATTCATATACGGAGTTATTTATCAACCTAAATAACTTTTACGTTACCATAATGCCTAATTAAAAGAGAAAAAAAATAACTAACAAAATACCTAAGAGTACACAAACACTTCACTTAAATCGTTTTTTTATCCCAAAACCGTTGAACTGGATACTTTAGTGTTTAAACGAATTAAAACTTTCGTTAAGGGACCAAAGGGAAAAAAACTGGCCCTTTTATAAATTTAAAACGTATTATATGTTATACAATCCTAAAATAACATTACTTGTTATTAATTAATTAATGTTCAAAAAAAACATTCTAATAAGCAGCTTAACAAATTTTTTGCGCATCGACCCTTTTGATGCTTGCGCAAAAATGTTCATTAAAAATTAACTAAGAAAGGAGGTGTTAAAAATCTTAATTTTTAATAAGTAGTTACTTAATTACCAAAAAGGGTTTGGATCTTTATGAGGTTTTTGACACCTCGGTGGACAAAAAACACGTCCGGCTTTTTTGCTATCACCAAGTTAGGGGCGGTTGAATGCCAAGGAAGTTAGGACAAAAGGTGTGAAGGAGAAAATGAAAACAATGGTATAGTTATAAAGACCCAAACCTTGGAGTTTAGGAGGAAAATAGTACTAATTTTGGAATAAGGAAAACCAGTCCATGCTAAACTCCTTAAAATGGTATAAATGTAACGTAATTTTTTTTTTTTAAGTTTTAAGTTTTTTTTACTCCATTCAAGTTAGCCCTTGACTGCAATCTTAACTGGTGGTAAGTGATGATGCAGTCTAAGGTTGTAGCGCTAACTTGTTTGGGAGTATGGCAGTTATATTAAACCCTATATTATATACAAGGTTAGATCTTATATATTATCTTTAAGATTTTTTTATTTTTTATTTTACGCAGGTTAAACTGCAGTGCACAGTTAGTATAACTATTAGGTTTGATCAACGTATAGTATATTGATAAGTTTGGGTTTGATAGTTTATCAGATTATATTTAGCTTCTGTCGAAGACTAAACTGACACCACGATTATCCCGGAGGTGTCATTATGATATCGGTCATTTGATGGTCATTTTATTAACAGAGGGTCAGAGTTGCAGTGTCAAATAACGATGGATGACCGGGCAGTTGACACCCGTCTATAAAATTAGTAATCGTCTAGTATTCGGTTACATAATGGATTATTTAAAATTAGGTCTTATCACTTATGTATATATTAGTTGATTAAAATTACTAAATGCTATTTTCCAACTAGAATTATTGAATGGCCAATTTTTGTAAGGGTAGACTATGAGAAACAAAGAAAGTTAAATAATCGTCAACACTTTTATCTAACATACCAAACAAGGTACCGTATATTTTTTGGGTTATGAATATTAATATGCCATTGGTGTACCTAAAAAAAATTACTGCACTAAAATAAAATAAATACACCTACTCTTTTCTATAAGTTGGAACTCTTTTTGTACCATCTAAAATCTAAAATGCAGTAATTTTTTTTGAGTTTCTATACCTACCTATACCTATAGATTTTAAAGCAAGAGTCAGTAAACTTTTGTGGCAAAAATAAAAAAATATCTACCAATTACGAATGCCAACCAAGCATTAATTTATAAGCTATTACATAAAACAACGCTTCATAAACAATGGTTTCATTTAATACTTTCTAGATGATTTAATTCCTTCCGAGGCGAGGTAGGTACCTATTAGCTTCCGCGGAAAAAAATATATGAAATCCATCAAAAGGTAGAATAAATGTACCTATTACTTACTTTCGCAGTAAATCTCATTGCAAGCTATTATAAATACAGTGTCTGTTTTATAAATAAAATACACCTCACATTAAGTAAGATATCTATAATTAATATAAATAAAACATCTACTGATAAGTACCTAAGTGTGATCTTAACATGTTTAATTATGCTTTCCTTTATGAACTACCTAGATAAGGTAGTTCATACCTACCCAGTGAACCAAAAAAACAGATTTTCAATAGGGTTTCCTAAAAACACTTCTCAATTTAAAACACGAAAAGTACTGAGATAACTTCAAGATACAAAATTGCATTTTTTGAATTTGTAGGAAAGTTTGCTCACCTAATTAGGTTTTTAAAAAAAAACTTTGTATTTATTTAAGATACGTATGCATAGGAGTTTTTTTTTTGGTTTAATTTTTACTTGTTATTACCGCACTAGGGTTTGTTTTCATTGTTTTTTGACCGAATCTGTGTAACTTAAAGAAAATCGGTAGATATAAAATGTCGTGAAAAAATAGAATAATTTAAGTTACAAATTTAGATAAGGTTAAATTTAAGTAAAAATTATATTAAGACAGCGTTTAATTATACACCTACTCCTACATAAGTTTCGCTAGCAAATTTTTCTATGACAAAACGGACCGAAACAACCTACCGACGCCAAAGATTCGCGAGCCCTGATGTAAATCACTTTAAATGGCAGGATGCCTTGTAATAATATTAATAATGACATCTGTCGTACTAATGCAAAAATACATAATCATGTTTACACATTAAATACGATATTTTCTATCATTAAATACGCCAACATAAACAGTTCCTTGTTTCATGTCAAACTTTATAAGACCTATTTTAAACAACGTCCGTAATACAATCGGGTGTCAGAATATATTGGTCACCAGTGAGGCGAGTTCACGCATTTCAGTGGGACAAATTTCGCCACTGTGAAAAGAACGCGAGGGTATATCTAAGAGTTAAATCTTTAATACAAAAAAGGAACACTAACCTGTTATTCTCTTTTGCGTTTTGCTGTTTTCTGGACTCGATGCTTTAGATTCTTGTTTGGGTGCGCTCGGTTTTGGCGTTGTCATTGTGATGGGTGACCTTCTTAAAGCCGCAGGGATTGATGTGGCCGGCACAAGTTGCCACGCAAACCTTTGAGCTCCTGGTAGTGGAGTTTCATTCGCGAAATCGAAGCCCCATCTTTGGCTGTCCAATTCCAACTGCCTCGCCAGCTCCCGCTCGACAAATCGCCTGTTTTCTTCTCTATCCGTACACCCAAACAAGTTTCTCCTCACGCCTTCTAATGTGGTCACTCCTCGTACACTTAAAGACCTCGAGTCCAGTACTGTGGTGGCCTGGAGGCCAGGCGCCCTCACACTTAATGCTGACATCTTCGTTTCGACAGTTCCCGAACTAGAACGCACTCCCCGACCGCATCCGCGCAACCTAAAGAACAATAACTCAAGTTTTTAACACGCACAAACCAGTGTTTGTCTCATTACGAACCAAAAAGAATTGATTGTAAACAACGCGAATACGACGCGACGCGCAAACGACGTAATACGTCCACCCAGAAACAGAGCGAATGGCCGACTAAAGAATGAACGCGGTTGCGTGAGCGGCGTTCACCTTCGCTGCGTACGCCGCAGCGTCGCTTTTGCCTGCGAGCATGTTTTGCGTCGCTTGACACAGTGTGGCGCTACTATCGGATGTTTTCCTTAAATTGACGGATTATCTCTAACCAAGTTCTACGCATTACTTTGTATTTATTATTATAATTACAACATTTATTTTACTAACATTCAAAACAAATACCTCCCTACATCCTAAGTTTATGAAAAAATATTATTTTAATAATTTTTTTTTTAATGCATTCTACTTCATTCAATTAAATCTTATAAAATAATATTTTTATTATGTACCTTAGTTCTGAAACTTGATGGACCCACGCAATAGTGAATATAGGGAAAATAGACCTTAAAATAAATACAAAGCAATTAATAATAAATAAAATAAAACATGATGCTGTCGCCGCACTATTAATCCGATTGCATCCGAATAAAACTCTGCTTGCAATTTCGCGATGGTTTTAGGCAAAGTAGAATAATCAGGTACCTATTAGCAATTATTAAAAAATATCAATTTAATACGTTTATGTGGTTGAAAATTGTTTTAAAATTAACAAAGGGCAACCGGCAAGCAATTATATTCATTAAAAAAAAACAGTTTCCGTTCGGTTGAATTAACTTGAAATAAATTAATTTTTTAGACAACTTTGTACTGAATATTAGAAAGTTGTAGATATATTCTTTTTATGCCTAAGTTCCCTTAATAACGGGATATAACATACGTTTCGAATATCAGGCGGAGCCGCAGCAAAGTGTTTAGTTAAAACTATAAAGATCATTAAAGAACAATGAAATCAAGTGAAGTTTCAATTATGCAAAGAATATCATCATCATGAAAGTGAATCATTGTGTATTTATCAATATTTAATGAATTGGTAACCAAATGTTGCCATAATAAATTAACTTACCTGAAGCTTAAACCTAAATATAGAATAGTTTAATTTATTTTTATATGTGCAGGCATCAAGGATTCTACATACTTACCTCAAATAAAAACATATTGATGAGTAATTAATTAATTATCTAAAAAAAATTTAAGCATCGAATTAAATGTTTTACACTCAAATAAAATGTATAAAATGCCATATGCATTATATTATGTAAACAGAAAATTTAAAAGTTACCAAACCCTAATAATAATGGAATTAAGAAAAAAAATTTATGTTGTCTCTCTGCACTCAATCCTACATCGAAATACTGTACAGAAATATAAAATCTTTCTAATTATACAAATAAAACACTTTTTATCATCAATACACTATCAATTTTTATTTAACCTTAAAAAGTGGAAAGTTTATTTAATTTGGATAATGGCAACTCCAATGCAGAGCTTGTTTACGAAGAACGAAGACGTGTCTAGTTACGTGTGCAGCATACTTTAAAGCTTCTTATCAGAAATACTGTTGTCCCTATCACACTTGCGCTTGGCCGCATAGCATAAAAGGGGACAGAGCATATATTAATAGCACACAACGTCGCCGCCATTTTGCCGAACGAAGACTAGAATTTTAGAATACGATTGGAACCTGATTTATTAAAACACATTGGTAATAACAAAACAGTAATGTAAAAATTATGCCTTAACATATTTATTTTAACCAAAACTTTGAAATATTTTTCGTTATAACACAGCGTCATTTCGGATTTAGTAAAATGGAGTAAAATTGCGAAACTGTTATTCAATAGCATGAAGACATCTTGTGTACGATTTATTAAAATGCAAAATGGTCGTTATAATTTCGGATAAACAATACAAATGCACTTACCTGGTTAGTTTTACAACGATATTTCACGGAAAATCTTCAATTTAACGTCGGGGTTCACTGCACTGGCGTACTAATTTTCGAGATATGACAAAGACGCGATGGCGAGAGCGCGGGCTTAGCGCTGATTGGTCCAAAAGGGCGGCCATTGTTTTCATTGGCCGGAAGATTTTAGGCGCCAAATTTCGGTTGGTCGAGGAGCCGGATGGCGGGAAATAAATGAGACTTTCCGGTGCGCTCGAGTTTTGTTACGGAAAATTGTGTTTGGCGCGTTTAGGTTTATGCTTGTTTACTTTTATTTCGGTAAACACTTTCAAGAGCGTATGTGTAGGTGTTTAAATGTCGAGTATTTAAAGAATTTGCTTGTTTATGAGCGATTTGGGAGTAATTTGTAGAATGTTTCCAACTGGGTAGTTTTTCCACATTTATAATTCTCAATTGGGAAAAACTACGGCGTATTTTAAGTCCGTTTGTCTACCTCTTTTTATAACAGTTTTTTAAATATAGTTAAATTTAAATAAATGGTTTAATTGTTTAGGTTTACCCTTTGTAGTAATTTATTTATGCTTTTTGGTAAGTACTTATGTTAGTTTTGCCGGTGTACTAAAAAATCATTTGGGGGTTACAGTTTGTTTGTTTACCTACCATTTTTAAAATTTTCTTCAATGTTTTCATTCTACCCATAAGTTTTTAATGTGCAATATCTAATGCGGCGAGTCAGCCAGGCTGATGGCGTGGCGACGCACAGGGTGCGTTAAATCGTGCTTTACTTTCGTAGAATTTTTATATAAAGAGTTTTATCATGCATAATTACCATCCTTTCGTGCGTAATTTAACTTCTAAACAAAATAGTTTTGGCGTTTCTTCTTATACCTATTCTTTCTGTTTTTTCTTGGTCTTCCTTTGGATATTTCTGTTATGTGACATCCACCTGTCACACTTCGATTTTAAGGCTGTCTGGTTCCAGGTAGCTCTCCCATCTTAAACATGTATTATGACATTGTTCTTATGAAATTCCAGAGTCAGGAATGGTTTATTGGTGTGAAAACTTCTTTACGTGCGTCAAGCACTTTTGGTGGACAAAAGGCGTGAAACTTTCGTCATATAAAGGCAGCCTAATCCTAGCGATAGGGCAGCCTTTATATATTTTTGTTTTAACCATATTGTTTTCATTCTTTATGTGCAATAAAGACTTTGTCTATTGATCGCCTACCTAGATTGGTTGTCACAGCATCAACGGTGGTTTGGGCAGTGCGGTAGCATCTCCAGAGGTCAAATTCAAATTAAAATTCAAAACTTCTTTATTTATGTAGGCCTATCACAGGCACTTATGAAGCGTTCATACATAATTGTAAAGGGATGGTGATAACTTCGTCACATAACTACGAATGGTTAGTGGTGCGTGCCTGGAAGCGAACTCGGTCTCCTCGAAAGGGATACCGAAAGCCTAACAACTAAGCTATGGCCGCTACTTTGATCACAATACTTCAATTACGAAGCTGTACACTGAACTACCTGTCATTGCCAATATCAACAGATAAGACGAGTAAATCATTTAAACGACCTCAGTTTTTTGTACCTATCTACTTATTTGAAGAAGCTGAACAAACAAAATACGCATGCAAGATCGAAATCATGTAGGTATATTATATTTCATATCCCTCCATACTAGAATTATTGTAATATTTTAGAATACCTAATTTTATGCAAGAGACATTTTATATCTTTTCGCTAAGTTAGTCTTGTTATCACAAGAATCTAGATTTGATTATTGGAGCAGCTTGGAATGTTTAAGCTGAAATTTTATCTGTTTTATGAAAGCATACGTTGGCCCAGCCGTGGGCTATTCACAGGCTTTTTATAGTAAGAATTGTCGCCCAAACAGATGGCCTACCTGATGGTAAGTGGGAAACCATAAACTACCAACTGATAAACACTTCGCAAATTTTTGTATTTATCAACTTTAGGCATAGGTGATATGCCTCATGAACAGCCTTATATGAGAAAGCAAAATTTTGGTATAACAGTCAAACCTGAGACCTCTTAGTTGCATAACGATCACCACATTTCCACTCCGCTTCTGCAACTAATAAAACTGAACCGTTAGTGCCTTTTTGACATATTTATAACGGAAGTCAGTGCAAAGTTTGCGGTTGACAAAAACGTGTTTCCGTTCGCCGCAGATGGTTTGTGTTGCACAGATGAAAAAATATTTCTCTCTCTGCAGGTGCAGATGACAAGAAGTGGTGATAGCCTAGTGGTTAAAGTCTCGGCCTTCTTTGTGACCGAGATCGATCCCCGGCGCGAATTTCTAACTCTAACACTTGCTTCAACGGTGAAGGAAAACATCGTGAGGAAACCTGCAACCCTGAGAGTCCTTATATCGTTGTGAAAGGCGTGTGGAGTCCACCAATCCGAACTAGGCCAGCGTGGTGGACTACGGCCTTAACCACTTCTCATTGTGGGAGGAGACAGAGAGAGGAAAGTATTCATTGACATACCTGGCCCAAGTACACATAGACATCGCCCATAAGCAGAACAACATTTTGGAAACGAGACGTCCTGCAAACGCCCCTTGTCCATAAACCTGAGGCGTAGGTGTGAAGCCTCGGCCTTCTTTTCTATGTGACCGAGATGGATCCCCGACGCGAATTTCTAACTTCATCACTTGCCTGCAATTACACCGGATACCACGCCCTTCAGACTGGAACACAGCTATGCTTCTTGGCGACAGGAATAAGGTCATGACTGACATGAGCATTCAGTTTGGACATGGACACAGGACAGCACTTTGTAGCAAATACTTGCGATGTCTTGCATGCTTTGCAAATTGGTTTTGTCGTGATTATAGATCAGATCGTGTACGGAATAGCACTGTATTGCAGAGAATGGGTAAGGTTCCAGAGGTACTCTTAACAATTAAAAAAAGAAAGTAGAATATTTTGGTCATGTGATGCGGAACACCAAAAAGTATGAACTTCTTCAGCTTATCGTACAAGGTAAAGTGGCAGGCAGAAGAAGGCCTGGCCGAAGAAGAATATCATGGCTCAAAAATCTACGACAAAGGTTTGGAAAGAGCACCAAATCATTATTTAGAGCAGCGGTGTCCAAGGTAGAGATAGCCCTAATGATGCCAACCTTCGTAAGGAGACGGCACCCTAAGAAGAAGTGATTATAGATATTGAAGAAATTGTAGATATTATTTATTGTATGGATAAATTAATATGCTACTTTTGATTTAATATTAATTCTATGCTACTTTTGATATTTGTAACAGGGTGATTCAGGGTGATTTCTTGTGTTGTATATTAATTGAGTTTATATTGACGGCCGATTGGCGCAGTCGGCAGCGACCCTGCTTTCTGAGTCCAAGGCCGTGGGTTCGATTCCCACAACTGGACAATATTTGGGTGTCTATCTATATATTATAAGTATTTATGTACCTATATTATTCATAAAAAATATTTATCAGTTATCTTAGTACCCATAACACAAGCAACGATTACTTTGGGACAAGATGGCGATGTGTGTAGTGTCGTAGTATATATATATTTTTGTTTATCAAAAAAAGTGTTGCCATATGTGGCATACGACATTTTTTCCTCACGCGTCTTAAGCCTAGCATTTCACGCACGCCTGCGGATGAGTGATGAGTGATCTAAAACACATTTCCAGTTTACAGTTAACACAAAAACTAAGCCGTCACCTGGCTAACGGATGCGCGTTTCCGATTTAATTGAGCTACGAGTATTTTTAACTGTAACTTAGGGATTATTGTACTAGAAGAAGAAGAAAAATACATTGCACACAAACATCATAATTATACATAAAACAAATGATATATTTAAAAAAATGTATAGTATAATAGTAATATAAGCATAGTAAGTACGGAGTTTCTTCTAAATTGTGATGGCAGAACAGAATACAGTTGTCATAACTTGTATTCCTCTTTCCGGGGGTGTCGTACGAGGCGACTAAGAAAAGGCAGCAGCCTCCTCTGTACTACTACTACCTGCGATCATATGTTTTTCAGTATCTGGGTGTTAATCTGTATATTATAAGTGTTTATGTATATTATTTATAAAAATATTCATCTGTTATCTTAGTACCCATAACACAAGCTACGCTTAATTTGGGGCTAGATGTGTGTATTGTCGTAGTATATTTATTTATTTTATTTATATCCAGCGTGGTGATTATGTGTCACCCAATGGGAGAGTTTCGCAGCATTGGAATGCTATTGTCTATTGATGAGTAACTTGTGTTTCCAGCACTTTTTTTTTAATTCACTAGCTGTAGCTCGTGACTTCGTCCGCATTTTATTTATTGATTGATTTTATTTATTTGTTTTATGTCGATCTCCGGAGGGAAGCGATAGTGATAGCTCAGTGGGTAGGAGCTCGATGTCGCTTTCGGGGGGCCGAGTTAGAATCCGCACTTCTAACTTTTGTTAGTTATGTGCGTTTTTAAGTAATTAAAATATCACTTGCTTCAACGGTAAAGGAAAACAGTGAGGAAACCTGCATGTCTGAGAGTTGTAAATAATGTTCTCGAAGATGTGTGGAGTCCACCTATCCGCACTGGGCCAGCGTGGTGGACTACGGCCTTAACCCCTTCTCATTGTGGGAGGAGACCCGTGCTC
This sequence comes from Pararge aegeria, assembly GCF_905163445.1. Classification (NCBI taxonomy): domain Eukaryota; kingdom Metazoa; phylum Arthropoda; class Insecta; order Lepidoptera; family Nymphalidae; genus Pararge; species Pararge aegeria. The sequence continues at coordinate 16,452,349 of NC_053186.1, forward strand.
TGTAGTGGGCCGGTACTGGGTTTATGTGATGATAATAATGATGCTGTATTTCCTGTGGGTTTTGAATTTGATGAAAGGACGCAATATATATATAATAGAATGTCGACGAAAATAAATTCTAGCACGAGGTAGCTTTAAACTAACAAAATTAGTTCTAGGAAATAGAAAGTATCTGTAAAATTTGCGTAAATATTCTTAATGGTTTTCTAGCACTCACTAAGTGTTTGTTTCTTTTGTCTTTTAAAAATGAATAATTCAAGTCTGCAAAGTCTGTAATTATTTTTTATCGCCTTGACAACAGTCAGTTAGCTGCGGGTAGGGGCATGTTATTCGACCTAGAAAATGGCTTTATCTCACCTTCTCACAGCACACGTAATAATATAATTGTGTAATTACCGTCTGTTACAGCTTTTATGTAATGGTCTTATCTTGAAAATTACTTCGGAAGTGAGCTTACAGTGGCTAGGCGTTCTGTTGATATCCCAGAATTAAGAAAATGCAGAACCCGTTAACCCCATTAAGGTTACCTGGCAGAGGTACCTAGTAATAAGTCGGCTTTTACTTTTAATTTTTTTTTTTAAGTTTATTTTTAATTTCTCCTTTACTACGCAATAAAGATGTTTAAATAAATAAAAACCCTCGTTCAGCCATTATTGCATGCAATGCATTGTGTCCAAAACCAGTGTTAACGACCTGTGAACTTTTTTTTTTAATACTGGATAGACTTGCGCTTGGCAACTATCATGCCTCATCCAAAGCAATGATGCGGTCTCAGTTGTGGCGCGCTTGCCTAGAATATGCCTACGCACTCTTGCCTTGAAAGGATTCAAGTTTGTCTGAATCGGCTTTAGCCGGAAGAGCATGAAAAGCGCTTCGTGCGTGTTGCCTGTATTTTTTTTTTTTTTTTTTTTTTGTGTTCCTTCCTATTTTCCTCCGACATGGCGGTCGGAGACTGTTCTAGGTCGGTACTTACAATTTCACTCAGTTATTGTATTTGCTCTGTTTTGTGTATTTTCATAGACATTAAGGTGCAGATTTGTCATTCGGTGTACATTCTTATCTAGCATGCTGATTATACGTATATACTACTTTTACATGACATTAAATTACCTACACATTAGTCTTACTTATTTTATAGTGCTACAAGCTAATAATATTTAACCATATATATATATATTTTTTTTTTTTCCTTTTTTTTTTTTCTTTTACAGTTGTATTTTTTTTATTATTCTGTTCAGTATTTTTTTTTTTTTTTTTTTTTTTTTTTTTTTTTTCCTCGATGATATCTTTCAAAGATATACCATATATAACAAAATTTTATTTTCTAAGTACTCATAAATATTATGACTTATTCCAATATTTACCCGTTCATGTTTATAGTTAAGTGTTACTTTGATATACAGTTGGTGTACATTTATTATGTACCCTCTGCAATCCAGTTTCATAACGTTTTGCTTAGTCTAATTTACTATGTGCTGTCCACACAGTAGCTAGAGCTCTTACATTTACACATTTTTGTTTATTTTTTTTTTTTTTTTTTGGGTCTAGACTATTTAATTGTTGCAATATTATTGCAATATGCACTATTGCAATCCTCTTTGTATTTTTAGTTTGTACTTATAAATTGAAAATTAAGATAAAAAACAAAATAAAATAAAAAAATTAAAATAAATTTTGTCTTAAAATTTGTATACTTGTAGCTACCTGTTATCTATTTATCCGTATCTATTTAATATTTATTAATATTAAGGTAATCAGTTCACGTTTTATTTTCTTTTATTATCTTTTCTGCAATTGTTACGCCAAATTCCAAAAAACTTTGTCTTTTTTCTACATTTTTCATGATCTCCTTTAAGTTTTCAGGTGTTACTTTTATTCCTATCTCTATCTCTAGGTCTTGTCTTTCCCTGCCGAACCTCGGACAATCTGTTAGCAGGTGAATGATATCTTCGTTAGCATTTGGATCGCATTTACAACTTGGACTGTCTTTACACTTAAATTTGTGAAGGTAAAAGCCAAAACCTCCATGCCCTGTTAAGATTTGCACTGCAGTTGAGGTTGGTTGGATCTTCCGAATTATTTTATATGCTTCTCTAACGTCAGGCAAAAATATTTTTGTCGTTCCACCTGTTGTTCCTGATGTATACCGATCCTGCCACTGGTCCAATGAGTTTTGTCGTATCATGCGTTTGACATATGATAGTGGACATTCTTGATAATCAGCTAGAGTTCTTTTGTGTAGAGCAGCTGTCTTCGCGAGTTCGTCAGCTCTTTCATTTCCTGCTATACCTACGTGGGCCTTGATCCAAAACATTCGTATGTCCTTTCCTTGGTTTCGAATTTGCTCTATGTTCTTTTTTATCGCGAACCCTAGAGGGTGCGACGATTTCGGATTTTGGAGCAGTTCCAGGGAGGATCGGGAGTCACTGAAGATACATGTTTGCCTTTCTTTCCCCTCTCGTACCAATTCTACGGCCTTCCACAGGGCGAATAATTCCGCTTGGTATACTGTGCAATATCTTTCCAGCTTAAATTTTATTGCACGACGTTCCTCTCCTTCCCTCCATACTGAAATGGCTGCTCCTACCTTCCCTTCAATTTTACTACCGTCTGTAAATATGAGCTGGCCTTTTAGTTGATACTTTTCTACGGTTGCAGGTTCTAGGTCTTCAAGGCAGGAAAAACCAATCTCAATGTCTCGGGCTGGATGCTCCGCGGTCATAAAACTCACTCGTCGTTCGAGTTCCCTGTCATCTGGCAAGCAGAGAATTGGTCGTCCTCTTTTTGCTTCGTACAAGTCAGCGTGTTCATGTACTCGAAGATCTAAGGGAATGAGCCCAGCCAAAAGTAGTGCTGAATGTAGTGACACTGTTCTGTATGATTTACAGATTTTTTGGGCAAAGCCTCTTTGAATCGTGTTTAGGTGCTTTTGCACTCCTATCTTTTTTACAGCTGGTGCCCATACACTTGCTGCATACAGGATGATAGGCTCTATTACTGAAACATACATTGTCCGTGTTACTTCTGAGTTTAGCCCCCAGGATACTTTTGCTGCCCTACTTAATTGTTTGTAAATGTTTAGGACTTTTTTAGAGTTATTAGAAATATGTTTTTTGAACGTTAATTTTGAGTCTAAGGTAAGGCCTAATATTTTAATTTCGTTTACTAATTCTATTGTACTTCCTGCCATCATTAAGCATGGGTTGTCATAGTTTAGTTTTTTGGTTAACACCATAGCGTTAGTTTTATGTGCCGCAAATTTAAGCTTGTTTTTGTTTCCCCAGGTGTTGATAAAATTAAGTGTGTCGTTTGCTTTTGTTTGTATATTTTCTGAAGTTTTTGAGAAGAAAACAAGGACAACGTCGTCTGCGAATGCTTGGAAATATACTCGTTGCTCATCTAGTGCATCCAGCAAAGGATCTAGCAGAAGATTCCAGAATATTGGGCCTGCGATTGATCCCTGAACACATCCTTTTGTAGTCGCTTTAGTACACGTTTCTCCAGCATACCTTACTTGTACGTTTCTATTTTCGAGGTAGCTATTTACCAAATTTCTTAGATTTCGTGGGCAATTTTTCTTTATCAGTTGAAGTTTTATGGCCGGCCACCAAGCATTGTCAAATGCGCCTTCTATATCTAACGACACCATTGTTACCAAATTTTTCTCTTTGATTTTGTCTCTTATGTAGTTAACTAAATCGTATAGGGCATCCTCAGTAGAACGCTGGGGGACAAAGCCGTATTGCCTCGGATTTAGTTTAGGTACTAAATACCATTTTAATCTCGATACGAGCATTTTTTCAAGGATTTTTCCTAGGACAGACAAAAGTCCAATTGGTCTATACGACTTGGGGTGGTTATAGTTCGTCTTTCCGGGCTTTCTAAGCACTATGACAGTTGCTATTTTCCATTGATCTGGGAAGTAGGCTAGTTCCAGACATTTATTGGAGATCCCTAGGAACACTTCCGGTTTGTGGTTAATAGCAACAGTACATATATCCGATGTGAATCCGTCTGGTCCTGGTGCCTTCTTTGGGCTAAAACTTTTTAAAGCATTTTCCAACTCGACAGCGGTAAACAGTGGGTCGTTAACACCTTCTTCATTAGCTTCTGTTGTATTTACATATGCCCTTATTTGTGCTTGTTCAGGCGAATCGTTCTGATTTGTGTCCTCTTGAAAGAATGTTTCCGTTAGTATCTGCACTGACTGTAAAGGGCTCAGTGTTATGCCGTTTTCTATCATGGGTTTGTCATCTGATATTTTGTTAGTTGTTTTTAACACTCTGTATATTCCATCCCATATTGTTTCCCTATCTTGTTTCGTGCAAAATGATTTCCAGCTCTGTGTTTTAGCAATTTGGGCTTGCTTTTCGTATTTATCTTTCGCTTCCAAGTACTTTTGTATAACATAGGGTCGTCTAGTCGGAGCGGCATTTTTGATTCTTCTCTTTTTTTTTGTCATATCCTGTTTTAAGTTCTGTAATTCTTCTGACCACCAGGGAAGTGTAAATCTGAACTTGGATATTGTTTCTGGGATTGCTTTCACACATGCATTTTCGATACATAAGATATATTTACCAATTATCTGTTTCAGTTCATCTTGTTCAATTATATTTTCAAGTCTTGTTATGTTAACTTCATTAAGTTGCTTCTCTAACTCATCTTTAAAAATTAACCATTTTGCCTTTTGTGTATTGTATTTTCGTGTCGTATTCTTAATATTCATTTTTTGTTTTTCTAATTTAATTTTGAATGTGATCCCGTTATGGTCTGAGCTGGTGAGCCCTTTGTCTACTTCCCAATTCTCTACTTTATCCAACAAGTTAGTACTACAGGTCGTTATTTTGTTGCCTGTATTTCAACCACATTAGGATGCCACACGGCGTCTAATAGTTCTAATAGTATGAAAAATCTAGTTAGAAGACGTTGTGAAGTTTAGCAGTAACATCATTCATAACTTATAACAGTCCACTGTAGGACTAAAGTCCTCTCACGACACTACTTAGATGGTAGTACTAACATAGGACATTGCTGCCCGCGTCCGTTATATTCCCTTGGTACGGCACGTTTTATTGAAGTATATAAAAACACGTTAAAGATATGTTATTTAATATAGATTTCGATATTGTTATGTATGTTTAGTTTTTTGTGCCACAAAAATCGCGTGTCTAATCTCACTCGATCATTAATCGATTAGGTACGAGTACATGTTGGACTCTGATTCTTTTTATAGTGCGCACAATTAAAAAAATCCAAACTCCGAGGATGTGTGTCCAATTAAAAGTATACCAGAGCGTGTCCGTGCAGGCAGGCAATCAACTTACGGGATGCTTCTAAAGGAATGTGTTATAGCTTTGTCCGTGCCAAATCACCGTGTAATCTGTGACCTGAGGATGCTCACACATTTTGTGATACAAGATGAGAGAGGTTCGCTTCAACAGACTTAAAAAAGGCAATTTGAATTTGTCGTTTTTAACTTGCTTTAGGCGGTTCTACTTGGGGTATTTAAAAGCTTTTTTATTCCACTTCAAGTTGGCTCTTGTCTGTAATCCTGTTGGTAAGTCATGATGCAGTCCAAGATAGTATATTAAACTCGTAACCTTAATCGGTTTCTACGCGACATCCTTATGGAACGTTGAATCGCTTAGCGGCACGTCTTCGTCGTGGGATCGTAAGTAGCAACGGCTGAAGCCATACAAGACCAGAGAAATATAAATTCCCAAATTTCCCGATGAACCCGCGACCATCTATTCAAAACACACTCGCAGCGCTCAACACTACGATTGTAAAAAGATAGTAAAAATCCAAATTCTAGTGAATTTTAATGAAAGAATGAACCTTCACCTAAACCTTATTTTTTCACAGAATATGTGTTCCTACTGGCGCTTTAAAAATTAATAAAAGGCGGAAATTAAATCCCTATAGTGTTTTTTCTTTCTCTTTATTAAGCACAAACATAAATCAGGATACAAAAGGTGACAACCTCGAACAGAAAACGAACGAGGCCCGAGGATGTGTCCAAAATTTATCTGACCCGCTGCGCTATCACCGCGTCCAGCCAACAGACAGGAATTATATAGTGGGTCAATTTCATCTCACAAATCACAAAATCTCAGGAAATCACTACACGTATGCCAAAGTCGCGTGGAACTAGTTATTTTTTTCCAGATTTCTACTAGAACAAGTCAGTAAAAAAAAAAAACTAGTGAAGGCAAGTGAGTTATGGACGATTTTTTTTATTATTGTAAAGGTCTCGCGGTGGTTGGCGTGTATCCTACTCAGAATCCACTTCCCTTTTGTGGTCAACGTTCACCCTTTATTTTTGAGGTGAATTTTGGCAGCTGTTTGGTACGTTCCGAGCGGCAGTCCAGAAAATTTGTTAGATTTTGGTCAATTTTCTCGTTTAGTGAATACGCTGATTCATAAAATATCCTTCTTTTTTAAAAGTAATGACGGATCAAGCAGTAGTTGGAAATTGATAATATTGACATAGTATTTTTAAAAATCAAACTTGCTGACCCGCGCAACATCGTCTGCATCAAATCGGTTACTATCTGTGTTAATATCTTAAAAAAACTAAGAACCTAATTGCAGCGCCACCTATAAAACTTGACCCGGTAGGTCCAGTTTTATTTCCAAACTATATAATAAGCGGCCGGGTGTCCCTCTGCATTTTTCTTGCTTTTAGCATTTCTATACCCTTCGTAACTTCTAAACATAGGTCTAATTTAAATAATTTAAAGAATAATTTGCAGGTAGATAATCAATTTTAATTATAAAACTATTTATTTGGATAAGGATTAATATCATGTACCCATGTTTTGATTGACAATACTTAGAGATACAGCCTCCCGGACTTTTTTTATAGGTAATAATGATTACTTTAAACATTTACAGTACATTATTTTTATATATTATCTATCATTTTCGCGGCGTACGCCAGGAAAGCTCCTAGTCGGTGTGACATCTTTAACAAGCATCGTTATATTACAGCCAATTTAGAGAAAACCATAATAAAATACACTAAAACCTTGTCACTTTTCAGGTCTATCCAAGCCTATCCAAAAACCACATCAATCTAAAACGCGGATTGCGCGGATTTTGAAAGACAATTGCGGTAAAATAGAGATGCTATCCTGTTGGAGCTGATTGCGTTTCCGGGATAAAAAATAGCCTTTGAGCTATTCAAGACTATATTGTATGTCTCTGCCAAATTTTAGCCAAATCGGTTCTTTCGTTGTGGCGTTAAAGCGTAACAAACATCCATACATACATACATCCATACATACATACATCCATTCTCACAAACTTCTCGCATTTATAATATTTAATAAAATAGTATAGTAGGACGGTACGCATGCATTCGTTGTCTGCGACTACTGCCTTGCGACTTACTAGTATCTGTGAAGAGTTATGTCCTTTATCTTCGACAATACTTATCAGATCTTCATTAAAATAAGCCAATACATGCTTGATAGTATACACTTTCAAATAAAAAAATAATTATGATAATCGTTTAAAATTGGTTAAAACTTTCATCCCATTTCTGGAGGAAACTTTTCGTTTATCAAAAATTTCAATCGTGAGGACGGTTTTAAATTAGCAAGTGTGTGGAACCCAGTGTTAGAATTATGCAAACCAAGAGAGCATCGTACAGCTTCTCGAGTTAAAAGTGACGTTGTCAGTGTAGTGTGTCGAAATGTTCGTGAAATACCGACAAAAAGAACACGAAAGCGGGGAGTCAGATTCTGCCCGTGACATCCAACTTGACATCTCGTGCCTACGCAGTCCCGTCGTGACCACGATCCATGCAACTGGGCCGAAATATCGACAAATTCAAAATATTATCGTGGTATGTACCCGTTGATCTATGCTTAAGAAATATAATAATAAATAATAAATAAATATACTACGACAATACACACATCGCCACCTAGCCCCAAAGTAAGCGTAGCTTGTGTTATGGGTACTAAGATGACTGATGAATATTTTTATGAATTATATATACATAAATACTTAGAAAATACATATTATAAACACCCAGACACTGAAAAACACTTAATGCTCATCACACAAACATTTTCCAGTTGTGGGAATCGAACCCACGGCCTTGGACTCAGAAAGCAGGTTCGCTGCCCACTGCGCCAGTCGGCCGTCAAATGTTGATTAACCACGAAAATCTTAGTTTAAAATCTTTAACAATAAAGACAATTATTATAAATCTATCATTTTTTTTTTTTTTTTTTTTTTTTTAAATTCTTAACAATGCTTAAAAATAAAATAAAAAACACTATTAAAAATTTATAAAAAAAACATCCACCCTCCGCTTGCGGGGCTTTTGAATGCCCAAGCAACCGGCGGTCAGGGCTCCAGAGTGAGGAACCTCCTCACAATACGCGCCGTTTCAAGGACTACCTTCTGTATTCGACCCTTGATCCAACAACCAAGCGAAAGCTTCTTAAGAATCTTAAGATGTTGGTCGAAGCTTTTCGCGAGAACAATAACTGTCGAGTCAACATTCCACTTTGCGTTAATCTCGTGAGCAAGTATTTAGATACTTTTTTCTTTTCAGCTTTCACCAGATTATCGTCATGTGGAATAGTAATGTCAATCAATTATTATTATTATTATAGTTATGGGATAGGTGTGTACAAGTAAAGCCTAATGTAGCTGTAATCACACCGTTAACTACGCCCTTCAGACCTGAGCAAAGCTATCCCGGAACACAGCAACGCTGCTTGGGCCACAGGTGTGTAGCTGTTAAGCCTCAAGTGACTATAATTGCACCGTTAACTACGCCCTTCAGATCTGAACATAGCAATGCTCCACAGCTATGGCATAGGTGTGTAGCTGAATGATGTTACTCATGTGCCTGAAATTACGCCAGCAACCACTCATAGCATTAATATAATTCAAAGACGCATAGTAATCATAATAATACGCGAATTAAATGTACGTGTAAGCAGTTTGTTTTTAACGGTCACTGAACTGATAATGAGTATTTGACCTAATTTGTTCAGAAAATACTCGCAAATTTTAACATATTTGCTGTAGGTATGTTACATAATTTTGTTGTTAGGTTCTGCTGATATTTATTTAACCATTATTAAACGCCTCGTTTATTTAATACTTACCTGGGGTTTACGAGGTTGCTCGGCACGATAAAAAACCTAATAATAAATAAATAAATAAATAAATATACTACGACAATACACACATCGCCATCTAGCCCCAAAGTAAGCGTAGCTTGTGTTATGAGTACTAAGATGGCTGATGAATATTTTTATGAATAGGATACATAAAAACTTAAAATATACATATAAACACCCAGACACTGAAAGACATTCATGTTCATCACACAAACATTTTCCAGTTGTGGAATGTAACCCACTGCCTTGGACACAGAAAGCAGGGTCGCTGCCCACTGCGCCAATCGGCCGTCAATCATGGTTCTGGGAGAACTCCTCAACCATTTCACACCCTGGCCTCGGGAAAAGCAATATCTTGTGAAGGGTTATGAGCAGTTGACATTTGGCTCCTATAACTTAGATCATTGCAAAACTACCCACTAAAAAGCGTGAAATGCATCTTTTTAACTTTGCATCTTTTCTTCGTTTTCAATTCGTCGGAATCTTTTTCTTTTATATATGTTACCCGATTACTCGAAGACGCCTGAAATTATAATCGGTAAAAAATAGTACACGACTGAATCGCAATTCCTGTCATATTTTAGCTACTCATTACTAAAGATTCCTTGGCTGTGTTTTAGCAACTTTCTTAGCAACAGTACCCATCGTAACTTTTTTTGGCCTTACGCAATACTCTTAGGAAAGCACTCCTCACGTCAAGCGTGGTTTTACTGAGCCCAAGGCTACGCTAACATTTCAAACGTATTAATTGCTCACGGGTGATTGAATAGGGTTTTTGGAGGTGCTCCAAAAGGTTAGACACGCGCAAGTGCTGACATTAGGTTCGACCTTTTTCGTAATAGGGTTGTCATCTATGAGAAAATACATTTAATCGGTATAAAATAATGTGAATTGTTTCAAGTGCCCCCTTAACTTATGCGAACGATTGGGAGTAAAACATACCTGACCAACGCGCAGTTCCAAAAACAGTTTGATGATTTTAATTTTTAAGAGACTCAACTAAGTCGGTGCAGATTTGAACATTTATTTAGAAGTGAATAGTCAAGTTAACTTATTTGAAGGAATGGGAAAAAATTCGCTACTACAAAACGTTTAGTATTTTTTTTTATTTGCATTTGTTTGATTTTTAACATGTTGGTATGGAGGATATTATGACAGTTGTTCTAACTTCTTTAGATGTTTATGTATTCTTTAGATGTTCTAATTTACTTATTTAGATGGTGATAACAAAAAAATACCTGGCTAAATTAGTTGTGGGCTCTTGTTAGACCAGGGCGCGTTTGGTAACCTCCTAGCTTTAGGCTTAAGTTGGCGAACGAATTTATCAACAAAAAAAAGGTCCTAGAAATGATTCAAAGAGATATTCTGACAGCCCTAAGAAAGGGTAAGCGGCCCATCGTAGTTTAAAAGAGATTTTAAGGGTAAAAAGTTGATCCATTAGCGATGCGTGATATAAATAGTCACAGTTTTGTTCTTGTAGCAATTATTTAATTGTTATTAATTTCTTGATGGCTGTTAAGCATGGGCGTTTTAAACGTTAGATTATTCCTAATCCAAAACATTGTTTAATAATAATAGGATTCAAAAGCAAACACATTTCCCTCTTTGAACCAAATGTTAAATTACACTATTGTATACTTAGATCTTGCACTGACTACGGCTTAGAGGCTGTTAGTTGAGGAGTTTTATCCTCCACACCAAAATTTACTTAACAACTAGAGGGCATACATTCCCAAGGTGAATTCTCTTTGAATTGCTAACCTTTGGGCTAAGTAAGCAAATTGTTAATTGCTTAAGTTATTATCGCACATAACTCTGCAAAATGTGCGTGCCGTGGATCGAACTCGGTACTCCGGTAAAGGAAGCGGAAGCCTTACCCACTGGGCTATCGCAATGCGGGTTCCCGGGCTCCTATTATTTAAGGCACAAAGCTGCTTTCCAATAGTCTTGAGCTATTTCTGTACTGCGTCCTTTTACTTTGATTTTTACGTTCACTTTTTCATGTAAGCACGTTGACGACAAATTCACTTTCATTATAAACAAATCTTCACTTTTTATAATAATTCATAAAAGGTAAAAGAAATGTAATTTGTGGTACAGAAGAAAAAGGTATACGCTATTTTGGCCCAGTCTAGTAATCGTACAGTTGGCCTCATCTTAGTGCCACATATACCATCCGAATACAAATACTGGTGTCTATTTTACACTAACAAATGTATTTTTAACAAGAGGAGAAGTACACGATTCATCGCATTATTTATACTAACTTTTTCGTCCAAAAAGCTCTTTTATTCGTACGAACATTATTGGGGATCTTTATTTACGAATAAAATTAAATGTTGCTCAATTGATTGCTTTTTTTATTGCTGTAAAAGAAATATCACTTTTTGCATATTATTTTCGTTAGATATTAATTTCATAATTCTTAGTCTAATAAAGTGCTACTGCTGGACAGAAATCCTATTTATTTTTACTTATTTATTTGAATCTTTATACGTACACCACTATGAAGTTAGGAAAATAAAAGAATAATAGAAATACAAAGACGGAAGTAGAATACAAAAGCCGGCCTTATCGCTGAGAATCGATCTCTGCCAGGCAACCTTAATCATCTCTCTTATAGAAGTAAAGAAATTAGTGTATTGACAATAAATAGTGGAACAAATAATGAATAGATTGTATTGACTGTACAGATTGTTAATCTATGGTCTCAGACACATTAAAGTTATTGCTCTTATTATGATTTCATCACACTGACCTACTCAACAACTTTTTTAGTTTTTACCTATCATAGACAATTGGCTTGGTAGATGCAGGTCTTCGAGCGGGACTAATGACGGATTCAAGCGAGAGTGAGGTTGATTTTTGTTTTTTTTTAAGATTTCTTCTTATCATTAACACCGAAGGACGATGGAAATGTATGTCAGATAAATGTATACCTCAGTACTAAGTCATTTTATTTTTTAACTACTAGACTGAGCTCTTTTGGATTGTTATTTATTTTATTATTTATTTATTGTTCTGTTATGACTTATGAGGTGCTTGGCAATATTAATTAAAGTACCTATATAATTTATTTCACATATTGTATGCATTACTTATTAGTATGATACTTATGGAAATATAGTATATATTTATTTCTTATCTATAATAAATATGCCTATTTGTATTATATACAACTTGTAACGGAGTTACGAAATACTGTTGAAGTATGCATAAGTATATGTCATAACCCTGTAAAAATATGAAATCAAAAGATATTCCCCATATTTTTCTACGCTTCGGAGACACGAATACTGAGGGAGACTGAGAAGAACATAAAAGATGCTGTTGCTATGTGGTGCTGGAGTAGATTTTTGGGAGTGACCCGGAACATGTTCCGTACGAATAAATCACCACAAACTCAGCATCAAACAGCGTTTATCTTGTGCAGTTCAAGCGCGAATTCTCAGTTTCTTCGGTCACGTGTCCAGGCGTATGACGTGTCCATTACGCCGTGAGCGTCTTTTGGTTCAAGGAAAAGTACAAGGTACCAGAGCACGCGGTAGATGAGGTGGACGGAGCAAGTGAAGGCTGCAATCGAGTCTCTACATGAATGCGCAAGAAAAGCAACAAGGGAAGAGTGGCGACGGTGATAGAGTGTAGAGCGAGCCACAACACGCAAATGACGACCTCGATCAGTCTGTCAAGACTGTAACGACTATTCAGTATCTATATATATAATATTGTATGTTTAATATTTAATAATAATAATAATAATAATAATAATATTTGTTTATTGTTCAATAAAACATAGGTACAATTTACATTACACAATACCTATTGTGCAGAACAATAGGTATAACTTATATTAATGTTAAAATTAACACGGATATACAGAAAACAACTGTCCCTAAGCTAGGTATAAACCTATGTTATAGGCAAAAACCTGTGTTATAGGAATATATATACATACATATATTCTTATTTGATTCTTCTTTTAATAATGTTGATAGATTTAAGATAGTATTACTATAGTAAGTAGGAATTAGTGTAAGAATATGTATATTTTTTGCATACCGTCTAAGGCGGATTGTTTGTTCTTATATTTTATCTACCAACAATGTAAAACCAATCAGCAAATAAACGAATTGAATTGAATTGTTTATTTTTATGCATCACCTACCTCTCTTCTTTAGCTGTGTTTTACGCCAATGGTTGACTGGAAGAGATCGCTATGTAGCGATAAGGCCGCCAAATTGTATTGTATACTTTTGGTTAAATTTTTGTTTACAATTTTTCTATATGTTTATGTGGTGTACAATAAAAGAGTATTCATTCATTGAAGAAGGAGATGCAGTTTTAAGATAATATAATATATTATTTTGGTACGTGGCCTGTACCCGCGACGCGAAACATAAAGAGCTTAGTGGTCATTTCACAAAGTGGTGTATGCGAGGAGGCAATAAGCAATAGTGCGCGCACAGCGTAGCGACGGTGACAGGTGCCAATCTTGTGCGTGCGCGCAGGACGAGGGCACACGGGGGGATATCCTGTGGCACCTTCGCGCTCACAACTGCCTCGGTGGCTAGCTTGTTTAATGGATGATGTGGGCCTGGGTTCGAATCCCTTGTTATAGGTATTGAGTTTTTTTTGTAATAATAATTGACGGACCAAGCAGAAGACCACATGATGGTAAGTGGAAAACAATCGTCTTTAAACAGTGTTACACTTCACAAAGCATTGGATAGAAGCAGGCGTTTCTTTGCGGAAATCCATAATTTATTTTGAAAATTGAGAAATTGTTGACTTTACAATGAACAATGAGGATGCTCCGGTTTCGGAGCGGAACGTGCGTAGAGGGTACATTGCCGAGGATCTGTTTGGTACTCCACACCAAACAGATCCTCGGCAATGTACCCTCTACGGATTGAAGAAATTATAAATTACACCATACATATTCTCCTGCTGTTCGCGGAGTATAGCAAATTAAGCTTAAAGGTTGCCTGTAAGAGATTGCTTGCAGCAATAAGGCCGCCTTTGCATGTCTGCATTGTGTACTGTATACTCCTTACGGTTTCTTTTCCTGTATGTTATACGCTAATTACACCGTCAACATTGCCCTTCAGATCGGAACACAGCATTGCAACAATGCTGCTTGGCTGCCGAAATAAGTCAAAGTCAAAGTCAAATATTTCTTTATTCAAATAAGCACATAGATGGCACTTTTGATGCGTACATAACATGTAAAATGTGACATAGCAGTGAGTTGATGGCGATAAATAAATTCGACAACTCAAAACTAAAGCTACGAGGGTACCAAACGCGCCCTGGTCTAAGACGAAGCCCACAACAAACTTAGCCGGTTGTTATTTTTTTTTCGTTATCACCATCTCACATTGTCATTTAAAAACTATTAAAGAAGCTACCTGGCTAGAGCAATATAAGCATGGTAATAGTATACTACTACTATATTATATACTACTACGACAATACACACATCGCCATCTTGCCCCAAAGTAAGCGTAGCTTGTGTTATGGTTACCAAGATAGCTGATGAATATTTTTTTTATGAATATAATACACATAAACACTTATAATATACAGATAAACACCCAGACACTGAAAAACATTCCCGTTCATCACACAAACATTTTCCAGTTGTGGGAATCGAACCCACGGCCTTGGACTCAGAAAGCAGAGTTGGTGCCCACTGCGCCACTCGGCCGTCGGATAGTACTTTCCCTTTGCTCTACTAACTACAGTTTTCTTATAAGGAGGCTTCGGCCGTGGTTAGTTACCACCCTGCCGACAAAGACGTACCGCTAAGCTCTTCAGCGTTCCGTTGCGATGCGTGTAACCATAGAGGTGTATGTTTAATATAATTATCCCTAATAGGTTAGGACACTTCTATCTTAGACCGCATCATGGCTTATCACCAGGTGAGATCAAGGGCTATCTTATCATCACCATCTTCATCACTTCAACTGCTGCTGGACATCGGTATTTTTAGGCACATGGCGATTTTTGACGAAATAATATTGAATCCATACGAATAATTTAAACCCTCGTAGTTTTAGTTTCAGCAAATGTTATCACCATTACTCACAATCGTAACTATTATTATTATACTTAAATACCAAAGTTTGTTTTGAATGAATGAATGTATACGCCTTTATTGTACACCACATACATTTATAGCAAAAATTGTAAATAAAAAAAATATTTTTGTGTTTTATTGTTTAAATAACTAAGCAGCCGATCGAATGGACTTTTGATATCATAGGCTTCTTTTTATCCGTGGAATACAACAATGGTTCCGGATTCGTAAAAACCCGTAAAAAGCGGTCTAGTTTTGAATAAATGAATAAAAAAATTGTGTGCAACAGAAATGGCAGCAGTGTGTCCCGATGTATAGTACAAATAAGTTCACGCGTCACAAACTCCTGCAGTGATTGCGGAGGATGTCAGCCATTAAGGACCCCTCGGGTGCCCGTGTTCGATAAGTGAAGCGACGTTTGCAGGTACGAGCTACCGGCACGTAGGTGTACTCGAAAACGGTTGCTCAAATCAAATCAAAAAATCTTTATTCAAAAGTCTATCATGGCACCTGTTTATTATTCTAAATAAAGCATTTTAATTTTTCGCGTGTTCATTTGAAAAAACTTTGCTTTTGAATAAGACACCGACCATAAACACAGAACAGTGCATTATGCTCTGCCTATATCCTTTGAACTTTGTCTATGCCAAAACAGAGACGTTTAGTTTCTTTGTTAGGAGGTGACTTGGTGCAAAAGTTTGAATGTTCCTGTAAACCAACTGTTGTAATTTAACGATTTTTCAGGACTAAAAGTAGCCCATGTTACTCTCCGTTCTTTCAACTAACTCTGTGCCAAAAATCAAGTAGATTGATTGTTTTGTAAGGACGTGAAAGAAGGACGATATTTGGTGTAAAAGAACGAGTGTTTTTGTAAACATAACCCTTTAAGAATTTTATGTTTTACAAGGATGAAAAGTACCCTATGTTACTCTTCGTTCTCTCCACTAACTCTGTGCCAAAAATCCATCAGTGGATGGGTTGATTAGTTACGGCGTGAAGGAAGGACAAACAAACAAAGATACGTATTTAAGTGTCATAATAATAGGTAGGATTGTCAGGTGATGGTGATAACTACATTTGTCGAAACTAAAACTACGAGGGTTCCACACACATGCTTTAGCCGAGGTTTGGCCTTTCATGAGTCGTCCTTAGGTAGACGATCCCTTTGCCTCTTGCCTGCCCTAGGTCTCAAACGCATTACTGGTCTAAAAGTTACTGAGTAGTTCTACTTTTGGACCAGTAAGAGTGAAAGGGGTTTTATTTGTTTCCATTTTTAAATCGATCGAGGAAACTAATTGTTTTCCGGGGATTGTAAATAAGGTAACTTTGTCGTGACTCGTAACGTCGTGTCAGTTGGCAGTTTTTTTTTTATTAAGTTAATAATTCGCCTTGGTCCATGAAGCCAGAAGCGTAGATGTGAAATACACATGTGCCCGTAAATATACCGACAACCAAGCCCTTCAGATCGGAACACAGAATTGCGAAAATGCTGCTTAGCGGCAGAAATACTCGTAGGTATGGTGGTGGTATTTCCAACTGTAACTCTGTCCCAAAAAGCTCTATTACTAAAAGAGAGCTGGCAAGAATCTCAGCAATTGCTCTTTTCCAACATCAACGAAGTAAAGGAAAGTAAAACCTTTAAGTACAATTTACAAACCCGTTCCCAGTATCCAGGCTAATGACAATAGGAATGTGTGCCACCGACAAATAAAAGAAGTTGCTCTATACTCTCCTATTATATTATTTTCTTCGTGACCGTGGATAATTGTAAAAAAGCGTAATCATCTGTGTCCCCGACATTACCTTGATGTGTCGCGTCATCTTCACTTTCCCTGTCGGCGGGTAAAAGTGTAAAAGTGAGAAAAGAAGTGAAATGATTTACGAGTATGATACACTTGATGCCTATCTTTTATAATGAGAATAGTTTAATGCCAATTATAATTGAGAAGTGAATCAATGCCAATTAACTCATTTCTCAATTATACCATGAAGTTTACGTAATGAAATGAAAATGGGAACAACACAATTTTTGTGTGTAATGAAATGAAAATTGAAATAATTAATGAAAATACACAATTTTTCGAGTTAAATGTTGTGAAATTTTGCTCTTTAATAATTAGATGAATATAATAATATATAAATAAATATAGTACGACAATACTCTTACGCCATCTAGCCCCAAAGTACGCGTAGCTTGTATTATGGGTACTAAGATTTCTGAACAATATAGATAAATACTTAGAATATACATAGAAACACCAACTGAAAAACATTCATGCTCTTCAAACATTTTCCAGTAGTGGGAATCGAACCCACGGCCTCGTACTCAGAAAGCAGGGTCGCTGCAAACTGCGCCAATCGGCCGTCACATGAGATTAGGGCAGAGGGCGTTGTAATCATATCTCGTGTGATATTTATCAAAATGTTAAAAATTCACACTTATAATCGAAATTAGTTCATCTGTGCTTGATTGTGTTGCGTTTAATATAAAGAAAAGTTTGATTAATTATTTTAAATTCAGAAGAAATACTTTATTGCATACAAACATCAAAAAATACATAAAATAAAGAATAAACAAAAAAACCTAAACAAAAAAAAACTCAAGACTATTTTAGCAACAACTAGTCTGTAAGATTTTTAAGAATTCTTAGACTTTGTTAAGAATCAGACAGCTATTTCTAAAAGGGGTTTGTTCGTTTGTATAAGATACCCTAAAAGCAAAATTTCCCTCTATTATCAAAAAAAAAAAACTATACCACCGATCCAATTTTTCGGTAGTCTGAACACTTTGAACGAGATGTGGTTTCCAAATTATTTTTTCATTACTCCGAAGGACTTATGTGGTCAAAGGATTCACGATGTCCATCCTTTTTTGTACCATCCAACCCCAATTTCGAGTACCACGTATCCTAATTTCCTTCGTGGTTTTTGTACCATTTTTTGCCGGCAAGATGCATTAAAACTCGAACAAGTAAGTGTGATGTGGACGCACGGTCATCGTCACATCGTCGCTTTTGTTAATTTTTTTAAGTTATTTTGTTTTTTACCCCCGAAGAGGTTTTATAAGTTTATTGGGGCCGTGTGTGTGTGTGTGTCTGTCGGTAGCATCGTATTTCCAGAACGGATGAAAATATATTCTATGTATGATGAAAATCGGTTGCACAAAATGGCGAATTGCATACTTTTTCCAACTCCCACAAAATTGGTATCAAATTAAAGAGTTTGACTTGTAGAATACTATAAACACTATAGCAAATTTCAAACCCAAGATAGCCACCACTACAAAATGGCAAATAACATAATTTTTTCACGGCTCTCAATATTGGTATCAAACGAAACGGCTTGACTATTAGAATAATGTACTGAATACTGATATTGAAAGTTAAGGGTTTTTTTAATGTTTAATTTGTATATTGGTAATTAAAATATTATTCAAAGAAATCTATTTATCTAACACTTTTATGTTTTCAGGTTTCATATTGGTACCTATATATAAAAAAACCTTTAAACCTTTTTTTTCTGTTCTGCTAAATATGCCGGTTTGTGTACATGTAAACACAGTGGTATTTTTACCGTTGAACATAAATTAGGTCAGTGGTTTTTGCGTGATAAAAAATTCATTAAAAAAAATCATATTTCATTTAGTATCATTATTCATTCAGTAGGCCTGACTGACTTTACAATGAAAAGTTATGTAAATATATAACTTAACAATTATTCATTGTTAAGTCAACATCTCCTGATGATACTTTCTTTGGTTTTGGAGCGAAACGTACGATCTTCGGAAATGTACCCTGCCGAAGATCTGTTTGGTGTGGAGTATAAGGATTGAAGAAATTAAGTATAAATTACACCATACTTAGTCTCCTGCTTTTCACGGACTATTGCAAATTAAGCTTAATTTTCATGCAATTCTAAATGAAAATTCATACAGTGTTCGGAATATAATTTTTTTTTTATGATGGCACTTATGATGCGTTCATTGTTGACATAATTGTGAGGTGATTGTAATAACTAAGCTCCACACACCTTTGAGAACATTATGGAGATCTCTCAGGCCTGCAGGTTTCTCCACGATGTTTTCCTTCACCATTAAAGCAAGTGATATTTAATTACTTAAAACGCCTATTACTTCGAAAAGTTAGAGGTGCTTGGCTTCGAACTCGGCCCCCCGAAAGATAAGTCGAGCTCCTACCCACTGGGCAATCACCGCTTCTTATGTTATTATTATTCAGTATTAAATATATAACTTACTACGTTTATTTTGGGTTTTTAAATAATCGCGTTCATTGATAGGCTGAACATTATAAAATCATCAAATTATCCAAATTTATATTACAGGTACAACAAACAGTAGGTATTTTTAATGTCGAAGGGAGTTAAATGTACGTCATCGTCGGACAATGAAACTATATCAAATTAACGTTTGATTGTTACTTAGGTACCTAGGTAATATCGGATAAACGGTCTGTTGATCTATTGTTACGAATTTGGGATGTCGTAATAGAAAACAATGACCTGGAATGCTCTGTAATTTTTAACCGACAGCCAGGAGACGGTATTATAACTTTACAGCGATAGTTGCATATCGGAAATCTTATATTCGCTATTGGTTGCAAACTCTCAGAAAATAACTGAACAAGAATTTTTCTTCCATCCTCGTGAATTTCGCCAAGGGATGGGCAAGAGTTAATCTTGGAAATCTACTGATTAGAATCCCACGGTGTTCCGATTTGAAGCCTATTAACTGGGTTACTGGAACGCTTTATCACAAACCCAAAACCCGCCAAGGCAGACCTTCCTCTGGCCAGACAGTCAGAGGGTCTGGTTTACCTCTAAAATGGCATCGGGCTTCGAACTCAAGGATATAACTTGAACTCCTCCACCCATCGCCCGAAAGGCAAACTCAGGAGAGCAGACGCCAATTCTGCGCCGGCCGTCTGCATTGAATCGAATTTGACCTTTTATTTGCCTTGTTCTACATCGTCTCTATTTCGCAAAAGAATACCAACGGACACAGACGGAAAACAGACCCAAGGCAATTTCCATATAGCCTAGCCAATAATCAAACCCGGACCATTCAACTTAAAAGCCAGAGCTCCCTATGCAGGGGATGTGGTAAACATTATCATGGTAATATCGATTTCAAGTACCTTTTACTTTCAAGTACGCAAGCAGAATCACAGACATACGCTGTCTGTATCCTTTCCAAACTTAATATTAAAAATGCGATTGTATGTGTCATGTGTGTTGGTTTGTCCGTCTTTCACGCAGTAACGTATTGACGTCAAAGTATCACATATTATATCA
The DNA here is from genome assembly GCF_905163445.1 of Pararge aegeria. Taxonomy (NCBI): domain Eukaryota; kingdom Metazoa; phylum Arthropoda; class Insecta; order Lepidoptera; family Nymphalidae; genus Pararge; species Pararge aegeria. The sequence continues at coordinate 16,472,887 of NC_053186.1, forward strand.
TTGTGTGCCAGAAATGACATAAGCTTCTTTACTCTCAAAAATTGTAACGGCAGTTTTATTTCAATGGATCTAAAATTTTATTTTACAATGAACTCTTCTTGTTAGAATTGCTGAACAGATTTTGGCGAAAATTTGTTTTATATATAAATAAATAAATAAATATATTACGACAATACACACATCGCAATCTAGTCCCAAAGTAAGCGTAGCTTGTGTTATGGGTACTAAGATGACTGTTGAATATTTTTATAAATAATATACATAAATACTTAGAATATACATGTAAACAACCAGACACTGAAAAACATTCATGCTCAACACACGAACATTTTCCAGTTGTGGGAATCGAACCCACGGCCTTGGACTCAGAAAGCAGGATCGCTGCAAACTGCGCCAATCGGCCGTCATAATATTATATTATGTTAGGTTAAACATATTTCGAAAATCCAAACTAACTGTCTTGAGTTTTCCTTGCGTATTTCGTATCATCATCATCACACAACTACCGACCCACAAGAGGGAATGGGAATGGGTCGTTATAGCCCACCACGCTGGCCAAGTAAAGAGGTACTTATAAATTAAAAACGCAGATAAGTTTGAAAATTTGCGTGCTGGGGATTGAACTTGGTTCCTCCGATAGCGAAGCCAAAGCCCTAACCGCTATGAACGCTTCGGCATAAAGCCAGTTATAATGTCTTAATCCTTTATATTTTTACACATGTTATAAACATTAGTAGGATACGGAATGCGCGGGCAAAGTCGTGGGGTAGAGTTAGTAGTAACTAAAAGGGATATAAACACAAGTGTGTCGGTCTTCGGATAAGGGCTAAGCAACGTGACACACTTGAATAGGGCCAAATCAGGGGGTGACTTATTGTGTTCAATATAACAAGTGCAACCTACGAGAGGAAGGGTCACACGGGTAGTTTACGAACAAGGGAGGTATGGAGCGGCGATTTCAACAAGTATTAGATATGCCTTTGTAGTGGCTGCGTGTGATCTTGTGTATTTTTTTTATTTATCATAGGTAGGTATATGTACAAGAATGTACAAAATTAAATATAATTATTTAGGAATGCCAACAGCTATCGAGGAAATAATAGCTATAACTCTCAGTATCGGAAACGCTATCTAAAACACCCCAATCCAAAGGCATACAGCCTACTGATTGTGACTAATCAGACGTTTCAAGCGGGCAGAAGTGCTTGATACTGTATAGAGGACACTAGCTCTCCTATCTAATTAAGCCATTTTATACGAGAAAATTCTAGTTATAGTCTATCGAATGATTGTAGATCTGACTGTTAAAAACAAAACTACATTCTTTATTAAGCAACATATTTTTTTTAAACAATAGTTCTTTATTTAGTCCTGCCTTTTACCTCTGTAAATACTTATTATACTGTGCAGGTTCAGAAAAATCCAGTGAGTATTTTACAAAAAATCATCATCCGCCCAGCGCAATAAAGTTTGACTTCAAAACTTAGGTGGACAAGTACAATTTATACAGTTATATCTGAGGACTGATCACCCGTCTGGCAATGGCAGGCGTCCCCTCAATAAATATATTCTGGAAGAAGTAAAAACCTTTGGAAAAAATAAAACACTATTCCTAATAAAATCTAATGTATATATTTTTATGTCTAAGTTATTAATAAACATAGTATGACAATACACACACATCGCCATCTAGCCCTAAAGTAAATATAGCCTGTTATATGGGTACTACTATAGCTGATGAATATTTTTATGTATATTATATACAAATAAACACCCACACTGAAAAACATTCATGTTCATCACACAAACATTTTTCAGTTGTTAGCTGCCCACAGCGCCATTCGGCTGTCAAATTAAAAACTACTCTATTCCTTTCTTTATCCAAACGTCTTACTAGCCCTCCTCACAAAATTTAGAGCTTAGAAAGGATGTTAAAAAGGACAAAGATTTGGACAAAGGAGTCTTTGCACGTGTGAGTACACGTGGTCGAGGTCAACGCACTGTCAAAAACAATACGCTCTCATTAGAACGCTTGATTAAATTAGAAAAAAAACCAAGAAGTCTACGGTTCCAACGGATCCCAATTCGGGCATTATCTTTTGTTTATATGCAGCTGCAGTTCTGTGTTGTGGTCAAAGACAATAATAATCTATAGAAATTTTAATACGAAGAGCCGCTCTCTAGTCATTAGCTCTAATTGGTTAAAATTAACGGTTCTTTTATTATCATTATCATCACGTTTATGTGATAACCAACCGATGGTGTTTTGTAAGGATTTCTAAATGCCACGGTGTCCTGCTTCTTAGAAGCGGTGATAGGTGGGTAGGACTTCAACTTCACTTTCGGGGGCCGAGTTCGAAACCCACCTCTAACTTTTCAGGCATATGCTTTTTAAGATATTAAAATATAACTTGTTTCAACGATAAAGGAATAAATAGTGTGGAAGCCTGCATGCCTGAGAATTCTCCATAATCTACTCAAAGGTGTGTGGAGTCGTGCAGGACGTGTTCCTTGCATGTCGTGTGAAGGGTTGCTCTGTTTATAGGCGATGGTTTTCCACTTACCATCAGGTGGGACATCTGATTGGTCCGTCTATTGTAACTATATAAAAAAAAACAATGGAACTTGTCCATCAAAACCTTTTTGTTTTTTTCGACACGTTTGACCATTTGATCAGTCAAAATGAGTGTTAAAACGAGAACCTAGTCCGATTTATGTCAGATAAGTCACGTTTGCGTCATTTTAACTCTGTTTTAAGTCTGAGCGAAGGTAGAGAGTAAGAGAGTAAGATTATCTCAGTAAGCCGTCGACCCTGGATATTATGTAAATTACATCTCGGAAAAAAAGCGCCATAGGTATATGTGTGAAAAACAACGACTAATCCAAAAAGATAACTGGCATCGATATCTTCCATGACTTACCCACAGCTTTTAGGAAAAAACTCACAGAGCCCTCGGTGAGTTTTTCTCCAAAATAATATTTAGTTATTTAAGTGCCGAATAGCTTATTGGCTTTAGGCTTGCTTATGAAGAAAGTTTAAACGTTAATAATAATATGAACGTTTAAACTAAAAATATAACATTTTGTGCCAAAGTAAAGTTTTAAAGCTGAGAGCTTTGTTTTCGTTTAAACGATCTAATCTCTGGAAATGTCGGATTAGAATAACCTTTATTGCAATACAGCCCAATTCTCGAGGAAGGTTATAGGTTTAAATTCAAATTCTAATTCAAAAATGTTTTATTCATCACAGGCACTTATGAAGCATTCATACACTTAACATGTTCACACTAATGTTAGGTGATATTGATAACTGAATTCGTTAACTAAAAACTAACTTAAGCTAGTTCCAAACGCGCCCTGGTCTGAGAAGAGCCCATAATAAACTTAGCCAGGCTTTTTTTTGTTATCACCATCTCACTGTTGAGTTCACGTTTTGCTATGAAGTTAGCACAATTCATACCCAAAGTTTTTTTAACATACATGTCCTCGTAATCCTTAATATTATAATAGGATTTTTCTATAAGCTTACGTTTTATATACATTTCAATCTTATTGAGAGACATCTAAATGATTTCTTTTGGTAATTTGTTATAAAATGATATACAATTACCCTTCAATGAATTACTAATTTTATGCTGCCTAGTAAACTGCACTACAAAATCTTTTTTTCTAACATTTTTTTGTCAAATTAAGATTACATGATGCTTTGTCAATGCTATTTGCACTTGTAATTGACGTGCATATTAGTGAATGTTATTATGTGTGTGCTATAATATGTATGTTATTAGTGCTCTTGATACATGAGGTAGTAATCGATAAAGCCCGCCAATCAAGTATTTATTATTTTTTTATTTATTTTTTATGTTAATTTAGTTTTAAGTCCTAATATTTAATTTTGTTTGTTGTACCACCTACTAATTTCTTATAACATTTTCTTGTATGCCTTTGGTTGCCTGGAAGAGATCGCTATTTAGCGATAAGGCCGCCAAATTGTACGTTCTACCTTATTGTGCTGTTGTATTTGTATCTCTGTAAATTTTCTCTGTGGTGTACAATAAAAGTGTATTCATTCATTCATTCATTTATTATAATTTAATGTATTCCCATTATTATATAAATATTTTTTTTAAAGTTCTCGTGTTTTTTCAAGGTGCTCACCAAATCTGATAGGAGGTCAGTGACGTCCTGCGTTAAGGTGGTAAACACTGTACACCTTTTTCCTACAGGTGTTTTATATTGTTTGGTAGCCCTACCTATTATAAATCAATGGAATTTAAAATAAACTAGTTGGCAAAATTCCAAACATATAAGATCATCTTCACATTCTAATTTGTAACTTTTTGTATATTGAATATTAATATTTCATGTCAGTTTTTTTGATTTAGTTTAGTTTTTAATTATTCTGTTATGTAATATGTAGATGGTTCGTAGTTATTAGTTACCAAATAAAAATTACATTAAATTATTATAAGCGAATTAACCCTATAACTCGACTTTGCAATAGATACTGTTTGATTATTCTTATTTTTACGAGAACGGAGATAAGTATGACAGTGTGTTTTATTCTTTGTATATGTAAAAGAAATAGGAGACTGACTGACTCGTCTCTCAACACAAACAGTACAGCTCAAATCAATAGACGTATTGGGCAGAAATTTTGGTATACGGATAGCTTCATTGATAGCGGATTGTAACATTGGCGTCCGTTACGGAAGGATTTTTTGAAAATTCATGTAAGGAGCTAAATAGGGTTGTAAAAGGAGAGGTCGCCTGAAAATCAGCGCTGTAGCAGTGATCATAAAACCACTGCTACAGCATAACGCTGAGGCGATACTCTGTTTGGGAGGAACAACACCACAGATATGTCACTGCCGACAGGGAACTATATTTGTTTGTTTTTAGCATATTTATTTTGTAACCTAATTTTAAGATCCTTTCTTTTATTTTTAAAAAGTTTAATTTGTTAATGATAACTTTTTTTTTTTTTTGTGTAACTCGTACCTTATATGCTAATTGCTATGTGTTGTTTTTATCCCAAATAAAAGATTTTATTATTATTATTATTATTAAAATTTGTATGAAAAGCCGCTGACAAAAGTAAAGTTATAAAGCTGAAAGCTTTGTTTTCGTTTAAACAAGCTAATATCTGGAAATTTCGGATTTGAAAAACCTTTGCATGCATAGCCCAATTCTTCAGGAAGGTTATTTATCCTTAAAAGTCGAGGGAATAGGAAAAAGGCTGGGATAACGCTAAGCTTTTCGTATCCATAAGGTGTATTGACTTTCTAAATTAATGGGGAAAAGTTCCTGAGGTCCCTTTAAACTTAGAAACATATCTCTTGATTTGTAGTTGCCTGCAACTTAGCAGACTTTTATTTTCACGTTTCCCGCTCTAAATTGAGCACTTCTCAAAAGTCCGGATAAGTTTATTCCTGTAAACAAACAGATAGACAGTCAGACGTCTATCTTAGTGTCTAACGTAGCCAGGAAAATACTTTAAAAAGGAGTATTCATTCAGTAAACACTTTTTCTTTATTCCTATTTTTTAATTACAGACAGAAACTCAATTTTATTTATTTGTAAGTTTCAAGTCGTACATAGATGTAGTTATAGATAAAATTATTTTAATGTTCAATTAAGTAAACCTGGTTATTTTAAGAGCAATGCCTCATAGCGACAGGTGACTGTTACAAGGGCCCAATTTCGATGATCGGCAAAGAGGTGAGTGACACTATTAAATATATTAGCAGGTTCCAATTAAAACTTTTTACTTAAGGAGTTGTAGACCGAACTACTTAGGTTATTTGATACCATAACTTATAACTTGTATCAAGATAAGAATTATTTATTTACTAGCCGATACCCGCCAATTCGTTCGCGTGGATTAAGGTTTTTTATTCTCACGCGCTCGTTAACAATTTTTAGTCTTACCACGGGAACTATTTCAGAGATCGGTATAAAATCTACATGTCCTTTTCGAAGCTGTCTTCCCGCGGCTTAGCTCGGAAACAAATTTAAACTCTCCCTCTGGAACTACTTAAGGAATCGGGATAAAAGGTAGCCTATGTTCTTTTCCATGTTAAAGGCTACGTGCATGCCAAATTTCATATAAATCCGTTCTGCGGTTTTTACGAGATTGAGTACCAAACATCCACACTTTCACGTTTATAATTTAGCAGGATGTTATAACTTAGTAACGATCTCTGCCAGGAAACCTTATCGAATTAGGAAAAGCTAAGAAAACAAAGGTGGTAGGTAAAGCATTAAAACATAATAAATATTTTACGGACACTATATTTAATGGACATTTGGAGCATGCTACATGAACTCATCATCATATCGTATCATCATCACCCATTGTCAGTCCGTTAGGTACAGGGCACGGGTCTCCTGCCACAATGCGAAGGGGTTATGGCCGTAGTCCATTGCGGATCACGCTGGCCCAGTGCGGATTGGTGGACTCCACATACCTTTTAGGACATTATGTAGCACTCCCAGGCAAGCAGGTCACCCCACGATGTTTTCCTTCAGCAATATATTTTTAATTACTTAAAACGCACATAACTTGCGTGCTGGTATTCGAGCTAAGAACCTACTGGGCTATCACCGCTTCTCAATTAAATAGATTTCATATTTTAATTCAATTCAAATTCAAAATTCGTTGAACTCAAGTAGGCCTAGCTTATAAGAACTATGGAAACGTCAAGTCAGTCTGATTGTAGTGACTTAACCACCGGTTCGTAAGGCAGATTCTATCGAGAAGAGCCGGCAATTATTCTTGTGAGAGATGAGAGCGGAGTGGCTTCCAAGCTACCTTGTCGTTAAGGAATTCATCAATTGTTGGAAGGTAGACGTCCGGCTTCCCCTAGCGTCTAGTCAAGCCAAGAAGGGGGGCATGTCGGGATTGTTTTAATTTGAGTATACCCCCTTTAGAAGGTCGGAGCCCCTTGGAAAAGCGTTATGGCTGCATGCGACCCTTGGGCAGGACGGAGGTAGCCATAAAGGAGAAAGTTGCAAACGGGACCCTATTACCAACTCAATCCTCCACTGTCAGTTTTATGTTCGTCAATCTGTCTGCAACCTGTATCTCATGGACTGTTGTAGGGTAGAGTACGCATTCTTCTCGCAGAATGTGTTTTTTTATTGCCAATTATAACCACAAAAAATTAAATTAAAACAATCAGCGAAAAGCTACGCTTGTTTTATATTTCACCTGGATACGGAATTCTTCATGTTCAAGTCCAACTCACTCTTTAAAATATTATATCGACGTCGTCGCGTCGTAGTTATTGTAATTTTTGAGTTATTTAAGGTTTGCACCTTTTGAACTTGTTTCTTTTTTTTTACGTCACTTTACTACCATAAAATACAAGTGGAATCAATGTTAAAGTATAATATAAACAATATTAAACTATATTACGTACTGCGTAACATGTCCTATGAGACGGCAATATTTATTTAAACATAACTTTTATCTTAAAATTAATACTGACTTTTTTTTATTATTTTATTACAAGTTAGTCCGACTGCAATTTGCCTGGTGGTAAGTGATGATGCAGCCTGAGATGTTAGCGGGCTAGCCTGTTATTTATGGCAGTTATATTGAACCGATACTACCCACGTATTACGTGATAGCCACGGTAGAAGCCTCCCACCAGATCAAACAGAGAAAATTCGGAAATAAATTCCCAAATCTTCGCTGCCGGGAATCGAACCCGGAACCTCCAACTTAAAACGACAGCGCTCACCGCTGCATCCGCGCCAGGGAGATAGAAAAGTAATCTATACATATAATAAAATATTTAATAATCACACTTCCTAATAGTACTATAAATGTGTTCGTGGGGATGTTTGTTACTCAATCTTGCAAAAACGGCTGAACGAATTCGGATGAAATTAGGCATGGGTGTAGCCTTTGACAGGGAAAAGAACATAGGCTACCTTTTATCCCGATTCCTTAAGTAGTTCCCGAGGGAAAAAGGAAAATTGTTTCAGCTTTGAAATTTGATATGCATGTCACTTATTCTATGGAAAAGGACATGTACTTTCTATACCAATCTCTCAAATAGTTCACGTGGTGAGATTAAAAATTGTTAACGAGCAAAGCTTTAGAACCAATTCTGAAATCCACACAACTAAATCGCGGGCAGAAGCTATTACATTAATTTTTCACCTAGATACATTTTTGAAGTCGAAAGAGCATTGTATTAACAAAATAATGCATTGATTGTTCTTTTCATTAAAGTCAATAATGGTTTAACTACTCGTAGGTAACAGGAAAGTAATCTACAAATCTATTAAATAAAGAATTTAAAAGGCGGCAAAGCTCTGGGCCGTCCGAATGGCTTGGTTGCGGGTGTAGGCACATAACGCTTAACCTACGCCTCAGTATAGGCGTAAAGTCAACATCTCCTGAGGATGCTCCGGTTTCGGAGCGAAAAGTGCGTAGGGTACATTGCCGTCTTAAGATCTGTTTCGTGTGGAGTGTAAGTGTTGAAGAAATTACAAATACACCATACAGATTCTCCTGCTGTTCGCAGAGTATAGCAGATTAAGCTTAATTTTCATAACATATCATGGAATTCCGCAAAACGCCTGCTTCAATCCAATAAGACGTGTTCCTTACACGTCCTGCGAAGTATTTCTATGACGATGTTTCTTGGTTGGATCATCTTGCTCCGTCAAATACAACTATAAAAAAATCTACGCCAGTCATACGTCATTCCACACAAACGTGAACGTTACACGTAGTGCGTACGTAAGCACAGTCCCCGGACATTAATCAAAGGAACAATCTAATGGGAACGGGGCGATTTGTTCCCTCGTGCTATCACAAAAAGACGAGTGTTCCCGGAATGCTCTCAGCGTGTTTTATGATCCCGAATGAAGGACGTTGACCCCCGGATCACTTCCCAGTTCCCATAAGGCCTCAAGGAATACATTTTGTATAATGTTGGTGTAGCTTGTGCTGCTTTTTTGATGTTTGATTGACAGCTCGCTATGTTAAAGTAGGTTAGGCGTACTTGCAGTGGCGTGCACTTCATAGAAGCACAAAAGCACTTCTTATCCTAACATTTTTGTATAACTCATAAAAGGGACGGATTTTTCATGCCATCTTCCTTGTTTATGTATACCCTGGTCAACCATGTGCACGCCACTGCGTACTTGCCATTCAAGATTTTTGAAAACTTATAAATTAAAATTCAAAATTCATTTATTTTAAGTGAGCCTACTTTATAAGCACTTTTGAAAAGCTGTCTGTTTGTTCGGAAGACAGATTCTACTAAGTTAGTAACAGTTGCTCTTTTTTTACAAAGTTTTGACGACCTCCCTGGTGCAACGGCGAGCGCTGTGTATTTAAGCAGGAGATCCCGGGTTCTATTCCGTGCAGTTGCAATTTGGGAATTTATAATTTCAGAATTTTCTCTGGTCTGGTCTGGTGGGAGGCTATGGCCGTGGCTAGTTACCACCCTACCGACAAATAGGTGCCGCTAAGCGATTTAGTGTTCCGGTGCGTTGTCGCGTATGAACTATGAACTGATTAGGGGTATGACTACCATTTTCTTAAACAGGTTAGCCTGCTACCATCTTAGACTGCACTATCACTTACCACCAGGTGAGATTTTAGTCAAGGACTAACTTGTAATGGAATAAAAACAAACTTTTTTATTGCAATGAATAATCATGTCATGGCAGAGGTTTGGCGCAGTGGGTGAGCACTTCTGAAAATTCAAGTATGTCTGTTTGTAGTGACTCTACCACCGGTACGGAAGGCCTCTACCTCTAGAGATCTAGAAGAAGCCGGCAATTATTTTATAACAAATTACCAAATGAAATCTTTGAGATGTCTCTCAATAAGTTCAAAGTTTATATAAAACATAAGCTTACAGAGAAATCCTATTATAATATTAAGTATTACTAAAACGATTAAAAACCTTGCGTGAATTGCTCTAGCTTCATAGCCTAATATAAATAAACTGTGAGATGGTGATAACAAATAAAAATTACCCGGCTAAGTTTGTTGTGGGCTCTTCTTAGACCAGGGCGCGTTTGGAACCCTCGTAGCTTTAGGTCTAAGTTGGCGAACGAAGTTATCACCATCCCCTTACAATTATGTAAACATATATGTATGAACGCATAAGTGCCTGTGATAGGCCTACATGAATAAGAGAAAATTTGAATTTGAATTTGCAAAAACTCAGCAGTTGCTCTTTTCCAACACAATTTAGCAATTTAACAATCTTTGTTCTATGTTGTGTGAGATGAAAGCGGAGCGGCTTTCTTCCAGGCAACCTTGTCATTAAGAAAAGGCTTCTTCTTAGACCAGGACGCATTTGGAACCCTTAGTTTTAAGTTTACGAATGTGGTTATCTCGATCATCTCACTACTACCGTGTAATTGTTATGTACGCATCAAAAGTGCCACCTATAGGCCTACTTGAATAAAGATATTTTTGACTTTGACTTTGACTTTAAAATTGAGCGTCTCCTTACCCATTAATCGTGGTTGTTCAATAGATAGGCTAGATGATATGGTAATACTCCAGCTGTACGCTTTCGTGACAGTACATTGGTCGGGTATCTTTGAAACCATTTGGGTGGTCCCAAGCCGCTCGTGATTGATGATCCTATGGACTCTATGAACGGAAGTGCTTGAGTTTGTTTAGTTTTTAAATAAAAGAACAATGGGGATTAAACTGTGGAGCTTTAAAATAGGACAACAGATTTAAAAAAAATAAAAAAATATATACTACGACAATACACACATCGCCATCTAGCCCCAAAGTGAGCGTAGCTTGTGCTATGTGCACTAAGATAGCTTATGAATATTTTTATGAATATTATATCTTTAAACGATCAATTCTTGTATATATATTGGAATCTCGGAATCGGCTCCAACGATTTTCATGAAATTTTAATTTAGTATACGGGGGGTTTCAGGGGCGATAAATCGATCTAGCTAGGATTCATTTTTAGAAAAAGTCATTTTATTTGTGTTTTCCGGTTATAACCGATTTGGTGCAACGAAGTTGCACGGGTCAGCTAGTATAATACTAACATCATCATTAGGTGCGATCTTCATATTGAAGTTCGGAGGTCAACCGGTGGGAAATCGAACGATGGTGTGGCATCTTCTATATATTGTAAGTATTTATGTATATTATTCATAAAAAAAAAAAACAGTTATCTTAGTATCCATAACACAAGCTACGCTTACTTTGGAACTAGATGACGATGTGTGTATTGTCATAGTGTATCTATTTATTATTTATTTATTTATCTTCTTCAATACCGAATAGGAATTTCCGGTCCACTCTCTTATATCGTCGAACCACTTCTTCCGCGGTCTCCCAGGTGCTCTTTTCCCGGTAATTTTCCCTTCAAGGATCAACCCTGGGAACTCGAACAGGAATCCTCTCTGTAGGTGACCGAAAAACGCAACCTTCCTTTGTATGACGGCTGTCATTAGTTTCGTTATACTTGAGCGTTTAAGATGAATTGTCTCCATGACATTTTAAATATTTTTCGTAATGACCACATCTCAATCGCTTGCAACCGTCTACAACTTTCCTTCTCTAAAATCCGTATAAAAGAGTAGACCAGATATAGCACTTGAGAACACGATACCTCGTGGGAAATGGAATTTTACAATAAACAGATAAACGCCCAGTCACTGAAAAACATTCATGTTCATCACACAAACCTTTCTCCAGTGGTGGGAATCGAACCGCCGCCACGCCGCCCACTGCGCCAGTCGGCCGTCAAATACCGCTAGGCTATATCGCTTTATGATATGTTTAACAGGAACAAGCCACGGCCGAAGCCTCCAGTGTGTGCAACGTAAACAACGTAAACAACAGCGGGCTCTCCCCTACGTATTTAGTAGGCATTCTGTAATTGATACCCAACTCGCACTTGTTCCGGTGAGTGATCACAATGTTTGGAGCGCACGTATCATTAAGTTATTAATGGCTAATAACAGTTTAACGAGTTTAACCATCGTCGAGATTGCATCTAAATTGCTAACAAAGCTGTCGAAAATATTATAGCTCTTTAATTTGCTTAAGAGATTCATACCACAGAGGTTTCTTTTATAAAAGTCCTGAGTAGTTCTTATAATCTTAAGATATATGCTAGCTATTTAACGCGACTTCGTCCGCGATTGTTTTTCTTTTCGAAGCATTCCGTAGGAACAGTCTACTTGGGAGATATGTGGCATTCAATTAATGTGTAGTTCAACAGATATTTTTATGTTCATATTTTTAAAATCGAGTTTACTTTTTCTCAAAAATTCTTTTTCATATAAGTTCATCTCTAAAACTAACTGTATTGTTTAGGCGTAGTCCTAAAATTTTTAAACTAGCGATAACTTCTAAGTGGCGATAGCACATTGGGTAGGAGCTCGACTTTACATTCAGTGGGCCCACTTCGAATCCCAGCACGCACCTCTAACTTTTCTAAGTTATGTGTGTTTTAAGTAATTAAAATATCACTTGCTAGAGCGGTGCAGGAAACCTGCATGCATAATGTTATGTTCCACATAATGTTCTCAAAGATTAGTGGAGTCCACCAATCCGCCCTGGGCCAGCGTGGTGGACTACGGTCTTAGCCCCTTCTCTTTGTGGGAGGAGACCCTAGTGGACCGGTAATGGGTGGATATGATGAAAATGTGCATCAAATGCATCAGTTGTAACTAGATTAAAGAATACTTATATAGGTAGGTACGTAGTGATAAGCAGTGACAATCGGGGGTCAACGAACCTTTATCGATAAAAGGTCAATTGTTTGATGGGGCCATTACATGCTCATCAAACAATTAAGACTGATTAACTATCCATGTATTGAAACTGATACTGAACCCTTAGGGCGTGATCTTCTTTATAATGTTTAGAGCTTACTGCCAATCTTTCTACACGTGCAGTCTGTGGACGAACTACACGCAGCGAGCCTACAGCGCCCTGCGTATTCAATATAACAATGTGCTAAGGGCGGGGCTGTGGAAGCCTTGATACTGCAGTGCGTCAGCAATGTTTGCGGACGTTTTCTTCGCGATCATGCGCAAGCGTGCGGCGTCCATGATGTGCAGGCTTGTGAGCAGTACCAACACCCTCCTTAACACGTGGGCCAATAATCTGGATAGCCCCCTCTGGAGGTGCTGGAATGGTGCACACACGGGCTATAGGAGGGCCACATCAAGAGCCTGGTTAGTTGGGCCGGTATAGTTAATGGTATAAGTTGACTAACATAGGATAGTGGTTTATGTTACTAACATTTATTTTATACTTATTTTAATACTTGTTTCGTGTTTAATTATCATTATTTTATTATTTTTAATTGAATTTGTCTTATGTCATCTTATGTCAAGTTAATGTGCACTGTATATGGGCTATGTCTGAAATAAAATTTTATTATTATTATTACAATAAAACATAGTTAGAAACAAAGTTGCTCCCGCTCCTGTTACGCTTAGATCTTTCAAGCTACGCAATGGATTTAAATTCAGTTTTCAGCAATAGATAGTTGGTTTAAGAGGAAGTTATAAATATGATACATGCTCTGCTCTCATCTCTCACAAAAGAGATAACTTCTTAAGATTTTTAAACTATAAAATGATGTTGGAAAAGAGCAATCTGCTGAGTTTCATGCCGGCTCTTCTCAGTGGAATCTGTCTTACGTGGTAGAGTCACTACAAACAGACTAACTTAAACAGACAAACAGACAGAATGACTTTTGAAATGACATTTCAAAAGTGCTTAAATGTAAGGCTTACTTGAAATAAATGAATTTTCAATTTTTGCATTTGAATTTGAATATAAAAAAGTGTACGTAATATATTATGTAGTATACATGCATTTGATTCTCCTTCCCATTAAACCCGTTGGGGTCCCAAGGTGCTGGAATGGCAGCCCCGCATGGTAAGCGCAGCGTTGGTCGACCCCTGACGAGGTGGACGGAGGACATTAGGCGCCTCGTAGGTAGCCGCTGGACCCAAGCGGCACAAAAAGTTATATATATATATATATATATAAATATACATATATATATATATAAACAAAAAGTTACATATATATATGTAACTTTTTGTGCCGCGTATAGCGAAACGTACGTAGAGGGTACATTGCCGAAGATCTGTTTGGTGTGGAGTAGGTATAAGGATTGAAGAAATTAAAAATTACACCACACAGATTCTCCTGCTTTTCGCGGTGTATAGCAAATAACAAATTAAGCTTAATTTTCAAAATATATCATGGATTTCCGCAAAGTAACGCCTGCTAATCCAATATATATAATATACTAGCTGTTGCCCGCGACTTCGTCTGCGTTTGATTTTGTTTTTAAAGTATTCAGTATCGTTAAGCCTTAAATGAGTATAGTAGTATATATATGTATAACATGTGACTGTCAATTAATTAAAGACAAATAATTATCAATAAAATAAAATTGCGACTATAATTAAAGATCTAAGCTATCCTATCTCTTAAGTTGGAGCAGACTGCTCACGGTGTGCCAATTAAATTAAAAATCGGTTAAGTAGTTTAGGAGTCCATCGCGGACAAACATCGTGACAGGAGATTTATATATATTAAGATATATTTGGTACTTTAGGCACAATTCGGGCAAACTGACCGTCACGGTGTATGGGCGACAACAATGCCTGAGTCTGCCTAAGACCTGGGGTTAGCTCATTATTTTTTTGAAATTTGGCACTTATGTTTTTGTCTTCTTTTCACAATAATAATTATCTCAGATAATAAAGGAATAGAAGTACGATTCGGCCCTATCTATGTAGTTACCCGCCTACCGACAAAGACGTGCCGCTAAGCGATTTAGCGTTCCGGTACGTAGTCGCGTAGAAACCGATAAGGGCAGCTATATAAAACCCATACGGTTTAATATAGCTGCTATACCCTTACAAGGTTAGCCCGTTACCATCCTAGACTGTATCATCACTTACCAGGTGAGATTGCAATCAAGGGCTAACTTGGAGTAGTTTAAAAAAAAAACTGAAAAGTTAGCGTGTATGCTGGAGACGGTCATGGAATACTTTTTATCCCGGATACCAAACGGGAAAAGGTTTCGCTGGATTTAAAAAATGCCTTTGTTATCTATGGACTGCTTCACAGCCAAACCGAAAGGTCTACCATTTTCTCGGTCCTTTTTCTATTTAATAACACGAGAAAAAGATTAGACATAATCACCAAAACATTAATTGGATCAACATCGCTTAACCAATTCTATCGATTGATATGCGCTTGCGCAGCAAGAATTCATCAGTATTAAAATATTATCTATTGTTTATTATTGTTGTCTATTGTTTACCGGATGGTGAACGTGTCTTATCACTGAGCTCGGGCTCTATCTATGGTCTATTATTATTAATTATTATAATAGTGATGTCTGCCTCGATCGTCTAGTGGTTAGCATGTTTGACTACGGAACACGATTTCTAAGATCTGGGTTTGATTCCAGCCAAATATAGTTAATTAATCGGTAGTTTTTGATTAAGGATTAGTATGCGAGTTAAGGCTTTCGTACGTAGTACGTGTTTTCTACCCCCGTGCCCCGTCGAGCAAGTTTAGCTGACGGTCTCGAATATATCACTAGTTGACAAAGCTCTCGTTTAAGCGTGGTGGGTTTAAGCTATATAATTGAGAAAAGATATTTGTTCCCAGCAGTGGGACATGGCTGATAATAATGACGATAATTGAGTTTTGCAGTTCGCAGACTAACGTTCTCTATGGGCCCGGAGCACTTAATTCTTTACTCCAGACTTTTTTGACATAAAAACGCAACACCAAACATTATTATCGGAACGATTTGTCGTCCGGGAATCAAATCCAGGTCCAACAAGTCAGTTGAACATTAGGACCTGTTTATTTCACTTGTTCTTGAAAATGTTGACCGTGGATATTAGTGATTTAAATAGAATCCAGTATTTTATCCTATCCTGTCCTCTCGGAGATCGAAAGATCTTTCTGTTGTTAAGGTCGACCGCATACCATAGCTCCCGTACAGTGTCAAACTAGGTACCTTACACATATAACTGACGTACCATAGTGTTACCACCATAAATATATTTTGACGGCCGATTGGCGCAGTGTGCAGCGACCCTGCTTTCTGAGCCCACGGCCGTGGGTTCGATTCCCACTACTGGAAAAATGTTTGTGTGATGAGCATGAATGTTTTTCAGTGTCTGGGTGTTTATAATATGTATATTCTAAGTATTTATGTATATTATTCATAAAAATATTCATCAGTCATCTTAGTACCAATAACACAAGCTACGCTTACTTTGGAGCTAGACGGCGATGCGTGTATTGTCATTGTATATATATATTTATTTATTTATTTATAGGAATATACAAAATATGTAGCTACTTTGTGAATAGAAATCTGTCGTTTATTTTAAACAATATGAAATAAGCTATAAATTTTACAACTGGACACTCCTCCGCAGCAATAAACTAGGAAATCTACCTTCTCCTACAATTCAATTGAGTTGAATTGTATTGAATTATAAATGTATACGCGACATGACCTCTTTAAATCGAAGATGTTTAATGTTTTTGTTAGTTACGTAGATAGGACAAAGCATGAGAACTTTTTTCTATCGGGAAGATATATGCCTATCTGGCAGACACTTATATAAAATTCCTTCTAAAATCATATACACTTATGTAAAGAAGCGTTGTTCCAAAAAATATGATATAATATATACGCTGCTCGTATTTTTTTTTAGTATTAATAATAAAACCGCTAACCACGTCCTTTAGTCCGGAACACAACAATGCTGCTGGGCGACATAAATAAGCATGGTGTTACAATAAAAATATATTTATAAATAGTTTAACTTAAAACTAAGGCCACAAAGCACACATAAACATAGCATTTTGAAATAGCACGGTCTCGGATTTAACATAAAAATAATTAAGTATTTTGAATTAATAAATATTTAAAAGAGTTAATAACATAAAAGTGTGAACAAGACGTAAAGAAACAAAGAAAACTATTAAGACTAATTGATCAAACACAATCAAATAAAATAAATTTATAAAATAAATAAATAAAATAAATAATATAAATAAATACTTACTTGGGGATACTTACTTCCCCAGACGGACTAGGTCGCAAACGCTCTACTTTTTTTACGTACACCACCACGGTACATACGAGTAAAACGAATTTGAACGTTATTTTCTTTTTAAACAATAAAAAAGCCTCTACAGTAGTACTGATTTTATGTTTTGAACTATGATAAGTGAGCTAGTGTTTATGAGCCAACCGAAAGATTGAGTTAATTGTTTCCATTTAAAGTTCTTATTTCCGCTCGCTAAAATGTCAAGTTGGCATAATATAAAACTGACTCAGTCCTTCTTTTTAATGAAGCCGGCATACTAAACAAACAAACTCAAATAAATATAATTCATAATCAAACACGTACAGTTCTTAATGAAATTATTAATTATTTACTATTACAAAGTATTTTAATTCACACATGGTGTTTCAATAGAAAATATCACTGATCGGTATAGCTTTTAAAAATCAGCCGATACGAACCCCTACGATTCTTATTTACATGCTCCATAAAATTGAGGTATGAAAATGTCCGCTTTATCCATTAGGTTATTCTCTTTGCCATGCCTACATTCCTCTTCCAAAGCCCTTTATGTAAATTATAAAATCGCTTTTAGTGTTTATGCGATAACGTCGAAAATTCAATATCAATTGTACTCGTAAAATTGTTGTTGGAAATAAAACCTTGTGACATATATATTTAAGTAGATTTTTGCACGTAATTCAAAAAATAAATAACAGAATCAGCTGCTGTTTCCCATACATCTGTCAGTTGAGGCGCGAACGCTGCGCGCGTATGGGCGTATGTCAGATTTCCCGCCCTTTCGCGTTCGAAATTCGAATTCACGTTCGGAAAACCGTATCTGAAAATTTATTCCGTGAAAATAATTCAACAAGGAGTTTCGTAACTTTTTCCTGGTAAGTTTGAAAGGCATTACCATTTTTGATAATCGCGAAAGCGTGTTTATTTATTTGATGAGTAATTTTGCATAGAGATAGTTAACTAGCTGAAGAAAATAAATCCTCGCGGAAGATGAACACAAAAGCTAGTTATCAATATTATTTTCAATTAAAATTACTAGCTTAATATGATCTTAGTTATTTTTACTACATTTTAGACTAGTTTAAGATAACAGCTGGTTTTTAAAGTGAAGTTAACAATTTTGCAGTAGGTAATTAAGCAGCGATTTTCTATATATTCAGTAGATATTTATTGAAATAAAAACCTAGACTACTTACTTTGAATTTGATAGCGTAATCTGTGTAGATTACAAAAATAAACAGAACAAAGGCACTTGCAAGTTTTTTTCATACTAATATAACTGGTTTAATAAAATTTTATATTGTTTTTTTTTTAAATATTGGAACAGATAATTCCGAAATACATACTACGTAAAATGTTTATAAAGATTAATTTCGTAACGTAAACTTAATTTATACTAATCCAACCACATATTTTATGAAAAAATGTAATTTTAAAATGTAAAAGTTGAAAAACGTAGATTACAAAATTAAATAGAACAAAGGCAATTGCAAGTTTTTTTCGTACTAATATACCTGATTTCATAAAATGTAATAATTGCTTTTTTAAATATTGGTACAGATAATCCCGAAATACATACTGCGTAAATTTTTTTTTTATTTTTTCCAACCGCATTTTATGAACAAATGTAAAAGTTGAAAAATAACAGATTTCAAATTATGTAGTCTGATATCGTAGTGGTTTTGATCGTGTATAAAAGTAACGGGATACAATCCCATTAGATATGGAATGTAGGATATTGCCGCCTTAACCCACTTCCTTAATAGGAAGATGGAGGGGAAAGCCATGCATCTATTGACGGTCAAGGGCATTACAGCTATTAATGCACACGAAAAGATGTATAACTTTCCTTAACTAACGGTTAGAAAATTTAAAGATTTAAATTACCTCAAAGAAACTAGAGAGGGTTCCTTTTTATAAATTTATTTTAGCTTTCCTTTAGAAATGTATAGATGTTTTGCGTTACATTTATGGAACAAATGAATATAAAGAGATACGGGAATAATATCCAGCTTTTAAATACACAGAACATAAAGTAAATTTTAAGTATTTAGCTCGATTACAAATTGTACATATTCTTTAGTTTTGTTCTTGAGTGATCCATCACGCCTGGCCCAGTGCGAATTGGTGGACTTAGCATTATGCATAGCATATAACTCTGAGGAATGCAGGTTTCCTTACCAAGTTTACCTTCACCGTTGAAGCACGTGATATTGCTTAAAACGCACATAACTTAGAAAAGTTAGAGGTATGTGCTGGGATTTGAACTCGGTCGCCCGAAAGTGAATCCAAGTCCTACTGGGCGATCACCGCTTAAATATATTTTATCACAACTATATTATTATTTAACAACTTTTTTGTCAAATGCTCATATATCCAGGGAAGAGTAGAAAAAGGTTAGTTCTACTAAATTTAATCTACTACCTAAAGATTTAGAATTTTACTGATTATTATCGATTTCATGTATTAGCATGGGGTCCAAAGCTTCTTGACACAAATAGCTAAGTCAAAGTCCTTGGGTCCTTTCACCCGAATCAGTTCTCCTATTAATGCATAGGATTATTATAATGAGAGTAACCGGAAATGTGACATCTGGTAAGTCGGGATGAGGTCAACGGCCTTGTTCGGCTTAGACTTTACCGAGATGCGCTTGCGCAACCGAATACGATGCGTTTTCTTAGAACTGTGATTAAATTATATCTCGTTATTACTATAAACAAGTTTTCTAATGTTTGTGACGTGTTTATAAAATAGTTTAATTTAAATTATAGTTTATGTTGAATATCATATATAGTTTAAGAATAGACTGGATAAACATCAAAAAGACAAAGAGCGCAAGAAATGATATAGACGCATCAGCGAAAGCTGCTTAGTCTATTATATAATAATAATAATAATAATAATAATCCATTTTCGAAAGGTATCATTGTTATTTATTGAATAACATCTTTGTTTTAGTGCTATGATACCCAAAGGGCGTACCCCAGATTGCTAGGGTTAATTGTTAGGGAAAAAAAATTGAGAGTCATCGAAACGTAAATATGGGTCAGTGATACGTTGATCTTATTTCAGTTGGTCTAACTAACATTCCATGTACAATTTAACCGAATTCCATTTATTAGCCAAAATTATAGTCACTATAATTATTGTTTTCTATTATTGTAGGTCGTCTGTCACAACTATTCGGAGAGTAGATGCGTGCCTTATCTTATACTAATATATATAACTAAGGAGTTTGTTTGTTTGTTTGCTTACTTGAACGCGATGATCGCGGGAATTACTGTTCCGATTTGAAAGTTCTTTCAGTGTTGGATAGCTGAGCTATCATCACGCTGAGACCATTAGGAGGATAGGAGGATCATAGCACCAATGAAGAATGTTTAAACATCAGGTTTTTATCGTTTTGAAAGCTTCCGTAAGTAACGG
The DNA here is from genome assembly GCF_905163445.1 of Pararge aegeria. Classification (NCBI taxonomy): domain Eukaryota; kingdom Metazoa; phylum Arthropoda; class Insecta; order Lepidoptera; family Nymphalidae; genus Pararge; species Pararge aegeria. Next base: position 16,493,431 of record NC_053186.1, read on the forward strand.
TTAGTTTCAATGAAATCATGTATGACAAAGTGGTTCCACTTTAAAAGTTCTAAAAAAAAGTCATCTATCTTTTAAGGTAGACTTATACAAGAACGAAGTCGCGAGGGACCGCTAGCATATTTTATTTATACAATAATATTGTGTTAAGAAAATTATTAGTTATCTGAAACATCAATACACATAAACTATTTTTTTCACGCCCATGCGTTATTGTCATTTTTTAAATTCTCACATCTCAAATGAGACATATTTACACAAAAACAATGCGTTACGGTACGGCGACGTTTCGGTGCCGCCTGCGACACGGGATACGGTATATGGTAATTCTAAAACAATAAGCGTCGACAATGAGTCCCATACAAATCGGTTCAGTGATTCCATTGTTTACGAAAACACATCAACTCTCTCTAATGTATTATTTTAAACCGGTTTCCTGTAAACTGAGATAGGTATGGTAGCTCTCATATTGCACTGAAACGCATAGTGTCGGTTTTGACTGGCCGGGAGACATTTTTCTCCACAGGGAAAGGACAAAATGTTTACCTTCCCCAACTGTTTTATCCACTAACCGAGCAATCATGGGTGGAAATAATAATAGTAGTGGAATTAAAACACAAACGCACGGGCTTCGTCTCAAAATTATAAGGGTTAAGGCCGTTGTCCACCACGCTAGCAAAGTGCCCGGATTCGTATACTTCACGCCTTTGAGAATATTAAGGAGGACTCAATGGCATATTTCACCGTTAATTATATCAACCTATTACCGGCCCACTACAGGGCACGGTCTCCTCCCACAATAAAGTTTTAAGCTGTAGTCCACCACGCGGGCCCAGAGCAGATTGGTGGACTCCACACGCCTTAGAGAACATTATGAAGAAATCTCTGGCATGCAGGTTTCCTCACGATGTTTTCATTCTGATATTTTAATTGCTAAAAGCGCACATTACTTTTAAAAGTTAGAGGTGCGCGCTGTTATTCTAACTTGAACCCCCGAAAGTGAAGCAAAAGTCCTAACCCCTGGGCTTCCACTGGTCAAAGCAACCGTTAAAGCAAGTGTATTTATTTGCTTGAATTAAAAAAATCAGAGAACTCCTAAAAGTGCTTGGGATCAAACTCTGTTAAATGTGTTAAACGCTAGACTATGACCGTTTTTTTACTTGTAAGTTTAATTACAACGTACATAACATAACGCCCTTGGGGCGCGGCTGACTCTCACTTGCCGGTTTTTTTATCATCTACTTTTTCGATGCTTTTAATTTTGCCAGCCAATAAAACAATGAGATACAGACGTCACGACAGAGTAATTTGCTTCTTGTGTTAGGAAATAGGGAATTACAGCAATTTTTCTATCATAAACCCGATGATTATATTAAAAATATCAACAAACCGTAGTTTGTTTACTCATACATAGTAAACCCATAGTGCTTATAAAATAGAATAAATAAATAAATATTATAAAACACACATCGCCATCCAGCCCCAATGTAAGCGTAGCCTGTGTTATGGGTACTAAGATGACTGACGAATATTTTTATGAATAATATACATAAACACTTATAATAAACAGATAAACATTCAGACACTGAAAAATTTTCATGTTCATCACACAAACATTTTCCAGTTGATGGAATCGAATCCAATCGAACGCCTTTGACACAGGTAGCAGAATCGCTACATACTGCGCCAATCGGCCGTCCTTTTGATAATAATGGCTACATGGCCTTTACTAGATTCTCAGACAGACAGATATGATCTGGCGGTGACGCGAGTTTAACAAGATCAATAATTATCGAAACAAGCACGGAGTTGATGAGAATCCGTGTTAACTTTTTTTTCCCGCCTATTCTCACTCACTACCAATGAGTAAACAAACGACTTATGGTTTGTGAATATATTGTCCTATACATATATGTCCCTTTTCCGTTAAATATCACTACGTAGTGGTAAGGACATCCATCAAAGTCATAATGTTATACTAATGCGTCGAATTATAATCGTTCATTGTTATTTGAAGCTCGATCTGAATATCGGTCGACGAGTTTTGGTTTACGATTACTTACACCATTTAGAAAATAACGAGGCATTCTTCTTCAAAAAATTATCGCGGTTCTATGAAAAACGTCTGCCTTATTTATGAGATTAAATTAAAAATATAACGATTATTAATATCGTGAGTCATGTAACAGTATCGGTTTAAGTACAATCTGTATCTACAAGCCACTCTACCGACAAAGACCTACCGCTAAGCGATTTAGCGTTCCGGTACGAGGTAGGACTGCATCATCGCCAGTGACGTGCACTGGTTTTCTTAATAGGGTATGCATACAGCATAAAAATTGCATACAACGGAAAAAATCCTGATCTTATTCGAATTACATATAAATAATAATAATAATAATAATCATAATAATAATTAATCGCTTGGTTGTTGGATCAAGGGTGGGATACAGAAGGCAGTAGTCCTTGAAACGGCGCGTATTGTGAGGAGGTTCCTCACTCTGGAGCCCTGACCACCGGTTGCTTGGGTATTCAAAAGCCCCGCAAGCGGAAAGTGGAAGTTTTTTTTTTTTTTTTTTTTTATAAATTTTTAATAGTGTTTTTTAATTTATTTTTAAGCATTGTTAATAATTTGAAAAAAAAAAAAAAAAAAAAAAAAGAAAAAAAGAAAAATAATAAATGATAGATAATCATAATAATAATTTATTCACAAGAATGTAGGTACATACAGTTTTTAAAATGTAAAGTAGTTATTATAATATTTATACAAACAAATGCGTGCCTCACAAATTATATTGGTGTGTATGTAATAAATGTATGTAATGGTGCCATTTAAAATCTACTGTCCCTGATTTAGGTAAAAACCTGTGTTACAAAAATTGCAGGGTAGGCAGTTCTTTTGTGCATGTACGAAGTGCACGTCACTGATCATTGCTTAGCAGTAGGTAAGATTGCAGTCAAGAAATTCTCCTCCAATCTGCACTGGGTCAGCATAGTTGGCCATCATGCCATCATCATCATCTTTATATCAACATTACCGGCTCATTGCAGAGCACTTACCTCCTCCTACAATTAGAAATGGTTAAGGCCGTAGTCCACCACGCTGGCGCAGTGCGGATCGGCGGACTCCACACGCCTTTGTGAACATTATGTAGAACTCACAGGCATGCAGGTTTCCTTACCGACCCACTGCAGAGCACTTACTTCATCCTAAAATTAGAAGTGGTTAAGGCCGTAGTCCATCACGCTGGCGCAGTGCGGATTGGCGGACTCCACACGCCTTTGTGAACATTATGTAGAACTCACAGGCATGCAGGTTTCCTTACCGGTCCACTGCAGAGCACTTACTTCCTCCTACAATTAGAAGTGGTTAAGGTCGTAGTCCACCACGCTGGCGCAGTGCGGATTGGCGGACTCCACACGCCTTTGAGAACATTATGTAGAACTCTCAGGCACGCAGGTATCTTCACGATGTTTTCCTTACCGTTGAAGCAAGAGAAGTTAATTTTTTAAAACGCACATAGCTTAGAAAAGTTAGCGGTGCGAGCTGGGATTCGAACTCGGCCTTCCGAAAGTGAAGTCGAGCTCTTACCCAATGCGCTATTACCGCTTTGATTGTTTAACAAATAAATAAAATAAAAAACTGTTTTTACTTACGACGTATAAGGCAAGACTTAAATAAGTAACGCCTAATCTAAGGAGATTCCTACGCATACATCAACCTCTCACCAATATTTAACACCTAAGAGTTAGTGAAACGTAATTTTTGTAAATAATTCCTTAATCATTAGGCATCCGATTTAAGCGTTTCTTAGGTACAGTGAAAAAGGGTATTAGTATTTTAACTAGTTTATTGGAGCTTTGGTGCTTGTCTTATGAGAAATATCCAGCCTCGCTGAATCTAATCTTTTATTTTTTAATTGTGTACGTAACTAAATATACTTTCGATATTGCTTAAAGATACATTAGTATAAAACTAAAGGTTTAGTCCCAGAAAATAACACATTTTTTTTAGTTCAAATCTCACGCAAGAAGACATTAAACATCCGAACCACTTAGTTTCATATCAAAAAAACCTGTACCCATTATGATAAAACGTGTAAACGGTGCACTAATCGCGTGACTCGTTCCCGAAATGGGTTCACGCATTCCATTGGTGAAGATTCTGTCCTTATCCTGTGGTGGACACTTTCGATTACTGAAAACGAAGCCAAAAATATCGCTTTATATATTATTTTAAACATAGGATCTGTATTGATAGATATATAATAATAATGAATAAATGCGAAGTCGTTTACAATTTTGACGGCCGACAGTGGGCAGCGACCCTGCTTTCTGAGTCCAAGGCCGTGGGTTCGATTCCCACAACTGGAAATTGTTTGTGTGATGAGCATAAGTGTTTTTCAGTGTCTGGGTTTTTATATGTATTTTCTAAGTATTTATGTATATATAATTCATAAAAATATTCATTAGTCATCTTAGTAACCATAACACAAGCTACGCTTACTTTGGGGCTAGGTGGCGATGTGTGTATTGTCGTAGTATATTTATTTATTTATTAAATTTTTAAACGCAAACTATAAAATCGCATACTATCTCAGTTGTAATACCGCTTATAACTACACTATGGCAACGACTTCGCATTTCGCAACATACGGATATATAAGTTTCTGAGGGTAGATTTTTAATAATTTATATGTATACCTTCATAATAAGTTTAATATGATTGCTAATCAAATAATATAAGATCAATATGATTTCACTGGAAGTGAATATGTAAAATTATTCTTTAAGAGAAATAAATGATTTTTTAACCTATAAATAAATATGATACGACAACACACACATCGCCATCGCCAAGTAAGCGTAGCTTGTGTTATTTTTTTTTTTATTTATTCAATTACAATGTCATATAGATTACATATTTATTATATTTTCAAAAGAGAATGTCAATCTTAATGTATACATTTGAAATAGAAGCCTGTGGAGGCGCTGTAACAAGATTGAGTTATGGGTAGGTAATCAGGTGACTGAAGAATATTTTTATGAATAACTAGCGTACCCAGCCCGCTTCGCCGGGCTAGATTTTGCTTTATGTTATTTAAACAATAAACTTACATCATTAAATTTTTAATTAAAGTCTCATAATATATTAAATCATTTATTTCTCTCCGTATTCATTCTCTTCTATTATCTTCTCGAGCGGGTGCAGATCATTATCTACACCCATGTACACCCAACAATAGAATAGAATAGAATAGAATAGAATTTGTTTATTTACCAGAACAACACAAACAGACTTACATACGGAGTAACTTAAAAATTTTGTACTTAATTATAAATAGCTTAAGTCTATGATGTGTCGTGCCAATAAAAAGGTTCTGACTCAGCTTAATGCTCCGGATACTAATGTACCCACAACGCTGGTATTCTGTCAATAGAATATCATCATAGTAAATAAAAGCTGTATTTGACAGTTTACAGTTTGACAGTTCAAAAATAGGAGTGCTCCGATCGTCACCAAATTTTACAGGATTACCCGCCAGAACAATCCGGAGATTCCCTGAAAGTTTCATTGAAATCGGTCCAGCCGTTTCGGAGCCTATACGGAACATACCCACACACTTTATCTTTTATAATATATAGATATACATAAATACTTATAATATATAGATAAACTCAAACACTGAAAACATTTATTTTCATCGCACAAACATTCTCCAGTTGGGGGATTTAAATCCCTTGGACTCAGAAAGCCCTCTGCGCCAATCGGCCGTCCAATCGCAGTTCCATTAAACCTAAAGTCCCAATCGGTTTCTACGTATAGTACCGGAACGCTAAATCGCTTAGCAGCACGGCTTTGAAGGTAGGGTGCTAACTGTCAGACCAGTCCAGTCACGGCTCCCGCGCTCTAACCTAGCTAGTTAAAAATATAACTTTATTCTTATGATAGATTCATAAAACCATAAAAAATAATAAAATTTAACAAAGAATTAAAAAAATAAACCGCCCTAACAATATGTATAGACGGCCGATTGGCGCAGTGGGCAGCGACCCTGCTTTCTGAGCCAAGGCCGTGGGTTCGATTCCCACCACTGGACAATGTTTGCGTGATGAACATGAATGTTTTTCAGTGTCTGGGTGTTAATCTATCTTAATATATATAAATCTCCTCTTCCTCTTAAATGGGCACACCGTGAGCAGTCTGGTCCAACTTAAGAGATAGGATAGCTTAGATCTTTAATTATAGTCGCAATTTTATTTTATTGCAAATTATTTGTCTATAATTAATTGACAGTCACATGTTATATATATACTACTATAATCATTTAAGGTTTAGCGATACTGAATACTTTAAAAACAAAATGAAACGCAGACGAAGTCGCGGGCAACAGCTAGTATATTATAAGTATTTACGTATATTATTCATATAATTATTCATCAGTTATCTTAGTACCCATAACACAAGCTATGCTTACTTTGGGGCTAGATGGCGATGTGGTATTGTCGTAGTATATTTATTTATTTATTTATGTTATATTTGTTCCACTAAAAATTAGCCCTTGACTGCAATCTCACCAGGTGGTAAGTGATCCTAAAGTCTAAGATGGTAGCGGGCTAACCTGTTAGGGAGTATGGTAGTCATATTCTAATAGGTTTCTACGCGACATCGCACCGAAACACTAAATCGCTTAGCGGCCCGACGTGTCGGTAGGGTGGTAACTAGCCACGGCCAAAGCCTCCCACCAAACCAGAACAGAGAAAATTCAGAAATTATAAATTCCCAAATTGCCCCTGGGAATCGAACCCGGGTCCTCCTACTTAAATTCACAACGCTCATCGCTCGTCGTCATAGATCGTCATATCACTTTACCATCAGTCTGATGCAGTCAAGGGCTAACGTATAGTGGAGTAATATATAGAATAGAATCGAATAGAATTTGTTTATTTATCAGAACAACACAAACAGACTTACATACGGAGTAACTTAAACATTTAGTACTTAATTATTAATAGCTTAAGTCTAAGATTTGTGTCGTGCCAATAAAAAGGTTCTGACTCAGCTTAATGTTCCGGATACTAATGTACCCACAACGCTGATATTCTGTCAGTACCTATTTAGTTGAGGGAAGTCCGGTTATGAAATCACATATAAAAAAAAAAAAAAAAAAATAAATAAAAAATATATAAACTTGATAAAAGAAAGTAAACTTCATTATGGAAAGGAGATGAAAATTAATTTTTGTTTAAGTAGTAATGGAAAAGTATGTTAGTCAGATAATAATTTTTAGTTTTTTTAGTAGTTACTATTGTAAGATAGTGCCACATTAGATTTTTGAATGTTCAGTATATAACGATATCACGAGTAATGCGCGCAACTCGCAAGTCACACGCAAGACTATCGCAACAATAGGCAAGGTCGTTGCAATGTGCATCTGACCTTGCTGATAAGCAGCGGTTACCGCGCGTGGATCGATATAAACGATTGTTACTGATTTGCCCTCAACAATGTCCGATAGTGTGTGTAAACATTACTTTTGTTTACACGGTTTTTTTATTACATTACTGGTCATAGGAGCTTTCGATATGTGGGTTTACAAAAGAATGCTCAGAATTATAGGGGTGGAGCAGGTAAGGAACACTACAGTTTTACAGAGGCTAGGCAATAATCTGGAAATAATTAACTATTAAGCAAAGAAAGTTGGAGTTTGGTCTGATTATGAGAAACAATAAATATGAACTCTCATTTGCTCATTATTCAGGGGAAAATAGCCAGCAAAAGACCACCTGGCCCAAGAAGAACATCATGGCTAAAAAATTGACGCCAATGGTTCGGGAAAAGTACCCGATCTTTGTTCCGTGCAGCTGCGTCCAAAGTCCAGATAGGCTATCTGGACTAATGGTTGCCAACCTCCGATAGGAGTCAGCAGTGCAAGAAGAAGATTACTGGTCAGCCCTGGACTGTATTCTTTCCTGGTAGCAAGTTAGGTGGAAGCGGGCATACCTGTTTGGGGGTATGGAACCTCCAATCGTTTTCCACCCGTCCTCGTACCGTAACGCTAATTAGTTTACGCTAAAAATGCAAAACGCTTTTTCTTTTGTGGTAACTAAAAAATTTCTCACCAGACCAGACCAGAGGAAATACGGATATTCTAAAATACAAGGCCAGTGATAAATATACTGGTCCGTGTGGAAAATCCCTCCCGAAAAGTCTATTCTTCAAAAAAAACTGAAGAGTCCGAGAGGCGAGCGATGCGAGGACGAGAAAGCGGATGACAGTTTGTATAGGAAAATAAACTTATCAGAACCTACGAGGTTTAAGTCGTTATGCACTGCTAGTATATTACAAGGCCATAGCGTCAAAAATCAAAATAGAATATCCCTTTTATACTTTCCCTTTCGTTTGCTCTCCCGTGACGTGACGTGATGCGGTGATTTACTCACCGTGACCATTAGCGTCACTCTCGCTACTGATTTGTCTTGATTATGGAACTTGGTTTATTATTGCTTGGCAAAGAGGAAGCAGGTCACCTTTTTCAGAAATCATTCAGAGACAGCGGTTGGCGCAGTGGGCAGCGACCCTGCTTTCTGCGACCAAGGCTGCGGTTCGTTTCCCACAACTGGAAAATTGTGTGTTTGATAAACATGAATGTTATTCAGTGTCTGGGTGTTTATCTGGATATTATAAGTATTTATGAGCATTATATTCTTAAAAATATTCATCAGCTATCTTAGTACCCATAACACACGCTACGCTTACTTTAGGACTAGATGGCGATGTGTGTAGTGTTGTAGTATATTTATTTATTTATCTGATGTTAAGTGATTCGCCCATGCACAGCTGCAGCACCAGAGTTGCCACTAATGAATTGGCCGATTATCATCATCCTCAATTCAACCGATTGTTGTCCACAGCTGGACATAGGTCTTTTGTTACGAGTTCCACAAACCACGGTGCCGGGCCGCTTATAAACGTGATATAAGTCGCGGCCAACAGGAATGATGACAGTAACAAAGAATCACTAAAATATTATATTTATCTAATAATATATGATGCATGTATTCGAAGCGAGATTGTTATTTATTTTCAATAAATAAAACTGCAATATCTCCATCCATCTGCCATGATAGGTGAAACGCCGAATTCATAATTATGACGTCACGTCGTGTAACATCATGTAATGTGCCAATAAAAACCGAAATAAAACCTTACAGTCTTTAGAGGTACAATATGTATTGTCTCTGAGACTTATCTGTGAAACCGAAAACCTAATAGTTTTGGAGTAAACGACTGCAATAGTTTTTACTGAAAGAAATCGAATACAGCGTAGGAACTATGCGCGTGTCGGTATTTTATCTACAATAGGGTTGTCATAAGTAAACTCTTAGAAGGTTTTGAATTCGTTTGTATGGAAAAATAAATATGCATCTTGCATTTCATATTTTTACATGGTGATTCCTTATGAAGTATACTTAAGCATCCTTTAATATTATTTCGTAATTCTGTTACGCGTTGTATAAACATAATTTTGTACCGCTTGAACTTCAAAAATCTCTGCGTATATGAAGTATTTTGAAATAAATATTTTTTAGCTATGGAACAGGGCCTTACTAAAACTCTGATATGCAATTCGTCAATTGAAACTCTGCCACTGATGCGGGACGCTGTCTCCACTGAGAAGAAACCAAAATTTGCTCACAGATAACAGCTATTGTTAACAGTTCGTTTACATCACCGCACCTCCAGTTCCGCCCTCGCGAACATTAGTGGTTTTTTCTGAAGTTAGGGCACAGTGCGGTGACCTATAAACATTGCAGATTATATAAGTACAGGTAATATAAATAAAATATTAAATAAATAAATATAATACGACAATACACACATCGCCATCTAGGCCTAAAGTAAGCGTAGCTTGTGTTATGGGTACCAAGATGCCTGATAAATATTTTTATGAATTATATACATAAATGCTTAGAATATACATATAAACACCCAGAGACTAAAAAACATTCATGCTCATCGCACAAACATTTTCCAGCAGTGGGAATCGAACCCACGGCCTTAAGCTCAGAAAGCAGGGTCGCTGCAAACTGCGCCTTTGTGCATTGGAGCAGCATGGTGGGTATTTGCTCTTTATTCTTGGAGGCATGTGTCCCCCCATCTTCGGGCATTAAAACCACTCCACTTTAGTAGTGTTCCTCAACAGGCGGTTAGTCACTTCATACCATTTAGCAATTAACATTATTTTACCTCTAATGATCTAAACGTTTACCATAAAATTGGGAAAATGGGAAAAGTTTGTATGCTAGCAACATTTCGCGGGTTTGAAGTGAGACATTCATAGGCTGAGGAAAAGTGTTTTGAATTACCAAGGGCGGTGTCTGCATTTATTTTATAGGTCGACCTATGCCTGTCACGGCCTCCTTTATCATTTACATAGAATTAAGTTCATTTTGCATTGACTTACCCATAAATTATGACAATAACGCACTAAATTATATCATTTACTTTGTTTAGTGGATATAACATTGTTTTTTGTCTGGTAGGAGGCTTCGGCCGCAGCTGGTTATAGAAGAACGAAAGAAAACTTTATTTGGATACACACACACTAGAATTAAAATACAAATTAATAGTCTACACAACAATTATAGGAACGGTGTGATCCCAAAATGGTCTTCACTCAGCATGTTTGCAGTGTCTGTTAAAGACACAGTGCTGAATTTCCGTTAAGCCAGACGTGACGTTTGGACGGCAGGCACCGACAGAGCGACGCTTAAAAACTATATGCTGAGCGGATATGCTATAAAATAATATAATTAAAAAAAAAAAAGAAAAATGTGTAACAATAAATAAAAATAATATAAAAGATTTGTATACATATATAATATTTTGTTACGATCAAACCGATAAAAAAAAAATTAAAAAGAATAAACACACGAAGGCACCCCTTGTTCAAATGTTTTGTTGTTGGAAAAGATATTCTGTTATTTTTTTTTTAAAAGAGAGTTTAGACATGTTGATATCTCGTAATGTTTTTCTTTTAGCGTTTTTTCTGTCCTATCGACATAGACGTGGTGCCAAGCGATTACCGTTCCGGTAGGATGTCGCGTAGATACCGATTAGGGGTAAGGTTAGTCCGCTACGATCTTAGACTGCATAATCACTCGCCAAGTTACCAGGAGAGATTGCAGACAAGGGCTTACTTGTAGTGGAATAAAAAAAACTCTTATCTTGAACAGAACGTGACTGATTAAGGACAGACAAATATGGCAGAGATCGTGTTACTTAGAGCATGCTTATGCCTGGTTTCACTAAACCTAGGAATAGCCTTAATCGAATGCCTAGTTATTTCGGTTATTCCTAGAGAATAAAATCGTGTCACAAAGTTTTGTGTGATGACTAACGACGTTAGGCAGCCAAAGTTACGACATTTCGGTGGATCGTAAAGGGTACTATTAAAGTGACACTTGACAGATGAAAAAAATATAAAATCCGCTTTTTTTAAATACTCTTTATAGTCGGGAGTATTTTTAAAAATATTATTATCATTCGAAAATCTATACGAAAAATGAAAAATATGAAAATACAAATGCAGGTTTTCTCCCGATGGTTTTCCTTTACCGTAAAACCGTCTCTCCTATGAGAGAGGAGAGTACGCCCAGCAGTTGGCAGTTGGCGTCAAAAGGCTGCGTATTATGAAATTGTGATTAAGAAATTTACCTGCGTCGTTTTCAAAAACCGAGAAATACCGAAATCATGTCAACCTTAGTAAACAATATTGAAAGAAGGCAGAAACAAGGAAGACAAACCAACGTTACGTAATATCAATGAATGCAACGAACAAACTGTGTGATAATGTTGTATTGTGACGACTCATTGGAGACCTGATAAACGGTCGTTTACTTTGATGACGTAAAACCGTTGTCCTTTTGAGACTGTACTGTTAAAACTGACATTGTCGTTTTCATTCATAAGTATTAATTGTTAATATTTATTATCTATCGTTTCGTTTATTTATCGAAGTGGTAATAAAGTATGTGTCTGCTGACCAAAGAATGGATGAAATATTTATAGTGTTCATGTATTTTCTGAAAGTTGCTAGTCAGTTGTGATCTGTCACAACAACCAATCTCTATTAAAGTACTGGTTGCTGAAAATATTACTGAATAGGATGGCGGGAAAAGTAAATGCAAGGCAAATTGTTGTTCAGTCTAATATTAAACGATTTAGAAACGAAATATCGAATGATAATAATATGTTTAAAAATACTCCCGACTATCAATATACTCCCTTTCATTTTATACCCAAATGTAGGTATTGTGATAAAAAGTAATTCACCATTTTGTGTCGTCGTCATCTTGTATTTGAAATTTGTTATAGTGAATAGTATTCTATCTCATTTGATATTTCATTTTATATTTTTTTGATAAAATATGTCATCCACTATTTTTTGACGAATGGCTGCTGGCCATTATGGACCGATTTACATAGCTAAGAAAACTTCCGAATTCACCTTTCTATAAAAAAAAAACAAAAATCTCCATCCATTCGAAAGCTACGATGCCACAGACAAGTCAAACTTATATCAACTCGTCGTTTATGCGTCGGTGTTTAAAAACGACGCAAAGTCTGGCAGCCTTTAATATAAACGACCTTTCCATCCACTTTGACAGTTTTCTCGCGCATGCGTTTTGATCCAAATCTCCCGTCCTTTTCGCACATCTGCACATCGATATATCGATCGGCCGCCTTCTCGCTTACACACTGTCAGTCCAGCCGTGACAGTCGCAGCTATACGCTGAGTAGTCAAAGCATTTTATTTGTTTACATGAGTTTGTGATAAATTATTTTATTGTGTATCAATTTGCTGTATAAATATCGGATATTTGTTTGGTGAGTGCTTCTTTGTGATATTATTACAATAATGTAGACATATTGTTTGAATTACAGTTTTTGTTTTCTGTTAGGTTCACGCGGATTAATGGCTTAGTCCTAGAATATTTTATTAGTCTTACTGGTTCTAACCAGATATCGCTCTAGGCAACCGAACCTACGTTACATAACTTTGAATACAAATAAAAATATTAAAATCTATAAGAACCTTCAATAAATATTGAAGGAGTATTATTTGTCTCTTTCAGTGGAGCATCGCTAAAGCGGATGTTATATGTTGATACTAGCGGTTGCCCACGACTTCGTCTGCGTTTGATTTTGTTTTTTGATGTGGCATTCAATTTAGTTGTAGTTCTAAAAAAATTCAAGTATTCAGTATCGCTAAGCCTTAAATGATAAATTATTTAAATCAGTTATAATTTGTCGGAGTTATGGTGTAAAATCGTCAAACACTTTCATCCCCTCTCCCAAAGGAACCGAGCTTTATGTCGGGATAAAAGTATCCTATATTACTTCTAAGACTTCAAAGAATATGTGTACAAAGTTTCATGAGGATCGGTTAAGTAGTTTTTGCGTGAAAGCGTAATAAACAAACTTACATTGACATTTATAATATTAGTAGGGATAAAGATATACTCGTACATATATTTTTTTTATTCCACTACACACAGGTAGTAAGTGATGATGCAGTCTAAGATGTTAGCGGGCTAACCTGTTAGGGAGTATGGTAGTCAGACCTCTCTTTCTACGCGACATCTCACCGGAACAGTTAATTCGCTTTGTGGCACGTCTTTGTCGGTAGGGTGGTTACTAGCCAGAGCATACCAGAGAAAATTCAGAAATTATAAATTCCCAAATGCCGGGAATGGAACCCGGAAACTTCAACTTAAATCCACAATGCTCACAACTACGCCAGGGGGATAGTTAGCTTCGCTTCAGTATATGTGAAAAAATTCAGAAATTATAAATTTCCAAATTGCCCCACGCTGGGAATCGAACTCGGGACCTCGTATTTAAATTCACAACCGTCACCGTTGTGCCAGGGTGGTCAGGTGGTCACAAGAATATACTTGTAAAACATTTTTTTTTTTTTTTTGTTTTTTTTTTTTAAATAATAATATAATAATAAATATATTACGACAATACACACATCGCCATCTAGCCCCAAAGTAAGCGTAGCTTGTGTTATGGGTACTAAGATGACTGTTGAATATTTTTATAAATAAAATACATAAATACTTAGAATATACATATAAACACCCAGACACTGAAAAACATTAGTGCTCATCACACGAACATTTTCCAGTTGTGGGAATCGAACCCACGGCCTTGGACTCAGAAAGCAGGATCGCTGCAAACTGCGCCAATCGGCCGTCAAACATTATTAACTACATACTTCTTTTGTACCTGTTAGCACATTTAAACCTTACAGGTAACTGTTGCGCCCGGATGCAGTTTATTTTAATCTCTTCAAACAAGTTAACTAGTTTAAATAAACAGTAAAGCGAGCCGTATGTTCTTCCTTAAGTAACGGCTCTTAACAAGTTAATCCTGTTCCCGGAATAACGCTTTTATCTTTAAGACTAAAACGTATATAATTAAATCACACAAGGCTAGTTTTTTATTTTATTCCACTACAAGTTAGCCCAGCGAGTAGCGGTGGAGTGGTGATAGCCCAGTGCGTAGGACTGCGACTTCACTCCCGGGGGGCCGAGTTCGAATATCAGAACCTTTAACTTTTCTAAGTTATGTGCGTTTCAGAAAATTAAAATAACAATTGCTTCAGCGGTTAAGGAAAACATCGCCAGGAATCCTGCATGCCTGACAGTTCTCCATAACGTTCTCAAAGGTGTGTGGAATCCACCAATCCGCACTGGGCCAGCGTGGGTGAGCCTTAACCTCTTCTAATTTTTAAGAGATCAATTGTAGCTTCTCGATTGACTTAAATTAAAACAAAACCTTTAAAAGATTAAAACACTTATTTTGCCCTAATTATATTCCTAAAAGTGCCAATTTTGACCTCTATTTTAACCTCTTCTAACTTTTAAGAGATTTATTGTAGCTCTCCAATTGACATAAATTAAAACAAAACCTTTAAAAGATTAAAACACTTATTTTGCCCTAATTATATTCCTAAAAGTGCCAATTTTGACCTCTATTTTAACCTCTTCTAACTTTTAAGAGATTTATTGTAGCTCTCCGATTGACTTAAAACAAAACCTTTAAAAGATTAAAACACTTATTTTGCCCTAATTATATTCCTAAAAGTGCCAATTTTGGCGTGAAAAATGTCCGCCTCACTACATTTGCTGTTGAAAGAATTGCACGCCTGAGGTAAAAATTTATTTACCGAATACCTTGTCTTCAATCTAGCCCCAGCAAAGGGAGGTTTATGTCCTTCATTTAACCTACGAGATACAATATCGATATTGCTTAAAAGTAGTGGGGAGTCAACTTAACTTACGTAAGCTTAAATACATCAGTGGAGAACCGTACTCTGTAGTGGGCCGATTGTGTTTTGATAATGATGGATAGGTATATGTTATTAAGGTACGGTTGGCAACCCTGGTTGCGTGTGTTAGGAAATAGGGAATAACAGCACTTTATCTATGATAAACCCGATGATTATATTAAATGTATCAACAAATCATAGTTGGTATACTCATTGATAGTGTATTAAAAATAGAATAATGGTAGTAGACAGTCTACTACAAAGAAAAAGTATAGGATCTATAGCGGGAGACGCGAGTTTGACAAGATAGATTGGCGGGAAAGAAATGTTAGGACGGATTTAAAGTAATCAATTGAGAAAAGGAAATTAAGTAAAGTATTGTGGATAAAACGTTACAAATTGGGAATAGATGATTTATAATGGAAACGATAAACGTAACGAAATATTGTTGTGGCGGAACAAGAGTCTTATATACTGGTGATGGAGTTGAGATAAGTTGTTAAAAGTTGTTAGTACTATGGTTGTACTTGATGTTGCATCAGATAAGTATATCTCATCGTTTGGGTTATTTATTGGTATCATAAATGGAGCCTTAGCATTATTTCACACACAGTTTATGTAGCAGAGGTTGCTCTATACAAACAACTTGTTCCAAAAGTCCTGATGTTATAAGTGATCATAGTAGTTATGTTTGACCTGTCTTATATGTCTTGTATAAAAGGGCCTAGCCTTATAACATATGACAATGTTGTAATTGTGTTTATAAGTCTTGTTTTAATTGATTGAATAAAAGAGCAACGGTAGAGTTTCTTGCCAGGGGTCTTCTCTGCCGAAAACAGCATTCCGAACTGGTAGTAGAGTCATTTAAAGGTAACAAGTAATATGAATTATAGAGAAGCTTAATATACAGTATTAGAGTCAGTCCAGTTGTTTTATTTCACTCCTTGGGAAGACAGGGTTATAAAGTACAGACCCACAACACTGCTCTAATGCAGTTTGGTGGGCTTTTATGATATCTTTTATAAAATAATACCTTAATAGGAAGGAAGAATAATAGTCATGAAAAAAAATGATAACTGCCAAGAAACTAGGTATTTAGCTTAAATAATACTGTTAATTAATGAAAGATCTAAGTGCCATCCTGAACATTGTTGGTATTGAAGTGAATATCTGAATACCATGGGTCTTCCATCTCTATATTTTTTTAACACGTGCGTACAAATCTTATACTAAGGGCGACAGGTGTGTAAACTGTATGCGCGTGCGCAATGTTTATTGAGCGAAGCACCTGCTGCGACTGCGTCTTATTTATAGCATCTATTCGGTTTCCTTTCCACTCTAATGTTGTGTAACTTTGTTTTGGTAAACTAAGGGGCACGTGGAAATAGAACAGGGTCGTTTTAACGACTTCATAAAAGGAACAATCAACAATAGCTCCTCTTGATTACCTACGTTCCTGCGTCTCTTCATGCTGTGCCCCATGGCTTCACTCTCCCAGAAATCGGATTAATAATAAACTGCCTTCAGTTTGCGACCCACCGCGTCGCATCGCCCGCCCGCGCTATTACTCTTTTTCAGACTTCTCTCGGACTTTTTTTCTTCTTGCTTGGCTCTAACGAGTTTTACCTAGATGTTAGCTTTGTTTTCATGGTAACTTTATTAAAATATTTTATTAATATAAGAAATAAATAAATAGTATTATAGAAAATACAGAAAAAAGAACATTTTTAAGTGAACTAAATGAAAATCGCAAAAAAAAAATACGTGGACTCAAGTTGGTCTCCACTCAGCAAATACTACGCCTTTGGAGGGACCAAAGTCATAGCGCTGGTCTTCCGTGGAACGTAAGGTGCTTTATGTAACAGGAATCTGCCTTCCGAACCGGTGGTAGAGTCACTGCGAACAGACTGACTTGACGTTTCAAAATTGCTTATAAACTGGGCCTACTTGAAATAGATGAATTTAGATTTTTTTGAATTTTGAATAACACTGATAACCACGCCTTGCAGATCGGGACACAGCAATGCTCATTAGCGGCAGCCGGACGAGCTCTGTCACAAAAAGCTATACTACGTTTATGTAGGGCTGTAGGACAATCTGATACAGTCATAACTGCACAACAGTTCCTAGTCAATTACAATAATTAAAACCCTTGCGACCTCTATCTCACGTGTCCTTCACGTCATGGTACCCGCACAACACTCGATAGAGATCGTGTACTTGTAGATATGCTCACTTTTACTTGTTAAGTTTCTCACGGACAAAGTGCGTACAACGATTTGGCGTATCAAGCTATCGACCCCCCCAATCTTGGACAATTCTTTTTCACCAGACTGGAAAGTATTTTGATTTGATATCTCGAGTGCAAAAATAACTTTTACACAACTTAAAAATTAAATGAAGAAAGTAACTTTCTACAAATAATTACCTACCTAGATCACAATTATTTGTATGACACACGCACAGATTTTTATTTATAATTAGGTAAAGTCTTAAAGATAATAATTGTTTAATATTAACATACAGTGGTACAAGCTGCAAATATACTTGAAATAAATATACCTTGCAACTGTATACCTTAATATCATACAATAAAGGGGTGTTAAAAAATTTTAATGTTACTAATCTGTGAAACTTTCTTATATGTGCTAAAGGTATTCAATAAGTAGTGGGAATTGTAAACTTCTTACCTAATTTTCATAAGTTTAAGAAAGGTTAAGTAAAATAAAAAATAAAAATTATAATTAAAATTCAACACCAATCATAAAAAATATATAAAATGTAAATTTAATGTAATATACAATTTACTGTAGTATTAATATATCAGTAAAAGTTAATGTGAAATAGTAAAATCATTATAAAATATGAATTACTAAAACAGTGTAAAAACTCTTACTAACTCTTACTATTCCTTATTCCATTTATGCAGTTTTCAGTTGAACGCATTAAAAGGTAATTTCTTTAACGAATCAGGCAAATTGTTGTATATTTTAATATATTTTAAAGAATTAATATTTTTGCGATAAGATGCAGTCATCTAAACAAATTCTTACTTCCTGTATCAAGAGATACAGGAAGTAAGAATTTGTTTTGATGTCCGTTAGGATACCGGTATTTACTATGAAATGGTAAGACAATTAAAAAAATATAAAAAGAAGTTCAAATCAATTCAATTTTATGTTGACATCCCATGTTTATTTATGGTCAGTTTACAAAGATCGAATCCGATTCGACCGATCCAATCTAGATATGAATCTTAAAGTTATAAACAATACAATTTTAGCGAATATATAGTCAGTTTATGTCTTTATGGAATAAGACTCTACCATATCATTGTCTCGGAATCTGTACCCGTCGAGCTTCCTAAACAGTGAACTGTCATTGACACCTTATCATCGCTCGGGTCAGCGACTGATTACAACTTTCAGGATAAAAAGCATCCATCTAGGGAGGGCAAACAGTGTGTGTCGCGCGGCTTCGTTCGCCAAACATCCGGGCGGGATAAGAGTAACCTTATACGTTGCTTTTTTTTTGTAGCCGTGTTAAATAAAGCTTTATGTATTTGTTTTGTTTTATATCTTGCTTTATAGAGTTTTCTTATGCTAATTAGTCGGTCAGTTCCAACAGTTTGTTATTTAAACATCGCTGTCTGGAGGCTTCGACCGTGGCTAGTTACCATCCTACCGAAAAAGACTCGTTGCCAATTGATCAAGCGTTCTAGTACGATACTGCGTATAGAAACAGAGTAGGGGTACAGGGTTCATACAACTGCCATACTTTTAACAGGTTAGCTCGGTTATCACGTGAGATTGCAGTCAACCTGGTAGTGGACAGACATCCTTTTACTTTCTGAGTCCAAGGCTTTGGGTTCGATTACCAAAACTGGAAAATGTTTGTGTGATTAAGATTAATGTTTTTCAGTGTCTGGGTGTTTATCTGTATTTTATAAGTATTTATATATACTGTTCATAAAAATATTCATCAGTCATCTTAGGAACATAACACAAGCTACGCTTTAGGGCTAAAAAATACCTTTATGTAGAATAAAATAAAACCTTAATCTTGGTTAAATTAAACCGTCTTTCGACACATCTGTAGATTATTTATGCATTTGGAAACAAAGGTGTTTTTAACTCTGCGTTTCGGTTAACACTCAAACACTCATAATTAAAAAAAGATTTTATTTCTAAAACACGCATACTTCCACATTTATAAATATTAGTAGGGATTATATACTTCCATTCCAAATTCTAACTGACTGGTAGACATATTTTTTGGTCGAGAGTAGGAACAAGGTAACACTACCCTCAGTGAAAACATCGACAGGACAGACATTGCGCAACGGAAGCGATAGATCCTCGGAGATCCTTGAAAGCAACCCCTCGGAAATCTCACCCCCCTGGTCCCGAAATAGAAACAGGATGTTACAAACAGACTGCCGTTACATAGGATACCCTCTACATTCTACATTTCTCTGTAAGTTACGTTTTAAATGGAAAACTTTAAAATCTGTGACGTATGGCTCCGAAACACCTTTGCTAAAAGAGCAGCCGTAGTAAATTTAAGCCGAAATAGAGCTTTTTGCGTAAGATCTCGGCCGGGGAAGTACCACATCAACAATGGAGTCCACTGCTGGACAAAGGTCTATTGTAGTTCTAAATACCGCGGTCTTGTGCAGCTTAGGTCCAGCGTCTCTCTACGACTCGCTTAATGTCATCAGTACACCTCTGTGGGGTCCCCAACGTCCATCGTTGCTCTGTATTATGTGCTCCCTTCATTACCACTTTAGCATAGCAACTCAATATGAATACAGAATAAGGAAATACGTAGAAGATTCAGAGTAATATTGTATATCAACTAACAGGGTTCTTTACCTGGGTATGCATAAAGAAAAATGGAAATGGAAAAATCCTTCGCATTAATGAGTCATACAACAATTTTAGGGTATGCAGTGCTTTTGTGCATGTATGAAGTGCACGCCACTGTCAACTAAGTAGTTTTAAGTACTATAGGTACTCTTAAATCGTCTACATAAATGCTCGTTTCATTTAAATCATTAAATTAATTTCGTCTAGAATCTAGTTTTCGTCAGACCAGTTATCCATTTTGTAGGATCTGACCGTTGTATATAGGAGGAACATAAAGTTAATGTCAGAATCTCTCTCAAATCCAGAGAGGCGTTAGAGCTTCTTAAAGGCAAGATTCATTTTGCTTTAGACACAGTTTTTATATTATGCATAATATTTTAAACGTGTAGCAGCGATAGCGGAGTGGATAGGTAGGACTTCGACTTCACTTTCGGTGGGCCGAGTTCGAGTCCCAGCACGTACCTCAAACTTTTCTAAGTTACGTGCGTTTTAGGTAGGACGATGTCTGCCGTATCCGCTAGTATTTTTTTTAATATATAATAGACGACGTGTAAATGAAAACCGAAATATAGCTTCACATGCTTTGGTACGATATGAACTGTCTCTGAATCTTATCTGTGAAACCGAGTCGCTAATAGTTTTTGAATAAACCACTGCAATACTTTTAACTGATTAAAATAAGATTGTTTGTATTCTCTTTGTACATTTTCTTATCTAAGTACTTATTTTCATACTACCCACATTTAGCTGTAAAATTTTGTTAAGTACTTGTTATTTATCGCCACTTGTCACAAGTTAATGCTCATTAGTTAGTTTAGTTTAGCATAAATGTAATTTTAGAATTTATCGTGTTGTATTCACGACTAATGTTTGTCGACGACGCAGGGTGAAAATGGTAAAACTCTTAAGAGTTTATGTTTTATACCTTTTAAATGAAATACGTTATTTTTGTAATTTTCCGATGTAATAAATAAATAAATAGATACAGCCCTAAACTCACGGGCAAAATTTTAAAATAAAGTGACTTCTGTTACTTTATTAGGTACGTGCGGTACTATGCCTGTCCTTCTTTAATTAAGGCTATATGATTAACTGTAATTTAATCAACAAAATGAAACTTTCACCCTTGATTTGTCAGTTGTCACGTGCCTCATGCACACACCATAACAAAAACGGCATACGCACAGAACGCACACAGAACGTCATTAAATCCGAACACAGGGGTGCGTGCGTCGGAGTGAACAGATGTGTGTTCGGTAAGACAATATCGATCTTTTGAACTCTGTATTGATTTTGGCATACATTTGGTTTGGGGTTGATAGGGGAAAGATTATGGGGTTGCTGCACCCCAACATATTGGAGTTTGCCTATTAATAATAATAGTAAAATAGTGTGAGGGTGGTCCGGTGTGTTTATAGCATTCAACTAGCTGTTGGCCGCGCCTTTACCCGCTTAGAATTCCATGATTATTCATAGTACTAAGAACATAAATTATTGACGATTTCTCTGGCGCAGGGGTAAGCGGGGTGGTTTTATAAGCTCAGGTCCCGCATTCGATCCCCAGCAAAGAATAGATGAGAATTTTTATTTTCGAAATTTTCTCAGCGCTCGTCTGGTCCTACCTAAAACGAGGTGCCGCCAAGCGTTAGCATCCCGGTACGATGTCGTATAGATACCGATTAGGGGGATTGGTTTAATATAACTGCAATATCCATAACAGGTTAGCCTGCTAACATCTTAAACTGCATTATCACATTTCAATCAAATCACCGATATTGCATTGTCAAAGGTTTTTGTGTAATAAAAAAACATGAGTCGGCCAGTTTCTTTTAATGTTCTTGTGACAAAGACAATGAAGATAAACATTAATAGACAATAAGATCATGCATCTATAGACAATGCAAATAAAATAACGAAGTGAAACAATTTTGTTTTATGCAGACAGCACTTACACAAAAAATGTGCCATCTGTAACAGTATTAATAAATAATTATCCATAATAAACATGCATTGAGCGTGTAACATTGCGCTTTTAAACGTTTACTTATTAAGTATTCTGTTAATTACATTTTTTTTTTTTTTTTTTTTAGTTTGGTTTTTAATTATTCGGTTCTATAATAATGCAGACGGGTCACAGTTACCCTATAAAAAAATATTATTATATTATTATCATAGTTATTTATTAAAAAAAAATCTGAGACTGCCTCGTTTGTCTTGTGGTTAGTAAGTTTAACTACGGATCACGAGGTACTGAGTTCGAATCCCGGTTCGGGCCAAAGTTTGTTCGGTATTGTGTTTTTCTTTCAAAGTACATATTTTCAGTAAATTTGATCATGTGTCTCAGTATCGTGCTCAATTGAAGTGGCTACCAATTCGTTCTCGTAGAAACTTACACGCTCTTTCTCTCCTTTACTCCATTTTATATTATCCGCAAACTCCACCATATTTGAAAGAGCGATTCACCTTTCTTGGTAGCAATGTTCACTTAAATCTGCGAGCTAATAATGACAGCTTGTTACACGTTCCTGCTAGTCGTTCATTGGCGTATGGCAATTCTTTTACGGTAAAGGTGGTTAATTTATGGAATGAGCTGCCAAGGGATATAAGACGGTCCAAATCATTAAACATCTTTAAATCACGGTTAAAAGACTATTTCCTGTCTAGTATGTAGCAAAATATCTATGTATTTTATGTGTATGTTTAAATAGTAATATGTACTTAAGTTTATATATTGATATATATATATATTGATATTTATATACAAATATATAAATATATATGTTTTACTATATATATATGTAGTATTAGTATGTAATGTTTATAATTAGCACAATTTAATTATTGCACTATCCCGTTTTCTCTAATATGTTTCTTCAACCAAAGGTTGTCTGGAGGAGATCGCTTCAAGCGATAAGACCGCCTTTGTGCATATGTATAGTTTTTATTTTTTTTATTTTTTTGTTAACCTGATTTTATATTTGTATGTGCAATAAAGACTTTTTCTTCTTCTTCTTCTTCTTCTTCTTCAGTATCAGCCCGGAGTTAGGAAATTGGCGTCGTCAACCGTACCTGGTCGAGCACGGTACTGGTATTATCACTGACTTGTGAGTCATTATAGCCCACCAAACCGCATTGGAGCAGCGTGGTGTGTCTATGCTACTAAACCGTCTCTCCAATTAGAGACCTGCACTAATCATGGACGTTAATAGAATGCGGATGACGATAACGATGATAATGATGATTTTACATTTTTACAGTGGCTGTATTATTTAAATTAAAAATTTCTTTATTCATGTAGGCCTATCACAGGCACTTATGAAGCGTTCATACATATATGTTTACATAATTGTAAGGGGATGGTGATAACTTCGTTCGCCAACTTAAACCTAAAGCTACGAGGGTTCCAAACGCGCCCTGGTCTAAGAAGAGCCCGCAAAAACTTAGCCGGGTAATTATTTATCGCAACGTTATTCACCGACGAGAATATAAAACTATGATTCCGAGACAGTAAAAATTATAATTTTATTCGCCTTCTATATTCATAAAGACTAGCTATTTAGCCCGTTGTCAAATCAATATTTGAGAATCTGTCTGTCTGTGTCTCTGGCTTTAACTTTGGCTAGACTTAGACCGTAGAGAGTACTTTTTCAGGCTCTGTCATTTGGAAGGGTCTGTCAGTGTGAGAAAACACTGCATTGGCCCCATATTAACTTGAGAACCCTGGACCTTGTAATCCATTGTTTAACATGTCTAAGTACTACACCTAAGGAGTTTACATAAATCAGTTAAACACCAACTAACAACTATTGTACTAGATACAACTATTTAAAATTGCTTGCAATAATTATATAACAAATAGTCTCGCATACTGCAAAGCTGTCATGTTTACTACAGATAATATATTTTATTAGCATTTAGAATGTCTAATTGTCTATGGAAGAATGTCAATGCCAGCCAAACGCACAGTAACATAAGTTTGTAACAAGCGAACAATAAAAATGGCGTCTTGCCGTAAATATAAGTTAAAGGCAGGCGTTAATATGCGAAATGCCATTTTATGAAGTCTGCCCGGGAAAATAAAAAAACTCGCTTTATTGCTAAAACTAGTGCTACTCTAAACCTATACTCTGTCAAATGTAATATGCAAAAGTTGCGTCTCCAGAACCAGTTTTCTATTTGCCTGGTCAGGATTTGCAATGCTATATGAAGCTTAATTTGCTGTAATCCGCGAAAAACAGGAAAATCTGTACCTAACGTAGGTAGATGGGCAATTTATAATTTCTTAATTTTTTTTTAAATAAGTATGTACGATACGTACACGTACGACGATACGTACATCGCCATTTGGCCCCAAGGTAAGCGTAGCTTGTGTTATGGGTACTAAAGATAACTGATGAATATTTAGGAATGATACTTATAATTATCTATTGATATTACAAGTATTTATGCAATTCTTCCTTCCTAAATTTATCGCACGCGCTTCGACACTGGAGTTTGTCATTGTGTCATGTTGTCTTTACGATGAAAAAGTCACTGGTTTTTTATTACTTTACTTTATTGCACAACCAAAAAAACAGTTTTTAACTCGACTTCATGCTAAAAAAGCATTTTCTGCCAGCCAATCTTCGGACGTGCGAGAAAAACGAGTTTTAGCGGATTATAACAAATTAAACTTTGTAAATTGCTTAGCCTGGAATCCCGCAGAGTAACGCCTGCTTCTTACGAGTGAATTTTACTCAATCAAGTGAAGGGGGCAACATTCAATCAGAAAAGTGGTCAGAAATAAAATTTCTTTTTTTTCGCTTTGTGAACATAGATTGAATTAATAGTTTGAGGTATATTTGCTTAATTTAATGCTCAGTACCTACCTTAAGTTTTTACTACTCTTAAAAGTCGTTAACTTTATGTAAAGATTTAGAATCTGCCTGTAAAATTTCCGTCAAAATAGGTGCAACCGACCCGAATATTTGGACAAAGACGAGACTTTTAAAAATAAAGTTCGGTTCAGTTTAGGTTATGCGGATCTCTGTAGAACCAGCCTCCCGAACGGGTAGTAGAGCCACCATGAACCCACGAACAACCTGGCTTGACTTTTTAAAAGGGCTTTCAATTTTATTTTGAATTGTTGCCGTCTATATAAACCAACAAGAGTGCATTATACTAAAACCACAGATATACACTTCAATTGTATTTATTTGTATGAAAATAGATTTTGCGTGCGTGCAAGTGTTACGCGAATAACAAGCAAAAAGCGCGCACATGTCAGTCACATGTTGCGTGTAGTTTATAGCATCCCAGGTATAATATGTTTGCGTATCACTCGGTCCATGGTTTGATGTCATTTCCTTGTCTTACATGTCAACTACAAATAATAATAAAAATCTTTATCGCTATCCTCATTGCTAGATGCCGAGAACTGTATCCTAAATAAACCAACTCATACGAAGATGTCTAATAATGGAGCAAATGGCCGCAAACTCAGCGTTATTTATGCTGTGCATTTAACGCCCAACGCTGATCAAATGTAAATTAAAAACATAATGAAGTTAACCAAATTGAACATTAACATAAAAAAAATCAACTACGACTTAAACGAGTGTGTACCTATGTACACCCGTTAGACGTTATACTTCTTTAGCGTAGCGTAAAAATTCGTAAAAAATTACTCTCATAATTATTCCCTAACGCGCTAATAGAAGTATAACTTCAAAAACGAGTATTTCATTTTTAAAATCCTTTCATGAATTGTAAGTACTGGGATGAAAGCAGCAGAATTCACAGCACTAGCATGTTCACCTGGAACATGCTAGTGCTGTGAATTCTGCTGCTTGATTAAATTAACTAGAAAAATAAGGGATTCTACAAATGTTTATATAATAAGAAAAATAAAAAACTACTCGGACTATAATGAATGAATACACTTTTATTGTACACCACAGAGAAAATTCACAGAGATACAAATACAATAGACCATTAAGGTAGGAGGTACAATTTGGCGACCTTATTGCTATATAGCGATCTCTTTAGGGCAACCAAAGGCGTATGAGAAAATGGTATATATAATTGGTAGGTGTTACAACATATATATAAGTAAGATATTATGTGTTAGAGTAAATAACATTTCCATTTTTGAAGCAAAACTTATTTAGGCGCTACTAGGGAGTAACTAAGATTTTGTGACGCTCACACATTCTTCATTTATCATTCATTCTATAACATTCGTTCCTTTAAATTTCTCACAACACAGACGCACGTACAAAACACACACACAAAATACATTCAACATACCAACATATGCACACTAGGCACATACCACTATAATTACATTTTGTATTGCTATACATATATTAACCTTAAACTATACCTAAACATTTGTTCACTGTTATCATAAAGATAATTATAATTACGTACCTATTCTTAAGTGTTGCACTTGAACAGCACTGCCTCCTATAATACAGGTTAAATAGGGGTAGAAGTTTTCCAATTTCTACATATCGATATTTTTTTTATCTAACCACAGATTGCTGTAACAATTGCTTGGATCATTTAACTAATAACTAATGTGTCTTTTTGTATACCATTATAATTGTACTTGTTTCTTTGTGCCCAATAAAGTATTCTATTCTATTCTATTCTTACGTCTGTGTAGTTTCCGCTATTTCAAAATAATTATTTGGATTGGTCGTAAGTATGTGTCATATACTCCACGCTTCTTGACTTATACGCCAGCTAGTGGCAAATATCATAATCAATTAGGACTATTTATTTCCAATATTTTCAAACGTATCAATTGTGTATTGCAAAATAAATAAAAATTCAACAGTTTAAAAAAAAAAAAAAAAATTGCAAAGTTTTTTAATAATCTCTAAATATACTTGTTTATTTATTACTTTTGTAATAAATAAATTATTAATAAATGTTCTGGCGATCGCGACATTCTATAATATTCAATGACAAGGTTATATTGACATGTGCTGATCTAACCTTCAATTTTCTACTCTAAATTATTCCATTTAACAAATGAAAATATTTATAAAACGTGAAAGTGATATTAATGAATTTTAAATAGAATATGAAATTAAATAGTGAATATTAAATGAAATGAGTCCTAGGAATATTTTACTCTTTCATAAATAAATAATAAGGTGGTAAGGTCACCCTTTGCTTTAATTTTTTTAAAGTATATTAATTAATAATTAATTAATTTATCCTTAACCTTGCAATAAATTTGTTTAAATAAAATAAATAAATAATAATAAGAGTTTTACTTGTTTTTTTTTTCATCAATGGCATATTAATAGGTTGAAGATTATAACAATGATGATTTAGATTTGTATCAAAACGACCGTTGGCATGAACTTACACGTACATAGCGCGTTAGGAACAATACCGTATCCGTCACACGGCGTGACTATGTAATGACGTCCTGGTGCTTTGGATTGTGTCGTCTCAGCGACAGTCACGGGTGACGGGTGATACATATACCGGGGCAATGAACAGGAGGACATTATGAGAAAGATCTACAAAACTGTTTTGGTACGCCACATAAACATGTACACGCTCGCATAATCACTCTAACTCACAAAAACATAGATAGATAGATAGATAAATAAATTCTTTATAGGACACAATTAAGGGATAAAGATAATCTATATTGAAAACATAAATACAAGAAAAATAAAAATGCGCAAAGGCGGTCTTATCTTATTAAACATACTCATAAACATCAGTGCCTGAATAAGCAAGCGCGGAGCCCGGTAGCAAATTCTTTAGAAGAGCCCTTAATCTGCTATGGGTTCTTAAATATGAAGTAGTAAAAATACAATTCAATACTCAATACGTATCTTATAGACGTATAAACGTATCTTAGATACAATACGTAGTTGCTATCTATATTTTTGATCCAATGTAATCTGATCTTAAATAAATGAATTTAGAATTTTTGAAGCTTACAGTATCGACGCAATGTTGTCAGTGTATCGGTGTGTTTTTAACGGGATATACTTCGGTGATGACCTAGTGGTAAGGGCTTCGACTTCCCTTACGAAGGTTCGTACTCCGACACACCTCAAAATTTAAGTTATATGCGTTATTAAATATCACTTTTTTTAACTGTGCAGGAAAACTCCATAATATAGGTTAAAAAAATATTAAGATGACTGATGAATATTTAAAAAAATAATGTACATAAATATTTATAAATACCCAGACACTAAGCAACATTCATGTTCACACAAATATTTTCCAGTTGTGGGAATCGAACCCACGGCCTTGGACTCAGAAAGCAGGGCCGCTGCGCACTGCGCCAGTCGGCCGTCAAATGACAAAGAACTTCTTCATAGAACAACTAATGCAATTGGCTCGTGATCTGCAGTCAAATAATATAGCCACGAGACCAGTGAGGCAGTAAAAGAAGTACAAATGATACAATAACTAAGCTGCGATGTGCATACGTTCTGTAGGTATGATATCGAAAAACGCGGAAGTCAAACAAGGTCCATAGCATCACGTAATACGCACGTTACGTTCATACGTGAGCTGGTGTTACGTCACGTAATACCCGTAGTTAAACACCGTAATGATGTGCGAGCTTGCAAACGTTCATTGCGGACCGGAACACTGAGTGCCAATTTACTTACGGGTGATATTGTTGGACACGCACGTTTTGAAGATAGGTTCTCATTAAGCTGACTAATATTATTAACTAGCTGCTACCCACAAATTGATGTAATGATAGCGCATTGGGCATAGTTCGGTTTCCCTTTCGGGGGGCCGAGTTCGAATCGCAGCACCTATAAGCTATGTGCGTTTTAAGTAATTAAAGTATGACATGCTTCAACGGTTAAGGAGAACATCGTGAGGAAACCTGCATGCCTGAGAGTTCTCCTTACTGTTCTCAAAGGTGTATGTAGTCCACCAATCCGCACTGGGCAAGCGTGGTGGACTACGGCCTCAAACTCTTCTCATTGTGGGAGTAGACGCGTGTCATGTAGTGGGTTGGTAACAGGTGGATAATTAGCGTTCCGGTACGATGTCGCGTATGAACTTATTAGGGATTATTTTGATGTGAAACATCTGACGTGATCCGGAATATTGACGCGCAGTTTGCAGCGAACCCTGCTATCTGAGTTCAAGGCCGTGGGTTCGATTCCCACGACTGGAAAATGTTTGTGTGATGAACATGAATGGTTTTCAGTGTCTGGGTGTTTATATGTATATTCTATGTATTTATTTATATTATTTATTAAAATATTCATCAGTCATCTTAACCATCTTAATGCTTATAACACAAGCTACGCTTACTTTGGGGCTAGATGGCGATGTGTGTATTGTCGTAGTAGGTATATTCGTAGTATAGTCAAAGTCAAAGTCAAATTCAAATAGGCACTTTTGATATATATTATCTTATATCTTTAAGCGAGCAATTCTTGTATATATATATAATTTGAATCTCGGAATCGGCTCCAACGATTTTCATGAAATTTAGTATACAGGGGGTTTCGGGGGCGATAAATCGATCTAGCTAGGATTCATTTTTAGAGAAAAAAGATTTTTATCTTTTCAGTACGCTATATCTGATTACTGTCGTAATCTGTTCTTTTATGCATATAAGCTATAACTTATATAAAACAATTTCAATGTTTCACATCTGCCAGGCGTCCCGTGCCGGCTGATACATTTTTCATTGGCAGGTTATACGCTACCATCTAAGGCTGCATCATCATTGACCATCAGATGAGATTTCGAAGAAAGCTCAAGACCAGTAGTGGAATAAAAATATAAAAAAAATATAATAAGGAACTCGGCATCCATACCTACTAATCAAAAAACCATCGGGGCAATTAAAAATAGTTGCTCAGCTAAAACCATTAGTGTAACTCTATCTTCCACACGGGAGTCTGCAAACTGGAGACGCTCACGTTAGCGACCGCACGTCGTAACGTAATACACCCGTAACACTAGACAGGACGGGAGTGGCGGGTCCACTCCGCACCCATCCGGCCGACATTGATCCATTGAAATGCATCCGATGACAATTTGCGACTCTAGCCTCTAATACCTAGGCCTATTTATGTAGTACTAATTATAGATGGGAAATTCTTTCGCGTGGGACCAAGATGTTTTAGATTATTTTCACTTATTGCTGCTGTTTTTTCTTGTCCGGCTTTGGCCGTGGCTAGTTACCACCCTACCGACAAAGACGTTTAGTGTTCCGGTGCGATGTAGCGTAGAAACCGATTGGGGATATGACTACCATACTCCCTAACAGGTTAGCCCTCTACCATCTTAGACTGCATCATCTGTAACCGTCTTCTAGTGGAGTAAACAAAAACATTTATAAACTTTAGATTTCTTTTTTTTAATTTTCTCTACTACTAAGCCCGTTTCTGCAACTTAATTGACTTGATATTTAAGTGAAATAAACGATTTTTTCAGCCATTATTCTTTACAGTGCCAAAAACAGTGAAAACGCCCCGCGCACGTCTCAATTTATACTCGCGGAATGTTGCTAGCACACAAACTTTTTCTTAATTTCCTATTTCATGGTTTAGAACAGTAGAGGTAAAATAATTACTTTCAACTGCTAAATGTTGGTAAAAAGTAAAATGGTATGAAGTGACTAACCGTGTGTTTGAGAAACAACTCTAAAGCGGAGAGGTTTTTGATTCTTCAATATTAGTCGTGTACCTGTATGTTCTTAAGTCTGTGTCCCTTTTTGAACTGCATTATGGAGAATTCTCAGGAAAGCAGGTTACCGAACGATGTTTTCCTTTACCAGTACAGCTAGTTTTAAAGTAATTATGAATTATAAAGTGGGTAAATTATTAAACTTTTGATACTTTTGAATTCATATTGGTCAGATATTTTATTGAATTGATAATATGTTTTACGAATACGCTAATAACAATGATTTAATTAATAAAAAGTGTTCAAGAAACAATTAAAATTTGATTTGAGTTGATGGGTATTTCTATATAAATAAGACTGCATTCTCGATGTACTCCAGTCCTACATGGACTCGAACGATGCAAAAATACCTCCCGGTGTCTTCGTCACGTTACATAACGTCAGATGCCAGCTGGAGATAAACTCGGTCCCCCCGAGGGCGAACTTTACGTCCCAGCCACTAGGCAATAGAAATTACTACGTCTTCCTTAGCGCGGCATCTTGCTAGTGTGCCCGTCCCATTAAACTATCCAAAAACGGCCATTGTTTCAAATAACAATTTCACATCCTGCCCGCGATTGTTCAGCGCTATTCGAGCGTGAACCGGGAATCGAACTGACGTCCATAGAGGATGTATCGATTCACGCGGTCGATCACCGGCCCGGGTCAAATGCAACGACCCACAAAAAAGTTATTCACCCTCCCCTTTTAAGTTCTTTTGTTATCTGTGACAGGTTTGAGATTTCGAGGCTTGGCTGCGCCCTGATTATGTGACATTCAAGTCGTTGCACACTCTTAACCGCAATTTGTGACGTCAAATTATTACCGTAATCTTTTTATTTATTTCACACAAGGTGATAAGTCATAAAATTTCAAATTCAAAATTCATTTATTGCAAATAGACCAAGTTTATAAGCACTTTTGAAAAATCAAGGCCGTCTGTTTGTAGTGACTCTACCACCGGTTCGGAAGGCAGATTCCACTGAGATGAGCCGGCAAGAAACTCAGCAGATTGCTCTTTTCCAACGTCACGTTATAGTTTAACAGTCTTTAGAATTTTTCTGTTTTGTGAGAGATGAGAGCGGAAGAGAGATGAGTGATGAAGCAGTAACGGGCTAAGATGGTAACGGGCTGACTTCTTAGGGGTATGGCAGTTATATAAAAAACATACCCCGGTGTCTATGTGACATCGTACCGTAACGCTAAATTGATTAGCAGCTCTATATCAATAGGATGGTAACTCGCTAGCATTGAGTTGGTGGGTATTTTGATATAAATGCGACTGCATTATCAATACAGTTCAGTCCTATATGGACTCGAACGATGCAAAGATATCTACCGGTGTCTTAGTCGTTTATCACGTGACACAAATCGCCGTTCGCTACTCGTCAACCGCAACTAATGAAAACAATCCACGCATAGAGTATAAAGACCTCCTTTATAAAACTTCTCGATATAATAGAATCCAAGCATTACATACCACGCTTGGTTAGCAGAGGAAATAGCATCATTATCAATATAATGGAATCCTAGTTCTTTTTAGATAACTCTGATGAATCTCGGACGCGTTCTTAGAGACCGCATCGCTTGATAATCTTATTTTATTTATTGCCTTTCTATAAATAAAATTCATGTCTTTTTTGTTAATAAAATCATGAGATGAAAGTTGTTGTATTGTTTATAATTTCTGCGCCCCGGTAGTTTTTTTTTATTCAGTAGGTACAGTCCAATCTGGGTAATCAATAAAAGAACTATGCCCATCTAGTTCGGAAGAGAGAAAAAATTTTTTCTCTCTTAAGGCGCAGCAGAGCAATTTTGGGAGTTTCTCAACGAGATTGAATCAGGAATGAGGAGATCAGTTGAAGATTCAGAGTTACTGACATAGCTCAGCGAGTCGCAAAGCTAGAGTGGAAATGTGCGAGGCACATAGCTCGGAGAACCGATTGACGTTGGGGTTCCAAGCAGTGGCGTGCATTTTATAAATGCACTGTATACCCTAAAATTGAAATATAACTCGTATAGAAGGAGAAATTTTGCCCTTTTTATGCAGTTGACCTGCTGAATGCATTCCCTGGTAACGGACCCGGTGCACGCCACTGGTTCCAAGGTGCTGGAATGGCGACCTCGCACAGGTAAAGCCAGCGTAGTCGGTCCCTAAAGAGGTGAATAGACGACATCAAACGTGTCGCTGGGAGCCGCTGGAAACAAGCGGCCCAGGACCGTTGATTTTGGAACTCCCTACAAAACCCCTATGTCCAGCAGTGGACTTCAATCGGTTGAACTGATGATGATGAAGGTGCAGACTTCTGCTAAATGATGTTATAAACTATTGAATCTCGAGAATGTTTTCCACTTCATGGTTATCCGCTCTACACGAGAAAGTAAAATTTTGTAGACAAAAAAAAAGTCGAAGTTACTTCCAACGCAAAATTTGAAGTAGGTTTTTATTAAATAGTTATTTTTTTCATTTTTAGAATAAACATTATTTTTCTAAATTGCTTATTTATACTGATAGCTACTAGCTCGTCAGCGTTTATTACGTAGCTTTAGAAATCCCGTGGGAATAATTTGTTTTTCTCCTCGTCCTTCCGACTAACTCTATGTCTATGTATTTTTTTAAAATTGAGTCTTATTTGTTGCGAAGGTACGTCTTTAAGGGAAGTGACTAACAAACAATCACACTTTTGCATTTATATTATAAATTACCAAGGGATTAGTTCAAGTGTTGCATTATTTTATTTTTGCATTTTAGTAGCTCACTCGTTTTACTTCTTGTCAGTTTTTCCCAATCGCTTATTGTTAGAACGTGGGGAAGGTCCGGCAAATAAAAGCCAAAAATTCTTAAATAGTATAAACAAGTCAAATAGAGCGTGTAATAGAAAACGGAAGCTACGAGTATGTGTGGTCTGACCCGCACTCTTATAAAATGTCGAGTGTTCTGATGGGACCGCAGACTATATAAGACTTCATAAAGGTAGGATACTTTGAGTATCTTCACCCTTTTTAACATATTCTAAGTACGAGTATATTATACACAATATTTTCATAATTTTTTAGTGTACAGTTTCTTTTCAAAATATGTAGTACGATTAAAAAATGTAAAGAACAAATTGGTGGAAATTAAACATAATAAAAGCAGATGATTATTGATGATATGATAAATTGAAATACTTTAATTTCTTTATACATTTTTTATATTTTTCAAACTTTCTTTGTACTGTAAAGTAATTAACTATTCGGGATGGGGCGACCCTTTTTGTGGGGTTGTTGTAAATAAACGTGGCAGTTTGGAAATAGTCCTAATGTGTGTTGACTATCTGAAAAATTATGTGGTGAGCTTAAAATCAAAGTAAAACATGATTTTAGTTCATTTATTCGCCTGGTTGATATAAAAAATATTCCACGCACAAGATTTTTTTAAGGTGAATTATCTCTATACTCTCTCTTATTATCTCTCTCTCTCTATGCTAAAATATGCTTCCCAATAGCTGAGTTTTTTGCCAGCTCTTCTCGGTGGAATCGGCCTTGCGAACCGGTGGTAGAGTCACAACAAACAGACTGACTTGACGTTTCAAAAGTGCTTATACACACGGTGTTCTTGAAAAAATAATACGTTGTTCGTACCGAATAATGAAGCCCAATCAATTTTTTTAGTTACAATTATGTCAACGCCTCACATGTGGCTATAAAAATTGTCGTTTATGTATTCTTTAAGATACTCCACATCCTAAACAGTTCATTATATCCAATCACTAATTAGATTATGTCACATATTGGAAGCATATTTCACTCTAAGGATCGTAAAACTTTCTCTTTGATTTGTAGCAGCGGTAATGTCATAAAAGCATCATTACTGCAGTTTATTATACACAGTGGCTCATTAATTTTATAGATGTTCTATGAATGTACCGTCAACTAACGCACGTCATTTAATTTGAACATGTCCTAATTGAGTCAATGAACAGTGAGGCAAAATATTACTCTTTATAAACAATTTTTTTAAACTCAGGAAAGCAAACGGGTCGCATATAGCAAGACCTAATATTAGGATATAATCCTTTATTGATCTTCTCGTCTCTGAAAGTCCACAACGCTTGCAAGAAGCGGATTGGTGGATTTTACGCCTTTGAGAACATTATAGCGAATTCCCAAGCCTACAGGTCTACCCACGATATTTTCCTTCAACGGTAGAAAAGTGATATTTAACCACCACGCTTGAAAGAAGCGAATTGGTGGACTTCGTACGCCTTTGAGAACATTAAGGTGAATTCGCAAGCCGACAGGTTTAACCACGATATTTTCCTTCAACGATAAAAAGTGATATTTAATGGCTTAAAACGCGCATAATTCCAAAAATTTATAGGCGTACCGAACTTGATCGACTCTCAAAGGGGGACCGAAGCCCTAATAATTAGGCTATCACGGGCTAAAACCCATGCACAGGGTTTTTGACCAGGGTATCCATGAGGAAGGAAGATGGCATAAATTTGAAGTTCCCTCCCCTTTATGAGTTATAGGTACAAAAATTTTAGGGTATGCATTGCTTTTGTGCATGTATGTAATGCACGCCACTGTTCATAGCCATTATTTAATACATGTAAGAAATATTCAATTAGCCATTTATAAATATGTAAACAAAGCGTCAGATGCTTCACACGCGGATACTTGCCCTCAGGTCGGCCGCAGCTTCCGTTAGTCTAGTAGCTTAGGGCTTTGGGGAATGTGGGAAAAGTACCTGTTCAGGATAACTAGCGCTATGATGGTATAGAGCGAATGTGAGAGGCAATTTGAGGGTCGATTGGTGCAGTGGGCAGCGACCCTGCTTTCAGAATCAAGGTTTGTGGGTTCGATTCTCACAACTGGAAAATGTTTTTTTTTAATAAATAAATATACACATCACCATCTAGCCCCAAAGTAAGCGTAGCTTGTGTTATGGGTGGGGTGTGTAATATAACTGATGAACAATTTTATGAATAAATAAACCTACATAAATACTTATAATATATATATATGACACTGAAAAACATTCATGTTCATTACACAAACATTTTCCAGTTGTGGGAATCGAATCGTATTATTTCAAATGTAAAGATAGACTTATTATTGCAACGTTGTTTTTGGCAAAATATATGCATACAATTTTTAACAAATAACAACTTTGCTTAGAAACAGATTACAAATAGATTGAATATAGAAAACGGACGTTAATCCCTGCAGATAATCGTTTCCAGAATGCAAGCTACCGTTTTTCTAATTTTCATCAATATCAGTTTACCAAAGAACCAAACAAATAAACAAACAATTATGACACAGTGTTTATGTATTTATTTTTTTAAAGAATTAAGATTGTGGCAATTTGATGATTTACGATTATGAAATTTAGGAGTTCTTGTGTGTGAATTGCTCTAACTTCATATCTTAATATTAATTTACTGTGAGATGGTGATTACAAAAAAAATACCCGGCTAAGTTGGTTGTGGGCTCTTCTTAGACCAGGTCGCGTTTGGGACCCGCGTAGCTTAAGTATTAAGTTGGCGAACGATGTTATCACCATCCCCTTACCACTATGTAAACATATTTTTTTTATTTATTTTTTTATTACACAAACGACTAAAAATAATATTCTTCGCATCCTGAAACTCACATGAGTTTATTTGGACGCTGACATGAGTTGGTTTGGACGCTGACATAAATGTATGCACGCTTCACAAGTGCCTGTGAGAGGTCTACTCGAATAAAGAATTTGAATTTGAATTTGAAATAGACTAAAACAACTTTGTACCTGGTTAGAAAAATAATGCGACCTAACGGAACCAAGAAGTAAGTACCCTACCAGTATCAAAGGAGTTAACAAATAAATTGTAGTTCAATTTGTGACTATTAGTCCGATCGCAGATTATCTCAAATTTAGCGCCCGCATCGCCGCATCCCTCTTGGATATGTACCAATCTACATACGTCTGGGATGATGAGTAAATTGTATTTTAGCAAGTCACTGTTTATCTTCCCGACAACCGGCTCCCCTATGTTATTTAGGAGTGAAAAGTATGATTTATTTAACCAATTGCGCAAGGCAGAGGGGTTGTGTGTTTCCAATGTTGGAATTTTTACCAGAAAATAGACGAAGCAGAATTTTATTGTTATATAAGGTTGTTCCTTTTTTTCAAGTTTATAGACGAGCGCTTCACTGCAATCATATCTGATGGAAAGTGATGATGCAGCCTAGAAGATGCCTATTCTCTCTTGATTTGAAGGTGCTCATATTGTAGGTACTGGGGAAAATGGAAGCTGGAAGGGCATTCCAGATCCTTGCGGAGCTAATCAGAAACGAGGATGCAAAGCGCTTCGTACGCGGTCGCGGTATATCAACCACGCAGGTACCTATGAGTTTTTCTCCACGGGGAAAGGAGTGAAATGTTATCTCTTCGCGCAACTTTTTCAACTCTCCGAGCATTGGCGCACAAGTGGAGATAATATTAAAATTATATGTTATATGAAACGGGGGTGGACTTCTCCTGTTGCCGTGTTCGGCAGGTGGGCACGATAATTTTATACCTTGCCCGGGGATAAAATCGGATATTTGTCTCCTGCTTAAGCTAACCGTGCGGGGGTACGTTACAAATAACATTTCCGAGGCGTCACGCGGTCCGAGGTGGAGCGCTCGTTAAACTGGATGTGCTCGATTTAGCCAAACCGTACCAACGCTAAGTTCAGTTTAACTTTAGACAGCACGAGTTTAGCTCGACGCCAAGGAGAGGTTTACGTACGAAATTAACTTTTCCGTTGACAGTATATTGTTCTTGATGTGATTTTTTACTGCTTGCGGTAGGGAACATGGAATATAAGTGATGCTTACTAATATTATAAATGCGAAAGCGTTTGAGTTTTTCAAAACTTGAGTTTTTTCATCGATTCCGTTGAAAGAACAGAGAGTAACATTCCTATGTTATGTTCCTCTGTTCTTTCAACTTTATCCCAGGAAAAAAAGGCTCCCACGGGATTTGTTATAAACGTGGGCCATAGCTAGTAAGGTAATAATCTAAGTTCCCTAAATAGGGGGTCTAAACCTCAAATTTCTCGGAGTTACGCACGTTTCAAGGTGAGCGTACCTACGTTGTAGGTAAATATCCTCCAGAAACCAGCATGCCTTAGAGTTGTTTATAATGTTTTCAGGCCTGTGAAGTCTACCAATCCGCACTGGGCCAGCGTTTTATAAAACTTAGCAGCTAAACTGGTCCCGATTATTATTGCCACAGGCGTATTTTATTCCACTAAAAGGTTTTTTTTAAATATATAAATTTACTACGACAAAATACACATCGCCATCTAGTTCCAAAATAGCGTAGCTTGTGTTATGGGGAGTAGAAGACTGATGAATATTTTTAAGAATCCGGCGAACTTAGTTCCGCTGATCATTTTTTTTATGAATGTTATATTTTAATACCCATTATCCTATTCCGGTCTAAGAGGGATCCAAAAAAAAAAAATCATAAAAATTGGTCCAGCCGTTCTTGAGTAATAAATGGTGTATAGAATAAAGAAAGTTTTGTACTTTCTTTTACACCTATAGATAATACATGAATACTTATAATATACAGATAAACACCCAGCGATGAAAAACATTCATATTCTTCAGACAAGCATTTTTCAGTTCCACAATAGAACCCAGTCTTGGCCTCAGAAAGCAAGGTCGCTGCCCACTGAGCCAATCGGCCGTCGAAATCTTACTTGACAGATCATGGTGAAATTTACTTCACAGATAGGAAGCTCGCATCCAAGAAACAGTCACAGGATACTTGTTATTTAGAAAAACGTCCGAGAGCCGTTACACCGGGATCTATACACTTTTAACTTGTCAAATTAGATGTGCTGAGACTTTTACGTACGGTTCGCTTCACGAATTCCGTTTGACCTTTTACTGTCAATTATCGGGAGGAAGAATCCATTCAAATGTTTTGCCTACATCCTATCCCGATCGCTGTCACAGGCGGGCGCGGAAGTCTACCAAATTATACCAAATTTGACAAGGGGGGAGTTACATTTACGCGCGTGTGACATGTTTAATATGTACGTCGCAGATGTCACAGATCACAGAGGAAATATTATGGCCTTCGTGCCTTACCTTCGTCTTCTATTTTTGATTACTAGCTTTTCTTTGTGCCAAAACACCACAATGCACCTTGCCAGTATCAAGCAGCGTAATTAAATAAATAAATGTACTACGACTATACACACACCGCCATCTTGCCCCAAAGTAAGCGTAACTTGTGCTATGGGTACTGGGATTACTGATGAATCTTGTTTTTTATGAATAATATACAGATAAACACCCAGAAACTGAAAAACATTCATGTTCATTACACAAACATCTTCCAGTTGTGGGAATCTAACCCACAGCCTTGGACTCAGAAAGCAGGTTCGCTGCCCACTGCGCCAATCGGCTATCAAACTAAAACTAAGTTTGGAAAAGGCACGAAGTAGAGTGGTCACTAAAGAAAAAAAATCTGCAATAGTCAACTGTTAACGGTTGACACGAGACAGCTTACGTCATATTACATGTTGTGACGTTACTACAAGGTTAATTTATTTATTAAAACAAAACAAAAGGAGGAGGTTCTTAATTCGTTTGTTTTTTTATGTCTGTTAGCTCAGAACTCAGTCATTTATAAACTGATTTGAAAAAGTTATTTTTTTGTTTGAGACGGTACTTTCCATGTGATCCCATTTTCACTACATCAGGATATGGTGTAGGTCTTGGAGAAATCGAGGAAACTCTTCAAATATTATAGGGATTATAGTGCCGTTATTAGGTAGTATTAGGGTGCCGGGAATCGAAACCTACTTCCTACTTAAATTCATAGCGCTCCCCTTTTAAATTTCTTCAATAACCCGATTTTTAAGCCATTTTGAGAGCCTTAACTGTATAGTTATATTACTGCGATCAGCATTTCGAAGGCTCAGAGGAAGCTACTACGCAAAGCCGTTAGCGATATCAACACTCGAGACCGCAACGCAACACTGCGTGTCCGGTTTCACGTATCAATATCGAGCACTTGTCAGAGTTCACGGGAAGACTGTCCGTTGGGCGCCATCTTGCGTCGCGTCGGCGCGTGCGCTGGAAGTGTAGACCACTAATATCATAACATTGCGTTATATTGTAGGTTAGACTGATTAAACCTATACTAACATATACTACAAATATATAATATTTATAAATAATGTATTAATATATAAAGCGTTGATAGCCCAGTGGAATATGACTTCGACTTCGAGTTCGAATCACGCACTTCTAACTTTTCTAAGTTACCAGCCTAGGCGCTATTCCAGACTAAGTATAATCTATTTCTTTGTCTAATTTCATCAGGATCCGTTCAGACGAAATCAAAAGTGAATAGGCATCTTTTAGGCAAGCGCGCTCCAACTTAGGCTGCATCATCGCTTACCATCAGGTGTGATTGCAGTCAAGCGCTCGTCTATATACATGAAAAAAAGCCGAGCTGGTGTGATCGAGAAACAAATATCCATCGAAGATTTAGTATTTAGAAGATAGTAGAGTATAGATATAGTATAGTATTAGTATAGAAGCTTAGCTTAATTAGGTATGGATAGGAATTTACAATAAGTATTTATTTCTGGGATACCGTTTTCTTGAGGATTGTATTCTTATAATACAATATTTGGGCTTTATAGACCGCAATATAGTAAATTGCACTTAAAACAGCGATTTGAGATTAAATTGTTTGCCCTCGTTTAAAAAGTTATGTCCAACACTAGTGTTTATTTTGATTGTATGAATTTATCATAAAGCATTTTATATCTGATGACATTTTCATGCTTTAAACAATTATTATTTATTATTCATTTTTAAATTTTTAAAATTTTTTTTTAGCTCTAAGAGAAAATATAAATTTTATAAGTTTAAAATGCATATAAAAAAATTCGGAACCTACATCGCGGCCTGAGCGCTTTAAACTATAGATTAAGATAATAAAAAGTTTTAAAAGAATAAAATTACAAATATAAGCAGGTACAATAGCCGGCCTTATCGCTAACGAGCGATCTCTTTTAAGCTTCCTTTTCCAAGAAAAGTGACAGTATACGGTTAGGGTGTAAACAAAAAAAAAGATAAATAAAAGAAATACACAAATAATAATTGATAAGTGTTAGGACCAATACAGACGTATATAGATTCCAATATAAAGGTAGAGGTATAATTAAATAATGTACAGAAAAGAGTTTTTAAGTTCTTTTCCGGTAATTAACGCACTTTTTTTCGGGACCCTTCAACGTACGATTGTTTATCTCGGCATTTTATATCAGTGTTGATTCCCCTCAAATCTGTAGACTGTGACGGTTGGTACTTTGAATCCTTTTTCGAATTTGAATGCGATTTTCTAATAAATAAATTAAGTAACCGTAAAAGTAACGCAGATATGTATCTGTTTGTTTCGAATGAAGGGGCTTTGATAAGCGCCACACAGACTAATGATCATGGCGGTGGGCGGGACTTCACTCTTTGTTGTTATTTTTTCGCCAAATTAGTCCTCACTAATAATCAAAAAGCTTGGGTGTGAACAATTGCTCTAACCAGGTTGTTTCTTATTATTATTATTATTTATTAAACTCTTTATTTGTATACCACAACATTAACATATTTAAAATATAACAAAAACAGAAACATATCGAAAGAAGTAGTAATACAAAAGGCGGCCTTATCGCTTAATAGCGATCTCTGCCAGGCAATCTTAGAATTAGGAAAAAAAAAGAAGAGGAGAATAGACTGCTGGTGGTACAAATATTAAAATACATACATGCGAATAACTACATGCTAATACATAAACTAGTGTACACAAAAAAATAAAAAGTAAATAATATAATTAATAAATAAATATAAAATTCTTAAATATTTTCAAATGACAATGTGAGATGGTGATAACAAAAAGAACACCAGGCTATGTTTGTTGTGGGTTTTTCTTAGACTAGCGCTCGTTTGGAACTCTCATAGCTTTAGTGTTAAGTTTACGAATGCAATAATCGTCATCACTACTTACATAGTAATGTACCTACACATTTTGTATGTAATGAACGCATCAAAAGTCTATGTTGCCTATTTGAATAAAGAAATATTTGACTTTGACTTTGACTTTGACTTGATAAATACGACAGTGTGTTTGTTTGTTTGTTCTTCCTTTCCGCCTTATTACTATGTTTTACGCCATGTAGCCGAAGTAAGCGTAGCTTGTTTTATGGGAAGGTACTAAGATGACTGATAATTTTTAAAATCAATAATATACATAAATACATATAATATACATATAAACACCTACACACTGAAAAACATCCATGTTCAGCACACAATCATTTTTTAGTTGTGGGAATCGAACTCACGGCCTTGGACTCAGAAAGCAGGGTCGCTGCTCACTGCGCCAATCGGTCGCGTGAAGAGAAGGGGTGGTGACAACTGTATTATGTCACACGGCATGGCACAAGTGCAATACAATTATGAGAATCTCGATTTTATATTTTTATATTACTCGATAAATCGCTGGAACTGCCCGCGCTAAACACGTGTTCCCCATTTCTCCACATTTTTGCAGAACTTTTTCCAGACATTTCTGCGCATATTCCGACAAAAAAAAATACGCTTTTATTCTTTACCGCGTAAACTATCTGTGTACAAAAATTCTCCTGGCTCTGTTTCTACGTGAAAGAAGGATAAAGCATTCTTACAGTTAAAAACAAATTACAAAATTTACAAAAGTGCATCATCATCATATTATCAACCGTTGTATCCTCCCAAAAAAGTGGGAGGATACCCCACAATGAGAAGGGGATAAGTGCAGACTGGTGGACTCCGCACATATTTTAATTGCTTAGAACGCACATTGCTTAAACTGAGATTCGAACTTAGCCCCCTAAAAGTGAAGTCGAAGTCCTACCCATTGGGCTACAACCGCTTCTTATAGTGCATTCATTTAAAGCTTATCGTCAAGCTCCTACCTATGAAATGTAAAGCATTAGAAGATGTAATCGTACGTCAAGTTAAAAGTCCGTAAATAAAGAGGTAAAAGTATGTTTTTGTATACAAAAATTACCATTCGTATTCTAGGCATATCAATGAAGTGTGTCTTGCGTGAAGATTAACACTTGGATA
Source organism: Pararge aegeria (assembly GCF_905163445.1). Classification (NCBI taxonomy): domain Eukaryota; kingdom Metazoa; phylum Arthropoda; class Insecta; order Lepidoptera; family Nymphalidae; genus Pararge; species Pararge aegeria. The sequence goes on from NC_053186.1 coordinate 16,536,464, forward strand.
ACATTTTTACGGAGTCCTTTATTTACCTAATTCAACCGTATTATATGGCGGTGATACCTTATTTTTCATAAAGAAAAAGTTTAAGATGTTTCGGGCTAACCAGTTATATTAAATTCATAACCCAAATCATAACAAATATCAAATAGTAAAATATTTCTTTATTCAAATAGGCACATAGATGGCACTTTTGATGCGATAGCAGTGAGTAGTGATGGCGATAAATACAATCGTAAACTTAAAACTAAAGCTACGAGGGTTCCAATCGCGCCCTGGTCTAAGAAGAAGCCCACAACAAACTTAGCCGGGTGTTCTTTTTGTTATCACCAACTCACATTGTCATTAGAAAATTTTTAAAAAGCAACCTGGTTAGAGCAAATTATTGTTTACACCCAAGATTTTTTATCGTTTACGTAATCCTTTATACTATAATAGGACTTTTCTATAAGCTTTCGCTTAATACAAACTTTGAACTTCTTTAGTGACATCCCCAAGATATCAACCGGTAATTTATTGTAAAATCGCTTGGCTGCATGTCTTTTTCTGTAGGATTTTAACTAGCCCCGGCCGAAGCCTCCCAGTATACCACATAAGGGAAAATTCAGAAATTATGAATTCTCAAAATTATTACGATGGTGATGTAACCGGTGTATAACCTGTCCGAATAAATAAAATTAGAGTATTTAATAAACAAATGGCACCTTTCGAAGTTTCTTATGATTATTATTTAAACGGTAGTATAAACCAATCTTAGATTTTAAAAAAAATGTTCTGGGTTTATCTTCTTTGATGATCTTATTCTGACAAGACTTTTATAGACAGACTAGAAGATTATTTATTTGTTTATCCGATGTAGGTAGGACTATGTTGGCCATATCTATACACCCTTAGTTGGTTTTTAACAGTTTTTACTTTCGCTTCTTTTCTATCTTCTTTGGGAGAGGCGGCCCTTGACCAGAATTGGGAAATGAGGATGATATGCATGTTTTGCGTAATATTTTCCTAATACCATACCTAAATTAGGTAAAATTCGTTACTATCTAACACTAATGTATAAAGCTGAAGAGTTTGTTTACTTGAACGCGATGATCTCAGGAACTACTGGTACGATTTGAAAAGTTCTGTCACTTTTGGATAGCCCATTTATCGAGGAAGGCTATATATCGTCACGCTAAGACCAATAGGAGCGAAGCACCAACCAAGAACGTTTCAAAATCGGGGCTTTTTTTCCTTTTGAGAGCTTTCGCTACGTGCTCTGCGCAAACGGTTAAATCATGTATCACGAAATTGTTCCCCTTTAAAAGTTCTAAAGAAAATTCCAGGACAACATATGTCTATCTTTTGAGGTTGACTTATACGCGGAAGAAGTCGCGAGGAACCGCTAGTAGGTAATAAAAATGGCTTTTATTAACTAATGTTTTCGAAGCCTGTAACTTTGTGTAAAAAATCTCATATTAACGACGTTATTCAATCATTTCAATGTAACTGATGGGGTTCACATCGTACCATGTCCAAATTTGCATATTATGCTCGCGAAATCATACAGATAATAAATGAGCTTATGACGCAGCCAGCTGTAATTCCACGCTCTAATTCATGCGCATATTTTGCAAACGCACTTTATTGCGCCGCTTATCTTAATGTGCGTGAGTCTTAACACTTGCTACTTTTCAGTTACAATTCCGTCTTAATGTGCGTTTGTCTTAATATTTCCTAACTAGTGATAATAATTGTTCAATGTTTGCGTTCTGGACTATGTCTTTAACCCCTTCTCATTGTCATTCTCCATCCATGCCTTGATTGGCGCGGTGGGCAGCGACCCTGCTTTTGAGTCGAAAGCTTCGATTCCAACAACTTGTGTTGGTGTGCGATGCAACACAAGTTTGTGCGATGAACACGAATTTATTTTAGTTTCTGGGTGTCTATACGTATATTATAAGTGTTTATGTATATTATTCATAAAAATATTCATCATTCATCTTAGTATCCACAACACAAGCTACGCTTACTTTGGGGACTAGATGGCGATGTTTGTATTGTCGTAGTATATTTATTTATTTGTATTTACTATGATGATGATGATGATGATGATTTATTTATTTATTTATGTTCAAGTTTTACCATAAATTGCATAAAAAAAACACGTAGTAGGTCGCTATTAAGCGATACGTAAAGCTATATACACATCACGAATGGTCCCAAACATATTTCAACTAGTACACCGTCTTAAATGTTGCGTACAAAGGATTAAACGTTTCCATATCGCGTACGCTAAATCCCGTAGAGTACAACCAGTTTAAATCGCACGCAGATTAGCAACACTTAGAGCAATTAGCCGAAACAAAGCCGCCGTTAGCCGCTCGCGCCGTACGGCTAATCGCCTTGTCCCTTGTTTTTGTAAGTACCGTTTCACGAGTGTTGTAAACTGAATGTATTATAGAGTCACAATACAGATACAGAAATACATATTGGACGGCGGATTGACAAAGTGGACAGTGACTTTCTGAGTCCCAGTCAGTATGTTCGATTTCCACAATTGGAAAATGTTTGTGTAATGAACATGAATGTTTTCCGGTGTCTGGTTGTTCATCTTTCTAGTATTAGTATTTCTTAGTCCAAGGCCGTGGGTTCGATTCCCACAGCTTTAAAATGTTTGTGTGATGAACATGAATGTTTTTCAGTGTCTAGGTGTTTATCTGGATATTATGAGTATTTATGTATATTATTTATAGAAAATATTCATCAGTCATCTTAGTAACCATGACACAAGCTACGCTTACTTTGGGGCTAGATGGCGATGTGTGTACTGTCGTAGTATATTTATTTATTTATAAATATTCGTTAGTCTTAACACAAGCTACGCTTACTTTGGGGCTAGATGGCGATACATTGACGTAATATGTTTATTTATTTAAATTAGCCGTGTCTTGACATTTCTTGTCTGCAGTAACTATTCATGGCCGGAACCTCTCACCAGAACAGGCAAGAGAATATTAAAAAATTATAAACTCTCCAATTATCTCTGCCGGGTATCGAACCCGGTACCTAATAATCTGTAGTCAAATACGCGAACCATCAGAATTACAACGCAATTGTATTAGTCATTTACTACGTGAGGATTTCATTTCTCATCGTTTCCGAAAAGTCATATCTCCCTCAGCATACTTATCGGCAACTCCTGCGCACGCCGCTATCGTCTGTCATCGCATCCGGTATTCGGCGAGTTTGCGCACCACCTTATACTAACTGACAACAACGTTTGCCAAACATCCGACCGATTAAAAACTCCCGGTAAAGCCCACTCCCGAACACAATGTCTCTAAAACAGGTAGCCTATCTGGAATAGGTATTTATAATAACAAAGGACCGACCAAGTCAAGTTGGTATATGGAAAAACATCGAGCGAAGCATGTAAGGAATACGTTCTACATAGTGCCGTTCTGTGCCTTTCGACCTGAGGGTGTTAAGGTTAAGCCTAATGTGCCTTTACACCGACAGCCACACTGGAAAAAAACAATGCTGGTTTGTGGCAGAAATAAGCACGGCCTTAATACATCCCCGGACGGGCTCTGTTCCAAAAAGCTCTACTTGTACAAAAAACCTTTAGTTAATAGTTAGCGCCTCAAGTCAATAATGTTGCCAATGCTGCTGTACACACAACTCAAAACTAAACTTAATTGAGACATCTTAAAGTACAGCTGTCCTTTTCACAATGTCTGCCGTGGAAGAGGATAGAAATATTTATAGTCTTCCCAATTTAGTTTAACTTAGGGAGAGTTGTTTGTTGAAATGAAACAGAATTGGCACCAATACGAAGATGAATTTATAATAGAGTAGTTTTGCGTTTTATTGAAAAACACCCGAATATAATCTCAAAATTAATTAAAGATATATTTAATATCTGAATTGGTGTTACAGATTTAGATACTAACCTGGAGCTTATTTCTAAATTATTTTATTGTAGTTAAAAGGCATTCTTTCGGGCGTTAAGGGTTTTTAACCATTCGGGTTTTCATCCCCTTAAAGAGAATGAAAAACTGATACAGTGCCATATCAACCAAGTAGACTATAAGGCTCAGACATAAGAAACAGTCAACAGACAACAACAACAAGACAAACTTATGAGCCCGATATTAATGTATCACTATACTCACTATAACGAAAGTTAAAGTACGCTCTTTTGATCTCAGCTTAACATCATTTGACTCAGTAAATCGGACCACACTTGATTAGGTCCAATATCTTTAGTAGCGACTTCGTGATTTTGTAACGTTAATATCAGAAGTAAGATGTGAGAAATAAAATTGATTTCCGCATCAATAAATAAAATAAACAAAACAGTTCGCAATCTGCGTCTTAACTTAAGAAAAACAATACTCGTTCATCGCTAAGGAATTTGTTGTTTAGTAAATATATCATCGGCTTATAAGGCTGGGTGTAACACGCCGGATATATCCAACGATAAACAGAGCTGCTAATGATATTGTATGATGACGGATGAGGTACTCGAGTACACTTCGAATAATAACGTTATAGGTGTCGAAATTTCTAAGATCGTGGCTCATTAAGTTGGCATTTTATTATAATCTGTATTTCGAGATTGTTTCCATCCTATCCATTCTATCCACTTCTAGAAATTAAATATCAAAAATCCACTTGAATCTCCCAAAATAAATAATCAAACATCTTCTGTACTAATTTAACCATTTAAAGTAAAAAAAAAAACAACTAAAATAAACTTGATAAAAAAATTGCCTACTCTAACTCTCTATTCTCTAATTCAGGTTAGATCGTAGTTATGGTAATATAATTTAAAGTATTAAAAACAGGGATAGCACAACTTCGTCTGGGGCGCTCCTTAGCCCCTCGCTACACTCAGGATTCTACGTGCAGCACCCTCGCTACGTCGCTCCTATCTGGTTTTAAGGTTGGCAGCTGGGTCCAGCTCTTAGAAACATGATCGACGAATTTGCTAGCTCCACCTTTCTTTCTAATAATATAGTGTGTAATGGTGCAACGCATTTATTTTTATTGTAAACAAAGAAGCTTACAATACGGAGAGGATGACTCCGTCAACATGTAATTTTATTAGCAACCCATTGTTTACACGTCGGTATCGTCCATCATCGGATCCAGTCGCGCCGGCATGTTTACGCCTGGCCTTATAAACCGCTGGCTTGTTTACCAAACTACAGTAAACACAATAGAATAGTGAGCAGAAAGTTAAGATGTGATTTAAATTATCAAATTTAATCTAAACACTAAACCGGACTAAACTGTCAACTATCAACTCCCAGAGAACACGTATGAAAATTTAACGAACATTATGTACAAAGAGTCTTTGTTTTTCTTTGTATTGTTTCCTTGTTTTTGTAACGCAAAAATGACAGGGCGTTATAAGTTTGACGTGTCTTTATGTGTGTATGTGTGAGTGTGTGTGTGTGTCTGTCGCATCGTGTTTCTTGAACTGATGCACGGATTTAGATTTTGTTTTTTGATTCCACTACAGGTTAGCCCTTGACTGAAATATCAACTGGTAAGTGTTGATGCAGTCTAAGATGGAAGCGGGCTAACCTGTTAGTGAGCATGATAGTCATATCTCTAACTAAATTACTAAACACACTAAATCGCTTAGCGGCACGTCTTTGTCGGTAGGGTGGTAACTAGCCACGGCCAAACCCTCCCACCAGACAAAAAGCTCTGGTTATTGCACTACAAGTCAGCTTTTAACTGCAACCTGCTGGTTAGTGGAGACGCAGTCTAAGATGGTAACGGGCTGACCTTTTATAGTTATGGCAATTATATTAAGCTAATACCCGTAATCGGTTTCAATGCGACATCTTATTGGAAAGCTTAATAGCTTGAAAGCACGTCTTTTTCGGTAGGATGGAAACTAGCCACACTCGAAGCACGAACATGACCAGAGAAAATTCAGAAATTAATCACTTCCAAACGAAACCGGGACGTCCCATTCATAAGACCACAGCGACTACCACTGCGCCATAGAGGTCGGCATAAACGTGCCTCTTTGTCTACTCGAAACCCGATCTGGCATGTCTTCCGTCGAAAATATTATAAGCATTTGTGATATCGAGCCACTGTTTATGAATCGGTATCAACAAACCGACGGACGTTTTTCCACGTAATGAAAACAAATTGGTTCTCCGGACTCGATGGCATTCTCTTTACCCATAAAACGTAATGGGCCAGTTAGGTACTATACTCTAACATGTTTTACCGTTTATAGAAACCGATTTAGGAGTTAATATGTAGGGTCCCTCTAAGACTATTTAAGCGACTTTTTGACGTGACAACGTCTTTTGTCTTGGTTTGCCGGGTGACACTTCAAGAAACTGCGTTACGCTCCGCTCACGTTATGCGCTCACAATGAGAGCGAGTGAGAGGCACGCGTCCCTTCCACTCGGGCATGGTTAGCCCGCCTAAGAGCGAGAGAGACAGACATAAAAAGTGAAAGGCACGCTGTTTCATTGTACGCAAATGTATTGCAAGTTATTGTATGTATATTTGTATATAAATACGTATGTATGTGTAAAGGTAAAAATAAAATTTTGTTAATATGAAATTCAGTGCGAGATTCTTTGTATAAATTAATGTTTTAAATATAATTCTTTGTATAAATAAATGTTTTAAATTGTTACTATTATTTCATCCTTCTTCCTACTATACGAATGAATATTCACATTAAAATTATTTTACCACTCAAAGTCGTTGTCACGTAAAACTTTCGCCCGTATACCGACTTTACAGGCAACCCATTTTTTTAATCATTTTATATGGCTTAAAAATGTGGGTAACTAAAGCAACTCCTTAATGGTAATTTAAAAGTAATTACATGTCTACAGAGTAAAAGCAGGATTTGATTGTTTTAAATGGTTCATCTATAGGTATATCTAATAATAACGCTTAAGAGTTTCGTTCTTTGTTTTAAAGTGATAATGTAAACTATCCTGTTGGAATTTAAAAAAACTTTTTAAAAAAAACTAAAATTTAAAAAACAATTCAATCTTCACCCCCCGAAGGGTGTAAGGATGATAGAATTTTTCTAGTTATGAAAATTCAGGTTGACAATTAAAACAGTGAAATACGTCTTTTAGGACAAATGTCGACTCACGTGGACGACCACATAAATAATGATAATATTAGAACTCATAACCACCTACCTCTTTTCTATGTTTTTTCCATTGCTTGCCTGGAAGAAATCGCTATGTAGCGATTAGGCCACCAAATTGTACTCTCTTGATATGTATTTATATCTCTGTAACTACTTTTTTTCTTTGGTGTACAATAAAAGTGTATTCATTCATTCATTCAATAATGATAAATAATAATAATGACCCCGGACGGGATCGATATTAGTCAGGCATACTCCAAAAATCTCCTGTGAGATTGTGCCATTTATGACAAAATAGAATTTCTGGTTTAAAATGACGAAATTATCTCGAACAGTTTTAGCACGCTACCATTTTAGTGTGGAATTTATACTACTTGTAGTGGAATTAAAAAAAATAATAACTAACACCACCTTTTCCTTCTTTACAGATTACCTCAACGCACCAAATACCAAAATGTTTAGAAAACCGCACAACCCACGAGCTAGAAGGCGGCTCTTCGAAGCTGACGACCTCACCGAGGCAAGGATCGACAACTTCGTGAACGTCCTCAAGGAGTCCGCAAAAAGAGATCTGGTCGAGAAATCACGTAAATGGAACTTTGATTTCGCAAACGAAGTACCTCTAGAGGGTACTTACGAATGGTTCTCTTGCACTAACACCGATACAGCCGAGTGGGTGGGGGTGAAATCTGAAAAGGCCTGTGATAAAAATGAAGATTCCTGCCTCCCTATAAAGGCGGAGAATGAAATTACACCAAGATGTAGAGATGACGACGCACTCCCGATTTTAAGGAAGCGCAGAAGGAATGCTGAAGTCGTTACGGATAAGGCGGTTAGACGTAAAATTAGTTTTGAGTAAAGTTACGTTTACCACTTCAGAGTTCCTAGCGAGGGATTTCTTATCGACGTTTACTCAATCGATCGTTTGAAAGTTACTAACTTCTATCTGTATGGAAGAAAAGAGCGCTAAACAGTTTTGTCACTTGATGGCATTCTTAAGATTCCATATAAATCGTAGTTTCACGCGATCAAATAAGTAAACTTAGTAGAAGTTCTCACACTAGGCACTCACGGTTGCACTGTTTTTACAAATTAACTCCAATATGAAGAAAACACTCACTCCGCTAGTAGTAAATGGCATTCCGACGGAATAGATATGCAGTGTTTTGTCTCACTTTTTGACACAGAGGCAGTATCAGCCTTGTTAAAGATTAGTTGCACCGGTTTTTTTTTAACTAGCGCCAATCTGATGAAAGATAAAAACACTCCCTTTATTATTAAATGGCATACCGACGGAATAGAAATGCAGTGTTTTGTCTCACTTTTTGACGCAGTGGCAGTATCAGCCTTGTTAAAGATTAGTTGCACCGGTTTTTTTTAATTAGCGACAATATGATGAAAGATGAAAACACTGCCTTTATAAGTAAATGGCATACCGACGGAATAGATATGCAGTGTTTTGTCTCACTTTTTGACGCAGTGGCAGTATCAGCCTTGTTAAAGATTAGAAAAAGACTACTAGGCTGATCATCGGCCTTTCTACCATCGTTTAAAACAGTAGCATCTTAAAATGAGTGTTTTTATATCTGACGTCCTAAAAAAAACATTAATCCGAAACAAAACGTCAAAATTATTATGATAAAACCTACTGATTTAAGCGAAAGGAATAAGGGGTTTGTATAATCACGATTGAGTTGAAATTTGATAAAGTAATGATCAATTAAATCCGAAAATTATAAAAAAAAATTGAATTTTATATGTGCCTGGTTTTGAACATTCTAGTTTTTTAGAAGTAGGTATTTTTAGTAAGAACTTTAAATTTATTTATAATAGTTTGGTTTAGTTCTTTTAATTTTATCGATTAGAAATTATAATATGTACCTTTATTTATTTCTAAAAGACTGTTTTCGTATTGAAATTCTTAGTGGTATTGCATTTTTTTTTGTAGTTTCTATAATTAAGGCTGTAAATAATTTTAGTTCATACTTTTGTGTTGCCATTCCACGACAAACATCGCAAATAAGTAGATAGTTTAATCTAACATCATTTTAAAAGTCATTGGTTTATACTGTTAATAACTAACTAACTTTGACTAACATTTTTTATGGTACTAAATTATTATTGTAACAAAACTGTATCTGTAAACTGTAACATTCTTTGACTGACTGCGTCAAGTATAAAAACGGACAAAAAATATCTAAAATTATTATTGTACCTCAACTATTGGCCTCATAAGAAAACTCAGAGTCACTTAGCGGGTGATGGAAAGAGCTATGTTAGGAGTATGTCACGTTATCAAATCAGAAATGAGGCGATCTGTAGAAGAACTAGAGCTACCGACATAGCTTAACGAGCCGCGTAGCTGAAGTGGCAATGAGCGGGGAGAACCGATGGACGTTGGGGTCCCAAGGTCTCTCAATGGTTTTTGAGTATACCCCGCACCGGTAAACGCAGCGTTGGTCGACCAGGTGGACAAACGACATCAAACGAGTAGCGGCTAGCCGCTACACACACTGGGACACAGATGGCCCAGGGCCCTGACGATGAAATAACTACCGACAACGTGTCCCAACAACACACACACAACATACACAGCGTCTTCGCCGGCGAAGACGAGGGCCCCGATTTCTGACGTCATCCGGACGTGGATCCTTACCACGGTCACGGGGGCGATCGGACTAAACAATGATTAGTCCAAAAGTCCACCAACAGTCAGATTAATGTCGAACCGAGCCGAGGTCCGAGTCCTCGCAGGAGGCACCCTCGGGTCGACGTCTCCCACTTCCCCCCCCCGATGTCGTCGTGCCCTGGGGCTCTTCTCATGGCGAGCTTTCGCGCTCGCCCCACTCCCCTGGTGACGCCGTAGCAACCCCTCGGGTGGTTATCGGCAAGTGTCCTTCCGAAAAATGAAAATGAGATGGCCCAGGATAGTGGATTTTGGAACCCCACAAAACACCTATGTCCAGCAGTGACGTCAATCAGTTTAAGTAATGATGATGTTGAAACTAATAGTGTGACGAAAATTACTACCATTTTAATACGGACAAATTTGTATGCAAAGGGCTTTGAACATTTTGGTGACGACAGCAGGGCTAGCACAGGCAGTAGACAAAAATTATATCCCCCGATTATATATATTATTAAGGGATATATACGGGAACATGGAATAGGAGAACTTTACCCCCGTTTATACAACACAACGTTTATACAACGTTTTTACAACGTTTATACATGTTCATTTAGATATTATTTCCACTTGTCCGCCACGCCAGTGCTCTGAGAGTTGATAAAGCTGTGAGGGAAGATAAACTTTTATCCTTCATCCTTTCCCCGGGGAGATAATTGTCTCCTGCCCATGCTAGCCTAGTTAGTGAGATCGCAGTAATACAATTTGCTACCTTTCTCTCCGCAGTCGGTTAAACTAAATTTTAACTCCAAAATTATGATCTCTACTTACACAAATAATAGTATTAATTTTATCGTAGAAGGACGAATATGATCACCGATCGATTGTATTTAAAAATTTAAGTCATATTTTAGTGAGATTTAGTTTATAATTAATTCCTGCTTGGAAACGTTTGACTAATATTTTTGGTTACAGCTTTAAGTTTTAGTAACTTTAGAATGAATACATTATAATGTATTTTTTATTGCAATTATAATAATTTGTCTTTGTATACATACAAAAAATTAAAAAGAGCTTTGTATTGAACAATACATTACATAACATATAGGTAAAGTCCTATTCAAACTTTATTTCGTCGCGAAAGTTAGCTGCGAATGTAGCTTCGCGTAGGTAATACACTATACCGTCGCGCTGATTGGCTGATGCCGAATATTGAATTCTGCGCATCGAAACGCACGAAGTTCGAAAAGTCATAAAATTTGATTAGGACTGTATGTGGTTAATATTAATAACGATTTGACACAAAACGCACATTTGTTACAAAATTATGTTAAACGAAATATTTCTCTTTAATTGCAAATTAAGATAAGTTAGTATGTTTTATATTAATCGCTTTTTAAACCTTTCCACGCAGCCTATTTTATAAGTAGCATACTGTATTAATTTAATTTTTCTCGGAGAAGCGGTACGAATGGGCCATACTAATTAAGTTTCTTTTCTCTTCTCGGTTTTAAACTGTTTCTAACATAAATAAAAAAAAATGACCTTTATTATTTATTGATAAACTAAACGCAATAACTGTATTATTTTTATGTTTTTGTACATTATACGAGCAGCTGAATCCAAAGTCCCTGTAGGATTTATATGCACTTTGTAATAGATTTAAAACTTATATTTGAGTTTTATAATATTATGTACTTATTCCCGAGGTGGAGTAAAACATGGTTTAAACTTTGTTTTAATTTTGTATAGTCTCTTTTTAGTTAGGATTTATTTATAATTTAATTATTTATTTTAATTTATGATCATAGAAATAAATTATTGGTATTGATATTTTTGTTGTTTTATTATTTAATATAATCAATATTTATTTGCTTGGCCTAAAGATACTGTGTTATTGGTCCAGTGGTCCTGTTCGACTATGTATCACGGTCCTGGGTTCGATTCCGGGGTGATAGTTTTAAGGTAATATACCATATTTTACCTTAAAAGTTTACCATAAAATTGACTCATTGGAATCAAAATATGCTATTTTGGTGACCTTGCAGGCGCAGTGGTAAGCTTGGTTAGTGTAGGTCCCAGGTACGATCCCCGAAGGGGAAATTCCGGAAGTATAATTTCTGGTCTGTTGAGAAGCTTCGGCCGTGGCTAGCTACCACCCTTCAAACAACCAGACCCGACAAAGACGTGCCGCCAAGCCATTTAGCGTTCCGATACAATGTCGCGTAATAATCGATTCAGGATGGCTTTAGTATAACTGCCATACCCCGTTAGCATCTTACACTGCATCATCATTTGCATCAATCGGGCGGGATAGCAGTCGTGTGTTTGTACTTAAAAAAAAACTATTTTTTTTAAATAATTAGAAATAGGTTCACCTGTTTCCAATCATTGAAAGATGCAAAGTGTAGATCTGATCTTAGATGACGCTCGCTTGCCTAGAATCGTCGATTGCCGCAGTGGGCAGCGACCCTGCTTTCTGAGCCCAAGGCCGTGGGTTCGATTCCCACAACTGGTAAGTGTTTGTGTGATGAACATGACTATCTTTCAGTGTCCGGGTGTTTATCTGTATTTTTTATGTATTTATGTAGTTTATTCATAAAAATATTCATCTTAGTACCCACAACACATTTACGGTTACTTTATAGCTAGATTGCGATGTGTGTATTGCCGTAGTATATTTGTAGTCTGGCAATTATTACAATGAAAACGTAATGCAAAGTAATACTTACAGCTTCTGTCTTTCGACAAACCTATAATTTTAGTAATAGTAATATTCTTGTAGAATTCGATTAATTGTCCCTATTCAAAGTTACTACTCGTCATATAGTCATTTATCTCCCTCTTATTTAAGGGATTGTTTTCGCTTTATTTCTGACTCATCTTCTCAGTCCAACATTCGATCCCGCCTTGGTAACCGTCTGGTACTCCCTTTTAGTAAAACGAAGTTCTTCAATAATTCTTTCACCTTTAAAGCAATTATGCTCTGGAACAATCTGCCTGCTGAAATCCTTGGAAGTAGTTCCCTTCCGATATTTAAGAGTCGTCTGAAGGACTACTACCTCTCTTTGAGTGATGAAATTTGAAGAAGATTCTTTATATTCTTTTTTTTTTTTTTTTTTAACTGTGTGTTAAAATTTACTTATATATATTATGTTTGTTATATATTTATATATATTATGTATATTTTCTATTTATATATCATGTATATTTTATATATTACGTATATTTATTTAAATTATATATGTATTTGTATCTTTACATCTTGGTATTTATGTATATCTATCAACACTCTTGGCACTATCCCGTTCTCTTGCTGTAAGTCCTATCTACAAAGGTTGCCTGTAAGAGATTGCTTGCAGCAGTAAGGCCGCCTTTGCATGTCTACATTGTGTACTGTATACTCCTTACTGTTTCTTTTCCTGTATGTTATACATGCAATAAAGTGTTTCTTCTTCTTCTTCTTCTTCTTCTACTCGTATGACTTATTTTAAATCCAAGATGTCCGCCACCACGAAAAGGAGTATAAGTTTTTATTCAGTAGGAACAATTAATATCACAGCTGCCTCAATATGTATTTCGAATTAAAGGGCTTGACTAGTAGAATAATGTACACTATATTTAAAGTCTGCTTTTTTAATTTTTATTTGAACGTTACGTTGTTTCTGTGCATATCCGGGCTTTATCTTGTCTAGGAAGTATTGCTCTACAAAAGGGACAGATAATATATAACTATTATGCAATACGGTTTCCTAGTTACATCATCTGAACCAGGTGTTTTCCTTGATATTACCTTGTAATTATGTGAGAAGGCTAAACTTCTAGGTATGAACGCTTCATAAGTGCCTGTGATAGGCTATAATACATGAATAAAGTGTAATAATACATAAATATAATACATGGATACATGAATAAAGAATTTTTGAATTAGAATTAGTTTGTTATTACTTATTTTGTCATTTTTTTATTTACTAAACGTTAGCAAATCCGTTAGTGGTCGCTTACTATGGGCCTCATAAGAAGGCTCAGAATCACGAGAGTATTGATCACGTAGATCAAATCAGAAATAAGGGGATCCGTAGAAGAACTAGAGTTACCGTCACAGCTCTGCGATTATCGAAGCTGAAGTGGTGGAAGTTCGAATAACCGAAGGACGTTTGGGTCCCAAGGTAACCGCAACCAAGGTTGGGTGCCGCACCGATAAACGCAGTGTTGGTCGCCCGTAACGAGATAGACAGACGAAATCAGAGCATGTCCGAGAAACACTACTAAAGTTTAGTAGATTTTTGATGCTTGTGAAATCTTATTTAATATCGATTTGTGTATGTTAAAGGAGCGAATAAATTTATTTTATCATTATTACCGACCGATTTTGGGATCCTAAAATGCTGGAATGGCGGTCGGCCCCCAATGAGGTGGACAGATGACATTTTTTTTTTCCACTACAACCCTTGACTGCAATTTCACCTGGTAGTAAGTGATGTTGAAGTCTAAGATGGTAGCGGGCTAACCTGTTAGGGAGTATGGTAGTTATATCTCTATTCGGATCGGGCTGAAATTTTGGACACAGATAGTTATTACAACGTAGGTATCCGCTATGAAAGGATTTTTGAAAATTCCCACTCTAAGATGGAGAAGGGATTAAATTTCGTATAAAATTCTTCATTTATCCATTTATTTTTAAAGTTCAATCTATGAAATATTGATTTTAGGTTTTCGATTAAAAAAAAAAAAAAATTATTTACAAATATAAATAAAATATTGGGTATAATAAAAGCTTGGGTGTGAATTGCTCTAGCTTTATAGCTTAATATAAATTTAAATTAACTTAACAAAAAAAAAAATACCCGGCTAAGTTTGTTGTGGGCTCTTCTTAGACCATTTTGGTTTGGAACCCTCGTAGCTTTAGATTTAAGTTGGCGAACGAAGTTATCACCATCCCGTTACAATTATGTAAACAAATATGTATACGTACGAACGCTTCATAAGAGCCTGTGATAGGCGTACATGAATGATGAAATTTTGAATATGAATTTGCATTACATATTTTCCCCCTTAATACCCTAACAATATACGTTACCAGTGTGAGCTCTCTCTTTACCCTCAGCTCGTTGTATCCTACAAACATCTCCTGCTCACGCTAGCCGTGCTCGGAGGTAGTCAAAAGATAAGGGCAAAACCTCAGGTTTTAAGACTTCTTTAGTCTAGAAGTTGACTGTCAAAGGCTGATGATTGAATGTTACATGTTTATATTCCGGTTCCCGGCCATATCCGGCAACGGGACCCTCGCGTCAATTGTCTCTAATAAAATATTTATTATAATCAATTGCGCCGGTTTCCCACCCCGGCGTTTGCATGTTTAACAAGTGATTTAATGATTTAATTAGAGTGTGAAAAAATCTGAGTGTGACTCAAAATTTAACCACGTTAAGTGCCACAACCACTTGACCGGAAGGCGATATTGGGTCGAGGATTGTTTGTTTGTGTTATGTACATTAAATAGCAATAAATAAACCTTATTTTATTAATAAAATCAGAATAGAAATAAGAAGGTATTACGATATGAGAGGAAAATTGACTTTTGTAAGTTTTTCTGTATACCTGAAGTAAGTATCTCTCTCTCTCTAGTCGCTCCTTCATTGCTGAAGATCATGGTATTGGCGTAATTGCGACCCCGTGTGGACCACTTGCTCCCCCAGCGGCTCCTATCTGAGTAGGTAGGTACTAACTTATTGAACAATCCTATTATAATATTAAGGTAATCCTTATTATATGTATTATAAAAAAGCTGGATTGCTCTAACTTCATAGCTAAACATTAACTCGAGTGTGAGATGGTGATAACAAAAAAAACACACCGCTAAGTTTGTTGTGGGCTTCTTCTTAGACCAGGGCGCGTTTGGAAACCTCGTATCTTCAGTTTTAGAATGTAGTTATCGCCATCACTACTCACTACTAATTAAACATTTTGTATGTAATCAACGCATCAAAAGTGCCATCTATGTGTCTATTTTGAATAAAGAAATATTTGACTAGTCTCCTCGTACGACTCACCTCGGAGGAGGAGGGGTGGAGACAACTGTATTCTGATCTACCACACGAAACAACATAATTAAGTTTCCTAATTTTTAATTTTATTTGGTTTTTTTTATTCTGTTGACACGTGTTTTTTTATTAAATATTTTTTTTATTCCACTACAAGTTAAACCTCGACTGCAATCTCTTCAATCAAATAAGTGATGATGCAGTCAGACGATGGTGGGCTAACCTGGGTGTATGATAGTCATACCCCGAATAGGTTTCTACGCGTCATCGCACCGGAACACTAAATCGCTTCGCGGCACGTCTTCGTCGGTAGGGTGGTAACCAGCCACGGCCAAAGCCTCCCACTAGACAAATTTGTCTTTGTACTGACAAACTAGAAACAATGGAGTATCACAGCCAATCGAATTGCATAAATATTAAATATAAAAAGTATTTTTTTAAATATCTTTTATATTTATGCAATATTGAAAGTTTGCTGTATGTGGATGTAAGTGTATTGCTTTATTTTTAATTTAACAGGAACATCGTATCTACTTAGATACGATGTTCCTGTTAAATTAAAAATAAAGCATGCAGTTATTCGCAACGTAACTTTATAGGGCTAAGACCGCGCCGCATGATCAGTGGCCGTGACGCGCAGATTGCATCAGTGCGCGGGTTCGATCCTGTTCCCACGGGACTGCAAGGATTGTAAACTGTTTTATTCTATACGCACATACATACACACCAATATTATACAATATTTATTTTATGGGTATATGTATATATATATATTTTTTTTTTTTTTTTGAAAACAAACAGCTATAAATAAATTTATACAATGGATAAACTTAATTATAGATCTTACACAAGCCAATAAAGTTGTCACTATTAATTAAAATTATTATATATGCACTACCTAACTATTTTCTGTACCTGTTTTATATCTTCGCCATTGGTTGCCTGGAAGAAATCGCATTGAAGCGATAAGGCCGCCGAATTGTATACTTTGTTATACTTTTCTTTTTTTTCTATATACTTTTTGTGGTGTGCAATAAACGTATATTTATTCATTCATTCAATAATTATATTTAATGGTTGTGTGCAATAAAGTATTCAAACATGCAAACAAACACCACCATATACATGATCGGCTTCAACCGTGCCTAGTATAAAACTTGTAAACGAAGACCTAAATAATATTTTACAGGCTTTAGAGGTACATTAAGTTCTGTCTCTGAGACTTATCTGTGGAACTGAATACATAATAGTTTTTGAGAACACCACTGCCATAGTTTTTACTGAAAGAAATCAGGTACAGCCCTAGCATCACATGCAAAATTAAAATCACGTGACTCCTGTCACGTGATGTTATTAGGTACGCGTCACGTAGCGTAGGTACTATGCGCGTGTCGGTATTTTATATTCAATGGGGGTTATCATAAGTAAACACTTAGAATGTTTTAAATTCGTTTATATAGAAAATTAAATTTCCTTCTTTTCAATATTTCATATCTTCCTTTTATTTGATTCCTTATGAAATATACTTATGCATTCTCCAATATTATTCCGTAATACTGTTACGCGTTGTATATAGCTCTTCCAATAAAGCAGTGTCGCTAAGCAATTTAGCGTGCCGTTTTATTTCCATGCAGAAACTGATTAGCAGGTTAATACACAACTTAAAATATGCTTAAAAAACAAAAACTGCTAGTTGCTTCATACGACATGTAAAAGAAAATGGACTGCCCAGCATTGGACTGATATAAGCCATTGATGATGGACGTCAATCTTCGTTGCTTATGGAAAATAAATATTTATAAAAATTACTAGAAAAAAAATTTTGACTATAAATGAAACTCAATTTGTCCAACGGTGTGACATAGGTGTGGATCTGACATAAACGTTCCACCCTCTCACAAGGGACAAAAAAAAGGGAATCATGTCATTAAACATTTCGTTATCCCTATCGGAAGATTTGTCCCGGGTAGCGGAGCGTGGCCAGGATTTCCTCTTCATTAGTATTCATGAGATGCCACTTTCAGTACCATCCACTCTATTGTATCCCTTTGACCCTAAAGGAAACGTTTTGCAACGAAAGTGAAGGTATTTATGGTAAACATAATTTGAATATGTACTGATTTATGATAAAGGCGTTTGGCCTAGTTTCTACTAACGGTATGCAGCCAGTGAAGTGTTTTTTCTCAAGAGTACCCTCTTTTCTCTTAGGAGACTTCACATAAAGATATAGGGATTAAGCCCACCATGCTACACAAATTGTTATTGCCGTCCATGGTTCCAACTGGAGTCCCTTCAATTATCTTCAAGTTGTCTCTTACGATCGCCATCGAAAATCCTACCTAATATTATAAATCTGCAACTGTGGATGTTTCTTACTCAATCGCGCAAAAACGGCTGAACGGATTATGATGAAATTTGCCATGCATGTAGCCTTGGCATGAAAAAGAACATAGGCTACATTTTATCCCGATTCCTTTAGTAATTCCCGAGGAAAATTAAACATTGTCTACGACAGACAAGTCGGTATGACATCTTTAGAAAACATCTTTATATTTCAGCCACTTTACAGAAAACCATAGTAAAATATACACTAAAACCATCCATCTAAACGTTCGCAAATCCATCCTCGTAAATCCATCCTCACAAACGTTCGCATTTATAATATCAGTAGGATGGTACTCATGCATTCGATCGTTGTACCATATGCCTTGCGACTTACTGGTATCTGTGAAGAGTTATGTCCTTTATCTTCGACAATACTTATCAGGTCTTCATTAAAATTAGAAAATACATGCTTGATAGTATACAATTTCAAATAAAAAAATAATTATTAAAATCGGTTCAAGTTTAACGGAGCTTTGAAATAAAATTGATAAAAAATTTCATCCCGATTCCCGGAGGAAACTTATTATTTATCGGGATAAAAAGTATCCTATATGTTGACGTGAATACAGTGGCGTGCATAGAGGGTATGCACAGGGTATGCAGATGATATAAAATACATATTTAGGTTTTTTTAAGCTCACACTCTTCAGATTTTCTTCATTTTATATCAACTATGCAGTTGATATAAAATGAAGAAAATCCCTGTGCATACCCTCGCCACTGCGTGAATACCAGCTACCACTTTACCAAATTTTATTTATAATAATAATAACAATTGAATACTTCGTTCTGAAGTTTTCACGTGATGACAGACAGACAGACGGACAAAATATTAATGAAAATGTGTTTTGGACTCAGTATCGATTTAAGATTTTAGAAATATATTAAATGTACAGAAATCTTCTCGTTACAGTTTTATTATAAGTATAGTATAGATACGTGAGTATAGTTAGTTAGGTTTCCTTATCCGGAAAGAAGCTCGATGTCATAAACAGATGGCAGGATGGTAGGAAGGAAAGTGTACTTCCATATATAAATACTTAAACTTGTTTAACTTAGGATGATGCCTGTAAAGTGCTTTTAAAGCTTCTTCGGTGCGGATATCCCGTATCCATTTCCAGGATAAACGAGTTTTTTGCTTGTCGCAATAACGGCCGTTTCCGACGACCTAAGTCATAGAGTTAAGACCATACAGAACACTCATTTAGCCGAGCTAGACTAAAGTGGTTGCCTATCCGTTTACGCCTCTCTTTCTACTTTCCTTCTTTTATTCTATTCTTAATAGTCATTTATCTCTCTCTTATTTGAGGGATCGTTTTCGCTTGATTTCTGACTATTCTTCTCATTCCAACCTTCGATCTCGCCTTGGTAACCATCTGGTATTCCCATTTTGTAAATCGAAGTTCTTCAGTAATTCTTTCACCTTTAAGGCAATTATGCTCTGGAACAATCTGCCTGCTGAAATCCGTGAAAGTAGTTCCCTTCCGATATTTAAGAGTCGTCTGAAGGACTTCTACCTCTCTTTGGGTGATGGAATTTGAAGTAGATTCTTTCTTTTAAATTATGTGTTAAAATCTACTTATAAATATAATGTTTGTTATATATTTAAATATATTATGTATATTTTATATTTATAAATGACGTATATTTATTTAAATTGTATATGTATTTGTATCTTTACATTTTGGTATTTATGTATCAACACTCTTGGCACTATCCCGCTCTCTTGCTGTAAGTCCTATCTACAAAGGTTGCCTGTAAGAGATTGCTTGCAGCAATAAAGCCGCCTTTGCATGTCTAAATTGTGTACTGTATACTCCTTACTGTTTCTTTTCCTGTATGTTATACGTGCAAAAAAGTGTTTCTTCTTCTTCTAGTAAGTTGTTTCTGTATGTTACTTGTCTAATGTTGCTTGCTCAAAAACTTTTCCTGGTTTATGGTAAACCTTTAAAACATAAGATGTAAAATTATTACCGTCAACTGCTAAATGGAGTGAAGTGACTAACAGACTGTTCGAAAAACACTACTACAGTGGAGTGGTTTTTGATTCTTCAATATTAGTCGTGTACACGGTTTCTGTATGGTCTTAATTCTGTAAACTAAGTACGGAGACAAGCCCAGGAACAGTAGAAGAAGAACTGCGTTGTTGGTCTAGTGGTTAACATGTTAGTGATAAACGACAAAGACACCGAGAGGTATCTTTGCATCGTTCGAGTCCATGTAGGACTGAAGTGTATCGATAATGCACCCGTATTTATATCAAAATACTCTCAATCGAAACTCTCGGTGACAGCCCTGTATGCAAAATAAGTATGGATGCAGACGTTACACCAAACACGTGCTGATGTAGGGCATGGACTGGGCAGAGCAGCGAAAAATTGAATGAATGAATGATTTATTTATTTCTCCACATTACTTATAAGTATGAGTACAATATAATGTTGCTTACGGGCTATTTTGTTACACATTTATAATGTGGGAACTGATGCTTGAACTAGGTAGAACCTGTATCTCAAGCCACCAGGCCCTTTCCCCAGGATAAAGTATACAAGGATGAATATAATATAGTTTAAGTAATGTTATAATCACAGTTATTCGGATATTGATAATAATCCTCGATACCCCGATAATTCGTGGTCCGCTAGGTTTCTGGCGAGCTTATATATCTTAAATAAGTAATCTTGCACATAGGGTTTTCCATGCTCAAAATGCTAAGCTTGCTGCTTGAAAATGCTTTCTTGCTTTAAAATGGCTTGGAAGTAAAATGAAAATTTGATCTTTGTTTTCTTTTGATATCTCCCCAGCTGCCAATAAAGTAACCAGCAATTTGCTTCTTAATTCCACTTCACTAAAACTTCCAAACCTTTTACTTTAATTCGGTACAGTAAAACCGTTATCAATTTACTTTATAGCACCCTAAATCAATTGGGTCGGGGTTCTAATTGGTTACTTTACGTTGCCCGGACAAGCCCGGGGGCACGCCAATGTAAAACGAATAAAAATTTATTTTATTGCACATTTCACTAAGCCCAGATTACGGGATGCGCCGATGCTCGTGTGCGGTAGGTCATGATCAGTCTCATTCTCACGCCAAAAAAAAATGGCAGTACTGTTTAAAAATTTGCTTTTATTTCGTTCGCACCAATACTAATAATTAAAAAATAGGACAAATCTTATATCTTTAAACGAGCAACTCTTGTTTATATATAATCTCGGCTCCAATGATTTTCATGAGATTCAGTATGCAGGGGGTTTCGGGGGCGATAAATCGATCTAGCTAGGATTATTTTTTAGAAAATGTCATTTTATTCGTGTTTTCCGGTAATAACCGATTTGGTGCAACGATGTTGCACGGGTCAGCTAGTTATATTAAACATTGAAATTATAAAAATAATGTACCTTATCGTGCTGCGATTAGTCTCATTCTCACGCCAAACAAAAAATGCCAGTACTGTTTAAAATTTACTTTTATTTCGTTCGCACCAATACTAATAATTAAAAATAAATAGGACAAATTTAATTAAACAGTGGAATTATAAAAATCATGTACTTTATCGTGCTGTGATCAGTCTCATTCTCACGCCAAAAAAAAAATGCCAGTACTATTTAAAAATTTACTTTTATTTCGTTCGCACCTATATTAATAATTAAAAAAAATAGGACAGATTTAATTAAACAGTGGAATTATAAAATTAATGTACTTTAACGTGTTGTGATTCGTACAAAGTTTACTGCGCAATTTAGTTTTGAATATTTTTTAATACGATCTACTTTTTTATAATGTTACACTTTGGTCCGAAATATAAGATAATTTACCCCACAACCGCGTCAAATCGATTTACTCCTTTACGCTACCCCTCTAGGGGCACAATTGGTTTATTAATGGTCATTGTAAAGGGTGGACGTGATGGATGGAGACTGATGGACCACTGACGACATGAAGTGATGTTTTTAGTTGTAACAATACGCTATCTCCACCGTATATTATTCCATAAGCTAGGTCCAAAAACTGGACACACAAGATTCAGTTTATTTTTAAATTAAGTTCATAAGATTATTTTTCGCACCCTTGTCGAATTCTGGGTACCCATTTTCCCTCCTTTGTTCTTTAAACGTAGATCATGCAATTATCCCTATCCCCATCCCTATCCCTACTAATATTATAAATGCCAATGTAAGTTTGTTTGTTACTAGGATACTTTTTATCCCGACATTAAGCTCGGTTCATCACAAATCATTATTAAGTTTAAAAATCGCACTGGAGCACTTTGTTGGGGCTGAGCTCTTAATCAATTTCTTATTTAAAAGACAAGGCATGTGAAGAGGATGACCATGATGAATATAAACAAAAGTGGGTGTTTTTATGTACACGCGTTAGAAGTTATACTTCTTTGGCGTAACAAGATAAAAATGGTTTTGAAAAAAATATCGTCGAAATCTTACGTCTTATTAGTTTGTAGAGAAAACGACACTATCAATAGAAAAAAGGTAGTTAATGCATTGAAAGTTTTATTATAACGAATTATCTAGTTATTATATTTATATCATATTACTATATTTCACTGAACATTAAAGATTTGAGATTTTTTTACAATTGAATCAATTAAATGAAGAATGAGCCCGCAGACTTTGACAATTGAAAGTATACACTGTTAAAAAAAGGTTTTTTTTAAAACTTAAATGTCGACTATAGCTAACTTCAGGGTGTCGGTGTTTTGTGACGGTGTGCATCGTAAAAAGTGAGCTGGCGGACACTGTATTTCCCCCTTACTCGGTTTCGCAACTACCTACGTGTTAAAATCGTATACCTAACCATGTGCGCGCACATTTCGTCACATCATTTAATTTTACTATCATGATTATTTCCTAACGCCGCTAAAGAAGTATAACTTCGAAAAATCACGCTTATAATATTATGTCGAGCATGTATGTAGCAATATCTCGGTAAGAATGCTCTAGACTGTTTTGAATAAAATGAGATGCAGAGTGTCTTCGTAAAATAGGAGTTTTCTGTGTTGATGCGAAATATCGTCTACCTGACCAAATTTTTGTCCATCTTGACATCATGTTAAAACACAAACATACGGACAGTGCGTGTTAATAGGGCTGTCATCAAAGAGATTTTCTTTTATTTATTTACACTTACAGCTGCTAACACCAAAACATTTTAAAATATACAGTTAGTAGTATCTAATGTCTATACGTTATTATTATGTATTATTATTTTTTTATTTAGAGCACTAACAACGTACATATAACACGTTTTGAAATATAACATACACTGATATGTTGGTCAATTACATTTGCACATAGCATTGACATGCGTCATGTTAACTTAACTTGACATAGAAATTTTAGAAAAAAAAGCAAAACATAAAATTGTATAGAAGCAGGCGTTACTTTGCGGAAATCCATAATATCGGCGGAAATCCATAGTCCAGGAGATTGACTTTACAATGAATAAGTTTACAATTAAATTGTTAACAATTATTCATTGTAAAGTCAACATCTCCTGAGGATGCTCCGGTTTCGGAGCGAAACGTACGTGAAGGGGATATTGCCGATGATCTGTTTGGTGTGGAGTATAAGGATTGAAGAAATTATAAATTACACCACACAGATTCTCCTGCTTTACGCGGAGTATAGCAAATTAAGCTTAATTTTGATAATTTTAGATCGTTTTTTTTACTACTTATAACTTATAATGTTACAATAAAATTTATACGTGCTACAAAGTTATTATATTTTGATCGTCGTCATCATCATCATTACCGGCCCATTACAGGACATGGGTCTCCTCCCACAATAAAAAGTAGTTAAGGCCGTAGTCCACCACGCTGGTCTAGTGCGGATTGGCGGACTTCACACATCTTTGGGAACATTATGGAGCACTCTCAGGTATGCAGGTTTCCTCACGATGTTTTCCTGCACTGTTGAAGCAAGTGATATTTTAATTGCTAAAAAACGCATATAACTTAGAAAAGTTAGATTTCCGAACTGGGATTCAAACTCACTCCCCGAAAGTGATGTCGAAGTCCTACCCACTGGGCTATCACCACTTATATAATATTTGGATAAAAAGCTATAGAATACAGCGTTTTCAGATATATTTGTAACTGCCAGCCCTGGATACGAGTAGTCAGTAGTGTACACTATCCATATGGCATGTAACTTGACACCATGGCGTGAGGCCACGACTTTTTGTGCAGGTTTTTGTGCAACCATTTGGTTTTCGCCATGATTTATGAGACTGCGGAATGAGGAGGGTTTTTGTGGTCGCGATTATGCGTAAAAAATCTACTTTTTTGGTATGGGTAATTGTTTTTCTCTATATGTACAATTTTTTGCCAAATTCCAAAAAAATACCCATTTTCGATTTAATTGTTTCTGATCTTGTTAAATATCATATATATATAAGTATGGCTTATGATAATTTTATCCCGGAAAAGCACCAAAGTTACTTTCTCAAGAGAGTTTGGAGATTTCGAAATTTTTTTGTTTATAGTCACACCGATCTTAGCAAAATTAGTACATATATCCATATTGCTTGTATCCTGGACACAGACATAGAATAGTTTTTATTGTCCCGGGAAAAATAACGGTTTTATCGGCATTTTTATGAAACCGAATAAGAACTCGGAAGAAGTCGCTGGAAACGCCTAGGCAACCATTATACCAGCGAAGATTCTTTACATTCCTTTAAACTTACTAGTTTACAGTAAATCATCTTTGCCATAATTACAAATACTCTTAGTACTATGATGTACAATAAGTGTATTTGTTTGATTATACTGCCGCGTTGGTCTAGTGATTAGCATGTTTTACTGCGGCTCACGAAGTCCTGGGTTCAAATCAACGGTTAGACCTAAACTTTTTTCTGTTAAATCATTTGCAGTACCAGAATCAAGGAAACTCACGTGCTCCAGAGAGCAAGCTGTCGGTCTGCGTTTATCGCTAACGATATTCGACCTTCCTAATTGTAATTAAAATTTACAGGCTTACTTAGTACCTGTCGTTCTACAATGTAGCAGTATGTTTTCCCCACAGCTGGTTTTAATCTTCTAATTAACACCTAAGGTAATCGTTGCAGATAGGCACCGAGGAAAAACCTCTGCGGTTTTTTCGGTGCTTTTATACTAACCATTTTAATGTAATTATTTAATTTGATAAATATGTAAATTAAAAAAAAAAAAAAAATTTAAAAATTTTCTCTCCGCACGACATGATTTTACATCAACGGTTGAATCTATTAAATCGCGCAAGTCCTAGACACTTTTTTTAACAATAAAAAGGCCAACACCCCTATACACTAACAATATAATGGCATATTATAGTCAAATGGCGATAGAATGCACCCCTATCGGCGGCTTTATAGTGAAGAGGAGTCGAACCGACTACACTTGCGGTTGTTGTAAAAAGGGCTGTGATTTTTATTGATTAAAATATGTAATTCATTTACGTTAAGATAAGGAAGCGGGTATGTGGGCACTTATGGTGCAATGCTTCGATCCTTTAAGGGTTTTTCTCACGATAACGCGGGCCGGTAAATTTTTAAGGGTTAGATCGCGCTTTATATATTTTTTTAATACACTACAAGTTAGCCCTTGACTGCAATCTCACCGGTGGTCAGTGATGATGCAGTCTAAGATGGTAGCGGGCTAACCTGTGAGGGAGTAGGTACGGTAGTCATACCCCTAATAGATTGAAACACTAAATCGCTTAGCGGCACGTCTTTGTCGGTAGGGTGGTAATAAGCCGACGTCCAGGAGGTATACAAGAGGGGCATGCCGTGGTGGTTTTTAGTTTGGGTATACCCCCTTCAGAGGGGGGAGTCCCACATAACCTCCGTCCTGCCCAGGTTCGGAGGTAGCAATAAAGCTTTTCCACCATGCCAAAAAAAGGGGTTGTAACTAGCTACGGCCCTAGCCTCCCACCAGACCAGAGTAGAGAGAATTCGGAAAATTGATAATTCCCAAATCGCCCTTACTGGAACGAACCCGGGATCTCCTACTTAAATTCACAGCGCTCACCGCTGTGTCAGGGAGGTCGTAAATATAGGTTTTTGTATGAGTTTAGGAGTTACTCTTGATGATGGTTTCATTGGTCTTGGGGTAAGCTTTTGATCACAATTTCCTAGGTTCGATACTCAGGTCAGGCTGAAATTGTTCATAAGACTGGTGTAAAAGGCATATACTAATTTCGGCATCGACAGCAGGAGAGCCGTAGCTTAATTGGAGAAAAGCGCTCAGGCCGCGATTGCCAGAGAGTCGCAGGTGCAAATGCTGTCGGTTCCGAAAATTTTTATATGAAATTGTTCACTTAAGAAAAGTCTCAGTTGGAAAATTGACATTGTCGATGCCGTGCCTCGTTGAGCAAGTAAACCCCTTGATTCCGGTTAGTATCACGATCATGGTTATCGACCCATTACCGGCCCACAACAAGGCTCAGAATGAGATGGGTTTAGGCCGTTGTCCACGCTTGCCAAGAGCGCATTGGTACACTTTGAGTGCATTACAGATATGATATAGCTCATGCAGGTTTCCTCACAATGTTTTGCTTCGCCGTTAAAGCAAGTGATATTATGATTGCATAAATTAAAAACGCACATAACTCGAAAAAGTTAGAGGTGCCGGAGAATCAAACTCGGTGCCTCCGAAAGACCGATGACCTAAACCACTAGGCTATCATCGATAATAATAATTACACAAACTTAAAATATGTAAAAATATTTATTTATTTATTCATAAGAAACACCAGCAATTAATTGTAAATACATTCATATAAAACAAAATTATGTGTCATTATTATTTCATAAAAAAATATAACGTTAAAAATATATTTGAGGTCCAAAACATCACTTGAGATTCAAGTGGTGATGAAATCGTGATTATTCCCGCGCCACAGGACGCCATCTTGTTAATATCGTTTGTATACATATTTTTTAGTTTTATACAATAATTACGTACATCTGCCGATTAATATTAATGATGGAGGTTAAAAAGCCATTACTCATCGCTTGTAGCACATGGCTATTGATTACGGTGGATAAAGGGGTTAAAATAAAAAGATAGGATACAGTAGATAACGAAGAACTACAATGTATATAGCAGTGTTTAAAATGGAGGCCAGTCTTTATCCGCGCTCCTAGAGATTGGTAAAATTTTAAGATACCAAATTCGATCCGAATATCGCATATTGGTATGCATATTTCAAAATTTTTGGTCTTTCATTGGCGGACAGAAACCTGAATGTTTTATCATTTAAGCGTAAAATTAAGGAGTATTTACTTAAAAAGCGATATTATGATACTAAAGAATATTTATGTGACATTTTATAGAACTTTCATAAATAGATTTGTTGTATATTATTATTATTTGATTTAAATACTGGATAAGAATTTAATTAAAAGAGCATTGTAAAGACATAGTTTTTAAGAAATCAAATTTGCATGCCAATCGATTGCGATTGTAGCACTATTATGTTATTGTACCCACCAACTATGTAACTCAATCTGCAAATAAAGAAATTGAAATTGAAATATCATTATTGACAACAAAATCCCAAAGTATATTACAGAAGAAAGGAAAGTAACGGTATTTAAGCAAAATCTGAAACATTGGATTGTTAAAAATTGTTTTTATGACATAGGCGACCTATTTTAATATGATGCTAAAACCTCATTTACATGATATCTTAATTATTAATTATCAATTATTAATAATAGTGTGACAATAATTCTATAATTGTTGAAAATCGAAATTATTCTTATGTTTTAAGTTGACAAATTCTAATATTTTATTTTTTTAGTTTTAAGTTGACATATTTTAATATTTAAATCAATTGCTATAATAAAAATTTAATTATGGCAATGGACATAATAATTTAAATTCAGTAAAGTAATAAAAATAATGTCGACAAATTTTATTGCAATATCTCTTATGTATGTACAATGTATATGAAGCAGTTAATAAACAATAAACAATAAAATGGATTGAATTATCAATCCCAGATAGGAATTTTTGATTATTAATTTCGGGCCTAAGAAATGATATTATAATGTGAATCTTAATTCACCAGGCTAATATTTGCTCCCCAATACACTAAGCATCTGCGGAATAATGTAAAATTAACTTTTTGGTGTTTTATTTTAAAACGAGGAGAACTATAAGAAGAAATAGAAAAGCTTGTCTTTAGTTTTAGTGAAAAAATACTGGTAATAAAAACCGTTAGGAAGTTTCACTTTTTTTTTTTTTAATAAATATCGCTTGTTTTGATCAACGAAGTTGTTACATCTACAAGTTTGTACAGAGCCATCGGTGGGCGAGACCGATTCGAAATTATTTGGAAATGAAAACTAATTTACACTTGTTTTTGATCGTAATAATTAAGGGACCACGAATATGGCCGACCTGGGAAACCATTAGGAGATAAACAGAGCGAAATTTCTCAGGGCATGCAAAGAACAAAAAAACGGGCTAAGTTTGTGGTGGACTCTTAGACCAGAGCGTGTTTGGAACCCTCCTAGCTTTAGTTTTAAGTTAACGAATGCAGTTATCACCATCACGTAACACTTGTGTTAACATATTGTATAGAAGCAGGCGATACTTTGCGGTGACTTTACAATGTATTCATTAAGTTAATTCACTTAACAATTGTTCATTGTAAAGTCAACATCTCCTGAGGATGCTCCGGTTTCGGAGCGAAACGTGCGTAGAAGGGTACATTGCTGAAAATCTCATTCTCCTGCTTTTCGCACAGTATAGCAAATTAAGCTGAATTTTCATAATTAGTGTTAACATGTTAAATGTACGAACGCTTCATAAGTGCCTGTGATGAGGTCTACATGAATAAAACATTCTTAAATTTGAACTCATCCCACAAATCGCCAGTCTATGTCCATCATTCTGAGGCGTAGGTGTTTAGCCTCATGTGGTTGCCGGTGTAATTAAAATTACACCAAGCCCTTCAGACCAGCAGGGTAATTTCACAACAGGCTTGCGACAGGGGTAAATCTAGCGATGATTGTTTTCAAACGCCACTTTTGCATACAAAAAAAAATACAAACGTGACGTTTCACAGCAAAGATTGCCAGATTTACGTCTGACGCTAGTCTGTAGTGACATGTAATCACCCTGCGAAACATACCAATGCTACCTGGGGGAAGAAAAAAAAAATTATTCACTAGAATGTAGGTACATAGAGTTTTTATAATGTAAAGTTATTATTATAATAATTATACAAACAAATCCGTACCTCACAAATTATATTGGTGTGTATGTAATAAATGTATGTAATGGTGCAATTTAAAATCTACTGTCCCTGATTTAGGTAAAAACCTGGCATGCATGGCGGTAGTACTTCCCCGGACGAGCTATGCCAAAAAAAGTTCTTCTACAACGAAACTGTTTACGTGTGCTATCAACGAATAGCCCAACGCCACATAGAGTAGACAATTAGTGGTAATTTCGTTATCTCGCTTCGATGGGGGTGCGGCGGCAGATGCGCGATGCTATCGGCGCCCTATGCGATGCGCACGCGCCGAATTACAATTTTCAATTAAGGCGAATACTGCAACGCACCTTATTGCCAACAGCACGGCTAGCATGGGCAGGAGACAATTATATCCCCGGGGAAGGGATAAAAATGTATCTTCTCCCACAGCTTTATTAATCTCAGAGCACTAAATAAACAATAATAAACGGGGGTAAACTTCTACTACTCCAAGTTCCCATGCTGTAGCACGTTAATTATATCCCTTGAAATCCTATGGATTATATTAGGGATATATCCTATGGATGTAATCGGCGGATATAATTTTTGCCTGCCTGTTCTACCCTGCAGAGGAAAGAGAATAGAATCTTTAATGAAAAGTGCGTGGAAAAGCAGCAATTGCATTTTATAGTTAAAGAACTCCAATCTGCAACCTTTTGGAATTTTTATATTTAATTTTAACAACAAATAATAATGAAATATAGTTGAAATGTGTCGTATTGTGACGGCGGATCGGAATACAGCTGTCAATGTCCTTTTTTTTAGCTATGGGAATAAAACGGAGATCAAGCAGCATTATTCCAGGCTATTGATAAATGTAATTTTTTATTTTAGTTTTAAGCTTCATTGATGATTCTGTGTTTAGAAACACCATAGTAATGATAACAAGACTAAATAATAACTAAATAATAATAACTACGAGACGTCCACACGTCATAATTTACTGAATATTATTAATATTTACGCAATTATTTACGCAAAAATATTGTAACGGGTTGCTTGTCACGTAATGTAAAGCTTCCATGCCAATTCTTTAAATTTAACTGTCAGTGTTAAGTGGATATGGTGTGCGAAAGCCATTTTTATTCGATATGTGAAAAAAAATATTTAGGTACATGATTCAGTCAGGTGTTTTTTTGTCCATTGTGTCCTTGTTAAAAAAAAGGTAAAGTTTAAGAGCGCCAATTCGCCATCAAACTCAGATATTAATAATAAGTAACTTTAATAACTTAGAGCATAATATAATGTATCAATAAATCATAAAATCAAAAAATCATTCTACTAGGAGAGCAGGAGTGAGGGAGCGTTCACCTTAATATATAGAACGTGCCGTTACCGTACGCTATATCGCTATCCCGCAGAGGTGTAGCTGTAACAGTTTTAATGTATGCATACAGACATTTACGCTGCATCGTTGTATTGATAACAACTGATAGTACACGTTCATGCAACTCTGTAATACGCGTTTTTTACTATTATTTTTACACAGAAGAGCGGTGATAACCTAGTCGTTAGGACTATAACTTTTTGGATGTGCGTTTCCAAAATTATCTTAATGGCGTGTTTAGTCAATTGATCCACAATCCACCCATGTCCAGCGTGGTGGACTTCGGACTAAGCCCTTCTTATTTATGGACTAGATGTGCCCAGCGGCTTTGCCTGCGTAAATTACGGTATGCAGCGTACTGCTACATAGTCTACACCTACCTTAATAAATCAGATACCAAACGTAAAGTTTTATTAATCGTATTGGAATTGTCAAATATACAAACCTATGATATTCAGTATAAGATTTTAAACTGACTGAGGTGCAAGAGGATAAAAGATCAGTTCTTGCTCTTGGAGCTTTAATTACTAACTATTAGAAACCTATAAAAAATTAAACATTGTCAATCGGAAATGCCCGTCCCGAGGACCTACTCGCCGCTTTGCCTCATTTAAAAAACTTTGAAATCCCTATAACAAATGACTGCATTAATTATGTGTTGATTGACAGCAGCACTACATATTAGTCGATAGCGCTGGGTAAGCAACGTTGACCCAAGTAAGTAAATGGATGGTTGCCCGTCTTAGGAAGTTTGAAAGATAGTTTGGTGTCAATTAGTCTCAGCTCCTTTTCTTTCTCTTAGGCTTGTCTTCATACTTATTTTGCCGGAAGCACCCGGAGATCTGTCTTTTATCTCCAATATAATATTCATCAGATCTACGCGAAATTTGGACAAATTGGACAAAACTAAACTAATATATAACATATTCAGAACAAAAATAATTATTAGAATCATATTACATTTGACGGACGTTCTTCATCTCTCCCAAAGGAACTGAGCTGATTTTCGGGATAAAGAGTAGTATCCTACCTCCTCGTAGTAGGAACTCAAATAGTGCAAAGTTTGTTTTGAATTAATTGAGTAATTTCAGCGTGTTGTACCGCCCTGATACAGTCAGACAGATAGGCAAAAATGTAAAAAATACAGTATAGCCTCTTTACAGAGTCTACATAGATCTGTGTCCTGCAGCTTTAGGTTGAACATGTTCCTGTTAAACCCACAGTGCCCCGTAAGCGCCCGCACTAGGATGCATAGGTTTTTTCTGAGTGGTAATGCCTCAGATGCGGCCCTTCTGTTGAATGGTTTTATTAGCACTCGAGAGTGGTTCATTCCTCGGAGTTGTCTCCAGAGTGTATGGTAGTTGCCATTATTACCATGCTTACTTCCGGTTTGAAGTACGTTGTTGCTGTGTGTGTGTGTTACAGGCACATGAGCCCTCAGGTTGACGGGCACAACGTTGCAGGATGTGTTCCTTGGATGCCCTGCGAAGTTTTGCGTTTTATAGGCCATGGCTTTCCACTGACCACACCATGTTGGCCATCGACTTGTATCGTCAATCATTACCATGAAAAATACCTACGTCATGTTTCATTAAATTCTCCATTACAAGCATGAATAATAATAGGTATGTACAGATAACAAATGACCTAATTCCATCTAATGCCGGGTCGGTTCGTACATTTAAGTATTATTGGTTGGTAAATTGCGGTCATTGTATGCAGATGGGACGCGTGCGGGGTGCCCGCCGTGTAATTTGAACGTTTAAGTTGCATACAAAATGATAATTCCTTATTTATCTATAACTATAAAATGTTTTTATTTATTTTTCGTTTAACTTCTTTATCATCTCTTTCCTTTGCACAGCATTTTTAATTTCAATTTTATTTCAATTTCATTTTTATTTTATTTTTATTATTTGTTGTTTCATCGGCAATAGAAGTTTATAAATAAACTAAAACAAAATAATTCTCTTTCAGGTCGGGGACACATATACAAAATTGAGAGGTTAACATAAAATAAATAAATATAAAATAAATTCTTTAAAATAATTGTTTTATAAATATAACCTAAAATAAATATATTTAAAACTAAATAAAATCTATTTATTTTTATGACGTAAAACGTCTTAAAAATAAATAGATTAAAATAAATAAATAATTAATTAAAATTATTAAAATAAATAAATAAACAATTAAAATCCAACTATTTTTTATTATTTCATGTCTGGAATCTGGTGCACTTTTTGCCAATGTTTAAAAAATACGTTTTCAGGGGATACCTGAGCGACGATTCTAGAAAGCTTATTATTAGAATTTTCGATGGTTTCCCAGAAACTCGCAATTCTTTTACGAAGCACAGCGTAGAAGTTTATCAGAGTTTGATTTCGTACCTTTCATGGAAAGGTGAAATAGATCAAGAAATAGCAGTAGCCTGACAGACAGCCAGATGGACGGACAGACGGAGGCTTATTTATAAAACCCCTTTAGCACCTTTCGGTTAAGAAGAAAAAAATTATTCAAATAGGTAGATGTTTGAAATCATCTAAACTTTACGTTCACCTTTAGAACTCACATTTACTCTAATACACATTTTGGTGTCCCAAAAAAGCTTATAAAAACATCCTTACCTAATAAAGAAATGTAACTTTTTAATTAGCATGACATTGCATTGGCCCAGATGGTATTAATGTGTCCAAAGGTATGCAGCTTTTTTCACCCTCACCTTAAAAGTGATCGTTAGCTTTATTAGTGTAAAATTATAATTACCACCCCGAAGGGAGTTTCTAATTATATCATATCTGTAATCAAAGACAGTTGATATATAATATTTTATTTAAAAAGCCAGAAATAACCAGAAGAAAGTGTCATTGAGACGCACTCGGATAGCTCTGTATACGCATAATTGTACACTACACATAATTAAAAATTAAAAATTATATTTAGTAAACAATTTACTTTTAAATTTATGATTTTTATGATAACCTGCTTCTAAAACAACGATTTTATAAATAAACTAGCTATGAGGCACGTAGCTATGAGCTGATACTGATGAAGAAAGAAAACTTTACAGAAGAATATACTACCAAAAAGTTCATGACCCGATCTGGGAATCGAGCCCACGCCCTTGTGATCCGTATTCAAACGTGCTAATCACTAGACAACGCCGACCACGTGACAAGGTGGTTTTACTTATTTGTTTATATTTATGATATCATTAATTTCTATATTCGTAAAAAAGTAGAATTTAGTCTATCCGTCTTTATAGTCGACCTAAAATTGTGCAGGTAAAGTGAAATATGTTCAGTTTAACATAATTTAAACAGTACCTTGCTACGCGCGTGCCCAAATAATATTATCCTAATTAATTCCGCCAGGTGGCGTGGCAGATGGACTGGCGGCGATATCTGTTGTGATCGTGAATACATCCCTGATGACACAACACAATGTTGTGGTCAGACCGTAGATTGGGTTGATTGTCCGCGATGTGTCAATTAGCGATGATCTGATAAGGCCAGCTTCCAATACATCGTGCAATATTCAAAAAATCGAGTGTTTTTCGTTTTTTACGACCTCTCTGGCACAGCGGTGTGTGCTGTGGCTTTAAGTGGGAGGTCCTGAGATCCAACCCAGCCGGGGAAATTCGGGAATTAAATAAAATAATTTTCAACATTACCTCTGGTCTGGTCTGATTTGTGAAGATCAAGAGGCTGCGGCCGTGGCTAGTCACCATCCTAACGAAAAATACGTGCCACTTAGCGATTTGAGTAACAAGGGATTTGAATATAACTTACCCAAACAGGTTAGCCCGTTACCATCTGAGACTGCATCATCACTTGCGTGCGAATACATTTAAGGGCTAACTTGCAGTAGAATAAAAAAAATTAAAGTCCATCTACGTTTATAAGCTTTTACGTTATAATTGGGCTATTCTTAGTTTATTTACCTTAAGATGAGTCTCGAGATGATCCTACCTATACTACTAATATTTTAAATGTGAAAGTGTGGATTTTTTGTTACTCAATCACACAAAAACGGCTGAACGGATTGGGATGAAATTTGGCATGCATGTAGCCCTTGACATGGGAAAGAACATAGGCTACCTTTTATCCCGGGAAATAAGAGAGCTCCCGTGGGAATAAAAAAACCTTAATCTACGTGAACGAAGTCTCGGTTATCAGCTATAATAATTTAATTACTGTGGTTTAGTAGTTGTAGGTTACTAAAGGGTAATTATGGGTACTGATGAATATAAATAAATACTTATAATAAACAGATAAACACTCAGACCCTGAAATACATTTATGTTCATCACACAAACATTTTCCAATCGAACCCACGGCCTTTGACTCAGAAAGCAAGGTCACTACCCGCTGCGCAAATCAGCCGTCTACTTGACATGCACGATCAAAACTTACACCCGCAAGATCTTCACAAAGGTTGTCTGGAGGAGATCGCTTCAAGCGATAAGGCCGCCTTAGCGCATATATATTTATTTACCTTTTGTTTTGTTCAATTTGTTTTTTTTTCTTTTTGTGCAATAAAGACTTTCTATCTATCTATCTATCTATCTATCTTTTTAACAACTAAGCTATCAAGGAACTAGTCTTAATATATATAAATCTCCTGTCACGATGTTTGTCCGCGATGGACTCCTAAACTACTGAACCGATTTTAAATTAAATTGGCACACCGTGAGCAGTCTGCTCCAACTTAAGAGATAGGATAGCTTAGATCTTTAATTATAGTCGCAATTTTATTTTATTGCAAATTATTTGTCTTTAATTAATTGACAGTCACATGTTATACATATATATACTACTATACTCATTTAAGGCTTAACGATACTGAATACTTTAAAAACAAAATCAAACGCAGACGAAGTCGCGGGCAACAGCTAGTAATTAATAAAATTATCCAGTGCTATAATGATCCGTCCACGCCGCTTACCGAAACCCATATTATCTGTATCTGAGATCTGAGACAATGGGGTCCTTCCCCCACCAGGTGTAGGGATACTTTACTGGTGCTTAGCCATCTGGTGAGGTGCTACAAATGGTATAGAAGTGAATAACTAAAATTATAACGGTTTTTTTATATGACTCATTAAGAGTTGGATTTTTTTCCTAATTTGCATTTGTGAACAGTAAAATGGTTTTAGCTCTTTAATAGTTTCAGTAAGTAAATAAATAAATATACTACGATGATACACACATCGCCACCTAGCCCCAAAGTAAGCGTAGTTTGTGTTATGGGTACTAAGATGACTGATGAATATTTTAATGAATAATATACATAAATAAATAGCAATACACATATAAACATCCAGACACTGAAAAACATTCATGCTCATCACACAAACATTTTCCAGTAGTGGGAATCGAACCCACGGCCTTGGACTCAGAAAGCAGGGTCGCTGCAAACTGCGCCAATCGGCCGTCAGCATAATAGTAGGTTGGTTATATGAGGGCTCAAAAATAAAATAAATAAAAGAATTATTTTTGGATCTGTCATTACTGTTTCCTTCAGTATAAACTACTATCTATGGCAGCCAGAATAAAATATACCTAACTGTGCCTCAAGCTTCCGAAAGCGTTAAATTAAAGAAAAAAAAAATGTCGTAAATATACAGGACAGCTTATGGGCTTGCAGAAAATGAGTTTTCTGTTCTGTTCTTAAATCCTTTCAATTACAAAGAAATACCACTTTTAATGTTGTGTAGACAAAAACTAATAAATATTAATACATACTAGTGGTTACTGCTTTCTTGGTCCGCGTTTATTACATTTTTTTTTAATCCCGTGGGAAATGTTTGTTTGTCCGGAATTAAGCCTATGTTACTTACTCTCCATCCTTTCATTTAACTGTATGCCAAAAATAAAGTTGATTGGAAGCTTAGTTAGACCGCGAAGGAAGGACACACAAACAACAAACGACCAAAGAAACAAACATACTTTCGCAATTATAATATTAGTAAGGATTTTTAGCAATTAAAATATCACTTGCTTCAACGGTGAAGGAAAACATCGTGAGGAAACTAGCATGTCTAAGAGTTCTACATAATGTTCTCAAAAGTGTGTGGAGTCCACCAATAAGCACTGAGCCAGCGTGGCCTTATCCCCTGCTCTTTGTGGGTGGAGACCCGTTCCCTGAAGTGGGCCGGTAATAGGTTGACATGATGATGAATTATTAAAAAAAAAATACTTTATCATAAAAAGGTTTTGACGTAAATGTTTATTCTTAACTCTATCGCAAGGTGCCTTTACACGGAAGACTCTAGGGTTGTTACAAAATTAGCTTTTTTCCAATTAAGCAACCACCTGGAGTCTTGTGTCGTGCCTTACCCTAAGACGTTTGAGGGTTAAGGTAATTTATGGCCTTAACGGACCTCCTTAAAAGCGCTTTTAGGGGTTGAAGGTATCGATTATAAATTTCATTGTAAGTGGTCGTATATAAAGTAACAAAAAGATTAATGGATTCATTATAGTTATTAGTTATATAAACGTTGTCTTGGTTAATGATGGATCTCTAGGTCCTGGGTTCAGAATTTTTGGAATTGTTAGGATAAATAGAAAAATCTAAGTAGGCACCAGCACTTAAATAGGAAGTTGGGGACATTGTTGGGGGCCTCGGATGGCACGCGAGCTTTATGGCGATAATAATCGTTAAAGCCCGCCAATCCAGATTAGAGTGGTGTTGCGGATTTAAGCGCATAATCAGATTCTATAAAATAAGAGCCCTGCATTGAACATCCATTGATTGAGGTGCTGAATAAATAGTCCTTGTGTTTATACGCAAGCAAATTAAACGTAAAACTTTAAAGGTGTTCTCTAATTATTTGTTTTTTTGTATGCACAATAATTTGGAAATTAAAATATTTGCTCGCCAAGTTTGTAAAGGTACAGAAGTCATTTGTGAGTTTGAATCTATATATAGGTATATTTAAAAGCGGAAGGTTTCACTGACTGATTGACTGACTGACTAATTCATCACTAAATCTCAGGAACTATAAGGCCTAATAACTTTAAATTTGAAAGGCAGGTTCCATCTAGGATGTAGGCGTCAGCTAAGAAACGGTTTGAGAAATTACCCCCCTAAGGGGGTGATATAGGGGTTTGAAGTTTTTGAAGTGTTATACGTGAAAATATGCATCTATGTGGAGGCGGATGTGGATCCTTACCACGTTCAAGGGGGCGTTCGGACTAAACGACACTTAGTCCAAAAGTCCACCAACAGTCAGATTAACGTCGAACCGAGCCAAGGTCCGAGTCCTCGCAGGAGGCACCCTCGGGTCGACGTCTCCCACTTCCCCCCCGATGTCATCGATCCCTGGGGCTCTTCTCATGGCAAGCTCTCGCGCTCGCCCCACTCCTCCGGTGGCGCCGTAACAACCCCTCAGGTGGTTATCGGCAAGAGTCCATCCGAAAAAGAAAATAATAATTGTTAAAATACTGAAGTTGGAAAGCGCAACTGCTGAAATTATTACCGGCTTCTTCTAGATAGGATCTGCCTGATATCGGACCGGTGGTAGAGTCACTACAAACATACAGACAGAAACAGTTAATTAATAAGGTCAGATAATGCAAAGGCCCCAAAACTTAGCCTTGGGCTGTGAAGGCACAGCACGTGACTGGAACTGTGTCACTGTCAGAATTGCTAAACCTCACCTGGTATGATCTGTTTTGTAGGTAATTTTTACACCACAGAAAAGCAGTTTCCCTCTAATCCCGCTATCAGATAGACATTGTAGTAGTGTAGTATGTCTAAGTGTGTCAAAAGCCCTACTATAATCTTCAAAGACAGCCAATACATGCTCTTTGTTGTTTATGTGGCTACTTATGCTGTCCGAGAAAGCAGATAGCAGTTGCGTAGTGCAATTACCTTACCTATATTCGCCCGACATAAATTAATTTTGAAATTAGGTACTTTAACTAAATACATAAACCGCACTGGCAAGCCATAAATGCACGCGCCGCGCCATCTTCTAATAATGCCATGCGTAAAATTTATGCGCAAAGCTGCACTCAAAGGTTTTTTTTGGGCTTTTATTTATTCAGGAAGGATGTCCGTTTCTGATAAATGAGCGAATTATGTAAATTGTGTCGTCAGGACAAGCCCCTTTTAACTGACTGCGAAAAAGCGGGAGTTCTTGTTACAACACGTATTTTTATTAGCTTGAACACTTGTTAAAATCCCAAAAACTCGCACGAAGCGATTTGCATCTTCTTTCTTATACGCTTTTTTTTCCTTATTCTTACAACTTGGGTATCTTTAAAACAAATTTCTTTGGGTATCTTTAATATACATGCCTTGCCTACAAGTTATACATAAGCGATAACATTAACCACAAATTGTTTAGGAATTAAGTACCAAGTGAAAATTACACAACAAAATGAAAATTTAAAATGCCCGTCTCACTATATTTGCTGTTGATAGCAAATAAAAAAAATCGTAAAAAAAAAAAAAGAAAACGAAGGAGGTACCACCGAGCAAATCTACTTACCGCTCGGCAACCGCAGAAGCCCGTCAGCTTTGACCCCTCACTCTACTTTAATGCCGTTTAGTGGCTTAATCAACGTGCTGAGTGGGAGATATTTCATCTATTCGATCGCGTAAAAGTTAACTATGATTTGTATGTCGTTGAAAGAGTGCCTTCTCTGGTCCCTAGATGGCGTTCTTTCGACTGAAAAATCTCGCACCCAGCACACTGATTGAGCCACTTACGGCATTAATGTAGAGTGGTAGGTCAAAGCTCTAATCCTACATCTCCATATGCAGCATACTGAACATCTTCTCAAAAACAGTAGGTCCACTTTAGGACATAGCCGCTTAGCTTCTAGCTTCTTCTCTTAGCCACCCGCCCATTGCCACTTCAACTTCGCGACTCGGTAAGCTGTGTCCGTAACTCTAATCCAGCTACAGGTGACGTCATTTCTGATTTGATCCCAAAGATCAATACTCATAGCATATCTCCCTCACTGAGTGACTCTAACTTTTTATGAGGCCCATAGTTTGAGACAAAGTTTCGAAGCCATAAGTCATCACTGGCAACACGCAATCTGAACATTTTTTTAAATTGGCCCTTGGCATTGATGGTAAGTGAATATGCAGTCTCAGATGGTAACGGGGCCGGCCTAACCTGTATGCCAGTTATTTTAAAGCTAAAGGTATTCCTAAATTGCCCCTGCCGCGGAGTGAACCCGGGACATCTTCTCATAAATAAATCGGGCTCATGACTGCGCCAGTTCAGGTAAAAACTTAGTCGGTTATACCAGATGCATCAAACACTCGCACCAACAAGGTGCAAAACAGACAATATCCAATCAAAACCGATATGGCCGCGCATGCGCCGTGCATGCTTTATGATCATTACCCTATTGTACAAGCATTAACAGCGTAAACATGAATTTCAATAAAACCCCGTGCCACCTTTAATTTTTGGTGATCCGTACTAAAATTAATAAAACGTTTCACTTAACAAGTTACCTTAACATTAAATTTTGCTAATGTTGCTTTAGAGTCAAATGAATTCAGTGTCTTTAAATTAAAACCGTATACGTAATATAAAGATTGACGTAGCAAACTGGAGGCCAGAGTTGTAGGTATATTTTACAATGTTAGTGAGAGTTTTTATATAAAATATATCGATAACAACACTTTAATTACAATTTCCAAACACCCAAGTTCGACCTGTTTCGACCCACGATGAAGTATTCTTAATTTAAATTATAATATAAATGATAAAGTTTAATTTGCTATTTATAATTATAAATTGCACCAGATTCTCCTGCTTTTCGCGGAGCATAGCAAATCAAGCTTAAATTTCATTTTACTTATATCATGGAGTTCTTTTACGCTTGATTCTTTCCAAATTATTAATAGACAAATTTATATGTATACTCAACAAACAAACCCAGATAGAAAGTATTCTAGAGTTTTTCGCTTATAGTAGAACACACCTACCTGTCTCGGCTATATATGTTTACGGAACTATATAAAATAAACACACCGTCACGGAACCCTTTTATTGCGAGTACTCTCACTTGATTATTTATTTGATTACCTTCAGCATATCATTTGGTATCCTTTACGATGGCGTGAAAACTCGTTCATATTATTTTCTCCGAAGATAAATGATCTTAAGAGAGTGTTTTGCATATAAATGCTTTATTAAAAGTCTTAATTGGGGAATTGTGTTGGTATTTTTATAATTTTACTGTTAGCTAGTAGCACGCCACTTCGACGGCGTTTTTTTCTGTAAAGTATTACGTATGAACAGTTTAAAAATCGGGTCTTATTAAAAAAAAGTATTTTTCAATAAATTGAATCTTGACTTACGAATCCGAAACGTGGTCGCATACTATAGGCCTCATAAGAAGGCTCAGAATCACTCAGCGGGCGATGGAGAGAGCAACGTTGGGAGTATATCTACGTGATCAAATCAGGAATGAGGAGATCCGTAGAAGAACCGGAGTTACCGACGTAGCTCAGCGAGTCGCAAAGATGAAGTGGAAATGGGTGGGGCACATAGCTCGGAGAATCGATGGACGTTGGGGTTCCGAGGTGCTGGAATGGCGACCCCGCTCAGGTAAACGCTGCGTTGGTCGGGCCCCTACGAGGTGGGCAGACGACATCAAACGAGTAGCTGGGAGCCGCTGGAAGCAAGCGGCCCAGGACTGTGGATTTTGGAACTCCCTACAAAAGACCTATGTCCAGCAGTGGACGTCAATTAAATGAGGTGATGGTGATTGGTATTTTTATAATATTACTGGCAGGTAGTTGCCCAAGACTTTAACGGCGCTTTTTCTATAAAATATCCCGTAAGAACAGTTTAAAAATCGGGTGTAGTTTATAAAAAAGTATTTTTAAATTAAGTAAATCTTTAAAATGAACTGTTTTGGTTACATAAATAAATAAATAAATATACTACGACAATACACACATCGCCATCTAGCCCCAATGTAAGCATAGCTTGTGTTATGGGTACTAAGATGACTGATGAATAATTATATGAATAATATACATAAATACTTAAAATATATAGATAAACACCCAGACACTGAAAAACATTCATGTTCATCACACAAACATTGTCCAGTTGTGGGAATCGAACCCACGGCCGTGGCTCAAAAAGCAGGGTCGCTGCCCACTGCGCCTATCGTTCGTCCAGACCTTATGAAGTGATTGGTTAGGTGCAGTCCTTAAATTATTTAAACTAGCGATAACTTCTAAACTACATGTCTTATTGGAATGAATGCAAAGCATATTTCTACAATATCATCATCATCAATAGCCTATTACAGTAAACTGCTGGACCGAAGTCCTCTCCCTAGATGGTTTAACTCTAGCCGTAGCCTTGACCTACGCCTCAGGCTAATAGACACAGGATGGCACTTTGTAGGATGTGTTTCTTGCATGACCTGTAAAGTGATGCTCTTTACAGGACCTTGTGAATATGGAGGGTAGAGGTAAGGAGGATCATCTGTGTATATGAAAAAGTGTCGTCAAAATGTATTAAATTAGGATGGCGCCACATTTGCATCAAGGTAACTCTTAAAAGAAGCGCCAAATATAAATATTGTTAGAGTAGGCTTGAAAAATAAACAAGGAAGTAAGGTTATATTTACCACAATATTTTGTACAACGTAAGTTGTTGAAATTCTCAATAATTAACTACTTTAGTCGATAATGACATTAAATTTTTTAACTCGGCATACTTCAATTCATCTACGATTGCTACATTCATACCATACCCTGTGCATCCACCAGCGCCATTGTGGAGGATTTTTGAACTGTTATTTAGCGCATAAAACTGGATACTTTTTCAACTTTTCTCCCATATAAGATGACTCTCCTTACCTCTACCCTCCATACTTGTGAAGTATTGCTCTGTTTATAGACTATGGTTTAACTCTAGCCATAACCTAGACCTACGCCTCAGGCTAATAGACACAGGATGGCACTTTGTAGGATGTGTTTCTTGCATGCCCTGTAAAGTCATGCTCTATACAGGACCTTATGAAGTATTGCTCTGTTTATAGACTATGGTTTAACTCTAGCCATAACCTAGACCTACGCCTCAGGCTAATAGACACAGGATGGCACTTTGTAGGATGTGTTTCTTGCATGCCCTGTAAAGTCATGCTCTTTACAGGACCTTGTGAAGTATTGCTCTGTTTATAGACTATGGTTTAACTCTAGCCATAACCTAGACCTACGCCTCAGGCTAATAGACACAAGATGGCACTTTGTAGGATGTGTTCCTTACATGCCCTGCGAAATGTCATACCACAAGGTGGGCTAACTGCTGGCTCGATTTTCGGTTATTAGCTTCAAAGATGATTTAAATTTTTAGTATCCGATTGTAAGTCAAAAGTCGTTGTGAGTAACAGTTACACTAACAGGTTAGCCCGCTACCTTCTGAGACTGCATAACCACTTACCAGGTGAGATTGCAGTCAAGGGCTAGCTTGTAGTGAAATATAAAAAAACTAGAATAAGCCAAAGTCTC
Source organism: Pararge aegeria (assembly GCF_905163445.1). Classification (NCBI taxonomy): domain Eukaryota; kingdom Metazoa; phylum Arthropoda; class Insecta; order Lepidoptera; family Nymphalidae; genus Pararge; species Pararge aegeria. The sequence continues at coordinate 16,579,753 of NC_053186.1, forward strand.
TTACCAGACCAAAGACAATCCAGAAATTATTGATTTCCGAATTATTAATGAGACTGTTGGGCGGTAAAAGGGGCGGGTGGAAGAAGAGTTGATCTTATTCTTATAATAATTTAATTAATAAAGAATTAATAAGCCGAAACATTTTTTGCTCCACAATATATCGTTGCAAAAACCACTGAATATCTCCATAAATAATTGTGACCCAGGAACACCAAGTTTGTCCAAAATGTTTCTTCTTGCACAGATCTTTGCGAGAATCCTTTTTTCTTACGCAATTTTGTACTCCAGTTTCTGTAAAAATAAAATGTATAAATTTAGAATTCAAACCCCCGACTTTCAATAAAGTTTACATTATTCTACTAAAGTCTAGGCCTTTCATTTGACAACTCGCCATTTTGTTGTAGCGGCCATCTTTGATTTGATATTAAATTGTCTGAGTGTATTCTACTAGTCCAGCCAAAGCACATCGTATTCGATTTTGATTTCGATTTTTGTTTGAAAGGTGAATTAGTCTGAGTGTTTTTAGCAATTTTTAATGAAAATCAGTCCAAAATTGCAGATTACATATTTTTTTCACAACAATATGGGTATTACATGAAGGGGCTTGACTAGTAGAAAACTAAACACTATAAAAATTTTAAAAATCCAAGATGGCCGCCACCACAAACTGGCGAACTAGTTTTTTTTACTAGGTGCTTTTTTATGGGTAAAAAATGAAAGGGCTTGAATAGTGGAATATGTACCTACCTACACTATATTTTAAGACGGCGGTTTTTTAATTTATGTAACCTTGTCTAGCTGAACTTGACTGTAGGGCTAAATAAGCGCCATTATTTGAATCACTCAACGTTTGGATCAATTTTTACACGCTTTATATTATTTTCACTTGTATGTTTGTATGTTTGTAACCTACTTCTTTGGACGCTATTTTGACCCACTTTAAACGGTCAGAATTCGTTCAAACTTTGTAGACATATTGAGGACCGATGACAATACACTAATTTCAGAAGATTATTCCAATTTTCAATATAAAAAATAAGATTTTTATTAGCCTTGTTGGTATGTTTGTAACTGACTCCTTTGGACTTATTCTGACCCTCCTCAAACGGTCTGATTTCGTTCAAACTTTGAAGATATATAGAGGATCGATGACAATATACTAATTTGATAAGATTAGGTATGATGTTCATTTTAATTTCCAGCCATTATCTTTAACTTCTCTCTTTGATCTCCAATTGTCTCTTTGATGGTGAATGGATTACCGATAAATTTTGCTCTAACAAAAATAATAGATCAAGAAAAACAAAAAAAATTGCTTTTATAAATAAACTAAACTTAAAGGTAGAAATCAGTTTAGTTTTTTATACCAAGCGTGTTTTTTAGTTCGTTTGGACTATTTAATTTATTGGCACAACATCAAACACAACAACATCAAAAATTAAGTAAGAATTGAGCCCATAGGAAGGCCATTGACCTAAGGAGAATGGCACTTGTTTTGAGGCTTAAATTTCAGCGGAGTTATCGATATAATTATCAACCAACTAGCACCGTACTACAGGTCTCCGAGTTAGAAGCATTTAGGCCGTAGTCCATCACTCAGTCCAAGTGAGGGTTAATGAATTTCAAACGCCTTTAAAAATATTATAGTGATCTCTCAGGCAGAAATGTTTGCTATAAATTTTTTCCCTCCACCGCTAAGCAAGTGATATTTAATTTTGAGAATAGACGCCTTGTAGTGGGCCGGTAATAAGTTGATGATGATGAAAAAGAAGATAGTACAGCGCTTGAGAAGAGCTTATAAAATCTTTTATAAATACCTGAGGATTTCGAGTGTAATACTCCACGCCATTCCAGGGTTGTCCTCCATTATCAATATATTGGCCCGTACGTTATTCAGCTGCAGTTTCTGGAGTTAAAAAGGAAGTGTTTATTGAGAGCAGCTCTTATAAACCCCAAGGATAGAGCGCAATACGCATGCGTCGGCTATCAATCAATGGCGTTACCCAGGTAACAACATCCCTCGTATTTTTTGATAAATATACGTTATCTACGTATAATATTGTCTAGGAACAGTACCTGTTTACACCCCTTGTACACCGCCTACCTTGTTTTTAACTGACTGAACCTGAATAAAGGTAACTTTTTCAGGTGCGCGGGTGGATAATAACTGTCTCGTCGGTGCAGTTATACGGATCACGACGGCCTAGGTTCGATTCCTGGTCAGACCTAAAATTGTAATTATTTGATAAATAATTAATTCTGTCAAAAACTTTCCATTGTACCAGCCCATCCACTATCTCAAGCACTCGACGTCCTCTGCTGAAAATAGATGGGACATTTTGTAGGGACTACCATTCGCTACGGTTTTATGCCGCTTGTATCCGAATTGAAGTAGCAATGGACGGGATACATAGCTTGGTAAACCGATGGACGTTGGGGCCCTAAGGTACCTAAGTGGCGACCCCAGACTAGGAACTAGAACTTCGGAAATTAGTTATGGTCACCCTCGAAGAGAATATTGTTTGCCATCATTCCCGGGAATTTAGACTTATATATAATAAACATAGTTTAACCCCACCAACCTTCATTGGAGTAGCGTGTTGTAGTCCGCTCGCACCGCGACAAAAGCCTGTCAACTATTATTTCACCAGAGTATATTTTAAAGAAGAATAAATTGCTAATATTTTCTTACAAGGCGTAAGTTCCCCCCGATGTCGTCGAGCCCTGGGGCTCTTCTCATGGCGAGCTTTCGCGCTCGCCCCACTCCCCCGGTGACGCCGTAGCAACCCCTTAGGTGGTTATCGGCAAGTGTCCTTCCGAAAAAGCAAAGCAAGTACAAGGCGTAAGTACCGAAACTGTAAGTAAGCTATACTTAAACGCAGCAATGCTGTTTTATAGCAGAAATAAGCATGGCGGTAGTATTTCCCCTGAACTAGCGGAAGGTTTCACTATCAGATGTTACTTAAGTTTTGAGAATATTTCTTAAGACGCTCGATGTGAATGCTATTTTTAACAAGCAGGCGCTTTTGGTAAAATACTTAATTTCATGTACTGGTCTTTGCTATATTACTTTTAGTAGGCGTTCATTTACTATATATAATACTATAAAATGATGAGTTCGTCATTGCCATCATCCTCGGGCTATTAACATCTCACTGCTGGGAATATGCTGCAAAGGAGAGAAGGCATCATAGCACACAGGCTTTTGATTATCACATAATATTGTCTTTTGATAATAACCGTGACCAACGTGTTAGCGTGCTTTTCAAGGCCCGGAAGCGAGCTCCACCAATTTCTTGCTCCAAGCTGGTTTTAAATCGCCCTTACCTAATTTCTCAAGACAGAAACTATTGTATGTCCATCTCCAGGATCGTTTACTGTAACCGAACATATAGGTAACACACAAACAGACACACTTTTGCATTATACAACAACTAGATGCATAGTATAGTATGTTATAGCTAGCCGTATTTTACGTTTATCACAAATTTGAATTCTGTTCAATATTAATCTAGGTTCGCGGTAGCGTGCGTAGCCAAGTTTCGAAAACGATAATTACCAAGCATTTGTAACGGAAAAGGTATGTCAATTGGTAGTAGGGGGATTAGGTAATAATTGTAACTATTAATGATTGGGTAAACGAGTTAAAATATATTACTTTAAAATAAATTAAACGCAATAATATAAATTAATAAAAAAGTTTTATTAATATTAATAAAAGTATATTTAAATAACAATATTTTGATTACTTGAGTTAATTTTATTTACATTCGTTTAGAAACCAATTATTGTTTGCGTTCGAAATCTAAGCATCTCATCATAAAATACGAAAAACATGTCCCACAGGGCTAACTACCGTCACAATATATACAGCTTTTAGGATAAATATAAGCAAAATAATCTGTTTAGGACTCTTCAATGGAGATGCGCCTAACTAGAGCCACCGGGTTTCAATGCTAATGATGATCAGGGACCAGTGATTTTACGATAACAGTTATGTGTGGTGCGTGGTGGGTTATGAGGATGGAGATGTTTCTCATTTTGAGGTTATGTGACGTCAAAATGAGAAACATCTCCATCCTCTCCAATAGTTGTCAAAATTGACGTAGTTAATGAGTTTGTGATTAAAAAGAACACTACAAACTTAAAGTGAAATGGACCTAAGGGTGCCAATTCTATTATACACACATCTCTCAACTAAACTTAATAGACAACTAGATGTTGCCCGCGACTTCGTCTGCGTTTGATTTTGTTTTTAAAGTATTCAGTATCGCGTAGCCTTAAATGAGTATAGTAGTATATATATATATATACAACATGTGACTGTCAATTAATTATAGACCAATAATTTGCAATAAAATAAAATTGCGACTATAATTAAAGATCTAAGTTATCCTATCTCTTAAGTTGGACCAGACCACTCACAGTGTGCCAATTTAATTTAAAATCGGTTAAGTAGTTTAGGAGTCCATCGCGGACAAACATCGTGACAGGAGATTTATATATATTAAGATTGAAAAAAAGTATTTTTTCGGTATTTTCATTTAAAGATTACAACACAATTAGCGCCAACGTACCTCTTTTCTAGTACAAACTTCTTATTTTTGGCTATATAAGTTCAAAAAAAAGCTTTAAAGCAAGTTAATAACAAATCTACGATTATTTCATACTAACAATTTCAGGGTCTAGATTAATTTGCTTTCCTAACAAATTGGTAACCGGTCGTCTTCATGAAAAAACACATTCAGGAGATAACAGGCCGTGACAGACTAACAACTGTCAGATAAACTACTGAATAGGCGGGCAGTGCTTATTAAACAATCGGTGGTTATAAGAACGCTTACACATGGACATCATTACGATCGAGCTGGAACCATACTTAAAATTGAGACTCACAGAAACACGATAAGTTTTCAACATGGTTCGTGTTATGACATGGTAAATTGATATGACTAAATAAAATTCAAAATAAATATAATTTCCATTAATGCGGCCAAATCGATACTAATATTCTTGCAGACAGGGTTTCACGTGAATTAGTCTTATATGGATTCTCATATAAAAAGTATGTTTCCATCTTCCAGATGTTCTTTTAAGCCGATCCAAAAAATTCTGAGCTAGATCACCTAAGCGTAAGATATTGGTGACAAATCCTTTCCAAATATTTGTGGTCACAAATCCCTAAACTAATGTAGAATGACAAGTCTAAAAATAGTGCTTTCCTTGTCGTTGTGTAATTTGTGGACCAAAATTTTGTAGCACATATTTTAGACTTAATGTAGTTCATTGTACAGATTTGCGAAACACAGAATTAACACCATTGGATATTTACATATGCAAATTAAATTTCATCATTAAATATTAAATGAGGTATTAACACGGTGGTAAGTTACTGTTTTTATCGTTATTATGGTCAAAGCAATCATATTATATGAAAACTACAAAAGATAATGTGATAAGAATAACTAACTAGGGGCTTATTAACATCGCTTGAAGAGATATTATTTCTTAAATCGTTGAAGCTCTTGTTCTAAAATAATGAGCCTTATTTAAAGTACATCAAATAATACAGCTTCATGCTATGGTAGCAAAACTCCAGGTTCTTGATTGTCTAAGACATTAAAATCATTATTTAAGTACTGTAAATTAAACAATGTACTTTCATAGATTTTCATATGTATGGATAGTAACATTGGACCGCATTATATAACTAGTAAAATATATTAATTGTATTATTTCTAATTATTAATAACAAATGAAAGAAAAACAATTTCAATCTAAAAAGGTGGTATATATACGTTTTAATAACTACAAAGTATCTAAGAGTAATATCATATTTTGGTTGAAATTTAATGATTTATTTGTTATACGTACCGTACTTGTATACGATTATAAGCATTTAGTAAAAAAACAAATATCACAAATATTTTTTGATATTACAAATGGACACTTCAATTTTATTCATTAGTATAGATCAAATCAGCAACTGCGGAGGTATGCAGGTTTCATCACTATGTGATAACAATAATACACGCGTAAATCGCGTTATATATTTATAGTCAGTAGGTACCTAATTAATATCAATTTTAGGTATTTTGTAAATGTGGCTCGCATATGATACACTTAAAGAAAATCCAACCAAAGCAAATGTGGCTAAAATACCTTTAATTACTAAGGATATTTAGCAAAAAAATATCTCACAGGCCTCTTAAGCACAGGGGTAAATAACGTCAACATCCTAATTTCAAGTTGGTACTGAAAACTCCTTGACAGCAAAAAAGTATAAAAACCAAGTAACTATTTCTGGACTCACGTGGGTATCGTTTTCAGTCCATGAAAATACAACAAAATTAAAAAAGAAAATGGACTGTAACTATATTAATATTTGGAGCAAAAATAAAATCGTTGTGCAGTTTACTAGGCTACACAAAATTGCTAATTCATTCAAGGGCAATTGTATATTATTTTATGACAAATTACCAAATGAAATCTTTGAGATGTCTCTCAATAAGTTCAAAGTTTATATAAAACGTAAGCTTACAGAAAAATCCAATTAAAGATTACTTGAACGATAAAAAAGCTTGGATGTGAATTGGTCTAGCTTCATAGCTCAATATAAATAAACTGTGAGATGGTAATAACAAAAAAAAAATACCCGGCTAAGTTTGTTGTGGGCTCTTCTTAGACCAGGGCGCGTTTGGAACCCCCGTAGCTTTAGGTTTAAGTTGGCGTACGAAGTTATCAACATCCCCTTACAATTATGTAACCATATATGTATGAACGCTTCATTAGTGCCTGTGATAGGTCTACATGAATAAAGAAATTTGGAATTTTAGTACCTCATACAACTACGAACCAAAGTAGTTCATCGTAATCAATTGCAAGCTACATCAAATACATTTGACACATTTTTGGAAAAACTAAACTTAACCTAACTTATTCCTATGGATATTAATAGGAAGCTTTTAACATGGTTCCATTCGAAGTTAAAAAAAAATATATTGCAGAGATCACAGACTAGATTCTACATAAAAACTTAATAATTGTTCCATTAATTAATAAAAAGGACGCTACTTTTTTTTAATTTTGACAGAAATTAATTTTTAATGGCCATTCATTGCCTTTACACATTTAAAATATTTATATTATATAATTCTGGCATTATAACCGAAACTGTTTCTAATTATAGTATAAGTTTTTGGGCATTACAATTAACTTAATTTTTATAGCTTATTTTTTTTTTTGTTTAATACAATACAAAGAACATAATTATATTGTTAATTTATCCTGTGGTTTAATATACTCATGTAGTATTAAACAAAACTGAAAAAAATCTCGTCATCTGAGAGGAAAAATCAGAAGGACAGGCTTGAATAATTCTCACTGTTTACCTATTTTATTGTCCTGGTCCTTTATTTAAATTTCCCAATAAAAATTGTATATTTTGTTAGCCTCGAATTTAAAAATAAGTATAAATGTTCGAAAAAGATTGTCTCAGAAAAATTATATTAACTTAATATATTTAAAAACCAAACTTGATATATTAACTTATTAATTTCACATGCACTCAATTATAAACATTTTTTTGTTAAATCTAAGTTGAGGTAAAGGTTTAAATAAGAGATCCTTTCCACATTTCATGTTATCATTCTTAACTAGATATATGTACTTAAAAAGAAAACTAACTGTATCAAAATCTGTCCAGGTCATAAGCGTAAAAATGGACAGACATCAGAAGAAACTAGAAATTCTTCGTAGTTATTTCAAAATAGATGTACGTAAGCCAAAGAAAGTAAACTCATAATATTACTAATAACTATTAAATAATTAATAAAACGGGTTTCTTTATAATTTAGAACATGATACAGACTACGTACGTAATTAAAAAAAATATAAGTAAGCTTTTTTAAATAAATTAATTTTCTTTGTCACTCGACGCACCATCCGCGTGTTTTCTTAACGTCCAATAATCTGAAACAAAAAAAAAACTGTTAGCTTAATTTAATAAATTACTATAGACGATTTCATTTAAACACTAGTGTGCGTAATGCGTAAAAAGTCACAATTTATTATCCCACTTAAAACATTAATGTAAAAAGAAACCAAGTTCAGTATCATAACCAGAACTTGGCTACTCTAAGTTCTAGAGCGGTTTCTTAAATCAATGTTTACTCCTACGCGAAACTATATATATATATATATATATATTATGTAAATTACAAACAAATCTTGATTTTCGGGGACAAATTAGACTTCTTTATCGAATGAACCCTAAGCTATACAAGTGAATACAGTACACAATCAGAACTCGTTATAAGGTATATAAAAATATCGATATCCTTGTCTAACTTATGTGTTTTGAACTTCATTAATTATTTAATTTCAACACATGGCTGCTCCCAAACTTGGTGGTGGTATTATTAATGTAACGTTATGTATTGTGCTGAATAAATTGCATTTGACATTTAAATCGAAATTGAAGTGTTATAAGTATTTTTTAAAGAAATATGTTAACAAGAACATAAATGTAGAAATGGATAAAAAAAAAACTTTCACAAAGTGGATAATAAGATCGTTCATCAGAATTATGATGAAATTCATCCTTTCTTGCCCTACCATCAGCTTGTATTGCAGTTGTCTATCAGCATCAGGCGAGCGAAAACCTGTCCTGCCAAATCGCTAAAAATAAACCATATATTTTTTTACCAATTTGTATAATCTTGCAGTAAAGTGCATTAAATATTGAACAGTAATAAAATATATTTTATTATAAATAATTAGCCGACCGAATGCAAAATGCGTTTGGGTTGTAAAATTTTACGACAATTTATCAACGTTTATGATTATTTATGTCGCTATAAAAATCGCGACAACAAAGGTAAAGGAATCGATGCCTGCAAAAGTTGTACGATTAAAATGATTTTGTAAAAAAAGCGATATTAAATTTTGTTCTAATTAATAAAATCAAGCGATAGCTTTTTCAATGGTTTTATTTATTGCAGTATATCCTGAATATTAGGTAGCACAATAAAAATAAAATTTATGCATAGATTTTTTTACATTATGGTAATCATATCTATAAACATACAAACTAATAAAATACATATTAAAAAACAGTTGTCTGTGATGTAGACGTCCACGTCCTCACTGCAATTTTAATTTTTTCTGTCCTGCGATAGATTTTGTTTTCGAATTGCCTTTACTTATCTTTTTTGTTTTTTTAATATATAAGTATACTACGACAATACATACATCGCCATCTAGTCCCAAAGTAAGCGTAGCTTTTGTTATGGGTACTAAGATGACTGATGAATATTTTCATGAATAATATACATAAATACTTATAATATACAGATAAACACCCAGACACTGAAAACATTTATGTTCGTCACATTTTCTAGTTGTGGGAATCGCCCACTGGGCCAATTGGCCGTCAAACCTTTTTAACCTTATGGGTTTCAATAGGATGGCGCGGGTCGGTGAGCCTTGGAATAGCTCTGCTATGAATAAGTTTGAGACCTAGGGCTCGAAGAATCAAACGGACCGTTGACCTAAGGGCGCATAAGTGAGGCCGAACCTCGGCTTAGACGACGATTGATAGAGCGTTGGGTTTCGGACGGTGATTAATCTGCACTCCTCCGATGATGGAGGTATCGAGGTTTCTGTCCAATATATGACACCGAGCTGAGGATGATGATGCTGATGAATGACATATTATATCTATGTGTAATTCACATATGATATCTGACGTTTTTATTTGCCAGCTTATTTGCTAGCTAAGCCTGTTAAGGTGAACCGTATTACGATTACACAGAGTTGAATTTAAGGCAAGAGCAAAAATGCAAGTGCATAAGTAAATTTGTGCTTTGTGTAACTTGATCGTGTGCGTGAGCTTAGTTCAAGGGCGGTTTTCCACGACACTAGTTCTGCTAGTATAAGCTATAAAGTTTAAAAAGTTCATTGCTCGCAAACTCACATAATAATTTATAGATAACTAAACGACACAAATACAGTGAAATAATACTTTCACAAACATTTTTATGCGAAGGTATTCTATTGCTAAAGCAATCTCTTACAACCTACCCTGGGGTTAAGTCTGCACTAATATTATAAAGACAAAAAACTGTAATAATCGTAAGATTTCAGTCTAAAATAATTTGTATAGAACGCCAGACAAAAAAACACTAACAAGCTCTTTTATCCGCGTGTTTTGATAAAAATTATTGTAAAAACTAACCGTTACGTTCAACAAAAATGATGGTCTTTAAAATATAGAAAAACCTATATATCATGAATAAGCCACAATAACAATTTTATGCCATGAATAATTAAAAAAGTAAAAGAAATATCACACATTATTAGGCATATTAGCAGCATTACAGTTAAGAACAAAATAAGTTATTTTTAAAATGTAACCTCCATCGCGCGGTTTGCACTATTAGTGTCATTTAAATCGAGTGGTAAGTTTACGTCTATGAGTACTTTTTAAATGATTTATTGTCATTGTCATCCTACTGATAATATAAAAGCAAAATTTAGAAATGGAGGTATATTATGGAAAAATGGACGGTTCCCGCGGAATTCAAATAAACCCAAAGACGGGCAACAGCTATTTATCTACTCTAAGATTACGTGACAAGTCAACGTTATAGTAAACAAGGCTTGAGTTTGTGCGATGTACGGAAGATCAGCGCTGGGTCCTTAACAAACACATCAGCAAGACTGGCTTTCTGACTGAAGACCATTTTGGGATCCCACCTTACCTATAATTGTTGTGTAGACTGTAAGTTGTATTCCAATTTTATTGTGTGTTGTGTGTTTTAAAACCCAAACAAAAGTTATTCTTTTTTTTTTTTTTTCTTTCAACAAAGACCATTTTAAAGCCTAGTATAGTATCGCTTCGTTACTGCAACGTCTCCGTTGCTGTTTACTTTGAGACGCCGCAGGTTTTATATTAATCTTATCAGAAATCAGCGCGTCTTGATTTGCACGTGATATTCTGTTACACGAGCGGCGTGGGTACCAGTTCTGAGTAACGCAACAATTGAATGCTTAAGAAAGGTGTTCGTGTTTATTGTATAGCAATGCATATTGATTATCGGCTTACTATGGATTTCGTAAGAAGGCTCAGAGTCACTCAGCTAGCGAAGAACAGAGATCTAACTCCACGTGATCAAATTAGAAATCATGCGATCCGTAGAACTTGTACTACCGACGTAGGCCTATATATTATAAAAAGAGTGTCTCTGATCCTTCTTATGGACCTCTAAGAAGGATCAGAGACACTCAGAGGGCGATCGAGATAGCTATTGCTGGGAGTATCTCTACCGGACCAAATCACAAATGAAGAGGTCCGTAGAAGAACTAGAGTTACCGAAATAGGTAATGGTTCGAGGGCTGATGGACGTTGGGGTCTCAAGGTGCTGGAATGGTGACCCATCACTGGAATACTCAGCGTTGGTTGACGCCCAACGAAGTGGACGGATTACAACAAGCTAGAAGCCTCTGAAAAAAATATTTGCATCCAAAGTTTTAAAACCATTATTTTGTTCAGTTAAAACAAGTGTCTAGATCACGAGTCAAATAGGTGCTTACATCACAGAATAGTCAATATTACATATTTAACAGTGCGTTCAGTGTGAATCTATAATGTATGCTTACTAGAGTGTACAATACCTAGATGCAGTAAAGCCATAGTAAAACAATTGCAAGCTCTATTTGATAAACGAGACAAAAGTAACTATCTAACCAAGTTAGAACGGGACGGCAACAAACCTGTTTCAAGCCGGTGTCTGACACAGAATAAAAAAACCAAGAAAAAAATAAAACATGGACGTATTTTATTAAACCTCGCTACCTGAGTTACGCAGTAACATTGTTGGTAGAAATGAAATGGAAGTTTTTTTAACACACACACACAACAAAATGTGGTTTACCGATCTTTGTTTGTTCCTTTTCGAAATTCGAAATTGAATTTGGAATCTTCGCATTTGTTATCTGTTGTCGATTCGAGGGTTTTATTGTGTTTTTTTTTATTTCGTTTTTAATTAATGTAAACAGCCTAAAGATGGGTATTTTTGATTAAATAAATATTTCGTATTGTTGTTTTTTTAAAGCATGTCGAGGAACTTTTTGCATTGTCATAAAGACAACTGCGAAAGTGTGTTTATTGGTGTGTCCTTCTTTCAAGCATGAGGATAGATGGAAAATCGAAGAGTTATAGAAACCACTTTTTATCAAACGTAATTTTTTTTTTAAATATACATTTTATTGCAGCAACAACTATGACTTAATACATGTACTCGTTATATCTCCCCGCTTTTCATCATTAATGCGAATATATATTCAGTTTTATATGTAATTGAATAAATAATTATCACCTGCACAGGACAAATATAAGCGAAATTTTGTTACTTGACCATAGAGGTAGGTATTAGGTAGATGTCAGATAGGCGGGTAAAACTTTGTTTTATTTTTTAGCACCTCAGAATTATGTAAAACAATAGCATTCTTACATTTTTATTTTTGATATCTTTTTTATCTCGATCGTAAAATATATTTCTTATTGCATTCTGATGATGTTATTGTTATTCTGACACTTTTATGCAATTTAATTTTAGGAAATAAATTCCAAGAAAAAAGGGAATTGCGAATTCCAGGTGTGGGGCTATTATGCACTGCACAATCTCTGTGAAAAGTTAAAGAATTTTGACGAAATCTTTTTCAGTTGATAATATTACGATAGTAATAATATGAATGAAGAAGTTTATTTGTATGTGAATATTTATTTTAGCCCTTCCTCTGTCCTGCGTGATTATAGACAAACCATTGGTACTGGTTCGCAAAACAGAGAACAGGTAGTAGCGTCCTCTGTACTACTACGGCTGCTTCTAAGGAAATTCTCGTGTTAATAACCTTCTTTAATAAGAGTGCCATAAACTACGATTTTAATCTTATTGTGTTGAAATATTAATACTTGTTTATTGACTTAATAAATGAGTTAGGTACAACATTACATTTGGTGTAACTTAGATTCTCCGAAGTGAAGATACGGCCTTACATCCAACAACAGCCTTCCAAGAAGCGCCTAAAGCGATACAGACGCAAATCATTAGTGAATTATAGCTGGAATTATTGAGACTTGATTGCTACTACTCATGCTACGGCTGTAGGTCTTTATTCAAATAAAAATATATGGATTCAATATAAAAAAACAAAGTATTTAAGCTTAATATATTAATAGCTTTCTACTATATAATAAACGACTTTATAGACTGTATGGCTATCTACCTTTGCCTTTGAAAATAATAATTGAAGAAGCTCTCTTCAAAATATCTATGGTAGTATTTTATAAAACAAAAATGTGATAGTAAAAATTAAAAAGACCTTTCGTCTTTATTGTTATGGCAAAAATGCTACATTTTCTTATGGTTCATCTTTTCTTACCTATGGTCACAGAATAACTGCCAAGGATTGATGAGGACTTCCCTAACTTTTATTAAACATATAGACACCTGACATTGGCTAATCTGTGTAAAGTCAGAAGAAAAAAAAAAGAATATAGTACTAAATAAGCTGTATGTTCATTGATCGTTGCCGATCTAGTATTTATATGTACATCATTTCTAAATTTTACGCATTTACGCACCTATACAATTTTTTACAAAAATATGAACCAATTATTATGCTGTATATTAATCGATCTTTGCCTTTGCATAGGAGAATGAGTTTTTGAGACAGCTTCTGTAGTACATTTAGTGCTTTCCGCAGAACTAAGAACATACAGAATCATCATTCAACTATTTTTGTATGCAGTGCATTGTGTCCACTAACAGTGAAAACGCGTCACATCGTCTCACTTAACAGTTTACAATGTTGCTAGTTCACAACCATTTATGCATTTTATAGTAAACGTAAAAACAGTTCAATAATTACTTTCAACATTAAACATTAGAGTACAATAATTACTTTCAACTGCTAAATAGTATCAAGTGATTAAACGTTTGTTCGAAAAACACTGCCAAAGTGGAGTCGTTTTTAATGCTTCAATATTCTATATGTTCTTAATTCTGTGGTGCGTTCTTATCACTATAGGAAATAGAAAGACGTGAGTGGTAGCATAGTTCTTTTCATCTCCTCTAGCCCCTATTCAGTGGCTTGCGCTCCAAACATGCACAAAAACACTGCATACCCTAAAATCGGAAAATAGCTCGTATTGGAAGAGGATTTTTTCCATTTTAGGCTATTTTCCTGCCGTATGCATAACCTGGTAAGCATATCAGTGCATGCCACTGCCCCTATTGTGTTTTTAACAAATAAATATACTACAAATATGCACACATCGCCATCTAGCCCTAAAGAAAGCGTGGCTTGTGTTATGGGTACTAAAATTACTGTTAAATATTTTTTTATGAATAATATACAGTTATAATATACAGATAAACACCCAGACACTGAAAAACATTCATGTTCATCACACAAACATTTTCAAGTTGTGGGAATCGAACCCAAGGCCTTGAACTCAGAAAGCAGGATCGCTACCACTCGACCGTCCACATTCCATTTCCATTGTATGTTTTTAGTTTTGGATAAATTCTCGATAATTTTATCTTAATTTTAAATTACCGAAAGTGGTAGAAAAGGCTCAAAGAGAAACTATTGTACAAGTTTTCGTATTTTGTAAATAATAAGGCTTAAGTAAAAGCTTGTTTTAATATTTAAAAAAGCTCATGTTCCTATAGCGGACGCTTTCAAATTCTATTTTTAATTTTAAGCTCCCATTTAAATGTAAGTAAAAACGAGTGTCTCTACCACTGGTTTAGAAAGCAGAATATTTTGTACAAGTTTTCTTAAAAAAAAAAAACTTATAAACACGCTTTCGCAAATCGTAATATGTTATTTAGATCTCACGAAACCCTAAAAGTTAGTATGTACTTTTACACTTAGGTATTCTTTTTGTTGTTTTTGGCCCTTGAATGTTTAACGTCCGCGTGTAGTCACTAACAATGTTTTTTTTCTTTCGACATGCTTTACTTTATGCCCGATACATGTGATTTAAACCAAGCGAGGCATTTGAAATTAAGTTTACTTTTCGCTTTACTTTTTTAACGGACTTGAAAAAGGTTTCTCAATTCGATTCTTTTTTTTTATTTGCTTGTATTGACAACGATTTCTTCGAAGTTTCAGATTTCATAGCCTTTGGTGTAATTTGATACTAAAGTTATGTAATTTTTCTCTATGTAATGTATATTTACGTATTTGTGTTTTTCAACCTGTGTGTTAATCTTTATAATTACTTTTATATGTTACTATCGTGCTGAAAATAAAAAAAAACAAGCTGAAATGTCTCTTCTATTGTTTGTTTGAACGCGCTGATCTCCTTTACCAAGTAGTATTTATAAAATATTATTTTCGTTTGACAGGCTAACTTAGGAGCGGTCGGGGTTTATTTGTTAGGATAGCGTAGGAAAGTTCGAAAGCATCCGGCTCCCCTTTCATCTCTCACAAGATAGAAAAATGTATGTTAAATGGAAAATGTAACTTGTTGATGTTGGAAAAGAGCAACTGCTGAGTTTCTTGCCGGCTTCTTCTCGGTAGAATCTGCCTTACGAACCGGTGGTAGAGTCACTACAAACAGTCAGACTTGACGTTTCAAAAGTGCTCATATTAGGCCTACTTGAAATAAATGAATTTTTCAATTTTGTAGAAAACCTATTAGAATTTTTATAAAGATGAAATCGGGGGAAACCATTACTAATAAATAAATGGAAAAATCTATGCGTATTTGAAATAGTAGGTGGGTAAGGTATCTATTATGGGAACATATTTTGTCTTGCGTTTAAAAAAAATAATCAGTTAATTCCAAAAATCTAATCTTAGTTCGTCGCAAAAATCCAATATGGAATATTAATAAAGATAACCTCCCTGGCGCAGCGATGAGCGCTGTTGTTTTATTTTGGAGGTCCCTGGTTCGAATCCCGGCCGGGAAAATTTTGTAATTCTTAATTTTTGATTATTCTCTGGTGTGGTCTGGTGTGAGGCTTCGACCGTGCCTAGTTCCCACCCTATCGAAAAAGACGTACCGCTTAGCATAGAAACAGATTAGAGGTATGTGTTTAATATAACTGCCATACTCACTAACAGGTTAGCCCGCTACCATCTTAGACTGCATTATCACTTACTATCGGGTGCAAAAAAAAATAGAGTATCAAATATATAATAGGTAAAAAATAATTAGCAGAACTAGATTTTGTATACCTAATGCAGAAATAATTATAATATTTTGTACATAACCTTTTTAATAATAAATAACAAAAATCGCGTCATAATCTAGATACATTAAAGAATCTATGTTACACATAAGATTTGCATAAATTATTCTATAGAGCTTAGACATTAATATTGATATATTTTTTTAAAACTTAAATCGGACGAAGGCAGTTATTTTTAAGGTTTGTTTACTGGCACGGTTTCTTGTTTTGCATACATACACCGTTAGGTTAGGGTTCTTGACCTTACGATTGTAAGTACGACTAGCTCTACACCGCGATTTCAGCTGTGTTAAATTGATAAAAAACATATGGGTACCTTTGAGATATAAAGTGACAAAAATCTGGTGGAATGAAAATCTGTCTAACCGATAAAGAAAATTCTTTCCAAAATGTTTACATTTGTAGGTTTAAAAAAAAAGGAGAAAGTAAATAATACACGTTCCTACGTTGTTTTATAAAGATTTATATTATTATAATAGAAAGATCGGTACTGGTACGTGGTCCTGCCTTGAAAATTAAAAAAAAAACTTTTATAGTTATGGCAACTCATTACACTAATCAAAAGATATTTAGTTATTCATATTAAAACATAATAATAAAATTTAAAAGTTAATCTTAATGTTGTTTATTATTATCTATATTTAAAAATATAACTAATTACCATGGTATGATTTATCTATATAAAAGTAATTTTATGTAAATAAATACTCAAAAAAATTACGCTTGTTTTACAAAAATTAAAAAGTGGTCATTATTTATTTGAATGTGTTTAAAACCATTTGTTTGATTACCACCCAACAAGTATTTAGTTTTTACGTGTAGGTACACGGATTCTTTTATTTTATAAATAATAATAGGTTCCAAAAAGAGTTTGTAGATACTCGATTCATTTATGATTAAATATTCATGAGCAAAGTCAAGTTAAAAAGATTGCATTCAAAAGTCAAGTTTTATAATTCCCCGGCACGTGCTCGTGCCTCGAACTGACAGAGCAAGTTCCAAAAGATACTTGACAGCTGTCACCAATATCCAAAGTGGATTATCATATAGGTATGTATGTATATAGCAGGTGCCACGAAAAAAGATCTCTGCTTGGAACAGTGGTCAGTTTGAATACAGTTTCGCAGAACAGCGTACGCTGTGGGCTTAAACTGGGTCACTCCCCGCTTAAACTAATGTACAACTCTAGAAGTTTACAATAATTGCCTTTGGTCTATTCTTATGGGAAGCTTCGGCCATTGTTAGGTAATAGTTTAAAACAATTCACTAACTTCTGCCACTACATAATTATAAAATTTTCTAACATTACCAATCACACTAACATTTATTTATTTATACTCTTCATTTGTACACCACTCAGAAAAACGAGACAAAAAAAAGAACAAACACATGAAGAATGAAACAGGATACAAAAGGCGGCCTTATCGCTAAGTAGCGATCTCTGCCAGGCAACCTTAGGATTAGGAAAACTAAAAAGAAAAACGAATAGGTGGGGTACACTATTTAGTACGTACATACAAATATCTGCATACTAATATATGTATTAGTAGTAACCAGATTACACAAATGCATATATTAGAAATTGCCCAGAGAGAAGAAGGAGAAGAATAGTCGTCTTTTCTGAGCGAGATAATGAGCCTTAAAGCATTTCGTGTCTTTACCGCCGAATAAGCGTACCTATCTGCAAAGTCATAAATTTTAGAAAAGAAGGTTTATTTGTATATTTAAGTAAAGCTGCTTCTAGATATTTTTATTGTCAGTTACACTAATTTGGCGGTAAAGGCTCGATTTGTATATAATTAAATGCCCTTTGACTTCATTAAACTAGACTATTTCCAAGAGACATTTGCTGCAGCTGACCGATCTTGCCGATATACAACTGTCAACACAGGCATTCTTATAATATAAGATCTACGGTTTTGCGTGGTGGACAGCGTATATTGAAAACTCCTATAATTAGTAAAACAATACCCAAAATACACTTATATTTAATTGTAGTAAACGCCCGATGCGTCGTTTGCGTATATTCAGCGTAATTTTTACGTGACTCAACTTATACTGCTTGGTATGTATCATATTGTTATGTCTGTCTGCCACTCGCCTAATATAATAACATTTGATACGTACGGTGTTTGTTTTAATTATAAGTTTTTATAGCCACCAACTTTGATTGGAGCAGCGTCGTGGTCGTAAGCTATATACGTCTAAAATAGCATCTGAATGGCCCGTTGACGCCGTAGCAACCCCTCAGGTGGTTATCGGCAAGTGTCCATCCGGAAATCTATTGAATATTCGGACCTCGGTCCCCGAGCACCCGCTCGGAGGAATAACTTCCTTGTTACGGAGCGTATCACCATAGCCCCGTACAATGATAAATAAAAAAAATACTGTAAATTTATTTAGGGATAACTGATTATATTGTTTCGATATGTTTCAATTATTTATGCAACTAAAAGTTGTAAAACATACTAAAAATGGGAAAGTTCCCTGAGCGGCCACGTAGCATTACAGGTCGCGTTTTAGCTTGCAACGTTCTGAAATCGAATCTGGTCACGCTGTTAAGATGAAAACTCGTATGCAGTTTTCCTGCACCTTAGTATGCGAGCCTGGTGAACGACCGCCCGTGGCCTGATAACGCTTTAGAGGTTATCCGATAACAATCACACGCACACACATACACACATCACGAGCACGGTGTCATGAGATGTATTTCGTAACTTATATATTAGCAGGAAAATGAAATGGTTTTTTCCGACATCTTGAACCAAGAGTGTTTTCTTGTCAAAGGAAAATATTTCCTGAATGCATCAAAAGTGCCATTTATAGGCCACTTTTGATGCATTCAGATGATGGTGGTAACTATTTTTCATCTTACTAAACTCTCGTAGCTTACGAGAGTTCTAAACGCGACGTGTTATTAGTAAAAGCCCACAACAAACTAACCTTTCATGTAGGCTATGTTAGTTTCTTTGTTCCACAATAACTCACAAATGTAAATTTTTTGAAAAATTTAATATAATGCAAAATAGTTGAACTTAATGGGCATCTAATGATTATCGAACTGATACAGTTTAACCTAGTACTTTAAATGCACGCTAGATGGCGCTCTAAAGAAATTATTGACTTTTCGATGTTTTATTCTTTTTACATCGAAGTCAAAACATCAATGTTGTTCATCTAAACTTCCATGTTTATGAAACATCGATAAACATCGATCATCCCTAGTGTAAACAATACCAATAAATGTTAAATGTCAGATTTTTGGGATACTGTTTACCTCTAGTCTATGAATTCCAATTTCAAAACTACATAAGAAGACTAGGGACCAGTAAAGGGACGAGCACCAGTAAATTTACCCTATTACCTTACTGAAACAAGTCATACGTATTTGGGATTCCTAAAAAATTCCCACAAATATAACCAGCGCATAAAAATGATCCGCAACCACGATGGTTATAACATTTCATCACGACTGAGTTAATATCAACATTTTTTTTCGTTACTTGCATTCGTGTTCAATATCCCAAATCAAAACCATACGCGTCGGCATTCCATCGGTATGACAGTTCAAAACTTAGTTTACCTACCATACAGTAGGGCTTGCTCCCGTTATGTTGATGATTTGGTCGTTGAAAACGTTCCTACGTGCAAGTGGCATAAAATAGAGATAATGGACTTTGCCACCGTACTTCGGAATTCTCTCATCCCATCCCAGCAAGAATGTGCTTAAGTCATTATGTATATATTTGTACACGTTACGTTCCAACTAGATTCTTTAGTCTTTACTAATATTGTAAATTCGAAGGTGTTTTTGTTTATTTCTTTGTTTGTGTTTCTTTCACGCCCAACTAAGCAACCAATCAAATGTAATTTTTTTGAGAAACTACGTCCATTTGAGGTAGCCCTCCACGTTCTAATTTAAATACCTAGACTTGAGTGACCTATAATACTTGTTTTCAATTTTTTTTTCTCTTCTGGCTTTACACAGATTGACCTATTTTAGGTGTTTAAAATTTTATATATTTAATAATTAAATAATATTCAAAATCTAGTAATGGTAAGGTTTCCATTTTCAAAATTCTGTCATTAGAACAGATAAAAATATTTAAGCCGGATATTTGACGATGCTAAAAAATATATAAGTATGTAATATAATTTATAATAATTCAATGAATGCACCTGATTCGGCATTCCTAAAAAGCTACTTTGCTTCGTTAGAACTTACTTACGCTCAATGTATTTAAATACGTTATTATAAGCCTTATTAGCTATAGTTAGGTTAGTAGGTATGCTAACACGAAACACAGGTCAGAAACCGGGATGCGTACCGTACGATTGCTAAACTATGATCCATAATCTTATTCCCTGTTTATGGTGTTTATATTTATGGCGAAAGCTTTGCATTGCACTCTTTTAAGGTTATAACACGAGCCTTATCAGTCAACGCAGGGTAATGAATAACGTGCTGTCAAATCGAACGTAATGTCTGACAGCGCTACTACATTATCCGTGTAACACTTTAGAACGAAAATATTTACACAAAAAACAACTTTATTTCATAGTCGTAAAGGTGTCGAATTGTACGGTTGCTATTTGCAAGAATATTTTGTCATTCAAAATATTCTTGCAAATAGCAACCGTAAGTCGAATGCAATAAGGTTGCGTTATCATTTATCGGAAGCTAAGCTTTCGCATAAGTTGCGTGCATTGGTATCGCGTGGATATTTTTTCAAAATTGGAATATCCCGGATTCCATTCTAATTTGCTAAGGCAGCTATTAAATTTTGAATTTAGAATATTTTGGTGGTGCAGACTCTTTATAACAATTTGCATTGTTTGAAATCCGCATATTGATTCAGGATATTGTTATGTTAAGACGAATATTTTGAATTTGGAATGTTATTGGTTTCCAAATCAATGTGTGCCGCTCTGTGTCCCCCTGAGGCATGTGCCTGTAATTACACTAGCAATCTCGCCGTTCAGAATCGAACAGAGTAGTAGTAGAGCTTTTTGTGACAGAGCTCTTCTGGTGCTTATTTCTGCCGCTAAGCAGCATTGCTGCAATAATGTGTTCCAGTCTGAAGGGCGTGGTTGCCACAGGGCGGCATGTTGCAGGACGTGCTCCTTGCATGCCCTGTGAAATGCAGCTCTGTTTATAGGCAATTGTATTCCACTTACCATCAGGTGGACATTTGCTTGGTTCGTCAAGTACTACCATAAAAAATAAAATAAAAAAGCGATCACATCAATGCTGCTAAGCAGCATTGATGTGATCGGCAGAAATAAGCATTTACAACAACATCAACATAAGGTGGTGCATCGCTGGACGAGATCTGTCACTAAAATCTCTAGGTACTACTAAAAGTAAAGTACACGAAATTTTTTTGATATTGAAATGTAAACGTTATCATCGACTAGATACTTAGCGAATTTTGCAGAAATTGAAAACAAAAGCAAAATAATTTTAAAGATTTCACGTCATCAGAACAAGAGTACATTTGCGTGATTTCGAACAGCCATGGATACATCAGGATTATTCACGCCATATGCATCTAAGTTGGCAAAACTTGTTCTGAGGAAAAACAAATTAAATTCGTATTGAAAGGTCAATCCACTTTGACCCAGGATGTTCACACTCGGAATGACGCGGCGTATGATGGCATACCTGTGCATCTTTTGCTACTTGATATGAAATTTAAAAAAAAATAGCTGGTCTGGTATCTGGCCTACCGATATTTTGCACGAATTAAAAAGTAAACATTACTTTTTTTGTACTTTCTTTCCCAGCTGTTCTTTTACTTATCTCGTATTTGTTTTTTATCATTACCGGCGTGTTACATGAGAACGTTTTAGGCCACAGTCCACCATGCTGCACGGCAACTACATTTCGCAAGCCTTTGAGAGAACGTTAGAGAAATCTCTGAGGCATCCAAAATATCAGTTGTAGGAACACATCTGAGGTCTCCTCACGATGTTTTCCTACAACTGTTATTTTAATGGCTCAAATAAAAAAAATAGAGGTGTACGAAGTCGAACACTAGGCTATCAGCATCAACATATATGCATCGTCATATAAACCCATTACCGGCCCACTGCAGGGCATCAGTCTCCTCCCACAATGCTGTCCCAGAGACTAAACCTGATTCCTGATGAATGTATGAAGATCATGCGCGACTGTCTGGAGTTTTGTGTGAGTTCGGCGTTAATATAGATCAATAAATCTTTTTATTGGTTTTTATTTTTCTTTTTAATATTGGTTTATGGCGAAGTATTTTTTTTTGTTCTTTTTTTATATATTTTTTTAATTAGTGTAATTGGCTTCTTTCAGTTCTAATTAATAATAATAAATTAATTAATTAAATAAGGCCGTAGTCCGCGACGCGCGCTTGCCTATTGCTCCACATACTTTTGAGAACATTATGGAGAACTCTCAGGCAGGCCATGTGTGAAGATCATGCGCGACTGTCTGGAGTTTTGTGAGAGTTCGGCGTTAATATAGATCAATAAATCTTTTAATTCGTTTTTATTTTTCTTTTTAATATTGGTTTATGGCGAAGTTTTTTTTTTTTTGCTCTTTTTTTTTTTTTTATTTAGTGTAAGTGGCTTCTTGCTGTTCTAATTAATAATAATAAATTAATTAATTAAGTAAGGCCGCGCGCTGGCCTATTGCTCCACATACTTTTGAGAACATTATGGAGAACTCTCAGGCATGCGGGTTTCCTCACTATGTTACCCTTTACCGTTGAAGCAAGTGATATTACAGTTGCTTAAAACGCACATAACTTCAACCAATAAACGTAAACTAAATGCATATAAATTGTAATTTGTTTAAATAAAAATAAAATTTATTACTAAATAAGGTACAAGTAAAAGCACTATCTTCTAATACCGGCCGCACCGGGCCGGAACGGAAATACTGGGAACAAAAATAGTCCCATTAAAATTCCGTGCAACCTCCCGGAACGGATCACTGTGCGTGACGAATGGGGGAGCTTACCACTGTGCCCTATGGACTATGGTATGTATTTTTTTTTTATTCCTCTATACAAGTTGGACGAGGCTCGCCACCAATCGAGTGCAGTGGGGCAAAACGGAGGAGGCATTTGCCCGAAGATGGGTCCTACCCAAATAATTTAAATTCAATTTTTTTTTATATTATGTGAATATGTTACTTGTGAATACATAGCTTATTTATTTATTTATGTTATACCACTTAGCTATCATCTTAAATCTCATTATAGCGTAAAGGTAAAACCAACACACAAACTTTTAAATATAAATATTAGTAAGAATCAGTAAAGAAACCGTATAAATATTTATAACAAGGCACTAGAAATGCCCTTTAGCACAATGAGTATAGACAACATTTGTAGCCGAACGACGGCTACCAGCGCGAGCGTCCGCAAATACTGCGTAGGTACGCTTGTGGCTTTAGAGCGCAAGAGGCAGTGCAGTTTAAAAATAACAATTAAGTCGCTAACTGTTACAAATGTATTGTTAAAATTAGAGTCCCTTAAACCTCGTCCTCGTTGATAAGGTGACCGCGTACAAAATGTCTTGTTAATCAGATTTACATGGCCTTAGCACTTCAAAAGTTTTTTATTCACGTTTCTGATACGTAAGATGTGGAAAGCCTTCCCAGCGACTGTGTTACCTGCCACGTATAATTTGAGTACCTTCAAGGCTAGAGTGAAAAGGCTTTTTCTAGGCAAGCATGCTCCAAGCTAGACCTCATCATTGCTTTGGGCATGATAAACATTTGTAGTTGTAAAGAGATTTTTGTAATAGAGCTAAACATAACTATAAATGCATGCATTTCCTTTTGCTTAAAAGCTTCGATCTCCTAAACTCACAAGTCACAGGTCAATAACCAAGCCTCGACGGTGACCCTAATAACGTCGAGGCGAACGGACAAACGGACAGACGCATCCTCGCATTGTTCCATTGTTTTCTCGTTGCTGAGTGTAACAATAAATGTTACCTTTCAGAGATATAATATGTGGGGCGACGTTGCCACTGGAGTTTTACACCCGTATTCCCAAACGATGACCAAGTGTAAGATTTTCTACCTACGTAAACAAATTCGACTGAGAAACCGTATTGTCAATAGGAAAATAACAGATTTTAAGCTTATACGCCGTGTGCTATGTTCCTCATTCAAATCATAGAAGCCCCTAGGGACTCCAATACAACATTACTAACCTGCTAAGCCTATCGAATGTATTGATGTACTTAAAATTTCAATACTAGGCTATGAAATAAGGCATGGTCGAGCGAATGGTATGAAAAAAATCTTACAATTGGCACTCTATAGCTGTCTCATATTTAGTAGGAATTAAGAGGGAGGCTTGTAATCAGTCAGCCTCGGAAATAGCCAAAAACATATAACTCTTTATAACCCCTTATTCAACGTGTTACCAAATTACGAAATACTGTTGAAGGGCGTATAAGTATATTTTATAAGAAAATGAACCTGTTAAAATAATAATGTCAAAGGAAGCATATATATTTTACCATACAAACTTATTCAAAACATTCTAAGTGTTTATTTAGGCAACCCTATTCAAGGTTAAAGACCGACACGCGCATAATACGCACGCTACGCGACGCGTACCTAGTAAAGTGAGGTGTCACTTGATTTTAATTTTGCATGTGATATTAGGGCTGTATCTGATTTCTTTAAATAAAAACTATGGCAGTGATTTACTCAAAACTATTAGCGTTTCAGTTTTGTAGATAATTCTGGGAAACATATGAGAGAATATTTTAAAAATACCCCTTCGATTTGGTTAGACTGGGATCAGTTTCAAGGCCATATTTAAAATAATTGAAGCTTACAACACAGTGATAATTTTTTTTAAATTAATATCTGCATTTAAACAGTTGGGAAGCAGCTGATTAAATCAATTTATTGAATTTAAACCCCGCGCACCGCGCCGCTGACATTCGATATAGAATGCTTATTAAACATCAAGCTTATAATTTTATTTTTACATTGGGCAAATAAAATGAATCACTGACAGTTGTACTTTTAAAAAAACACCCTGTATTTTATTGGCATGTAGGTAGGTACCTACTTCCCACTTAATTTTCTCGTTGCTGAGTGTTTATTGTTACCTTTCGGAGATATAGCACCATGTGGAGCGTGATTGATTGACTCGCATTGCCACTGGGTTTTAAGTTTCCGAGATTTTTTTTCGTTCACAAAAACATATACAGGCTGTTATTGCCACTAAAGGTAATAAGCCGCGTACATCTGGTTTTACATTTATTAAATAGTTTAATATATTTAATAGATTTTTTTTAAAACCATTATAATGTTATGGATTACTTAAACGACAAAAAAGTTTGGGTGTGAACTAAGTTCTAACTTCATACTCGTATCGTTAAATCTACGTCTAAAAACTGGTACTTTCAAGGAGTAAGAGTTTCAAAAGCTTAAACATAAAATGGCAGGTTAGTTTTTGTTACAACTTTTAGACGGCCGAGTGGCGCAGTGGGCAGCAACCCTGCTTTTTGAATCCAAGGTCGTGGGTTCGATTCCCACAACTGGAAAATGTTAGTGCGATGAACATGAATGTTTTTTAGTGTCTGGGTGTTTATCTGTGTATTATTATAAGTATTTATGTGTATTATATTAATAGAATATATATTCATCAGCTATCTTAGTACCCATAACATGAGCTGCGCTTACTTAGGAGCTAGATGGCGATGTGAGTATTGGCGTAGTATATTTATCATAGTTACATTGAATCAGAATTAAGGAGATCCGAAGGAGAACTAGAGTGAGCGACATACTCGTAGCTGAGCGAGTCGCGAAACTAAAGTGGCAATGGGCAGGGCACATAGCTCGGAGAAACGATGGACTTTGGGGTCTTAAGTTGCTGGAATGGAGACCCCGCACCGGTAAACGCGTAGGTCGGCCCCCAACAGGTGGACAGATGACATCAGGCGAGTCGCTGGGAGCCGCTGGAGGCAAGACCTAGGTCCAGCGGTGGACGTTCATTGGTTGAAATGATGATGATCAAGAAGATATATTGAATAAAAACAATTTTTTTGTAACTCTTTAAATTACATTTTTATTTCTTATACTACTTTTTTACTTGTTGTTATAGCGGCAATATTAATACATATTATTTATGAGATAAAGCCCGATGACGTTTAAGTAGTAGTATATAGCTTTTTGTGAAAAATCTGGAACTGGGAAGTAGGTACTACACGTTTAATTCTGTTGCCAAGCAGCTTTCTGCGTTCCGGTCTGATGGCGGTGGTTGCGGGCGAAATTACAGAAGAAACTTTGCCTGAGGTGCGAAGGTTGGAGCGGTGATAGCCCAATGGGGGGGACTTCGACTTGACTTTCGGGGGTCCGAGTTCTAATTCCAGCACCACCTCTTAAGTTTTCGATATTATGTGCGTTTTAAACAATTAAAATATCACTTGCTACTTACTTTACTGCATAAGTGAAGTTATGTAGTTTTTGCTAAATATTTTAAATAATATGCTCTTTTTGTAAAATAGCCGAAATTTTAAATCGAAATATTTCAGACACATGTAATTTTTGCAAAATATGTGTCAAATCATTAAATTTCCCGTTTAAATGGCGTTGTTGGCCGACTGGCGCAGTGGGCAGCGACCCTACTTTCTGAGTTTGGAATCGATCCCACGGCCTTGGGGCCGTGGGATCGATTCCCATTACTGGAAAATGTTTGTGTGATGATGATGAATGTTTTTCACTGTCTGGGTGTTTATATGTATATTCTAAGTATTTATGTATATTATTCATAAAACATATTCATCAGTCATCTTAGTACCCATAACACAAGCTAACCCTTACTTTGGGGCTTTTTATTATTATTATTATTATTAAAGTGATGCCAGAACAAAAAAAGGTAAAAATTTTGCTTATGTTGTTTTTGTAAAAATCCCTTAAAATATGTACATTGTTATGAGATGATTGCTTAAATTATATTAATATAAAAAGGTCCGGTTTGCATTATTCGACTGCGCAACCCTAAAGAGTAACATGACTATATAATTACGTCATGAACACTTTTATCCTAAACGACCCCTGACCGTTGGGCACTGGCCACACCTACCGACGTAGGTACCGTCCTAACACAGTCAACAGTGAGTCACGTAGTCAGCGAACCTGTATACCGTGATTCATACGTTTTTTGTCCCAACTTGTAATAGCAACAATCAATGTTAGGGCACGCTCATAATATGAGCCCAAAGTAAGTATATAGTAAGTATATATCGTATGAGCCTTCAACTGAAATTCTAAATTGAAAATTAACTTTATCAACACTTCAGAAGGAACACTTTATACAAAGCGTCATTCTGTGTCCATCAACCTGCAGGGCTAGCACGGGCGGGAGATAAAAATTATGTCCCCCGATTATGGGTCCTGACAGGGGATATAATTCACGTGTCCACGTGATAAATCACAAGAACATGGAATAGGAGAAGTTTACTCCCGTTTATTAATTAATACACGTATATTATTTGGATATTATTTCCACTTGTGCGCCAATGCTCAGAGAGTTGGTAAAGTTTTGGGAGGAGTTAAATTTATATTCTTTCCCCGGGGAGATGATTATCTCCAGCCCACAGTGGCGTGCAAGTGGCGTGCAGTGGGTTTCTTACCAGGGTGTGCATACAGTAGGAAAATTGCACAAAATGGAAAAAATCCTGCTCCTATACGAGCTATATTTCAATTTAAGGGTATGCAGTGCTTTTGTGCATGTATGAAGTGCACGCCACCGCCTGCCCATGCTAACTGTGCTGAGGCTTAGACGTGAAGCAACATGTGCCTGTAATGACACCGGGCACCGCATCTCTTCAGACCGGAACACAGCATTGCGGCAATGCATAGCGGCAAAAAACCTCAAAATCAACATAAACAGACAGAAATACATACTCTAAAAGCAAAGTTTGACGGCC
Source organism: Pararge aegeria (assembly GCF_905163445.1). Taxonomy (NCBI): domain Eukaryota; kingdom Metazoa; phylum Arthropoda; class Insecta; order Lepidoptera; family Nymphalidae; genus Pararge; species Pararge aegeria. The sequence continues at coordinate 16,607,967 of NC_053186.1, forward strand.
GATTGGCGCAGTGGGCAGCGACCCGGCTTTCTGAGTCCAAGGCCGTGGGTTCGAATCCCACAACTGGAAAATGTTTGGTTGATGAACATAAATGTTTTTCAGTGTCTGGGTGTTTATATGTATATTATAAGTATTAATGTATATAATTCATAAAAATATTCATCAGTTATCTTAGTACCCGTAACACAAGCCACGCTTACTTTGGGACTAGATGGCGGTGTGTGTATTGTCGTAATATATTTATTTTTATTTAAAGTTAAAAAAACAATCAAATCGATTTATTTTTTACTTAAACTTACTAGGTATGAAATAAAAATGAAAAATGCTGATGTTACAACGCTTAGAAATATTTAGACTAATCTAAATAAAAGAAAGTAAAAAAAAAAACTAAAAAATAATGGCTGCTGATTTCAGAACGACTGCAAGTAGGTAGAAACTTATTTTGTGAATTTTAACAAATAACAAATATTTTCACCAACATGTAACTAAGGCGATCGGTGTCAAGTGGACACGCCCGTGTTTACCCCGCACGGAATGTAACCCACTATCCTTATCAGTATTAGTACAAGATTTGCTTGAGTTGGAGCCATGATAGCCCAGTGGTTAGGAATTCGGCTTCACTTTTCCTAGTTCGAATCCCAGCACGTATTTCTAAATTTTCTAAGTTACGTGCGTTTTAAGCAATTAAAATATCAATTGCTTCAACTGTGAAGAAAACGATCGTGAGTTGCATGTCTGAGAGTTTTCCATAATGATCTCAAAGGCGTGTTGAGTCCACCAATCTGCACTGGGCCAGCCTGGTTCTAAACCCTTTTCATCATCATTGAGGAGACCCGTGCTCTGTACTGGGCCGATTACGGTTGATATGATGCATACTCCATGTCGTCAAAGTAAAATGAGTCTAATATTACTTGTTTTAGAGTTGCAAATTGTATACTCCTAATTTTTTTTTTATAAACGTAACGCTAGCTGAAGATTTGTAGGCAAAGGTAGGAAAGGGATCAATTTAACTCTGATGTACGAGTAGTTCGATATTCAAAAACGACCACTCGATTGCGAGCGAGAAAATTATGTACTCAGGGTGCAGTTATCACAACTGACTAATATTGACTTAGTCGTAAACCCGAGTAACTAGGTATTGGATAAAATATTTGCGGTTATGATGACTGTGCTTTAATCGGACATTTTAAGTTAAAGAAAGTGAAGTGTTGAGTGAAATAAAATTTTATTTTGTACAGATACTGTAATAGTCGTCTGTGTGGACTGCACAATTGGATCCGGAGAGAAATACATCTAGAGAATTTCCAAATGAAATTGGATTATAATGAATTTGCATTTATGGCGTAATTGGAATATAATAGCTTATATGTTTCTTCCGATAATGAGACACTTCCGTGCAATCTAAATAAATAATAGTTAAATAACTGACAGATGGACGTTATTTCAAAAACACTACTTTATTTTATTTATCCCATAATATGCGATTATTTTTGAAGTTCCACCCAACAACTTGCTATTAACCAATGGTTAGCTTGGTGGGACTAAGCTCTAGAACTCTCTCTCATAGCAGAGAGTGCTATGAGAGAGGGTTCTAGTGGCAAACTAATAATGATGAATACAAGGACAATCCATTTCCAGTTAAAAACAACGTCACCCTAACGAATGCCGTCCCGTTGTCTAGATTTTATCAAAATATAGGTTAATAACATTGAGTTACTACGCTCTAGAGTAGTCTTGACTGATGGTAGCCTCTGGTCTGGGTGAATAAATAAAAATATTATGAGACAAAAATCTCAGGACCAGTTGTTTAGAAGTGATTTTAGTGTTGCTCAGGAAGCCACATTAAGATTGTTTTATTTCAAGTGGCGTGTCTTGACAGAGCAAGCCTCAAATAATCATACTCGCCTTTTGCTGTCCAGCGGACCGCAAATCGAACCGCAGGAATCTACTTTGCGATGTAATACATATTGCTTAGTATTTGTGGAATCGTCATCTCCTGAAGATGTTGGAGCGAAACTTATTCTCGTACTTAAACTTTGCAAGTTTACTATGGAAAATCTATGTGGTGTTTGACGTAAAAGATTATCCCTGCATATAAATATATCGTTGATTATTAATACCACAATCCAGATATTGTTTGTCTCAACGAGTCTTCCTAATGTGCTTCATTTAGAAACGTGGCATAACCTCGGAATAATTCAGCAGGTTTTGTCCCACTTAAACTGTCCTTTCAAATGTCAGAGCGTGAAAAAACGCCGCTTTACTATTCCGACTTTATGTCACGTTTATTAATAAGGCTCTATGTATCTAAGGCTAGCTCGGAGTATATCTAAGGATCTACTTTTCGAAATAAGGACCACCGAAAGAATAGACCAGGTTTAAAGGCACACGTCAGCGAGTAGTGTTGTTAGTGTAAGTATTACATTTTTTTTTATTCCACTACAAGTTAGCCCTTGACTGCAATCTCAACTGGTGGTAAGTGATGCAGTCTAAGATGGTAGCGGGCTGTTAGGGAGTATGGTAGTCATACCCCTAATCGGTTTCTACGCGTAATCGCACCGGAACACTAAAGCGCTTAGCGGCACGTCTTTGTCGGTAGGGTGGCAACTAGCCGCGGCCAAAGCCTCCCACCAAACCAGACCAGAGAAAATTCAGAATCCGGGCCCGGGTTCGATTCCGGATTCTGAACCCTGGTTAAATGTGAATTTAACCAAGATAGCTGCGAAGCTATCACCGTTGCGCCAGGGCGGTTCTCGATACTTATATATGGAGAATTGTTTAAAGAAACTATTTGTATATATAAATTTATTGGTTGAGATGATAGTATATCACGGAATTCTGCAAAGTAACACCTGCTTATATCCAATACCTAATCAAAGTTTACTCAACCGAGTATCGATAAGCGTGAAGCCTTATATCAGTGCCAGTTTTATTGTCAAATAAAAATGTTTTATGCAATTTGGTGTTTGCATGCACAATCGGACATGGAGTTTGCCACTACTAGGTGCGATGCGAAGCGGTGATAGCTTAGTGGTTAAAGCATCGACTTTACTTTCGAGGGACCGAGTACGAGTACGAGCACGCACCTCTAACTTTTTATTTTCTCCATAAAGAAGTGTGGACTCCACCAATCCGCACTGGGCCAGCATGGTGTACCACCTTAACGCCTTCTCATAGTGGGAGGAGACATGTACCTTTAGTGGGTCGGTAATGGGTTGATATGATGATCATATTTCGAAATTCAAATTATTTATTCCAGTATATTTCTTTTATTTATTTATGAGGAATATTAAGCATTTAATTTTTTTTTAATAATCCACGCAATTAACTGCATGGCCATAGCGTTCCAAAATATTTAAGTAAGATGTCAAAACAATCTATGTTGAAAAATGCATAAAAAGATGTGTACCTACCGTGTGATATTGATTTACTAATATAAATATATAGATAACGAACTTAACCTAAAAACTTTTCTCACTTTTTCACGTATTGCATAGCAAGTCAATATGTTTAATAAATTGGTATGCATTTTATCACATAAAAAGGCTGTCAAAAATAGTTTAGCGCCCCCAAGCCTTAATTAGCGAGGACTATTAAAATTTTAATAGGAACCTGGTTGATGAACTCCTGAATTGATAGTGTCATTTCTTTAAATTTGTCAGTTTTGATTTATTGCATAATTAAACTGTTCTTTTTGTTTTCCTGTTTACTATAACTTTACTGCTGTTCGCCAATAAAATAATCACGTACGGAATACAAAAAATAACCGGACAATAACAAAAAACATGAAATATGAACATATTTATGTACCTACAGATAAAACAAAGTGTCAAATATATCGCGTTTATTCCAGAATTTTCGATTTCGAATCAATCGAATTTTAGACTTAGGCTTGCAGGTTTCCTCAATGGATTCCTTTAACGTTAAAACAAGTGATATTTAAATTCTTTTCACTATTTAAAAAATCACATCGAATTTTTACACGTAATTACTCAATTATTTTAAGGAAAAGTTTTTTCATCTACATATGTTTTGAAGCTGTTTTTGATAAGAAGAAGAGAGCGTTTCTTTCGTATTTACAACTTTACTGTAAGTGAAAAAATCCTCACACTTTCATAGTATTCTTATATTGTGGTCACGTAAAAGATTACACAGGCGTAAAGTTTGGTATTTGGTGCACGATTCCAACATGGATACTACGAGTGGAGTACTTTTCGATTTTTGTTTTTATGTTCTTCCCAGGCTTCCCAGGATAAAAAGTGCCATATTATATCCGTAACCAGTAGCAACAGTACATATCTGATCGCTTGTAATCCAGGAGTCATTTTCGCAGATCAAACTCTGTATCGACAAAGTAAAATGAACCTATTCGATTTCTATTTGACTAACATTTGGTCAAAACCCCGACTTTAAAATTGTAAGCAAATTTGAGCTTTAGAATATGAGGTGAATAAGATCCATTTACGCCTATGCCCAAGTATTTCGATAGTCGAGAATGATTCCTATTCCAGGGCTACAGGATGCAAGCGAAACTAATATCAGTTTTGCTGGTAAAAATTTCATCGTTCGTTTAAAAAAGGATATGTAGGTTTTCAAAAACCTAACCATCCCAAGCCCATCTCTAGGATACAAGCTTGAATAACATAATATCAGCCTTCCGTTAGGAATCCTGCGTATGTAACAATAAACAAGGAACCCATTATATCAGCATCATCATGTCAATCGACAGACGTCCACTGTTAGACATTAATAGATATTTCGAAGGGAGTTTCAATTTCCATGGCCTAAAATGCGTCCAGAAGACACTCAGAATGTTCATAAAGCAGAGGGGGTGCCATCTAGTTTCAGCACGTGGAAAACACGACTGTCACTAGATGGCGCTATTTATTACCATATAAATCGTAGTTAACTTTTTCGCGATCGAATAAGCAAACTTGTAGTAGAAATAAATATTTATTAGTGACGGACCAAGCGGATGACCCACCTGGTAAGTGGAAACCACCCCCTATAAACACAGCAACACTTCGCAGGGCATGCACGGGGTAAGTCCTGCAACATGCTGCCCTGTGTCCATCAATTTGAGGAGTAGGTGTTAAGCCTCATACGGTTAACTGGCGCGAAATTGAGTAGAAGTGATACTGTATTAGCCTAAAGACTTCGCACACCTAGTGGGGAAATCCTCGTTTCCTAAGGTCTCAGAGTGCAACACTATCGAGGATGTTTATCACATTTTGGTGGAATGTGTCCGAAGCGAATTAGAAAGACTCTCGTTCAGGGCTCACTTTAATCTTTTTTTGCGGGAACTGGGGTATGTAACACTGTTTTGGCGCATCTAAAAACTTTATGGCATATATAAAGTGTCCATTAAGCGTAGGCAGTAATTAATATCATTTAGAATTGAACAAACCCTCCAAAAAAATTAAGAAAAAAAAAAACCTCATGTGCCCGTAATTACGCTACATGTAAATAACGTATTACATACTACGCGCTCAGTATGTGTAGGTATGCGGTTACTAAGAAAAGATGCAGTCTAAGATGAAAACAGATGTTCTATTTAAAGTCGGCTTTGGATAGCGGGCAGCGAGGTCGTTGTACTGCGGGACAAATGCGGTATCCGTGATTTTGTAGCACGGCTAGGAGAACCGTGAAATTACTGGACCACTATATAAGGATAGTTGGAAACTGGGTATAATCTTTACTTATATATTATACTAGCTTTTGCCCACGGCTTCGTTCACGTAAGTAAAATTTTTGATTCGGTCAATTTAACTTCAAAGGTTTAAAAATGCTAATAAATCTTCCTGCTAAAAGAAAAATGAACGTAAATTACTTTAAAAATTCAGAAACTTTCATATACATTTTCATTCCCTATTTGATGCCTTTGGAGTTTGAATTTTTAAAATTTGTGAAAAACGTATTTTATTTTTTTTAATAGAAAATATAAATCAAAGTTTCATGACTGTAACTTGAAAAATGAAAGATTTTATACAAAATTTCATCCCGTTTTAACCCTATTAGGGTAGGAATTTTCAAAAATCTTATCTGAGGGCAAAATTTCAGCCCGATCCGTCCAGTGGTTAGAGCTGAGCGTTGATAAATCAGTCAGTTAGTCAGTCAGTCACTTTTGCCTTTTATACAAATAGATTATACATACGAAAGTGTTTGTTTGTCCTTCCTACGCGACCCAACTAATTAACCAATAGACTTCTTTGGTATAAAGTTGAAAGGACGAAAAGTAACATTGACTATTTTATATCCCAGCAAAACAAACGGTTCCCACAGGATTTGTAAAATACGACAGTAACAGTTAGGACTTAGTGAATATTTATCTTCTAGGCATTCGCTCTCAACCTTAATATCCAACGTACTTATCCGGTTAAGTTACTTATACTCAGGGAAAGTAAGAGTAGTAGAAGGAAGAAGTCAGTCAGAATTAATAGTTAACATAAGGATGTTAACTATTAATTTACTAAATAATCGACAGAATAAAATCAATCAAACGAGGAAAAATTTGTTATAGCACGTGGCCACAAACACATTTTAAGGGTACGCTAGCCAAAAGCAGATAATACCTACTGCGTGAGCATGTGTAAAAAATATGCTATTCTTGCTCGCAACAGACGCACGTCTTAAAAAGCTTACTTATTTTTTTTTTGCATTAGAGATTCTATGCAAAAACAAATAAATTTGCAAAGTTAGATGAAATCTTAATAAAATTAACTTTACCGCAGTTCTTAGTAATTAGACTTACAATTTTCTTGTACTCGTAGATAATTTAAGCTCTTTAATATCATAGAACTAGAACAGATATGTACATCATAAAACCGAACCATGGTGAAATAAAGATTCTTGAAATCTAATATTTAAGTTAGTGAAAACTCATATAAATTAAAAAAAAATGGTAAAGAATATTATGCTTTGCATAATCTAACTGATAAAAGGCTTAGAGAAATTAACGGTCAGCGCAACCTTAATAAAAAATTATGTATTAGATCATTTCAATGTTCCAACCATAGGAGAAAAAATAAGATGAATCCTTCCACAAATAAGTTCATTAACCGAACCCATAACTCGAGAGGAATCTCTTCTATCATTAAACTTCAAATAATGATACCCCTTTTGATCTATGGGTTTTTTGTTGCCCGCACTAGGGTTGTTACTTTTAAAAAACTGGTGTTGCGTGGCATTGAAAATATTTTACGTAATAGTTCGTTTAACATTTTTAAAAATTCCATAATTCACTCCACGAAAAGCAGGAAAATCTGTATGGTGCCATTCATAATTTCTTCAATCTTTATACTCCACACCAAACAGATTTTAGACCATGCACCCTCTACGCACGTTTCGCTCCAAAACCGGAGCATCCTTAGGAGGTGTTGACTATGCAATGTTTAATTGTTTGACTTAACATTTATTCATTGTAAAGTTAACATCTTAAACGAAACGTGCGTAGAGTCTAAACTGCCGAAGATCTGTTTGGTGTGGAGTACAAAGATTGAAGAAATTAAAAATGACACCTTACGGATTCGCCTGCTTTTCGGGGAGTACAGTAAATTAAGCTTCATTTTCATAATATATCATGGAATTCCGCAAAGTAACGCCTGCTTCTATCCAATATTCCCCAACTACGTTAATGTATTTATCAATATTTAAAAACAACTCGTATTAATAATTAGCAATGTTACAGTAAGTTCAAAAAAATCCTGTATAATTTATAAAAGGGACGTAAGCAAATTAAACACCTGTCGTACAAATTAGCTAACGCAGTACTATAATATATATTGTTATTATAAGTTAAAATCTTCATAAGTGCGTAATAATTTAATTGAGTGTGAATCTCAGTTTTCAATCAATAAGGTCAGATTATGTATCGCTATATTTATTCATTATATTGACTATTGACACGGGATGACTGAAATAATCCTATTACTGATTGCGAGTCACTTTTGATCAATTTATTTTTAACCAGATATACTTTCCTGAAGTTGACTTGTATTTGAGACATGAAAATTGGTATCTAACATATTTCTAGGAGTTCTATTATTCTGTTCCAACATTAATTTTGAATGTACACTTTTGAATCAGGTGACAGCCCTAATATTGCGTGTACTCACTTTGTCCTCGGCAATGTTTAAAATGCGGTCCAGAAAGTAGAAAGTCGCTTGTAACAGTTGTAATTAAGGCTTCAAATGAAAGAAAAAACATATTCAGAGATGGCAACACACTCGGGTGTTAGAAGGTGGACCAAAAAACGTAATGGTGTGATGATGTAACAGGGCGATGAACCCTCACCATCGGATTTTGACTGTCATTGCTTGAATTACCAATACAATAATGAATTTAAATAAATAAAACATAGGAAATTGAGGAAGAGATGGGCACTTCCGTTTAAATAATAGAACGTGTGATTTTTTTTCATATATTGGTTCTTGGATCACGAGAACGTGGATAACACTTATAGGACATTATCACATAATATTATGTAAACTTTGCAACAATAAGTGTATCACTATTTTTAAGTATTGCAGTTTTCAAAAGTATTATTGATATTTATAAGTGATTAATCTTGTTCGAGCTTTAATAGAATTATATCTTTGTCTTGCCTTTACGATTACTGTTATGAATGTATACATGGACAGTTGTAAGCCAGCGAGTGAAATACCACTTTAGAAATGTTTTAGGATATTTTGCATGGAAAGTAAATTTCAGCAAATGCGACGAGTAAACAACTTACGGGACTATTTTTAAGTATTGCAGTTTACAAAAGTACTATCGATAATTATAAGTCTTTCTCGAGCTTTAATAGAATTATATCTTTGTCTTGCCTTCACTATAACTCTTATGAATGTATACATGGACAGTCAACAGTCAGTAATCCAGCGAGTAAAATACCATTTTAATTTTTTTTTGGATATTTTGCACGGGAAGTAAATTTCAGCAACTACGACTACGAGTAAACAATGTACGGAAGTAAACGTACTTTGCGCCAAAAAGGATGGAAAAGTTTATACCTATCGTAGTTTAGTTATAAGTACATGCATTCAAATCAAATTAAAACTTCTTGATTCAAGTGCAGGTAGAAGCAGAACTTAAGACGCGTTCAATAGTAATTACATAACTAAGTTCGATAACATTATATAGATGTACAATGTACATATATTATTATTTAACGCATGCTGGCAACGTTTACTCCATTTTCAAATGCACTTGCGCATACAATTTTAACTTTGGATTTATTTAAATGCTAGCCGCAGATGCATATCTGTTCGAGATCGTTGAACCGTAGTAACAAACCTGATATATCTATTTTCCGTATTGTGTAGTCTAGCTAGACTAGACATGATTTGGCTAGGTTCTATTTTAAACCTAGCGAGTACCTATTAAGCTATTTCGATATTTAGATTTTTAAATCTACTTTTATATATTATGTACGTTAATCTTTATATATTTATATATATTATGTTTATTTTATATTTATATATAACGTATATTTATTTAAATGATCCTTTCAAAAGCCACTATATAATGTTAATTTCCTTACTTTTTTAGTATTAACACACTGTCTTATTTTAGTTAACATGTCTAATTTGTATAAGCGTTTCGAATATTTTTCAATTTTGTCATGAAAATAACTAACACCAAAACAGTCATACAGAGTGGAGATTTTGAAGACACAAGACCATCATTCATTCTAATATTGTTTTTTACGTTACCCTAATAAATAACATTCGCGATAAGTAAACTATTAAATATTTAGAGAACAATCATGTTATACCTATTAGTAAAACTCGAATTAAATGTACAATTTGATCGATAAGAAACTAAACCGAATGACCTTTTGTATCTAACAAGTGAGAACATGACAATTGTTCTTCTAACCTAATGTGACCTCATAAACTGGCCTTATACTGATCAGTATAAGCTGATACGTGCTTATATGAATACTAATGATAGATACGAAGCGCGGGAACTTGTTGTGTAGGCCCACCTGGCTTTATTTTATCCGGGTTTTTACTATATACAATTCTACGTTTTATATGTGTCAGCCTTTTGTCTAAAAAAGTAGGCAATATAATATGTGTAACTACTATGTTGATAACAAACTGTTCCTGAAAATCAATGTCTCCGATCTATTCTGTTGTTGTATGTAGGTTATGGATTACAGAGTAATGCTCAATAAGTTAAAATTCTTAAGGCAATTTATAAAAACACTTACGAAGAAAAAGATAGATTGAATAATTGCAATGAAATTGAAAGACATGTTTAAGATGTTGGAAGGAATGTCACAAATAAACGATGACAACTATTATTAGTTTATTTTCAAGATAAAGCCATGATCTCTGATAAAAAAGCATTATAAGACCTCTATTTTCATAAAACTTGGTATTAAACTTGAGATGAAATTGCTTAAACTAACTAGGTAATAAAGCTTAGGACTAACCTGTCATTTGGAGTTGTCTTCTTGACGCAGGAGTTCTAGGAGTACGTGGTGTCCTCGATGCACGAGGAGTCCTTGGCGTCCGTGGAGTCCTTGTCGGAGTCCTAGGCGAGCTACCAGCACTGCGGCGTGAAGGTGATCCCAGCACCCGCAAATCCGTATTCTCTACACACGCTAAGGCCTCAGCTCCGGTCCTAGGATTCCTTGGACTGCCATTTTCCTTGTCCTCCTCACAAAATTTAACAGGAGAGTCCAATTTAGCACCTTTGTGGGCGCACTCAGTTTCAATGTCAAAGTTGAATCGCCTAATAAACCGCTTCCTTTCTCTTGCGTACTGCTCTGCCATCAGACGCTTCGTCTCGTCCCTGTCCGGAGCTCCGAATAGACACTTGCAGCTCCCACGTCTTCGCCTTGGGGTGTTGGTTCTTAGCGCCATGGTAGAAGATATCTCGAATCTCCTTTGCTTGGGTGTACGTCCTCCAGCCGCCATAGTACCACGTCAGGTGAGCTCCGACTGGTTCACAGAAACATCTGACTAATAATCTCCCGAGAGAAAACAGCTGTCAGGTAGCGCGAGAGGGACGGAGTTAGGCGTGCGAGCGGGGGCGTCGAGAGCACCTGGCCAGCGAAACCGCGCCAATTCTAACCTCAAAACACGATGCAGCGTGCGCGCGCGCTACCGACTACGTCCGACTGACGAGTGACGCTTCGTTTCCCGCGCATCGTATTCGCCGTGCGCTTGCGCCGATTTCGGCAGCCACTTGGCGCGCAAACCCTTAACAATAGTCCCAAGGACGCTTTTTATACGTCTCGGGATACAGGTGTACTTCTTAAAAGGGGCGAAAACAAAGTTTCAAGTATGAATGCCGCCGTAACACCCTTAGATTAATGGTGATTTATAAATAGAACATGAAGTCGTTATCGGTTGTCCGACAGATAATAGATTTGTATTTGGTAATAATGTCGTCATATCATCGTTGTCTCATATAGTTTTCAAGTTCATTGCTACATTTGCTAGCTGATTTTAAGTTTTAAGTTTTTCAATCAATATATCAATATTATTTTCATGGGTCATGGCAATATCATTAGTAGATAGGTACCTAAGTTACGGTATTTTAAAGCAATTTGAATGTTTGTTACATTAATTTATTTTTCAATGAGTACTTAGTTTACCGACCCATATCTCGCTTATTTTTTACTCTGTGTTACGAATGGAAAGATATTTAAACCTATTTGGCAAAGCTGTTTCTTAACAACAACAATATTATTGTTTTTCTATCTCTTAAGGACAAAGTAAAAAAATACATTTTTATAGTTGTTTTTTACAAATAAATATGTATTAGGTATATTAAGATCGGGTCAAATCACAGTGATTCGGGACGATCGCCAACTCTACTAAGTCCTGAAAAGTTATAAATTTCCTCACAAGATCAAAGTAACAATATTTAATTTTTATTTCACATACATGTTGAGTAAACGTAAATCAAAATTTTAGGATCGAATTTAGTGGCTTTACCTATAGATTGAGTTTCGATCAATAAGTAATGAAACAAACGAAAAAAGCCATGCAATAAATTATTGTCAGTAAAAATGAAGCTTTCATTGGTTTTTATTTTTATGCTGGAAGGTAGTTTCATTGTTTTTAAATTTTAAAAAATCTTGTCATTAGAAATGAAGCTTTAACTCTTTTTAATCTGTTTTCATTTTATGCTGGAAGTTAATTTCATTGTTTGTTGATTAAATTCGAATGAAATTAAAATGGAATTAAAGTTCGGTATTTATGACTGAGAAACAATTTATTAAATAACTAGCAGCTGGCCAACTTCGTTTCGGTATTTAACAAAATCTCGCGTGAGTATTATTTCGGACTAAAAAGTATCTTATGTCTTTGCACAGTTTAATCGATATCGGTTTGAGAGTGAGGATGTAATAAAGTAACAGACCAACAGAGTTACATTTGATTGAGGATAATATTATGTAAATTATTATGTCAGCTTACTTGTTTTTTTTATTCCACTACCAGTTAGCCCTTGACTGCAATCCGAGGTCCGTAACTTATTATAGATTATTTCAGTTATGTGAAACCCATATTCCTAATCGGTTTATACGCGACATATGACCGGAACGCTAAATCTTTAAGCGGTAGAGTGGTAGCCATAGCCCGAAGCTTACCACCAGACAACGCATAGCTATCTAACTTAGCATAGCCAAAAACGTTTTCGGTGGTATCCCGCTACCACCTAAGACTACATCATCACTTACCACCAGGTGAGATTGCTGGTTAACTCATAGAAAAAAAGTAGTTCCGTGGTACAAAAATACAAATAAAATAAATACACCACACAGTAGGTAATTAGGAAACTCAATTACCTTTAACAGGTTGTAACATTGCAATTTATTTTGCGTGTAATTACTTTTTGAATAATTTCTAATGAGATCCCGTAAACCCTGTTTCAAACAACACTTAGGTAGCTATACTTAAGTTAGTTTTAATAATTAAGGCAGATAAGACGCGTGGTAGATCTTAATACAGTGGTACCACCCCACCTCTTCTCGCGGTAGTCTTACAAGAGAATTATAACGGACAACGGCCAGCAGCGTCCCCTGTGCTACTACTACCATTAGTATCATCTACTGCGATCACCATGCAAAATTAAAACCAAATGACTTCTACCACTTTTTTAATCTATTTTAGAGGCGTAGGTTGTATGCGCGTGACGGTCTTTTATCTTCATTAGGGTTGTCAATAGTCTTAAAAATTTTTAAATTAGTTTCTATGGAAAATTAAATTAAATAAATTCTTTTGATTTTTTATTTTTAAAGGGGATTCCTTTTGAAATATACGTATTCACACTTCAACAGTATTTTGTAATTCCTTGTAACACGTTGTATGTCAACTGTCAACGCTATTAAAAAAATTAAATAATTTGAAATCAGTTGCCAAATAAATCAATAACATGGAATAAACGATTAAATATTAAATATATTTTTAAGACTTACAAGAAATGGTCATAAATTGGTGACATCTGCATATCGTCTGCGAAAGGTACAGAAGTCATTTGTGGGATTGAGCATAAGCTTTTATAATATGATTCCTAAGGTAATTTTGGACCTACCAATGCATAAATTTATAGAATATGTTAAAACACATTTATTACAGCGAGGTTACTATACAATTGATGAATTTCTTAATGACAAAGTTGCTTGGAAGCATACGGCTCCGCTTTCATCTCTCACAAGATAGAAAAATGAATGTTAAAATGTAAAATGTAAATTTTTGATATTGGAAAAAAGCAACTGCTGAGTTTCTTGCCGGCTTCTTCTCGGTAGAATCTGCCTTCCGAACCGGTGGTAGAGTCACTACAAAACAACAGACTTGACGTTTCAAAAGTGCTTATATTAGGCCTACGTGAAATAAATGAATTTAGAATTTTGAAGTTAACTTTAAAATAAGGCTTTTTTTTTAACAAAAACTGACGCTTGCATCGTATCCTAGTACAAGGGATTTATGATGGACAAAATGTTCCAATTATGAATACAGAAGATGTTAGGGCTGTACCATGTCTGCCGAGTGGTGATTACGGGCATATCCTCACGTTGGTAGAGGCCTTAGGTCCAGCAGTGGACTGTTATAGGCTTTTGATGATGATGTGTATTGACCCTTAGAATGCAATCAAAATAATTACGTACAATTTGCTAACCATAAAAACGTTAATCACATATAATTGTACAAAATATACCTTCGCGCACAGAATTGAGAAAATACAGAACCCTCAGCTATTAATGCATGCAGTGCATTGTGTTTAAAAACTGAGAAAACGCCCCGCGCACGTCTCACTTCACACCCGCGGAATGTTGCTAGCTCACAAACCATTTTCGTAATTCTTTGGTAAACCTTTAGAACATCAGAGGTAAAATAATTACTGTCAACTGCTAAATGGAATGAAGTGACAAACCGCGTATTCGAGAAACACTACTAAAGTGGAGTGGTTTTCGATGCTTCAATATTAGTCGTGCACACGGTTTCTGTATATTCTTAATTCTGTGCCTGTGCGCTGTATAATAAAATGTTAACTGTATTTTAAGTTGCACTCGCAACAGACGGGCTTTTAATTTTTAGAGCCCATTGTTGTAAAATTACAGCTATGACTAAAGAATGCTCAATTTGCAAAAAAATACAGGTTAGGTTTCGTTTCATTTAAATCGACGTCTATCGTAGTTTTTTTTTATTGTCATAAAAAAAATAACGTTTTATACACTGGGGGAACTGAATCCTGGCACGCCTTTCTAGCTTTTCTAAGTTATGTGCGTTTTAAGTAATAAAAAATATCACTTTCTTCAATGGTTTAGGAAAACATCGTGAGGAAACCTGCATGCCTGAGAGTTCTACATAATTTCTCAAAGATGTTTGGAGTCCACCAATCCGCACTGGGCCAGCGTGGTGGTCTACGGCCTTAACCCCTTCTCATTATGGGAGGAGACCCGTGCCATGTAGTGGGACTTAAGAATGGTAGAAAATCATCACGCACCAAAATAGGAGGTATAAAATATGGTTATGGTTTTTGAAATGTTACCTTCCCGTGAGATTTACCATCTTTTATCAATTTATAGAAGTTGTGATAGCCCAGTAAGTGGTAAGGACTTTGACTTCCCACCAATCCGCACTGGGAAAGCGTGGTGGACTACTACCCTGTGTTTGGCAGGAGACCCGTGATTTGGTTGGTAATGGGTTTATATGACGATTAATTCATAGCAACTGCGTAGGCAGTTTTAAAAGTTCCCATGAGCAAGATTAAAAAGTTCGTCCACGAATATATAAAAATATTTGCAAAATTCGCGTGGCCCGCTTACAGGTTGGACCGACAATTCCTGAGTTCCTGACTACAGAATGCTTCCGCGGTTCCCAGTCTCACTACCCTGAGTTGAGAACAACTTATGAGTCACGGTAAAAGACTTCAGATGACGCAGAATCATCCCGAAAATCTTAATCCCTTTTTTTAATGTTTTTTTAAGGTTTGCAGTTATATAGTCAAAAAAACCAAATGCAGTGGCGTCCATACATACACAAAAGCACTGCCTGCCCTGGAGTTTTATGAAGCTCATATAGGAGGACGATTTACCTATTTGATGCCATCTTCCTACTTTGTGTATCCTAGTTAAAAACCTTATATCAGCTACCACTGTACCAAATTTAATTTAAATCCATTCGGTAGTGTTTACGTGATGCCCTGACAGACAGACAGACAGACAGACAAAAATGAAGTAAAAATCTGTTTTGGACTCAGTATCGATTATAAAGCATCCTCCGGTCAAAATATTCAAAATATATTAAATGTACAGAAATCTTCCAGTAACAATTTTATTATAAGTATAGATAATTGCGGTAGCCATCCTTGGCCCTCAGAATCAGTTTGACATGAAATTAATGGAATGAAAATTAATGGAATTAATGAATTAATGGAATGAAATGAATGGAAACTTTTCGAAAGGAAATGCTCAACAAGAATGTAATGTTGTTTGAAAATTTCTTTATTTTGTCAATAAAATGTAACATATAACGAGCACTTCACTGCAATCTCACCTGGTGGTAAGTCCCATCATCCCATGCTGTTAGGGAGTGTAGTAATTATACCCCTAATCGATTTCTACGCGACGTCGCACCGGAACACTAAATCGCTTAACAGCACGTCTCTGTCGTGAGGAGGTGTTAACTAGCCACGGCCAAAGCCTACCAGACCAGACCAGACCGGAGAAAATTCAGAAATCAAAAATTCCCAAATTGCCAAGCCGGGAATCGAACCCGAGACCTCCTTCTTAAATTCTCAGCGCTCGCCATTGCACCATGGGCGGTCGTCACACATTTAATGATTGGTGATGGACACCGGGTGGAACTTTGCAGGACGGTCCATTGCATTGTCAATTATTATTTTTTTTTAAAAATTCGCTAAGCCATATAGATAATAGCACTCCCAAGGCAATGGTAATAACTTGAAACACATTCTGAAATCACAGCATTTGCATAATAACAAAAGCCTCTTAATATATTTAAAACACATTTTTTAAATTCTCTGCGGACGATACGGAGTTTCAACCGCCCTTGGCTAGATTCCCATCACGACATCGCATTTGCATTGATCCGGGTGCGAATGGGCAGAACTATATTATGCACCTATGTGATAATGTATGAGAACTGGGTGTCTAGTTTGAACCTACGTTAGCTTATTCGATCGCTTGAATGTTGAAACTACGATTTGTATGAAATTGATACAGCGCCATCTTGTGACGATACGGTTTCCCAGTAATTATTTAACTAGATGGCGCTCTCTCGATCCCATTGAAACAGTAGGCAGAGATTCTGACACTAGGCACTCTACGTAACTGTGAAGTAAGGTACATTTTATATATTATAGTATACGAATGACGGCGCAGTGCATGCATGTTCCTAAAATGCATGGCAAATGTAACATTTATCCCTTTCTGTCTGGTGTAACTGCATTATTATAAGATGTACTGTTTATAACATTTAACACGAATAAATTTACGAGTATTTTCTTTCTTTCTTTCTGTTTTCTTTCAGTGGTTAGTGCTGAATCTTATTGGTTTGACCTAGGTTTGACTCCTGGCTAAGGTGATTAGGGTATTTTTGATTTCTGAATTTTCTCCGGTTCGGTCTGGTGAAAGGACGTCTGTCGTCGCTATATACTATTTACCGACAAAGATGTGACGCTAAACGATTTAGAGTTCCGGTACGATGCCGCTTAGGTCACCCGCAAACATCTTATACAGCGTCATGCATTCAGAGGATGGTAAAAATACAACTTAACGAGAAGAGGGTAGGCGATTTAGCGTTCCAGTACGAAGCCGTGTAAAAACCTTTTGGGGGTTTAATATAACTGTCTGTACTGTTTTTTTGAGCTTAGATGGAAAATCTTGGGTTATGTAGGATTCTTCCCCACTAAAACCATCTCGGTGGCCACCCTAGGCACGCATTGGAAAGCTCCGGGATCTCCTAGGGACAAGAACAGGTTATAGTTTGCCACGTGGGATTGCAGCCTGGGGCAAATTTTATTGGAATAAAAAAAAATTACGTCTGTGATATTAAAATAATTAACAGTGCGACGCACTGAACGGTGGAATCCTTATGTAGTTGACAGACAGCCAACACGCACGAAGCGCTTTTCACGTTTCTGATACGTACCGCTAAAGTTTGGAACGCTCATCCGACTTCGGTGTTTCCCAATTCATACAACTTGAACGCCTTCAAGGCGTGAATAGGCATTTTCTAGGCAAGCGCGGCCCAACTGAGACCGCATCATTGCTTTACATCAGGCATGATAGTTGTCAAGCGCAAGTCTACCTAGAATTTAAAAAAAAATAAAGAAAATAAAAATTTAAACGATCACTTAGCCTACTAGTTTCCCACTGCTGCTCAGTGAAAAAGCAAACAAGCCACATCCAAATTATCCTGTAGAACATTTTCTTACCAACTGTACTTACATCAAACCAAATATCAAACCTTATTTTCTCACCAAGTGTACAAAACAAATATCGAATTTTACTTTTAGCCTTACATAAGTGTTTAACCAAACAATGATTTAAGTTTTAAGTCTACGAAGCACGTCTGTCAGACAGTAACTAGAACATAATTCACGGATAAACACACGTTCCCATATTGCGTAATTGTTTTCATAAACAAATCGAGGCGGATGTTTGAGGAGCACATTAAAAGTATCTATATTTATGTAGTCCTAGTACTTTTTTGTCAGGAAGTGCGTTATAATTTTAACAAACCTACCTAGCTACTTCAAATAAGACACTGGGATTTGAATATTTTAGGAATTCATATCAATAGGCCTAGCTCAACCGATTGGCGCAGTGGGTAGCGACCCTGCTTTCTGAGTTCAAGGCTGTGGGTTCCATTCCCACTACTGGAAAAGGTTTGCATGATGAACTTTATTGTTTTTCAGTGTCTGGGTGTTTATATGTAAATTATAAGTATTTATGTATATTATTCATAAAAATTTTCATCAGTCATCTTGGAACACATAACACAAGCTACGCTTACTTTAGGGCTAGATAGCGTGTGTATTGTCTTAGTGTATTTCTTTATTTATTCTATGTCTTTTACTAGGCCACTGTTTGGAAAAAAAAAAGGGCGGATGTCCAAGGAATATTTAAAATAGTAAATGTAGCAAATTGAGTACACCTTAAGAACAATGAACAATAGTAAGTACACTACTCATAAATATTGAAACACTAATTCGTTTTCGTTTTCGCGCGCGTTTTTCTACGAAAAATTGACCTATGTTTAATGTTAATCTACTCTTCAACTAACTCTATGCCAAAAATCAATTTGATTGTTTGCTAGTTAGGGCATAAAGGAAGGACAAACTAACATACACTCTTTCGCAATTATAATAATAGTAAAGGTTAATTTCTGCATTCCAGAAAGGAAGCATTGTGTTTAGGTACCTACTCTTTGTTCTGTCAATTTAATTTTTCAAATTCAGAAACCTTTTATCTGTCTTTACGTACCTAGTTACAACGAAATACACCGGTATTTCGTTGTAACTTTTTTTTTACTTATTTTATTCATTTATTCAAATACAATTCCATAAAAATGACATAGAGATTAAATAAATAAATATACTACGACATTACACACATCGCCATCCAGTCCCAAAGTAAGCTTGTGTTATGGGTACTAAGATAAGTGATGAATATTTTTTATGAATAATATACATTAATACTTATAATATATAGATAAATAACCAGACACTGAAAAACATTCATGCTCATCACACAAATATTGTGCAGTTGTGGGAATCGAAACCCGGCTTGGACTCAGAAAGCAGTGTCGCTGCGCACTGCGCTAATCGGCCGTCAATCTAATGTACTAAATTTAAATGCCTTAAAAAGACATTTTAATACGATTTCAACATCATGTACCCATTGATATTATATGGAGGACTCTCAGAATGAGAATGGTTTAGGGCCTAAACCATTTTCATTCTGAGAGTTCTCCACTTGGTGGACCACGGCCTAAAGTTTAGCACGCACGAATGCACGATGATTTCGTTCCCCGTTAAAGCCAGTGACATTTAAATTAATTTAATTAAAAACGCACGTAACTCTGTAAAGTTAAAGACGTCGGGGATCGAGACGTTCTACATTTAGTTAAATAACTAAAAATCCAATGTTCACTCTCAGGACACGCGACCATGCAGTTTATATGTATTTTGACAGACTATGCCGTATAAAAAAATATTATGACAAAACAAAGCCCCGCCGACCCAAGGTACCAATTTCACGGTAGCTGGCAGCAGACATTGGTTGGCATTATTCAATTATAAATTTTTGCTCGTAATGATTTCCGATACAGTGTGTTTTCGAAAAATTAATAACTCATAATTTGTTCGGCCACACAAATACAATCGATTTTCAACTTTTATAGGGTTGCGCGATTGTTTTTGGTGGCTTATACATTACATAATAAAAATCCAGACTTTTATTACGAGTTATACCACTCGAATCCCGGCATGTCGAACTTTTCGGACTCATGTTATTTTTTTATTTAAGCAATTATAAATATAACTTTATTTAAGGGTAAAAACGTCGTGAGGAAATCTGCATGCCTGAGCTTTTTCCATAATGTTCTCTAAGTCGCGGGAAGAGACTCGTGCCATGTAAATAATGATGATAAATAATATGACAAATAGCATTACATTACTCGTATTGTTCTGCTACTCGGAATACCGCATCACTTCTACAGCGCAATAGTAAATTGTTGAGGAATAATTTTCTTTTTAGTTATCTACTAAACAAATACCCTAGTCCTTGATAGTGGTACGTTGGTTGGAAGAGCCATTGGTTTTAACACTAACAGTTGTGTTGATATAACCCGTCAACTTTTATTGAAACAGCATGGCGGTTCGAAGCTCTTCATCCCCCCTTCATATAGAGGAGAAGCCTAAATCTAGAAATGGTGATTAATGAAATGTATAACAAAAATAAAAAAAAGCTAGGTATGTGCGTGTTCCGGTGAATTACCGGTTTATAGATTGATTACGGTAATTTCATTACAACCAGTAGCCACTTCCGATAATACCCCATACCTAATAATGAACACGTGCAAATATTATGAGTGGTGTAACAGATGCCATGTTATTACTAAATTACAATACTCATGATCGAGGGCGTTGCCAGGCAGTAAATAAAATGAAGGCACACGAGTAAAGTCGAGAAAATCCAAGAGACTTAGGGGAGAGTAAGTAAAGTCGAAGCTGTTACAGCGAAGTGGTTAGAACTTCGACTCCACTTTCGGAGGGGTCGAGTTCGAATCTGATATTAAATATAATAATAATAATATACTACGACAATACACACATCGCCACCTAGCCCCAAAGTAAGCGTAGACTGATGAATATTTTTATGAATTACATATACATGAATACTTCAATAATACATATAAACATCCAGACACTGAAAAACACTTATGCTCATCACACAAACATTTTCCAGTTGTGGGAATCGAACCCACGGCCTTGGACTCAGAAAGCAGGGTCGCTGCTGCGCCAGTCGGCCGTCAATTTATACACACGTATTTACTATTATTACGTATTGATATTTACACGCACGTTTAACTTTTCTATGTTAAGTGCGTTTTGCATAAACTATCACTTGTTTCCACGGGGAAGGAAAACATCGTGAGGAAACCTGCATGCCTGAGAGCTCTCTTTAATGTTCTCCAAGGCGTGTGGAGTCCACCAACGCGCACTGGGCCAGCGTGGTGGTAGTCCACCACGCTGGCCCAGTACGCGTTGGTCCCTTGGCGTCTTAGCCCCTTCTCATTGTTGGAGGAGACGCGTTCCCTTTAGTGGGCCGGTAATGGGTTGATATGATAAAGAAAAGTTCACTCCTAGGCGACAGTGTTCACAAACGCAGTGTTGTTCTACCTATATCCCCAACCAAATTATCAGAAGTGAGTGTGAAAAGCCTCTGACGGCGTTTGCGAACACTGTCAACTATGATTTTAATTTAAATATTTTATTTTGGTACAAACCAAATTAAAATATTGTTTTTGTCTTTTTTAGTTCTTGACGCAGTCGGGTTTTAGTTATTTTAATATATTTTTTTAAGAATTTTTCCCTCGTTAAAGGGTATTTAGGCACGCTGTTTTATTTTCAATTCGATTGCAATATTCCATATTCCATATGGTTCAACTTTTTTTTGTGTTCCTTTCTATAAAACGCTCTAGTATTTTGCAACAGAGTGCATTAGGGCATGTTCCCATTCATCCGAAGCTGAAGTAAAGATGGCGGAAACGGTCACAATAAGCACTTACACCGTCCTTTTCCGGTACAGTGGCGACAGAAATAATTTTGGCTACACCTGTCATCTTGTAATAAATAAATTAAAATATATAATAAAATAATTATATTTATGGTCGGGGGTGTTTTTGACTTATTAACATGTGAGAGCGGTGATGGCCCAGTGGTTAACACTGAGGCGTCTAATGGGGGAACCCAGTTTGAATTTCGGCACGCACTTCTTCTTAGTTAAGGCAAAAAGGGAACATAGCGGAGAACGGGCTGCAGCGTCCTCTGTACTACTACTACTACTGTCTACTGCGATGACCAACTCGTATGCCCAGCGTATAACCCAATTATAGGTTATTCAGGGGCGGATCAACTAATTTCTTGATAGCTGTCAACTCATTAAGCATCCGGCTAAGGTTGTTGTGGACTTCTTAGACCAGGACGCGTTTGGAACCCTCGTAGCTTTACTTTTAAGTTTACGAATATGGTTATCGCCATCACTTCTACTTCTACATTGACTTTGACTTTGACATTGATGGCGATTGGCGGCACTGCAAATTACTGAAGATCAAGTGATCCGAATGTTTACACGTTATTTATAAAAATATATACAAAGCCACAGCCTTGGACTCAGAAAGCAGGATCCCTAAGATATAAGAAGAGAAATATTAAATATATGAATATAACTTGAAAAACTCTTCATACTTGTATCTCCTATTTATGTTTAATGGAATTTTAAAGACTGTGTGACACGTTCTTCTTAATTTTTGATCTAGAAGTTTAGCGGCTTGAGTTTCATCATCATCTTGACTTTAATTCCCTTTTTTCCCCGTTTCTTTAAAATATGTAAAACTCTTCTTGCTTAATAGTGAAAAAGTACAAATTTTTATACGAAATTGTAACATTGTATGATTGTAACATTATACTTTTGAAGTGTAACATTGTATGAAAGATCATACAATGTTAAAATTCAAAAGTACTTTTCTCTACGTATGTACGTCTACTACCTGTGCATTGGAGCCTCGTCTCGGAAGTGGTACGGTATTGTCTCACGCCCTGCCCCGTGAGTGGAACACTAATGCGATTTTTTGTCTCACCTCACTTTTATTTCGATATACCTATATCATATGTATGTACCTACGATTGTCTTTTTCGCAAGGCGTTTTTCCATATTTGGCACCGTCTGATCTATTGTTATTTATCGATTTATTGTTCTTATCTACATACTTGCATACTAATATTACAAACTAGCGGACCCTCGCGACTTCGTTCGCGTATAAGTCATTTGAGAAGCCAGAATAGTTCTGATTCTAATATCATAATAAACATACATCGAGTTAGTAAGTTGTCATTATTTTAGTTGGTACATACAGACATACATACATATATCCATCCTCACAAACAATTGCATTTATAATATTAGTGGGATGGTACGCATGCATTCGATCGTTGTCCCATGGGTCTTGCGACTTGCTGTTATCTGCGAAGAGTTATGTCCTTTATCTCCAACAATATTTATAAGATGTTTATAAAAATTAGACAATACATGCTTGATAGTATACACTTTTTCGTATACAAATTTTCATCCCATTTCCCGGAGGAAACTTATTGTTTATTGGGATACAAAGTATCCTATATGTTGACCCGGAATATCAGTTACCAGTATACCGAATTTTATTTAAATCAGTTCAGTAGTTTTCACGTGATGCCCGGACAGACAGACAGACAAAAATTATATAAAAATCTGTTTCAGACTCAGTATCGATTATAAAGCACCCCAGGTCCAAATTTTCAGAATATATTAAATGTACAGAAATCTTCCAGTTACAGTTCTATTATAAGTGTAGATATATAATAATATGTTACCAATGTGAAACTTAAAAGTACGTCTGTTTGTTTGTTTCAAGTTTAAATTCCAAAATGTTTTATTCATGTAGATCAATCAAAGGCACTTATGAAGCGTTCATATGTTAACATTAATGATAGGTGATGGTGATAACTTTAACGTTAAGATTTAAAGCTACGAGGGTTCCAAACGCGCCCTGGTTTAAGAAGAAGCCCACAACAAACTTAGCCGGTTGTTATTTTTTTTTTGTTATCACCATCTTACATTGTCATTTAAAAACTATTAAAGCAGCAACCTGGTTGGAGCAATAATTTACACCCAAGGTTTTTTATCGTTTTATCCACACATAAACCCACTACCGGCCCACTACAGACCACTCGTCTCATCCCACAATGAGAAGTGGTTAAGGCCGTAGTCCACCACGCTGGCCTAGTCCGGATTGGTGGACTCCACAAACCTCACGATGTTCACCGTTGAAGCAAGTGATATTTTAATTAATTAAAACGCACCTAACTTAGAAAGGGTAGAGGAAAGGGAAGCCGACGCTCCTGCCCAATGCACAGTCACCGCTTCATCATCACCATATCACAGTCAAATTAATATTATCCTGCTTGTTACCTATGTTCGGGTGAACTTCTGCACCGATCTTGATGAATTTTTACAGCCTCTTTTGTTATTTTAATTGACGGATTAAGCAGCAGCCAAGCAGATAGGCCACCGGGTGGTAACAGTGGCTTGCACTTCATATATGCACAAAAGCACTGCCTACCCTAAAATGTTTGTACAACTCAAAAATGCGAAGGATATTTCCAATTTATGCCATCTTCCTTCTATATGCATATCCTGGTCAAAAACCCTGTGCACGCCACTGATTGGTAAGTGGGAATCCTCGCCTATCAACAGAATAGACGGCCGACTGGCGCAGTGGGCAGCGACCCTTCTTTCTGAGTCCAAGGCCGTGGGTTCGATTCCCACAACTGGAAAATGTTTGTGTGATGAGCATTAAGTGTTTTTCAGTGTCTGGGTGTTATATGTATTTTCTAAGTATTTACTATTTATGTATATATAATTCATAAAAATATTCATCAGTCGTCTTAGTACCCATAACACAACATACGCTTACTTTGGGGCTAGGTGTCGATGTGTGTTGTGTCGTAGTATATTTATTTATTTATTTATTTAGAATAGCACTTCGCAGGACATTACGGGCACAAAACAGGTTGCCGCCCTGTTTTGTACCTGTAATTACACCGGCAACCACGCACTCCAGAGCGGAACACAGAATTGCTACTTGGCGGCAAAAATAAACCTTTCCCTGATCTCCCTGGCGTATTTAAAGGGGGAAACTCTGCCCGAATTTACAACAAACGTTTAAATGAAAATACTCATTTTCATTATTCAAGTCCAACCCTACGTTCCCCAAAAAAACATCCCTACTAATATAAAAATTGTGAATGTAAGTTTGTTTGTTACGCTTTCACGCAAAAATTACTTAACCGATCCTCATTAAACTTAGTACACATATTCTAGGAAGTGTTAGAAGTAATATAGGATACTTTTTATCCCGACATTAAGCTCGGTTCTTTTGGGAGAGGGGATGAAAGTGTTTGACGATTTTACACCGTAACTCCGACAAATTAGAACCGATTTAAATAATTATTTTCGTACTTTAGAGGTTATAATATGTGTTTAATTGTGCCCAAACTGTGGTTGGAGATAAAGGACAGAACTCCTCAGCGGACAGCAGCAAACCCCTCATTTAGGGCTTAGCGATACTGAATACTTTAATTTTTTTTAGAACTGCAACTAAATATAATGCCACATCAGAAATCAAAATTAAACGCAGACGAAGTCGCGGGCAACAGCTAGTAAGATATAATACAAATTTACGACATAATACATTTTTAAGTATGTCTAATGTATCATTAAGAATGTGAAATCAATGCCACGGTACAGTCGCGGTCCCACATAAAAAATCACCTTTCGTTCAACTCGGAGAGGAATCCAAAGTTTTTGCGCCTCATAAAAACTGTTCCCAACTTCTATAAATTAGGGCAAGTATACTAGCAAGACTTTTTGAACATTTTTGGACCAAATAGTTAACACATAAAAAAGCTATGATTGGCGGAATTCGATCGGACAAAGGTAGGCTGCGTCAAAGTCCATTATGCTGTGGTACCTTTGTTTAGAATTTATTTAAGATCGAGTACGCACAAAATGGCATTCCAGATTTTACCGCCAATTTCTTAAATTGAAGAATCATAACGATACAGGTAAATAATCCGAATACGTAATTTCATGGTTTTAGAAACGTTTTTGCATCTTTCTACTTTCAAAATTTCTATAGCGTGTCAAGCTAAATAATCTAAAACATAACTAATTAAATACATATAAGCTGAAACACAAATTAAAACAATATCTAATTGAAAAATGTTATTATTCCCTAGATGAGTACTTTGCTGGTACTTAAGGCCTAAATGAAATTAATTGTAATTATAGATTAATTATGCATGTTTTTAATTATTTTTAAGTTAAGATTTGCATGCCTTTAAATGGGCTAAACATTGTTCTGTATAATTTTTTGTAACATCTATAATTTCACGTTTTTTGCAAATAAATGATAATTATTATGATTATAAGTCCTGACCTGGCTAGTTCTGCTTTGTCTGTCAATCAGTCAGTCCGTCATGGGATCCTGTACTAGCTAAATTCTAATTCGGTCAAAGCACAAACCAACCTTTTTGTTGTTGGTATAGGGTTTCGTTCGAACAAACAAGCTGATGAATATCTCCGAACAAGCAAGGTAGACAGCATCAGAACTTACCACCATCAGGTGAGTAAGCTAACAAAACCGTCAATACCATATAACAGCCCACAGCTGGACTAAATGCCTTTCCCAAAGGAGGGTTTGCCCATAATCACCACATTGGGCGGACGGGTTGGTGGTCACAGTAGATGGTAGTAGCAAAAAGAACGCTGCTGCCTTTTCTCCGATATTTTTCCTTAGTCACCTCGTACGACAGCTGCGGGAAGAGGAGGGGTGGTGGCAACTGTATCTGATCTGCCGTCACGACACGGCTGAAAGGCTAACGTAGTAGAATACGGTTCGGCACGGTTTGACGACCGACAGGCCGTGGGTTCGATTCCCACAACTGGAAATATTTGTGTAATGTACATCAATGTTTTTCAGTGTCTGGGTCCTATACCTATTATATATTATTCATAATTCATCATTCATCTAAGTACCCATCACACAAGCTACGCTTACTTTGGCGCTAGATAGCAAAGTGTGTGTTATAGTAGTATATTAATATTTATTTATTAAGTTAATAAAAAAAGCGTTTCAAACCCGTCGGATATATTCTGACAAGTGTTACGTCTGTAGGTGCCCTTATGTGCCGGCACCGGCTATCCCCGTCCGACAGATGCCCGGATGCCAAGTTCCGTTCCTACGGTACAGGTTTGATTTAGCCAGTGTTTAATTAAGACATATTATTATATATTTCTTTGCTCATAAAAATATTCACGTGAGAATCTAGTCTGTCTATACTATAGCCAGACTCGATGTGGAATTTATGTAAACAAACCAAATATGTCACACTTTTAATAATCAAAAATTGTAATTTTATCACCATTCCACCCAACGATCCCAGAATAATTTGACCGAAAACTATTTTAATTAACATAAATAAGCTTAAATTTTATTAATATATAAATATTAAATATAAATAAATATTTCTGACATTCTGATTATTTTTTTCTCAAGTTTTCTTAAAAATAATGTCAAAAATTGTCTACAGGTTCATAACATCTGCGTGTCATTAGTTGCTAAGCAACGTTTTGTTGGTAAACATTCCATATCGAATTTGGCTTATGTGTTGTGATTAAACAATTTCTATCTATCCCTACTAATAGTATAAAAGTGAATGTAAGTTACGCTTTCACGCAAAAAATACTAAACGTATAATCACGAAACTTTGTACACATATCCTGAAGGTTTTATTAGTAATATAGGATCCTTTTTATCCGGAAATTAAGCTCAGTTCTTTTGGGAGAGGGGACGAATGTTTTGAAGATTTTACTTCATAACGCCGTCACATGATAACCAATTTAAATACTTTAATCTATTTAATTTTGCCCAAATTTCGTGTAGATCTGATGAATGTGATTGTAGATAGAGGACAGAACTCCTCAGCGGACGACAGTCTCTCTCTGTCATTTAAGGCTTAGCGATACTGAATACTTTAATTTTTTTTAGAACTACAACTAAATTGAATGCCACATCAAAAAACAAAATCAAACGCAGACGAAGTCGTGGGCAACAGCTAGTCTATAATATCTTTACTAATATTAAAGGGGAAGAGCTGGTATTGAACGCGTTATTCTCTGGAACTGAGCTTTTTTTGTTTTCGAGTATTGCCAATTTCCCTATTATATAACGAACAGGTTAAGACTCTTAGGAGCCAAGCAAACGAAGTAACAGCGCGGGCGGTTTTCGGAATAACTTTCATATTATACACCTGTAGCCTTAGTACCAGATGTGCTCGCTCGCAATCGAGGAGTATGGAAATACTTGAATATCGGAGTAAAATGGATTTTATTCAAATTGGAAATGAAAGCTCAAATTTGCTTACAATTCTATGACTGGTTCTATTTATTTTTATTTAATTTATTTATTTATTTGGTATCTATGACCCATCACTACGCACTACACTATGACATAAATAGAATAATTAAAAACTAAAGAAGAAGCCGATTTACTTTTCCGGCATTAAGTATAGCTATCTCCTTTAATTGGCGACAAAAGGTAAAAAACCCACAAACATTTTCGCATGTACTATATAAATAAAAATGAATCGCCGTAATGTATGAACGCGAGTAACTAATTGGATAAATAGTTCAGTACTCTCTGAATCTGAACGAAAACTGTCTGTCTGTCTGTGTGTCTGTGTATCTGTCTGTCTGTCTATGCACATGAGATATTAATAGACTAGAGGTGGCGATTTTATGAACGATCAAAGCTTCCAAGACCACAAGACCACTTTCTAAGTAAACAAAGTGC
Organism: Pararge aegeria; assembly: GCF_905163445.1. Taxonomy (NCBI): domain Eukaryota; kingdom Metazoa; phylum Arthropoda; class Insecta; order Lepidoptera; family Nymphalidae; genus Pararge; species Pararge aegeria. Next base: position 16,636,631 of record NC_053186.1, read on the forward strand.
CCCAAAACGAAAACAAACGTGACCGTCACTACAAATTAATGAAATTCAAGCTTTATTGTGTCATTATAAAGTGACATTGTTTGTAACTCGAACAATGGTACTAACAATAGTCCGTCGTGACATGACACCGGCACTGGACATCGTAAAGACATTTGACGTGGCGACGTCTAGTCGCGAACCCTCAATGGTCAAAACTATGATAATGTACGTAAAAAAATTCAAAAATTCAAAATTCATTTACTTCAAGTAGGCATAATACAAGCACTTATGAAACGTCAAGTCTGTCTGTGTAGTGACTACCACCGGTTCGGAAGGCAGATTCTACCGAGAAGAAGCCGGCAAGAAACTCAGCAGTTGCTCTTTTCCAACATCAAAAATTTTCATTTTTTCATTTTAACATTCATTTTTCTATCTTGTGAGAGATGAAAGCGGAGCCGGATGCTTCCAAGCAACCTTGTCATTAAGAAACTCATCAATTGTATAATAACCTCGCTGTAATAAATGTGTTTTAACACATTCTTTAAACTTATGTATTGGTAGGTCCAAAATTACCTAAAAAGACGATTATACTTAATAATTATTTAATTATCATAATATAATTAATCCGCACAGGGCCAGAGGGGTCTAAGTCCTAAACCTTCTCATTGCGGAAGACGCACTGTGCGTTGTAGTGGGCCGCTGTTATTTGATAATGATGAATGATGATGTTGTAAATCCTTTCTACGACAATGTTGCTTGGGATCCCATTGGCATTCTGCGAGCACCTTTCGCCATATTAGGCCACGGTGTCCGCCAACCTCGCCTGCATAACAATCGTTAGGCATGGTAAGAACACGTTGAACGTTAGGCGCATGTCAATATTCAAAACACACCTTTGAAAGGTGTCCCGATACATCTGTAGTTAATCCCTTGAGAGTAGGGTGACTAGGCTTTTGCTTTGATAGACTAGAGTTGCCCGAGTTCTTCGCCCGCTTTTATGACGGTTATAAAAATACCGTGGGAGCCGTTTCCTTTCTAAAAAGCCTTTGTTACTTTCCATCTCTTCAACTTACTCAACTTATGCCAAAATTCAATGTAATTGGTTGTTTAATTAGGGCGTAAAGGAAGGACAAACAAGTAAATAAACAAACACACTTTCGCCTTTAGTAAGATTTTGCATGGTATAAATACTATACTTCATAAATGTATGAAGTATAGTATTTATACCATGCAAAATCTATGGTATGGTATGGTATGTTGGTACACTTTGTCTGTGTTTATTACGGTTTTTTATAAATACCACGCGAACCGTTATTTGCTATTTTCAATTAGAGTCTATCTCTTTGTCAATTTTTATCCGGATCTGTCCAGTCATTCTGGAAGGATTGAGTGACAAACAACTTATGTATTTACAACCTTAATAAGATTGTTAAAGCTATCACTTTTTTGACAAATTCGGTCGAGCAGGATTTTTTTTTCGTGGTATAAAGAGGCCCAGAACAGTTCCTGCAAAGTCACCTCTTCTTACTTACATAACTGAAAAAGTTCCTTTGAGTTCAGTAAAATTACCCTTCATTATGTTACAAAAATTTGCGGCGATCAACTGTGCTGTCTGCATTTGCTCTATCCCCCTTCGCTATACTAATGTAATAGTGCGAAAGTAACAAACATAGTTTCGCATTATGTATAAATCCGTTGATCTGTCTTGCTATTTATTTGCCAAGTAATGTATCTGTTACACGTCACTTGGTTCGTCAAAATTGTCCTCGCATGTTACGGGGAGTAGGTAATATGTTAATGTTAGAGTTTCTATTAAAAAAGGCCAAAAGATGATATTTCTACATAATTTTCAATCAACAGTCATGTGAATCTCTTGGAATTTGCGCGTTTGACTAACTAAATTTTACGGAAATCCATCTGTTATTTTATTTAGTACTACCAGATTATTACTGAAATGCATTAAATACACTTATTTGATGCCTTTCTATTCGGTCCCAATGAAATTGGAAACATTTTTATCGTCAAAATATGCTTCTTTATGTTGTTTAATTGTAGGCAGCATCTAGCTTACCTTCCAGCTTTTATCTTTTTTTTTTTAAATGATAAATTATTCAGAAACGTTTACAGAACCATGATAGATTGTCTTAGAATTAATATTTGTAATTGGAATTTCGATGAAAACAGACATAAATCTGCATCCATGTATTTATCACATCATGGTTGCCCTACCTATACCAAACCAAAACCATTTCATTTTCAATCGACACGGTAAAAGGTAATAAATTATTCAATTGTTACTGAACAGTTTAAATTCAGGAAGTACTCTGTAATTTCTGACGTACCAGTAAAAATAATACTCAGGCACTTATCTTTTGGAGTATTTTCTTGTATTGTAGGTTCCACGTAAAAAGAGCGCTGGCGGTTTTACCGGGCACTAGCCCGGCATTATTTAAATTTTACATAAGCGCCGGCTTCTTCTCGGTAGAATCTGCCTTCCGAACCGGTGGTAGTCACTCAAAAACATCAGAATTTTATATTTTAATTATATTTGTAGTTTTGACCGCACCAACAACTTTACCGTTTATCACATTTCCGTTGGAACTTTGGCACATCGTAGGTGTATTATACACAAATGGTGTTAACTTTTCGCTAGGTTTCCTAAAGGTTTTTCATAATAAATTATTTAACAAAAAAAGCATGCAAAGAGACTTCTTTTACATAATATTTTGATATTATTATTTAAGCGTTATTTTAATTTCATTTTGTTGTTCATTACTACAAGGTAACTTGTTCTTTGATATCATGTATTTGACGACCATTGAGTCGAAAACGCATTAGCGGACTTGGGGCCCAGGATCTGTTGTCAATGTTCTTTTTATGGACCACCAACAACACTTTCGTTTAGATAGGTGCCTTATTTTTTTTCAAAGCGGGTATACAAGTTCTTTGAAGTGATTTATCGGAGTGCCCTTTTAAGTTTTTACCTACCTACTTCCGACTTTGTTCATCCGATATCTTAAGATAAAGAAGATTAATTATAGGATAGCGAGAGGCGTTTACTTGACACTTGCTAATTAGTTGCCTCGGAAAATATCGCATTCGATTAACGAATATATCTTTAAATACCTTTTAAATTGGGTGAGAACGTGGAAATTAATTTATTTGGTTTTGTTAATAGTTATAATGGATGGACTCGTGATAACCTTAGGTCTTCAGAACAAATCTTCGTAGGGCATGCAAGGAACAAGTCATACTAAGGGCAGGTCGCCCGGGGTCCATCAACCTGAGGCGTAGGGGTGAACCCTCATGTGCCTGTAATTACCCCGTATCAACCCACCACCCACCCACTACAGGGCACGGGTCTCCTCCCACAATGAGAAGGGGTTAAGGCTGGAGTCCACGACGCTGGGCCAATGCGGATTGGTGGACTTCACACCTCTTTGAGAACATTATGGAGAACTCACAGGTATGCAGGTTTCCTCACGATGTTTTCCTTCAACATCGAAGCAAGTGATATTTTAATTATACACATAACCTAGAAAAGTTAGAAGTGCGTGCTGGTAGGAAAGAGAATGGCTTCAGTACTTCCCCTGACGAGTTCTGTCACAAAAGTTCTAATACTTCCAATTTGATAGTTATTTGGTTAAAGTTTGCCTTTCCTTAATCGAAATCTCTTCATCGAATAGAATACGGGTGTAAAACAGATTTTAACCGTATTCCATTACTTTTCTGGCAGTTATTAGCCGATAGCGACAAGTAAGCCTAGTATGGTGTCGAAAGATTTATATTTTCGGTAAAACCCATGATAGTAAGATTCCCACAGGGCAGAACGATCTTTCGCCGGGAAATAAATCCAAGACATCTAATTTATTTCAGGCCAAGTGCTCAGTGACAACCACTGAACGAGAGAGATCGATGAAGTGGGATGAGGCATTATCATTTCATCACCATCATCATCTCAACCGAAGTATGCCTACCGTTGCGTAGGTATTTTGTAGAAACTAAAATTTCCAAGGTCTTGTGCCGCTTGTGTCCCACTCCCAGCCAGTCGCTTCTAGTCTGTCCACCTAGAAGGGGGCATTGATAATACCTACACTAATAAACTAGGTAAGGGGTCTACCAGTGGCGTGCATATAGCATATGTGATATGACCAGGGTAGACATAAGGCAGGAAGATGACATAAGATCAAATATCCTCCTACTATAAAAGTTACATCAAGATTTTAGGACAGGCAGTGCTTTTAATATATCAATCATTCAATCAATCAATTTTTATTTTGCTTCAATATGGTACATACAACGTGTTTATATAGGTTTTAATTAATTTCTATAAGTGTAACATATCCTGCCAAGATTGGCGTGCAAAAATTTTTCGTTAATTATTATATAAATTTTCCACATTAAAAAACATGTTACATTTAAATAAATGAATTAAAAATAAAAAGGATATGAATAAATAAAATAAATTCATGAATTTCTATAATTATAATATATATTTCTTGTGTGCGTGTGTATGTCACTGAACTCCTCCTAGACGGCTGGGCCGATATGAATGAATTTTTCTTAATGTAATTATAATAATTTTCCATTTAGGTAGTGATTGATAATATAGTCTATCCAAAAGTTAATCTACTGTGGTGTACGGAAGATATTTAGATTAAGCGTTCTGGTACAATGTCACGTAAGCGTTCTGGTACGATGTCACGTAGAAACCGATTAGGGTTAGGGGTTTAAACTGATGCCATACCCACGACAGGTTAGCAGTGGCGTGCAATCCATACATGCACAAAAGCACTGCATAACATTGACATTACAACTCGGAGAATTTTGGTACAGGTTAGCTCGTTCCCGGGTAAGCCCGCTGCCATCTTGGACTGCATCATCACTTACAAGGTGAGATTGCCGTCAAGGGCTAACTAGTAGTGGAATGTTTTTAATTATTTTTATAGAAGTTTGTCATATTGTATTATGTGGTTTGAATTTCCTTCTAGAACACACCAGGCGCGATACATGACACAAGGTGTTTGGGAATATCCTTGCTTAAAGCCCTGCCGCAGTAGTTGAGTAACCCAGTCACTAGTCAGAACTGCTGTGTCCAAAGTTTAGGTTAGGTTAGGCCAGATACATAACTTTTACTATGAGAACAGGTGATTGCTCTCCAGTTAAACTTGGTTACGACGTATTACCCCACACTCGGTGTGTAAGATACCTGGGTATTCACTTGGATCTTAAACTCACGTGGAAAAAATATATTCGAACTAAGCGCGACGAACTAAACCTTAAATATCAAGGACTCTATTGGCTGCTTGCCAGAAACTCTAAGCTGTCTACAGACAACAAACTCCTGATATACAAGTTACGAATGTGGTTATCGCCATCATCTCGCTACCGTGTAATTCTTATCTACGCATCAAAAGTGCCACCTGTGGGCCTACTTGAATAAAGATAATTTTGACTTTGACTTTGACTTTACAAAACAGCACTCAAACCCATATGGACATACGGATTACAGATCTGGGGCTCCGCCTGCGATTCCTACGAGTAAAAATAATCCAAAGAGCTGAAGACTCGATTCTCAAACAAATAACGAACTCCCCTTGGTTTATCAAGAACAATCAGATCCATGAACATCTGAGGATCAGGAACGTAAAAGAAGAACTGCAACAGTGTAGTAGTAAATACCAAATTCGACTTAGGCACCATCCCAACCAGCTGGCAGTTCAACTCACCGTACCAGATTGTCTCAGCCGGATAAAAAGGAAAAATATTGTAGACCTAAATAAATGCCTAAACCAGTATTTTTCAATACGACAAATTCCAATGGGAAATTATCATAAAATAATTAAAATATCTATGAACACAGATGTGTTCATAGTCAAGGACTAATCGCAGGATAACATCAGAGAAAAAAAACAAAAAAGGTTAGGCCAGAATACCGAGCTTCGATTGAAGTGGTAATTTAAAAAGAAGAATAAAATCAACTGCGCATAATAGTTAGGTATGTATGTACATTGTACCTACACTCATACGAATGACATAATGGAGATAAAATGCATGCGTCCCAAGTCCCTAGTGACCACCTGTTAACAACAGCTCCGTAAAGGACTAACGTGGATACACCGACCTACCTTTCTTTTAAAAAGACTACCAAATGACGATGCGTATTTTAAGGTCAGCTTCTCAAAATTCGTTTGGCGTGTAGAGGCTCTTATGTAAACATTGCCAAAGTAAAGCAAATTGTTTCGGCGGACGATGCGATAAAGTACCCTATTACGTTAACCGATGAAAACTGTTGTATAATATGTTAAAATTTAAAACGGTATCTTATGGCTACAACTAAAAAGGCATATAAAAAACGCAGTACATAATATAATAATCGTATCTACAAATGTGAGAAATTGTAACTTCGGCGCTTTTGAAAGTTTAAAATCTCGCCTTTGACTGGTTTATAAACTTTGCGCATTTGTATTATTTTCTGTCACGAAATTCCAAATTTGTGATACTGTTTATTTTTACTCTATTAATCATCTCCGAAATGATTGGAGCAACGTGGAGCGTCAATACCTTGCTTGTATCCACAGTGAGGCGACGACGATGATGATGATGATTATATGATTATTTTATAAATATTTAGATACCTATGCAAGCCAAAACTGGCCGACTGGTAATCAAACCTCGGAAAGACGCATCCATACTAAGCTACACGACACAATACGTAAAAGGTAAAAACCAAACGGTATTCTCTGTCCCACTTGTGCAAAAGGGTTTCCTTATACGCGAATTATTTTTAAATTGCAACAAGGTCATAAACGGGCTAGCTTGTTGGCAATTTCTAAACAACATTGTATACCCGTGATATTTCTGCATTGCTGAGTTTTTGTAGCAATATAATGAGCAACTAAATCTTGGGATTCGATTTATATATCTATTATTTTAAGTAAGTGTTCCTGTTTGTGTTGCCTATATTATGCAATAAAGTTGTTTAAATAAATAAAATAAATACATATAACTATTTTGTGTGTTTGTGTTTGTTTTTAAACGTTTATTACAATAATTATATTTAAATAACACTCCCCGCGGATAAAAGTATTACGCTACTGCTTCTATTACTACTATGGAAATTAGATAAGAGACAAGAGATACATATCTATCTCATGAGTCTACACTTTCGTATTTAAGTATAATATTAGTATGAATATCACTAGCCATTTAATATCACGATTTTTCGTTAGCAGTTAAACTTGACGTATCACAATCCTGAGTTGCTTGCCAATTTTGACAGTTTCTACAGACTCTCTCTCGGGTGCGATCATTCTTACAACAAATACTAACATAAGTTATGAGAATTTTGTAACATATTTAAGTAGTTATTTATATAATAGCTTCAAATTTAAAATTAGTCAATTTTCAATGACTCTATGACTGCAATATCTCATATAATCTGCAACTTTATAGCCCGTCTGTGAGTCACTCTACATATCAACCAAATTGCAACACCCTTGTAAAGAAATGCATCTGTTGCGGTTTTTGTTAATTTTTTACTGAGAATTTTCTCCATGACTGTCTTCGACATCTCTTGTGTAAAAAAACAATGGTAAGGTAGTAATGTGATACAGACAATTCCATGCAATTAAAAGAAACAATTTTTACCTATCTATATATATGCATTCTCTTTTTAATAATTTAAACTATTAAAAATTAAAAAAAAAACTAGCACCTCTAACTTTTTTAAGATAAGAAGGTGGATAGGCCGTAGTCTACACACGTCTTTGAGAACATTATGGAGAACTCTCAGGCATGCCGGTTTCCTCACGATGTTTTCCTCCACTGTTAAAGCAAGTGATATTTAATTCTTGATGCGTATACGGCAAATGGGCTTCATGAAACTTTAATCGAAAAATGCATGTTAACATGTAAAATGTACCGGATAAGTAGCACGTCCTTTTGCATTTAAAAAAATTCAAAAAAGAACTACTATCATAAACACAGCAGGCTCTGTTTTTTAACTTAGAAAAGTTTAATGTGCGTGCCGTGGTTCGAACTCGGCCCCCCGAAAGTAATGCCTAGATCCCGCCCACTAGGCTATCACAGCTTTCATTATCCAATGTATCTCAGTTGACATCAACTGCCACTGGTTCCATCGAATAAGGTCATAACTTTAAGTATTTATAAGTAACTAGCTGACCCCAGTGCCATCTGTCGGGCTGATTTTTGAATCTAAACCGCCCAGGGTGCCACCCAAACGCATACCGAAAAATTCATTCAAATCGTTTCAGCCGTGTAGGAGGAGTTCAGTGACATACACACGCACTCAAGAAATATATATATAAAGATTATACATTATTTCTTAAGTATAGATCAACGGGCACATACCAGGATATTTTGAATTTTTCGATATTATCGTGGTATGTATCCGTTGATCTATACTTAAGAAATGTTGAATAACCACGAAAATCTTATTTTAAAATCTTTAATTATACATTACGTAGGTATATGCTAAAAGAGTTGAAATGAACTCAGTTGGAGACTTAGCTTTCAGATTACAATTTTTGTTATTCCACTATATTAGACTGAAATCTCACCTGGTTTTAAGTGTAATGCAGTCTAAGATGGTAGCGCGCTAACCTGTCAGGCTCAGGAGGTATGGTAGTCATACCCCTAATAGGTTTCTACGCGACATCGCACCGGAACACTAAATCGCTTAGCGGCACGTCTTTGTCGGTAGGGTGGTAACTAGCCACGGCCAAAGTCTCCCACCAGACCAATGTGGATATGGATCTAACAGTTTATTTGATGGCAACTTTCCACTGTGGCTAACTAAATTTGGTGTCAACTGAGATACAGACTCGGCCTGCAGGTAGGGTTGTCAACCACGTGTTACACATCATTACCCACCGCCCAATAAATTAATCTCTCGCGTGTCACATAACGTACAACTAATCACCACTCTGCACTATTTCCTGCACTAAAACTACACAATAAACACTATTACTTACCGTATAAACCATTAGTCATGCCTAAAATTTCGCGCTTGAGCAAGTACATTCATTAAATTGGTATTGAAAAGGTAAAATTACCTATTACCCTTTACGTAGGGTAGTGACACGTGTGTACTAATAACAGGCACACCGGCTTCACTCGCATGTAATATGTACCTGACACCCTAAACTAAACATTATATAAAATTATTAATTGACGTACCTACGTGATCAAATCAGATATGTGGAGATCCGTAGAAGAACCAGAGTTACCGACATAGCTCAACGAGTCGCGAAGCTGAAGTGGCAATGGGCGGGGCACATAGCTCGGAGAGAGGATGACCGTTGGGGTTTCAGGGTGCTGGAATGGCAGCCCCGCACTGGTAAGCGCAGCGTTGGTGGACCCCAACAAGGTGGACAGGCGACACGAAGGTAGCAGCTGGATCCAAGCGGCACAAAAACGTGGTACTTGGAACTTCCTACATAAGACCTATGTCCAGCAGTGAACGTCTGTCGGTTAATATGATAATGACGATGATTATTATTTGACGGACAAAGCAAATTGCCCACAAAACAAACTATCGCCTATAAACAGATCAACTTTAGAATAGAATAGAATAGAATATAATACTTTATTGGTCACAAAGAAACAAGTACAATTATAATGGTATACAAAAAGACACATTACTTATTAGTTAAATGATCCAAGCAATTGTTACAGCAATCTGTGGTTAGATAAAAAATTATCGATGTGTAGAAATTGGAAAACTTCTACCCCTATACTAGGATTTAACCTGTATTATAGGAGGCAGTGCTGTTCAAGTGCAACACTTAAGAATAGGTACGTAATTATAATTATCTTTATGATAACAGTGAACCAATGTATAGTTTTAGGTTAATAGCAATACAAAATGTAATTATAATGGTATGTGTCTAGTGCGCATATGTTGGTATGTTGAATGTATTTTGTGTGTGTTTTGTACGTGCGTCTGTGTTGTGAGAAATTTAAAGGAACGAATGTTATAGAATGAATGATAAATGAAGAATGTGTGATAAGCGTGTCTCAAAAAATATACCTTATAGCAAAGTTATTTTAAGAATTTCAAGAAATTTACACAGGTCATGCAAAATACTAAGTGCCGCCGTGTGTCCATTAACCTGAGGCGGACTAGCTCTGTTACAAAAAGCTCTACTACTTTTATGATATCCTAGTACTATTTATGTAATGTTCTAATGATAAGAAAGTGTATGTTAGTTTGTTTGTCACCTATATTGAACTGCACTAAAAAAAATTTTACACAGATACCTTGCATCCAGGAGTTGGGCATAGGATACTTTTTATGTTGCAAAACATTTCGCGGGATTTAGAAAAAAAATACATCAATAGTTTACACCTTAACCGGAAATCTTGGCAATGCATAATATATAAATAAATAAATATATTACGATAACACACGCATCGCCATCTAGCCCCAAAGTAAGCGTAGCTTGTATTATGCTACATAAAACACTTCTAATATACAGATAAACAACCAGGCACTGAAAAACATTCGTGTTTATCACACAAACATTCTACAGTTGTGGGATTCGAACCCAGAGCCTTGGACTCGGAAAGTAGGGTCGTTGCCCACTCCACCAATCGGCTGTCAAAAATATAGTATAGTTTGCGTCTTGGAGACTATCATAAGATATTTTTAATTCGGGGGAAATTAAGCTACCCAGTGAAGTACTCTTTTATCTTTTAACCGAATTCGGCTTTTGAGTAGTTAAACAATGGCCCAGTTGTCAGTGACTTCGGCTTCACATTCAAGGGCCGAGTTCGTATCCCAACACGCCCCTCAAACTTGTCTAAGTTATGTGTGTTTTAAGTAATTAAAATATTACTTGCTTTAACGGTGAAGAAAAACATTGTGAGGAAACCTGCATGCCTGAGAGTTCTCCATAATTTTCTCAAAGGCGTGTTAAGTCCATCAATCCGTACTGGACCAGCGTGGTGGACTACGGATTTTTGTGATTTGGGTTAAATTGATTATTAACTTCTATTACTACAGGATATGATTAAACAATAAAAGGCATATGTGCAAAGAACATTCGAGACTGTATTTTGTACTAATGAAATCTAAACATTTTTTTTCTTTCTAACATCATTAGTAACATACATCCACTTTCCAGTGTCAACTATTACAGTATATAAATGATAAAAATTAAAAACCTTAACTTATTTAGGCTCTATATATTTATTACATTATAAATTACAATATATCACAATAATCAAATAACATATATCAATTAAAGACATTTACACTTTTTTCATTTTACAACGGCATGCCTTATCCAATGAAATTAATTTGTAAAAAGAAAAATCAGTTTGGAGCGCTTAGACACTCTATACGCGGTGCGAGCGAAGCGACGCGGTGGCTGTACCAAAACAAAACAATTAAAGTTAAACTTTATTTTCTATAATCTGCGACAACGTCTGTACGTATCATTTACACCAATTTTTTTTCTAGATCCTTCAAAATATGCAGTCCTCGTACGTCTCGCTTCGATGCTTTTGAGGTGTTATCAATGTTACGGTCATTTACTGGATTCGATACATACCGTGCAAGATTAAAAGTCCCATAAAAAGTATATACAACGTGTATATGAAAACCGAATTATTACTTCACAGGTTTTAGCGGTACATTATTTACTGTCTCTGAGATTTATCAATGAAATCGAAACGCTAAAATAAAAACATTTTTAATTATGTTCTGAATTCGTTGAAAAGTTTAAAAACTGCGCCCATTTAGTTATATTTTACATCACTAGTGTGAATAAATTAACCAAGCCGCCATTGTAAGATGAAAAAACATATCAGAGTAGAATATTTTAAACGGCACCAATTTGTACGATGGGTAGAGCCAAATGGAATGCATTTTCTATATACTTCGAACTGTTTCCGGCCTGTGAAAGAAATAAGTTATTATTGATTATTTGATAACTTTATTGTACAGACAAAATATGGCTATATATACTTCGGCTTCACTTTCATTGGCCGAGTTCGTATCCCAGCTCGCCCTAGAGGGGCGACTTTCCGTTGCGTTTAAAGTAATTAAAATATTACTTGCTTCGATGGTGCATGAGATGAGAGTTCTCCATATTGTTTTCAAAGGTTTGTGAAGTCCACCAATCCGCACTGGACCAGCGTGGTGAAATACGGCCTAAACCCTAATCAGCGTGGGATGAGACCCGTGCCCTGTAGTGGGCCGATGATGGGTTGATAGTCAAAGTCAAAAATATCTTTATTCAAATAGGCCCATAGGTGGCACTTTTGATGCGTACATAAGAATTACACGGTAGTGAGATGATGGCGATAACCACATTCGTAAACTTAAAACTAAAGCTACGAGGGTTCCAAACGCGTCCTGGTCTACGAAGAAGCCCACAACAAGCTTAGCCGGGTATTTTTGTTCTTGTTATCACCATCTCACAATGTCATTTTAAATTATTAGAAGAGCAACCTAGAGCAATAATTTACACCCAAGCTTTTTTATCCATTACGTAGTCCTTTATACTATAATAGGACTTTTCTATAAGCTATGATGAACTAGCTGTTGTCCACGACTTTGTACGCGTTATTTAGTGTTTTTTTTATAAATCCCGCGGGAACCGTATGTTTGCTAGGGATTTTTTATTGGTTATAATGAGTACTTTATTTATGTAGTGCATAACTGGACTGTATCAAAAATAGTTTTCTCAGCGCACGTTTAATAATGAATTGTATGAGCAAAATATTGCTAATCCTTAATACTTTAGCTTAAAACGTAAAGGGTCCTGAATTAAATAAAATAATTGATTGCCTATGCTTCTTCGTAATAATTTAGCCTTCTATTCGTCTAAATGGTTCAACAAGCCAACAAACAGAAAAATCATTCCTCTTTATGATACATACATAGGCAGAGAATATTTATTGCACATCCAGAAAAAAAAACAAATTAAACAAAGCAAAAGGTATATAAATATTTATGCGCAAAGGCGGCCTTATCGCCTGAATTATTACATTAAGTATTGATAAAAAACACACGCAGAACCTAACCTAAAGGCTAACGCTTTTAGTGGGCAAGGCCAGAGTTAAATATCAAGTTTTTGTCAATAAATAACCTAGTTATTAGAGACAAGCTGTGCCCATGTTTATCGTTATAAAACAGACCTAAGCTCAGCAATGGGATATAAACTAGGCTGGTATAAATTATAAAGATGATTAATGTAAATAAATATACTACGACAATACACACGACGCCATAGAGCCCTAAAGTAAATGTGACTTTTTTTATGGGTACTAAGATTACTGTTGAATATTTTTAAGAATAAAACGTATATAAAGTTATTATGCGCATATACATTGTATAGTATGTATTTATATCCATAGCCAGTATAGTTTATATATTGCGCCAATATCCTTTACAATTTTTATTACTTTTCCCAAGGATTATCTGGAAGGTAGCTTAAGCAATAAGACCACCTTTGCATACCAATATTTGTTTAAATTTATTAAGTTGTAATTTGTGTTCATCTTTTTATGCATATAGCAGGAAAGTTGCATAAAATGGAAAAAATCCTCCTCTAATACGGGCTATATTTCAATTTTAGGGTATGCAATGCTTTTGTGCATGTATGAAGTGCACGCCACTGGATACGTAAATACTTATAATATACAGATAAACACTCGTGTTCATCACACAAATATTTTCCAGCTGTGAGAATAGAATCCGAAGCATTGTACCCAGAAAGCAGACTCTCTGCCAAACAATGAATGTGTTTATAAAATCTTATTACCTCTAAAAACACATTAGTGATATAGTTGTTTATTTGTTCCTTGTCTTCCGAAGCGTGGTTGGTCAACTTCTCAGTGAACTGCGTCGCCAGGTCGCTTATATGTTTTGTAAGGACTACCGTCAGTCTGAAAAAAAAAAAAATTAAGCATTTTTTTTAAATTTCTTTCCCGTTGCTTGGTCGATATGTATGAATTCGTTTATATGCATAGAATTAAGAGCATACAGAACCCTCATTCAGCTATTATTATATGCAGAGCAATGTGTCCAAAAACAATGAAAACATCAAAGCGGCCGTGTGGAAGCCAACAGAAGTACTTACTGAGTAAGGGCATCGGCTTCATCAGCAGTGGATCTCCGATTCTTCACCAGCAGCATCTCAGCAGTCTTATGGTACAGTTCCACTGACAGGGCGGTGGTTTGTGCGAGGTCGCTGACTGCTTTTTTGTACACCGCCTTCTCTGTGATTGTTACATCGCTTGTCTCGAGCCATGCTAACGTTTCTGTGAATTGTCTGAAAGAAATAATTAAGTTTTTATTCAATTTGTCGTGATTTTGCTGTCTTCGACCCATTACCGGGCCACTACAGGGCACGGGTATCCTCCCACAATGAGAAGGGGTAAAGGCCGTAGTCGACCACGCTGGCCCAGTTGGTGGACTCCACACACCTTTGAGAACATTATGTAGAACTCTCAGGCATGCAGGTTTCCTCACGATGTTTCCCTTCATTGTCGAAGCACGTGATATTTTAAATTACTTAAAACGCACATAACTCAGAAAAGTTAGAGGTGCGTGCTGGGATTCGAAGTCGGCCCCCAAAAGTGAAGTCGAGCTACTATACACTGCGTTATCACAGATTTAGCAGTAGTAAAGCTTACTATTTTATTATATCCTAGATTCTGCCCTAAAAATTTCAAAACTGTCTGCCCACAGTTTAGCTCGTTAACAATTTCCATTTTCCCTCGGGAACTTCTTTAGGAATCTGGATAAAAAGTAGCCTATGTTCTTTTCCATGTCAAAGGCTACATGCATGGCAAATTCCATCCAAATCAGTTCAGTCGTTTTTGTGTGATTGAATAACGACATATTATTTATCTGTGCCTTCAAACAAGTCATTTTTTTTTTTAGATAAAAAGTATCTTATGCCCATCTCAAGGATGCAAGAATAAAAGATATCTGTATTTAATTTCATTGCAGTGCAGAACATGGGTAGCAAACCAAATAAACTACACTTTCCTAATATCAGTACCAGGATATCATATACCTAAGTTAGTAGACCTTTGTGTGCACCAGATTTCACCTGATACTCATATTGAGGAAGTTGTCGTATGTGAATGTGTCGAACGAAACGTTGTATTTCCGAACGAAGCGACGCAGCCGTCACCTACACGTTTGACATTAGAATAAGATTGTCACTCGGTTTTTTTACCACGTGTAAAGGAGAATAAACCAAATAATACTACGACTCCAGCGTATTATTGGACCCCCACGGGTCCGCTGCCAAATTGAAGCCCAAGAGACTAAGACTCTAGCGTATTATTGGACCCCCCCCCACGGGCCAGCCGCCAAACACTCCCGACCAATTCACATTTTAAATAAAAAAAAACAAACATCAGCAAAAAGGTCAAGAATTACTTAATCAAGGGTTGGAATTGTAACTTAAGTCCTATGTCTCTGGTCGCCCGCTGGAGCCGCTCGTGTAACGCATCCGGTCTGGAAGTGCCTTCGGATATTTCATCTTCTTCTTCGTCTTCCTCGTCTGGCATTTCGCAGAGTTCTGCAATTTGTAACAAAGTTTAAACGACAATGCGAGATGGTGATAACAAAAAAAAACAACCCGCTAAGTTTGTTGTGGGCTTCCTCTTAGACCAGGGCGCGTTTGGAGCCCTCGTAGCTTAAGTTTAAAGTTATCGCCTTCAACTCACTTCTATGTCATATTTTACATGTAAAGTACGCATCAAGAGTGCCATCTATGTGCCTATTTGAATAAAGAAATATTTAACTTTGTCTTTGACTTTAACCTAATCGTTGCACAGATACGGTGAAATCGTTGATCCAGACAGCTGTGGTGGAAACCGTGAAAACTGTAAACTTTTTATCCCGGGAAATAAGAGAATTCCTATAAAAGCCTTAATCCACGCGAACGTAGTCGCGGGTATCAGCTAGTAAATAAATAAATATACTACGACATCGCCATCTAGCCCCAAAGCAACCGTAGCTTGTGTTATAGGTAGTACCAATAACACAAGCATGAATAATGAATAATATACATTCATGTTCATCACACAAACATTCTTTAGCTGTGGGAATCGAACCTACAGCCTTGGACTCGGAGAGCAGAGTCGCTGCCCACTGCGCGAATCACCCGTCGGGATCCTACTAATAATTAGATGGGCCATCTATTATTATACAGATTAAATAAGTAAATTTTAACACATTCATTAAAATTGTTAAAAACTGTGTAATAGAAATAGTATCTAGTTTTCTACTAGTCAAGCTCGTTCATTTGATCCCCATATGTAGGTAGTTATGAAAAATAAATATAAATCGCCATTATGTGCCGATATATAAAGTGTACTACTAGTCTATCCCTTTCATATCAGAAACAAATTTAAGTAGTTGTAGAAAATGTATCTATTGCGCCATTATGTGGCGGCCATCTTGAACCAATTTTAATCAAAAATGGCTAACACTAAGACAAGTAATAATTCACACTACGAATGAAAAAAAACACAAACACACACGCGCACACACACACACACACACACACACACTCACACACACACACATACACAAGGTGGGAAAAAAAAAAGGAATATACCTGCGACTTGCTGCAGTGTTTCCTTGATGTCCTGCCGTTTATTCGGGTCGGCGCTCCGCAGGCGTTCCTCTATCCTAATGCTGACTTGTTTCGACAACATCTCGAGAGCTTCTAAGTGGACTAGACCTGAAATATTAAGGAAACCAAGTTAATAATGGTGAGGTAATCTTGGAAGTACAACCCCCCAATGTGCGTTGATGTGATTGGGTCTGTGGGCAAAAACATAGGTGTCAAAAACCCTTTGACCAGATATCACTATGCGTTATAGATATTCTTCTATGAAAAAGCCAACCTATGTCATATGTGAAAGAGTACATAATAGTGAGTCAATTCTGGAAAAGGCATTGAATGGGTTCGGTGAGAGGAGTGGGGATTCCCACTCTGACTGGGACGCTTGCCTTAAGCCAGGTCAGCTGCGCTTGCGCACCGTTACTCTCAGTGAGTATACAAACAAGCTGAACCACACCTATATTTTTGGGACTTTACTACGCCTAATATGATGAAAAGAAAAAAATACCTTCAAAGTCATCAAACAATGTTTCATAGTGCACCGCTTTGGCTTCCCGTTTGGCCTCCTTCATCTGATCCTCTTCATCAGCCTTGGCTCTTGCCTCCCGCAATACCTGAGACAGCACCGGTTTGTCCCCAGAGTCTAAGCCAAGCATGGCTCGCTTCTTGGCAAGCCCAGGGTCACCATCCTGCAGGACTTCCATAGTTTTTTTGCCTATAGTCTCCAGTGTGTCTAAACCACCTGCCAGTACTTTTGTACCTGTAATACAATTAGGTTTTACTTTAATGCAAGTGGATGTAACATAAAATTGATATACCAAGGTACTATAACGCAGGTTTCCCTAATATCCTTAAACCTCAAAACATAGCTTGTAAGGTAGGCCCAATCTTAAAACTAATTTCATGAAATGCCAGTCTAGCATGAATACATCAAGACACAAACATACAATATTATAATTACTTAAGAATTAAGCATGTTTTCAGGATAATATCAGGTTTGTCACATACTCTCTCTGAGAGAGAGCTATGTTGGGAGTATCTCTACGTTATCAAATTAGAAATGAGGAGATCCGTAGAAGAACCAGAGTTACTAAAATGCGCAGCGAGTCGCAAGCCTGAAGTGGAAATGGGCGGAGCACATTTTGTGATTGGTCGAAATAACGCCCTCTGATTGGCTGAGAGAATAGAACCAATCAGAAGGCCTACACATTTGTGACGAGTTTGAAATAAATGCCGCATCCGCACAATTCCCACCGGCAAGATGTAGCAGTATCCCAATAAAGATAATGTACAGAAGCGTACTGATGACATTAAAAGAGTCGCTGGGAGCCGCTGGAAACAAGCTGCCCAGGACCGTAGATTTTAGAACTCCCTACAAAAGACCTATGTCCAGCAGTCGACTTCAATTGGTTGAAATGATGATCTTGGTCATTTTACAACCTTCAGTAAAAATTATTTATAATATAAGTAAAAATACAAGTAAGAGTAAACGTAACATACCAGTAGTCTCAACAAACTTAGTGACACCGGACAGTAAACTACCAAAGGGGAATGCACCCTCATTAGCATTACTTTGATTTGCTTCATTTGGCTCTGCTTTTGTTTCTGTACTGTTTCTCCTTTCACTGTCTGCGTTATTTTCTTTTGCGTTGTTTTGGGCAGATATCCTAGCTAGTTCTTCGGGATCTGGAGCACCAATGCCTGTTTCAAGAACTGTTGAAATACCCTGTAAGATAGTAAGTGTCTTATGATTTTAAAAATTAAGGTAGATTGTATATAATGTGTAGGGTGGCGTTCATAAAATACGTGAGATGTTGAAGAGGGAACGGGGGTCGAGTTACGTTGGAGAGAGGAGGGTCTCGGCAAATATCACGCAATTTTTTTTCCTGATTGAAACAAAAAAAAATAAACTATTTTGGTCCATTGGTCTTTTTACAATAAAAATCCAACGCGTTAACGTAAGAAACGTAAATTTTGGGGGGAGGGGGTTGAATAAAATCTCACGACATCTCACAAGGGGGGGGGGGGGGGGGACAGTAAATTTAAAAAGACACCTCACGTCATTTATGGACGCCTCCTAACCTAATTAATAAATACTGTTGAAGTGTGCATAAGTATACATCATAAGGAATCGCCCTGTAAAAATATTTAAGCAAAAAAAAGCGTATTTATTTTACCTTGCAAACTAATTTAAAACATACTAAGTGTTTACTTATGACAACCCTATTGAAGAAAAAAGACCGTCACGCGCATAGTATCTACGCTTCGCGACACGTATCTAATAACGTGACAGGAGCAACTTGATTTTAATTTTTTCATGGGATGTTAGAGCTGTAATTGATTTATTTCATTAAAAACTATTGGTGTGGCAGTGGTTTACTCAAAAACTATTAGCGTTCCGGTTTCACAGATAAGTTTGAGAGACGTTTAACAATGTTCATCTAAAGTCTGTGAATTAATATTTCGGTTTTCATTTGTATGTTCTATGGCATTTCAAAGTATGTTGTTATACTAAAGTCTTTAATATAGTCCAAAGACTTCATTCTAACTAAAATATAAAGTTCACTTAGTTTATGTGATGCAGCCTCTTGATAATAATGTTTCATCTAATAAATTGGGAAAAAACCTTACTCCCTGAATATTGAAAATAAATTTTCTTCCTCTGAATATAGAGCACAACCTACACTCGCCCCAGGGCCGGTATACCATACTGGTTGGTGATATTATCAAGACTCTTTAAAAATCGTTAAATATGGCTAAGCATCTTAGACAAAATATATAAATATAAAATTTTAAAACCCCGGACAATTAATATAATAGTAGAATACAAGTAAAGCTTTCATTTGATATCCACATAGAGGCAGTTATAAAAAATGTAATTTGCCATTTTTTTTTGCGGCGGCCATCTTGTCCGATTTTCATCAAACATAGCTAAGAACACTCCGGAGTTTTAAACCTTTCAAACAAAAAAAAAACAAAATCAAAATCGTTCCATACGTTAGTGAAATGAAATAGTGATGCGACAGAGACAGACGCACGCAAACACGCACGAACTTTAGGGAGCTTTTAATTTATTTGAAGTAGGTACTTACTTGTGATACCTGAGTTGTCAAATTGCTGATTCCAGCTGTAGCTGTACTTAGTAAAGAGTTTCCCCATCCCCAGCCCCATCCATCACTTTTTGTCACCTCTTGGGGATCTGGTATTTCCTTAACGTTTTGTACTTGAGATTTAGGGATAAGTTGTGGGTCCTTAAACAAAAAATTTAATTCACAATCATTTGATAGATTTAAAAAAAACCGAAACCAATATAGACTCTGTCATCAGTAAGAGTAACTTTTTAACCTGTTTTTTTAGGTTTTAGACCTTCCTGGCGTAGCGGTGAGCGCTGTGGTTTTTAGTGAGAGGTCCAGGGGAGGCAGGGGCAATTTGGGAATTTATAATTTCTGAATTTTCTCTGGTCTGGTCTGGTGGGAGGCTTCGGCCATGGCTAGTAACCACCAT
This sequence comes from Pararge aegeria, assembly GCF_905163445.1. Lineage (NCBI taxonomy): Eukaryota > Metazoa > Arthropoda > Insecta > Lepidoptera > Nymphalidae > Pararge > Pararge aegeria. The sequence goes on from NC_053186.1 coordinate 16,656,736, forward strand.
ACCGACAAAGACTTCCCGCTAAGCGATGTAGCTTTCCGGTACGATATCGCATAGAAACTGATTAGGAGTATGGGTTTAATATTATTGCTATACTCCTAACAGGTAAGCCTGTTACCATGTTACATAGCATCATCACACATACCAGCAGGTGAGATTGAAGACAATGCCTTACTTTTAGTGGAAGACAAAAAACAACTTAGGCAGGCAGCAACAATTTTTGTTATCCCGTTTATGCCAAAAGATGGCAACATAGAAAATGAGAAATTTACCCAATTGCATATGCAGTGGCGTGCAAAAGGTTTGCGACCAGGCTATGCATAAAGCAGTTACATGGCATAACATTGTATAATTCCCCTCCAATACGAGTTATACAAGATAATTTGGGTATGCAGTGCTTTTGTGCGTTTATGAAGTGCATGCCACTGTGCATATCCATACATATGCACCCCTGCTCTCATGCTCAGAGAGTGGAATAAACTGTGGAAGAAGATAAACATTTTGTACTTGCCCATGCATTACCTTAGTATTAATGTCCTTTTCCTCGCCCCAATCATCAAAATCATCCCAGCCGGATTTCTGCGAGTCTATTTTCTGAGCTATTGAAGCCTGCGCCTTTTCTGTAGGTGCTGTTTTAATTTCTTCTTTTTGAGGAATGTCTGTGGGCTCTGATTCCTCTTCTATGTCAAAGTCATCCCAGCCATCTTTTGGTATATTCTATAAAAAATATAAATACTTAGTTAGTAAATAATAATAAATATACTACGACAATACACACATCGCCACCTAGCCCCAAAGTAAGTGTAGCTTATATATATAGTTGTTATGGGTAATAAGATGACTGATGAATATTTTTATAAATAATATACATAAATACTTAGAATATACATATAAACACCTAGAGTCTAGACACTGAAAACATTCATGCTCATCACACAAACATTTTCCAGTGGTGGGAATCGAACCCACAGCCTTGTACTCAGAAAGCAGGGTCGCTGCAAACCGCCCCAATCGGCTGTCATAAAAGATTAAGGTTAAGATGTAAATTAAGTTTAGTTTGCTCAAATAATTCACATTGACTTCATTATTGTCTGCTTTACTCTAAAAAGTAGTGTTAACCATTGATAATTAATAAAGTTTGTTTTAAAATAGAAACAATGTTTCTTGTCTCCATGTTTTCTCTTAACACTGTTTTATGTATTAAGTTTTTTTCATTGTTACAAACCTTTTTCTTAATTTTGAATACATGTTCAAATATAAATGTACACATGTGTCTGTAACTTGTATTATATATCTTAATGTAAATATAATTTTTTATATGTGTATATATTTTTTTTATACTTCCTAAAACTGTTTGGCCACACCCTCACTCGTTTTTCTAGCACATCACATGTATGGCTGGTAGAAAATGATTTAGCATTAAGACCGCCTTTTGTAAGCCATTTTTTTTGATGTGCAATAAGTTTAAAAAAATTTGTTGAATTGACACTGACACTGCTATGCTTGTACCAAATAGTACTTTTGCTGAACATAGATAGGCATATCCCCAAGAGGGCCACAAATTAGAGTCTACTACTATCTAGCTTAAAAAGCCCTTCTTGCAGGATTAATGACACTAATAACAACACTGCACGCACAGTACAGTGTCTACAACATTGGCTCCAGTGACAACTTGTTCTTCAACAAACAAACTGCTCACTGCTTTTTATATCTTCTAACTCTGTTGCTAGTCAGTAAGTAGCATTGTTTCTCCATGGTGAACTTCTAGCTCCATATTAAAAATAAAATACTAAACATGGAATTAATATGTCAAAGCCACTAAGTGAAATAGTGGAGAAGCAGTTTTTTTTATTCTACAGCGTTTGAAAAGTGCAGTCAGTTAAAGTGTGACAAATTACTGAATATATACGGGATGCCTGTTTAAGGGGGCTAGTATCTTTTGCCCCTCAGATGCCTCCCAACAAAGCCCACTTAGCATGCTAAACAACTTGAAGGGCTTTCTATAATTTATCACAGAGTAATAACCCCCAAGTGAAAATCATAATGTGTTACTAATGAGAAATGCAAACTGTATGAGCACAATCCATTTTAATTATAAAATTTTTTACGAAATTACTCACATCCTTTACGGAAGCTGCTACCTTATGTAAAACGGGTTCCTGAGTTGTTTTATTGTCCTGATCTTCTAGATTATCACTATAATTTGATGATGATAAACGCTTTTTTCGTTCCCTTTTATTAGGGCTGATGCGGCCCTCGTCTGCACTTTCAAAATCTTCACTATCACTTGAAGGCATTTTGCTAAATTATTCCAAAATTTATAAATACAATATCTAATCAATTACACCCGAAATTCAATATTTTCGTCTACGTGTTTGACAGAATTCGCTGCGTTTTAACATCTGTCAGTTGTCACTTGACATCTGTCAGTTGTCACTTGACAGCTGATATTTTGCTATGGAGTTTTGGACTTTGCATTATCTCAAACGAAATGGAACGTAATTTAATTTCCGGTGATAAAAACCGCCAACTTAAGCAAACTTTGGGAGAGGGCATCCCCTCTCCCAAACCGATGTTTGACGATTTTACACCATAACTCCGACAAATTACAACCGATTTTAATAATTATTTTTGTACTATAGAGGTTATAATATGTGTTTAATTTTGCCCAAACTGTGGTTGGAGATAGAGGACAGAACTCCTCAGCGGACAGCAGCAAATACCTTATTTAAGGCTTAGCGATACTGAATACTTAATTTTTTTTTAGAACTACAACTAAATTTAATGCATGTGGTAAAAAACCAAATCAAACGCAGACGAAGTCGCGGGCAACAGCTAGTTGGTAATAAACGGTTCCCGAGGTGGGAACCGTTTTTACTTTTTTCCGGGATACGAAGTGGCCATGCTATTCTAGACTAAATAGGTACCTCCATGTAAGCTAGGTCTGTGATAAACTTCTTAGAGATCTGTTCAAATGTTGAATAGAAGCAGGCGTTACTTTACGGAATACCATGACATACTGTAGCTTGACGTGTTAATGAAAATGTAGCTTAACCTGCAATACTACGCGAAAAGCAGGGCAATCTGTACGGTGTAATTTATTATTGCGTCAATTATACTCAATACCAAACAGATCTTTGGCAATATACCAATTACCTCCGACATGGCACCGGTGCATCCTCAGGAGATGTTGACTTTACAATGGTTTTTTGACGGCCGATTGGCGCAGTGGACAGCGACCCTGCTTTCTGAGCTAAGGCCGTGGGTTCGATTCCCACAACTGGACAATGTTTGTGTGATGAACATGAATGTTTTTCAGTGTCTGGGTGTTTATCTATATATTATAAGTATTTACGTATATTATTCATATAATTATTATATCAGTTATCTTAGTACCCATAACACAAGCTACGCTTACTTTGGGGCTAGATGGCGATGTGTGTATTGTCGTAGTATATTTATTTATTTAATTATTCATTCAGCAGATCCGTTCAGTAATTGCCTTACAAACATCCATTTAAACTTTGGCATACTTTGGCAATCATAATATTAATACAGATTAGTATATGCACTAAGCTTCGTTGACTTGTAAATTATTTTTATTAAAGTGGCTAAACCAAATGAGAATAATTAAAAGGTATAAGTATATAATTTGTTAAAGTGGCGATTTTAAAGTACTTACGTACCAATAGTACCTACTCACTACTTGAATATGCAATGCAAACAAGATTATGTCAATGTCTATCGGATAAATACTTATAATATAGATTTCATTTTAATTTCAGTAGGTACCTACATACCTAATTACTATTCATAGAGCCATAATCTATACTAATATTATTAAGAATAAAGATATGTATTTTTGTATGTTTGTATGTCATGATAAATAACAAAAACTCCATCGATTTTAAAAAATGTTTCGTATCTAGAAAGTTACATTATCAGCGCGCAACATAGGGGTTTTTAAGCAATTAAATATTGTTAGAAATATTGGGTTAGGCTCACATAAATAAAATACAGTGCACATTTTTAAGAGTTATTTATTTACTTTGTACTTCGAGATTTATTTTAGTTACCTACTAGGTAAATATTTTTCATATTAATACTTTACTTCCGCTTTATTTACAGCAGGTACTTATAATTTATCATAGTACCTGCCGACTTAATAGGTTTGAATAGTTTTATAAGGTTTAATGTTCATGCCTAAACTTTAACCGTTATTATTATTTGGTCACAATGGTGCTTGTAACAGCTTCTAGCAACTAGGTTTAATGTAAATGTGTTAATACTCATCTCCAATCTCGTTAGCAACTTGTGGTTTGTAAGAAAGTACGTTTCAATGACTCGCAATTAAACTGGTTGTTCGTTTTACTTTCCTTTAGGTATAAACAATTACTTCTTCTCATAATTAGGTGTAAGAGAATAGAATGACCTTTTCAACTTCTACCAACTGATCTTTTAAGTTTTAACAATGGTGTTTGTCATTCCACCATCACCGGTTAATTCCCCCTTATTCCCCTTTTTTTCCACCACTGACATTGACATTCCTCCTACCAAGACCTAGTTTTCGTTCTGGAATCGGGAATTCTCAACAACTGATGTCGTATCGATACTATTTATTTAATCCTAACTGATTCTTAGTGCTGTTTATTACAATTTGTTAGCTTGGATATTTTATTAATTTATATATATTCCAAATGTTAGTCCATATTATATTAATATATCACTTGCTTCAACGGGGAAGATAAACATCGCTAGGAAACCTGCATGCCGGAGACTTCTCCATAATGGTCGGAAAGGTGTGTGGAGTCCACCAATCCGCACTGGGCCAGCGTAGAGAAATACGGCCTTAATGCCTTCTCATTGTGGAAGGAGACCCGTGCCTTGTAGTAGGCCGGTATTGGGTAGGGTAAACTTCTATTATGCCCTTTTGCCATCCTTTAGCAGGTGGATACGTAAATATTATCGCTCGTCAGGGGATATAATTTTTGCTCGTTATCTCGTCCAAAGATGCTCTTTATGAAAGGAATTGATAATATGATGATAAGAGATGCTTGCAAAGTTTGGTGCATCATCACAAGGTTGCCTGCCTTTCGGTATTCTACATGATATATTTCGGAGAGTTTGATCAAGAACTGTTTGATCTATTTCCCCCTCTCCTTTTTAACACGCTTTTATTAGCTTCACCTGTATGTATGTTTTTATGTATGTTTGTAACCGACTGCTTTGAGCTTGATTTTGTCCCATTTTGAACGGTCAGATTTCTTTAAACTTTGTAGACATGTCGAGGACCGATGATATTTAGGTACACGCTTTTTAAGATATTATCAAAATAATAATCACTCTACTCATATCTGTCAATAAAATATTTATAACTATTGACACCATGCACCCCACGCTTTTTTTACAATAAAATATATTTTTTTTATTCACACTATTATTAATTTATATTTATTGAAATATTTACACTATTCTTAATTTAAATTTATCAAAATTTATTTTCTATTATTTAGTTCGGTTTTCTATAAAAAGCGTGTTTTTTAGTTTTTTTTAAACTACATATATTATTTATTACCATTGAAGCGCGAGGCACCGAAAGGATCTGTACCCCTAAATGGTTGATAAATAAATAGTAAATAAATAAATATATTACGACAATACACACCTCTCCATCTAGCCCCAAAGTAAGCGTAGCTTGTGTTATGGGTGCTAAGATAACAGATGTTTTTTTTAAATGTAAAATATACATAAATACTTATAAAATACATATAAGCACCCAGCACTGAAAAACATTCATGTTCATCACGCAAACATTTTCTAGTTGTGGGAATCGAACCCACGGCCTTGAACTCAGAAAGCAGGGTCGCTGCTCACTGCACCAATGGGCTGTCAAACCGAGCGTCAAATGATATACCATTGACGCGTAGGTACGAAACGCTTTGCATTGTTGTTTCTGATTCGCAACGTTAAGATCTGGAACGCCCTTCCAGCTTCCATTTTCTCCAGTTCCTATAATATGAGTACCTTCAAATCAAGATTGAATAGGCATCCTCTAGTCAAACGTACTCCACTTTAGGCTGCATTGTCACCTACGATCAGATGTGACTGCAGTCAGGCGCTCGTCTGTATGTACATTAAAAAAAGGATTTTATGAGTCCAATTGTTTGCTAGAATGTTAGAATGTTATTAAGTCAGTGAGTTAGTTAATGTTTTACACCAAATTTTCAGATTGCCGTAATCTGTTTATTTTCTGTAATTTCGTCTTAATTATAGCAATGAACAAATCCTGGTTTTATACCAGGAACGCTACGAGGAAAATATAATGGTTTATTTGGATAATTCGATTCTATTTAAATAGTGGGTGAAAATTGTTTACACTTTTTACTGATTTACACTGTTTGTTTTCTGTCGGTGTGTAGTCTATATTAAAGCTATAATCATCCTAGTTGTGTACCGGGAAAAACACTATGAGGAAAATGATGTGGTTTATGGTTTTTATTCGTTTTGTAAAGTGGGTGAAGATTGTTTATTGTTTTTTCAACTGGTTGAATTAGGGCGATCTATTTAATTATTAATCCGAAGTAGTCTGTACATTGGACTTTGAAATGTGGACTTTATTATGTGGTAAATGTTAATGGTGCATGCAGCGTCGTGTCATATTTACCAATTTATCTTGGTCTCCGAATTACATTTCCTTTAACGCGTAGTAGGTATAAACTTTCGGCAATCTATGTCTGATTAGTCGTAAGTCTAAGTCAAAGTCAATTTCTTTATTCAAATAGGCACAAAGGTGGCACTTTTGATGCGTACATTACATGTAAAATACGACATAGAAGTGAGTTGATGGCGATAACTAAATTCGTCAACTTAAAACTAAAGCTACGAGGGTTCTAAACGCGCCCTGGTCTAAGAAGAAGCCCACAACAAACTTAGCCGGTTGTAATTTATTTGTTATCACCATCTCACATCTTCTTTTAAAATTATAAAGAGTAGTGTAGTAGATCAAGTTATGAAACAGTTGGCCGCGGAAGTAATACCACCATGCTTATTTCTGCTGCCAAGTATCATTGCTGTCTTTCTATTTGAAGGTCGTAGTTTCCGGCGTAATTATATAAAAAATAATCTTAACTTGCTATACTCCGCGAAAAACAGGAGAATCTGTAAGGTGTAATTTATAATTTCTTCAAACTTTATACTCCACAGCAAGCAGATCAAATTCAAATTCAAAATGTATTTATTTCATATTGCAAAGATCTACGGCAAGTTACCCTCGGTTTCGGACCGAAACGTGCGTAGACGGAGAGAGCTGTGCGCATAGCGCAGTGGGTAGGAGCTGGACTCCACTTTCGGGGGGCCGAGTTCGAATCTCAGCACGCACCTCTAAGTTTTCTAAGTTATGTGCGTTTTAAGTAATCAAAAATATCACTTGCTTCGACGGTGAAGGAAAACATCGTGAGGAAACCTTCATGCCTGAGAGTGCTATATAATTTTCTCAACGGTATGTGGAGTCCACCAATCCGCACTGGGCCAGCGGGATGGACAACGACCTTATATATATACCCTTATATATATCCCCTTCTCATTGTGGGAGGATACCTGTGCCCTGTAGTGGGTCGGAAATGGGTCCATATGATGATGAGAAAGATAGATGGAATTATAGATTACACCATACAGAGTCTCCTGCTTTTTGCGGAGTATAGCAAATGAACCTAAATTTTCATGATATATCATGGAATTCCGGAAAGTAACGCCTGCTTTTAACCAGTACTTACATGAGTTGATGGACATAGGACGCGTTACGAACGGCAGATCTTATTACATTTGTACATTGGGTATCATATATGGTGACTTTAAGGGATTATAACGGAGAACGGGTAGCAGTTCTCTTTGTCACGCTACTACGTAGCTATTGATGAATATTTTAATGAAATGCGATAGTATGCCTTTTTTTTGGGGTGGTGGAAAAGTTTTATTGCTACCTCCGACCCTTGGGAAGAATTTTATTCTGTATTGCATATTTTTAGTACTTTTCATTTTGATGTTGTACCTTTATTTGACCTATATCATATTACTCACATCCTGGGGTAGCTGGAAGAGATCTCTTATAGAGATAAGCTTTCCTTTGTAAACTTCTTGTATCATATGTTCTAATTCACATTTTATACATAATACACAAATAATAAAAAAATAATTTCGTACATAAATAATAAATAAATAAATAAAATAAATAATGCTGGGAAGAATTCCTACGGGAATTCCTGTTTAGGAAACCTTTTGTTAAAATTGAGTTTTGCTTACTTGTATTATGTAGACGGCCGATTGGCCCAGTGGGCAGCGTCCCTGCTTTCTGAGTCCAAGGCTGTGGGTTCAGTTCCCACAACTGGAAAATGTTCGTGTAATGAATAACACAAGCTACGCTTTGGGGCTTAAAGGCGATGTGTGTACTGTCGTAGTATATTTATTTATTATTGACACCATCCCCCTAATGATATGAAATTAAACGTACACGTACGTAGTTATTCTCCTAACTTTTTATCGTTTCACTCTCTACTGCAAGGACGTATTGGTGTTCGAACTTTATACTTTGTCCAAAACGGTAAAAGCTTCACGCTTTGTTACAGAATGGGTTAAGTCATGTAGAAAATACTTAAAAAAAAAGGAATGATCTATCGTGGGTACCGGCAAAGCATAATTGGAAAAAAATGTACTTCGATGCCCATGCTTTGTCCATCACTTTTGACTTTGACACCGCCCGGAGTGTGCAAGCACCATTTTGTTTTCATTTAAGATTATTTCATTGACCTGCTCGCTCGTATGTAACGAGAAACTTTGCTTTGGAGAGTTTAGGAATACCGCCTTGTTGGAATTACCTTTAAGAAAAAGGAAGTAAAAAATGTATCAAAGGTTTTAAAAATTGTTTGGCCAAGTACTCACTCATATCTTACAACGCTCTTCCGGTACAGTATAATAATGTCGGGGTGTTGATGAAGTTACCCCGCTATGTGTTTTCTTTTGCAAGTTATTAAATTGCTTAATCGAAACATCTCGAGAAAACCTGCATGCCTGAAAGTTCTTCATAATGTTCTCAAAGGTGTCTGGAGTCCATCAGTGCGCACTGAGCCAACGTGGTGGACTACGGCTTTGACCGGGCTACGGAGGAGACCCGTGCTCTGTAGTTGGCCGGTAGTACTTGGTATAATGATGATGATGAAATTGCTTAAAACTTCGAAAGCTAGCACGCAGCTAGAGTTCAAACTTTGTCCCGGTCGGTCTATGTAAAGCCAGACGCTTAACCTCTAAGCTGTTTAGTTTCATTTAAAGAGAAATTTATAATAGAGTTTTGTATCGAGTAATTTCTTCGTTTACGGCAAGTGCATGTCAATATTTTCGATTGCCCTTTATTAACTTAGATATAATATAAGATTTAAGTTAATTTAAAATTGCAGGCTGAAATTCCGCCAATAGATATCGCAGTGTGACCTTATCCAAGCCCTAATAGCAACAGATTGAATGTATGCAAATGCAAATTGACTCTACCAACCCGACGACGGATCTAAAGTATCTCGATCTAATATAGCCAGATACGTGTGTATCTGTAGTGTATGTATGTCTACATACGCTGTGGAATGTGCCCCATACGTGTACAGCTATATGTGCGCACATACATACAGACGAATCGTAAATAGATTGAATGGATATGTACCTACATAGTTTTTGCCTACATGTATGTTTATTTTGCAGCATCGCGGCACACAAAGCTTAGTCAGTAGGCAGTGGATCATCGGTGTGTGTGCCAGGGCATCGTATGTAATGTAAACATTGTGGTCAGGAGGAATGCATTTAGACAGTAGGTGCTTGAGGATATTATCATGAGCGGTGATAACGTGGCGACTCCGCGCGCCTCAGTCAGCGACGCGGGTTCGCGTGGAACGGTCGCGTGTAAAGTCTGTGTCGGCCGCGTGACGTGCGGAGCTGTGTTCGCGCTCGCGTACGCGCCGCATTCCATCGTGGGGGCCCTTCGCCGCCATTGGCCGATCCCGCGTGACGTCACCCTCGTAATGAGGTATTCAACATGGCCGTGTAGCTAGTTCGCGAGTGTGCTTCGTTATTCGTTTGAATGGATTTAATCAGTGAAATATGCCAAGGAGACGAAACGGTGAGATACCCTTGCCCGACGGATGGGATTATGCGAGGGACTTTGATGGAAAACTGTATTTCATCGACCATAACAGTAGAAAAACGACGTGGATCGACCCGCGAGACAGGTAAGTTTCCCGAGGAGAAGTGTTAACCCGTAAGAGCCCCATGTCAAAACTTCACATTCCAATGCAATTTACAGTGTTTTCTGATTGAATTTACGAACTGTGGACTGTGTGTTTGAAAGTGCATGTTTCATTCCGCCATAAGATCGTGAAGCGAAAAGTAAACATGATTCTAAAATAGAATAATTCGTGAAAAACAAACTGTTCTAGCAGCGAAGCTGTCGCTATCTATCGGAAGGAATGCGCAACCGGCTCGATTTCACACGACATTCCACAATTGACTAACAACAAATGACCTAAACACAAATTATGGTTATCATTTTGTTATCCTCCGGAATTCGATTTGTGCTCAAGTGTCTCGATTTGGTCTCTGGGTCTGATAATTCGGTGAGCGGCGATAGAACGCGACTAATGAGGCCACGGAACTGGTTCACAGCAATGTTAGGCGTTGAACTGGCGCAGAAATAATTCGATGAAGCGTTTGTACCATGAATGTACTGTTGGCTGGATGGTGCGGCCGACACTCTGCTGTGTCGTAAGGTGCGCGTGTGTACGTACACCCCGATGCGTGGAGAGTGCGGTGGGAGTCGGAATGCAATGCATAGGCAAGTTGTGCGGTGTGAATGACAGGCCGTAGAATGCGGCCCGGGCCTGCGGCTATGGTCGCGCCTTTCTAAAGCGGCGCACGGCCCCTCCCCGCACACCGCACCACCGCTCTACCATCGCACCACCTCATCCAAGTGCAGGTGCTCCACAACACATCCTTATTAAATACCGATCATGTCTAGCTGTATCTACTTACCATAGTTGAAGCGCCACCTGCATCATTCTTTAAAAAGTCGACCTTACAATCCACCTGCGGTAAAAAATGCTCACATGTCACCGTTAAATTGCAATGATGAATTTACAAATAAATTGTAAATGACCATACTGGCACATGCATTGTGTTTGTTGAATGGTGAACGAAAAAAAACCGATGTTACGGTACTTGCATTCCAGCAAAAGCATTCGTATTCAATGAGCCTTTAAAATTCACAAGTAGGTGTAATTGAAAATAATAGCCACCTACTTAACATAAATGAGACATGATTCCAAATCCAAAATCGTAAAGAAAAAAGTTCAGTTAACCTAAGACGGTTTTAAGAGATCGTTATGATTTTATGCCCACCGAAATGCGATTAGGAACGTATAATTTTATATTCCTACCAAATTGGTGTACCCATAAGCATAAAACAGCATGACTGACATGCATGATTTTACGACTGTAGATTAAATTGATTAATCCTAAGAAGACACATTCAGAAGATCTGGTTCCAGTGCATTGACGCCACAATAAAAATGGCCGCTGACACAGGAAATATAAAGTTGGTTTTTTATTAAACCTTTTTGGCAAACTGCATTCCGTTCTCGCTACAATACAAGGCCCTAAATTCACACTTTGGATAACAATCTAAAACAAAAAAGAGTCTTATTAAAAAGGGTAATTTGATTTAAAGTCCTTCAGAGCGATGTCCCGAAGGGATGCAACTTGGGAGTGGGACACACTGTTCCTTATAATCATCGAAATAATAAAAAAAATAACCTCGGAATGGGATTCAGCCGATGTTGTTTTGTTGCTAACATGCACTGTGAAACGCACACAATAAACCAAGCGACTAAACCAATTTATTAACGCTAAAAATAACTCCGGTATGTCTCCAGCGCATTTAATGATATAAAGCTTTGAAGGGAACCTCAACAGTAAAATGCTGATTAAGAAAGTAATTAAATACTGCGAATCGAATCTAAGGAAGAGGAATGAAATGTAATTATTTAGTTCCTTTTAGGTTTGATTCGACATAATAACTACAATTCTTTCAAATCAAATTATGGAACAAAAGATAATACTTAAGGAATGTATTTGGAAGTTATGATGGCTATTGTGGGATTTCAAATAATGTCACTGAACAGTGGCCTGCATAGAGGATATGCAAAGGGTATGAAGATGATATAAAATGAAGAAAATCTAGTTTTTTATAACTGGTACTGGACATTTCTTCATTTTATATCATCTGCGCCGCCACTGGCACTAAAGATTAAATAAGTAGTTGTTATTCAAGCAAACAACGATACAGTTCCTGCTACTTACCTAATTGATATTATAGTAAACAATTATTAATGCGACTATAATGAGCCGTGTACAGAGATTGGATGCTAAGACAGGCCTGTTACGTTGTGATACAAAAACTAGCATTCTATAGCCACGCATTTAAAATTGAGGAAAAACTGTTCATTGTCTTGTTAAGCTAGGAAACTGGTAACAATGATACAACTTAAACATCTACTGGGAATTCATACGTGCTGTTTGCGGTATATTACTTTAATTATATCACTTGAATGCATTTTCACTCTGTACTTTGTTCAGCTCGCATGCCATCGTCGAGGTAATGCATAATTCTATGGTACGAGTGAAATTCGCATTGAATACCTATGCGTATTCCCTTAGGTACATGTTATAATATGTGGGAATCGCAGTGATACCTGACAACATTGGAATGCGTCAATACAAATTTGCATGCCTCATGGGCAGTAAGATTTGCTTATTTAATATTTATTGCGAATCCTCTTGGGCTTTAGTCCAATGTAATGGGTGTTATGTGCGCATAAGTTGTCGATTTTGCAAGCGGGTCTGATTCACATTTTATTAGTAATATTGGTCGTGTAATGTAGCCTCTTCCAAGATTGTGTAATCCAAGTATGTGTAAAGCATCTTGTGGGTACTTCCCACGCACTACGGGCGCCTTCAACCGTGTCGCAGAAGGGGCTGGGCATTTTGCTGCGTTTCTTGACTCTAATGGAATGGGAGCCCCATCGCTTTGTAACTTAACATTCTCACTTCGTGATTGTTTCATCAGGGCCTGTGTTTAAGTAATTAACATACCGATTAAGTTGGTCGAACAGAAATTACTCATAGAATAAGTCGGTATTGTTGGCAACTAGTATCTAGAAAATACGAGCGAAGTATGATCGAGGTAGGTAATTATTGGTGTACAGGGCGCGGCGATCGGACGCGATACTGCGCGTACAGCATTGTTTACTCTACGCATACCTCGGAGATAAAGATGTCCTTGGTGGTTTTTTGCTCCGATGCTCATCGAATACGCTACTATATCTGCCGAAATATTTTAATAATGTATTATGATAATTAATGCTCATAACTGATCGTTGAAATCTAACATGATTCGATTAAGTCTTGGGTAAAACATTCTTTGGCGAATCAGATTTAGTTACATATAATCGTTTGCTAGAATTAGGGTAGTTGGTAATTAATAGTAGGTACTCTAATTCTAAATTTATAAATGCGTCCTATATAATGCTTTGCTAACTACGAACATTAACTGAATAAAAGGGGATTAGGAACTAATGATGATCGATAACTATTAGAGATATACTAACTAACTAATACACAACGACCTTTCGTTTAAGTTTGCATGTAAACGATGTTACGCATATTTTAAAAACTATGCATATCAATACGATAAATGCAACGTTACTCCAGTTTCTAATCGAAAATAACATTCCTCTCTTATCTATTTGCCGTCACATGGATTGTTCTTTAAACTCATCCGTTTCAAACTTTTTCATTCGTATGGCTCATTGGGATTATTTGTTCCATTAAACTGTGTCTATAAAAGAAAACCCATATATATATATACGTGTTTAGCAAGCTGACGTGTGGGTGTCGAGACGGAATTTTTGCATATTTCTATGCTAGGAGTTTCACCTGTACAAGGAGACAACATGAATTTAAGACGCGATAGATGAGGCCATAAAACTTATTTACCTAATTTGCATAAGCTTATAATTGTAGAGGCCGGCAAACTTGGTCAAATGAAGAATGTTGCCCATACTCGTTTTTTCATCGATTTTGAATGTTTCGTATTTAATTTGATTATAATCTTTACAGGAATATATATTAAGCTTGATTTAGTGTGAAACTATTTAAGGAGGTCCAACAAAATTAAACTAATTTGTGCAGTCGTGTTGAAACACTATTTTTTGATTGGAAAGCAATTAACGGGGTACATAATTAGTAAAATGTTTAAATGTGAATACACTCTGAGAATATCAGTATAGAATACCTTGGAAGACGGATCTTATCGTTTTAATTATGTTTTACTATAATAAGATTTTAAAGTTTGGTCTTCTCATGCAAATGTTTTGATAAGAATTGTTAAGTTTAAATCTTGGAAATAGAATGATAAAAGTAAATCAAACACTCCATTTTATCGTTACAGATAACGTTCCACTTACTTTAGTTTAAAATTCCAAAGATACAAATGAAGCAGGAGCCCCGCTATACGCCAATTTAATTCTAATCCTTGATTTTGAATAAATCATAGACGCGTTCGAACGTGGGCGAAATATGCGACCATAACTAGGTAACATTCTAATGTATACCATTCCATAATAGAACTTGGTATTTGAGAATGTAGTGTTAAATTGTGTAGGTAAGTAGGTACGAGAATTGTAATCGTTTCGGAATGCCACCTGTACGATAAGATGATAGCAAAGTTCTATTTCACAAAAACAACAGCTGTTTTAAATGTAAAATACTTTGAATATTTGTATTTAAATGTTAATTAACGGATGTTAGTATTGATCACAAATTTTATTCCGTTACATAAGTCTGTTATGTAATACCGTTTATGATCTTTTTGCAGGAACATAGCATTAGTACGATAATAAAACTTGTTATATATTGTTTGTGACACCGATATGTTTCGCATTGATTCACATGAGGTAAAAATACTTTAGGAATGTAACTCAATCCGGAACGGCTTGCGACATGATCTGATTATAAAAGCCGAATTGTTAAGCTTTTGCACGAAATGTTATGTCCAACGGTCACAAACAATGGAGCCGAGGAATTTCGTACCTTAACAAACATCACCTCATTCATTCGATGTAGTGTTATCAAGTCTTTGGACTATGTTTAAGTACACCTTCCGCTCAATAACACTGCTCTAATAACATTGCCACATGAATGGACTTATGCCAAACCCAATGTTTAACTTTCTATTGCTGAGAAAGTATCATTTGTGGGCTATAGTGGATAAACATCAATATGAACTATTAGAGGTATTTGTGTTTGGCGCTAGAGTTTTGAAAGGCGCCATGTTATGCCGCTGTAATATTGTATGATTGATTGCTTATCTTTTCACTTATATTCAAAGAATATATCTTAGATACTACGAATGACGTCGATGACTTGACAATACTTCTTGAAATTACTTGTTTAATGTTTGGATTAATTTGAGACGTAAAAAAGTCAATGCTACTAATAACTTGGCACCCGAAGTTAATCCCAAATCTTTCGATCAAAGATTAAATTAGATATTTTCATATTATTCCGTATTATAAGATAAGGAGCTTTACTCATCTTTTTCTGGAATCTGAAAATTTACATTGGATGGGTTATTAATTTTGGGTATTAGTGATAATCGATCAAAAACATTCAAAGAAAGTTAAAGAAAAGGTATATCATTGCGTATTTCTAACTTGGAACACTTAACACAGTTACATAGATATTAGCACTTCGTCAACGCTAAGTTACCGTACCTAAGTTTTTTGTGCGAGCACTTTGGAACGCATTCCATTTTTTATATTGCAAAGATTTGTTTTTGTTATGCAAAACCGCTGGTTTTAGTAAACATTTGAAAGAAAAAAATACTTAGTAACAACTACATTTTGAACCAGTACGGCGTAAGCCCAACGGAATTTGTGTTTTGTCGCTTTTATAATTTAGCACTAAGCAGTATATTATAATCTACAGAGAATTTAATGCCACCATTATTTTAGTTGGTTTCTCGTACTTATTGTTTATCTCATTCTTTATCTTGAAAATGATCAAAACCCAACATGTCAATCGATGATCTTCTTTTTTCACGTCTCGTATCTTCTACACTTAAAATATTCTTCCTTTCGTGAAAGTGTGAACTAGAGAAAAATAAGAATACAACACTTTATTATATGTGATCTTTTCAGACCAGTTTGAAACTATCATTGATTATCTTACTTTTTTTAAAAGAATATTGTAGAATGATTTACAACCAATATTTTGTTTCTATTCAATATACCTTAGATGAGTCCTATATTTTAACGTCACAGTTAATTTCATGGTTCGTCAATCTAGCGTTCTATCTATTCGAGGCTTATTCGGTTATTATATATCATTTAGCTCGGCCTGCTTTAACTTATTCACTTGGAATCTGTGAAGTCTTCTGCACTTGCTCCGTTTTTATAATCTCTCTATAAATTGCTTTCAATTATAGACACTCCAGGAACTTGATTGTCGCTTTTAGGGTCTTCGCTTCTGGTTTGTACAGTTATTCTAGACTTTGGAGTTATCAAATGTTTATTGTATTTGTGATGGTCATGATATCGTGCGCGTCGGCCGCCGGCGTGACAAAGTCGGCTGGTATGCATCGTGATTCAGACTGAAACCTTATATTCAATGCATGTTTATGTAATCCACTACCAGTCTGTCCGTCACTTTTGCCGATACCCAACAGCATCAAATGAAATACTAACTCAATTAATTGGCTATGTTACACAATGGTTTTAATTCTTAGCTAAAATAATTCCAATTATAAAAATATCAAAACCTATTTCAATGTAAGTTGATACTCTGTATATCTGTCTGTGTTGAAACATTTTACTATTAGAAGCTTGATGTGTAAAAAATTATACTAGATATTAAATACACTATTGCACTGATTGAGTGTTTGATTTGGTGTTGTATGTTGAATACATTTTCCGCCCTGCAACTTTAAAGAAATTTCTTGCAGTAAGCTTGAATGAATATGGCCAACTTTCTGAACTTAAGTGTCTTCTGTATGTCTATAAATTTAGCATGCTATTTCTTCTTTGGAATTTGATCTTAGAAAAATTTAGTTCACAAAAAAATTATCGAAACCGGTAACAAAAATATAGGATAATACCCAAAAAAACAAGCACGGTGCCTTGGACAGCCTGTTTTTTTTTTTTTTTGAAAGACGGGTAGTTAAATGAAATTGTATGGTAGCAGATTCTAAAATATGTTATTCGAATTGAATCCTTGAGCCCCGAGCAGAGCCTGAGACCTTGGTTCACTGACGTGACGTGCGTTTTAACGCCACACATTTCTGTTCACACTTGGCTTTGGAATGTCGATTGTCAATGATCAAATAACGCGTGACGTCATAGTTTTATATTAGCGGCCTGCAAACCAGCATTATTCACATATATTTTTAAAAACAGTACTCCAATGGTCCAATTCTTGGGGATAAATTTGGTGATCGGTCATGATGTAAGGCGTTAAGAATGTTTGTGGCCGAGCTTAATTTAACTCACGATTCGGTTCAGTTACAATTTTTGTACCCAATTATAGGATCATCCGGCGAACAGGCTACGTCGAAACGATTGCAGTGTTTAATTTGATTCTATCTGTACCAACAGTTTGTGTCAGCGATTTGGAATGCAGAAGGAAATCACGTTGACCTCTAACACGCTTCCTTTTTTGGACCGGAAAGTATGTGATATTCCTGTCCCTGAGAGCATTGTTTAGCGTACAGAATACATACGACGTTTAATAAGTCTATGGAATATATACTCGTAGCTTAGCTAATCTTTAATGGGTAATATTCTAGATGTGCTGTTAGTTTTCAAAAAGTTTCCGTGAATAATAAGATTTCTGCTTATTTGCTCGTTAAAAACCACTGTACTCGTGCTTGGTGCCTAAAATAGCAATGAAAGTGACAGACATACATATTTGAAGATAAATGTTATATTTTAAAACGCTTAACCGATGAACATCAATACAAAAGTTAGACACGATTTCATATTAGGTATATCATTGATAGAAGTTATTAAACCATATTTAAAAGGATTGCTAAGAACAGAAAATCTTTCTCATAATGACCGTCAAACTATGATCTTAGCTTTGAACTCGATAAAAAGACAACGGTGATAAACTATTTAAATGATACAAAGGTTTAAAATGATTTCTTAGCAAAAAACCGTGATGGAAAAGTTAAAATGGGTTTTTCCTGAAATCAAACGGAATGTGCATTAAGCCAGCTATGCGGATTAAAATATTTCCCGGGCGATATTAATAGAATTTAAGTAGGTGTGCGTGTGTCCGTCTGTCGGTTGGTCGGTATGTGTGAGACAGCGTGGCACCGCCTCCCGACCAGACGTGATCCGAGTTTCGTTGTAATCCAGGATTTGGTAATCCGTGTTTTGAAATACCTTATTTTTGGAGAAAAATAATGGCGACAACGCCCACCGGTGTAGTTAATACGATTTTACGCAAGATTTGCAGAATTCATTATCTATTTAGATTATTTTACGATTCGGAAATAATTTCTTGATTAGCTAATAGGTAATCGGCTGTTGTACTAAGTGGTGACGGAAGAATTATTTCATATGTCGCAATAATCCGCCAGAGTTCGTGCTAGCCGAAAGCCTGTCGATAATAACACATTATTGAAGGAAGTAATCCAAATATCAGATTTTTGAGCAATAGGCCTGATGGCAGTAATAAAGAATGGCTAAAATATTGAATATATCTAATGATATATTGATAAATGTATTATAGAAACCGAATATTTATTTTTATTCGAAGTAAGATTCGTATTTATTTTCAATAAATAAAACTGCAAATGTGACCCACCATAGCAGTTTAAACTACTAATTAAAAATGATGACGTCCCTTCTATATAAACAAATTTTTTTACTCAACTTGAACTTCGAAAATCTCTGCGTTTATCAAGTATTTTGGGATTTCAAGTTATCAATTGCTAAGTTTTTTGTTATCTATACCAAAATCAATATTCATTAACAAGGGAACCAGGAATTACTAAAGCTCTAATTTGCTTATGACGTTACGACTACGGACATAACACCCGGCGAGCGTTTTCGCGGGAAATAGTTTTTTTAAATGTAATTCATAAACAAACCCTTTAATTTCCTTCTTGCCTGATTGGTAAATATTATTATGAATATGAATAATCTGTTTGGTGTGGAGTATAAGGATTGAAGAAATTATAAATTACACTAAACAGATTCTTTCAGATGCTTTTCGTGGAGTATAGCAAATTAAGCTTATTTTTAATTATAAATATTATTATTGTTCTAAAAGTTACTAGCATCAAAGTATTTAAGAATTAAATAACGCTTGAGTTAGTATAGAGTCATGAATATGTAAGGATATCGTGATTATTTAAATATTCTACCGTTTATTCCTCGGAAGAAGTGTGCTGCAATCTGCGAGTAATTCATAAAATATCAAGGAATGCTTATTGAAACAGTCCAAAGCGGGTAGCATGTTTCGTTTCTATTTGCAGATTGTGGCAGTACGTTGGCCTTCTGTCGCGTTATTTTCTGAAGTCCAAACGTTAAAAGACTTTCTAAAGCCTATAAGCAAGTTGACGGGTTTTGCGATTCACCATATCTTAACGCATTATAAATCATCTTGTTATCCCATTGGAAATATGGTTCGAAAATCAGTTATATTGCTAAAGTAAATCAAGCTTTTCCTTCAACTAGCTGCTATTTCTAAGTTGTGGATATACTACAGAAGGTTCTATGATTTTAATCATCATCATCATCATTTCAACCAATTGACATCCACTGTTGGACATAGGTCTTTTGTAGGGAGCTACACAATCCACGGTTCTGGGCTGCTTGCCTCCAGAGGCTCGTCTGATGCCATATATCCACCTCGTTCGGGGCCGACGTACGCTGCGTTTACGGGTGCGGAGTTGCCATTCCAGTACCTTAAGACTCCAACGTCCATCGGTTGTCGGAGCCATTGCCACTTCAGCTTCACGACTCGCTGAGCTATGTCGGTAACTCTATTTCTTCTACTGAACTCCTTATTTCTGATTTTAACGTAGAGATACACCAATTTTTTTGGCAGGTGGCTATATTTTCTTTTCGTACAACAACAATACAAGGGACAATACATAAATTTGGAAAAAAATTACGGTTCTTATCTGTTTTTTTTTTATTGGTAGTTTATGGTAAGAACAAAATGTAAAATGAATATTGTAAAATGTAAAATTATGAAAAAACTAATTAAAAGCGGCAGGGTATGTTCTTGAACATAAAGTACCTTCCATAATCACATAATATAGACAGTTGCATCCATAAGAAAGCGATTTCTTTTCGGAATAAAAGTTTTTTTATTACCTCACTTTATTAAAAATTTGTAATTTAACTGTTTTGTATCAAAACTTTCGTTTGCATTGCAAGAACCAATGAGAGGATGTAAAATGTCATTATGTTACATAACGTTTTCCATACAACGGTAGTGTTTGGTTAATGGTCTTTCAAAATATGCCCCTCTTGGCTCTTCGAAATCATTTGTGTACTGTGTACGCGCGTGGGTGTGTGTGTGTGTAGGTTTGCTTGTGTGCGATCAGGGATTCCGTGACACGGGTCACCGTTTCCAAGAACGCGCCTCGTCTTGATGTCCCGCTGACAGGACTGGTTTTGCCGTTCCACCACGACACGGCAACATTGTAAAACGTTTCTGTCGCGCTCGCACTTGCGCGTTTTAATACACCTATCTCCCTCACTGTGGAATGGATGCGCATACGCACGCGCCCTCTATCCCGTCGGGCCGATAAGAACGATCTGTAATGTAATGGACGCTGTATTCGGTAGCCATACGGAAGGAGTTACGAATTTCCATTGAAGATTTGCCGGGTATTACACCCGTGGGCCCCAGTATTGTATGAAATTTTCGAATAGAAATGGAAAGTTATTTACGTAGTATGGATTTTTTTTTATAAAATTACATGAATTTTATTTCAAAGAAAGGTTATTAACTCATGGTTAGGACTCCTCGACACTTACCTTTATCTTTTTGGAGTTATGTGCGTTCTAAGCCGATAAATAGCAAATCCATAAAAAAACAGGAAACGGTGTAGGAAAATATCGAGAAAAAACATGCATTCCAGAGAGATCTCCATAACGTTTTTAACGTGTGTGTAGTCTACCATTCGCATTTGGGTTGCGTGGTGGACAAAGGCCTATACCCTTCTCTTCCCTTAAGACATGTCCTCTGATTTGATTAAAACTTTATGAGGTGTTTGTTTGGCCACAGTTTACCTACTTCCGTTGAGATGAACAAATGTTGCTGATTTGAAATAAAATGTTGACCGAATATACTTGGTTCATTTGTCTAAAGTGTACAAAATAGTTGAGGTCGCATTACTTAGTGTGATGGGTGATTTATTTTCACAGCCTATTAAGTTGAGATTTTGAGACTTTCCTTTGACTCAGTGTTAAAACGAGAAAAACTCGTTAAAACTGATTCTTAAGCCTGCAAAGTATTTCATACTTCTACAGCCAGCTACAGTATAAACTATCGTGTATAGTTTATATATGTGTTTATCAAAACCGTTACCCCTATATTCGTAAACGTGGCATAATGTAGGAATAATTTTTAGAACAAATTTAGAAAGAATCTTTGAATTTTTAATAGCTGTGTAATATTTTGTTCCAATTTAACTGACAGCACCTTTCGAGAAGCGTGAAAAAACACTGCATAACACTTCCGGCGTTATGCCAAGGTTTATTAATAAGGCCCTTACGGTATCATCATCGTATAACTGATGCACGTTACAACTTACAGCGTGGTTCAGTCGAGACTTTAACATCGAGCAGCGGCGCCCGTGAACCACGCCCTTCGCCCGCTGTGAGCTCCCGGGCACCGGACTAGTGATAGGACAAGGCTGTTTTACTCGACTACTTTGACAAATTTACTAGACTAGACACTGGAGTACCTATTATAATTAACTAGCGACCCGCCCCGGGTTCACACGGGTGCAATGTAAATATTAATGTAGTTTGAAGTGTTATTAATAGAATTCCGTAGTACATTGATTTTATCTATCTCGTAAGGTTTAGGCAGCGTTGCAAAGGAAGCGCACTAAAATATGTTTGCTTCGATATAACAATTGAAATCTTGATTGAAATCTTTGGACTTCTCTGCGTAATATATATATCAACTCTATCAACTTCTGAAAGAAATTAGTAGAGCGACTTTGTTTTGTACTATGCAAAGGTCATCCTTGTAACGTCCCACCCTTTCACCTCTCTCATAAGAGATAGATCGACAGCTAATGTTGTCTTCAAGGCATGGGGGCTTATTTATTTATTTTTACTCTTATTTGCACACTACTAGTTAAAAAAATAGAACGAGAATAAAAAAAAACACATACAGAAGCAGTATACAAAATACTGGCAGTTGAAAGAAAATCCTAATACCTAACAATTGGGCCTGACCCGAGAATCGAATCCAAAATATCGTAATCTTGATGAACATGCTAACCACTAGACCAATATACAGGTTAATATTATGTACTACAATGAATAATAACTTCCTGTGTGTAAATGGTGACATAAATATGGACTGGACTGGTTTTCTTGATATTTTAACATCTGTTTGGACACTATTAAACTTACTTATGATAATAAATTTGGTTAAAAGTATATTGGTTGTTAAAGTTTAAAATTTGACCTACAACATTTAAAAATTAGATAGTTCTGTTATCATAAATTTCACGGTAACTTATATTGTATTGATCTAATTAATTTCTAAATAATTTGTCTTGACATTACATAAATTCTTTGTCTGCTAGACTTTTATGTCTGTTTTATCGCTTATTTTGATTAATAACGAAGCACAACACTGTTCATCTAGGTACAGTAAAAGTCCAATGGCAGCTATACTGATCATTTTTGACTTGCTTGCTATGTATAACATAAATCTGTAGTCTGTACATATCTCTTTTTGTAGCACGACATTTGTTGTTCGAAGACTCATTTGTTGTTTTGGTTTAGGCATAATATATTTACGCTGGACCGCCTGTTTGACGTCAACTTTCCTTCGGAATGTTTTTGTTAGTGGAATAACCGCTACCTTTCGGTTCAAAGGGGTAGGTAAGGTAACATAAATTTGTATACTTATAATGAACTTTACGACACAAAATTTCGGGTAACATCGAACGAGAATTTGGCTACGTAAATTTTACTCGATTACGAAAAAATGTCGACATTTCACATCACTATAATAACGCAGCTATAATTAATTGCTCTTGCCATTATCTGCACCTAGCTAAACCACATACTTGTGGTACGAGAACGCCCTTTAATTTATCGTAGTGCCTTCAGCTTTCTATACCAGAAATTGCCTATTTGTTTTAGCTGCATAAAGAGTTTTATGCCCACAGATTATCATCATACTTCCACTGTATGTATTTGAAGTTATATGCCATTTTGTAGCGAATTAAGCATTGTGTGTTTGTTAGTTTATTTGTCCTTTATTCATGCTCTAACTAAGCAACTTAACAGCTTTTGGCACAGAGTTAGTTGTAAAGGCGTAGAGTATAATGGGCTAATCTTTATCCCGGGAAACTGTCCCCACGGGATTTGTAAAAAAAAACCGTTACAAACGCAGTTGAGGTATGTGGGCAACAGCTATGTGCCCACTCATGGGCACTGGTTTGGCATGAGGGTTAAAGATGTAAACCCACCACGCTGTTCCAAAGCAGTTCAGCGAACTTAAACGATAAAAAAAAAAACTAGAAGCCTGAAGTTTTTACATCAATATGATGCTGCAGTCTTTAGTATCAGGTATAAGTTTAAACTTCGTACCTTAAGCCATCTCTGAGAAATATACGGTGGTGATAAACGAGCGGACCGAAAGACAGGCAACGGAGTTATCCTACAAGGGTTCCGTTATTTTTGGGAACACTAAAACATACAACCTCTTCAGCTTTCTTATAAACCTTTTGACGACCTCTCTGGCGCAACGGTGACAGCTATGAATTTAAGCAGGAGGTCGCAGGTTCGATTCCCGGCAGGGGCAAATTTTGAATTTATAATTTCTGAATTTTCTCTGGCATCTAGTGGGAGGCTTTGGCCGTGGCTAGTTACCAACCTACCGACAAAGACGTGCCGCTAAGCGATTTAGTGTACCATACTACACACTACTAACAGTAGTAAGTACACCATACTAACAGGTTAGCCCGCTACCATCTTAGACTGCATCATCACTTGTAGCCAGGTGTGATTGCAGTTAAAGGATAACTTGTACTTAGTAAAATTAAAAAAATATATATAAACCCTAAATATGTTGGTGTATGAAAACTTTTGTGATTTCTTCATTTTTCTAAGCGTTTAGCGACTTACCTTAGAAGTCAGCACTGCATATTTCTCTCATACAGAACCCAGCGGCTGAAAGTATGAACTTATTGATAGTAAAAAGTTACATAAAACTGTAAGATTAAACATAATCTTCAAATTGCTACAAATTGACTTACCGAGTTCTCGATATAACTATCCAGGTGAATCCAGTGTAATATAACAACCGAAACTCGAAATAATAATGGGCCCCAGTTATTGGGGTTTAATGATAGTAATGGGAGCAGTTTTAATAGATCCCTCCTTGCATTCGTGGGAAGTAATCACGCTTGACCTATGGGAAAGGTTTTGTGTTCTTAGAACTGGAGAGCTCTGATTGGTGGCTTCTTTTGTATACTCCAGATAAATTAGCCTTAGTAATTTCTAGAAGTAGTTTCATTGGGGGAAATGAAGTGGAAACCCTTCGCCTATAAACAGAACAACAGTTCGTAGGGTATGGAAATGGGCAAAGGAACACGTCCTGAGGCATGCTAACCTTAGCTAAGTGGGCAGCGACCCGTCCGTCCGTCCGAGCGAGTCCAAAGCCGTGGGTTCGATTTCCACAACTGGAAAATGTTTGTGCGATGAACGTGAATGTCTTTCGGTGTCTGGGTGTTTATCTGTATATTATAAGAATTTATGTATTTTATTAAAATATATATATATATTAGCGTGTGCGGGTCATCTTTAAGTTATGCTGCCCTGGTATTTGTTGTTTTAGCCCATTTCTAGGGGCTAGGGCCCGTCATCATTGGTTTTGAGCCTGTTGGTCGTGTCCGTGGAATGACCCCGCGTCACTGACAGGCCCATATCGAGACCCATAACACAAGCTACGCTTACTTTGCTACTAGATGGCGATGTGTGTATTATCGTAGTATATTTATTTATTTATTTATTGCAACAATGTCATTTGGCGGCAGAAATAAGCATGGCTGTTGGACTTTCCTGGTCGAGCTCTGTGCCCAATAGCTCTACTACTACTAATATACCATAACTCGGAAAACAAAACTCTTATGACTTATGGCTGGGAGTCATGGACCTCCTATGAAACCATGGTCCTCCTTAAAGCTCGGACGCTGTTCGTGAATTACAAAGAAAGCTGTGGTGATTCTTTTAAAGGTAGAGGACATTTCGTCGTGTAAAGAAACCCGATAAATACGTACTTAAACCATATCTATACTTCAATACTAATATTATAAAAGGAAAAGTTTTTTTTATGTTTTTGTTTGTTTATATCGAAGAGGCCCCGAAAGTACTGCACCTATTTTAACCATTTCTTTACCAAATGAAAGCTAAACTATCACGAAGTAACAATGGCTTAAATTTATTTACAAAAAAATTGGAGATCCTTATAAAAATTGCAATAATGTAACCCAAAGTTGGAAAAAAAATTGCCAATGTAATACATTACTTGTACTATTGATAATACATAAAAATTATGTACGACCTGTTTAAAATACTCGTTATTACCTACAAAAATAGTAGGAATATATCTAACTATCTGAGGGTTCAGTCGCATCAGCAGCTTTTGTTTTCTAAAATTTTGTTAGACCCCGCGCCGCCCGGTACAGACAAAATTGGGTAACATTAGTATCGCAGTGTTAATTCATTTATAGTATATAGTAATAGTAGTATTAGTAATAGTTCTTTTAAAAACTACACCCGATTTTGTTTTACAAGTACGCACTTTCAAATATGCTTTAAAAATAAAAAATAAACCTGGACGAAGTCGCGCCCAACAGCTAGTTTTAGATATTTTGAGATGGAAAACAGCTAGTAATAAAGTGAATTGCATGTATGTAGATAACAAACAGACAATTAAAAGTAGGTAACCGAATTTATTTGGATAAAGTTATGTTTATTTTTTATTTATGCTAGTTACTCTGTCATTTCCGTCTGCATTTTTGTGATATTAAAATTGACATTTAAAATAATTAACTGCAAATACTTTTAAGAAAGGACGCATATATAGGCAAAATGCTTTTGGGTACCACGTTGTTAAATTCGGTCGCCAAACCTGTATCAGTTTATATATTTTAATTTTATTGTACACAAAAGTGAAGTCATATGTTGCCTCCGTCGCGGAAGCCGAGTTGTTCCGCGGCAACGTTGCAAAACAATATTTGCAACATGTTTTGGAATTATTTCTAACACGAAATAATTTTCGTGCCGATATTGTAATATTATATTTCTAACTTGCTTATAATAAAATTAAAAAAGAACAAGGTAAAATGTAATCTCTCACTCTCCAATTTGTTTATTCCTCTCAAATTTGGTTCTCCCACGTTTTTCTTGTTTCTAACATGCACGTTACGGGATCGGACCGGTCAAAATAAAAGTATTTGAAATGCAATATATTTTTGACTCATCTCCCTGTTCTTGCCTTAACGTAAGTAGGAATAAAGACGCGCCTATAAAGAGACATCTTGAAAATACACCAGAGACGCGTTTTCAAACCTCGCATCTTTGGTTTAAGGTTAATAACATCGCTTCAAAACAATACAAAGAAAAATGTAGTTTTAGGTTTATCTGTTAATTATAAACTTAAGCTACGTAGTATCTTAACACTATTGAAGATTTTTCAAGGGTATGAATGAAAAACGTAACACAGTAATTTTTAATGTTTTTTTAATAGAAATGACATTGAGTTTCCATACGTTTCCCATCAGGGTAATTCTCTTAGCCAAATAATATTCAAATCGTTTGCAATTTTTGACGGCCGATTTTTGCAATTTTTGACGGCCGAGTTGGCAGCGACCCTGCTTTCTGAGTCGAAGGCCGTGGGTTCGATTCCCACAACTGGAAAATGTGATGAACATGAATGTTTTTCAGTGTCTGGGTTTTAATACGCATATTATAAGTATTTGTGTCATATTATTCATCAGTCATCTTAGTACCCATAACGCAAGCTACGCTTACTTTGGGGCCAGGAGGCGATGTGTGTTTTGTCGTAGTATATTTATTTAGTAGTATTTAATTGTTTCCACATCCCATACTAAGCATTATTACTCTTTTATGATTTTTTATACTTATTTATGATTTTTTTAAGTCATGACTTTAAGATCACCTAGCAGAGTGATTCTTTAAGCCAAATAATATTTGAATCGGTTCCAACATCACATTGTAAGCATTCTCGCGAAGAGCAACCGCTGTTCATATTAGTTCTTCGACGGCCGACTGGCGCAGTGGGCAGCGACCCTGCTTTCTGAGTCCAAAGCCGTGGGTTCGATTCCCACAACTGGAAGATGAATATAAGTGTTTTCCAGTGTCTTGGTGTTTATCTGTATATTATAAGTATTTATGTATATTATTCATTAAAAAATTCATCAGTCGTCTTAGTACCCATAATACAAGCTACGCTTACTTTGGGGCTAGATGGCGATGTGTGTATTGTCGTAGTATATTTATTTATTTATTTATTTATCTTACAGAATCAACCTGCACTCCCAAATTATGTCATACAGTATTGTCCCCTCCATCCGGGAAAAAAGTGTTGCATAAAATCCGAGCGAAATCGACAGGCACAAAACCAGTGCTTCGTATCATTTCAATTGAACGATTCTCAGTATTGACAAGAAATAATCATTGTTTCAGATATACAAAGCCCCAAACGTTCGCGGACTGCATTGGCAATGAGCTGCCCCTGGGCTGGGAGGAGGCCTACGACCCTCAGATCGGGCCATATTACATCAATCATGTCAACCGTGAGTACCATTTTTATTAGCCGGCTTTTATTATGCATCCGTAAGATACTCGTATCTTGGCTTGATGCGCCAAACTGTTACACTTTTTTTGTTTGACGGCCGATTGGCGCAGTGGGCAGCGACCCTGCTTTTTGAGTCCAATGCCGTGGGTTCGATTCCCACAACTGGAAAATGTTTGTGTGATGAACATGAGTGTTTTCAGTGTTGGGTGTTTATATGTGTATATTGATAAAAAAAAATTCGTCAGTCATGTTAGTTCCCATAACACAAGCTATGCTTGCTTTGGGACTAGATGGCAGTGTGTATATTGTCGTAGTATAAACTGTATTAACGTGCTTCAGTACCTAAGAATATGATTATTTTAGTTTATCTTTCTCTTTTTTTAACCCTCGACGCAATAACGACGGTCAGTTAAAAGTTTGACGTGTGTGTGTGTGTTTGTCTGCCTGAGGCATCGTAGCGCGCCAACGGATGAGGTGATTTTGATTTTGTTTATTTTTATTTGAATTGTCAATTGGTACGAAGCTTCTTAGCTATTTTTAATGAAAATCGATCCAAGACGGCTGCCGCCAATCGGATCGGATCGGTATCAAATGAAAGGGTTTGACTAGTAGAATAATTTACACTATTTTCATAGACGGAAGTTTTCACGGGATAAAAAGTATCCTATACAATTTTCTAGGATGCAAGCTATATATGTCCGATATTTCAATTCATTGAAAAACAGTGAAGTGGTAGAGCCGAACAAAGGTAACAATCAAACAAACAAACGTAACTACGTACGTTTGTATGTTATGATTGATATGGATAGTAAAGAACGGCGGGGTGTATAAAATGGAGGTTGTGCAACACTGGATGAAATGGACAAGTGACGGGTATAGACTGTAGAGTCGAGGCTAACTTTAACCTTGATCGGTGCATGAATTAATAACAGATTTTGACGTACGATCTATAAATGTTACAAAATTAAATAATATTTATGAATTATGACGGCTGGTTTTGTTGTTTGTGATCGAGTGAATTGCGTCTCGTCGTTAATTTTATACTCACTAAGAAGACGCTATTAATTCTATCACCAGGAATATTGGACATGGATGAGATTATTAGAATAATGCCCGTTTTCACTAAACCTAGGATACGCTTAAATCATATGCCTAATTGAAGATTTAAAAGATGTAAGTGATGCTTGGAGAAAAAAACGCTTCACCAACTCTTAGATAATGACTAAGGACAGGCGGCATCTGAATTTACGACACCGATTATTCGGTGCATAATGTTTAAGGAACTCGTAAACTGACATTTAACAGATGAAAAAAAAAACAGTTTTTTTAGAAACCTGAAATCTAAGTACGAAAAATTAAAAATATGAGAATACCAACACAAAATTAGACAAGTTCGATAGAGGAAAGGTAAATGTAGGCCTAGGAATCTTCTTAGATTAGGCGTTATTTATTTAGGCATTGCCTTATTTGCCTTTAGTGAAAACGGGCATTAATTTCCTTGTAAACCTCTTAGTAAAAGCAAAAGAAAAAAGAAAAACCATTCAAAGATACAATTTAGCTCATCATATAACAGATAAATTATAGGTAGCGTATGAAATCTTGGAGATGTTTTTCATTGAATTCATTTGAACAAGTTAACCCTTGACTGCAATTTCACCGGCTGGTGATGATGCAGTCTAAGATTGTTACGAGCTAACCTGTTACGTGAATGGCAGTTATTTTAAATACTCGTAATCGGTTTCAATAAAGAATTTGTTTATTTGCCTTTTGAATAACCCATCATTTATCAATTTGCAATTGCGTAGCCGAAATCATCTGATATTTCGGATGGTTGAGGACTACTAGGTATACATCAAATCAAGTACATTAATAAATAAATAAACTAATCGCCATCTAGTCTAAAGGAAGAGTAGGGTGTGTTATAAGTACTAAGATGACTGATGAATATTTCTACTATACATATAAACATACTTATAATATACATATAAACATCCAAACACTGAAAATCATTCATATTCATCACACAAACATTTCCCAGTTGAGGGAATCGAACCCACAGCATTGCACTCAGAAAGCAGGGTCGCCAGTCGGCCGTCAAGTGATAGAAAGAAAAGTAGGTACCGTTTAGTAATTTAAAAAGCTACTGAATAAGGAAACCAGTTTGAAAAAGGAATTTTTTTATTTGGCTTTTGAATAACCCATATTTTTTTAATTACAATAGAAATTATCTGATATTCCGGGTTTAAGAATACTAAGTAAACTTCAAATTAGGAGTGCTAGATAAGATACTTGTAACAATTTATGGAGATGGGATGTCGATACCGGTTAGTACGTTTCAGAAAAGCTACTGAATAGGGAGACCAGTTTGAGGTTTGAGGCCCCATCAATTCCATCAACATTGTATTGGTATTGGGTGTAACGAGACTTATTTATGTCTCTTGGTTTATTCAGCACGCCGGGTGAAAAATGCTCAACGCGGGGGGCTCTTGAAGGCCCCTTTGCTTTAGTTATTCCGTATGAATTATTGAACGGTTTGATTTACGCATTTACGTCTAGCTGGCGGTATGTTTGCGGGAAATGTTTCTTCGCCGCTGCGTTGAGTGGCGTTTAAGAAGGCGATCCCAGATTCGATTTCCGGCTGGAGTCGTCGTTCTCAGATTATTAATGTCCCACAGAGCACAGGCCTCCTCTGTGGGAGCGGAGGGAATAAGAGCGTTCACTCACCACGCTACTTTTTTTTTTACTTTTTTAATTTATTGATACAATTAGATGCAGTGTCCTTATATTAAATTGTATAACGATTATCAATACTAGACAATAATACAGTTATGATAGTAACCGGGACCTATAGTTTAACGATAAGAACGAATAAAGTTGGTTCAACTCCAGAGTGCTATTGAACATTTTCAGCACCACTCTGAGAGGAGAACCCATAGTCGTTCAGAGTGCCTACTGTGAGATTTTCTGCGTCTACCTATTCGATCGCGTGAAGGTTAACTACCGTTTGTATGAAATCGAACGAGTGCCATCTATTGACAATACTGTTTCCCAGTCAAAGGCAATAAGGCTTCAAATTTTGTTACATCAACCACTTTCAATAAATTGAGACTGTAGCCAAGCGCGGGCCTACCTGAAATAAAAAAAAAACAATATACTTACATGTTCTAAATTTTAATAAAAATTACAAGAAAGGCAACTATACTCCAATTTTTTAGTATGCTTGCGTAATAAATAGATATTAATCCTAAAATTTCCTTTCTTTGTAATAAAAAAACAACACATATTCTAAAAATACCCAGTCACGTTTGTGAAATTTTCGACTGGTTTTTATAGCACATAATATAATATATCGTAAAGTGACAGGTGTTTTGTATGTGAAATATAACATACATAAGTATAAGTGTGTCCATCCATACTTAATGTTATTAATGCGGTAATGTGTCTGTCTGTTTTTTGCACACGTTTTGCTCAGCCACTGCTCTGATTTTGATGAAATATGGGTCATATATACCCTGCATCCTCGAGATGGACATAGGATACTTTACGTATGAATAAGGAATACAGGATTCGCGGAAGCTCCAACAGTGTTTTGGAAATATTATTATTATGGTAAAATCCCTTTATGGAGCACTGGGTTAGTACACAACCATACACAAAGTGCTCAAGAGGGCACTTACCTTAATAAGGAGATACGAGTATGTTTGGCCAATTTTAATTAATGAAATAGTTAATAATTATCTTATTAACTATTGTTACTAACAATCAATAATTTTTTTAATCGTACTGCGATCACAAGCTATGTTATTTTATCCGAATTAAATGTTTTTATTATTATTATTATGAGGCTTTAATAACAAATGTTTTCTGTCGCGAAATTTAACATCAAGATTGAATCCTGGATCCTTTTAATCCTATAAAAACTAAAGTTTTTTATTCGTAACAACTAGCAGACCTGGCCACGCGTTGCTGTTTGTAATTTTTTTAAGGAAGTGATTGGTGAAGTGATGAAGAGTTCAAAATATTGTAATTATAAATTGAGATATAAATTATCCTTTCTCAAAAGTTGAAAAAAATACATTAAAAAAAAACTTTGCAATTAATATACACACGGCAGAAGTGTAACTTCTGAAAAGTAGCCTACCAGAGATTGAGGTGGATGTAGAGTATCAGAACTATTAGTATAAATTTAAGGTTTCTTATTTAGACTCCATGGTTACTAGAATAGGTACAAAAACGTATAATGTTTTTAGTGGCGCGCATAGAGGGTATGCCCAGGGTATGCAGATGATATAAAATGTAGAAAATCTCCAGTACGAGTTATAAAAAACTTAAGGATAGGCATTGTAAGAGTTATAAAAGCCTACCCTGAAGTATTTATAACTAGTACTGGAGATTTTCTATCACATTTTATATCATCTGCATACCCTGTGCATACCCTCTATGCGCGCCACTGAATGTTTTCTATCTCACTCTGCCCTATACATTTATGGGTTTGTGTCTCTATGGACTTATTTTTTCGTATCATCGAGTTTGAAATCACAAAGATTCTAAAGAGGTTTCACTTCAAAAATCGGTTCAATCGGTTTCGGAGCTCATCCCGGTCAAACATCGTGACGTGATGCGGTTCGCGGGGCATGTAAGGAACACGTCCTGCAATTTGTCCTCCTGTGCCCATCAATCTAACGCGTAGGTGTTAAACATCATATGCCTATTATTAAATCAGCATCCACGCCCTTCAGAACACAGCAATGCAGCTTAGCCGCATAAATAAGCATAGCGATAGTATTTCGCCGAAAACTCTTTCTCACAAAAAGCTCTTGCGTCTACAACTAAACAGACCGTCCTGGATTTAGAATTGCCGAAATAAAGGCAGAGGAGGTCGCGGGCAACAGCTATAATACACGTGAGACCGCATAATATCGTTACGGGTTATGCAATAACAATTATGGCAGTAGGTAGGTACTTTCGAATGCTTTTTCCGTTCTATATTTCACTGTTTATTCTCTGCAAAGTCATTACTTTAAACTCTACTGCCTTTAATATGGGTAGTATTTGAATGAGTGAATATGGATGTATATTATAGTATCGTAATTAATGAATATGGTTTACTAAAATACTAAGTGAGCGAATGTATTATGGCGACTGTAAATCATGAAAACGGCTACTTTTAATAGCCGAATGAAACCTAAGTTCGCGCGTAGTGGCGTGCATTGGGGGGTATGGTCAGGGAATGCAGATGATATAAAATAAAGAAAATCTCCAGTACGGGTTATAAAAACTTAAGGGTACGCTTTTAATAATTCTTCCTGGAGATTTTCTTGTTTGTAGTTACTCTACCACCGGCTCGGAAGGCAGATTCCACTGAGAAGAGCCGGCAAGAAACTCAGCAAATTGCTCTTTTCCAACATCATTTTAAAGTTTAACAATCTTTAGAATTTTTCTGTTTGTGAGAGATGAGAGCGGAGTGGCCTGCTTCCAAGCATCCTTGTCGTTATTGAATTCATCAATCGTGTAGTAAACATTTGTTAAATGTATTTTAATATATTGTTTAAACTTAGGTAAAGGTAGTAAATCTTAATCTATAACAACTAAGTATGTAGCGTCGGTTACATGGTTAATATCCCATGCCAACAGTGAAACTGAACCGAATGGTTCCCGACCACACTCTTGGGAACGTATCTTGTTGAATCACCATCATCCTTTTTATAATTCTTAATGAAGTGTTTATACCTACACTTAAATATCAAAGGGTTTGTTACAGACATGTATGAGGCCTTGGTGTCAGTGCATCTATTAAAAATGAAATATTTATCTTTTATAGTTTATTTCTTTAAATACTCCTAGTTACAATTTAGGAAATTAATTTCTATTGTAGAAAAAAAATAATAAAAGTGCAATACAATGGAGTACGTTATATTGACAATGACATTTGTAGCACTCAAAAGTGGTAATGACGTTCATACATTGTTAAGCGTTGGTTAAAAAGCGGTTATAACCTGGTGGCTAAGAGCTTCGGCTTCTCTTTCAGGATGACCGAGTTCGATCCTTGGCTAACTTTTTAATTGAAGGAATTTAAAATAGGACTTGCTAAAGTAACATTTTACGACGGTGGAGGAAAACATCGTGTGGAAACCTTCATGTCCTCCATAACGTTCTCAAAGGTGTCTGAAGTCTCCCATTCGGTATTTGGCTTGCGTGATAGACTAGGCTCTAAGTACTCCTCATTCTGAGTGGACCTGTTTCCTGCATTGGACCGTTAAGGGGCTGATAATGATGTTATAATGATAAATACAATACGCTTGCCTTACTTCGTTGGAGACGCATAAAAAAAGGTTTCGCAGTCGGTTAAACAATTAGCACAGACACCAAATAAGAAACACAATGATCGAATAAAAATCATTAGAACCCTAACAAGAACGCCCGCTGATATGTTGGGTGGTCGTTAAAAATCCAGAAAATGGCGGAAAAGCTTCCCGCGTTCATAAATAATGTATTGGAATGCGCGTGCGATTCGTGCGAAATGCTCTGTTGTTTCCACCGTTATCTCCAGGGTTGCCACCAACCAAAATCAATTTTTTTTTTTATTTCTCAATTGAATTTTAGGTCTTTGAATCCCTTTGAGATTATGCCAGACTTATGACACCCTAATAACAAATATTTCTCTACAAAACTTAAATCTAATTGAATGAATTGAATACATTTTTATTGTACACCACGAACATACAGAAAAGTTGTAAATACACAAACTATACAACTTGGCGGCCTTATCGCTACATAGCGATTAGGGCATGCGAAGGCACGCTTAAGATCAGTTTCTTTGCAGTACGAAGAACTTCGCCTGGGCAACCGAAAAATTCAATTTTTTTCGTTTAAATAAGGTGGAAAAGAAGTTAAAAACAACACACAGTATAGAATAAAAAGAAGTCGGATAGGTAACGACTTGAGACGAGAACGAAGTGGTGATACATTGTCATATTAATATTTAATGTAACCTAAATATGAATTCTACATTAATAAATCCGAAAATTAACTCATATAAGGCTCTCGCGGCTTTAGAAAAGGTAGGGAGGTTCCGCAAGAACACTTTGAAAAATACTCACATTTGTTAAATTTATATGGGTAAAAAAAAAACTGTTAAGGTGTGCAATGCGAGGACTGCAGATAAGAACAAAAGAAGAAGTTTTCACGCAGCAACTGTGCAACTAATTGACATGGTTGTGCCTTAGATTAAAGAACCGGAGAGTGACTCGTCGATAGTCCAATATTGCGTTACTTTATTTTAATAAATACCGTGTTACTAGACATATTAAATAACATTTAAATAAGGTTTTTAATAACGTGTAAATAAACTTTTTAAATACCGCGAAAGTAGATACATTTCGAAATACAGCTCAAAAACACTTTTAAAATAAATAAATATACTACGACAATACACACATCGCCAACAATATAATACACATTTGAACATTCAGGCACTGAAAACGTCAATTTTCATCACATAAACTTTTTCCAGTTGTGGGAATCGAACCCACGGCTTTGGACTCAGAAAGCAGGGTCGCTGCCCACTGCGCCAATCGGCTGCCAAATACCTCGTAAGAACACTTTTGATATTTATAACAAGTGTCAATGACGATAGGCTACTCTTTATCCCGGTTATACAAATCCACGCAGATGAAGTCACGGTGCAAAACTAGTAATAGATAACAGTGGCTGACCCGGACCTCGTCAAGGCAGGCGGGTCCCGTTACTCAATCGGCATTTTTGTTACATAAATCTACAGAATAAAATTAACACCTTGCAAGTACGTGTTTCCGGTTTTTAGTACTCTTTTTTTCTGTTTTGATTTTAATATAATATATATTATATTATTAGCGACTTTACTTTAACTGTGAAAGAAGCGATAAGTGGTTTTCTGCCCAAATTGTATAAAGTGTTCGTTATTTATTTATTTTGCACCAAAAGAAGCCATATAATAATAAACAAGAAACTATGTGAACGAGGAAAACTTAGGTATCTCTAAGAGATTTCTACTAGTAATCCAAGGCACGAAGACAAGTTTTTTCACAAGTACAGATAAAAAAAACCAAAGAAATAGGCATAATGACGGCCGATTGGCGCAGTGGGCAGCGACCCTGCTTTCTGAGTCCAAGGCCATGGGTTCGATTCCCACTACTGGAAAATGTTTTTGTGAAGAGCATGAATGTTTTTCAGTGTCTGGGTGTTTATATGTATATTATTAGTATATATGTATATTATTCATAAAAATATTCATCAGTCATCTCAGTACCCATAACTTAAGCTAACGCTTACTTTGGGGCTAGATGGCGATGTGTGTATTGTCGTAGTATATTTATTTATTTATTGTAATTTTGTTGAAATCAGTCCATAAATTAAAAGATATTTAATTTAGGACAAGTGAAAAAAAATCATGTAATTAATTGTAGTAGGTTTAAACAAACTTTTTTTTAATTTCTTTATGTGTAACACGATATTTTGTACTTGAAATAAAAAAAAGAAGTTAATATTAACACGATGACCTTAAAAATGAAACGTCGCGCCCACTCTCGAAAATCTGAGATTTTCAAAAAAAAATTATCATTAACAGTGCACACAGCTGATTGCTAAAATTTAACTTTCTTTTTTATGCCACTATATAATAAGTCCTTGAGTGCTATCTCACCTGTGAAAACTTCTGGTGCATTCCAAGACGGTAGCTAGCGAACGTGCCAGGGGTTCGGTAGCTAGCCGTCACTACACGAGCCTCTGAACCGTCTGCGTGGGGTCAAACTGTCCCGATTCCTTCTCTTTAGCGTGGGAGTCCCGTCCCAGTGGTACGGGCGGTTGGTAGACAGGCGAGCGGGAAGTGTGCAACGGGTTCCCCGGGCGTCTAATAAAGCCAACGAGAGCGACATGCTGTGCTGGCTAGTTCGGGTATACGAGTCCCACATGACCTCCGCCCTGACGATAAGGACGTAGACGTAGCATAAAGCATTTCCACCACGCCAAAAAAAAAAAAGAAAAAAAAAATTGGCAGTTTCCACATCGATCGTTTCCACGTGGATCGTGAAAACCTCGATCGGTTTCCTCGCGGTATGTCGTATGAACACTTACACGGTGACACGTTTTCGCCATTAAGGTGCTATCTAGCCACGGCCAAAGCCTCTTACCAGACTAAAACCTATCAGTTGGTTTCTTACTCGAGATCTTTAATTATCTTAATATATATAAATCTCCTGTCACGATGTTTGTCCGCGATGGACTCCTAAACTACTTAACCGATTTTAAATTAAATTGGCACACCGTGAGCAGTCTGCTCCAACTTAAGAGATAGGATAGCTTAGATCTTTAATTATAGTCGCAATTTTATTTTATTGTAAATTATTTGTCTATAATTAATTGACAGTCACATGTTACATATATATATATACTACTATAGTCATTTAAGGCTTAGCGATACTGAATACTTTAAAAACAAAATCAAACGCAGACGAAGTCGCGGGCAACAGCTAGTAGTATATATATCTGGATTTGATAATGAGAAATATAAACCTTATTAGGATACACAGTGAAGTTTTGTCACATGCAAAAGCTATATCGACAAGTACAAATAGAAGTCATTTCATTTCACCTATACCGCGCGTGCATCAATATAATGACCCGAACAAGCCATCTATTCCAGCGGCAATAAAAAACGCCACTTACGGAATGATACTTGCATTCCAGGCCCATTCTACAGCCGCGTGACATCCAAAGTGCGCGGTCGATCTTCTACACCAAGAGATAGAGGGGCAAATGTACACTAGCCATTGAAAGCCATGGAGTGCCGGAAATGGCCTGTCTAGGTATATTGGCTGTATGCCTTATAAATAAGAAAAAGACCTACCACTTGCGCACTAACTGATACATTAATACTCACTACATACCATTGCAAGAATAAATCGTTATAACCGGAAAACGCCTATCCACTATCCAGGTCTAAATATCAGAGTTATAAGCCAGCCAGTAGGTATTGACTGTCATCTATAATAGTAGCTCGGCATCATAGTTACCAGTACGCAATAAAAGCCATTGAGCGTCATTGAAGTAGTACGCCGTAGTTCCTAAAAGAAGTCGATCCGAGTTTATGGATGCTAAACCCACATCCTGGGTGCTAAATCTAAACATTGTCCCACAGGTCTCGTATACAGAGCTAAGCATTGGTGTTATGGAACATTGGGTCGTTGTCTGATTTTGGTGTTCCCAATTTAGCCTTTACCCTCTCTCCGTGTCTTGAAAAGCAATTGTCACCATTATCCATAATATCTAAAAATGATACATAACATATATGTAACATAAGCGCCAAAGTTCATTGTTTATCCGCATTTTAACAACGCAACGCGACTATGTCCTGTAGGAGAGCCCACAGGAAGAGCCTGTGATATAAATTAGACTGGCTATATTGTGTCTTAATTATAGTTATTATGTGAAGCATTTTAAGTATTAAAAATTTTAAACTAAGATTTTTGTGGTTAATCAACATTTCTTGAATATACTTCAACGGGTACATACCACGATCATATTTTTGGATTTGTCGATATTTTGACCCAGTTGCATGGATCGTGCTCACGACGGGAATTTTAATTATATCATTATGATCCCATATTCAGAAATCAGAAACTCCTCCTCCTTAGTCGTTCACTCTTGACAGAATGGTCGTAGTTGACGATGGTTCTTTTTCTTTGCCTACAGCAGCCCCCGAGAGTTGAACCAATCAGAAACAGATCCCACAATTGTAAACTGTAGATTGTTCAACTCTATTTCTGCTCTAGGCGTTCTGTGTAGATGAATGGATGATTTAGCTCTAATTCACAGAGCCGCACAGAAAATTTTAATCCGACATTATCGTATTTCGAAACCCTAAAACCTAAATTCTCAGAGCCATGCTCCTAGGAGTATCATTGTAAATATACAATGTTACTAAAAGGCTTCCTCTCGTAGGGACTAAATCCTTCAGTCTGGGCTTGTGAGCTTTGCTTGAGCGCACTACTCGAATAGATTTAGGCAAACATACTTTTACAAAAAGGAAACTGTTGATTTATTTATATAATTAGTCTGTACCATGAACATTTTTAGCATTCGGTCTCTATGCAATCACACGGCTAGCTCTCGTACTATATCAGTTATTATGCTCAATTCTCAACGCAAGGCCGGGGCTAACTGATTGCTACTCAAATCAGATTAGAGACAATGGCAATTGAATACCATCGTAAGCGAAATTGTCCCTCGGCCACGATCGTAATGCAATACTCACATTCTTCATGCGATCCTAGTAGCGGAATTAGATGGTTTCTTCAGTAATGAATCATTATTTGTACTTCTCTGATCTGTGCGACTTTGTCTGCGTGGAATTCCTTTGTTCCAACCTAGTTCTACTAGATATATCCCCGGACTAAACCTAATTAATATGGATACTACTAATAATAAATATTACCAAATTTCTGACGCTGCATTAATGAAATAATCATTAATGCAGCGTCAGAAATTTGGTACGAAAGAATAGTTAATTATTTTCTAACTTTTCTTATAAATTGTTTCTCTACTTTTAAATCACACTAAAGAAGCAATGGAAATAATGTTT
The DNA here is from genome assembly GCF_905163445.1 of Pararge aegeria. Taxonomy (NCBI): domain Eukaryota; kingdom Metazoa; phylum Arthropoda; class Insecta; order Lepidoptera; family Nymphalidae; genus Pararge; species Pararge aegeria. The sequence continues at coordinate 16,696,535 of NC_053186.1, forward strand.
ACATTTTATGACATGATAAAAAACTATTATAGACAGAAAATCGAACTCGTTACTGTTTAATTAAAAAAAAAACTTCCGCCCTTAAAATAGCCTCCACCTAAAACGGAAGATAATTTATTCACAGGTTTGAGCTAAAAAGTTATTTTAAGCACATATTTTTGGTTCAGGTTAATATTGCTTTTTTAAAATAACGGAATTTCTACTCTCGAGTCGAGACATTTCGTTTTGAAGGTCTTCGTGCTCATAAATTATTTTTTTTTATTAAAAATCTCAAGCGTATTAAAACATTAAAAATTTGAAGGTGAAAAAAAAATGGGAAAATGTCCTTCTTACTTCACTTGAATAAGTTAATTTAACAACTTTGCTCTTACAAATCCAATATGGCGGATATGATAAATCGAAAACTAAATAAGTTACTATAATTAGTCAACTATTACTATTAAAGCTAATCGATCGTGGTACGAATGAAATAAAAAGTATAAGAGTTGAATTAGGCAGGAGGCAGGTCATCCTCCATAGGCAGGAAATAACAAAGAGCTATTAAAACAAACTGGCGCGCAAAATAGGAGTAAATGTAAAGAAGAAAAGTAAGACCAATGAACTGATGGTAAGAGAATAAATGAGCTGCTGGCTTCTTCTCGGTAGAATCTGCGTTCTAAATAGTGAACTTTCAAAAGAATTTGGCTTGTTGATTGGCTTATTCTTCTTTTTTTTTACTTCCTCGAAGGGCTAAGGTAATTACGGGCAGGGGAGATTTTTCCACGGTGGAAGATCCACTCTCCGAGTTCTATTTCATAGGAGAACAGTTTTGTATGTTTTTTGGCAGGTGATCAGGAATTAAAAAAAAAAAACAAAATTCATTTATTTTAAGTAGGTCTTATTTAAGCACTTTTGAAACGTCAAGTATGTCTGTTTGTAGTGACTCTACCACCGAAATGAAGCCGGCAAGAAACTCAGCAGTTGTTCTTTTCCATCGTCATTTTATAATTTAACAATCATTGTTCTATTAGTGTGAGATGAAAGCGGAGCGGCTTGCTTCCAGGCAACCTTGTCATTATCAGGCGCATTTTATCCCTGGTCAGTGGATAAAAACGAAGAACAATTTTTTTTTCCTCCTGCCCACAGCCATGACGGCAAACTAGCGCAGTGGGCAGCGACCCTGCTTTCGATTCCAATAACTGGAAAATGTTTGTGTGATGAACATGTGTGCTTTTCAGTGTCTGGGAGTTTATCTGTATATTATTAGTATTTATATATAACGTATATTAAGAAGAAGAAGAAGAAGAAAAAGTCTTTATTGCACATACAAATATAAAATCAGGTTAACAAAAAAATAAAAAATAAAAACTATACATATGCACAATGGCGGTCTTATCGCTTGAAGCGATCTCCTCCAGACAACCTTTGGTTGAAGAAACATATTAGAGAAAACGGGATAGTGCAATAATTAAATTGTGCTAATTATAAACATTACATACTAATACTACATATATATATAGTAAAACATATATATTTATATATTTGTATATAAATATCAATATATATATATATCAATATATAAACTTAAATACATATTACTATTATTATTCCATATAGTACCCATAACACAAGCTACGCTTACTTTGGGGCTAGATGGCTCATGGCGATGTGTGTATTTTCGTAGTATATTTTTATTTATTTATTTATGAGAGTGGTTTTTAGGCCTGCAATATGTTTTCTCCAAACAGAAAAGATGAGATTCTATGCTCACCGCTTTAAATAGTCCTACTAGAAATAAGTGAATTAAAAACATATATACCTTCTTACACTGACGTTTAATTTTTGCAATTAATTAATTTGCATCCTCCACCATTAGCACGATGTGTTGACTGATGTCTGATTAGTCATCATGCATTTATTACCGACTAACGGAAGTTCAGCTCGTCCGATTAAATACTTTAGCATTAGAATAAGGTGATTCATTTTTTATATTGCTGTGTTATGGCCACTTAGTTGAACATCTTCTCGACGACAGATTTGGTTTTAAATAATGTAAATGAAGCGCTGATAGCCCAGTGGGTAGGGCTTCGACTTCACTTTCGAGGGGGCGAGTTCAAATCCCAGCACGCACCTCTTACTTTTCTTTTTAAGCTATGTGCGTTTAAATGGTGAAGGAAAATATCTTGAAGAAACCTGTGTACCTGAGAGTTCTCCATAATGTTCTCCAAGGTCTCCTATATGATGATGATGAATATAAATGCATAGCGGTGATAGCCTATGAATATATATATCATGGAATTCTGCAAAGTAACGCATCTTCTGTCCAATATCGTCTCGTGTTAGAGAAACTCTTTGGATAGAAGAAGTAGGCGTTACTTTGCGGAATTCCATGATATATAATGGAAATTAAGCTTACTTTGCAATACTCCGCAAAAAGCAGGATAATCTCCTTCACCGGACAATCCTCAGGAGATGTTGACTATATAATGAATAATTGTTACTTAACAATTATTCATTTTAAAATCAACATCTCCTGAGGATGCTCCGGTATCAGAGCGAATCTTGCGTAGTGGGCACAATTGAAGAAATTATAAATTACACCATACAGATTCTCTTGCTTTTCGCGGAGTGTAGCAAAATAAGTTTGATTTTCATAGAAACTCTTTGTTAGCGGATTTAAAGCCCATAAAAGAAATCTTACTTCAAATTGCAACTAATTTTGAACATGGAATTTAATATTTTCATTACCCCATCTATCTACAAGATATATAACGAGTCTACAGGGGAATCCTAGAGCTGGAATTAACCTTGACCTTAGAGTTACTTTGGCCATTCAAAGAGACAATGCTGTCAACAATTAAGGCTCTATAATTTAGTTAATTTAATTTAGTTTTATTGGCTTATTTTAGGTTATTTTTGTTTCACTAATATAATAGATGCGAATGTTTTTATGAATGGACGGTTGTTACACTTTCACGGAAAAGATTTCAGGAATAACACATAGGCACAGAATTAAGAACCTACAGAACCCTTATTCGGCCATTATTGCATGCAGTGCATTGTGTCCAAAAATAGTGAAAACGCCCCGCGCACGTCTCACTTCACAAGCGCAATATGATGCTAGTTCACAAACTTTTCCCATTTTCCTCATTTTATGGTAAACATAAGAAGTAAAATAATCACTGTCAACTGCTAAATTGAATGAATTGACTAACCGCCTCCTGTTCGAGAAACATTACTAAAGTGGAGTGGTTTTTGATTATTAGTCGTGTACACGGTTTCTGTATGTTCTTATTTCTGTGCACATAGGCTATTTTTCATCCCGCAAAATGACCGGTTTCCGCGGGTTTTATGCAAAACCAAAAAACGTAGATGAAGCCGCCGACAACAGCTAGTTCATAAAATGAAACAAAAAATAGAAATTGTCGTTTCAAAATAAAAAAAATGTAAAAACCTAAAAATTCTATCTGTATTTAAAACTTCTGCAGGGCTAGCACGGGTGGGAGATAAAAATTATATCCCCCGATTATATCCCCTGGCAAGGAATATAATTAACGTGCCCACCTGCTAAATCACTGGAACGTGGAATAGGAGAAGTTTACCCCCGTTTATTAATACACATTATTCGGATACTATTTCCACTTGTGCGCCAGTGCTCTGAGAGTTGATAAAGCTGTGGGAGAAGATAAATTTATATCCTTTCCCGGGGATATAATTGTCTCCTGCCCATGCTAGCCGTGCAGAAAGAATTTTCAACTTAACATACAAGTTAACAATGACGTTTGAGACGTCAAGTCCATCTGATGATGGTTTGATATAAACTCAAAGGAATTCCTAGGCACGAATCAAAGAAAAAAAGAATTTAGAAGTAGTTACCTAAGCCCAATGAGGCTTGTCCAATCAATTTCGAGTTTATCGTTATGCACCATAAACATTCCTGAGCCATGAGCATTCCTGGACGGAATTACGTAAAATAAAAGCTAGGCACATAAATATTGCAAGCGAAAGCAGAAAATATGTAGACGGGAGATTGCATAACATTCTTTTTTTTTTTCTTTATAATATAATAGCTCTTGCCCGCCGTCTTCGTTCGCGTTTATTACGGTTTTTTTTTACAAATACCGTGGGAACTATTTGTTTTACTGGGATAAAAAGCCAAATGTAGCTAATGTCGACATGTGGCTTTTTATATGTTCTATCAACGAACTCTATGCCAAAAACCAAGTGAAATGATTGCTTAATTCTGGTGTAAAGTGAGGACAATGCTACTGAAATAATAGCACCATTATTTTTTTTTTTACTCGTTTATTACATTCATTTATTATGATTCCAACAGCATTTTATTCAGGAGTGTGAAATAATTGAATTCAGATTTTTGTTAGTATAATTTTTGAAAGAATCATTACAATTAAATTTTAATAAATAAAATACTTCATAGCATACAAGTTGTCACTTAATAATGGTAAACGATCTGAGATGAGAATTAAAAAAAATGTGAGTATAAAAAAATAAAACAAAATTAGAAAAGAATAAAAAAAAGAACCACTTGAACTAGAAATCGGTGTTGCACAATTAAGGTATTAAAAAAATCGCGACCAGTTGTAAACCACCCTTTATTAAGTACCAGGTTAAAAAGCTAGGTAGATGCATAGTACATAAATATCGCAAGCGAACGCAGAAAATGGGTATGGGATGGGGGAGATCGCATAGCTCGATAACAAACCTGGAGGCAGTAAACTAAGTATGCAAAGTGGTGGAAGCTTTAACTAGAATTTACGTTCACATACTTGCCACGAGTGAACATATAGTTTAGGGTTCCTTGCTTAAAGTTACAAGAACAAACCTGACGACAGGATTCCCGGCAGGAAATTTAGAAATTTATAGTTGAATTGTCTTTGGTCTGCTGAGTCTTCGGCCGTGGCTAGTTAGCACCCTACCAAGAAAGACGTCCCGCTAAGCGACTTAGCGATGTCGCGTAGAGCACTATTAGGCGTATGCGTTTAATTCAACTGAGTCCCAAACAGGTTAGCCCGCTGCCATTTTAGATTGCATCACCACCACCAGGTATCACCAGATGAGATTTCAATCAAGGGCTTACTAGTAGAATAAAAAAAAACAAAATCTGTAAACGTTCTTTTATAGTAATAAGACGAACACTTTTTATAAGACTATGGTATTGCTGGATATCAAAGTTTGAGTTTCTTGTGAAAAATTACCAACAAAATTATAGTATTATTTACTATAATTTACTTAGAATTTTGTAAATTGTAGTACCTAATTCTGGGCCTCTACTGTGCAAAAGCTTTATTTCTTCCGCACCGTTTGTATTACAATAACTGCAGCTTTTTTTTTGCCGTAATTGTTTGCTTCATTATTTTATATCACTGTAGCTTTCTGCCAAAACGTAAGTTTCATAAATTGTTGTTAATACGATAAAAATGTCCGTAAAAATTTGCAAATTTCTGCAAATTTCTCACTTTCTTACGTTTAGAATCATAATATGATGTATATCCTACCCTTTTAAATTAACAAAGGTAGATTTTAAGTAAACTGATCCCGTTTCTCTGCTGTCACAAACAAAAGAAAACACGGAACACTTAAAGTTTAAAATCGGATCAAGTTGTGAGGATTTTATTTTACAATATTGAGAACTTTAAAGTTTATTGAGTCAGGTGCTAATTTACATACATATCGCCTGATGAAGAAATTGAATTTCAATTTGCTTTGCCAATATAAATGTCAAATTATGCCCGTGTTTCGTCCACGTACGATCCCATTCGGAGCGTTCACATAATTAATGACAGTATTGGCTTGGTGAATGCAAATTCCGGTGTTTAAAAACATGATTAAATGCATTAGCTGTGTCCCGCGGTTTCACCCTGGATATATATACTAGCTGTAGTTTTTATGTATCACCATTCGTTTTCTCAGCGCACGCCATGTAATGAATTTTATAGGCGAAATTTTCATACATTATTATAGTTTCTTAACAATCTCTTGTTTTTTTAAATATAGCCTATGTATTGTCAGCGACAGCTTTCTTTTGACAGTACTTCGGATCTTGTTCCGTTATTGTTTATACAAATAAACAAACAAACAATAAATATTTTCTATTTATAATATTAGTATATATAAATATATATATATATATATATATATATATATTTAGAACATTAACATACTGTTTGAAACTACAAGGTTGTATTTTTATACCTTTCTGTAGAAAGCGTTTCATAATATATCGTCATAGTCCGTAAGAAACGCTCGAATGTTTTTTCGTCGACATAGGTTGCAAAATTACATTTCACGTAAAGTACTTTCATTTTACGGCTTAACATTTAGCCTATCTACCCCGAAGGTCTATTCTGAATGCCGGTGAATATTTTTGGAAGTCGCAGTCATTTCCGAGTTGACCTCCTACTTTTAAACTTGCAATCTATTATTTAATAGGGTCTGGGCTTATGACTTGCTTGAATTGCTGTGATGATTGGTGTCTACCAATCTGTGTGGTAAAGGCATTAAAAAAACACCACACATATTCCTGTTATTTGTTTGTGTTGGAATTAACGGTATTTGTGGCCCCAAAAATCCTGACGTCAAAATATCTGGATACACCCTAAAATGTGGTTTTCTAATACTCAGAGTGACTAGTGGTTTAGCAAGTCAGAGGCTTGTTTAAGTCCTGTGGTGACGACAGATCAGAATACAGTTCTCACCAGTTGTAATATCTACCTACTAGCTATCTAAGGGTAGGGTGAACTCAACGTATTTTGTAGATCGGTTAATGTAGATTTGGTTTTGTATGCCGGCAAAATCTTTTACATAGTATAGTAATTTCATCATGTAGAAAACGATATTGATAATGTTATTCCAATGGGGTACTGCAGGGGATAATTTTATGACCCATAATTAAAAACGCATTCACAAAAGGTACCTATACACGCAGATCATCTAGGTACTTTAAAACACGAAAGCGTTGCGAGACGTATTATTTGTAAGAATTCTATCAAGATAATATCGGAATACTTGGAAACTGAAGTGTAAAAGCTTATTACAAGCGCGCAGTTATGCAAAAAAATCGCTCTAGGCAAAATCGGTTAACTATGAGATAGGCCCAACATAATTACACTAACGAGTGGTTGCATTAAGGATAAATAATGAACCATCGGTGGTTCTTGAAATAGGTATTTTCAGTGTAAATATGTTATTAATACATAAATACTTGATGTGCGAGTGTGAATAGCAAAAATGTCATGCTATTTTTAATTTCTTGAAGAACGTACTTACTCAATAATATTGCTTCGTCTCCTGCTAGCACTTCGCATATTCTACTTGGCATCACGAGGTCCTGAATTCGATTCATGGATCGGGTCATAAGTGGGCCATTTCTGGTATTTCTCTCATTCCGTGGTATTCGCCCATAGTTAGGCAGTTCATGCGAATGAACTTCGGAGATTTGTTAACTCGTCATTTACGTTTATTACTTTCATGTGATAATAATCCACTAACCCATATCGGAGTAGCGTGGAGGGTCCAAACTGGAAAGAACACTCCGTTATGGTAGAGGAGGCTTAAGCCCAGCTGTGGGCCAGGAATAGGACAGTAGCAATAGACCTTTTTGTAAAAGAGCTCGCCCGGGGAAGTTCCACGCCATGTCAATTTTTCCTCAAAGCAGCATTTCTGTGTTCAAGACTTAAGAGCGTGGTTGCCGGTGTTATTTAAGGCACATGAACTTTAACACTTACTCCTCAGGGTGGTGGTATTTTGTAGGACGTGCTCCTTGCATGCCCTGCGAGATGTTGCTCTATTTGCACCTTTAGCTGAGGCTCGTTAGGTAGATACATTGATCCGTCTATCATAACTATTAAAAAATGGATCATTATGATAAACTAGGTTATACACAATAATAAATTTCGATATATAAGAAACAGACAGCTGTGAAATATAAACGTGTGGCGTACCTAAACGTTTGGTTACCCTTATCGAAATCTATCAATTGTTTGGTAACCGATAATGGTTTCACGAATTCCTTAGCGGTGAGTATACCGACCACGCGCCCACTAGCCTTGTTAAATCACGTAGTATTTTTATTGCGGTAAATACTGAAATGATATAAACGGAACTTTTTTGAAGTGAAAACTTTTTTTGGTGCGTTGACCACTTTTTGGGTGAACTAAAATCATGGGTCTCGCGTCATCGTCACCGAACGCCTCCCGGGAGTTATATGTACATTGTGTATTTATGACACGCACCTTAATTTTTTACAGTTACGTGTGTCCTGTAGTGGACCGGCAGATAATAATGATGATGATGATTTTAGATGATTAATCTCATAGTCTTTGCTTACAGAGGTGACGCAGTTGGAAGACCCTCGGTTAGAATGGCTGGGCATCCAGGAAGCCATGCTGAGGGACTACCTCCATACTGCCCAGGAGGCTCTAGAGGTGAGTGCCATGATTCATTACTTGGTGACAGCCATTGTTGTTCTGCCAAGAATATGATTTGAAGGTGGGGATTTTTCTTAAATGAAGGTGCGGTGTCGTATAAAATGTAGACTTCCTTCAAAGGAGACTAGCAACGACTTTTAAATAATTGTGTTTAAATGTTGCCAATCAAAGAAATAGGGATGTGTATTATTTATAATGTAGTTAAGATTGTTAATATTTGGTGCATATTTAAGCATTACGAGTATTTTACTCTCTATTCGCAAAAATATAATCTCCATCTACACCGTTTTTTGAAACATTGCTAAATAAAAAAGCTTGTTAAGATTTTTAAATTTGTCAACCTCTTTTGCTATACTTCTTCTTCTTCTTAGGGTGCCGTCTCCTTACGAAGGTTGGTAATCATTAGGGCTATCTCTACCTTGGACACCGCTGCTCTAAATAATGATTTGGTGCTCTTTCCAAACCATTATCGTAGATTTTTGAGCCATGATATTCTTCTTCGGCCAGGCCTTCTTCTGCCTGCCACTTTACCTTGTACGATAAGCAGAAGAAGTTCATACTTTTTGGTGTTCCGCATCACATGACCAAAATATTCTAACTTTCTTTTTTTAATTGTTAAGAGTAACCTCTGGAAACTTACCCATTCTCTGCAATACAGTGCTATTCCGTACACGATCTTTCGATCTTTGCTATACTAGTTCTCTGTAATTTATTATATCAGGATAGTGTAAGAGCCGGTAAATCATTCTATACCGATAGATTTACATCAAAATGCAATACGAATATTGTTAGGTTAATATGATAGGCTAAGAAAAGCTAAGCCTGATGACAATGAACACCTAACACATTAGTAATTAGCCAATAAACAAAATTCTTAGATATGGTATCGGTATTGTATATTACTAACTAAATTGAAATTATAATAAAATAAATACCATATAATATAAATATACAAACACATCAAACAATTCTTAAATATGATTAAAATAATTCATATCTAAATTGAAATTTTGTTAAAAATTAACCAAATTGTGTTTAAAAATACATGAAAAATCTCAATAGTGAAATCAGTTGCCTACTTATTTTGTAACTAAAAAGGTAAGTTACGTCGCAGTTTACCTACAACACCTGCTTTCTTTAAGTAAGTCGTAATATTCTTAGGAAATCTATTGTTAAAACAATGCCAGGAATTTTGTTACGGCTGCAACCATTAATAGCCGATTACAAAATTTTGAATAAAGGTCTAATACGTGTCATTAGCTCAACGGTATACCGGGGTGGACTAGAAATCAAAAGGTCGTAGGTTCAAATGCAATTCGTCTTACTTACGCTTAGTGCAAACATAGCGCTTTTTTGGAGGAGAGGGAGAAAACCTTTTCGTAAAAACTAAAAAATATTGTTGTTTTCGCATATGCATTAAATTATGTGCAATCAAATGGGTAGACAGTTCTTAAATGCATGTGTGAAGTGCAGCCGTAATGAAAGTCAGTATCCGGCTGTTCCGGGACTTCTACATTTTGCAGGTACATTTGGTTAATTGTTGAAAGTACCGTGAGCCATATAAACAGTTTTTACTATCGTTGAAACTCATTATTGGGATTCAGTTTGTATAAACCCTCTTAAGAATTACTTCGCCATCTCCTAGCCAAGAATCCGTTATACCTTAATGATAAACAAAATATGTATATCGGTTGACTAATACTATATTTTTAGAGTCAACGTAATTTTTCTGCCCATCTTTATCTGTTAGTGATGTATTAATTAACAATCGCATTCATCTCAGCTTGCGAAATTTAATTTAGCATTTAACAAATTAAATGTAGTTGTGAAATTCTATGAAATGTAAATGTGATAATTCATTGCATCGTAAGCGCGTGCTCCGTAATGTCACGCCGCGATATGACTTAATTAAATTGCTAAATTGTTAATTTAAGAAAATACAAAAAAATCATATTGGTTTAGTGATTACTATATTCGTTTATGGAGGTCCTAGGTTTGCTTTCCGGGTCAAGCAAATATGCGTATGTAATGGGTCTTGGATAGTTCGGTTAAAATTTATCGGTAGGTACATACCTACAAGTCCGTTGTCAGTAAATTGACTGTGTCTATCCCTCTACCTTGGAGAGTACGTGGAGTTTTTGTTCCCGAGACTTATGTGTGATAATAATCATTGAAGCGCGCCAAACCATATTTTTAATTAAACTAATAAATTTGTATATACATATGAAAATACTTTATTGTACACCACCAAAGCTTATATCTTAGGCCTAAACTTAAATCTAGGTATGTACAAAAAGGCGGTCTTATCGATTAAGTCCGCCTTAAAGAGCGATCTCGTCTAGACAACCTTTAGCCTACGGAGATATTAAAATATGGACAGACAGGTAGGTTGTGTGAAAAGGTAAATAGCATTGACGTGCTAAAACACAGAAAATCGCAGATTAGTGGTAATTAACGAGAACAGCATTAATTAATTATTATTATCATCGCTTTTATCGATATAAATCTTAAAACATTGGAAACCTGTTCACCTGCTCAATGAATGTTGGAAAGCAATTGGCTTTTAGCGAAGCTGACATCATTTTCCCGTTTAGGATGGAGACTGTTAGGTATTTTATCCTAGTTGTGCCCCGCTATATCGTCCGGTTATTTTATTAATTTGCTGCGATACTGTCTTCAAATAAAACTATGACGTTAATTTCTATATTGAAAACCGATCTTCACATTGAGATTAACTAAACTAAATTAATAGAAACCCAAATAATAGAATAGAATCACTTTATTTTTTAGGGTTCCGTAACCAAAACCTCCGCTGTCTTTCCGTCTGTCGCTAGGCTGTATTTCTTGAACAATGATAGTTAGGCAGTAAAATTTTCTCGGATGATGTATTTCTGTTTCTGCTTTAACAACAAATACTAAAAAGCAAAACAAAATAAATTTTTAAGAGGGCTCCCATACAACAGAACTTATTTTTAAATAAAATCAATTAATCAATATCAATATTCTATGACAATACACACATCGCCTTCCAGCCAAGTCAATATTTTTTTTAATGAATAATATACATAAATACTTATAATATACCGATAAACACCCCGACAATGAAAAACATTCATGTACATCACACAAACATTTTCCAGTTGTGGGAATCGAATCCACGGCCTTGGAATCAGTAAGAAGGGTCGCTGCCCAGTGCCCCAATCGGGTACGAAACCCTCCGTGCGCAAGTACGAGTCGCACTTAGCCTTTTATATTGATGATGAGTTTTGATTGTTTAATTTGATAACTTTAGGATATATTTACGTTTTTATTATTTATAATTGTAATAGTCCGCACTGGGCCAACGTGGTGGACTATGGCCTTAACCCCTTCTCATTATGGGAGACCCGTGCCCTGTAGTCAGTGGCGTGCACAGAGTTTTTGACCAGGGTATGCAATATGCCATAAAATGGGAAAATCCTTCGCAAATATGACTTATAGAAAAATTTTAGGGGAGGCGGCGGGTAGCTACCCTAGCAGATATTGGGCTAGCTACCCGTCCCTATATGAGTCTTCCTACTGTCTGAGGGGGGGTCAAACTGTCCTGATCCCCTCCTCCTTAGCGTAGTAGCCCTGGCAATAAGTTGGGGTTGTTGGTAGACGTCTGGGAAGCATACAACGGGTTCCCCGGACGTCCAATAAAGCCAACGAGAGGGACATGCCGTGGTGGTTAGTTCGGGTAAACGAGTCCCACATAACCTCTGTCCTGCCCAAAAGGACAGAGGTAGCCATAAAGCTTTTCCACAAAAAAAAAAAAAAAAAAAGGGGTAGGCAGTGCTTTGGTGCATGTATGAAGTGCACGCCACTGCCTGTAGTGGGCCTGTAATGGGTTGATACAATTTGATGAATGGTATTATAAATATTTCACATTTCCCTTTTTTTTTCGTCAACATACAACGGTATGAGGCAATTAAAGACAGATGATATCAATTTAATGGAAACACCTATCTTTAATGCGTACTCAAAACCGCATTAGGCGATCTTTAGTCTCTTGCTGAGATAAGAATGGAATGCTATAGCACTGATAACGGCTGATAAGAGCACGCTCGTATTGTATCCAATTGAGCACGCAAGTAGATAATAAAATTATTATGATGTATCGTTTAAATGTACCTTTATGTTACTTATAATAGGGGGCGTGGATCAGAGAATAGAAAGCTATTTCTTTCCTAAATTCCATCAAGATTAGTGCAGCAGTTAAACAGTCACAATGTACCTATATACTAAAAATCGACACGACACTTTGTAACGACATCCGGACTAGAAATATATATTTTTTTCATTTGATAGCCTTAAGGAAGGTTTTAGGCTTTTACATCACGATACGACTCTAAGGGGTCGATCAGTGGGCGGGTGATGCGATGCGGTGGGTCGCACAATGAAAGTATGTATCAGACAAAACTTAATTGTGAGATATTTTAACTGAACTATGTCGCAGGGAACCGCTATTAAAGTTAAAGATATTCATTGTTCAATACGGGAATTGCTACAGAAATGGAACCTACATGCTATACTCCAAAAAGTAAGTAGATAGGTACTTATATAAAATTGCATTTATGAGCGCACTATATAAATATCTTCACCATCATCATCATATCAACCCATTACCGGTTCACTACAGGGTTGTAGTCCACCACGCTGGCCCAGTGCGGATTGGTGGAGTCCACATACCTTTGAGAACATTATGTTGAACTCTCAGGCATGCATGCCTCACGATGTTTTTCTTCACCGTTGAAGCAAGTGATATTTTAATAACTTAAAACGCTCTTAACTAAGAAAAGTTAGAGGTGCGTGCTGGGATTCGAACTCGGCCCACCGAAAGTTAAGCCGAGCTCCTACCCACTGGGCTATCATTGATTAATATATATAGATATAGATTTCTTAAAATAATAAAAAGGGTACATACTAAGATAACAATTTGATATGTATCGATATTTCTATTTCTATGTTGTTTAACCACAAAAATGTTTAAAATCTTTAAAGATATAGTTAATGTATAGGTAGTAGGTACATTTGTCCGTGTCCACTCAGAACAGTTCTACCCAGATTCTCTGAATCGGTCGGAATTCCCAAGAGGTTGGCTAAATACATCACGTGCGACGCAGTCCTAGGAATCCGCTATCAAATAACATATCTGCATCGGTTCAGTGCATACGTGATCAAGTCGCGATAGATTTACAAGCTATTAGATCTAAATATGCTAAGATAGTCTTAGATTAGAATATAATAGACCTGGATGTTTCACACGTCAATGCTATATAGAAGGACACGCATGTTGCATACAAGAAATATTAAATGGTTTTAAAAGGTTAGATCTATATGCGGTGTTATTCAAGAAAGTCGTGATAGCCTAGTGGTTAAAGCTTCATCCTCCTATTCTAACGGATCTAAGATCGATCCCCAGCACGCACCTATAACTTTTCGGAGTTATGTGCGTTTTCAATTCCGCCAAAATTCAAAAAATTCAAATTCAAAAAAAATCATTTATTTCAAGGAGGCCTAATATAAGCACTTTTGAAACGTCAAGTCTGTCTGTTTGTAGTGACTCTACCACCGGTTCGGAAGGCAGATTCTACCGAGAAGAAGCCGGCAAGAAACTCAGCAGTAGTTGTTTTCCAACATCAAACATTTACATTTTACATTTTAAAATTCATTTTTCTATCTTGTGAGAGCTGAAAGCGGAGCCGGATGCTTCCAAGCAACCTTGTCATTAACCTCCGCTAACGGGAGTGTTTGTCTAAAATCACCACGCTGGCCAGAGACGGGTTGGCGATCGGAGTACATGGTAGTAGTGTCACTATACCTTACGCTTATGTCCATTCTCCGTTATATGCTTAGTCGCCACGTACGACACCCGCGGGTAGAATAGCGGTTGTGACTACTGCATTCTGTTCGATATAACAGTAAACGGGCAGCTCGGCGGCGTGCTCTGTGCCACTACTACCATATACTCCGATCACTGACCTGTCTACCCAGCATTGTAAATATGGGTAATCCCATGGGAGAGGCCTTTACTCCAGCTGTGGACAGTTATAGTTGTATTTCGGTCAGTAAAAATGAAACTACCATATCGCTCCGCAGCTAGCTTATTGACAAATGACACGCATTATATATATCAGGATATATTAAAGACTAGCTGTTGTCCGCGACTTCGTCTGCGTTTGAAATTGGGTTTTTTCATGTGGCATTAAATTTAACTGCGTTTCTAAAAAAATGAAAGTATCGCTAAGCCTTAAATGAGGGGTTTGCTGCTGTCCGCTGAGGAGTTCTGTTTTCTATCTCCAACTACAGTTTGGGCAAAATTAAACACAAAAATAACCTCTATAGTATAAAAACAATTATTTAAATCGGTTATAATTTGTCGGCACTTTCATCCCTTCTCACAAAGGAATTGAGATTAATGTCGGGATAAAAAGTATCCTATATTACTTCTAACACTTCCAAGAATATGTGTACAAAGTTTAATGAGGATCGGTTTGGTAAGTTCTTGCTTGAAAGCGTAACAAACAAACTTACATTGACATTTATAATATTAGTAGGGAGTAGGGAAGTAGGGATTATATACATCAGTAGAGCATTAGAAACATCAGTATATAATGGTTGTTCTGCAAGCATTTGTTGTATCAGTATATAAAATAGTTGGAAAACGAAGCATTTCGGTTTCGAACTCAATTAAATTCCCAATGTACCTGCTAGGATCTTCTGTGACGCAATCGAGAATGTGGAAAAATCCTTAATGACGTACATGATGTTTGTACCGAGCTGCTCACAACAATTTCACAAATTATAGTAATAATATGATTAGATAAACCGATATATGATTGAAGAATCGCATTCCACAGTTATCTATTCAAAGTGGGGTCTAAGATCAAACGATCACATCAAATTGGATCGCTCTGTGATCTCGCTTCTTTTTGTTTACATGTCCAACTATAAATCGATTGACGTCAAATCAAGTTAGTTTATCTGTAAGCTTGCGGGTCAAGTCTCTACGTCAAAAGTAAATGAGCTAAGCTATGTAAATCGCTATCACCAGGCTTCTAATACAAGTTACCGACGGCCGATTGGCATTTGAACATTAATGTTTTTCAGTGTCTGACTGTAAATCAGTGTATTAAAAGTATATATGTATATTATTCATCAGTCATCTTAGTACCGATAAAACAAACTGCTACGCTTACTTTGGGGCTACAATGTGTGTATCATCGTGATACATTTATTTAATTTTTGATGGACCAAGCAGTTAGCCCACTGGATCGTAAGTTGTAAGCCATCGTTTTTAAACATCAACACTTGTTCCCTTCAGAGCACGTCTTACAAAGTGCCATCAACCTGCGGTGGTGGTGTTTATTACAGGCACATTAGGGTGCCTGTAATTACACAGGCAACCACGCCTTTCAGACTTCCAATCGGCCGTCATATTGTTTTGGTCTAAGAGCCCGTAAACCTCCAGATCCCAGAGGTCCCGTAAGAACGATGGACCATTATGGAGTTTGGGTTATAGTGGCTTTGGCAGGTAAACGGTACTAAAGGTACTAACGGTACTAACGGTCGAAAATACCTATCTAAATACATCAAATAGTATAGTACAATTTTTCGGTATTACCTTCAGAATATTATTAAAAGTCACGTTATTTATTGCCAGACACTTAACATCGCGTTCTTACCTGTTGGGAGCGTCCACTGACAAACTTTCAGCTTTTATAAAATAACGTAGGTCACATTAAAATAAATATAGAACATCAAATGTCTTATAGACATAGTGTGATCAGGACAAGTAAAAAAAGAACTCTATTTCTATAGGACATCAAGTGTCCTATCTTCTTGTAGATATAGTGTGATCAGGACAAGTAAAAGAAGAAACCGTAAGATTACAAAGTACTTTTTCTATTTTGAAAGTATGTGAATCACAACAATGTAATACCCACTAACTGTAAACCGACAAAGTGGATTATAATAATGTTGGTATGCGATGCTTTCCGGTCGAAATCCAGTAATTTCCTATAATATCTGCTACCTACTTTGCGTAGCCTAGTATATTGAATACCGAAAAAGTCAGGTGTCATGCGGTTTTTAAACACTAGGGCTTCGGCCACCTTAACTTTTAATTCTATTTACTGGTTTTAACAAACAATAAAGGAAAATGATCGAGCACTGCGCATGTATAAGCTACATCCTCCTTGCACCCTCTCTTTACAACCTCTAAAAAAAAAAAACACTCAAGAAACATGACCGATAGAGAAATTAGGACCTACATTAAATCTTGGCTAAAAGAAATCTATGAAAAATTCATCAGAATTATTTTTTTATATTTAAGGAAATAAAATTAAAATGCACATATTTTAAATGTTTTTACAC
The DNA here is from genome assembly GCF_905163445.1 of Pararge aegeria. Taxonomy (NCBI): domain Eukaryota; kingdom Metazoa; phylum Arthropoda; class Insecta; order Lepidoptera; family Nymphalidae; genus Pararge; species Pararge aegeria. The sequence goes on from NC_053186.1 coordinate 16,713,358, forward strand.
ATATGTATACACACACCCACACACATTCTTACACATCAGCATATACCCACCAACCTCTAAAATGTATATATTTTTAATGATTTTTCCTTGATTAAACTTTGCATGTTTTATATTATGAAAATTAAGCTTAATTTGCTACACTCCGCAAACAGCAATAGAATCTGGATGGTGTAATTTATAATTTCTTCAATCTGTATACTCCACACCAAACAGATCATCGGCAATGTACCCGCTACGCACGTTTCGCTCCGAAACCGGAGCATCCTCATGAGATGTTGACTTTCCAAAGAATAATTGTCAATTACTCATTGTAAAGTAACAATTTGCATGTTTTGCCAAACACTAGTTAATGTAAACTTAGAAATAGGGAAGACTATGTATCCTGCAGCATAGTTAAAACTATCGCAGGACATAGAAACACGACTGAATGTATACATTTTTTGATAAGTAAAGATATTATAAATATAGATACATGGATCAGCGAATCCGCAGATATGTACTCGGGCAGACATGGCGTCTATTCGCGGAACTTGTACTGAACAAGTTTGCCTTAGTTCAAGATTTGCCCGCTCGCAATCGATTAGTCGTTATCGCATATCAAACACTGTAACGTCAAACTAAAATGGACCTAATGTGACTCCTTTTAGAGTAGCAAATCATTTACTCCTGGTTTTGTTTTACAAACGTTCTGCCGAGCTAAAGAAATTTAGGCAAATTTGAACTTTACTACTGTAATTTGAATGAGATACGTTTTCTTCGATTTTCAAATATTTTCAGACTCGAAAACGACTCCTCGTTTACGAGCGTGTTAATTTTGCACTAAGGCTGCTGTACGGCGAACTGGAGCGGTTATCGAGTGATTGAATCACGCAACGGAACGCAATATCCGACCAGAAGTTTACAAACTAGCTAAAATGGGCGATGGAATTCCGTGCGCGTCCATAAAAGAGAGATAAGGAAGCAGTGCTAAAGAAAGGAGAACTTAATTATGACAGTGGGAATTTCTCCAGCTTATAAATACAATCTATTCTTTCCCTAAAAAAAATGCCTAATCATATCAACCCGCTACCGGCTCACTACAACGCACGGGATCCCACAATGAGAAGGATTTAAGGCCGTAGTCCACCACGTTGGCCCAGTGTGGATTGGTGGACTCCACACACATTATAAAAAAAACGTGTGTGTGTGTGTGTATGTTTGTACACGAGTTAAAAGTTATACTTCTTTGGAGTAACAAGATAAAATTTTATCTTTTGCCTTATTCTAACGTTTGTTGAAAACACTTACAATAGATTTAGTATTTAATACATCGAAAGTTTTATTATAACGCGTTATCTAGTTATCTCGTTATCGTACAACCAAGTTTAACTCACATTCGAATTTGAGATATGGAACGAGCCCGCAGTCTTTGACAATTGAAAGTGTAGCTACACTGTCAAAACGTTTTTTTGAAAAACTAAAATGCTGACTATACCTAACTTCAGGGTATCGGTTTCTCGTGACGGTGTGCGCGCGCATCGTAAAAATTTACTCTCATCATTTTTCCGTAACGCGCCAAAAGAAGTATAACTTCAAAAATGACGGTAATTCAGATTTAACATCAGAATTAAAAAAATATGCTAGAAACATCTACCAACATGCCAATACACGTTTGGGATAGCAACCACTTTAGAATCGAATTCCCAAGCGAGAGGCCTTTGCCCTGCAGCCGAGCAGTAATAGGGCATCACTTCAGCTTTATTGGCCAGGTCAGTACTCCAGTGCAATCACGATTACATAACAATAAACAAACTAAATTATTCAATTCGCATTCATTAGGTGATGTCACTGTAGGTCGGCCTAACGTTAATTATGTCAACCAACTATCTACCGAACAGGTATGAAATTTACGATAGTTAACCAACATTGCTTTGTATTTTGGTATGTATTTTGAGTCTTGTAGAGATTGCAATGGTAAAATTACGCGGTTTAAATCTAAGCTACCGGGATTGAGAACCTTATAAACACCTCCTCATTTCTGATTTGATCACGTAGAGATATTCCTAACATAGCTCTTTCCATCGCTCGCTGAGTGACTCTGAGCCTTCTTATAAGGACCATAGTTAGCCACCACGACTATTAACTTAATAGTGCCCTGTTTACAGTGGCGTGCATAGAGGATATAAATGAAGAAAATCTCAAGTTAGAGTCATAAAAAACTTAAGAATAAGCATTGTAAGTTTTAAAAAGTCTACCTTTAAGTATTTTTAATCGTACTGGAGATTTTCTTCATTTTAAATTATATGCATACCCTGTGCATACCCTCTATGCACGCCAGTGTAAACAGGGTAATATATACAGGGCAATATTAAGTTAATAGTCGTGGTGGCTAACTATGGGCCTTATAAGAAGGCTCAGAGTCACTCAGCGAGCGATGGAAAGAGCTATGTTAGGAATATCTCTAAGTGAATCAAATCAGTAATAAGGAGATCCGTAGAAGAACTAAAGTTACCGACGTAGCTCAACGAGTCGCAAGCTGAGGTGGCACAATGGGCGGGGCACATAGCTCGTAGAACCGATGGACGTTGGGGTTGCAAGGTGTTGGAGTGGCAATCCCGCACCGGTAAACGCAGCGTTGGTCGACCACCAACCAGATGGAGAAACTACATCAAGCGAGTCGGTGAACCTTGATAGTTATATAGTTAGTTTGACGGCCTCCCTGGCGTAACGTTGAGCGCTATGAATTCAAGTAGGAGGTCCCAGATTCGATTCTCAGCAGGGGCAATTTGTGTACATATTATTTCAGAATTTTCTCTGGTGTAGTCTGGTGGGAGGATTCAGTCGTGGTTAGTTACCACCCTAACGACAAATACGTTCCGCTAAGCGATTTAGCGTTCCGGTACAATGTTGCGTGGAAACCAATTAGGTGTATGACTACCATACTCCCTGCCAGGTAAACCCGCTGCCATCTAAGACATCATCAGTTACCACCAGGTGAGATTGCAGTCAAGGGCTAAGTTGTAGTAAATATAATTGTAGTAATATTTATTTATATTACTACAATTACATATATTTAATGGGGCTTCTATAAAACAGACTGGCCGGTTGTTAAAGTATTTTTTTTTTTAAACTTTTGTGGTAGAGGGGCCGAATGTCTGGGAAGCCTTTTATGAGTCCAATGACAAATTATGCATAAAGCTACACAAAACAGTTCATAAGCCACTTAGCATGCGGTGAGCATATAAAAAACCATCGAGTTATATCTCAGGTCTAGTACATAGTTGCACGGTGGTACCCCCACACCATGAGTACGTGGAGGTATGCATACGAAACCAGTTTAGGCTTGGACTGCACGCAGGCCGGTTGCAATCCGGTTCGGTTCCATACCTTAATTTGCACTTATGATTTTATGTAGTAAGACAATAATTATAAGTCAAAGTCAAAGTCAAAAATATCTTTATTCAAGTAGGCCCATAGGTGGCACTTTTGATGCGTACATTACATGAGTATTACACGGTAGTGAGATGTTGACGATAACCATATTCGTAAACTTAAAACTAAAGCTATATAATAATTGTAACCCCCATGTAGTCATTAAAAAGCACTAATAAAGTTTTAAATATCTCTTCTTGTTCTATCTCGTGGTGGGGCAAATATCAGAGTGCGATGAAATAACTATTCCCACGAAATGCCACGTAAATTAAAAGAGCCTGATAGTTTGACTCGCAGTTTTTGGATGAAAAATTGCTTACTATATAATTACTCTAAGTTCTGCTCAAAGAGTTAATACTTGAGGAGCCGCTAGCTCTTTATAGACCCTGATCCCTTTCGGGTCGTGTAATATCTGCCCTCCCATCGGACAATTAGAGTACGTGTATAAATAGAGAGTGTACCGGTGTCTTGGCACCTTCTTGAACTATAATATCTCCCTTGTATTATTTCTGGAGATTGACATAAATCGGTAACGAAAACTGTTGGTTTGTTTTTATAGACCTATCGATCGAAGTATCGGAACAATTTAAAATACGCTAATAAGGGTTATTTTAGTAAGGCAATACAAATTGATATGAAATCAAATCATCTCAAGTTTTAACAACTATATACTCGAACTTGACTTATAACAAATTTGTATAGAACTCAACGTAGTTTTAAAACTACAAATACACAGATTCGAATTTAGGTCCAAAAGGCTTTTCACAAAACCAGAGTTCCTAAGTGTTTGTTGTAGACTGGTACACAATTGTTAAGTTATTTACGCTCTAAACAATCCAGACTACTACCGGTTGCCGGATTTCTATGCAGTCCGACCCTAATACCAACTGCTATACGTATGAATTCAACAGATTATCGTCTTTATCTCAATGGTATTAGATATAAAATCCTACAAGTACCGTTTTAACACTCGTATGTTTGTATGGATGTGGTATATTCTTACGCAAGAAAGATGTGACAGGGTCCTTCTGATGGTAAGTACTTATATTTGGCAATGCCGACATTCATGAGAGAAATAGTTCTTAGAATATTAAATTTGGTGTGACCTTTGCGTATACAAACTCGTTCCTCCCGTTTTGCGCCATGGCCTCTTTAATGGTAGAATCCAGGGCTCAATTCTTCCCAAAACCCAGAAACTATCGGTTTCCAATGTTTTAGTACATCCTCCCCCTATTCGATATGTATATTTTACGTTTTATGTTTCAACTTTCTTGGCGGATCACTAGATATTCACTTTTATTAATTCGAAAAATACCAATCTCACTTAGAATATAAATAAAAATACGTTTTACATTATAATAGACGTAGGATCTGAGTCACTTCGGAGAAGGCCCAAAAAGCTCAATCTCTCGTTTTTCCACGAATATGGTGCGCGTGCGCATCAGTATCATAACGCGGGGCACTATCCGGTTACCGAGCACCAACTTGTGTTACTCATAAATGTATGATATTATTATTTTAAACCACTTTGTGGAATGTTAATTGACCCGCTAGATGTACCTTATGTATTAACTATTTCAATAGTACCTATCGTGGTATTAATATTTGCCTGTTTGGACTGTACCTAATTTTTGACCTTCAAAGCTTTATATTTATGGTACGTAGGCAGACATAGGACTTTTGTAGGGAGTTCCACAATCCACGGTCCTGGGCCGCGTGCCTCCAGCGGCTCCCAGTGACTCGTCTGAAGTCATCTGTCCACCGCGTTGGGAGCCGACCTACGCTGCGTTTACCGGTGCGGGGTCGCCATTCCAGCACCTTAAGACCCCAACGTCCGTCGGTTCTCCGAGATATGTGCCCTGCCGATTGCCACTTCAGCTTCGCGACTCGCTGAGCTATGTCGGTAACTCTAGTTCTCCTACGGATCTCCTAATTTCTGATTTGATCACGTAGAGGCACTCCTTGCATAGCTCTCTCCGTCACTCGCTGAGTAACTCTGAGCCTTCTTGTGAGGCCTATCAAAATCTACTTCTTATTGAATCCAATAAGGTATTTAATAAGGTCCTAACTACACGATACTATTTTAATGACACACCACACCATCCGGCCATGACGAGATAAAAAACAAACATAGGGCCCGACTGTGTGCGCCATTGGTACCAGGGTGACATCATTATGTCAACACTGGCCCGAAAGTGAATACGATGTGATCGAATTACTAAATGGAAGCGTAATACGAACCGTGCCTTATTGGATTATAATCGTGCATTCATACTATAATTATATGGAATTGTATGAATACATTATGAGTGTTTGCATGGTGGTTGATTGATATGGATATTCACGCTTTACTTGCGGGTTCCGATTCTAAAAACAAAAATAAAAATTAATAATCGAAAACTGCGAGAGGATAATGCATAATGTTCGTTGTGCGCTAGAGGTTTATACTTGCACAAACGTATATAAACGTAACACTAAAATACATTGTCGACACACGTAACGTCCATGCGTTTTTCATGTAAATTCTCGCGTGAAGCCGTATTTCAAATGTGATTTTATTTTAATGTGACCTTACGCCCTATTACACCATTTCTAAAATATAGCTTCGTATTAGAATTAACATTGAGCTTCGATAAAGATCTCACTAAAAAAAAAAAAATCAAACAAATTTCGATGTGCAAAAAATCTAATAATATATTTACTGATTTTTAATAAAAATACACCCCATTAATTTTTAGGTCTCTTATAATATTATCTTAATATCCCGAGTATTTGAAGCTGATGGTAAACCATTTGAAACGAGATAAAAATAATAAAAATAGTATCAAAAATCAAATATTTTCAAGAAATAAACTCACTGATACTCACAGTTTCTGTATAACTAAAAACATTGTATTCGAATGTATGCGAGAGAGACATGTCGAAATGGTTAGTAATTTGAAACTTTTTTTTGGTAATTATTTTGGTTCGTTATTAATTACCGGGTGCAGGAAGGTTGGAAGATGCCTCGGGCTTCACATATGGGAAGGTGGATGGCTGGGGATAGATAATACCGAAGGTAATTTTCAATAAAAATTGTATATTACATTCAGTGGTATCCTACAATTTTTAACTAGGTACATTTATAATATGTGGGTTAATTTCTTTGGTAAGTACTTATCTGAACTGATTTGAATTAACAAGAGCTCGACGTTTAGTTATTTTAATATTTATTTGGTAACGATTTGATGAAGTGGTTCGGAGAAAGAGGAAGTAACCTCAAGTAGTAACGGTCTATCACTAGTATTCATTATCAGAGCCTAGATATATACCTAGATACCTATACTTTTTTATTAAAGCCTAGTATTGTAGTACAAACGTAGGTCACGCTTCTTTATTACAGTTGAGGTGGTCTACCAAAGATGCGTTTACCAAAAATAAAGCGCTATGAATCTATACCTGAAAATTGTACCACCAAATGGAGTTGATACTCAAATGAAGGCGCTATTACGAGTTGATAGGTGGCCGCCTTACACCTTACAATCAAATAAGACATGATTATTAAACACTGAAGACATGGCTTTACGGTGATATACCTTTGCCTTTTCCCTATAATAAAGAATTTAAAAAAAAATCTCGTCGGTCAAAAATATTACTAATCACATCAGCAGAGCCTGTATGAAACTTAGTTATCAAACTTTACTTTTGCATGCAATCAATCTAAAGCTTTTATTTAATAAAAATAAAACCAGTACCTTTTATATTATTCTGACCAATATAAAATTTTGAACTCAGACAGTTCTCCCTTTTTCATTGGCGTCGTCGGTAAAAAAGGGTAGCAATTTGTTCCTATATTGTTTTTTGTTACCTCGATCCTAATTGCTAGGGTCAGACCTCCGAAACGGGTTCCGAAGGTGGGGCTCGCTTCGGGCCCCGATTTGATGGAGCGTTTGGCTTCTGCCATCTACCAGAAATTAAATCTGTGGCTTTTTTAAACTGGAATTTAAAAAGTATAATACGCTATTTAAACCATGTTTATATTCCGCTTAATTACTTTGCGGTACGGTTATGCCAGTAGGGTGGTAAATAGTCTCAGACAAAGCGTTCTACCAAAATGTTTCTGCTACACATCTCGCAATACGATCCTTTTCTATTAACCGCCTAGCTGCAACCCCGGTGTTATCCTCCGTTCAAAGAATAGCTATAGTTCTAGCTCATCGATGTAAAATTCAGTTTTTCACATATCGTGCTGGAACCGGATTTTTCGGAGTAGAACCGTAGCCTTTGCATTTTTCCAAGGTACGAGTATATTCTATCATCTTATCAACTATAAGGCACGGGTTTGGGAGGTCCCACAATGAGAAGGGTTAAGGCGAATTGGTGGACTTCACACACCTTTTTAGAACATTATAGAGAACTCTCAGGCATTCCTCACAATGTTTTCCTTCACCGTTAAACCAAGTGATATTTTAATTGCTTAAAACTCACACAAACAACATATTACTTTTTATTTTAGAAAATTTAAAAGGAGGTACGTGCTGGGATTCTAACTCGGCCCCCCCGAAAGTGAATTCGAGCCTACCCAATGGCTATCACCGTTTCATAGACCTTACTTCATAGGATTTTCTATCTCCATTCCAAAATTCAGTCAAATTGGTTGAGGAGTTGCAGCGCGAACGAGTACCAAAGGTACAAACTTCAGCATATGTAACTATCTGTCCTTTCAACTAACTCTATGCTAAAAATCAAGTAGATTGATTTCTTAGTTAGGTCATGAAGGTCATGAACAACCAAACACACTTTCGCAACATAATATTAGCAAGAGAGTTAGAATAGTGTATTAATGGCCCCCAAATTGAAGGTGTTACCAATGGTAAACTTTATCGAACCACGTTTTAAATTTAAAACGAAAGATTTATTTTTGTACGCATAAACACTTAACAAACAATTGATTACAAAGATACTTGGAACTTGATAACAATATAACAATACTCGTAGATGCTATCAAACAGTCATAAGTTGATTTTGGAAAAGAGTGAGTGCAGACTCTTTCAGGTTTCTTCTCGTTAGAATCTGCCTTTATTAACGGACAAAGTCACTGTACAACCGACATAAAATAAAACAATTTAAGTATTTAATCAGATTATCCCTGGATGAATGCAATGTTTCTCATTATAGATCAAGTTAAATCCATAAGATTCGAAGAATTATCCCTTATAAAAACGCAAGCAAATAATTTATACCAATTTATAATCATCCCAATCTCAGGATGAATCTGAGTTTATTTTTTTAATACAAAACCAAATTTAATTTCGGTAGCTGGAAGGATGTAATTCTCGCAGCGTGTATCATTTTTTCCCCCTCGGCCAACACCTTGGATCTTTCTCGGAACCTTTGATTACAGTCATTGCACACAAACGGACAAATGTCAGCAGATTCTGGTCGCGACTCGCGAGTCAAGGTTGGTGGTGGAATGGTTTTAATTCCTATGTTGTTGGTAAATCTTTTATCCTTCAAATTAATATGGCTCTCAACGTTCCTTGGACTTCCTTCGAATTTCCTAGCGTAAAACCCTAAGCCAAATACCATCCAAATATTTTTATAAATTCCTTGGGACGATTTCAGTTTTCAGAGATATGTAGGATACAACTTATACCGACACGAGGTTGCAGGCTATATTTTGGCTTGATTTCATCAAGGTCGATGCAGCGTTAGAAACATAGATGTAGCATAGACAATACCTATTATTTTTTTATCTACTCTGACGGGATACAACAGATTTCCAGGATACAATTTATCTTTGGTTAATGACATTAATTCAAATGTAGGGATAACTAAGCAATATAGAATAAAACCGATGATCCTTCATCAGAAGCGAAACACACGAAAGTTTTGAAAGTGTGGTTTTTATTCCATTACGCTAAGTCCAAGAGAAAGTTGAAAAGATTAAGCAACTGCAAGTAAATAATGTTAATGAATAACCAAGTAAAAATTACATGCACAACAATGTTAAAATGCCCGAGCCCGGTCTGGTTATGTCTTGGGAGCTCCTACACTAAATTTAAAGCGAAACATAAACGCAATAAATATTAGTTATGATCTGGCCACTGAGTTACGCTGCGGGCGAACTGGTCGAGGATTCGATTTGCCGAGGCTCTTTTATGTGCATTTTTAAAATGTATATTCTTACATACATCTCTTACGGTTTTCTTTTATTTATGTTTATTATATAGCATGTTAAAATCTGCATAATTTAGTGTTCTGTGTTTATCATTTTCGTTTTTAGTTTTGTTTTTAATTTTAACTGTCTCATTGGTCTACTAGTTAGGATGTTGCTGTAGATCACGAGATCTTCAGTTCGATTCCTGGGTCAACCAATGGTATTGGGTTTTGCTATCAAGGAATTCTTGGTATCTGTGGCGGTTTTGGAAATTGGCAGTGATTCACTTCCATGGCTAGAGAGCCAAAATTGGTCAGGGAAACTGTTTTTTTCCTAGTTTTACGAATATATTTCAAGTTCTTTGTTCGATTATCGTTTTAAAGATTATATAAATATACATTTTAATAGACAGTTAAAAATCTTTATTTTAATCGTCCTCGAATCATCTCGTCCGTTTCCTCATTTTTCATTAATTTATTCCTTGATATTTTTAGATGAAAATATTTATACAATTGGCGTAGTTTTGACGTCTTACTTGTTTTGATGGTTTTGTGAACTTCTTTGTGTCAATTTAGCAGTGCAAGATGAATGAGCAATGATTTCATCATCATCATCATTTCAACCGATTGAAGTCCACTGCTGGGTATAGGTTTTTTTTGCAAAATAGACGGTCCTGGGCAGCTTGTTGAAAGGTTTGATGTCGTCCGCCACCTCATTGGGGGCCAACCAATGCTGCGTTTTCCGGCGTTGCGTCACCATTCTAATACCTTAGCGCCCTAACGTCCATCAGTTCTCCGAGCTATGTGCCCTGCCCATTGCAATTTTAGCTTCGCGACTAGTTAGGTAGCTCTTCTACGAATCATATAATTTCTGCTCTATCCATCGCCCGCTGAGTGATTCTGAGCCTTCTTATGAGGCCCTTAGTAAGCGCCCACGTTTCAGATCCGTGAGTCATCACTGTTAACACGTACTGCTCGAAAACTTTGGTTTTCGGAAACTGAGGTATTTTGGACGAAAAGATATCACGAAGTTTCCCAAACTTTGCCGATCCCACCTCTTTCTCGAAATCGGACCTATCTACCTGGATAGTTTGTCCTAGGTATCTGTACGAGTGTCCACAATTTCGAGTGCGGAGCTCCCAACTATAACTGTGTGGAGCAGAACATGAGCGTTAGACAAAATTTTCATCTTACTCATATTCATACGTAGGCTAACCAACGTAAAATGTCTTAGCGAAGAAGAAATATTCGGCCATTTCTCCTCTTGAGTGCGCGGTGTATAAATTGGTTACCACGATTTCAATGCTCCAGACGACCGCTAAGAAATTTATGTGCCAAGAAAGCAAACATAAAATTTGATACATTACGGTCCCGCACAGACTATACAAAGTACAGCGGCCGCATTCCTGGTGAATCTACAATACGATAAATAACCGTGCCCATTTATCACTGGCATTGTTTTGTCTGAATCATTATCGCCGTAATTTGTATCGGCTCACCGTATTTCACCTCACAAATCTTCCATTTTCCACTGGAATTTCTGAACGCAAGAATAATGGCGCCGAAGATGTTTCGCTGTTATAGTTGTTGCTATATTTGGGGAACTGTATACAGAAAATCGCTTTATATATTTCGCTTCTACTAATACTATTATATTCTATGCATCACTTACAAGTTAAATTACCACTATATTTTCTAACTACAAAGTTACGGGGAATTCGTGACAGTATCTTTGTGAGGCTTTAAACGCTGAAAAATTGGATTTCATTTAGAGTTACTTATTTTAGAACCTTATATTACTAGTTGGGCTTAAAATGTATTATATTTTAAAATTCTAACCTCATATCATATCGCGGTTAACCGCGTGTGAAAAATCGCATAATAACAATAAGGCAGCCAATCTTAAAACTTTTAAGCCACGTGGTATTTATTTAATTATATTGTAATGTGTTTTTTGCATACACTAAAGTATGCTTCCTTCCATTTGCTAATGAAATTAATGTAGTTTAGTAAAGCATTAATCTTTTAGTGTAGCAGTGATACAAATTCTTGTCTTACAAACAAACAATTAAAAGATCTTAACTGAGACTCATGTAATCAAAATATACATTACATATCAACAGTAACATCATTTTCCTGATTTTAAAAGCGTTAATAAAAGTTATAGCGTCGTCATTCAAGTCGATCGCGTATAAATACGAACAAATGTGTACTCTCCCTATCACATTACCGTGTTTAAATGAACCCAGCGTCTTCGATGATAGTTATTACATGTGAAAGATAAACATGGGCTGCGTTTGGAATTTAATGGTATCTCTAGGCACGGAGTAATCTGACTCTGCCGTAAATTATATGGAATAGTTTTAACCATAAAACCGCTGGCTACTATTGTGTTATTTTGTTGCAACGGAATCTATTAGAACCGATGATTTTTTTCTATAGAAATGTGCGGCGTGTAGGAATCTATAATTATAAAAAGCATAACGTTTTCAAATTAAATTAAATTGTTGTTTCCTCGAAAGAAAAAGTAGAAATATTTCATGATCTTCCTTATCATAAAATCCTTAATAACAATGCAAAATTGGTTTGTTGTTAGTCGATTGTTGGTTTGTATACTCTTTCCCTCCTTAGAAGAGGGCTTAGAGTATAGACCTCGTGCTTTAAAGTGGGCTGGTAAAAGGTTGATAATGATTACGATGTTCCTTTACATACTCATTCGAAGTTGTTAAAGTACATAACCAAGTTTCGAGCGAGATCAAGTTATGAATATAAACGAATCGACCAACGATTACCATAATAATATATTCGATACAAATCATTTGCGTCTGTGCATTTGTCATTAGAATCCAACATCTAGGGTTGCCATCTAAGATGGGTAAGATAGACACAATTTTATAGTTCTACCCGGAGCGGTGGCTGTTAACAGCAGAATTGCTATTGTGATACGTTCTCGTTTATTTCAGTTTTTAAAAATACCGCAGGAACCGTTTATCTTGCCGAGATAAAATGTGTCCTGAAGCCGTCATCAAGGTGCAGTCTGTTTGTATGCAATATTTCACCGGGTTAAGTTAGGCGTAGCAAGCGTAGCAAGCGTCATGCATAGGTAACAAAAGCCAAAGCTCGGCAGATTCATCAAGTTTGGCTTAACGGCTAAGCCGGTAAAAACCTATACAAACAGACATACTTTCGTATTTGTAACATTATAAACAAAACTAACTAAACGGCAAGCGCATACAAAATTCAATACCTTTTATATATCAGTTGAGTTCGAACGGAGATTCAGAGAAAATTTTCAAAAAAGAAAGACTTGTATTTACAACCTAAACAAACAACCAAAAAGTTCGTTTAAAAAAACAAAAAACCCGACTGAGTCAATTTCTGCCTTCTTTATTAAATTCATTGAAGAAGTGAGAAGATAGAAACAAGAGCTTTATTTTGTATATTTTATATTGTTTTTGAATATTCTTAGTCGTTCAGTGTTCACAAACGCAGTCAGAGGAATCTGCTTAGTCCGAGATTTTGTTGTTTTTGGTTATCAACCAAAGAAATATACATACATACATACATAAGGTTGAAAAACATGACCCTACTTCTTTCTCAGTTGGGTAATAAAATGAAACCTTATTCGTGCTTTAATTTAACGAATGAATGATAAATTATTGATTCATTAATGATGATTACACCTTAATCATTAACTTCTTCAACGTTACATGGTAGAGATCGCTTTTTAGTTTTCTCTCTTTTTTTACATATGATAATAAAATGTATGCTAGAATAGTAACAAATGAAACCAATGGCTAGATACAAATATATATATGTATTTTTAAATAAGAAGAAGAATAATCATATATTATGTTAAGTATAACAAAATTTATTTAAAATGTATCAATATGGAAATTGCTTGATAATTTTAAATAAATTGAAATTGCTTCGTTTAAACTGAATTCCTGCGGAACCTGGGAAAAGTTGACTTTTGACAGCCCCGTCCTAAACGCGTACATCAAACTCTAGATGCACGGGACCGGACGTGAGCAAATTTAAATATTTGATTATAATCTCTGTGATAAATGCCATAATTTCTATAAATAATAACTAATACCACTTTATTCATGGGTCTTTTTGAATATCCCCGCGTGAATTGATTTAAACATCTACTTTGATAATGAGTACTTATCCGATTATCGGGCGCCCGAAAATCGTATAATTTTGTCATAATCGACGCGTATAAGAGCTTTTAAGGTTTTTAAATTATGCAATCGTTTGAGCGCCTTACGACTTAAGTAAAGTCTATGCTGATTATGACATGAGAACTGATCTTCTTCAAACACTTGCGTTGTTTAAAGAAATTTGAACCACCTCTCTGCTCTTGCAATAACATGGGTAATAAAAATGGCGGACACTAAATCCAAGCTATACTAAAATATTATACACTTATAAAATACTAAACACTTGTGTATAATATTTTATAAGTGTATAATAATATTTTAGTATGTAGCCTGGATTTAGTGTCCACCATTTTGATTTTTTTTCAAATAGCGGCTACGCAATTAATTTATATAAATAAGTTTTATAAAAGAAACAAGTTATCATAGTTTTATTTGTGGTTTTTAGTAAATAAGCTTAACACTGAAATAAAATTACAAAAGTCAATAAATTCAAATATTTGGTGCCCTTTGTCAGGATTGTTTGGTAATGGAATTGAATATCTAGCATCCAATATATAAGACTGATATAAATGTATATACTAATTTCGGCATCGGCAGTTAGAGAGCCGTAGCTGAGAGTCGCAGGTTCAAATCCTGTCGGTTCCGAAATTTTTTATATGCATTTTAAATTAATAATAATAAAAACCAATAGTTAGAAAATAAAGTATTAATGCATATAGTATAAACGAATAATATATAAAACTAATCGGTTGCCTGTCAGAGATCGCTATTAACTATTAAGCGATAATAAGGCCGCCTCTTGTATTCTAATTAATTTTTCATGTTTCTGTTTTTATTTTATTTTTGTATATGTTAATGATGTGGTATACAAATAAAGAGTTAAATGAAAATAATAATAATAGAGAAACAGAGTCACACACCCATCATTGTGTTTTATCGCATGATATGCACATTAAGGTTTCAAAACAGTTTGTGTTGAACATTCTTTGACCATTTCGGTACAGATTTATAAGGTTGAACGCCTCATAATAATCACGTCAGTGGACATTACCCTTTATGTTTGAATACCGTTTTATATTGGGCTAGGTGCACACTTTCGTAAAAACGTTTAAAAGCGTCAGTAAATTAAATCTTTTTTCATTGTTTAAAGCCGTATCCAATCCTAAATTATGCGCTGAATGTTTTCCATCCAATAAATAAAAGAGTAAATAGGTACCTTTTCTTTCTTAGGTAAATTAGTAACTTAGCATATATCGAATACAGTCCCTAAGCTAATCACGATGAACGATATTTAGGTCTATTAATTTTTGCAATACAATTTTTTTTAATGCTTTTTCAAGCTTTAGGGACTAAGGCATACAGGTCAGAATACAGAATACTTGCAACTAACGCTCTTCTTGCTGTGGATTTGTACGAGACGACTAAATGATTATAACAGAACTAAATGATTATTTCCACTTGTGCGCCAGTGCTCTGAGAGATTATAAAGCTGTGGGAGAAGATACATTTTTATCCCTTCCCCGGGGATATAATTGTCTCCTGCCCATGCTAGCCGTGCAGGCTGTGGACTGATATAGGTTATCAATAATTATTGATGATAAGATACTTTATATATTAAAAGCTGCTACATAGAATTACTATATCACTAAAAAGACAAAAAATATATAGGACAGCTTATGGATTATGGGTGACGTGGGAGTTAACGATGTAAACCAAATATTCAAGGGCTTTTATTGTTGTTAATAAAACCTTACGTTGTATGCACCAGCCTCAAGTCACTTTACACCACGTGTGACTTGGCTCATACTCTCGGAATGCGTGTAGCTATTCAATGCATTGATGCACTCACTATGAAATAATAAAGTCACATTCCTGCCTTTAATCCCTTATACCATACGCATTCCTGTACTACTCTTAAGATTTTGACTCACTCAGAGGAATTCAAATTATTTATATGGGCATATTTAATTTTGTAGGCCTTCATAATGGGCACCTATTTCTAGGAAGTTAGGTACTGCTAAGTGAACCTAGAATAGTGGCGCCATAGTGGAATTTTCATTTCTAAACTTAATCGTTTGTCACAGTACTAGTTCTGACGCGCGGTTTGCCCTTTCAACTTTGTTAAGTTATTTATAGAAGTCAAAAGTGTATAACGTATACGGCATATTATATGCTGCCAGATTAATAAAATTGCTTGTTTATGGATTCTCAACAGAGGTCTCAATTCAAAATATAACATTGGTGGAATTCTATGTTCGTTCGTTCCTTTATTTTCTTCATGGGGATCGAAGGCAGTTCTAGGTCGATACCCAGATATGATACATAAGTTGTTTTTTTGCAGCTTCTACATTGGTCACTGGCTAAACCAATATCTTAACTATTAACTCCTCAGATTACAATTTTTATTTATCAACCAATGTTTTAACACTTTCTTTTTTACTTTATTTTGGTTGATCTTTTCTGTTACAATTCTATAAAAATCTATAGATGTATAACCAAAATCAGTAGAATTTTGCTTTATATTTCGTATTAAAAAAAATCATTATACATTTAAATCACCACTATACTGTCAAATCTGAAATGTCTACGTATAATTCTTGAGATTATCGGGTTACTATTTATTTTTAAAGGGTAAGTTCTAAAAGTTATTTGAAACTTTGTTTTACTGGATACCATTAAGTAACTAGGTACCAAAAAGAGGGTGGTTCGTAAATCGATAAAAATATTTTAGTATCTATGGCAACCAGTAAAGAATCGCAATCGTTTGTATTGATCGACCACCGTTGTTGATAGTACCATGTTCATTATTAAATACCGCGTAAGTACACAGCTATTACAAGAGTGTTACTATTGCCGTCCATTGCGATCACCAACCAAGACTGGTTTGCCTATTGTCACCACCATGGGCAGACGCCCAGCATGGTGATTTTGGGCAAACCCTTTCGATCGTAGAGATTTTTAGTCCAACTATGGACTAAGCGTTAAAATAAAGTTTTAATCCAGCTATGGAGTGTAGCTATTGATGATTTTTAAGGATGAGGTACTTTAAATATCACTAAATCGAATCACAATATTAGTGCAAAAACTTTACGCGGGAATATGGACGACGTAGGACTTAACGGCTTAAACAAAATATCCAAGGACATTTATTGCTGTTAATAAAACCTTACGTTGTATGCACCAGCCTCAAGTCACTCTACACCATGTTGGTTATTCGAACAATCACAAGAGACCCCAATCAGCAGGTCGTCAAAAATTATAGGTACTAGAAAGAAGCATAAACGAACAAATCTTTCAGTGGAGTAAAAGAATTGACTCTAGAGTCTTCCTCGGAGTTCTTAAATGGGGCTCGGGGTAACCGCTCAGGGCGATGGCCCTTTTCGGTGGTGGCAACGCCGACTGCAACAACAGACGGGTCACTGGGTGGGACCGTTGGGTCCGTGGTGCCATATCCGGGTAGAGTCTTGGCAGCGTGATCAAGCCTAAGATGTATCGCGGCGATCAGCGGTGTTGAGGCTACTTGGAATGTCACGCCCGCCGCTCAGCGAGGAAGCGTTTAGATGCCCAGGAGGTCGCGTGGCAGACCTCTGACGTCCGGCGGGCGCCGGTGGTATGGCGCGATGCCCCGCAGGAGTAAAAGAATTTAATTCGAATTTTGGTAGAAAACTTCCGATCATAAACAATATAGAATAAATAAATATACAATACACACATCGCCATCTAGCCTACTAAGATGACTGATGAATAATTATATGAATAACATACATAAATACTTATAATATATAGATAAACACCCAGACACTGAAAAACATTAATGTTCATCACACAAACATTGTCCAGTTGTGGGAATCGAACCCACGGCCTTGGCTAAGTAAGCAGGGTCGCTGCCCACTGCGCCAATCGGCCGTCAGAATAATAGAATTAGGCACTTTTCACACTATCTAGTCACAAACATAGTTGGTCCACACTATCAGCTTAATCGTGCTGCTGTCATTGGCGTTGACACACCACGTGTGACTTCGCTCATACTGTTGACATGCGTATAGGCTATTCAATGCATTGATGAACTCACTATGAAATATTATAATGTCACATTCTTGCCTTTAATCCCTTATACCATAGGCATTCCTACACCACGCTTAAGATTTTGATTCACTCAAAGGAATTCAAATTATTTATGTGGGCTTACTTAACTGCCATCTACTGCGATCACTAATTAGTCTGTCCAGCGTGGTGATTATGGGCAAACCTTCCGATCGGAGAGGCTTTTAGTCCAGCTGTGGGCTATTATATTTGTTTTTTACTTAAAAAAAAATCTCAGTGCTTAATGGTGCAATTAATGTTTCAAGCCGATAAAGAAAGCATAAAAAACCCAACGAATTTAAAAAAATACAACATTTTCCGTCCCTTTAAGTATTCAAGTTTCAGAGATATTTAAATAATAACACACAAAACAACCGTCCAGGACTGCTACTGTTGATAAATTATACGCTTTTGTATGAATGATTGTGCAGATGTGAAAGGCATTGGGTCCGGTAATTGTCAGTATCCTTAGTACAAAATATTTTGCTCGCTCGCAATCGAGGATTCCGTTCCGAGTATTGAAACACTTGAACATCAAAGCAAAATGGATCTAATGCATATTGCTTTAGAGCTCAAATTGCTTAAATTCTTCAGGTAGACCTTTTGGCAGAACATTTGTTGAAATAAAAATATAAAGTCCGGGATTCGAAACTCTAAAATGAGTAAAATAAGGTACATATTACTTTGGCAGAATACAGTTTGAGCGAAAACGACTCTTCGATTGAAAGCGAACCAATCTCGTACTAAGCCTATAAGTTTTGGGCAAGACGAAGAGTTACAACAAAATTAAGACGTTTACTCAGTTTGATGATAGTAGTAGGTACATGACATTTTTAACAGTATTTTTTTTCTTTTTATTTTTCACAGTAGCCTTTCCTTTGAGTGTTTTAACACTTCATGGTAAATAATATTTTATTTTTTTAAATAAAACCGGATAAGTTTGTTGGGCAACGTAGTGTAGGGTTCCTTAATTTCCCGTTACAATGTAATGTATAGAATGATGATTAAAACTATGCAACATGAATAAATTATTTTTGAATTTAAAAATAAACAAACGCATACGAACTAAAGATTTGCTACTTAATACTTCATTTTTTAATAACAGCTCGATCGATTTCGATAAAATTAAAATGGGACATGTAGACCTTATCACAGGCACTTATGAAGCGTTCAAACATTTAACATGTTAACACTAATATTAGGTGATATAACGAAACGAAAGATAACTGCATTCGTTAACTTAAAACTAAAGCTAAAGGGATTCTAAAGGGTTCCAAACGCGCCCTGGTCTAAGAAGAGCCCACATTAAACTTAGCAAGGTTTTTTTTTATCACCATCTCAC
The DNA here is from genome assembly GCF_905163445.1 of Pararge aegeria. Taxonomy (NCBI): domain Eukaryota; kingdom Metazoa; phylum Arthropoda; class Insecta; order Lepidoptera; family Nymphalidae; genus Pararge; species Pararge aegeria. The sequence goes on from NC_053186.1 coordinate 16,732,498, forward strand.
AGTCGAGTAATGTTTAGCTATGAAGTTAGAGCAATTCATACCCAAGCTTTTTTATCATACATGTAATCCTCAAAATTATAATAGGATTTTTCTATAAGCTTACGTTACCATGATATAACATAGCCATGGACCTCATAGGAAAGCTCAGAGTACATCAGTGGGCGTAAAAGGGATCTATGGATGCTAGGAGTATCTCTGCGTGATCATAATTATTTTTGTGGAGTACAGAAACACCATCATACGCCACTAACTTCTTATAAGCTATACGAGTTTTATGTTATTTTTATGGAAAGCGTAGGTGCCCGGTATAAAAGTTTTAACGGCTTTTATAGTGGCCACAAAATTATTTTTTATCTTCACGTCTTGATCTATACCGATAAAGCAGAGGTGTACAAAAATAGGCAGTCTATGAAAGGCATTTATAATTAATTTATTTCAAATAGACCTGCTTTTCAAAAGTCTAGTCTGTCTGTTTGTATGAAATCTACTGACTGTTAGGAAAACAGATTCTACCGAGAAGAATTCGGTAAGAAGACAGCGGCTATGTCTTTTGTGTTTTTGTCCACCAGTTCGCACCAAGCCAGCGTGGTGGGCTACGGCCTAAACCCTACTATTGTGGGAGGAGACCCGTGCTCTGTAGTGAACCGGAAATGATGAAAATAATGATGACGATGATGATGAAAGTCTAATGTAAGCAATAAGCCCTTAAAGCCCAAAAAGCTAACTTAATTTACCGCTTAGTCTGATATGTGTGGCTAAGTCTAGCCAAGAGCGTACATATTTTTGGCTTAATTCAAATCTCATCGTAATCGGATTATAAATGGTTCGCCAGTACTAGTATTTTAAAACTCTATATTTATGGGACACTCCCATAGTTATAAATAAGTAAGGAATGTCACCCGGGCAGGAGCCTTTTTATTTGTTAACTTATAGTCAAAGAGACTACCATAAGATCTATTAAGCAGATAAATACATTGTACAATAATATAATTTCTGTCTTCTCTATAATGTATAATGTTTTAAAGAGTTGCTTAAACTTATACCCGATTATCTGCTCTCTTATTCTGCCCTGTGTCGGACAAACTAATTAGATCCCCACAATCTGGATTGGGGATTAAAACTATTTTCGACTGTCTGTGTCTTGAACCTTTTTTTCACGCACACAAATTATTTGTTGCTTTACTCTGCGGTGTTTTCACTAAATTTTAATATTGGTATTTTAAAGGCGGATAATTAAATGTCTCAAGTATATGTTAATTGACGACTGTGAAAACTTTACATCAGATAACCCGCTCGTTTGATCGCAAATGTATATTAAAAAAAAATACTTTAATATATTGCAAAAGGGTAGTTGCTGGAACTACACCCTTTACAAAAGGAAATTACGAAGAATTACCATACTTCGTTCAACTACATAAGTTTTTTTATTTCGCAAATAATAATTGTATTCATAGTAAAATCTTACAATCGTCTCTTATCCTACAAGCTACGTTTTCCTACAAGTGCGACAAACAAAACCAACCCTTATATTGCTCCTGTTAAAGATCACGGGTTCATAAGACTGTTTGTGCCTGAGTAAGGACAATGGGACGGCTTCTGAGCTACGCATAGATTAGATACGGAGTTGTCACAGTTGATGGACGTATACTCAAAGTAATTAAAATTACCTGTTTTGAGACCCCTCCTGATTGGATTTACATTTTTTAATAGATTCTGTATAGGAAAAAGCTTATTGGTTTCTCACTGTTTATCAAACAGGGAAATATTGAGTGTAGCTCAATCACTCGACTAAAGTGGGGTTTTGAAGCGGTGGATAGTCCAGTGGGTAGGAGCTCTACTTCACTTTCGGGCGGCCGAGTTCGAATCCCAGCACGCACCTCTAACTTTTCTAAGTTATGTGCGTTTAATTAATTAAAATATCACTTGCCTTAACGGTGAAAAAAAAATGTTGAGGAAACCTGCATGCCTGAGAGTTCTACATAAAGTTCTCACTCCACCAATCCGCACTTGGCCAGCGTGGTGGACTACGGCCTTAACCCCGTCTCATTGTGGGAGGAGACCCGTGCCCTGTAGTGGGCCGGAAATGGGTTGATACGATGATGGTGATGATGATGATTACTTGGTTAGGTTTTTTTATATGAATTATAATTAAATATGTCATGTAAATTATACACTTTGATTCTACTTATACAAGACAATCAAATTCAACAAACAAAGGGTATCTGATGACTATTGATACTGATACTGAAAAGTATGTACATAAAATCGCAGTGATTGTGATCTTTATAATTTGAAAGTTGAGGTAAAATTTTGATGAGTTTATAACGCCATAAATGCCGTATTACATTTACGGGAACACGCACAAATTATAATAACTTTCGAACTTTGTTATTTTTTACTTATGCCATTTTCAATATTACAATTGAAGTATGTCATTATTCTTTTTATTTTCGATAATCGCTATAAATAGGAAGTATCTGGAGAAGTATTTACCATCTTATCCCGCGTCGTTAGCCATCATTGTAGAAACAATCTCCATTATTTTGATTGATCCGAATTGAGCACCGTCAAAATAAGACCCAGTTTTAGATTAAGGTAAAAAACCTTTGGGGAATGTCACTTAACAAAGAGCATGTCAGTTGTCAACAATTTATGATCGTGAAAGCCGCATTCCATTCCTCGGGTCTTATCCCTCCCCGTACAGAGGGAACAATACAATATGTATCACGTCAAAATAACCTTTATTATGCTGCTGTATAAATACGAGAATTGTGTGAAACATTTTGATCTTCTGCTAGGTGTACGTGTGGCATTTTTGAGTGATTGTACGGATTGGGGATTAACGCTTGTGATGATTTACATGTGCCTCTGTCACTGAATACGTGAGGTCAAAGGTCAACTTACTCTGGATTATTTCCATAATGTTAACTGTGGAATGAAAAAAGAATTCTCATTGATAGCAATCTGAGGACCATTCTATGTATCACATATCGTCAAATTGACTCCATTGCTGGATATAGGTTCGATCGACTCGCTGGATGATACGAGTACCTCGTCGAGGGTCTACTAACGCGGCGTCTACCAAAAATCCGGCACTTTGGTACCCCAACCTCTATCGGTCCTCCGAGCTATGAGCTCCATCCATTACAACTTTAGCTTCGCGACTCTTTGAGCTAAAGCGGTAATTCTGGTTCTTCTACGGATTTCCTTATTCTTGTTTTAATCACGTAGAGATACTCCAAGTCTCGCTCTCTCCATTGTTGAGTAACCCTGAGACTTCTTCAAAAAGTTACCTCGTTTTTATATACGAGTATAGCAACTATTCAAGGTAACTAAGGTAACCCACGTTCCTAGTTTTTAAGGTTACAACAGTGTAAAAGCGAGGTACTAAAAGTTTACCTTCATTTGACTTTTTTGAACGACTATACATTACTGAGCTTAGCCTTGTCAACCATTGTGCCAGGTTAATGGTTTTCTGCGGCCAAGCGAGATTGGGAAGGCGTCCCTCTCCCCTCCCCCTCTCTTGGGGGGAGGAAGGACGGGGTTCGCGTCCTCGACCCTGCGGAGTCTCCGCGTGTGCGCATTGTTCCAGACGTTGTGTTACTCATAAAATTTGTAGGACGACCATGTTGCCATAGATCTGAAGTTACGTATACCGTAATGGTACTATTTTTTATGAGTATTTCATACAGTTGTATTAATATTGAAATTGCTGAATTTTACTCACCAGAATAAATTTCTGCATTTCGAAATTTGGAAGTAGCTGATCAAATTAGGCACATATTCGAGCACATTTTTATGCTAAATGAAAAGATAGCTTGAATGAAAACCACCGCCGTACCTACTGATTACAATGTACACTTGATACAGGATGATTCTTAAGCACCGAACTACAATTTAGATATGTAGTTAGATAGATAATTTCTATATTGCACAAAAAAAAAATTGCTAAAGCGGTTTTATCGCTCTAAGCGATCTCCTCCAGACAACCGTTAATGTAAGAGGCAAATAATTATGAAAACGGAATAGTGCAATATCTATATATTTAATTTTCTTTTGTTATAATGAAATCGTCGTCATCGCACGCTTCCCATGAGCTTATATATGTATACTGTGTACATAGATTTCGTTTTCACTTCCATCGGCAGTCCCTAAGGAGTTGAACATGTTTTTTGTTTACTATTTTTAGTAATGATCAGACAAATTTGGCTGGGTTGATAACAATTCCTCGGTTTCATAATTCCCATGCGAAATGTCCACCCTACAGCACTTCGCCGTAACTCGATATTGTTTTTACAGCGAGTGACGCGTGCGCGGGCAACGTCGAACGACCTCTAACACGGACCTTGGAGCGCTCTTGGATTATGTGATCCCACAACAATGCCCATACAATACCCCTTGAGCACAATACAAGGCTACAATAACACTGCCTTACGATGATTACTCTTTGTTCAATAAAAATCTTGAAAGGAAATTATGTTTGTCCTTAAGCATAGGCTTGAGATTTTAGTAAGGGCTAAATCTCAAGCAGATGCCTAAAATTAGACAATACATGCTTCTTAGTAAACAATTTCAAATTAAAAAGAATTATTAAATTTAACGGAGCTATGAAGTAAAATTGATAAAAATGTTCATCCCGTTTCCCGGCAAAAAATTACTGTTTATCGGGATAGAAAGTATCCTATATGTTGACCCGGAATACCAGCTACCACTATACCAAATTTTATTTAAATCCGTTCAGTAGTTTTCACGTGATGCCCGAACAGACAGACGCACAGACAGACAGTCAAAAATTAAATAAAAACCTCTTTTGGACTCAGTATCGTTTATAAAGCATACCCCGATAAAAAATTTCAAAATATATTAAATGTACAGAAATCTTCAAGTTACAGTTTTATTATAAGTATAGATAAGATTAGTAGAATAGGATATATAAGAGTAGTATAGAGTTATAAGAAGGGATAAAATTTGAAACGCTCTTTGATAGGCAGTGCCATTTATCAGGCGTTGGTACGCAGTTGGGTCCACTCGAAAGTGTAGCTAATTGTTATAAATGTTACAATAATTAATTTAGTCATGCCTCTAATGTGAATGACTCCGAGATTGGATGTGTATTTTAGAATAAGATCCAAGTCGACTATTTTCAACAGTGAGGCGAAATCATGAATTGTAATTTTGTGGTGCGCAGATAGAAGTTACTACGTTGAAGAATGTGAAATTGGCTTTATATTCTGACTAGTTAGTTTTTCCACGGCTTCGCTTGCACCCTGTCTGTTACTGCGACATGCAAGATGGCCAAAAAAACGTTCATTGCACACGCTTTATATTAGCTTCACCTTCCTTTGGACTTGATTTTGGCCCTCTTTAAACCGTCTGATTTAGTTCAAACTCTGTAGATATATTGAGAGCCGATGACAATACACTAATTTGATAAGATTATTCCATTTTTCGATTTGATAAAATAAGATTTTTGTTAATTAATATAAATTTCATCTATAGTCGATAGCCTTATCGATGATGATGATATCGGAATGATGTTAATTTTAATTTCAAACCATAATCTTTAGCCGATTTCTCTAATATTAACAAATTTGATGGTGAATGGTAAACCGATTAATTTTGCTATAATAAAAATAGTAGTTTAAGAAAAACTAAAAATCACTCTTTTATAAATAAACTAAACTAAAACGTAGAAATTGGTTTGGTTTTTTATTAAAGAAAAAGAAGCAAAATAACATTTAAAAAAACTTGAAATAGGATAGGTTTCTGTGAGGAACATAAATATTTTTCAGTGTCTGGGTGGTTATCTGCATATTACAAGTATTTATGTAGATATTATTTATAAAAATATTCATCAGTCATCTTAGTACCCGCAACACAAGCTATTCTTAATTTGGGGCTAGATGGCGATGTGTGTATTGTAAACCGGGCCAAAAAAAATTGTGTGATGTGTATTTTCTGTTAAAAAATTGACAGCATCTGCCCGCAGTTAGGAATTTGACGGAGTCAACCCCCGTGCCTCAGGGCACATTAAGCCGTTATATCACAAGTGATCACCAATCCGAATTGGAGCAGCTTGTTGGGTTTATGATCTTAAACCTGGCCTGTGCCAAGCGGCGGGACGTTAATAGGCTGCGGATGATGAGTGTAACCATAAGTCAAAGCGACTCTACGGTTGTGTGCGTGCGAATCTCTACAAGTAAGGGCTCCCTAGCTATAAATTATTGATCGTAACAGTAAATGTAAAATATAATATTTTGCAAGTGTTATTTATTAGCGAGTCGACGGCAACAGCAGACATGGCCCTACTTGGCCGGCGTTATTCATATATGCCCTGCATGTTACAAAGAACATGCAACCATCTCAAAGCTGCGGGATAACTTAAGGTCGCCATACACGGAGCAATCCGTCGCTTTACACGCAAGCACGTGTATGTCCATACACCTATATAAAATAACCTGTGCAATTAAAGAATAGATTTATAAAAGACGGCCTATGTAGTGTTATCATACTATGGGCCTTATAAGAAGGCTTAAAGTCACTCAGCGGGCGATGGAGAGAGCTATGCTCGGAGTATCTCTACGGGATCAGATCAGAAATGTGGAGATTCATAGAAGAACCAAAGTTACCGACATAGCTGCGATGATAAAAAATTAATTATATCTCCAGTACGACCTATAAATACATAAGGGTAGGCTTTTTATAACTCTTACAATGCCTGTATTTAAGTTTTTTATAACTAGTACTCGTATTTTATATCAACTGCATATCCTCTAAGCACGCTACTGGGCGTAAGCTATTGCTCCAAATTACTCGCTACTGGTGCAAGCTACGAGTATATGCGCAAAAATCCTCCTCCTCCTAGATATCAATTTTAGGATAGGCAGTACTTTTGTGCATGTAAGAAGTGCACGCCACTGCTCTAAACCTGCTCGACTTATCTTGGCAGGGGAGATAATAGTCAAGCGTGAAGTGGTCACTAATAATAATAAAAAAACTCATCTAAACGGCTTAGCAATACAATGGTCTATTATAAACCAAACAAAGGGGCTGGCACGCGAATTCCTAGAAACTGAGATTCCCAAGTCAGAAAGCTTTTTTCTCTCTTCTCACGGGGGAATTTCCGTTTTTTTCACCGCATTCCCGAGATATTTGTGGACGAAAGCAGGTAGAGACGCCTAAGGCTGTGAACACATTAAGCAAAGCGACACGATTCCAGTCCAACCATTAAAATGGGCCACTTTAAGCATTCCACGCTACACTTTGTACGGATGTTCATGTATGTTTTTTAATAATAAATAATAAATTAATACACACATCGCCATCTAGCCCCAAAGTAAGCGTAGCTTGTGTTATGGGTACTAAGATGACAGATGAATATATTTATGAATAATATACTTATAATATACACATAAACACCCAGACACTGAAAAACATTCATGTTCATCACACGAACATTTTCCAGTCGTGGGAATCGAGCCCACGGCCTTGGGCTCAGAAAGCAGGGTCGCTGTCCACTGCGCCAATCGGCCGCCAAATGTTTTGTATAAAGTTTTATACATTGACACACGCTTCACCAATGACCTCGACATGCTCGTGACGTATTGCGCCAGACTAGCTACGCGTAGTTAGAGGGCTTTGTACATTTACGCGAATAATATACACTATAAACATAACATATACCTACTCGACTGTAACATAAACGTGTTAGGACTCTTTGGATGGGTAAATCTTATGATTTCCAGTCATTGACATTCTGACATAGCTGTGTTGACAATTTGAAAAGTTTATTTTGTGTAAGGCATTGTTTTAATTGAAGATTAGTTGTAGATGTAGTTACCTGATAGGCTATATTTTACTTCTATGTAATCGCTGCCGTTGCTGCGTGAATTAAGAATGTTCCAATGGCCTCTTAGTCGCACAGCTAGTTGGGGCCTAAAGCAGTCTCAGTCTATTACGCTTTATTAGAATAGCCTGCTTACGCGGTCATAAATGTAGACTTAAAAAGTTTATGTACATACCTATATGGAATTTGAAATAGTGTAGGAAATTTTTATGCGTCCAATGCTTTTTGAAGATTAAAAAAGATGATATTTATATTTTAAGCTATGTCTTGCCCGCGATCAGTGGCGCGCATAACATGAATGCACAAAAGCACTGCCTACCCAAACATTTTCAAATAACTCGTACAGAACGATGAGTTTTCTATTTTACGCGTATAAAAACGCCACTGCACTCTATTTCGTCTGCATAATTCTGACGTCTCTAATAGGGACTAAGATAATTAAAACCGATGAAAGTTGTTATGTCCGACTTGAGTACGCTTAGTATGAGATTTAGTATGCACTAATCGAAGGTCGGTTTCTACTTTCAATAAGGAGCAATTTAAATTTCTTGTCTTACAGTCCGAACTCCTCCGCACTTTTATAGCAAGGGCTTCTCTTGACTCTAAAACGAGGTTTATTGGAAACATTTTGCTTTGACGTTCCATAAAAACTTACACATTAAAAACACAGTGACAACCAATGGGTTTTATGGGTTAAGCAGACAAACTTAATTCCTAAAACTCTTAGCTGGACTCGTGAATCGAACCCGGTCTGGATTCGATTCACGATCTGAAGTTAAACATGCCTACCACTTGACTTGAATAAGTTTAACTTACAGTGTAACTTTAATATTGAAAATTATATAGTTTTTGATGGAAACAACTCTAATGGCTACCGAAGTTTCAATCAATGTCATTTTATAAAGTTTAAAATGCAATTATGTATCTATGTAATGGCCGTTGAGAATTTGATAAGCAATTTAAATGATAGCTCGATTGCTATTAAACATTTATGGAATTTGATATTGGAACTGAGATTAACATTATTAATTTGTATCTAGCTTCCATCTTTATTACGTAAGAACCGATATCATAAATATCGACCCAATATCGGCTCACTACAGAGCACGTGGTTAGTAACATTATGGAATATTAGCCATAGCCATGCAAGTTTTTTTCCAAAGTGTACTTTTCCGTTAAGAGTCAGAGAGTAGAGTCATTGGTGGACTCCACACACCTTTGAGAACATTACGGAGAACTCTCAGGCATGCAGGTTTCCTCACGATGTTTTCACCGTTGAAGCGAGTGATATTTGAATTTCTTAAAACGCACATAACTTAGAAAAGTTAGAGGTGCGTGTTGGGATTCGAACTCGGCCCTCCGAAAGTGAGGTCGAAGTCCTACCCACTGGGCTATCACCGCTTCTGTGACCCCATTTGACCTTGAATTTTTTATAGAACTTAGTACTGTTACTTCCAAGTAAATATATTCAAATAGACCTTTAAAAGGCACTTTTGATGCGCACTAACAAATGGTTACATGGTAGTAAGATGATGGTGGTAACCAGTGGCATGCAATTCATATATGCACAAAAGCATTGCCTACCCTAAAAATTTTCTCATAAAAAATGTCTCATAAAGAAGAAGGTATTTTCCTTTTCATGTCATATTCCTTCTTTATGCATACCCTCGGTCAAAAACCTCGTGCACGCCACAGGTGGTAACTATATTCGTAAACTTTCACAGCTACGACGGTTCCAAATACGCTCTATTGGGCTAAAATTTAATGTTGGGATAAAAAGTATCCTATATTACTTCTAACACTTCCAAGAATATATGCACAAAGTTTCATGAGGATCGGTTGAGTAGTTTTTGCGTGAAAGCGGAACATACAAACTTACATTGACATTTATAATATTAGTAGGGATAGGGATATAGTGAGTAGAGATTAAGTAGGATATATCTTAGTCTAATTTAGTGTCCCGTATTATTAAGTATGTATATCAATATGAAGACTTAAAATTTGCATGGAAAGGATTTTTTATCAATATTTTGTACCCATACAGAAAAGACCGCGACGTGGTTACAGCATAAGAGATATCGCCCCGCTCTATAGGTAGCATTCCAGTCCATCCACGAGTGTACTATGGGCGGCATGACATTTTTTTTTATACACACATCACGTTTGTATTCAATTACAAAGTCAATTACCATCGCTGTCGGAGTACACAAAGTATAAAATATTTGTATGTTAATACAAAAGTTATAAGATAAACTGTCGGTATTGATAAAGTATATGGCACTATATCTCCATGTCTTGTTATTTTTTAAGTAAAGCGTCCCATTTCCATCACTGGATTCCAAATGTGTAGTAAAAACACCATTTTATTTGTTTCATCCAATATCGTTTCTTTATATTTAAGTATTTCATAAAGATAGTAAGATAGTGCTTTAAAAGCCTCGAATCAAAAAATAAACCTGCCGTTTATAAATCCCAGTCTAAATAGATCAAGTATCCCAATATGTGATGAGTTAGTTATATTAACCGAAACCGTGCTTGACGTGCTGCCCAAGGCGCGAATTCCAGGCTGGTACTGAGAATCTTAACAAAAAAAATCTTAGAGTTGCTAGCCATACTGACACAGGGCCGCCAGTCCCTGGGTCAGTAATACGACGGTTTAAAAATAAATATATAGGTACCAGATTTTTTTAAATTTAATCTATCAAGAGTAATAGATAAGATTCGTGAGTAAAATTCATTTAAATTTGACGGTTGAACTTACGTGAATTATTCGACTACTATCGAACCAATTCGAGCCTTCGTCAAATTAAACATGAACCTGAAAAATATTAAAAAAAAAAACGTGTGAGCCGTCACGGGACGCCTGGCAGATGTGAAACATCGAAATGTTTTCTCTAAGTTAATGCAGATATTGCATAATGAAAAAATTACAAATTAGTTCCACAAATAAAAAAAAATACAACCAAATGGATAACCACTCTTTTTTGTAAGTTGGATAATAATGACTGTTTTATTACAAAATAAATATTAATTTTTATTGTTACATACGAAATACAAAAATTCAATCATATAGCGTGGCGATGCGTCGCCACGGCCTGTGTCGCCACGCCAAAAATCAGGTTTTCCCTCTGCCTATAGATGTTTCACATCAAAAAAATGTTTCTCCTCTGACAACTTAGTGCTCTGTGGCGCATTCTTTCTCCGTAACACCGGGAGCGTCCGTCGGCTTGATAATAATATGAAGTAAAAAACGAGCACGTCAAAGCGAACATTTCGTGCGCCCGCGCCTCGCCGGCCTTCTGTCATATATTTTTTTTATTCTGTAGTTTTTTAGCCTTTTTTTCCATTGCCTCTCGGGGGATAATCGTGTGTAACGCTCCGTTGATATACTAAACTGAAGATGTGAATATGAAGAGCTCGATATAACTCGAAGGCATATCTTTAGCTTGTGGAACACCTACTTCTCTTCCCTATTCCATCTCTTTCACATTAAGCAGGCTTGCTCTGGGTGGTAATTATGCCTGATGGACAGCAAATATGATGTCGAAGAGATTTAAAAAACAGAATACTGTTGCAATATAGTTTCATACTAAAAAAAAAAAGTTTGCCAAAGAAGTGTTGGGTATCGAAAAAGGCTAAATATCTAACGGAATACTCAATACTTACAAATTTTAACTCCATATTATTATTGTAATGTACAATTATTACTATAAGATCGCTATAACAAAATTATAACCCATAACCTATTAAAGTGCAAACGTTACCTAAAAGTACAGTTGAAAGGGACAGCATGGCTAGCATACAGGCGACGAAAACGTTATCCCCCAATTATATCGACTGACAAGGGATAACATTTACTTCCACGTGCTATACGGGAAAAGGAAAATTAATTACCTGATTTAGTTCCTGTAGTTCCAACATGCATACGATATGCAACTTCAATATATACGAATGAGTAATTTATCCCAATTTGTGTCTCGAAGCGATCATAAACTTGTGGGTTACAGCGGGACATCAATGTTTGCTTTGGATCAAAGTTATCCGACAGTTGCAGACTTATCTAAGACCTATTGCAATTAACACATATACAACCCACCAAACAGGACGTTTAACGTGCCTTTATGCTACGAATGAATAAACTATCGTAACGCTTGCTTAATAATATTTTGTCCTTTCTCTGTGGGGACAATGTCTCCTGCCCAGCCGTAGCATGCCGTTAGCCGTGTTGTCTTCGGTGTTCCTATATCAATGGTAACTTAAGAATGTATTCGAGAGTTTATTAATATGAATATTATTCCCGCATTCCCTTTTGTTGAAGTGATAGATGATAACATGTAGCAAATTGAATACACGTTTTTTTAATACGTACACACTTTTTTATTTACACTAAAACTTGTGTAGTATTTTTTCTTACACTAGTTTATTTTATGTTCTTTATTCAAATTTAATCGTCGGATACCAATGGAAATATATATGCTTGCTTATTGAAGTGGCGATAGCCTAGTGGCTGGGACTTGGCTTCACTTTCGGGGGACCGAGTTCGGACTGCGGCACGCATCTCTAACTTTTCGGAGTTATGTGAGTTTTAAGCAAACAAATATTGCGTTAACCGCGAAGGAAAACATCGTAAGGAAACCTGAATGCCTGAGAAAGCTGTCCCTAATGGCGTTCGTAAAGGTATGAAGTCCACCAATCCACACTTGGCCAGCCTGTTGTGTTGGTCTACGGTCTAAACCCCTCTGAGAACAGACCTGTGCTCTGTAGTGGACTGATAATGGGTTGATAATGGTTACGCTTCCTCAACTGGAGAAGATATTATAAAAGTTGAACGAATTACAGTTTGAACGAATATTCGATATTTTTTGTTTCATCAAAAATTGTTTAGTAATATTTATTACAATATTTAGAGTTTGAAAAGTGAACGAACTATTTTCTTTCTATTATGCAATGGTGTTGATTTTAGTTCAGACGAGTATAGGAATCCGGTTGCTATTTCCGTCGAGTATTGATAACGCCAGGTGGCGCGACCGTTAGTATAGCAGACTGATATTAAAGGTCGTGGGTTCGAACCTTGGTCGGCGCATGGTTCCACAGACGGTGAGCTTTCATAGCCACAGTCTTCTAAGAACATGCGAGATTAATATTTGCGATCTAGGAATTTAGAGAGCCTCTTCTTAATAGAGGTTATCTACCTGGAATGCAACTGACATTTTTTAATTATTTTTTTTTTTGTAATTTTTGTTGTTTCTGAATACATTTACGTAAATAAATGTGTAGTGTTAGTTTATGTTTTTTTCTTTTTAATAGTATTTTTTTTTGTTATTTTACCTTAAATACTATAACTGCATAGATATTTTTAGATGGAATATAAGTATTTGTTAAAAAAAACTCTTACACAAAAATTTTTACTCTAGACTTATCTCTAGAATGCAAATCGGTTTTGTTTCCTTAGATTCGTAGATCTATTGAAAAACCACCCATCTTTGATTTTTTTTAACATTTTAATTTTTTCATAAATATGGTCAAGGAAAGAAACATATCTCTTTTCGCTGTGAAGAACTTCATATAGATTTAATTACAATCTAGGTTATTACAACCTTATTTTGGAATACTCAACATACTTATATGCATAAGTAGGTAGGTATATCTAAAAGATTTTGGTCCACGGTATCTCAGACCAAGCGCGAGGCGTTCGAGGAATTTTAATCGTATACAATGTCTGCCCGGTGTCCGCCCTCGAATGGACATAAAAATGCGCCTGCGCAAGTCCATTTTTCACCCTCCCCTCAACACTAGTAGTAAATTTGCTCTTTTTGTCAAAATATGAGTAGACGATTCGGGCACCCTATTAAACCTGAGCGGTTTTTGGGGAGCTGAAGATTATAAAATATTTTCATAGTATTTGAAGAAAAAAAGGAATAATAGACACAATCCAAAAAAATATTATACTATGCATTCCTATATTATAATCAGTATTTTTTTATTCATATAATTCTTCCATGCGTGTTTATGTATACACACTAAACTCCGAACTGGCTGGATAAATTTTTTGTTTTTTTTTTTGTGTCTTTGTGGTTTTGAACTCTTGCCTGCTGTGAGGCGTGAGCCGAGTATTATGATACAACTGAACTGATTTTGATGAAATTTGCACTTCTACTTAAGCAAATGTAAGCCAACTAAAAATGAATGGACTGAATCCGGTAAATAGTTTCGGAGAAATATGTGGACAAACATAACAATTTCAATATTTGTTTGGCCCTAATAAATTTAGAATGACTATTACCTACATATCTTATACCAATATAGAAAGCTGAAGGGTTTGTTTGTTTGATTGTTTGTTTACCTGAACGCGATGATCTCAGTAACTACTGGTCCAATTTGAATAATTGTTTCAGTGGTGGATAGCCCATTTTTTGCGGAAGCATAGCACCAGTGTGGCGTTTTCTTTTCCTTCTAAGAGCTTCCGCTGCGTGCGCTGCTTAAACGGTTAAAGTTTCTATATAATCAAATACGACAAAGTTTTTCCCTTTTAAAAGTACTAAAAAAATCTCCTAAGGTTGACTTATACGCCGAAGAAGTCGCGAGGTACGGCCAGTGTTTTTATGAGTATCGAATTGATAACCATTATTTTGAAGTCGGTTATAAATAGACTATAACATCGAACCCTAACTTCGCCCGCTCATGTTCGTTAAGAAAAAAAAAGAAGTAGGTGTAATTACATCACACAATTGATTAAAGAATAAAACATTACAAGCATTAAAAGAGAAAAACTACGGCCGTATCCAGTAGATAGACAAAGAGGGAAAAAAAAATCTAAAATTAGTTCCGTAGGACTATAAGTGCGAGGGAGAAAGTGGTATAGAGTAATCTTTTGGTGTTAGAAAGGGAGGGGAGATACAGTGAGTCGAAATGTAACCGGTCCAAGGGAGGCAGATGTGTTTTAAAACCCCCACGGCATTACAGATTCCAACAATAAGAAAATTATTTAAAAAAAAGTTCCTAAGATGCTTCTGTACATACATGATTGTATATGTAGGTATTTTATATAAGAATGTTATCATTACTTCAAAAAAAAACTATATTAAATCTACTAGTAGTGAATTCCCTTGAACAAGAAACACATTCATACATCTAAGTAGGTACAGTCAGTCAGTCAGTCAGTTGATGGAATATGAGGTTAGCTTTATCGCATAGGTACCTATGTAGACAGCGTATTCCATGGATGGCAAACACTTGGATTATAATTACGAAATCTTATGCTAATATATAAAGCTGAAGACTTTGTTTGTTTTCTTGAACCCGATGATCTCAGGAATTAGGTACTGGTCTGATGAAAACAATTATTTCAGTGCTGGATAGCCCATTTATCCAGAAAGGCTATAGGGTATATATTATCATGCTTAGACCAATAGGACAATAGCATCAATGAAGAGATTGCGTGCGCTGCGTAAACGGTTAAAGTTTCGATATAATGATATACCTATGAGACAAATTTTTTTTTCATAATTTCTAAGAAAAAATCCACGGCGGTATATATATATAAGATAAGATTGAATCATACGCGGATGAAGTCGCGAGGGACCGCTAGATAATAATAAAAATAAATTAAAAAAAACTTTTCACTTTTTAATTTTCTGATTTGATAAACATATTCGAAGATAGAGCTCGGAAAGACAATAGCAAAGCTATGGCAAAAACTTAGTGCTAGTTAATAACACGCGATTTGTAATCGGTTTTTATATTTCAATAGTGGTTATTGCACAGTGGCGTGCACTTCATACATGCACAAAAGCACTGCTTTCCCTAAAATGTATATATAGCTCATATAGGAAGTGGATTTTGCTGTTTTACGCAGTTTTCCTACTGTACGCATACCCTGGTAAGAAAACCACTGCACGCCAATATTATTACATATTTTGGAAAGGGTACCTATCGACAATGGCAATTGTAAACGGACCCCTAAATTCTTTACATGTCATTATAGACATAAAAATTATGGAACGCAGATGTTTTATTTTAAAATTTACCTGAATTTTTGCGGGTTTAGTTAACATAAGTTTTAAATAGCGATCCCATTTTTATATATAAAGGATTCCGCATATATTGACAACATTAAATATACATAATAGTACAAACAAGAGATGTAAGCTCGATGCCTTTGATCTTGTCGTAAATTCCGACATCGTCTAGACAGAATCGCGACAGTATATAGAGTCTATGTAGGTTCCTTACACCTGAGACCATTAAAAATGTTTTATTGCTTCGCCGAACCTCAGTATGAGTTTTTTTGGTGATGGAATGAAAATCTTCATATCTACAAAAAGTATGGATAAAATGATTTTGAGAGAGGGCTATAAAAAGCGCAATAACTTCATAAAATGGTCCACATCCAAGCTCTGGGCTTTATCAATTATATAATATAGAAGAGCAATTGATTCACAAGCCTATTTCTAGTTAAGTCGCTAAGTAGTATGACAAGAAACTTATTAAAATAGTCTACATGAACATAAAAATAGACTATACTAGGCCAATGCCTAAAAGCTTTTCAATTAGAAAGCAAACGTTTTCATTTTTGCTTTTAATTACTTTTAGCTTAGTACCTAATGGTTTATTATGAAACTTAACTGTTAAGACACAAAGTTTCATAATCAAACAATTAGGTATATATATTTTATTGAATAATGCCCTATGTATTCTGCTAAGAAAAACGCTGTCTACAAAATTTTAAACTTAATATTGAGAATTCTAAAGGACACTGTTGGTAAAATAGGAGAAACTTTTGGATTGATGCGCTATTTTTATGGGGCACTAATCTTCCAAAAAATAATTGACGTAAGATGCGACGGATTAAAACTACCTTAAGAGTGATATGATTGTGCGTTTCAATAGATTTACCGCGGAACCCTAAAAACTGCTATTAGTCGGACACACCGCCTTGTGGAATGTAGGCACCGGGCCAAATTACCTGTCTGTCTAAACTCTCGTTAAAGTTGAATGTTATGAATTAAATTACCTTTGTTCGACTTAAAAATTCGCTCCCAGTAAGAAGAATTCAGCGGACTGTTATGTTATAAGATTTTATTGTACTTACCTATTGTGTTTGATAATTTGTTTTAAAATTTTTCATTCTATTCCGAACGTGAATATTTTTTAACTCGTATCTCAAAATTATAAGTGACTGGAAACATTCAAATTCTTAGCGTCCAGGTTACTTAATATTAGTTGGTACCTGACGTTTAGGTGTTCTTACGTCTTCTATTAGAAACTATCTGTTGCCCGCGACTTCGTCCGCGTTAATTACGGTTCTTTACAAATCCCGCGTTTTTTTTTGTGGATAGTAAATAAAGTAAATACTTTAATTTATTTTTCTCATCGCACGCAAAATAATGAGTTTTAATGGCAAAATTTTGATACTTCATGTAACATTATTGCCATTTTGTTAGGTTAGCTTTTGTTATTCATGGTAATTTAACTTTCTATTGGTAAAAGTTGGTTAAAACAGGTCCAGTTGTTAGGTAGTCTACAAACAAACAAACAAAAAAAATCTTTCTCTCGATATTAGTTCTAGATATAGATAGATGCATGGATAGTAAGAATTCCCAAAAGTACTAAATAAAACTTCTATATCAACCTATAGGTACCTTTTAACGATCTGTAAGAATACGTAAATAAATAGTAAACAATAAACTGAGAAAGCAGTGCAGCCTATAATCCTTATTACGTTTAAATGATATTTTACCTTAAAGTGACTGCGTTCATTTAGTAGGTATATTTTAATACCTACCTGAATGGAATGTTTAAGTTTTTCTTACCTGCCTTATGACAATTACAATCACAATGAACAATCCTTTTAGTGTAAACTATGGTATCAAAAATAATTAAAACTAAAGAAATATTAAAATCTTATATCTTTAAACGAGTAATTCTAGTATATATATAATTGGAATCTCGGAATCGGCTCCAACGATTTTCATGAAATTTAGTATACAGGGGGTTTCGGCGGCGATAAATCGATCTAGCTAAGATTCATTTATATTGGAATCTCAGAATCATTTATATTGGACATACGACAATTTTTTTGTTTTGGTCTGCTAGTATTGTTTATATTACAAGATAGGTTTAAAACAACGGAATATAGGCCCTACTAACACTGTAAGCATTTTTAACTTATTGTATACGAAATACTACCTATGTAAGTTTCGGTGGGCCGAGTTAGAATCCCAGCACGCATCTCTAACTTTTCTGAGTTATGTGCGTTTCAAGCAATTAAAACACTTGCAACGGTGTGGGAAAACATCGTGAGGAAACCTGCATTTTCCTGAGATTGAGATTATACATACCTGAGATTCTCCATAATGATCAAGGCGTGTGGAGTCCACCAATCCGAACTGGGCTAGCGTGGTGGATTACGGCCCAAATAATTCTTATTAAGGAAGGAGACCCCGTCATGGACCGGTTAAGGGTTGATATGATGATGACTATATAAAGGATATAAAAAAAGAGATAATCTTTGTCATCTTTAAAGCGTTTATAGTAGCCGATCTAGTTGTGAGAATGCAATAAAAAATAAACACGCTTGCACATGTAGCTAAAGAATTATGCGGTTACTTAGGATAGGAAAAAAATGTTAAGTATTCTGATATTTCTGTGATGCAGACCACGCTCGCTAGCGGCATAACTTGTATCTGAATAGAGATAAGCGAGCGGAGCGAGATTTCATATTCACTATCTAAACCCTGTCCACGGTATGGCAGATTGATTTTAATTCCCGTCCTTGTGGGAACTAAGGGATAAAAGTTTACAAAAGCAACTAAGCATAGCAATGTAAAGGTGTGTTAAAATTTCAGCCCGATCTGTTTTTAGGTTTTTGAGTTTTGCGGACACAAACATAAGGAGACTGGTTTATTATGTATCTATTGATTAAAATAAATATGTGGAAATATATTATGGGATTGCATATGAAGTGTGAATGATAAAATATAATATAGTTGCATGTCTTGTGTTCTATTCAAGACGTACGTTTTCTGTGTACTAAGTTGGTGGAATTGTTCACACCTTGCCTCGCCAATGTGATTAAAATCGTTAAAACCTGCCAAACCGCAATGAAGCAGTATGGTGGGCTATTTTCAAAACCCTTTCAAATATGACAGAGGAGACCTATAAGGATGCGGATGATGGCGGAATATATGCAGTATTCAAACCGTTTATGCACAGTGTTGGCTCAGGACGGGATTGCAAATGCGTGTAAAGGAATCGCGCTATAAAAATACGCGCCTACCTGCAGGCACGCCCTCCAGATGCGCTCGCATGCTGCGCATTCCGACATTAAGCCATGTAAATTGTTTACGTGGAAAATCTGAGAAAATCGCCCTCTAACTACGCGCGCAACCTCGCTGCATCGCCGCCGCATGTGAGATTGTAAGCCTTTTTGCATTCCGACCCACTGTCCTGTCCGGAGCAACGCGATTACTGTGGTTGTTCACTGGCCAGACCTTATTCGAAATACTATTAGGTTGACGACCTTACTGGCGCAGTGGTGAGCTTTAAAGTGGAGGTCCAGGTTTCGAACCGCGGCGGGGGCGATTTGGGAATTTATAATTTAAGAATTTTAGAAAACGATTTAGTATTCAGGTACATTGTCGTGTAGAAATTGATTGTGGTTGCTACAGCCATCATATTTTTAGTTATTGAAAAAAATATACGAACTATTTTTTTCTGAATGTTTCAATTCAACGGTCAGTTTTTAACAATCTTTTCATCATTTATTTCATCCCATGACCAACCAAAATCACTGATTATTTCTTTATTTCTTTCTATTTGATTGAACGTAACTCCAGCCTAACTTAGTCGGATCTTACAGAGTATCAACCAGCATTTTCCACTGCTAGTGATAAATCGACATTTACATTTTTATAATGCATCTTGAATATCGTTCTAAGTATTTTGAATAAAGAATTTTTGATTCGATTTTATTGGACAAAAAAACCGCGGGGCGTATGGCTAGAAATTTAATATCGGGGTAGCGAAATTAAATTGTGCAAGAATCTGTGGTGTGTTGAATGATTCGCGTGCTGAGGACACGGGACCGTTACGGCGTCGGGCCGGCCGGCTCTCGGGGCTCGCGTTTCGTCGAACTTATTACGACAGATGGCCGGGGACCGGGAGGCGGGAGCGGGCGAGCGGGCCCTTCGGAGAGATCGACCTCCGAAATGCGCCCGAGATTGCATTCTTTCGGCGGTGCGGGCGCATTCCACTGCGCGCCATCCACTCCGCGCGTCCGCCAGTCGACGCGCGCCCTTTTGGGGGTTAAGATGTGTCCGTTGCGGCGGGCGCTCACTATGTGGTCCCAACCGCCCCCCGAGCCGAGCTTCCGTGCTCGCGCCGCTTCCGCAGGCGCGCACTCCTGGTGCAGAGGCTGCGAGGACTCGCGTCGCGTCGCAAGAATGGTGCGCGAACCCCCCGAATACGGCGTGCGGGTCGACCCGACTTCGGCCCACCCTCCGGGACTCTGCGTCCGCGACGAACCCCAGTACCAAAACCTCGAGGAGCTCCGAAAGCGTCCCGAGTACGCGAACTTGGACGAAATAAGTCGCGAGTACGGTTACCGCCTCTGCCCCGAAGGCCAGAACCTCGAGGACGAGGCTATCTATGAAAACATACTGTCAGTGCGTCAGATTCGTTCCGCGGAAGTGCGTTTAGTGCCGGTGTCTGAGGTGCCGTACTACGAGGGTCAAGGTTACGTGGCGACCCAGGTTCTCAGCAGAAATGGAACATTCCCGCAGTGTCCACCGCACACTTGGAGTAGGCTTCAACACGCTGGCAGGATGACTGGATCCTTGAGGCTGTTTACTGTAAATATCCTACCCAATTTTATAAAACTGATAGAAGTAAATAGTATGGTTGCTTGGCTAAAACACATACAAAATAAAACTCCACTAAATATTCCAAAGAAATTCTGGCATCTTTTCCTGCAGTTGCTGTACAAAATTTTGATTTCTTTAGGCAAAACCGGATATGTGTACGAGTGATGAGGTTGCTTTTTATACGCATTCCAAGCAAAAAGTTGCTGCTCAGTATAATACCGTATTTATGTCGGGCGCAAAAAATAACCGTCGGAATTTTGCTCTAATGATTCGTTAATTTTGGTAGTGGCTCGAGAATTTCGTAGATACTTATTAAGCGGGTACTATGACCTTACAAATATAATGCAATTTAACATTTTCTGATTAAGTTCACATTTTTATTTGCGTAATTTATTTAGTTAACTTTATTAATAAACCCAGGAGAAACATTATATTATGTTAAATCTGTATTGCGTCACAGTGTATCATTAGGTCAGAAAAATGTTGAAATCCAAAGTGTGTACCTAAATTTACAGAAGCTATTATATCTACCGTAGAGTTTTTTTGATCTCTGTTAAACCCTCTTAACGGTACTTTTTCCATGTTAGTTATATCTACCTAAGGACAATGCGTTTTAATAAATCAACAAAAGTTACCTAAACTCAAAATAGACAATCTACGGTTATCAGTTTTCCTTTTTAATAAGTACATAATATAATCACGTCATTTAAATATTTTTGGATGTACATTATAAATGTAGGTAGCAAATGAGTAACGTTCACTTATCATTATTATTTTAATAGCTCTACTGACTTCATAAAACAAAAAATGAATACATTGAATGATAATATATTAAATTCCTACTACTGGATACGGCAAAGTGTCCTAAAAATCCTGGATCTAACTGCAACGCCACGAGACAAAAACATGGAGACACAAAAAATTTCATCCAAATCGGTCCAAACATTTAGGAGGAGTTTGGTAACCTACAAAAGTACAGAGAATATTTAAAATGTTTTTGTTTTTCTTTGATTAGGGTGCCCATGATGAATTATTTTGAAACTACGAGTACTAATAGATACAATTCAAGATTTTTAGCTGAATTACCCGATTGAACCCTTCTCATTGTGGGAGGAGACCCGTGCCCTGTAGTAAACCGGTATTGAGTTAATATGATGACTACGATGATGATAAAGCCGATTATAAAATGGCAAAATTTTCTTATTATGTAAGTTCTTAGATAAAACCCAAACTACAGAATTAATATCAGCTTTTACGCATTTGGCTCTAGCAAGAAGGCTTTAACGAACACTACAGGTTATATGGGAATTTAATAATGTTTGCCTTGATAACTATCTGCTATTCATTCCAAAGTTTAAATTCGAGATTTGGAGTTTTAGGTGAAATAAAGTAAATATAAGTCTTAACTTAACATTAGAGAAATAAATTACGTTTTTACGGCTTTAAAATATGATTAAACAGACTATTGGTACACAACTATTTGGATAGTAACCAAATTACAAATAACATAACATAAAGTATAAGAGTGTATACTTCTTCATAATTTAAGGTATTTTAAGTTTAGTTCTTATAAGTGTGTCATTCATAAGAACTAAACTTAAAATACCTTAATTTATGCTGACAGTAAATGATAATTGTTTAAATAAAGAGCAAAACAGAATGTATTTTTGGATGTAGAGCTGTATATGCGGATTTTTTTAAACTTAAGAACTGAGTGAAGAACTGGTGAACTTTATTTCGAAGATAGCACGCGACAATGATAAGTTTTCCTAGTAACTGTGTTTAATATTTTCTTCCTTATCTAACAATATTGGGTTTATGGGTAGGACAAGCTTTGGAAAGGGTTGGTTTCGACTATTTGGCACTTTGATCGTGGTTTTTATGTACGCTACCTTGATATCATAGCCATGGTCCCAACTGCTGGACATGTTCTCTTAAAGGGTATTCAATACTTATTGTTTTTCTTGTTACTGTCTGAGCTTGAATAAGTCTCAGCATTCTATTTCAGAAAGCTATGACTATCTATTTCGCAGTGTAATAATTCCGGAACTGTTGAGTTATTCAAGACTTCAACGATTTAGACTAATCTTGCTTTTCCATTGTCAACAGGCAAAGCGGGAGATGTACGATGTGAAGAAGCAAAGGCTGTGTCTCGCCCAGGATGAGTACAAGCATCTGAATAACGCACTATCTACCCTCGCAGCATCCCGGACTAGCTGTAAGTCCTTTTGGTTTTTTTATCTTAGTCATATTTTTTTATGCGGTCTCACTTGATGATAATATAAAATTTTGAAAACTCTCTGAGCTTTATAAATCCTACGTTAATTATTTAATGTGCTAAGCTGCGAGCGTATCACAAGCGTTTTTTGAGCAGTTAAGCTACCTTAACTCGAAAACTGATAAAAAAGTGATAATTCCTTCATAAAAATATTTTCAGATAGGTTGAACTAAAACTTTCCAAAATTATCTTTACTTCCACATCAACAGATATAAATACGTGATGAAATTTTACGAGTAAGAGTTCCTTCATAAATAACATTACCTTAAAACTGCATCTTATTTTAAAATCATCATTAGATACATTTCACTTCCTTACTCTCTTCTCCTGTCACCGGTTTTGTATTTTACACGGTAGAATTGATAAACTGACAAGGGGAATGCCAGATAGAAATTCTAAATGAAAAGCATTGTGCAAGGGAAGCTACGTATGAATTGTGAATCGAGCTCTTGTATCTCTCTGAACATAATTTTCAATGGCCGCTCTGAGCTGCATTCAATATTGAATACAATTCTTTACAGTGGAATACAATCGAATGTAGAACTATTCATACTATTCTAAAGGTCAGTTGTATGACTTTTAGTTTTACTTGCAAGTTTACTGATTCCCGGGACTTTGTCTGCAATTCCTTGTACAGCCGTTTAGTTAACTGCGTTTAGACGACTTTCATTATCTGTGTTCTTTATTTCTAAATTTAATTTTATTAACTTTATTATTTTTTTAATACTTTTTTGTGTAAACCATTTTTATTCCTATACACAATTTGTAAACTATGTTCAAACTTTGACTGGCATAGGATTATGCTTAAATTGATATAAATTTTTATTTAACTTGGCAAAGAAAAAATATCCTGCAGCTATAAGTTCTGCTTGTCCCCTTGTTTTTCTTAGAATTATATTTAATTTGATTTATAGTTTAATTTATATTTTTCCCACTCAGTATGCTCGTCTACGACATCAGTGACAACAACGTCAACGACATCACGTCATGACCCCGAGCTTCTACGATCTGAGGTGACGCAGGCTCGCGGGCGGGTAGCGCAACTCAGGAAGGAGCTCCGGCAGGCAAGAGCTGAGGTTGCCAGCGCGCGACGAGGAGTTGACACTCTTGTTGAGTGAGTATATCTATATCTTTATTCGAGCGTATTTTGGTCGATGTAACCTCGACTAATTTCAATCCCATCCAAGATCAACGGTACGAGCTCTTCATCACAATTTTGAGCATATAGGGTTGAGCCCCTCACGCTACTCCGATGCCAGTATTCTCAATAGGCTTTAACGATTATAGCTTTGCATGTTAGTGACAATAAACTGCGCCTAACGTGCTTAGAGATATGTAGAAGAAACGATTTCATAACTCCGGGTTACTATTAATTCATACTACGAAATTGTTAACAGAAAGACCCAATACTTAACTAGTTATCTACAATGTGAACCCCTGACCTTGTGGTCTTTAGTCATGCATGCTAAGAACTAGACTAACTAGGCAATTTCTACAAGTACGGATCGTACTCTTACAGAATGTTACATTTCTATGATACTTTGTAATTATTAGGTGGAATTCCGTTTTTGACGTCAGACGTATCTCTAGAAATAATTAACCTTACTAGGTACTTACTGGTCGTAATGATAAATATGTTTTATAGTTTATCAAGTTACTAAGACGTAAAATCCATAACTCTTTATTACTGCAGAAATCGCTTTTACGTCATCCATCGTGATCTCAGCAGCAAAGAATGCTAAAACCATGTATTATACAGCAACATGGTTCTCGGGAAATTCGAGTCGTGTACCGGCCGTTCTGATTTCTACATGTAGATCGGTGATTTATATGAGTGTCCCAGGTCAATGGGTCAATTATGATTGATGATGACGAGATGTCTGATTTTATTTCTCTTGTTCATTGTGTACAGTTATTGACAGACCGATACCGACCGTCTCGCGTGCGCGTTAGAAAGGCTTCATGTATCTGTTTTGTTTCAGAGTGGAACAAAAGTTGAGCTCTCAACAGGGATGTTACAACATCACCGAAGCTCAGGCGATAATGACTGAGCTGAAGAACATTCAGAAATCACTAACGTCTGGTGAGAAGGAGAGAGCTGACCTCATGCAGTCACTGGCCAAGCTAAAAGATGACTTGACGAGGCTACAACTTGCAGATGCTTCTCCCGACTTATCAACGTTAAGTTTGCCTCAAGAGAAACTAAGCACTGCCTCTCAAACGGATCTTTGTGCGGACTTAGTACCAATCGGGACTAGATTAGCAGAAATGGCGCGGGTTCGCCTACAATACGATGACGCTAGAAAAAGAATACAACAAATACAGCAACAATTAGCTGATTTAGAAGACAAAGTCCAGCCAGGACAAGCAGAATCCGACAAAGATCGTCTTTTATTATTCCAAGAGAAAGAACAGTTACTAAGGGAATTGAGAAGTAAAACTCCCAGAACAAGATCTAAACAAGAAATGAGTGATATACAATCAGAATGCAAAAGATTAGAGCAGGACTTGAAAAATGCATTCGAAATGTCCAATAAGTGTATAGCAGATAGATTGAGGCTACATGAAGAGAAACAACTGTTGTTACAGCAGTTAAAAGACGCTTTGACGTCTATGACTACGTTGGAAGGGCAATTGAAGACGCTATCCGCGTCTACCTTGTCTGTATCGAGTAGTTCGAGCTTAGGGTCCCTTTCTACGGCAAGCAGTAAAGGCTCCTTGAGTTCCGGGATAAGCTTTACTGATATCTACGGCGGGCCGCAGATAGCCAGTACGTTTCAAGCGGATAAACCTATTGATATGGTAGATCTTCATCGACGAGTCGAAAGGTAAGAATTTATTATTTATCATTCCAAGCTATCCACTAGTTCAGATTAGCCATACTGTCTTATATACAAGGGCATGTGTCCTTGAGAATATATTACATTAATGTGATAAAATAATGAAATCAAGGTTTATTATATGACCACCGACTGGACAGCGATCTTGCTTTCCGAGTCAAAGGGCTTGTGTTCGATTCCCACAACTGGAAAATGTTGGTATGATGAACATGAATGTTTGCAGTGTCTGGGTGTTTGTTTTATAAAAATATTGATCAGTCATCTTAGTACCTTGTACTCTCTCGATAACTCAACCTATCTTACTTTGGGGTTAGATGGCGATGTGTTTATTGTCGTAGTATATATATTTATATATTTTTTTTTTGTTGTTTTAGTTATTTATAGATAATTCTACAAAAATCGATAAATAAATCAAAGCGATAAAGAGTCAATATAATTTAACAAAAACATTCAAGTTTATTGATTTGTATAAGATAGTTCCTCCGAAAGAAATTGTTACAACTTTTATTGCTACTGGGATTAGAAATTTTAAATAGAAAAAGCTGATGAACAGATTCTTTTCCTTATAATGTAGACATGTAATTAGAATATATTGCTGCCCGATAAAAGTTCGTTGAATTTACTTGCTCAAGCCAAGTTCTTTTGTAGTTTATCTTAATCGATGATAATTACAATATCCTATTGTGTGAATTGGTTTGGTTTAATATCATAACGAACAACTTGTTATGATATTCAACGAATAACACAATTATCTGCTTACAGATCTCATATTGTAGTGCTAGTAGTGCTATGTTGCAATGGAGTTTACCTAGTACGACATATTATTTACTTTTCATCACAATGTAAAAGGCAAGCCCAATTACGATGTTATTTAAAATGTCAATATCTGCTTGACCTTTTCTCATCTGGGCTCTATTTCTTTATGGTATTTATATCCCACGTTACAATTTTGATGTGCATTTGAACAGTTCTTCATTCATGAACTTTCAATTGTCATATAGCAAATAATTCATTCCCTGCCTAGTAGAACTTATAAGCAAATGTTACATCCAGGCTACTCCGGGGGTCAAGTTTCAACGCGGATAGTGCAACACCTGCTGCAAGCAGTTCCCCTTCCCAACCTTCTTTATCCCCGAGGAGCAGTCTATCATCATCTAGTCCACCACCACCGCCACCTTCTTATAATCAGGTATGTTTTCTATCTTTATTATTTTTTCTTTTTCTCTTAATTTTAATATTTGTATTTTTATTTAATTTTTCTTTTTCTTCTCTCTAGTTTTGTAAGTTGCAAATACACTATCTATCATTTATTTATATACTTTTTTTTTTTAGTTTTCATGAGTGAA
Organism: Pararge aegeria; assembly: GCF_905163445.1. Taxonomy (NCBI): domain Eukaryota; kingdom Metazoa; phylum Arthropoda; class Insecta; order Lepidoptera; family Nymphalidae; genus Pararge; species Pararge aegeria. The sequence goes on from NC_053186.1 coordinate 16,759,671, forward strand.
ATTATAAAAAAACAAAGGTTTTTTTTATAATTTCACTGTTGAAAATGTTGTTTAATTATTTTCAGGTGGAAAGACAGAGGCGACAACAGAGGGAATTAGAAGAAAAATTAGCTGAAATGAGAATAGGTGTTGCGACAGGATTGAATGAAGTTACTGGGCTTTCAACTAGTAAGTAGATTTTTACCTCGGAACATCTTCTACAGTGAGCTTTGCTAGTAACATATTAAATCAATCACTTTTAACCCTAATTAGTGAAACATGAAAAATGTTCCTTAAATCACAACAGAGCACCACTTAATCACAACTTTTTTCATTATAACATTTTTTATTATTTGTAAACGATTAATGAATTGCTCCAATTACATACGAATAGTAAGAAGTGAAAAGTATTTTCTAAGTAAAACGTATTTTATGCTTAAAACAGTCTCACTATTAAAATTTTTGACTTTGTTATTTAATTATACAATTTTTTTTTCGTTCGATTCATATCGTCACCTTGATTTGAACATTATCGTGGTTATTCCATAAAAAAACAAATAATACGTCTTGAAAATTGTTGTAATCAAAACTTATAGTTATTCGTGAACTAAATAAGCATCTAATATAAATCGCTATTAATTTATAAAGGTTCGCTAATAATATTGTTCTTTCCAGTTCCTGTTCAATTGCAAGGCCCCGGTCGGCCGTGCGAGCCTCTCTCTCCAATATCAGAAACTCCACCACCACCGCTCTCGCCTAGAACTCCCTCGTCTAGTGGTAAGAGATCTTTTGTAATATCTCTGTTTATTTGGTTCATCCAGAATCTTTGTTTTATGAAGAAATAAGGAACCAAGCAATTATTTATATCTTTTAAGATTTATAATTAGTAAAGTTGAGTCTAAAATTTGAAATTTAATTTGAAAGCTATCAAATTATTCTTTAGCTAAAGTTTTTTTTCAAACCCACCTTAGTTTATTTGTTCTATGAACGAATGAAGATCTTCAGCTGGATTTTATTTAATGTTAATTATCTTTGTCTTAGGTACAAATACTAGATCGGTGTCGGCAGCAGTGAGCGACGAGTCGGTGGCAGGCGATTCTGGCGTGTTCGAAGCCGCGCAAGGTGGAGATGCCTCAAACGCTGGTAAATACCCTGTTTTCTTTTGTGCCTAAGCCAATTTAAAAAACGCAACTATCTGAACTCCGACCCGAAAGATAAGTGTCCCAAAAATGAAATTCTGAAATACGGGCCCAAAAATGATATGAAATACTTTAAAGAATTGGATCCCAAGAATAGCGAAAGCTATGGTAGCGTAGGTGTGTGGAAAAGGGAAAAACGACTTTGAATTTTTATAAAACATAGCAATCAAAAACGCACTTATAAGAAGTAAAAGATAATCGTATCACATGAATAACATATTGTTTTTTTTTTTTTGTTATAGTGAACAGTGCCCAAATTGAGATCAAATTGCGTTACTGTTCCGATGAAAGCGCGCTTGAGATCGGCATCCTGAGGGCGCGGAACCTTCACGCCTTGTACATCGATATGGAGACAGAAGTGTAAGTTACAATTTGTACATGATTATCGTTCATTGCATTATGTTCAACCAAGTTCAAGTCTTGATGATCACGAGATCATTGTTTATATTTATACAAAGTATTAGGTATTTGTTTTTTCTTTTTTCAGATATATATTTGAGACATTTATATCTGATATCAAATTAATTAGTTAACTAATTAATCATAAAAATATTCTCACTAAATTAATTATTAAAATTCAATAACTTACAAAAATAAGTTCGGTGTGTTACAAGGTGGGACACTAGGTCTTGTATTTCTCTTCTTCTACATAACTATCAAATTCTATAATAATATGTTTAAACACGTGATTCTTGATAATATATCTTTGTAGACTTAACCTTTAATAAGTACGTTATGTTTATGAAATAGTAATGAAAATCTTCTTTCGCATATTACTGAAACAAATGATGTCTTGCCTTACAGGGCAGTTCGCGGGGCGCTAGTAGTGGGTGGTGGCGGTGGTATCGCCTTCAGCACCACTGCGATAGCGTGGCGCGGCGCCACTCTGTTGTGGAGGAAGAATCAAAGGGCTTCTTTAGGTCCAAGGGCTCTGAGAGCCGCTACACTACAGTTGAATCTAGCTGCCGGTGCGGAGTGTTTGGTAAGTAACCACGGAATAGATATTTTTTCAGGATGTAATAAAATACTTGTATTCTATATATTCTTTATAATTATATTCTGTTTACTCTTTATCCTTATTCATAATTATTAATAAATTCCTATTATAGTCGTAAAAATGTAATAGGCCCGTTTTGACACTTGTCATCGCGACGTAACTAGTTATGGAACCATAAGACTCTGTACTCGATACTCACGATAAATCAATTCAAGTTTGTATCAGTACTTGATTGATATTATTATGTATTGTAAAGTGTTCGTTCGTTCAAAGTATTCCTTTAACTTCACAACCAATACGCGTGACTGGCTGTTGATTATACGTCCACTTTTCAACATGTTGAAACAGAGTTAGTACTATATAACAACAAACACAAAAATCGAGTCAAATCACTATGTTTAAATTAATGTCCAAAATAGAAGAGCCATAGTTAACGTAATAGTAAACAATATATATCAAACTTAAATGAGCGCACAGTCAACTTTACAAGATGAGGAACGAAAAACTGCGCAGTGCGCGCGGGGACGCTTCAGTCATGTGCCGCTTGGTCAGATACATCATCTCAGACTCATTATTTAGAACCCATTTTGAGAACCAAGCTCATTCTTTGCAGTAAAGATAACTACACAATATTTAATTTCGATATTCAGTAAAAAAATGGTTAAAGCTCTATTATAAAAAAAAAAAGACTGAGAACGTAACTGTTTTTGGAACGTTTCGCAACAATTATAAATTGCATAATACTATGAAGTAAGCGCAAAAAGAATACTCGCGATATATTCTTTCATATTATTTAACGTCCCAAAAAAATTTACGTATTTTTTAAAACACTGTATGTAATTGATTTTTATTTTTTTGTTTCTTTCATTTTTGTTCCAAGTTACATTCTATGGTCTTGCACAAATGTCAAAACGGGCCTATTACATTTTTCCGACTATAGTTACAATATTTTGGCATAATGAATTTCTATAGAAATTGATCCAGTCTTATCACTTCCGCCAATAACTTCCATCCGATTAAAAACTTTTTTATGAATAAAAGGTTGTGCTATTTTTTACTTGAGGACAACTTAGAATAATCTGGGAGAGATCAAAATATATATTTTATGATGACAAAAAGCCAAATTCGAGTATTCGGCATACCGCCTAGAGTGCCATGTGAATAAAACACTAAGGCGAGAGCGATTATTATCTGAAAGCCACCATAATGGTACTTATCATAACCGAAGACGCCATTATTAAATTAATTAACGTGTTTCAAATTTTGTCGACAGGGTTGCACGCAAGTCAGTTTAGCGGATTTCGATCCAGAAAATGTGTCACAGAAATGGTACAACGTGTTGAGCTTCCGAAGTATGAGAAGGGATGAGAGTTCTGACGAGTCCACTGTTATATCTTCGCAGACGTCAACTCTTACTAGGAATAGAGGTTAGTTTGAAGGTTGAACACCTTACATATACTGACATTATACTTAATATTATGCTTTAAATTTCCTCAAAATTTGGGCGTCGCAAATGACAAAATATGCGTGAAACATAAATTGATAATATCTAGATATAAGTGTATAACCTACCATATTTTTTAATTTTTTTTTTATATTTATGGCCAAAGAAGAATCCATGCGTTCGCAGCTTATATTTTAATTTAGTAAAATAATAATGGTATAATTTACATCTTTCAAGCATAAGACATTTCGCTGATGATGATTCTATGGATGAAATTGACAATTTTAGTATGCATTCATTGCTCATATAAAACTTACGGGGGTTTGTCTAGGCGTTCTGGTAGCTCCTTTCTTATTAATATCCGTTAAAGTCGATGTTTTTGCGTTGGATCATTTAAATAAATGAAACAAACATCGTTATCAGGTCCTGAGAGTATGACGGGTGCGGAATGCAACGTTGATTGTGGAGAAAATTCGGCTTCGGAAGATGAAGAGTCAAGAGAACCGCTAAATCAGGTAACTATAACAAAGTGGAATCTATTTGACCTAAATTTTTTGTGATAAAGCTCGTCCGGGGAATTCTATCGCCATGCTTATTTCTGCCTCCAAGCAGCATTGTTGAAATGCTGTGTTCTGATCTGAAGGCGTGGTTGCCGGTGTAATTAAAGGCTTAACACCTACGCCTCCAATTGATGGTCATAGGGTGGCATTTTGCAAAAAAAAAAACATTAATTGATAAGTTTGATAATAAAAGTCAATGATGACTTTGTTAGAACAGAATTTCATGAATATGTCCTAGATAATATTTATTTAAGCCAAATTATTCTCTCTCCAAACTTTTGTTTTAGAGCTTGTGGTAAAGACTGTGGCCTTGAAATTTTGCATCTTCATCATCATATCAACCCATTACCGACCCATTACAGGGCACGGATAACCTCTCACATTGGAAGGGGTTAAGGCCGTAGTCCACCACGCTGGCCCAGTGCGGATTGGTGGACTCCACACCTCTTTGAGAACATTATAGAGAACTCTAAGGCATGCAGATTTCCTTACGATGTTTTCCTTCACCGTTGGCGCAAGTGATATTTTAATTGCTTTAAACGCACATTACTTACACAAGTTAAAGGTGCACGCTGGGATTTGAACTCTGCCTCGGGAAAGTGAATTCAAAGTCCTACCCACTGAGCTATCACCGCTACTAATATTTGTAAATATAAATATTGACTCTTTCCATCAGATAGTAGAGGAAGACTCTTTCGAAGATTACATTCCCGAGGAGGATATAACGCTGGAAGATGAGTTCTTACACCCACCCACTGCGGAAAAAGAAACCAATACCGAGTGCAACTTCTGTCCGGAAGGAAGACAGCTCCATAGAAGGTAAACATTCAGCTGTCACTATCATAAAAAATCGAAGCACCTAAATATTTTTTTTCCAAATATTCTTTTTACAAGATTATCTCCTAGAAGATTTCAAAGTAACGAGAAGAACAAACATTTAGTTCTGTATATTATGTCGTATCACTGGCCATAAGAAATGTATACTTTACTTTAGCTTTGCTTAAAAAAAATACCTGCTGTTATTAAAATATACAAAGTGTCTAACAGTGTATAAAGTATATACAAATTGAACCTCAAAGTTATATAGTATTCTTAACTATATTACATAAACTTTTTTACGAAACAATGATTTTGGAAGGATCAAAACTTTACTACCGTCAAATATTTACACCTGGAAAGTTTTGATGGAATTAATAAAAATACTTTTCTTAAACATCATAAGCTTAACATATTTTTAAATAAAGTAGGGTTGTGTGCTTTTTGGTGGTAAAGAAGCTACCACCAAGTTCAGCATTTTTGGGAAATCAACGTCTTCAGCAAACCAATTTTTCTCCAGATACTTAATGAGGCGAGAAGCCGACGGTCAGCCTTACGAGGACATGGCCATAGCGAAATAGATACATACCGTCCAATATACATATCTGTACATATTGTAATGTAGGTATGTGTACAACGCGTAAATATGTGCTATGAACATTCACCGGACTGTGTGTTGTCAGCTATTAATACGTGTGTTGCACATTTACTAACACATTCTAGGTCTTTTATGACCATTATTAGACTAAAATATTATCTCAGCATTATTTGTGTCATCAGTCAAAAGCAATTAAGCCAAAGTGATTTATTTCTTATACCCAGTTAAAAATATATAGTCTTTAACGTTACTCATTACTGGGTACAGTAGTATTATTTATTTATTTATTTTGTACCTTGTTTAAAATCTCTTTGTTTACACCAAGCGCTCTTGTCAAAAAAAAAAAAAGAATATCAGAATTCGCTACTTTAAAATGAGTGACATTACGTGCATTTTGCTTTGACTGTACGGTGTTTCGGTACTCGAAAACGATCCTACTATTGCGAGCATGAAAATCTTCTACTAAGCGCTGTACGATTACTCCTCTTTCACGTGAAAGAGAGACAATAGCGCTTCAATTTCAGTTTATTGGACCTCGATTGATAGCTAAGTTTTTTATGATAAAATAAAACCAAATTTATGTGTTATAAAATCATAAAGTTTATTTTTTTAAAACTTCATTCATTATTTAGATGGTAAATAATCAGCCAGCCTGATTATAAATTACTACCTATGTATATTAAAGTCAGGCGTTATAATAGATGTCATCTTGTTTTTGATCTTTGTGAGATGCATGATGCAAGCGTGCGTGGCATGGCATGACAATGTGTGGCACATTTCAAGTAAATAAACGATTGAAAAATCAAATTAACTACTAAACTACTGCATGATCTTTTTCGATGTTGTAATTTATTCATTTCAATTAATTTACCCAAACAAAACGTTTCGAAATATTGAAGATTTAATGTATCAAAATCGAGGAAATAGAAATTTAAACTCATGAAAATTAGAAAAAGAATCAATAAACATGAAAAATGTACACGAAAATTAAGTAAGTTAAAGTTTTGTTTGCGATCCCTATAAAAAGAAAGTTATCTGTTTATTATACCTAAGACACTTACCTAATTGATATGTATTTGTTCATAGGAAAAGTCAACAAGTTAGCTCAAACCCCGAAGAGTCGCTAGCGACTATAAAACGATCTCAGACGTTCTCACCGCAACCTCAGAGCATCGGCAAAGGGCAATACATTTGCAGGTAAAAATCCTTATTTATACTTTTAATGCATGGGTCTCTTCCGACAATGATAAGGGGTTAATAGTCCACCACGCTGGCCCAGTGCGTATTGGTGAACTCCACACACCTTTGAGAACATTATGGAGAACTCTCAGGCATGTAGGTTGCCTCACGATGTTTTCTTCCACCGTTGAAGCTTGTGATATTTTAATTGTTTTAAAAGCACTTAAATTAGAAAAGTTAGATGTGAATGAATGAATGAATGAATGAATGAATGAATGAATGAATGAATGAATGAATAAATGAATGAATGAATGAATGAATAAATGAATGAATGAATGAATACACTTTTATTGTTCACCAAAGAAAAAAAGTAGTTAAAGAGATATAAATACATATCAAGAGGTACACAATTTAGTGGCCTTATCGCTACATAGCGATTTCTTCCAGGCAACCAATGGCGTAAAAGGAAAAAACATAGAAAAGAGGTAGAGGTGCGTGCTGGGATTCGAACTAGGCCCCCCGAAAGTGAGTTCGCAGTTCTACCCAGTGGGTTACCACCGCTTCTGTTACTTATATTACTTTGAATTTCAGTAAACATTCTAACGCATTCGACCCTTCCAACTGGAAGCCTGATTTTATTAGCACCTCAAATTTTTTAGAGTATAAAGGTTTTAAGCAAATAGAAACCCCACTAGCTTTAACGATGGTGAGGAAACCTGCATGCCAGATAGTTCTCCACGATGTTTTCAAATACGAGTGGCTCATTCTGGGAGCAGACCCGTGCCCCGTACTGGGCCAGTTATGGGTGGATAATAATTTCCGTTCGAGGCCTATAGTCTTAAATGTGTTCGCTTAATCATTATAATTTTAGTTTTGTATCATGAGTTATGTTTTCTTTTTCTGTTTTCAACTTCATTATACAATGTTTCCTTCGATACATCAATAATATCATTGTAAACTTGCGAACCCTCACTATGTTTTTTCAGATACGCATGCCGGTTCGCCAGTAATTGGCTTTACACTACAACTTTATGTTTCTCAATTTTGTAGTTCCTAAGCTAGTTTCAGTGTATAATCTGTTGGTGAATAAATCATTTATGTAACAATATTGAAAAATTATATTTACTGTAAACATATTAGGACTTAATTTCCTGCAAAGATTGTTGTAGTCCGCATCAAACTTTACGGCTTCCCAAACTTCGTGCGTTTCGATACGCATAGTTCAGTATTCGGTATCACCCAATCAGACAGTTTACTGTGCGAAGCTACACTCGCAGCTAACTTCCACGATGACATCAAGTTTTAATTGAACTATAAATGTATTAGCTAGCACTAGTAGCCTAAATAAATGCTTAATGTTCTTTCGTTTGTTCTAGACTAAATCGTTCGGAGTCTGATTCCTCGATGGCGCAGTACGCAAGAAGGGTTACGTTACAACCTCCACCTGTGGGCATTCCGTTCGATAGGAGTGTTCGAGAGAGGAGATCCTTGAGGTGAGTCTCAGAAAAAGTATCTACCTATAAATTCTTTTGCAGTACGATACAGTATTCTGTCGGAATTTCTATGGGGTTAAGTCTTTAAATGCTACAGCCGAGCTAAAGTACCTAAAGAATAAAATATCTCATAATTGCATGAGCATTTTGGGAATTTATAATTTCTGAATTTTCTGTGGTTTGGTCTGAGGCTTTGGCCGTGGCTAGTTACCACCCTACTGACAATGACATGCCGCTAAGCGATTTAGTGTTCCGGCGTTATATCGCGTAGAAACCGATTAGGGGTATGACTACCGTACTCCCGAACAGGAATTGCGATTGCAGTTAAGGGCTAATCACATTATTTTCTCATTACGTATCGTATTTTCGGTGATGTCAAGGAAGCTGCGATAGACTAGTGGTTAGGACCTTAGCCTTCCTATTGAACTAGACCACCTCGAAGATGGTCTAGTTCGATGCCCAGCATGCACCTCGAACTAAGGCAACCTGCATGCCTGAGAGGTCTCCAGAATGCTCTCAAAGGCAATTGAAGTCCACCAATCCTCACTTGGCCAGCGTGTTGGACCACGGCCTAATCCAGTCTCCTTCTGAGAGAAAACCTGCGCCCTGTTGTGGGATGATAATGGAACTAAATTGATATGTCTGAAAACAGTGCTACCCTTTTCCGAGAAGCACTTAGTTTAGTTCAGAGATTTTTAAACAAAAGAATGAGCACCACTGGTCCTGGGTTTCAGCTAGTTATTTGGTGTGTTAATAGAAATATCTGTTATATTTGCAGATGGGGCCGTGGTAGAGGCGGCGCGGCACGTAGAGCCACCACCCCTCGTTCTAAATCAGCAAGGACATCTCTAGACTTGTCTCTGGACTTGCGAGCGCAACACACCCGTTTGGCTGATCTGAGGCAGGAGATCACTCACCTTACGCAGCTGAAAAAGAGGTACAATTTGTTATTTATAATATATATTTTAACTTATGTTATTTTTATCTACATTACCTTCACAGATATATATAAGAGCAACTGCTGAGTTTCTTGCCGGCTTCTTCTCGGTAGAATCTGCCTTCCGAACCGGTGGTAGAGTCAATACAAACAGACAGACTTGACGTTTCAAAAGTGCTTATATTAGGCCTACTTGAAATAAATGAATTTTGAATTTTGAATCTTTTTGAATTTATAAATTTAAATAAATTAGCTCTCGTAAAACCTCTAAAATGGACGGACTGCAAGTTTAAATACAGAATTGGTTTAATCGAAAAAAAAAACAGCTGAAAATATTTAATATAAGAATCGCTTGACGTTCTTTTGGTGGTGTTTTAGTATTCACCTATTTCAATATAGTAAGATGAGATAAATTTGAACTAAAAATGTAGAACGATTTGTGGTTGAAGGAATTGCAAATAGTGCATTTAAAAGCGTCCCAAAATGTTTTATTGAAGATGTCGAGTCCTCCTAATTTATTGGATACAGAAACTAGGAGATCATATTTAACCAGATGAAAGGAATTGTAAAAATTCAATTTTCGAAAGGAATCTTTGGCAACTTGTCTTTAATTTTCAATTCCAAGAACAGATCATGCGAAATTACAGTTGCTAAATAAGGGTTCTTCGCAAAAGATTAAATTATACCCTTATTTCATCCTACTGCCTACTGATTATTGTAATTAATCAACATTTACCTTTGTGCTTTTAGATTAGAAGAGGCCTGCGCTCGAGGCGATCCCGCCGTAGCTGCGTGGGTGGCAGAAGACGAAACTCTCAGGAGACTCATCTCAGCCCCAGCTGAGTCTGGAGACAGAGTATCTAGATTGTTCCACCGCACGTGCCGTGAGATCTTCCGCCTCAGGAAGTCCAGACAGGGAGGAAGGAAACCGGACTTGGTCACCTTCAAGTAAGTATTATTTTTGTCAGACAATAACTGAAAAGTTTTGAGGACCTAAATCTGTTGAAATTGTGATTGTTTTATGCTTGAAGAGTTCCTGAGAATATTTTGGAACATATTATTTGAACTTCTGGGTCTAGAAGCCCCTTAAATTATAGAAAAAAAACAGAAAAAGTTTGCTGTTGTTGATTTTACGATTTTTGGAGTGATAATTTTCCTTTTATTTATCTACTAAGGTCTCCGTTTATCGTAACTTAAACTATGTATTTTATAAAAACATAATTTGATTCTGAATATTATTTATCAGGCCTTACATAACTAATTATTGTCTTCTTTCAACAGAGAAAAGATGGCATTCTTCACCCGACAGAAACTCACGGTACCACTACCAGACGAAGAAGGGGACCTTTCCGAAGACGATTGGGAAGAGCTGGAGGAAAGACGTACTCCAGACGGTCGCTCCTCCAAAACTTCCTACGAACTCCGCAATCCAGGAACCAGTAATCAGGAACCGACGCTGATAGAATGTAAGAACCCCTGCATCCCTGAACCGTGCTATGAGAACTTGCCCGTGAAGAAGGATGAAGAAGATGAAGAGAAGACTGAGGATGTTAGGTATGATTTTGTTGTGGACCGAGTTTTGGGTGTTCAGGTTTGAATTAGGATTGGGTGGTTTTGACTGGGCTGTACCATTACATTTTAATAATGGAAAAAGTATTATTCATTAAGGTTTATTTTTCTTCGTTCCTTTGTTCTTGGTATTTTATCACGCCCTACTTTTGTTTTTGAATAAATATGCCAATTACATTTAGAGAAAAAAAAATGGACTGCAATCATTTTCTTAAATAAAACCGTTTTTATCATCATTCCATATTTGAAATAAATATTTGTGTTATTATTCTTATTCTATAGTAAATTAAAAATTTGGTCAAGTCTTCTATAATGAAAAAAGGGAAAGTCGAGTCAAAAATATTCAATCCTTTTAAACCAATGATTGGTTTTTGCTTAGCTATAAGATAAATGTAGTGTCAGCAATATCATAGGAACATATCTATGGCTACACATGTGTGAGGTTATGTGTTTAACATACTATCGTGTCTAGAATGAATCATGAAATCTTTACTTGATATTTGTAAACTATGTCGTGATATTTTTAATAACGGAATATTTAGTCATTCAGAAACATTGATCAATTTGGGTTTTGTTTAAATCAAAGAAAACGAGTATTATCATATTTGTTTTTTTTATTTAATTTTATACATTTATCATGAATGCTTTTATTGAGAATAAAATTTTCATTTTTGAAAAAAATTTAAATATCATGACTTAGTTTCGTTTGAAAAAAAAAATGGATTCTAAAATAATACGGCACCTTAATAATATAATTAAAAAATAAATTGCACTTATTTACTGTGATCACCATTGCCTTTGAGATTTCTGGAGGAAGACTGAAATTATATACATAATTATATATCTATATATTGGAATATATATAAAATATAATATTCAAACATGTACGTACGTGCAAACGGGGTGCCATATGAAAATTAGTAGCTGAAATTTGACAATATCGACGTATATTATATACATTTTTTTATATATTATTATTGTACAAAATATCGTGCCTTAAACGGTGCCTAAAGTCGGCCTACCATGTGCCATAGAGGGCAAGGAAACATCGCTGTACAAAATAGTGTATGGAGAGTCACAAAAAAATGCCAAACTTTTTTTTTTATATAATAGTGGAGTGTAAATAGATACGTAAGACCCACCGGGATAGTTCGGTTTGTATTAAATGTTGGTATCCACCGAATAAGTTCACTTGATAGGCCAAAAATAAGCTTTGTAAATATGGCACGGAGTGGAGTGGTTACGTTTAGTATTGTGGGTCACATTCTGAGGGATATTATTATTTCCTTTTATCTTTCCTAGGTTTAATATTGTAGAATCATTGATAATTTGCGACCACTACTTATTTATTTGTCGCATTTTTTTTTTTTTGCTACCGCTAACTGAGCAGTTGGTTAATTTAAACGAGAGCCGATTTCCAGGCGATATTAAATGATTGAAATTTTCTATCGTCGGTCATAACAATTATGTCAAAATGACAATTACAATGACTTTAATAGTCTACGTTAGAGTCAATCTTTTTGGCACTACGAAAAGCCATAAATCAAAAGAAGAAGAAGAGTCAATCTGTCAATCTGTCAGTTCTTAAATTTGACAGATTTAAGCTACTACAAATTTGAGTTTGCTCTTCAAGTACCAATATCAATGTTAATAATGTGACGCTTTCAATCTTCAGTAGTTTTGTTTAGTCGAAGCTTAACTTTCTGTTCGGTACAAATAGGCCTATCCATAAAGAGAAACCGAGGCAGAGAAATATATACCTAATCTCAGATTGATTATACAAAGTAAGAGTAAATTACTAGCTAAATAACCTTCACAATGGCTTTAGCAATGTCGTTGTTTATGGATGATCAAACGTCATGGGAAACTACATACAAGTTTGACAGAAAAATTTAACTCTGGCGTTACGTTTAGTGAACTTAAAACTATGCGCACAGAAGATAAAAATTCACATGTGACACCAATACTTGTATTGAATTTGTTTGCTTTAGTGTAGAAAAGTGTGGCTCATTATACCTGCCAAATATATTCATTCCTAGTGAATTATCCTAGATCAAAACTTATCCAAGTTGGGTAATTTGGTTTCTCTATCACAGTGGTATGATACATTGTGATATAGATTGGTTATTGGTTATGCTTGGCCAACTATCTTATGTTGGATCTATTTGGACATTGCGAATGCATTGCACAGACTAAAGGAATAAGTTAGTTAAACAGAATATGACGTTCGCTTGGAATTGGTCATAATGTCCGCTTTTTGGGACCAAGCTTCTTCTAAAAGCCCTGACGTAAACGTAGACACTTCTTGTTACTAACACGAAAAACCAAACCGGGAAATCGCAGCTAGTATAGTCACGATTTCCGGTTTTTAGTCAGGTTACGGTAACTGGACGCTGTAGTCGTTGCTACTATTGTAAATATCACACAAGCAACCAAGTAAACGCTTATATGAATTCATTTTAGTTATTCTAGTTGCTTTTCTATACGCTTTTTTAGTCGTTTGCAGTAAGTAGCCTCAACTCCTCACATAACGTTGGTTGAATGGAGCTAAAAGGAAAAACTGCGGTTACATAAAGAACGATACCTTTTTTTTTTAAATTTAATTAATTAAAATGAATCACTATTTGTTGCTGTTTATCATAATTTCCCGTGACGGTAACAAAAAGAGGATACGTAAATCATATAAGTGATTGCGAATACTTCGTCTATCTATTTCCTTTAATCTGTGATGCAATATTTATTATTTACTGTAATTCCATAATATTGTAAAATTGTGTAACTATTTGATCTGAATTGTACCGAATGGGCGTAGGTACATCTCAATATTCGACCTCGTACGTAAGGGTAATATGTGAATTGTAAGAATATTATATAGTTTTAATTGTAAAATATTTGTAAATTATTCTCCTGTACATAATACGAGATTAAATCTGCATTCTGATTACTTTACAATTTAATTACTTTAGCTTTAAGTATTTTTTTTATATTGTAACAAAGCAATAGATATCCCTGTAGTTTGTAGTTATATTGTTGCATTACTGTAAAAAAGTGTATATTTTATATAAACATTTATGTGAAGTTTATACATAGTTTTTTTTTAGTAATTGTTAAACAGGTGAACTTGGATTTGCCAAATTAATTTAATGTTTTAATTCTTCCATTAAAGAAAGGGATTATTATATTTTGTAAAGATGCCAACGCGACGACATGAGGTTGATATTAAATAAAAAGTGAAAATAAAAATAATAAATCAATTAATGCTTTGTTTGATTCTGTAAACCCAAACGTTACCAAAATAACTTTTAAGCTTCATTTACTAGCGGACTCTCGCGACTTCGGCCGCGTCAAAGCTAGAATAGATCTGATGCTAACATCATAATCATCAGCTATGTACATACTATTATTTAACGTGCTATACTGAGTTAGTATGTTTTCATTATTTTAGTTATCCATCCTCACAAACTATCGCATTTATAATTTATATTAGTAGGATGGTACGCATGCATTCGATCTTTGTCCCATATGTCTCGACTTTCTGTTATTTGTGATCTTTATTAAGTTAAGACAATACATGCTTGATAGTATACACTTTTAAATAAATAAAGAATTATTAAAATCGGTCCAAATATAACGGAGTGATGAAGTAAAATTGATAAAAATTTGCATCCCATTTCCCGGAGGAAATTTATTGTTTATCGGGATGAAAAGTATCTTATATATATTGACCCGGAATATCAGCTATCACTATACAAAATTTCATTTAAATCCGTTCAGTAGTTTTCACGTGATGCCCGGATAGCAGCAGACACAAAAATTCAATAAAAATCTGTTTTGGATTATAATGCGTCCCCCAGTAAAAATTTTCAAAATATATTAAATGTACAGAAATCTTCCAGTTACAGTTTTATTATAAGTATAGATTAAAGCTGTATCGCTTGGTGGCGGCAGATCACCGAATGTTATACGAATCGACTCGGAGAATACAACGGAGAATCGGCAGCAGTGTCCTGTGTGGTACTACTACCATCCTTCCTTCCTTCAATAATACGTTTGTTATCATGACAAATAACGGAGTATTTACGGCGCTTAAGCATTTGAGCAAATTCGGTAGCTGCATCAACTTTTTGAGACGTACTCTGTAAGTGAGATCTTTTAATTATTGCTTGTCTCTCTACTTTAGCTAAATATAGCTCAGCGTTAGAGGTGTGACAGGTGCCTAAAAACCTTTTTTATGTGACCTTAAGTAGGTCACAACACCTCCCTACATTAATGTATACGGAGTCGAAAATCCAAGTCATTTCGTTTTAATGGAGCGGTAAAAACTAATGAACATAGTTACCATAGAGCGGGCGGTTTAGGTAGATTTGTAGATTTTCCTAAGCCACGAAATGGTAAAGCTTTGTTCACACAATTAAGGAACGATTTAAGATGTTACCAAAACCTACGAGTGGAATTCAGTTCGTAAAATAGCTTAAAAATTTAATAGCAAAATAATCTGCCCACCAATAACTTTTGTATAGAAACAAAGGATTTATTAAGACCTTTCTTTTACTGTTCTACTGTTAAGCTGCCGTAAAGTCGCGACGCGACCGGTCAAGTGACCGAAACAAATGTATGGAAGAATACGGAATACTCGATTTCAAGAACAGATTTCTGCTGTAGTACGGAATTTACTTAAAAAGTAGTTTAGGTCTGCATATGCGGTCTTACCGCTAAAGCGATCTCTCCCAGCCAACCTTTGTGAAGTAATTTTCCTTATTAAAAATATTACACTATGCATAGTATGACACGGTACAGCAGCGACCGGTGTGCAAAACATCGTGATAAAATACCCATGGCCAACTCGTTCATCTAAGATTTCACAAGAAAATTCCGCCCTACAACGGAAATCAGTTCGCGTATGCGGATATTCCGCTATATTTGACCCCTACTATAAAAGTCCATTATATCAAACCCTTACTCGATTTCTAATGCAGTAGCGACTCACGCGAAGGGTCAATCTTACAATCGCTGATTACACCCCGCGCGGCCTAAAACCTTTACAACTCGCCCGTAAAAAAAGTGTGCATTAATATTAATCATCACTAATAATATTAACCGTGTTGGAACGGCAGAATAAATAAATAAATAAATATACTACGACAATACAAACATCGCCATCTAGCCCCAAAGTAAGCGTAGCGTGTTATGGGTACTAAGAAGACTGATGAATATTTTTATGAATAATATACATAAATACTTATAATTTACAGATAAACGCCCAGACACTGGAAAACACTTATGTTCATCACACAAACATTTGCCAGTTGTGGGAATCGAACCCACGGCCTTGGACTCGGAAAGCAGGGTCACTGCCTACTGCGCCAGTCGGCCGTCAAAACCCTTCACAATCCCTCATCTACCCGCAGGCGTCGTACGAGGTGACTAAGGGATTATAACGGAGTGCGGGCAGCAGAATTCTCAGTGCACTGCGATCACCAACCCGTCTGCCCAGTGCCTGATTAAGCAAGCGCGGGGCCCGTAGCAAAATCTTTAAAAGAGCCCTTGGATCTGCTATGGGTTCTTTATAGTGGTACATACAATTCAATACTCAATACGTGTCTTAAATACGTATCATCATCATCATCATCACTTCAACCGATTGAAGTCCACTGCTGGACATAGGTCTGTTCTAGAGACTTCCAAAATCCACGGTCCTGGGCCGCTCGTTTCCAGCGGCACCCAGCGTCTCGTTTGATGTCGTCTGTCCACCTCGTTGGGAGCCAAAAAGTATAAACGTATCTTAAATACGTATAAATTTATCTTAAATACAATACGTATTTGCTGTCTATAGGTATATTTTGGGGGTAGTATGAAGTAATAGTAATATAATAGTAAATTACTATGAAGATGTCCGTGTGCGTGTCAGTCAGTCAGACAGGCAGAGATGAACGGTATTAAATATATAACTAAATATGCGGGGCCCTGCGCGAAACGGGGTCCCGCATATTTAGTTATATAGTTTAGTACTAAGTGCAGCGAAAGGTGCAGAAGTCATTTGTGGGATTGAGTATACGCTATTATAATATGATTCCTAAGGTAATTTTGGACCTATCAATGCATAAGTTTAAAGAATGTGTTAAAACACATTTATTACAGCGAGGTTATTATACACTTGATGACTTTCTTAATGACAAGGTTGCTTGGAAGCATCCGGCTCCGCTTTCATCTCTCACAAGATAGAAAAATGAATGTTAAAATTTAAAATGTAAATTTTTGATGTTGGACAAGAGCAACTGCTGAGTTTCTTGCCGGCTTCTTCTCGGTAGAATCTGCCTTCCGAACCGGTGGTAGAGTCACTATAGTGCCTAGTGCATTGGACTCGACTTCACTTTCGAGTGGCACGCACCTCTAACTTTTCGAAGTTATGTGCGATTTAAGTAATTGAAATATCACTTGCTTTAACGGTGAAGGAAAATATGCATGTCTGAGAGGTTCTCAAAGGTGTGTGGAGTCCACCAATCCGCTGGGCCAGCGTGGTGGAATACGGCCTTAACCACTTCTAGTTGTAGGAGGAGACCCGTGCCTTGTAGTGGGCTGGTAATGGGTTGTTGTGATGAATAAGAAACAATACAAGAAAATTACAAGTTTGAACGGTGCACCGTTATGTAGTGTACGAACTAAAACAATAAACTGGTGGTAGTTTAGAACCCACACGCACAGGATACGCTTAAATATAACCTTAATATAACCCAGATTATACCGAATAGTGGCCAGTTTTTAATTTTCATTTTCTACCATAGAGATTTACTTTGCTAAGTTTGAGGCAGAGCTGAAATTATGACAACAAAATAAAGTTTGTTACGCGTTGTTAAGAATTCGACTATTCGCATAACTCTTTATTATAATTGCGTTTGTCTCCAGCCATGGATGGTCATGGATATAAAATAAACTAAAAATAAATCCTCGTTACAAACGTTTATTTTAACGTGATAATGTAAGTCGTTTTAGATCTATCAATAAAGTTTAAAATACTGAATTATTATTCAGTACTGAATTATTTGATTTCGAATAAGAATTGTTTACTTGAGTAGGTATATTAAGAGTTTTCTCATTAAATATTTTCCCTTCCAAAGACTGGATGCGAAAGACCGACAAAAAGAAGAGTTGGCACTTTTTGAAAGAGGCCTATGTCAAGCAGATGGCTGGCATCGGCTGATGATGATGTTCATGAGTATAATAATATTTAAAACATATTACAAGAATTTCTATTGTAGAAGGTCTCATAGTTCATACTAACGCACAGTCTAGTTAGTGAACACATCTCTGCTCACGTGAGCACAATCTTTTAGACTATTGCGTTTGTTCGATATCCATTTAATATTAATTTTTTTAAAGGCTCGAGGTTGCTGTTAATTGGGGATTGACTTTAAATCCAGAAGAAGCCAATAGAGTCTCTTCCCTTTAAGTCGTGATTTTTGTGGATTTATCCCACCTATTTTAATTAAATATCTTTGTTTACGTCTTCCGGAAGACGGGGTGAAAGTAATTGGAGTTATCTCCACAAGAATCTACGTAAAAGGGGGTAAGTATATCTAGGGTGAATTAATTTAATTTTACTGACAAATTGTTTTATTTATAAGGAGAGAATGAGCATGTTCAACTACGTATCACTAGGTCCGATTCGAAGCCTGAATGGGGTCGGGATAAATTTAAAATTCCAATATTTTTCTTGTCTAACAATTTAATTAGATATTAGATAGCTCTTCCGTCCAGCCACAATATTGATTGAAAGAAAAAAACTTTGTTGAATGTATGTGGCCAATTTTTTCTATTGTGAAATATTCAAGTTTAACTAGGAATTTTTGCTCAGAGTTATTTCTTACTAGGAACTGTTAAAAGTACGGCTTTCACGATAAAATTCTTTTCAAAACGTTTCGCGTTAAAAATTTCACACTCGTGCTTATATTACGTAGCTTTCGATTGGTGCATTGTAATGCTAGCAATTATTGCTATGGGCTAAATATAATGGTATAAGGTAAGAGCCACGTGGTTTGGGCTACAGTCCCACTTTCGGGGGAACCGTGTGAGTTCCCGACACGCGCCTTCAACATTTCAGAGTCATCACTTGCTTTAGCGGTGAAGGAAAACGTCGTAAGAAAACCTGCATGCCTGAGCTTGTTAATTATAATATGAAACGCTTAAAAAATGTTCTTTAAAATAAAGATAAAAATAATTAGTTTTCAATTTTGTTTGTTATTTGGAGTAAATTATGCAAAATTACTTAATTACTGTTATAACGCAGCTGCTATTATTATTCCGATAAAGCAAAACAACTGATAAATTAAATGAAGTGATATATTATTTATTAATTAAAATATTACTTGCTTTGACAGTGAAGGAAAACATCGTGAGGAAGTCTGCATGCCTGAGGGTTCTCCATTATGTTCTTAAAGGCTTGTGAGCTCTACCAATTCGCATTTGGCCAGTTTGGTGGACTACAATCTGAATCCTTCGCATTTTGAGGGAGAAACATTGCCCTGTAGCGGCGTGCACTTCATATAGACAGTGGCGTGCACTTCATACATGCACAAAAGCACTGCATACCCTAAAATTGGTTTACAGCTCTTGTAGGAGGAGGATTTTTGCCATTTATACAATTTTCCTGCTGTATGACGGTATTTCCAGGTAAGAAACCCAGTGCACGCCACTGGGTTTAGATATCAGCCGTCAGGTGAGAAGGAACTTTAAATCTCCAAAGTTTGGAGAATCTCCTGAAAATTGTTTGCTAATCAGTATTTATCAGTAGTAGATCTATCTATATTTGTATGCCATCGACCTATGTGGCGTTGTAAGAATCTGCATCGATAATTAGTTGATGTCCTATTGGCGCGTAAGAAGAGTTTTGATTCGCCATTTTCTATTCATTTATTTATTTGTGTTCACAAAAAACAACACAGTATCACATTACACAAAGCTATAAATAGTACAAATACCCACTGCAGCGTAAACTGCGTAAACCACATATAACAAGAAAAATGTGTTAAGTGGGCATTATTCTTGCAGCAATTTCTACAAAAATACGAACCAAAAAAAATGTTGGAAGGAAATCTTACAATTATTTACTGATATATTGTGATCGCAATTTTTTTTGGATATGGATGGATAGATGGATGGATGTTTTTTACGCTTTACGCCACAACGAATTGTAAGAGTTGATGTTTCTTTAAAGTTCTAATAGAACATACGAATATTTTTTGAACTCGACTCATTCGCGGACAAATTTGTGTGGGTCCGCTAGTGTGTCAGTGTATATAATATGATATGTGGCTATAGTCAAATCAACGTTGAATCATATAATGCATGTTCTAGGCAAGCATTCACCACTGCTGCAACATAAATTACCATCGTGTGATAGCAGAAAATGGTGTGTAATTCGGTGTTCTTGATGATTAAAATCTTTTGTTTTACAGCTTCGATACTTTAAGAGAAATAACTATAAACTGTGTTTACATTTGAGGTCAAATGGGATCAAGGATTACTATGTCAACAGTAAAAAGCTAAAGTTAATATAAAAACAATAATTCACAGACATTTATACGCACACATAGGTACGTGCAAATGCGACCTCAAGTGATAACAATTAGTAATACTTGTAATTTTTTGCACACACACACACACAATGCAATTAGTCATTATAACTAGTAAATATATTTTGAAGCGTTGATAGAACTGTGGACAGGACTTTGACTTCACTTTCAGGGAGCCGAGTTCGAATCCCAGCACAGCACTTGCGTACTGTGCTGTGCTCTAACTTTTTCAAATTATGTGCGTTTTAAAGATTAAAACATCACTTGCTTTGTAAGAAAACCTGCATGCCTGAGAGTCGCGGAGGTCAGCTTTTTAAATATAATATGAAACGCTTAAAAATGATCTTCAAAATAAAGATAAAAATAATTTGTTTTCAATTTTGTTTGTTATTCGGACTTAATTATGCAAAATTAGGTAATCATTATTATAACTCAGCCGCTTTCCGATAAAGCAAAACATTTCCAATATCAATACCATATAAAGTAAAACAAGTGAAGTAAAATTAAATGAAGTGACGTCTAATTATGTAATTAATATAGCACTTGCTTCGGTGGTGAAGGAAAACTTAATGCATGCCTTAGAGTTTTACACAATGTTCTCAAAGGTGTGTGGAATCCACCGATCCGCACGGGGCCAGCGTGGTGGACTACGGCCTAATACTGTCACTCATACGGCCTGCTCATTGTGCGTGGAGACCCGTACCCTGCAGTGGGAAGGTAATAGGTTAAGATATGATGATGGTCGTGAAAACTGAAATACCCGTTATTTGTAATACTTTCTCTAAATCTATATCTATATAATTTACAGCCGATTGGCGCAGTTGGCAGCGACCCTGCTTTCTGAGTCCAAGGCCGTGGGTTCGATTCCCACAACTGGAAAATGTTCGTGTGATGAACATGAATGTTTATCAGTATACCTATTATAAGTATTTATGTATATCATTCATAAAAAAATTCATCAGTTATCTTAGTACCCAACGCTTAATTTGGGACTAGATGGCGGTGTGTGTATTGTCGTAGTATATTTATTTATTTATTATTTATTATTTATTAATTGTTGGGATGACCCTACGCGCATGGTAGTGCGCTACTGTACCCCTTTATCATTTATGTAAGAGCTATATCGCTACGTCTTATGTCTTGCGGCACCAGTCTGCGTGACGGCCTACCGTCACGCGCGGCTTGGGCCGGAAATGTCCGGGCAGGGGGTGCGAGGGGGGAAGTGGGAGGAGGGGGGCGCAGTACCCACTATTGGTATTATGGAAATGCTGCATTACTGACCGACAGCACGGCGACTGGGGTTCGTATGCTATAGACTTAAAGGCTTTGTTTATTAAATCAACTGCCGCGTATGTCCAGTGGTTAGCATGGTAATTTACGGATCATTTGGGCCAGAGTACGATTCTTCGGTAAGGCCAGAAATTGTTATGTAAAAGGTTTTCGTGGTAAAAATTCTCAGTACCATTCCATAGTTAGACAATTCGCGGTGTCGGTGCCTTGAAGCGCACGGTTAGCTCTGGTTATGCTTAATCACTAAGACGTGATAACAGCGTTAAAGCCCACCAACTTGTATTAAAGAATAGTGGTGGGTCAATTTTTCTTTATTCCGCTACCGTTAACCCTCGACGGCAATATCACCTGGTGGTAATTGATGACGCAGTCTAAGATTGAAGCGGGCTAACCTTTTAGGTGTAAAGCAGTTATATTTAGACCTATAGACATTATCGGTTTCTACAACATCACACGGCACACGTATTCGCTTTGCGACACGTCTTTGTCATCATCCGTAAATTCGAATTCTAATTCAAAAATGTTTTATTCATGTAGACCTTATCACAGGCACTTATGAAGCGTTTACACATTAAAAATGTAACACTAATGTTAGTGATGGTGATAACTGCATTCGTTACCTTAAAACTGAAGCTAGGACGGTTCAAAACGCGCCCTGGTCTAACAAGAGCCCATAACAAACTAAGCCAGGTTCTTTTTTTTGTTATCACCATCTCACCGTCGAGTTAATGTTAATCTATGAAGTTAGAGCAATTCATACCCAAGAATTTTTATCATACATGTTATCCTTATTATTATAATAGGATTTTTCTATAGCTTACGTTTTATATAAACTTTGAACTTATCTCAAGGAAAATGATATAAAATTACCCTTAAATGAATTAAGAATTTTATGCTGCCTAGTAAACTGCACTGCAAGTTTATTTTTACTTCAAATATTAATACACAGTCCATTATATTTTGTTATATTTTTATGTACCTATATAAATACAATTTTCAAATATGTATTGATTCTGCGCCGTCATAATTTTAGCTTCTTGAAATTTATGAGCTCTCTTGGGCCCATTTGATAGCCTATTAAAGTCCCACTGCAGAGCACGGGCTTCGTCTCTCATAGGAGAGACGGTTTTAGAGCATAGACCCACCACACTTCTCCGATGCGGGTTGGTAGGCTTTAACGACTATCATCACAAGTGATGGTAACCGGGACCGACGTTTCAACTGCCTCCCCGAGGTACTAGGCACCGCCAATTTCCTAACTCCGGACTGGTACTAAATCTTATCCTGACCCGGGATTTGAACCCAGGACCTCGAGACCTGTGATTGAACATGGTAAGCACTAGACCAACGAGACATTTCTTCTTTGTCTCATCATCATCATCATCAACCCATCACCGACCCATCACGGGTCTCATCTCAGAATGAGAAGGGTTCAGGGCGTAGTCTACCAAGCTGGTCAAGTGCGGATTGGTATTCACACGCCGTTGAGAACATTATTGAGAACTCTCATTGTAGGTTCCCTCACGATGTTTTCCTTCACCGTTTAAAGAAATTAAGCTTAATTTTTCTAATATATCATGGAATTCCGCAAAGTAACGCCTGCTTCTATCCAATATTTATAACGAGTTATATTTAAATTGGTTAAATTAAAACGCATATAACTCCGAAAGGTCGGTGGTGCGGGCCGGGGCTTAAACTTTGACTCTTAGAAAGGAAAGCCGAAGCCCACGAGGCTGTCACCGCTTCTTTATCGTCTTTGCCTGTAGAGTGGTAACTAACCACTGCCGAAGCCACCCACCAGAGCAGACCACACAAAGTTCAGCTGCGTTAGGGAAGACGTCATTAACCTTCACCCGTTGGAGATAACTCCTCAGGTTGGAAGGTGAACCCTGTGTTCCCCGTGCGCCTTCCGCCATTTATAGAGTCATATTAGGTTCTCAGAGAAGGGTCTGCCACGGCGGGCGCCGCTAGCTGGGTCGTGATTGTGTGCGAAAGCGTTCCCGTGGTCCTGCCACCAGGCGACTTGTTGGAACACCTTGGGGCTCTTGCCACAATTCCGACACAATCATAATCGTGGTGCGGTGGTATCCATGAGGATTACGCCACAAAAAAAAATTGAAGACGTCAATAACTTAAAATGAAAGTGAAAATGAAAGTGAAAATGATGGAGAATATCTCATGTTTCCCCTGTAACAGACAATGCCCTAGTGTCACAATGCAGGTATGTCATTTAACTCATGCGTCGACGGGCCCTGAATACCGATCTCGGGCGGCGACAATGCAGGCGTGCTCCGACTGACAGAGTATTAATATTAAGGATTACTTAAACGATAAAGAAGCTTGGGTGTGAATTGCTATAACTTCATAGCTTAATATTAATTTACTGTGAGATGGTGATAACAAAAAAAAAATATACCCGGCTAAGTTTGTTGTGGGGTCTTCTTAGACCAGGGCGCGTTTGGAACCCTCGTAGCTTTAGGTTTAAGTTGGCGAACGAAGTTAACACCATCCCCTTATAATTATGTAAACATATATGTATGAACGCTTCATAAGTGCCTGTGATAGGCATAGGCCTACGTGAATAAGAGAAAATTTTAATTTGATATTTGAGTACTGGATTTTCATAGTGTAATGTAGATCATCGTGATCACATCCTTTACGATACTCTATTTCAATTAGAAAAATTTATTGCACATACATGGAAACAATAGAAGATACACACAAAAAATATATACATGGATTTTTATAGTGTAATGTAGATCATCGTGATCACAGCCTTTACGATACTCTATTTCAATTAGAAAACTTTATTGCACATACATGGAAACAATAGAAGATACACACAAAAAATATATACTCGTTATATAAATATATGTACTGTTGTCTTTAAAGGCGTATTTGCGATTAAGTAGATTTTAGCTACTATTATTGTTACAAGTATCAAGACCTACAGCTTAATGCGTTTCCTAAGTTACAAATCGCAATTTTTTTTTTATATAGATTACGACAATATTCACTACTAATATAGTAGTGAGTAAGCTAAGTAATAACTAAGATTACTATATAAATACATGTCATAGACAGTTATACGTCCAGCCACTGAAAAACATTAATTCATCACACAAACATTTTTCCAGCTGTGGGAATCGAACCCACGGCATTTAACTAAGAGAGCAGGGTCGCTACTCAATGCGCCATTCGGCCGGTATTAATCAACATATCTTTGTTAAAAAAAAATATTGTGATTTAATATTATTTGTCACTCTGTCTTAGTAGTTTGCATAGAATTTACATAATATTCAATAGTATTTAGTATAATACTTAGATTGTGGTAGAGTCACACAGACATACTTGACGTTTCAAAAGTGCTTATATTAGGCCTACTTGAAATACATGAATTTTGAATTTTGAATCTCATTTCAGTTTTTTATACCGGAGATAATTCGTTGTATGCCTTTTGGATTAAAATACAAAAGGCATACATTACTCCAGTCTTTGTGTTTCTCTCTATTCATCCTTTATTTTCCTTATTATGTAGTGGTGTACAAGTAAAGAGTTTAAATAAATAAATAATGCTGTATACAACTACAACTGATTGTTGCAATGGCACTAGATATAATTTGTTTACTTTTGAACGACTAACACTTGCTACAACGGTGAAAGAAAACATCGTGAGGAAACATGCACGCCAGAGTTCACGATAATGTTCGCAAAGGTGTGTGGAGTGCACCTATCGGCACTGGGGCAGCGTAGCGGACTGCATCCTTAACCCCTTCTCATTGTGGGAGTAGACCCGTGCTTTGTAGTGCGCTGGTAACTGGATAATATGACGATGACAAATAATTATTGTCTTAATTATAATTGTAAATCTTGTTCATATATGTTGTTTTTTTTACACTTAAGTACATTTAAAATATACGTAAATAATAAATCAATCGCCATCCTTCATATAATGATCTTAATTAATATATTTATATAATATCTCGTTAATAATCTTGATTTATTTATACTCTTTATTTTACTTGTTCATGTTTATTCTTTAAAATAATTGTTTTATAAATATAACCGAAAATAAACTATTTAAAACGAAATAAAATCTAAAACGTCCTCAAAACCACCGCAGCGAGGCACAGTTTCTAATATGCTGGCAGCATTGCCCCTTTGGATGGCCAAACTAATTCGTTGGCCAAGGTAACTGCCCGCTCTAGGACCACCGGTAGACTCGATAACCCTTTTCGATAATTCTTTGAAAAGGGCTCTTGCCTCCGGACCCCACGGTCCCAAAGTCTAAAATAATAAATAATAAGTCAAACTCTTTATTTGCTATATACATATAAATAAAAATACAAAACAAGAATAAAAAAACACAGACAGAAGCAGGATACAAAAGGCGGCCTTATCGCTTCGTAGCGATCTCTTCCAGGCAACCTTAGGATAAGGAAAACAAAAGGATAACAGACTTCAGACAAAATCTTTACACTTTAAATAACGCTAACATTTGTTCGTTAAACTATTTTTGCAACTGTTGTAGTATTTTCCGGTTCATTTATCGCCCCCGCTCGTATTAGAGCCCCACACACCACGTGACTCTTAGTAAGAAACGACAAACACCACTAATTCTTATGCCAGACATTATACATCGCCTAGTGATAGAGTTTTATCGACGATTTCTTCTATTGTATGCATATTTAACATTGCCGCTTGTGAGAATTTCGTTAAGTGTTAGTGAAATAACTAAACCTACCTAGTTCACTACTCATTGGATTCTCAAAGTCAAATATTTCTTTATTCAAATAGGCACATATATGGCACTTTTGATGCGTACATTACATGTAAAATATATAATAACATAGAAGTGAATTGATGGCGATAACTTTAAACTTAAGCTACGAGGGCTCCAAACGCGCCCTGGTCTAAGAAGAAGCCTACAACAAACTGTTGTAGGCTTCGGTTGTGGTGTTTGGGGTGTCTGTTGGGGTGTCTTTGGTTGTGGTGTTGGTTTTTTTTTTTTTTGTTATCACCATCTCACATTGTCACTTAAAACTATTAACGAAGCCACCTGGTTAGAGTAACCGCTCAAACATTTTTATCGTCGACAACTGCTATACTATATCACGCTCTTCTCAAACTTTACTTTAGTTGACTTCCGACTGGCGCAGTGGGCAGCGACCCTGCTTCTGAATCTTCTGGGCAGTGGGTTCGATTCCGACAACTGGAAAATGTTTGTGTGATGAACATGAGTGTTTTCAGGGTCTGGGTGTTTATCAGTGTATTATAAGTATTTTTGCATATTATTCATAAAAATATTCATCAGTCATCTTAGTACCCATAACACAAGCTACGCTTACTTTGGGGCTAGATGGCGATGTGTGTATTGTAGTAGTATATTTATTTATTTATTAATGCTGAGTAGCTATTTCAAAATGAGGTTCGAAAAACAAGGACTTGGACTTTTGGTCTGGTGGTAAATATTGGTTTAATATTACACCTTATAGGTAAGCCCGCGACGATCTTAGACTGCATCGTAACTTACCACCACTTGAGATTGTAGTCAAGGGCTAACTGGTAGTGGAATAAAACTAAAACAATTAAAATATACGTAACGAATTTATTACGGGAACTATTAGTTAGGTTTTATCTACCTATCTATATCTTTTCTATGGGTCCGAAGGAAATAGAGTATGAAAAATTTCTTTGTTCTTAACGCAGATATGGCTATTGTTTTAAAGATAAGTTGGACTACATAGATAATGTTGTATTTTTAGAAACAAACATCAATTCTGTGAATTGTTTAAACTTTTGAGTACTTAGATTATCAGCCTGTGGACATCCACTGCTGAACATAGGCTTTTAAAAAACAAAACATTGAACAAAATAATAGTTAAAAATAAAAATAATATTAATTATTTGTTAAATTAACTAAACTTTAAAAAAAAACGTGTGTGTACTTATGTACATGCGTTAGAAGTTAAAATCCTTTTGCGTAACATGATAAAAATTAAAAATCTTTTAAAAAATTTCATCTTTCGCCTTATTCTAATTTCTACGTTTGTAGAAAAGGTATATATTGAAAGTTTTATTATAACGCAATATCAGGTAATTATTTAGTTAGTTAAATAAAGTTTATTTAAATATCACAAAAATATTTCAATATAATTAAAGAAATGGACACAATAAACAATTAACAATTATATCCTCACAATAAACATAAATAAATTTGGAATAGTAATAGACTCATGAGCAGACAACCAACATTATAATATGAGGTTTATTTACAATTGAATCAATTGAATGCGCCCGCAGACTTTGACAATATAGATAACTTCAGGGTGTCGGTTTTTGTGACTGTGTGCGCGCGCATCGCAAAAATTTACTCTCATAATTTTTCCTTAACGAAGAAAACAAAAGAAGTATAACTTCAAAAATCGATTGTGGCTGTAAACCACAAAACAAAGTAAGTACAATTAAAGTCTAAGAATTATTTATTCGGACGGTCATTTTCATTATAAATATGCACATGAATTTGAGACTTTTAAATTATTATGTACTCGACCTAAATTCTGCTCTCTTTTTTTTTTTTGGACACAAGGCATTGCATGCAATAATGACTGAATGAGGGTTCCATATGTTCTTTATGTAGGTAAACTTCACATTCCTTCGAGAATGTTGTCCTGAACTCTCGGGCATGCCGACTTCCCCGTTTTTGATGCTTCTATATTAGTCGTGTACACGGTTTCTGAATGTTCTTAATTCTGTGAGTCTACCCATTCGTACTTGAAGCCCTATAGTGGACGTTTAATGAGTTGAAGTTGATAAACATATATTGATTATAAGAGATTACTCTAATATTTAACAATTTACGGTTCAACCTTGGTATCGAGACCACGGCATCCACAAACCAACAGGCTGTCCAATAACAATGTGGTGGTTTTAGCAAGGAAACCAAAAACTAAACGAATCTTATCATCAATTATAATAAGTTAAACATCAACAATGATTTGCACACATTGGCTTAATACTAAATATGAAAGCATTCGAAACGCGCCCCAACATAGAATCCATTGTATATTTTCGTCGAATCACGTCGAACGGTTCCGTACACTGGAACCATTATTGTACCAGGCCGTTCAAAGGGCGGCATGGACAACGTAAAAATAACAAAATGGAGTTTGGTTTTCGCTGGCATTTGTTATTTATGATTTGCTGAAATATAAAAGAATAATAGAATGTTTTTGAACTAAGATTTTCGTGTTAATCAACATTTCTTAAATATAGTGGTACATACCACGATAATATTATGGGATTTTCGGTATTACGACCCAGTTGCAGTTCCACTGTGACCACGATCCGTGCAACTGGGTCGAAATATAGACAAATCCCATAATATTATCGTTTCTGATACGTACGTACATTACGTAAAAAATGTACTTCTTTTGATTTAATATTTTTACAGAGTGATTGCTTATGAAATATTCTTATGTATCCTTCAATATTATTTCGTAATTCTGTTACATATTGTATATTTTTTTAATACGAAATTGTTTGCACAGAGCCTAAAAAGTGGTTTTAGTCCGCTTACTAGGTGTAACTAACAACAGGTACTTTAGAAGTGAAATTTAATTCAGTACTCAAAGAATACGGCATTACTTTTATGTGTAATAGTAGGTACTGTTTGTTTTTCTTGAAAAGCTAATAAATAAATCAATTCTAAATTCAGCAGACTCACTTTACTTACTCTTTCTTTACTCACATCTAATAATATTGGTCGCCTACCTTCTTTTGAGCAGCACGACGGGTCTAAGCTCCTAAATAACTCTCCTATGTGAGAGACAGCTTATGCCCAGCAATGGTAATACGCTGAGTATGATGACGATTTGCGGGCTTGGTGCACTAGATTTAAATCTATTACCAAAGTAAAAAAAAAAAGAAAATTTATTTTATTTTTATACAATAGTTATCCGTAGTCCAAAAATACATATTTTAAATTTAATTTTTTTGTTACGTTCTTCAGTTCCTTATTTTAAATAGGATATGCCGTCACTTTTCTGCTTACTCAGCACACTCTTCCTAGTTTCCGCGCTAGCAAACCAACGAATAAAGATTTCCAAATCGAGAGTGAGATCTATTCATGACACTTAACAGGTTTTCATTGTTTTATAAAATTTTGAAAAACGTTTTTTCTGAGTGATACAAAAATTGCCAGAAACACTCAAAATTCAGCCCACGATGTAAGTCTTTTTTGTATTCTAAGATTCATTGCTTGTGGTATCTATTATCCTTCAATTAAATAATATATAAGTTTCTCAGCTGTTAGTTTTTGTGACCCATGGGGTCATTTTGGCTAACCATCCACTATTATTCCCATTCCTTCCCCCCGTCGGGATATACGCCTGCGCACGCGCAGCAACAGGTGTCGTCGCAGCTGCCCTCATCCACCCGTGTCCGCACTTGCTACAGGGGTCGAATATACTCTGGGTACAACGATATCTGTAGGGGCTTATGCGCTGATGGTTTATAGTTATTAGTTTTAATATCGTTTAAAAAGTATCACCATGTATTTTGTAATTAATAAAATTTTAGCTAGGTATTGGCCGCGACTGCGGTCGCGTAATTACGTTTTTTTACAACCGTCAGTTTTTCTGGTCAACCTTTCAAAATGAGGAAAATCTCCAGTACGATTTATAAAACAACCTAGCGTTGAGTATTTATAACTCGTACTGGAGATTTTTTTTTCATTTTATACCATCTGCATACCCTGTGCATACCCTCTATGCACGCTACTGGGCTACGGCAGTGGTGTGCACTTCATACATGCGTAAAAGCGCTGCCTACCCTAACATTTGCATATGACTGGCAACGCAGACATTTTATGTCATTTCAGTTGTTTACGCTTACCCTGGTTCAAATTCCTATGCACGCCACTGGGCTACGGTTACGCTTTGTCAGATACGAAAACCATTTTTGTTGTAGTTCAAAGAGAGCCGGGGCACTGTATCTCTCCTTTATTCTGCAACAGTATGGAGCTCACGTCATTACGCTGAAACAACAAACGATGTCATTATATGCTCTGTCGGTCCGTCCGTCCTCCGAGCCGTGACGGCTGCGGATGTTGGGATCTATGGCTTTTGCTGATACCTATCAGTTTTGCATGTTTAAAACCACTATTCAGTTTATTATTCACTAACTCTACCCGCCATTCGCCCGCGTATACCATTTCGTGTTCTTTATCTCTAGCTAATGTTGTAAAATGCCTCGTGTGTATAGTGGAGAGCATGCTTAGCTACAGTTCGCGGAGTCCTGAGTCGAATCCCGTGTAGGTCCCGAAACTTGTTAAGAATTAGGTTTTTCTGTTAATTAATTTAATCCTTCTGAATTTTTAGTAAAATGAAGAATTAATGATGTTAAGAATTACTTAACGGCCTTAATTAATACGGGCGTATTAATTAAGTCGTTAAGTAATTCTTAATATCATTAGCCCGGTATCGGGATATTGGCGTGCCTCGTAGAGCACGTAAAGCTGTCGATCCCAGTTATAATCGCTAACTTGTTACCAATCAATGGCCTATTACAGTCCACTGCAGGAATAAGGGCCTCTCCAAACGGGAGGATTTTCTCGTAATCATTACGCTGAGCAGGCGGTTTGGTGAACTTATTTTTTTTGTTCCTCTATAAACTAGCCCTTGACCGCAATCTCACCTGGTGGTAAGTGATGATGCAGTCTAAGATAATAGCGGGCTAACCTGATAGGGAGTATGGTAGACATACTCCTAATCGGTTTCTACGCGACATCGCAACGGGACACTAAATCGCTTAGCGTCACGTCTTCGTCGGTAAGGGGGTAACTAGCCACGGCCAAAGCCGCCCACCAGACAAGACCAGAGAAAATTCAGAAATTATAAATTTCCAATTTGCCCCTGCCAGGAATAGAACTCGGGGCTTATTACTTAAATTCACAGCTCATTGTAGCAGTAGCACAGAGGACGCTGCTGCCCATTCTCACATATATTCCCTTTGTCGCCTCGTAAGCGTATTCTGATATGCCATCACCATATGGCAATAATAACTTGTTCTTATGGTCATTAAAGCCCACTAGTCAGCATTGGAGCAGTGTGGTGGGTCTATGCTACAAGAGAGGATGCCAGTGCCCAAAAATGAATACATAAATAAGAAAGTTGGTGCTTTTTTAGGGTTCCGTACCCGAAGAATGCCAACGTGATCTTATTCCTAATTTTAATGGTAATTCCGAAATTATCCCTATTAGGGATCGAACCTGGAACCCACATATAGCTAAGGCAGCTCACCACTGAGCCAGGGAGGTGGTCAAAGACAAACAACAATAATAATTTTAACTAGGTAATAAACTTTTATTGCACCGTTAAGTTTTGTAATGGAGTTAACACAAGTTATCCGCGCTAATGTAGTTTTAAACGCACATACTCGTATATGATTATATTATTAAGAGGAAAATTTATAATGTCTATACGTGGAAAGCTGAAAGCTGACTCGTAATTTTCACTTATTTGTGCTTTATACCACTACCACACTTTCTTATCCGGATAAGATGTTTATTAACTGCGTCGTAGGTAGAGTGGTTATAGCCCAGTGGTTGGAACCTCGGCGTCCTTATCGGAGGGGCTCAGTTCGATACACATGGAATAGATTTATTTCATGCATTTAGATGTATTTCATATGACTATTAATTTAACACTTAAAATTCGTCACCGACGCAGACAAAAACTACCACAATATAAATTGAAAATATCTGGCCGAGGTCCTTATTTTAGGTCTGTCATGATTTACAACAAAATCCCAAAGTATATTACAGAAGAAAGGAATGAAACGGTATTTAAGCATAATCTGAAACATTGGCTTATTCAAAATCAAAGTCAAAGTCAAAAGTCAAAAATATCTTTATTCAAGTAGGCCCACAGGTGGCACTTTTGATGCGTACATAAGAATTACACGATAGTGAGATGATGGCGATAACCACATTCGTAAACCTAAAACTAAAGCTACGAGGGTTCCAAACGCGTCCCGGTCTAAGAAGAAGCCCACAACAAACTTAGCCGGGTGTTTTTTTTTTTGTTACCACCATCTCACAATGTCATTTTAAATTATTAGAAGAGCAACCTGGTTAGAGCAATAATTTACACCCAAGCTTTTTTATCGTTTACGTAGTCCTTTATACTATAATAGGACTTTTCTATAAGCTTACGTTTAATACAAATGTTTTTTATGACGTAGTCGAACTTTTTAAATATGATGCTAAGATCTCAATTACATATCTTAATTATTAATAATCAATTATCAATAATAGTGTGACGTTAAATCCTAATTCTATAATCATTGTAAATCGAAATTATTCTTATGTTTTAAGTTGAAAAATTCTAATATTTTTAATTTTTTTTTCTTTTGTTTTATTTTGACATATTTTAATATTTAAATCAATTGCAATAATAAATTTTAATTTGGATATAAAAATTTAAATTAAGTACGGGCGTAAGTGTAGGGGCGTCATGTCTCTTATGTATGTGCATGTAGCAATTTGTAAACAATAAACAATTCTAAACACCTATTTTTAAATACATTTCCATCTAGGTTTTTAACCATGATTGCACTTCTGAATTTTCAGAGTTATGGATAATTCTAAGGCTTGCAGGTTTCCGCCTGAGGTTTTCCTACAGCTTTAAAGCTATTGATATTTTAATTGCTTCGATTAAAAACTGAACTCCGAAAAATAAGAGGTCCGTTCCGGAACTCGAACACCCGAAAGGAAAACCGAAGGACGACCGGTTTCCTCACGAGGTTTTCCTTCACCATTGAAGCCAGTGTTATATAATTGTTATATTATTATTTCTTAAAACTTCTTTCTTCTTAAAACGTAACTCAAAGCAACAAACAATTTTTCGCAAAGTTAAAGTGCTAGGATTCGAACTCAAATAAATTGTGTACTTAGATAAAACTGTAACATACCGCAAGATTTTAAAAGATGTTTAAAAAGTGGATATCAAGAAGAAGCCTTCGTTAAAGATACCAGTTAACAATAGTCTGTTCGTGTTGACTCTAGCACAGGTATGGCATATGGTAAGGCTGATTCTGCCGAATTAAGCTGACACCAATATAGAAGTAGAAGAAGCAATTTTTTTTAGTCTTTTTACAAGTCGTCGTCGTCTTTCTACTAGTCTATTACCGCGTCATTGGCACCACTATCAATCAATTTCTTATGTAGATAAAATCACTAATATCATACTCCAACAAGCCGTCATTATGTAAATATGAGTTATGGCTACATTTTCGTGAATTTTAATATAAATGACCATTAGGCGTGATTATCTGAGCCAAAAATCGCTAGCGTGGGCTTTTATTTAGGCTTTTCAAGAAAATATTTTCATCGCGTGCCGACAAGAACGTAATGGCCTACGTTATTGTATTTCTTATTTGGCTTAGTAAGCTTTGACTTAGGAATAGGCAGGTTTACGTATGCATATGTTTTTTTTATTCCACTTAAAGCTAGCGTGCAATCTAACTTTGACTGCCGATTGGCGCGGTGGACAGCGACCCTGCTTTCTGAGTCTAAAGCCGTTGGTTTGATTCCCACAACTCGAAAATCTTTGTGTGATGAACATGAATGTTTTTCAGTGTCTGGGCCTTTATATTCATTTCATAAGTATTTTTGTACCTTTATTATTCATAATGAATGAATATCTTTATATATATATTTCTTGTGTGCGTGTGTATGTCAATGAACTCCTCCTAAACGGCTGGACCGATTGGAATGAATTTTTTGGTATGCGTTTGGGTGGCAACCTTGATGGTTGAGATTCACAAATCAGCCCGACAGATGGCGCTGGGGTCCGATATTTTTTATATAATATAAGTACATAATTTATGTTTTATGTTATCTTAGTACCCATAACACAAGTTACGCTTACTTTGGGGGTAGATGGCGATGTGTGTATTGTCGTAGTATATTTATTTAATTATTTATTAATTATATATCAATAACATTTTATAAAACGCAATTAATAATTATTAAAAAAAAAACGATTTCTACGCGGCATCGCTTGGCAGCAGGACTTAGTCGATAGTTTGGTAACTAGACTCCGCCGCAGCCTCCATATCCAGACTATAAGGAATTCAGAAATAATAAATTCCCAATAATATACTGGATTCCTTATAAGACACCGGTAACCATTTTTCTTCTTTGATAAAAAAAACACTAATCGCGTTATATTCAATCGAATTACATAATGTATGATTAAGTGACAATACTTTTGTAATTTATGACGTTACATGCACCATTCAACAGATTTGAATAGCCAGTCTGTCACATTTTAACACTTTATCTTTATCTATATATTTTGCAAGTACGATTTACCAATACATGTCAAACGATTACGAACTTTATACAAATTACAAAGAGGTTATTTTCAATTGGTTTGAAGTTAAAAAAGCTATTTTTTCACACATAAAAACTGGTTTTTGATTAATAGACCATCACCACTTTACAAAGCAGTCAAAAAATAGGTTTGAAGTGTAATACTATAGTAAGTATTAATGAGGTATCTATCTACTAAATAAAAATTGTAATTTGAGAAGCATAAAGTAATTTACGTCTATGCCAATTGATTGGGACATAAATTCAAATCGAATGAATAGAAAAATCAAACACAATCCCAAAAATCCAGTTCGATGTTTCTCTATTCATGAATAATATTGGGTAAAGTTAGCAAGCTACACGAGTAGAAGTAGACATTTTTTTTAATCTTTTGTATCTACATAAACTTCTAAAGTAAACTAAATTGTCAATTTTTAACAAATCTTTTAACTCAACTTAACTATAAAATGACAAGTCTTAAATAGTGCTTAACTTTTAACAATTTTTCTCAACTATATTAACAAGTCTAAAAGTAGGGTTTCCACTGCGAACAGTGTGAAAAGGATTTCACTATGTTTGGAACGGTAAATTATTATGTATATATTAGTATAAATAATAAATATAAATATAAAAAAAAAAACTACGACAGAACACACATCGCCATGTAGTCTCAAAGTAAGCATAGCTTGTGTTACGGGTACTAAGATGACAGATGAATATTTTTATGAATATTATACATAACACTGAAAAACATTCATGTTCATCCAGTAATGGGAATCGAACCCACGGCCTTGGACTCAGAAAGCAGGGTCGCTGCCCACTGCGCCAATCGGCCTTCGAAATAGTGTTCTGAGATTTGTGTTTAACATAATCGACACCAATGGTGCCGATTTTTTTTACATATATAATGTTTTAAATCGAGAGCCATGACCTGAACCTGATACCATTATGTGATTGGAACCATTGCAGCTTAAGTTTAAAGTTACGAATTTAGTTATCACAATCACTCCACTAAACAAAAACACTGAGTATAAAAACTAGGTATAGTTAATCTTGAAGCGTTAATAGCCCCATGCTTAGAACTTCGGCTTGACCAGCTTGATTGGGGGGCCGGGTTCCCAGAATCCCAGCTCCACCTCTAACTTTCTAACTTATGTGCGTTTTATTTAATTTAAATATCACCTGCTTTAACGGTGAAGGAAAACAGCGGGAGGAAACCTGCATCTCCATAATGTTTTCAAAGGCATGTGAAGTCCACCAATCTGCACTGGACGTGGTTGACTCAGGCTCAAACCCTTCTCAGTGAGGGAGGAGACCCGTGCACTGTAACGGGCCGGTAATGGTCGGATATGATGATGATGATAGTACTCAATTTGAACTAATATGTGACAAAACAGAAATAATCAATATATATATATATAAAAGAGAAAGTGTGTGGGTATGTTCCGTATAGGCTCCGAAACGGCTCGACCGATTTCAATGAAACTTTCAGAGAATCTCCGCATTGTCCTGGCGAGTAATCCTGTTAAGTTTGGTGTCGATCGGAGCACTCCTATTTTGAACTGTCAAACTGTCAAATACAGCTTTTATTTACTATGATGATATTCTATTGTTGGGTGTACATGGGTGTAGATAATGATCTTCACCCGCTCGAGAAGAGAATAGAACAGAATGAATACGGAGAGAAATAGATGATTTTATATATTATCAGACTTAAATTAAAAATTTAATGATGTAAGTTTATTGATTAAATAAAATAAAGCAAAATCTAGCCCGGCGAAGCTGGCTGGGTACGCTAGTTTTTAATAAAAGAAAATTTGATTTAATTTCACATGGTTTTTTTTGGCGTCAGTGGTCCGGTATTTTGGCATACGGGGACGTTGCATAGCACCACTCCCTCTTGTTAGGTGGGCGTTACTTTATGGGCTAAGTCTACGTTAGGTCTAGACGAAGTGAAGATATTTGTTTTGATAAAATTTGGAAGCGCATATTTATTATTATTGTTTAAAGCTTAAGTGATCGTTATTTGTTATATTATTATGCCAATAAAATAAACAATGAACTAACTGCTTCTTTGGTGTAGAGATTAGTATGTTCAACTGCGGATCACGAGGCCCTGGGTTCGAATCCCTGATGGGCCAATTTGATATGTCCGTCCGTGTTGTAGGACATGTTGAAGGAAAAAGGGCAAGGGTCACCTACTCGTTGGACAGATACGGTGAAATCGCTGACTCAGACAACTGTGGTGGAATGCTTTCCACACGCTACCAACCGCCAAAAGTGGAGAAGACTCGCGCGGGAAGCCGTGCAATCCAATGATGCCTAACACCATGAAATTCATCTCAGCAGCCACAACCACTCTGCCAAGAGTGCCTGACTAAGAAGAGAGATTCGTGTTGCTGGTAAAGCACGTTAACCTGTCGGTTCCTGTTTATCACTAACATTAATATAATTAAAGCCTACCATTCCGCATTTGAGGGTGGTGGGTCCATACTTTAAAAACCTCTCTCTAATGAGAGAGAGATAACCTACAAAAAAAAATTTGGACAAAAGAAGAACCGACTGTGTTATACTACTACTACTAAAAAACAAGAAATAATTATTTTCAAATTTATTTCTTGCTTATCTTAATCATATTTCATATATAAAATGTTGAATTTTTAAGTCAGTGCCAAGAAAAATGTAGAAACTACTGTTTCTGAGTTCCCTCAATTTCTCCAAAATCCCTTCTTCCCTTTCACAGATCTTGACCTATTGAAAATGGGACCACATGGGAAATATACCGTTTCAGGGTAAAGAATAATTTTTCAAATCGGTTTATAAATGACAGAGTTCTGAGAAGAAGAAGAATAAGTCTTTATTGCACATACAAATAGAAAGCTAGGTTAACAAAACAAACGATAATACAAAATATACCTTATCGGTTTTTTTTCGGCGTCATTATGGCTTGAAACGATCTCCTCCAGACAACCTTTGGTTGAAGAAACATATTACGGGACAGTGCAATACTGAGCTAACAAACTTAAAAAAAAACCGAATTGAGTACCTCCTTCTTCATTGAAAGTCAGATAAAAAGTTAAAAAAGATAGAGTATAGATGAACGAGGATATATATGCATAGTGAAATTAAAGATGCAATAAACTGAGATATACTTTCAAGCGTAGGCAGCGATTAGGTACCATTAAGCCGTCTAAGCATCTCAAAGGTGAACGCACTGTTTGGGCCGCGTTACGTAGGTATACCACGATGACTCATACAGTGCGAGATCTCGGAATACCACAGTTCTCACCTATTAAGTTTTAACGTGCCTTTGTTCTTTACTTTTATTCCTAGAAGAATTTACATTCCGTACTAGATTTCAGATGCAGAATTAATTGCTTTTCCGATATGGGCTTAGAAAAATACACTCAATTATAGTCTTTTGGAGTATTTTTACCTGTCCTTACTCTTAGATAAATTAATGTTAATTTACCATTAAGCTATGTGAAATAAGGCAACACTAAACGAAGCTATGCGCGTTTTCATGCAATATTATAAATCACATCAATATTTTTTTATGGTGAAGGAAAACATCTTGAGGAAACCTGCATGCCTTATATTTCACCGTTATGATCTTCTCATGTGAATATTTCACCGTTATGATCTTCTCATGTGAATATTTCACCGTTATGATCTTCTCATGTGAATATTTCACCGTTATGATCTTCTCATGTGAAGTCTACCAATCCGAACACGGCCAGCATAGTGGACTGCGGCCTAAACCTGGCCTTAACCCTCTGTTACTGAGAGGAGAACTGTGCCACAGTACTTATACAACGTGTAACAGAACTACGAAATAATATTGAAGGATGCACCCTGTAAAAACATTAAATTCAAATTCAAATTCAAAATTCATTTTTTTCAAGTTGGCCTAATTAATAGCACTTTTTAAACGTCTAGTCAGTCGGTTTGTGACTCTTCCACTGGTTCGGAAGGCAAATTCCACTGAGAAGAGCCGGCAAGAAATTCAGCAGATTGCCCTTTTCCAACATCATTTTAAAGTTTAACAATCTTTAGATTTTTTTTGTTTTATGAGAGATGAGAGCGGAGTGCAATGCTTCCAAGCAGCCTTGTCGTTAAGGAATTTAACAATCGTGTAGTAACCACGATTTGTTAAATGTGTTTTAATTTTATATTGTTAAGACTTAGGTAAAGGTAAATCTAATATTATCTTCAGTATCATGCTATAAAAGCATATACCCATCCCCACAAAGGATTTCTGTACTTTTCTCAGACGATATGCAGACATCGCTAATTTATGTTTGTTTCTAGTTAGTCGACTGTTTATATCGACTATTTGTTTATAATTACTTATGTTTTGTTTAATAAAGATTATTTTATTATAAATATATTGCGAGGCTACTTTAAGTATACCTATTTCTATAAATTTGGTAGGACGGATTCGCGCGATATAAGTTTATATATCGACCAAGTTTATAAATCAAATGAAGCACATTTATTTTTCCCTACAAACGAATTCATTCAAGAAGTCATTCGAAGTGTTTACTTGGAATGACAACCATAGATAGAATGCCACATTACAAGTGCCTACAAATATTGAAGTTGTGTTTTATATTTTAAAATAATAGTTTCATATTTATCCATTCGAAGCCAGGGCGGGTCGCTAGGTATTTATATTTTGATAAGTAGGTTATGTTTGTTGATAAATATCTTAATTGTAGTTTATTATAAGGTTACATAGGTACCATTGCAGTTGCATTTCAAATTATTGTTTACTAGCTGTTGCCTGCGACTTCGTCTGCGTTTGATTTAGTTTTTTGATGTGGCATTAAATTTAGTTCTAGATCTAAAAAAAACAAATATTCAGTATCGCTAAGCCTTAAATGAGGGGTTTGATGTTGTCCGCTGAAGACTTCTGTCCTCTATCTCCATCCACAGCTTGGGCAAAATTAAACACATATTGTAACCTCTATAGTTCAAAAATAATTATTTAAATCGGTTATAATTCGTGGACGGTCGGAGTTATGGTGTAAAATAGTCAAACACTCATCCCCTCTCCCAAAGTAACCTCGCATAATGTCGGGATAAAAAGTATCCTATATTACTTCTAACACTTCCAAGAAGTTTTTGCTTGAAAGCGTAACAAACAAACTAACATTGACATTTATAATATTAAGTAGGGATAGGAATTAATAAACAAATTTCTTGTATCACGGAAACGCAAGATTTTACAAAAAAAAAAATGAATATGGGAAATTGGATTTTATACAGAACCGGGAGGTAAGCAATTTTCCTTAGTTTACTTTTTAATGCGATCTATATTAAAATCTTAACTGGCTTTTATAAGGCTAAACTACTGCAGGTATAAAATAATAGGATTAAAAATTACATCGACCATCGACCATCAAATCGTACTTTCTAATTAATAATCCTGATTATCATCTTTATATTAATTTTCCACTATCAGCACGCACCTTGAACTTTTCAGGGGTATGTGCGTTATGAAATTATCATAATCATATAACCGGACCACTTTTATAGTGGTCCGGGTCTCCTCCCATAGTGAGAAGGGGTTAAATCCATAGTGCACCACGCTGGTCCAGTGCGGATTGGTAGACTTACACCTTGGAGAACAGAATTCCAGGCATGCAGGTTTCCTCACGATGTATCTTTCACCGTTAAAGCAAGTGATATTTGAATTACTCAAAATGCACATAACTTAGAAAAGTTAGAGGTGCGTGCTGGAATTCGAACTCGGCCCCCCGCAAGTGAAATCGAGCTTCTACCCAATGCGCTATCACCACTACCACGTCATTATGAAATAGAAATATTGTTTGCTTTAACGGTGAGAGCTCTTCACTATCCCGCTCTCTTGCAGCTTTTCCTTCAGCCAGAGGTTGCCTGTAAGAGATTGTTTGCAGCAATAAGGCCGCCGTTGCATGCCTACACTTCTTGTTCTGTTGCTTATTCTATATTTTATGTATATTTTGATGTTTGTGTGCAATAAAGTATTTCTTCTTCTTCTTCTCTTCATAACGTTCTTAAAGGCATGTGGAGTCTACCAATGGGTCCAGTCTACCTGGACTGCGGCCAGCTTGGTAGACTGCGGCCTAAACTTTTTTCATTCTGAGACTGAGACTCATGGGCCGGTAATGGGTTGAAAAAGATGATGATGATAATGACGAGGCCCAACCCTTATCTTTAGGAGTACACACTAATAGACAGTTTCAAAAAAGCATTATTATAGATTAATTGGATGCCCGTTTTAACTAAGTTAATTATTATAACATGAATTGCATTAAGAAAACAAGGTCGTATAACTTAAAGGATTACATATCCATTTAAAAGCCACTTACCTAAGTTACACTTTGAGATGGTGATAAAATAAAGAATAACGGCTCAGTTTGTTGTAGGTTTCTTCTAACGCGTAAAATTAATAGTCAATCTAATCTAACATCTTCAGATGGACGAGTTAATTAGGTACTGCCATCTCGCCCTTCGCGGTAGAAAAGGATAGCACGACTAAATTCAATCTCCCTTCTGATGATTTGGTTAAGAATGATAAGTTAAGATCGAACCGAGAGGCACCGTAAGGATTTGCATTCCTACGTGGTCGATATACCACGGACGCGTAAAAAGCGCTTCGCATCTTCGTTCCTGATCCGCACCGCTAGGTTCTGGAATGCCCTTCCAGCTTCCATTTGCCCCAGTACCTACAATATGAGTACCTTCAAATCAAGAGTGAATAGGCATCTTCTTTGCAAGCGCGCTCCACCTTAGGCTGCATCATCGCTTAC
The DNA here is from genome assembly GCF_905163445.1 of Pararge aegeria. Taxonomy (NCBI): domain Eukaryota; kingdom Metazoa; phylum Arthropoda; class Insecta; order Lepidoptera; family Nymphalidae; genus Pararge; species Pararge aegeria. Next base: position 16,801,476 of record NC_053186.1, read on the forward strand.
CATCAGGTGTGATTGCAGTCAAGCGCTTGTCTATAAACATTTATAAAAAAAAATGTGGACTTTGTTAAACAACTAAAAAGCAAGAAATAAAATATTTTCTACAAAATTTTTAAGTCGGTTCAAAGTAAAATGTAGCAAAATTCTCCATACTTGCTTGGTTTCTATTTATGGGGGAATCGTTTTTTCACGCCTTTTTGGGGATAGGTTTGTAATTATCGAAGTTATAAGAGCCAAATGTCAACTGCTCAGAACCTATTAAAAAGCAATTTTTGGCTTTTAAAATTATGGTTGAAATGAATTGAAATTAACAAAAAAATGGTTAAGGCATAAGTGCCGTAAAAATATAGGAGCTCTCGGTGTAAGCACCGAGAGCTCCTATATTTTTACGAACATAAATTGCTTACCAAAGGTATACCATAATCGATGTACAATCAGTGTTTATTATTGTTTAGGTCCGGTGGCCAACGTCATCAGTTTCACTACACCAAAAGATACTTTTCGAAAGAAAATGTACAAGTTATACAATACTCAAATCCCTCCGTTAGATCTTTACTAATTTAAATGATACTACTGGGATATGACATATAAAACAAAAAAATAAGCATCAAAATCGTTCTATAATTGGCGGAACAATCGCGTAGCAGGAATACAAAAAAAAAACGTACTTTTTTATGTCGGTTGAAAATCGGTTCACGGTCACTGTGACTTGGTTGCATGAGTTTTGTTCCACTCAGGTCATCATGATCATCATCGTCAATCCTATCCTACTAATATTATAAATATGTAAAAGTGTGGACGTATGTTACTCAGTCATGCAAAAACGCCTGAACAGATTTGGATGAAATTTGACATGGAACTTTAGCCTTTGATATGGAAAAGAACATAGGTTACTTTTTATCCCGATTCCTTAAGTAGTTCCCGAGGGATAATTTAAAATTGTTTACGAGCTAAGCCGCAGGCAGATAGCTTTGAAATTCGGTATGCATGTCACCTATGCTATGGTAAAGGACATGTACTTTCTATATCGATCTCTCAAATAGTTCCCGTGGTGGGATTCAAAATTTGTTAACGAGCGAAGCTTTAGACCAAATTCTGAAGTCCACGCAGACGAAGTCGCGGGCAGAAGCTAGTAGTCTATAAATGCCCGTTCTCTGTTATATTCCCTCAATCGTCTTGCACAATAGCTGCTGGAAGAGGAGGGGCATAATTGATCTGTCTATCTTATCTGCCGTCACTTGGATAAAACTTTAATATTAATAAGGTTAAGATTTATCTTCTGAGTAAGTTAATGAATGTACAAAAACATATTATAAAAACATAAAACAAAAACAAGTATTTTTATTAGAATAAGAAGCCTTACGTTCTAAAATACTGAACGGTACAACATCCTTTTACAATCGAGCTACTTGACTTATTTTTCAAACAAAAATGGCACTTAAAACTATTTAGATAAAGATTAAAGTCTCGTTGTGGTGTCGTTAGTTTTTAAAGTAATTAGTGACGTAGTCTGTAAAGTGTATGCAATGAAGGAAGTGCGTTTAAGACAGGAAATTAAGAGTAGGTATACGGTACATGGGATTTTCGGATAATGATTTTAATATGGACGAAGTGTCCAGTAATGTGAAGTAATTACATGCACTACTAGCGGATGCGCTTGGCATTCCCTACATCTGTAAAAATACGTTATATAGTTGCCCATTTCTTTTACCACGTACAATTGGTATTCCATCTATCTATGTATATACAAGAGAAAGTGTGTGAATATGTTCCGTATAGGCTCCGAAACGGCTGGACCGATTTCAATGAAACTTTCAGGGAATCTCGGGATTGACCTGGCGAGTAATCCTGTAAAGTTTGGTGACGATCGGAGCACTCCTATTTTTGAAATGTCAAACTGTCAAATACAGCTTTTATTTACTATGATGATATTCTATTGTTGGGTGTATAGATAATGATCTTCACCCACTCGGGAAGAGAATAGAAGAGAATGAATATAATAATAATGAGAAATAAATGATTTAATATATTATGAGACTTAAATTAAAAATTTAATGATGTAAGTTTATTGTTTAAATAAAATAAAGCAAAATCTAGCCCGGCGAAGCGGGCTGGGTACATAGTAACTTATGAAAATTAAGCTTAATTTGATATACTCCGCGAAAAGCAGGAGAATCTTTATGTTGTAATTTATAATTTGTACAAGCCTTATACTCTACACCAAACCAGGAAATTTAACCTCCATTGCCGAAGATCTGTTTGGTGTGGAGTTTAAGGATTTAAAGTCAAAGTCAAAGTGAAAAATATTTTTATTCAATTAGGCACATAGGTGGCAATTTTTATGCGTACATAACATGAGAATTACACGGTAGCGAGATGATGGCGATAACTATATTCGTAAACTTAAAACTAAAGCTACGATGGTTCCAAACGCGTCCTGGTCTAAGAAGAAGCCGACAACAAACATAGCCGGGTGTTCTTTTTTTGTAATAACCATCTCACATTGTTATTTAAAATTATTCGAAGAGCAACCTGGTTAGAACAATAATTCACACCCAAGCTTTTTTATCGATTATGTAGTCCTTTATACCTAGACTTGGAAGAAATTATAAATTACACCATACAGATTCTCCTGCTTTTCGTGAAGTTACCTATAGCAAATTAAGCTTAACTAGCTGACCCGTGCAACTTTGTCTTTACCAAATCGGTTATTACCGGAAAACACAAATAAAAAGACATTTTCTAAAAATCCTAGCTAGATCGATTTATCGCCCCCGAAACCCTCTGTATACTAAATTTTATGAAAATATTGGGAGCCGATTTCGAGATTCCAATCATATATATTCAAGAATTTAATTACTCGTTTAAAGATATAAGATTTTCATAATTTGTAATACGTTAAATTTTCAAGAAAGTTTATCTCTCCTACTTTACATCTCCTACTCTCCAACAAGAAGCATTTCAATTGCAGCCTGTGGAGGGTCTTTGGAAGCGGCAATGAAGGCTCCGAATTTATCTTGGATCACGCTTAATTCTGCAGCTCGGGACGGATCTGGATGGAAAAAGCCGTATCGGCCCTACGCACTACCGGGTGTTAAAGGACTTAAAGAAGAAAGAAGAAGAATACTTCATGCCTTAAGAATTGTTCTGCTATGCCTTTGAAGCTATCTTATTTTAACTACGCAGATTTAATTGACTGTGTAAAACAATCTGAGTTCTAAGCCCCGTGTCATCTCTTAATGGAACTTCGCCGGAAGGTCGTCAACATCTTCCATGTTGACGACCTTCCTGACGTAGTGGTGAGCAGTGCGGTCTTATAATGGCGATCCCAGGTTCAATCCCGGACCGAGACAATTTTGCAATTATTTATTTCTTAATTTTCTCTGGTCTGGTCCAATGTGTTTAGGCGTCGGCTTAACCAGCCTATTGACATAGATGTGCGACAAAGCGATTTAGCATTCAGGTAAGATTTCGCTTAGTAACGGATTAAGTATATGGTTTAACTGCCACACCCGAGGTTAAGGGTTAGCCCGTTATAAACTTTGTCTATCATCACCACCAGGTAAGATTGCAGTCAAGAAGAAGAAGAACAAGAAAAACTTTATTGCACGTATAACATATAGGAAAAGAAACAGTAAGGAGTATACAGTACACAATGCAGACATGCAAAGGCGGCCTTATTGCTGCAAGCAATCTCTCACAGGCAACCTTTGAAGATAAGACTTACAGCAAAAGAACGGGATAGTGCCAAGAGTGTTGATACATAAATACCAAAATAGACTGCCATACAATCTTAGTACTTTTAGCTATTGTAGCGAAACGCTTTCTTGCTGGATACCAATACTCTCTCCTTTGAGAGACGTTCAGTCTTGAGCCCAACTATGTGACATAATTTGATAATGTTATAATAGAGTCAGGCAAACGGTGACAGCGCATTGGCTCTCTTTTACTCGCTCTCTTTTACTTAGTTCAACTTTACTTTCGTTGGGCCGAGTTCGAATCCTGCCTATTCGAAGTTATGTGCGTTTTAAGTAATCAAAATATCACTTGCTTCAACGGTGAAGGAAAACATCGCGAGGAAACCTGCATGCCTGAGAGTTCTACATAATGTCCTCAAAGGTGTGTGGAGTCCACCAATCCGCACTAGGCCAGCGTGGTGGACCACGGCCCTAACCCCTTCTCATTATGGGAGGAAACTCGTGCTCTGTAGTGGGCCGGTAATGGGTTGATGTAAAGATGATGATGATGAGATTTAGGCAATTTAAGGAAAGTTTTCTTTTCCTGTAAACGTATAGTGATGATGGTGATTATTGGAGTCAGGCTAATGTAAGGTAAGTTTTCTTTTCCTGTAAACGTATATAAAGGTCAATTTTGAAATCCTCAAACCCGTTTATTCTTTACTAACTTCGGTTTACTAGTAAACTCTTTTAGTCAGGTAATTATTGTTTACTAGCGTTGATAGTTTGATCCGAGGCGTGCATATCTGACTTTTAATTTTTTGCTTAATTTATTGATGCGAAATTGGCGTAAAATGCTAGTTTCAAGATGCTACTAACACTCGGATTTTTTCAGAATAACTTTCTGAGGAACTTTGCATTTTTTTTACAAAGTTTTTTTAATGTCGATTGACTTTAAAAGATGTTTATTATTTTGAAGTTTAAGTTGTTGCATATCTAACTTTCAAATTTTTTGATTAATTTATTGATGCGAAATTGGCGCAAAATGCTAGTTTCAAGATGCTACTAACACTCGGGTTTTTTCAGTATAACTTTCTGAGGAACTCTGCATTTTTTTTACAAAGTTTATTTAATGTCGATTGACTTCAAAAGATGTTTATTATTTTGAAGTTTAAGTTGTTGCATATCTAACTTTCAAATTTTTTGATTAATTTATTGATGCGAAATTGGCGCAAAATGCTAGTTTCAAGATGCTACTAACACTCGGGTTTTTTCAGTATAACTTTCTGAGGAACTCTGCATTTTTTTTACAAAGTTTATTTAATGTCGATTGACTTCAAAAGATGTTTATTGTTTTGAAGTTTAAGTTAAATGCTTGAAATAAGTAGGTAGGTACTTTTAGTAGCTAAAAAATAACTGACTATAAGTTTCTGAAATAATAACCACTTTTTACTTTGTTGCAAGAAAAGCGTGTGTTGGCGTAGCTAAAAGCATGTAAGTTTGAAAAGAGAAAAGCAAACAGACAATTTTGTCCTCCCGTACAATTGTCAATTAGCTTTAACGTTACGCCATATCGGTTATTGTTTAAAGACACTTCAAATAAGCTGTCGACACCATAACTACTACTACGGTTTAGGCTCTTGCCACACTAGATGAGTTTATAACGACCATAAATAAGTTAATCTTTTTGCCAAACTGCGTAGATTTACTACCATCTCTGAAAGCAGTATTAATTTAACATTTTTGACTTATTTATTCAATACTATTTTATGGACGTCATGGTTATTTACTATATTAAATTCGATATTTTGGGTGGATGTTCGTTACTCAAACACGCCAGAACGGCTGCACAGATTGGGATAATAATTGGCACAGACTATGGTTTGGAACAGCGTGTAGGCTATCCCAGAAAACTAACCGTAATAAATGCGGACGAAGTTGCGAGCAACACCTAGTTTCACATTTACTGTAGTAATTGTAACTGAAAAAAATAAGATAAAAATACAGAAATAATATAAAAATATCAATTACAAATGGCCAGCAAGTGTTAAATCGAATTGACTGTAACGTCAATATCCCTTTTCAAATACGGTTGTAGGATTAACTACAGAGTTTTAAAATATAGTTATTATCTTTCAGATGTTTGATGATAACTAGCATATATTATGATGTTGATAATAAAAGGCGCAAAAGGCGACCTTATCACTAAAAGTGATCTCTGCCAGGTAACCTTAACGATAGTACACAATAATACATGAGAGATGGGAAATCGCAATGACAATAAACAATACATAAATTTACTTAAGTACATACTACTAATAACTAATATAATAAATTATTAAAAGAGATAAATAAAATGAGATATATATAATATAATTATATAAATTTGATTGCCGCACCAACCTGTTACTTAGGAATTCCTATTACCAAAGGTTATACCTATGGGAGAGATTGCTTTAGCGCCTGTGCAAACCTATTTACTTTTCTATTTTGTTTCTGTGTGCGCAATAAAGAATAAAAAAAAAAATCTGAACCGGCGGGATTCGAACCTGCATCTTAATTTAACCACGGTTCCGCATGTAAGTTATAATATATATAATATGTGATATTTCCTCAAATTGTACATAAACATATAAATTAACGAGATATATAAAAAAATAAATTAACGAGGTATAAAAAATATAAATTAACGAGGTGTATACTTTTATCATAATCAACGAGTGTGCTCAGAACCTTACTTGCTATTGTTTTTTACTATGACAGGTGCGTACTGCGCTCGCGCCAGTCGCTTTTCAACGTGCGCGTGAGTCGGTTGTGCGTTCGATTTTCAATTGGAAAAATAGTACGCGAATCGGAAAATTGTGCCTGTGCAATTACACTGTGTCATTACCGTGTCTGTGTTCTGTGCTAGGATTTTGCGTGGGATTTTTTTCGTAATAGTTTCTAACAGATTATAATAAAGGTGAGTTACTTTGGTATATTGTTTTCTTGAAGTTAGGAATTAGGATTGGCGATCCTAATCTTCTTTGGTAGTTAGTTCGCTTCAAGGTCAAGGCTTTTCATAACAATGTAAAAATCTAAGGTTGTTTTAATATAATTGTGTGATTTATATATAAGTATGTATGTATGTAGTAGTGTATGTTATTTTGTTGTAAAACTGTAAGTTGTTTTTGTATCTACCTATAAGTCATAGATTTTTGTGCTATTAAGGAAAAATATAGCTACTAAATATATTCAAACTAAAAAGTAGCTTTAAAAAATAAATGAAATGATGATGAAGATGATGATTAAATATATATTTTTAAATTGACTTAAATACCCCTTTACCCCTACTAGTGCCATCTCCTATCAGAGGTTACTAATTAATTCAAATTTAAATATCGAAGTTTGAATTTATTAATAACAATATATATTCTTTAAAAATAATTGTTTTATAACTATAACCTAAAATAAACTATATTTAAAACTAAATAAAATCTAAAACGTCCTCGAAACCACCGCAGCAGGGCACAGTACCTAAGATGCTGGCAGCATTGCCCCTTTGGATGGCCAAACTAATTCGTTGAATAAATTAAATTAATTTTGTTATTCATATTTTCCAATTGTGAAATTCCAATTCCATTCTCATCTCTCTTATCTTAATTGTACATGTAAAATTTCTTATTAGAATCGTATTAGAAAATAAAAGTTACTTATTGTAGATTTATTTTTAATAGAAAGATTTATTTTCAATTAAAAAAAACACAATTTTTTCTTGACTCTTCCGATATTGCAATGTACTTTTTATGATTTTTTTTTTATTCCTTTGCTCTTTTCCAACATCATTTTATAGTTCAACAATGTATAGAATTTTATAATTTTTTTTTCTAAAGTAAGGTTGGTTCTTGGATACACGGAATTTGTTGTATATACTTTATAAAAGACGCCCAATTTTATTTGTTTACTATTTTCTTACTTATTTTATGTAGGTACGTAAATTTACCATCGAAATTTTAAAGTTAGTAGTAGAAATTCGAGTTCATTGCAATTAAACTTGATTATTAAAGGTAAAGAAAAAAAAATTGACTAAATTTAGAGATAGTCTTTTGTTTCCACTTCTATTATATCTTGGAGCAGAATAGAGAAAATATAACTGTATTATATATATATATATATAAAATTAATATGTATCGATCGAATTATATTATTTACATTCATATGGATTATTAGGTCTATATTAATAAATATCTCTTTTAAATTTAGCTTGACTATTCCGAAAATAATTAAAACTTGATAGTAATGAGGATATAAACACAATGTTTTAAATTTTGCTCTAAGAGTATAATAACTCTTTGTCTATTATTTCGCGTTGACCTTAATCGCAGTGCATATTACCTGATATTGTTTGTCATTTAGCACAACAAGAATAGTGTCTTGGAGATCATGACGAATTAAATATGTCCTTTAGGTAACTGGGCTTGTTCAAATTCAAGACCCCGCTGGTAGTACCTACAGTTCATACAAACTTGCTCAGCCGGGCTGAGGCTGATTAGTCGATATGTTAGCGCATATACCAATTTTTTTTTAATACTAATAATTGACGGACAAACCACATGGCCCACTATACACCACTATAAACAGATATGCAAGAAACATGTCCTACAAACTGCAATGTATCTATCAATCTGAGACCGACAGAGGTGTTAAGCTTCATCAACTCTTCCGACCGGAATACACCAACTTTGCTTGGCGGCAGAAATAACCATGGCAGGAATAAGAACATTCGCGGTCGAGCAATTTATTTATTTACTAGCTGTTGACAGCGACTTCGTCCGTGTTAGTTCCGGTATTTAACATGTTCCGCGGGAACTGTCAGTTTTTCTGGTGTGTTTTTGGGCATTAATGAGTACTTTAATCATGTAGTACTTCACTTATGTAGAACATTTAAAAAAGCAAAATTTTGTTGCTATATATTATTTTATTGCAAATCTCTTATTAATTTCAAAATTTTTATTAAAGCGGTATTTACGTGACTTAACTATAATAGTTACATATAGCCTCGCGGCTTTTTTGTCGGCAATAATGTCTACAATCATTTAGAACATTATTTTTATGTATCATTAATAATTTTCGCGCCGCACGCTTTACCGACTGGGAGCTTTCCTAGTCCATATGATTTTTCCGACATCTTTAACAATTATCGTTATATTTCAGCTAATTTACAGATAAACCTAATGAATAAAAACTTAACATTCATATGGATTATTAGGTCTATATTAATAAATATCTCTTTTAAATTTAGCTTGACTATTCCGAAAATAATTAAAAATTGATAGTAATGAGGATAGTAAAACTTTTACACTAAAACCTTCCTCATGAATCATTTTGTACATTAGCAAACACCGTTTGAAAATACATTCGACAGTTTGTGAGTTTTTCGCTACCAGACAGACAGACAGACGCGGAGGGGGACTTTGTTTTTTAATATGTATGAAGATACTCTTAATTTACACACTACAAGTTAAAGTACCAAAAGAAGAGAAAAAACAAAGACAGAAGGAGAATACAAAAGGCAGCCTTATGTTACAAAAATCTCCACTGCCTCAGATATCTTAGACTACTATGAGAATCTGTCTGCAATGACATTAGTGAATTAATTATTAGTAATTAGTTCGGTCTTGCAAATTGATATTGCTCTTAGTTCGCTGACAAATAATCTGGCTAGAGATACATAGAGTTACAATTAATAAGACTTTGGGGACAATGATTGACAAATCCGGGGATCATTCTCTGGAGATACGGTGCCATATTGAACAGGCATGAAATGCCTTTTCCAAATTAAAAAGAGTTCTCTGTGACCACTGCGAATAAAACGTTGTTTTATATTTTCTTGTATTGTTATATGGAAACCTGGACACTCAAACAATGAGCAATAAGTTGGTAGCTTTCGAGATTTGAGTGTACAGGCGGATGCTTTGAATATCCTGGAAATACCATGTTCGTAATACCATCGTTCATTTGTGTTCATATTCAAGTTCAAAATTCATTAATTTCAAGTAGGCCTAGTTTATAAACACTTTTGAAACGTCAAGTCAGTCTGTATGTAGTGACTCTACCACCGGTTCTGAAGGCAGACTCCAACGAGAAGAGCCGGCAAGAAACTCAGCAGATTGCTCTTTTCCAACATTTTATAGTTTAAAAATCTTTAGAATTTTTTGTTTTGTGAGAGATGAGAGCGGAGTGGCCTGCTTCCAAGCCTTGTCGTTATGTTGCAGAGAATAGGAAGTCCACTGAGATACTAAAAAGAGTGCAAATGAGAGAAAGAGAGAAATATCTGGTACATATAATGCGTAGTCTAAAGTACGACTTGCTCCAACTCATTGTACAAGACAAGATAAAAAGCAAGCGTAGGTCTTGTTGAAGGCGAATTTCCTGGCTAAAAATCTACACCAGTGGTTTAACGTTAGTAGAAAGTCGCTGTTTAGAGCACCTGTTAATAAAGGTCAGTTAGCCAAAGTCAATGGTTGCCAGCCTCTGATAGGAGATGGTACTAGAAGAAGAAGTATATAGTTAACTATCCATAGGATTGACTTTTAAAAAGGGTATTTAAGTCAATTAAAAAAAATATCTATATAGGTAATCATCATTATCATCATATCTGGGTACGGGTCTCCTCCCACAATGAGAAGGGGTTAAGGCCGTAGTCCACCACGCTGGCCCAGTGCGGATTGGTGGACTCCAAATATCTCTGAGAACATTATGTAGAACTTTCAGGCGTGCAGGTTTCCTTCACCGTCGAATCAAGTGATATTTTTTAATTACTTAAAACGCATATAACTTATTGTGCGTGCTGGGATTCGAACTGGGCCCCGCGAAAGTGTAGTCGAGCTCCTACCCACTGCGCTATCACCGCTTCATATAAGTAATATATAAAAAATATTTGTAACTTTTAAAATAGTAGTTTTGCCAACTTTTGTTACTGGTCAAAAAATACAAAAATATAGTAAAAAGAGCGAAAAAAGTTGCACTCCATATTAAAGACTGATTATTACGGTTTTTTAAAAAATCCTGCGGGAACTGGGCAAACACATTTGTCTCCACATCGTTAGTGATTTAAAAAAAAAGTCTTTTAAGTATTTTGAAATTCGAACTATAATTGTTGTCTAAACGTTTCTTCACACTCGTGGTAAATTGTCTGTTATTTTGTATAATTAAAAGACAATAAGGCTTTGATTGAGCGAAAGTGATGAAGTAACCGAGATCCTGTTTTTTCGGTTATGGTAATATGTTACGCTTACTCTGTTATATTATAATTTGATGATAGATACTCGCTGCCATAAATAACTGCGCTCTATAAAATGCCATGAGCTTACCAGGTAGTGTAGAGTATAGACAATACTTATTTTTATCAACAATGTTCTTTTTTCGTGCATCAAGGTAAACCGATATACAGCCAGCGTCGTTCAATGCATACAGCCTTTATTTAAATATGTATAAATAAAAACAAAGGAAATATTTTTGTATTGATACCGTAACTGGTTATGAATTGTGAATAGTTAAGTAAAATTAAACGTAAATGTATCATAATTAAGATGGTACAGTACATTTAAGGAAATGCGTTCCTACTATTTTAGCCACACATACCCCTTTAATGGTTAAAAAAAAAATCTTTATTGCCAGGTTATATAAAAACTGAATTTAATCTTATATAAAGACTTGTTGAATATAACATGCGTGTCGTCTAATCTTTTGGATTACGAGCTAATAATTTTTATCACTTTTGTAACAGAAAATGTTACATATGTGATGAAAATTATTATTACTATGTGTCCAAAGCGGCGATGGCCCAGTGGTTAGGACTTCACTTTCGGGGGTCTGATTTCGAATCCCAGCACGCACCTCAAAATGTAAAAGTTATGTGCATTTTAAGCAATTAAAATATCACTTGCTTTAAAGATGAAGGGTAACAACATCGTGAGGAAACCTGCATGCCTGAGAATTCTGCATAATGTTCTCAAATGTGTGTGGAGTTCTTTGTATTGAACTGGTAGAAATTAATGAGGAGTATTTCCCCCTAAACAGTTTCAAAAATAGAACCAACCGTTCAGCGGCTGCGCTAATCTTTATTTTTTTTCGTGGGAAGAAAGCCCAGTTGTTTTTTTTTTTATATAATTAGTGATAATGTAGTCGAAGTTAAGTCCACCTATTTGCACTGGACCAGCGTTGTGGACCTTAACCCCTTCTCATTATAGAAGGAGACCCGTGCCCTGTAGTGGGCCAGTACTGGGTTGATATGATGATGGTGATTATAATATGTCCAAAGATGCTTAGTCAAATACATACAATATTTTTTTTTGATCTTGAGACAGTCTTGTCGAGAATCTGCGCCTCACAATAAATTGTAGTTACAAGAAACGCCGGAGGCATAGCGACAGGTTTGCTCACTACAGATTGCTAATCAGTGTCTCGGGAAAAACTTATCTTCTGGATTTGAACTCGCACTTCCTGTCTTCGATGTAGGTGCGGCGCTACCGTGCTTTTATGTGCGTACTATTAAGTGGGCTAGTTATATACAGTGTTACATTTTATATACTTTGCAGTGTTACTTTGATTTAAATAGCACTTTGTTACAGTAACTTTGTAACGTTGGTAATTAATTAAAGAATGTCTCATCATTAAGTAAGTTTATTGTTGTTGTCTAAATGTTTATAGACGAGCGCTTGTCTGCAAAAACACCTGATGGTAAGAGATGATGCAGCCTTAGGTGGAGCGCGCTTGCCTAGAAGATATTCACTCTTGATTTGAAGGTACTCATATTATAGGTACTGTAAAAATGCGTGTTATGGGTACTAATATAACAGATGAATATTTTCATGCAAAATATACATAAGTACTCATAATATACAGATAAAAACCCAGACACTGAAAAACATTAAAGTTCATCAAACAAACATTTTCCAGTTGTAGGAATCGAACCCGTGGCCTTGAACTCAGAAAGCAGGTTCGCAGCCCACTGCGCCAATCGGCCGCCAATTATTTACATCACAATGTACATACAGAGTTACTTACATACATTACAATGTATGGATAAAAAGGTACCCAATTACATCTTAGATATATATGTCAATATGTCAAAATTTGTGAATACAATATTTTTTCCAAGTATATCGATAAAAAGCCGAAAAAACGTATCTAAAGGTTGTTCTCGATATTACAAAAAAAATATAGAAGAATGCAGCCGCAACATAATTGTAAATGTTAAGGTAGGCACATGCACCAGTTTTTTTAGCAAAACAATTAGTAGTGGCAATACATCCAGTACTACGTGTTATTTCCCAAAGGTACCGATCAATTATGCATTATTTCTCTGTATTGAACTGGTAGAAATTAATGAGGAGTATTTCCCTCTAAGCCGTTTCAAAAATAGAACAAACCGTTCAGCGGTTGTGCTAATCTTTATTTTTTTTCGTGGGCATGCCCTCCTGAATACCGCCACGCCGCGGGAAGAAAGCCCAGTGGTTTTTTTTTATTTAATTAGTGATAATGTAATCCTAGTTGAGTTTCCTGACACGTATAATTTGAGTAAGGCTAGAGTGAATAGGATTTTTCTAGGCAAGCGTGCTCCAACCTAGACCTCATCATTGCTTTCTAACGGGCATGATTGTCGTCAAGCGTTGGCCTATCGTTAATATAAAAAAAAGAGTCCACCAATCCACACTGGGCAAGCGTGGTGGGTTTACTTCTTAGGGGTGCCCATAACCGGCTCACTACACCGGGAGGGTGGGGGGGCTCTTCTCCGTGTATATCTTTAGTCTGAGGTCTCGGGTTCAAATTCCGGGCGAGGTTTGTGAATTTATCATTCCTGAAATATCTCTGGTCTGGAGTAGGCCGTGGCTAGTTACCACCTATCCGAGAAAGACGTGACGTGACGTCGTTAGACAGACATGCAGATTTCCTCACGATATTTTCCTTCACCAGTATAGCAAGTGAGAGGATCAAGTCAAAACGCGCATAACTTTGAAAAGTTAGAGGTGCGTGTGTGAGGAGGCTGAGTTCGAACCCGGCTTCCCGAAATTGAAGCCAAAGCCACCACTGGGCTATAACCGCTTGCATTATATTATCAGCGCGGATTTAATTGGACACAATTAGGTTTTTGACAATACAAACTGTCAAAATACATTATTTATTGTTTACGAGTGACAATAAATTAAACACATTTACGATCCTAATCCCCTCAACTTTCCTCAATGTTTTTATTTTATGTCATTGATGCTCTCAAAGTCATGTACTTTGGGTTGAATGGTATTAAACATTTTTAATGACTTTGTAATAAATTGAGATAATTAAGGTAGGTTTAGGTATTGCAATACATATACGGACTTTTCACTGAGGGCATCACCGTGGGTAGCAGCTAGTATAAATTTAACATCGATATGAAATTCAGATATTCATAAATCACAAGAAAACCTTGGACTTTTCTTGGGCATTAGAGACAGCCTTTGTGTAAATCCATGGTTGCTGGTTCGCTTACTTTGGGGCTAGATGGCGATGTGTGTCGTAGAAAAAAAAAGGTATAATCTCTTTTTTTTTTATGGTTATTATATTAAGCAGATAGTCCACCTCATGGTAAGTGGTAAACCGTCGCCTTAAAACAGAGCAACACTCTCCAGGTCATGCTTGGATAACATCCTGCAAAACGCCCTTTAGACCGGAACACAGCATTGCGACAATGCAGCTTAGCGGCAGAAATAAGCATGGTCTTAGTACCTCGTACTTTGTGATTATGGGCAAACCGTTCAGGAGGCCTTTAGTCCACCAGTGGACTATTATAGGCTATATTGATTTGACGGCCGATTGGCGCAGTTTGCAGCGACCCTGCTTTCTGAATCCAAGGCCTTGGGTTCAATTCCCACTACCGGAAAATGTTTGTGTGATGAGCATCAATGTTTTTCAGTGTCCGGGTATTTATTTGTATTATTTGTATATTGCTATTTATTTATGTGTATTATTCATAAAAATATTCATCAGTCATCGTAGTACCCATAACACAAGCTACGCTTACTTTGGGTTTAGATGGTGATGTGTGTATCGTCGTAGTATATTTTTTTTTTTATTTAGTGTATGTAGCTATAGATACTAAGTTAACTAAGTAAAGTTCCTAAAATGCTTTTTTAATTCTTGCATAGAATATGTTGTCCGTTTTTGCCCTTTATATCATTCATCCCAAGATTAATGTATTTCCATTGCATCTTATCTCATGACAACAAAAAAAAACAAACTTTTCGAAGTATAAGCTTTATATAATTAATTAATGTTAGAACCCATAATATAAAAACCACAGTTTTTTTCTTTTTTTGTTGATACCATGTGACATTAATGACTTGTTTTGGACCCGACCTACCGCACCTCTAAATTCATTTATCCTTGTACCCACTTGTTTTGTGACTGGCAGTCCCTCGCGACTTCGCGTATAAGTTAACATTAAAAGAAAGATTCTGTCGCGGACTTTTTTAGAACTTTTAAAGGGGAACAACTTTGTCTTACATGATTTTATCAAAACTATATGAGTAGAGTGGTAGAGTCAATACAAACATACATACTTGACGTTTAAAAAAAGCTTATAAAGGAGGCCTACTTGAAATAAATGAATTTTGAATTTGAATATAAACGTTTACGTAGCGCGCACGCAGCGGAAGCTTTCGATAGAAAAAAAAATAACCCCGATTTTGAAACATTCTTCATTGGATTTTTCATTTAATTCTTCTTTTTTTAAATTATAATAAATCACTTTTGAATCGTCCAGTCTGTCTGTTTATAAGAAGTCACTATACCAGGGATTCAGAAGGCAAGGCCAGATTCTAACGAGAAAAACCTGTAGTGAAACTTTGTAGTTGTCCTTTTTAACATAAATATTTTAGAATTTAGAATATTTTTTTAGAGATGAAATTATTATAAGCAGACAATCAATCGGCGAATGAGGATGCATCTTGAATGGGGTTACCTGAATCGTGATCTTTTCGAATTTTATAGCGACAGAATTTAGTCAAAAGTATCCGTAAATAAAACACTTTATATGTATTCAGTAATTTATAACTTAAGTCAACTGCATTCAAATATTGATATTCGAAAATTTTATGTTCCTATGGATGTTTATAATATACGACACAATAACATTACGATATGTATGTGTTATATCTACGCAAAAATCACCTGAATGTGCTATTGTTGCTGAAATATAATACTTCCGTACTACTATTTTGTAACTACGATATTTCTGAAAAATATATAGAAGGAATTATTTAGCAAGATTTTTAAGGAAAAATAATGATATAATTTATTTACATATCAGACTGTATGTGACTGTATGTATTTTCTTAGAACGTCAAGGTATGTGAAATGAACTGTCATTTAAAAAAAATACTGCTTTAAGCGATCGTAGTACCCTATAACTAAACTGCCCAAACTAAACTGTCAGTAAACCTGTCAGGTGTTTGGTGTTCTAGATTAATTTATACTAACTATCGGATTGATATCGTATCGTAATCGTTTTACTAAAAATATTATTGATATGACATAAGTTGTTTTGTGTGAATCCATTGTGAATCCTTTTACCTTTTTTTCAATACATCCATTCAATTTTCGTGATAATAATGAAAATGAGCTTGCAAATCGATTACATAAACTTGCGACTTTGTATGGATTTTATTAGTAATTTAAACTAAATTATGTATATTTTTAGATTACATTAAATCTGCATATTTTATAAATTGTGTTCAGTATAATACAAGATTTAATTTTAGATATTATGCATTTAAATTGAGACTCTAAATAACCGTGGACACTTGTTGTTTCAAATCATCGCAAATAGCAAGTGTCGAAGTTTGCCCGCATTAAAATCACTGCCCTTCATTACCAAAACGATATCTTTGTAAGATATTGGAACGTAGATACTTATCCTGTTTCGAAAATCGTAGTATCTTACGTTATCATATCATGGTATATAAAACATGGTGTTTTGTTTCAACGGCTTCGGTGTACTCGTTTTATTTCAGTAATGCTTGCATTGTCCAACGCAACGATACAATCGCCTATCGCCACTGCATCGACAAAATAAATTAAGTCGAAGTTGGTTGCGATTTTTTATATATTCGGCTAGTATGGAAAATAATAAAAACTTGCTTCTAAATTTATTTTGTATTGAAAAAGGTTTGATTGCTTGCATCGAAAACTTTTAATTGAAGATCGATCGATAGTATGAGCTGTGTCTGATGTGTGAAGTATTAAAATGTCATATATGACATTTTAATACCTTATTAAATAAACTGTGTCGAAAACAAGAAGTGTCTACGTTTAAATTTTCAAGTGCAGCTTTCTGTTATAGATTTATATAAATCAGCAATACATTACTTATTTACTTACATATACTTATCAAACTAATTGATGTCCTCCTCGGGACGGCGGCGAATTAGCTTGCTTCAGAATAAACAGCCCCAGTTTGATTCCCGGCTTGAGTTAATTTAGTATTTAACAATTTTTATATCAGCTCAGATTTCATCTGGTTTTGGCTGCAGCTTAATTACCATTCTTCCGACACATAAGTTTTCATACACTTGACAGACTTGACGTTTCAAAAGTGCTTGTATTTGGCCTACTTGAAATAAATGATTGAAAATTTTTGAATAAATAGTCTATAACTGGCTACTGTAGGACTAAACTCCTTTCCCAACAGGAGGGTTTTTCCATAATCACAATGCAGGGCAGATGGACGGGAAAATGGTAGTCTTTAGTCGCCTCTTGCTCCCGCGGGAAGAGGACGGGCAGTGACAACTGTATTCTAATCTGCCGTCAACACACGTCATAAAGTAGTTATACCTAACGTGTATAGTAGCTCGGTTGAACAAAACAACGCCGGATTATTCTAGTCTGACGAAGCTGTTATACTGAGCACTCGTTTCTCATTATTATGTAGCCGACGTCAGTTCTCAGATTTAGGAGAGCGGTTTGAATTATTCGACAGAAGCGGTTCTTTCTTTTTCATAGAATTATATGGCGACGTGTTAACAGCTCCTCATGAAAAAATTGCTAAACAGAAGTTTTATTCATGTCAATAGGTAACTGAGTTTCATTATCATCATCATCAAACGAGCCCTACATTGCTGGGCATAGGTATTTTGTAGGGAGTTTAAAAATCCACGATCCGGGGTCCCTTATTTCCAGCGGCTCCCAGCGACTCGCTTGATGTCAGTCCACCTCGTTGGGAGCCGACGAACGCTGCGTTTACCGGTGCGGAGTTGCCATACCAATACTTTACAACAACATTCCAATACCTTCTACGGCCGATTGGCGCAGTGGGCAGCGACCCTGCTTTCTGAGTCCAAGGCCGTGGGTTCGATTCCCACAACTGGACAATATTTGTGTGATGAACATGAATGTTTTCAGTGTCTGGGTGTTTATCCTATATATTATAAGTATTTATGTATTTTATTCATAAAAACTATTTATCAGTTATCTTAGTACCCATAACACAAGCTACGCTTACTTTGGAACTAGATGGCGATGTGTGTACTGTCGTAGTATATTTATTTATTATTTATTTATTTATAACTCAATGTCAATTGCTTCTCCGAGCTATGTGCCCCGCCTATTGCCACTTAAGCTTCGCGATTCGCTTATCTGTGTCGGTAACTCTAGTTCTTCTTAGGATCTCCTCATTTCTAAGTTTGATTTGACATACTTCTAGCATAGCTCTCTCCATCGCCCGCTGCGGTACTCTGAGCCTTCTTATGGGGACGATAGTAAGCGACCGCTTTCAGTTAGCAACTAACTTTTATGTTTATTGTCTTAAAAACTATTTAAAAGCAGAACAGTTTAAATACAATCTACAGCCTGTAACCTTTTTTTATTCCACTTCAAGTTAGTCCGTGACTGCCAGCCCAGCGCAGCGGAGAGCGCTATGTTCTAAGAATCGAACCCAAAGAAATCAAAATCAACTATTCATCAATCGAACGCAAGCTGGAGGCCTGGGTTCGATTCTTTAAAACTTAAAATTCTTAAATCTTTCTTCTGATTCTTTAAAACTTAAAATTCTTTCGATTCCGGCAGGGGCAATTTGGGAATTTATAATTTCTGAATTTACTCTGGTCTGGTCTCGTTAGTGGCTAGTTACCACTAGTACATATAAAAATATTCATCAGCTATCTCAGTACCCATAACACAAGCTACGCTTACTTTGGGGCTAGATGGCGATGTGTGTATTGTCGTAGTATATTTATTATTTATTTATTATATATGGGCTTATAATAACTGCCATACTCTTTGACAGGTTAGCCCGCCCATCATCTCTTACCTCGTCTCTTACCACCAGGTAAGATGCAGACAACGTCTAACTTGTAGTGGAATAAAAAAAATTGGTAGCGGGCTAATTTGTTAGTTAGTATGGCAGTTATATTTACCATACCCCGTTAACGGTTTCTAAGCGACGTCTTTGTCGGTAGGGTGGTAACCAGCCACGGTCAGAGCCTTCTAACAGAGAAAATTTAGAAATTTCCAAATTGTCCCTGACGGGAACGAACTTGGGACCTATTACTTAAATTCACAGCGTTCACCGCTGTCGTTGAATCGATGTGTGAAGAAGGCGTTCCAACGCTGTCATAGGTACGTACTTAAATCCATTGTAAATGTCAATGCAGATTCCTAGATTTGTTATAACTATGTAGGAGTACTGAACAGTTGAAAATTATACCGTAGGCGATTATACAGCAGAGGGCATTGTAAGTTATCTATAATTGACACCCTGCCTACCGTTTAACCTACGCGTTGAAGTCTTTTGAATGGAGATACAATCAATCTTATATTTTAACAGTTATCTTACGTGTTAAAGGTAACATCAATATCAAATGTTTTTGGATGTATGCCTAATTAAACTTTTATTGTTTTTTGTTGTTTGAGACACTAATGGGTGGAATCCATACTAATAAGTCTGTTTGTTTGTTTATATACAACTAGCTTTTGCTCGCGACTTTGTCCGCTATTATTTTCCCGGTTTTGATTCTTATGGCCATCTCCAGGGTGCAAACTATTTTTATGCAAAATTTCACTAAAATAGGTGAAGCACACAGGCCATGCAGAGGCAACAAATACTTTTTATTAAATGCCGTGGGTTACTTTTTCAGGGGGGTTTTTTCCGGGATAAACACTAACTTATGCCCATTTTAAGGATGCAAGTTACATCTAAGCCAAATTTCATTAAGATCGGTTCAACGATGAGCTGATAGGTAACCAACAAACGTACACACTTCCCGTTTATAATATTGTTAACATTGTATATATTAAAGAACAAACACGGCCAATGATGACGAGTTTTCTTACTTAACTAGGACTTCACTTTCGGGGGTCTGAGTTCGAATCCCAACACGTACGTCTAACTTTTCTAAGTTCTGTGCGTTTTAAGCAAATAAAATATCACTTATTTCAACTGTGAAAGAAAACATCGTGAGGAAACCTGAGAGTTCTCTATAATGTCCTCAGAGGTGTGTGTAGTAGTGCAATTCGCACTGGGCCAGCGTGTCCACCACGCCACGGCCTTAATCCCTTCTTATTGTGGGAGGAGACCCGTGCCCTGTAGTGGGCCGGTGATGGGTTGATATGATGATGATGATCATAGCTTGCTTCCTGGAGACAGGATACTTTTATCCCATAAATCAGGCCAGTCAGGGAAAATGTAGAGGAATAAACAAAAAAAGGGATCATAAGCTTCAATAGTGAGAATAGGTGGAATTAAATACTTCAAGGCATCTGTGGATTATTTATACCAAATTTGTATAAATAAATAAAAAACCGTTTCTCGCTTAGGAATTTCGCAATAAATCGCGAATCGGATATTTTTAATAACTCTTTATCAACTGACGAAAATTAGTAAGAAATACTTCAATTGAGTGATCGATGAAATATTTTGACTAATTTGTCACAGAGCTATTTCATTACAAATGAATGAAATCGCTATCATTGTTTGTTACACATCGCCATCTAGCCCCAAAGTAAACGTAACTTGTGTTATGGGTACTAAGATGGCTGATGAATACTTTTATGAATAATATACATAAATACTTATAATATAAGAATAAACACCGAGGCACAAAAAACATTCATGTTCATCACCCAAACATTTTTCAGTTGTCGTAATCGAACCCACGGCCTTGGCTCAGAAAGCAGGGTCGCTGCCCACTGTGCCAATCGGCCGTCAATACTATGATAATTTAATGAAATTTGCCATTCATTGATTTACCCGCAGCCTATAAACGTCCCATTCCTGGGCACAGGTCTCAGTCAGGTCTTTAAGAGCGTACACATTCCTAAGTATTTATGGTATAAATAAATATACTACGACAATACACACATCGCCATCTAGTCCCAATTTAAGCGTAGCTTGTGTTATGGGTACTAATATGACTGATGAATATCTTTTATAAATAATATACATAAATACTATGAGTATACATACAAGCACCCAGACACTGAAAAACATTCATGCTCATCACAGAAACATTTTCCAGTTGTGGGAATCGAACCCACGGCCTTGGACTCAGAAAGCAGGGTCGCTGCAAACTGCGCCAATCGGCCGGTATGTTAGAATATGCATTAGTATATTTATTTTTTATATTTATCAATAGTATTGTTGTATTTGTGTAGTCTGGTTTATGTATTAGTATGTAGATATTTGTTTGTAAGTACTAAATAGTGTACCCCACCTATTCGTTTTTCTTTTTAGTTTTCCTAATCCTAAGGTTGCCTGGCAGAGATCGCTACTTAGCGATAAGGCCGCCTTTTGTATCCTGCTTCATTCTTCATGTGTTTGTTCTTTTTTTTTCTGAGTGGCGTACAAATAAAGAGTATAAATAAATAAATAAATAAATAAATACACCTCCCTGACCTACCTGAGCGTTGTTAGTTACCACCTTACCCGACAAAGATGTGTCACCGAGTGATTACGCGTTCCGGTACGATTATGTGTATGTATCACTATCCCCCTAACTGGTTAGCCCGCTACCAGTTTAGAATGCATCATCACGTACCATCAAGTGAGTTTGCAGGCAAGAGCTACCTTTTAGTAGATTAAAAAAACCATGTCCAGCTGTGGACGTCACTTGCTTGATTTAGGATGACTCTCTCTAAATAGAAATAAAATTACATTGTACATTTTTACTCGTTTGAAACCACGAGTACGCGCGAAATGAGAGATACGGTTACTTGAAATAACCATTCGTTGAACTTGAAAATATGTGGGTATGTGAATTCGACACAACGAAAATAAAATTTCGTTGAGACGCGACTTTATGTGTGGTATCTAAGTTAAGATTGAAACTATACGCTAAGGAGGCAGCGTTAGTGGTAGCGGTTTAAAAAAAAAGCACAAGGGCGGATGAATTCCAATTTCATCGCGTAAAGCAATATTATTTATAGATGATAGTTTAAACAACGTACCGTGAATTGAGGATATCAAGATATTATGAATATGAGAAGGATTATAATGAAATTAAAAACAAGTCAAAGTAATTTATAGGAATAGGCCTCCATTAACACTTCATAAACGACAAGTCTGTCTGTTAGTAGTGACTTTACCGTCGGTTCTAAGGCATTTTTCCGTCGTATCCGGCATGAAACTCAGCAGATGCTCTTTTTATCTAAAACTTCTGAGACATTATCAAAATAAAGTAAGGTAAGGTCAGTAAGGTAAGGTCAATAACTAAAGTAAGGTCAGTGTTTATTAAAAATCATCAATAATTTTTTATCATACTGTGACAAACAGCAGGTTATAAAAGTGTTGTAAAATATTTTTGTTTTTTATAAAGTTTAGGTACTAGGCGGTTTAATATAATTTAACTCAGTAAATAAAACTACCTGCCAGCCTGACTTGCACTGGGTCATTTATTATTTTTATCTCCTATTTTAAACATTAAAAAGTTGACTTTATAGTGAACGGTACAATATTTTACTGTTGAAGTCACTATTAACTTTTTGAATTAAAACTATTAACTTATGAAATTTTAGCTTGACAGTGTTATCAAACGGTCGATTCCATATCCGCTTTCGCTTATTCACTATGAGATAGCTGTTAACCACAAGTGTGAGTTATTCATAGCCGGTCGTGCTCAGTGGTAGTCGTGGTAAGCGCGTGCTCAGAATGATAAGTGCAAGTCATTCAGCGGCGCAGCGTGCTTTACGAGGCAAGCGGTCGCGTGCTTGTGCCGAACTTTATAAGTTAAACTATAAATACTTAAGCACAATTTGGTTTTTCTACTGTAGGTAGTT
This sequence comes from Pararge aegeria, assembly GCF_905163445.1. Taxonomy (NCBI): domain Eukaryota; kingdom Metazoa; phylum Arthropoda; class Insecta; order Lepidoptera; family Nymphalidae; genus Pararge; species Pararge aegeria. The sequence continues at coordinate 16,824,437 of NC_053186.1, forward strand.
CACAGAAATTCTTTTGTTATATCATCATTATTATTAACATTATTAACATTATAATAATAATAATCAGCAGCCCATAAATAATTGATAACGACTAAGCCACCGGGATTAGTGGCGTGCAATTCATAGATGCGCAAATGCACTGCCTACCCTGGTTAAAACTCATATGCACGCCACTGACCGGGAGGTATCTTTGCATCGTTCCAGTCTGTACAGGACTGCAGTGTATGTCCGGCACAATGTCATGGTCATTTGCTGTGAATGAACTATAATTTAAATTATTTCTTACAAACTATTTATTTATTAAATTTTTTATTCAAATATTTATTTATTCAATAAGAATTATCAGCATGTTTGTTTATTTGAAAAACAAATTTAATAATCTGGGACAGGACCAGTTAAGAGTTATCAAGAGTTTAATTATTTACCCACTTTATATAATTCATCTTCGTCATAATCAACCCAATACCGGCCCACTACAGGGGCCACAATTAGAAGAGGTTAGGGTCTTAGTCCACCACGCAGGCACATTGATGGACTTCACACACCTTTGAGAACATTATGGAGAACTCTCAGGCATGCAGGTTCCCTCACGATGTTTCCTTCACCGCTATTTTAATTGCTTAAATATATATAAAATTATTTATAACATTACTGGTCCATAATAGTGATAATTTAATAAAGTTTCATTTCGACAAGTCAGTTTTAGTAAGTTCGTATTAATACAACTTACTAAAAGTTGTTTTTTTTATATATACTACGACAATATCGCCATTTAGCCCCAAAGTGAGCGTAGCTTGTGTTATGAGTACTAAGATGACTGATGAATATTTTTATAAATAATATACATAAATACTTATAATATACATATAAAAACCCAGACACTGAGAAATATTCACGTTCATCACTCAAAAATTTCTCAGTCGTGGGAATCAAACCCACTGCCTTGGACTCAGAAAGCAGGGTCACTGCCCACTGCGCCAATCGGCCGTCCAAAGTGTGGTTCTTAGTACTACCACAACCTTATTCCACTAATAAGAAATAACTTAAACCTACTGGAGCCCCCATAACGCACGCATGCACACCGTCCATTAAAGTCCCACAGCTGGGCTCCTGTGCCCTGAGCATATTTGTTTAAATTAGAAACGCTCCAAACTCCGAATAGTTCGAAGAGTCGAACTTGGGAAGCCGATGCCCTACTTACCGCTATAATATTAATTTAGAGTGTCTATTTATTAAGTACCAAAAAAGTAGCATTAACAAGAAAAGATATGAACAAGGAATTATAAATATATATATATATATGTATATATTATATCTCTTTAAGAGATCAGTGATCATATGCAATACTTCGCAGGGAATGCAAGTATCACGTCCTGCATAGTGTCGCCCTTTGCCCGTCAACCTCAGGAATCGGTGTTAAGCCGCATGTACCTGTAACCACAACTGTTACTTTATAATTTTAAATGACAATGAGAGATGGTGATAACAAAAATGAACACCTTGCTTAGTTTGCTGTGGGCTTCTTCTTAGACCAGAGCGCGTTTGGAACCCACGTAGCTTTAGTTTTAAGTGTACGAATACGGTTATCGCCGTCATCTCACTACAATGAACACATTTCTTATGTAATGTACGCATCATAAGTGCCATCTACGGGCCTACTTGAATAAAGTTATTTTTGACTTTCGACTTTACAACCGGTAGAAATAAGCATACCGGTAGCAGAGCTCGTTACAAAAAGCTCTTTTCCAGCTATACTTATGATAAAGGTTTATAAAAAAATATACACAACACAAATTATATAGCTAACTAAAGTACGATTAACCTACTTTTGTAAACTCACTTAAACTTACTTACCTTTTACCCATTTTGAGGCGTTTTAAATAACAAATAAATGTGGGAATGGAGTTGTAAAGGGCGATAGGACAACGTACTAATGTATTTAACGCTGAACGCACATTGAAGTATGGACCGCACGCTGCGTCGCCGTGCCCTAGTTTTAAACTACGAGTATAAGGGGTGCGGCCAGGGAAGGCATAAATAGAAAGAGTAATGGGACTTTAGTCCTTTTTGTTGAATTTCCTGGTATCCCCAAGATAATTCAATCATCCATCTCAAGAGATCCTAGGGTAAGAACAATTTGGGAATATCTTCTACTATTCTACCGAAAAAGTGCCGTCAAGCGATTTAGCGTTACAGTACGATGCTGCGTAGAAAAATATTAGGGGTATGAGTTGAAAATACCTGCTAAAAACCTAACAGGCTTACCTGCTAACATCATGGACTGCATAATGACTTACAACCAGGTGGGATTGCAGTCTAGAGCTAGGCGTTTCCAATATATTTATTAACAAGAATTGGTTCATTTGACATAAGTAGTCAACAACTTCAATCTGAGGAGTCGGTGTTCAGCCTAATGTGCCTGTAATTACACCAGCAACAATGCAGCTTGGTGCCAAAAATAAACATGGTATCCGGGGAAAACCTTGAAAATTATTTAGATAATCGATTTTAACAAACCATTATAAAATCGGTAACAGCATTTACCATTAATGTATGTGCGGCTTAACATGTAATGTATTGTACGTGTGCGGCTAGTTAAATGTAACGTGTAGTTTAATACGCGATCAGCCTTAATGGTTCGGTTTTGTATTGACTTATATGGTAGTAGCTGACCTCTGGGGACCTGTACGCAGGTGCTAGACCTAGCAAAAAGTTAAGGATCGAACACACTTGGCAAGTGTACTGTGTTTACATACTTGTAAGTTTAATCATTGTAGTTATTAATAAACATTATAAAAGTAATTCGATGTGCAGTTTTTTAGTCAATCAGGTTTCATACTAAAAGGTACCAAGACATGTTAAATAGTTTTTGGTTGAGAAATTCGTTACAAAGATCAGGCAACATTATTAATATATATAATATAATTTGATAACATTTCGTAAGCAAAGGTGGTTATTGCTTCAATAAAAAAACCTAAAGCCTAAATAATAAATATATTACGACAATACATATATCGCGATCTTGCCTAAAAGTAAGCGTAAACTTAAGCAATGTATTATGGGTACTAGGATAACTGGTGCATATTTTTTTTATACATAATATACATAAATATTTAAAATGTACAGATAAACACCCACTGAAACACACTTATGTTCATCACACAAACATTATTCCCCCTATGGACTCAGAAAGCAGGGCAACAACGACTGTCCACAATCGACCGTCAAATTAAAGTTAAGTTAAATGAAAATGAAATGTTAATATTCTGGAGGCCTTACTACGTTGCTTCAAGCACTATTTTTAAATAACAGAGGTACATTGACTTCCATAAAAAGGTTAATTTTCTCAAAGAAGAACGAACAATGAAATAATACTACTTTAAGTGATTGTATGAAAGCCCCGTGGTATTCAAACCTGGTTGCTATTTACTAGCGTAGTGTGATTGCGCCTTAAGACAGCTTTTTTATCGATATGCATGATAAGTTTTTCTGTTAAATTTACATGACGGTTACATGAGAACTGAATAGGTAATTAATTAATTATCAATACAGTTAGTATTGGCATGTAACTTGTTGTTAGACCGCAGTTTAGTTTAGTCTGAGGTCTAATTTTGGAATAAAAATATACTGACGGCCGATTGGCGCAGTTTGCAGCGACCCTGCTTTCTGAGTCCAAGGCCGTGGGTTCGATTCCCACAGCTGGAAAATGTTTGTGTGATGAGCATGAATGTTTTTCAGTGTCTGGGTGTTTATATGTATATTTTTATAATTTTTATTAGTGTTTTTACCTACACTTGGAGGAATTATCAATTTTTATACATTAAAAATACGGAACCGACAGGATTTTTACCTGCGACTCTCTGGCAATATTCATAAAAATATTCATCAGTCATCTCAGTACCCATAACACAAGCTACGCTTACTTTAGGGCTAGATGGCGATGTGTGCGTTGTCGTAGTATAAATAAATAAACTTATAATAGTAAAACAGTAGCAGATACATTATGCAGGTAAGCACTTAAAACTTAATACAAAAGTAAACGAGCATCAAGCTAAGTTTAATATTTTAAATAGTATCTAAAGTCCATATTGTCAATTATAGATACACAAACTACGGTTGCTTGGGTGCTCGGTTGATGGTAGCGGGCTAATCTGTTAGAGAACATAGTAGACATACCTCTAACAACCTTTCACGCGACATCGCATTGGAACAATAAATCGCTTAGCGGCACGTCTTTGTCGGTAGGGTGGTAACTAGCCACGGCCAAAGCCAGACCAGACCAGATAAATTCCGAAATTATAAATTCCCAACTTTTTATTCCCAAGTTTGTATTTTTGTAAAATTGTTGCTACATAAATGTTTTATTAGGTTTTAAATTAGTTAAATTTGTCTATTACAAATAGGCCTTATTTAAGCATTCGATGTATTATATATACATATAATACATCGAATGTGAGGATGTGAGTCAACACATCACAGTAATTATGTTAACAAACTACTGGTGGACTAAATTCCTCTCAGTTGGGAGGGTTTGCATATAAGTCCTCTCCAGTATATATAGTATAGGTATCGTATAGGCCCGTGAAATAAGACTCTATGGAGACTCTTGCACCTACTTATTTAGTTACTAAGTTGAGCGTTGAAACCTTTACGTAATTTAAAAAAATATATATTAATAAAAACTGGCGATATACAGCCGCCGTTTTGTTTGTTTTTAATATCACTAGGTCCAAACTGCAGAGGACTTATATGCAAACATTTACGTAATTAAAAAAAAGTATTAATTAAAATTGGCGATTTTAATACATATATATTTTTTAAATTACGTAAAGGTTTCAACGCTCAACTTAGTAACTTAATAAGTAGGTGCAAGAGTCTCCATAGAGTCTTATTTCACGGGCCTATACGATATGTATACAAAGTTTCAAAATACATTATTCATCTGAACTACTTTTCTCTTATAAATAAATATTTCCTTGTAATAAAAGCACAACTAGTTATTTTCAAAGACATCTGGCAGCGCAATTGGTGCATACCAGTTGATATAGTTTTTTACTACTAAAATACGACTTTTCCATAATATTTAATATAAACTTTGAACTTTTTAATAGACATCTCTATGATATGGACTGGTAGTTTATTGTAAAATTGTATACATGTTCCTTTCAATGAATTACTTATTTTATGTAGTCTAGTATATATGTAAGCATTGGCGTCCATTGAGGGTATGCACATGGTATGCAGATCATATAAAATGAAAGTGACGGTGAACGACATAACATCGTGAAGAAACCTTATGCTTCAGAATTTTTCACAGCGTTCTCAAAGGCGTGTAAAGTCCGCCAATCTGCACTAGGCTAGCGTGGTGGGCCACTGACCAAACCCTTCTCTTTCTGAGAGGAGATCCGGGTCCTGTATTGGGCCGGTAATGGGATGCTTATATATGTTCTTAACTCTATGTAAAATTTAAAAAATTCAAAATTCATTTATTTCAGGTAGGCCTAGTTTATAAGCACTTTTGAAATGTCAAGTCAGTCTGTTTGTAGTGACTCTACCACATGTTCGGAAGGCAGTTTGAGTTGTTAGTAAAGTTTGAGTTATGGCTAAGTACGCTCAATAGAACTCAGTAGTAAGCGTATTTAGTCTTATCTCAATCTTTACGATAGAGTTAAGAGTAGAGCTTTAGCAGGAGAGCTTTTTGTGGCAGAGCTCGTCCGGGGAAGTACAACTACCACGCTTTTTTGCCGATAAGCAACAGTGTCGCAATGCTGTGTTTCTCTCTGAAGTGCGTGGTCGCATGAGGTTTGACATATGCACTTTAGGTTGATGATGGATTCAGGGCAACATTTTGTAGGATGTGTTCCTTGGATGCACTACGAAGTATAGCTCTGTTTATAGACAATGGTTCTCCGTTGGTGGATGAATGGTTTAAAAGAAACATGTGTGTACATGTACGCGCGTTAGAAGTTATACTTCTTTGGCGGTACAAAATCTTTCTCCTTATTCTACGTTTGTAGAATAAAACGACACTTACAATAGAAAAAAGGTATTTAATACATTGAAAGTTTTATTATAACACATTTGAAATAATTTAAATATAACAAAAAAAAAACCAACATAATTAAAGAAATGTACATAATAAACATAATAAATCGACAAATATAAAATAAAATATACAGTATAAAAGTATTGCAAAAAATAAAAAAATAACAAATTATTATTTAAATAAGTATGCAAATATAAATGAAATAGTATTGTATTATTGAACCAGCTTTCTGAAATTTTAAATAAGTTAAGGGCGTCTTTTAATCGTCAAGTCTACCTGAGTTATTATATAAACATAATTAAATTTTGAATACACTCATTATTGGACAACAAAGAAAGCCATATCAACAAATTTGTGTAAAACTCAACATTAAAATTTGAGATTTTTGTAAAATTTAAACAACTAATTCACCGGAATGAGCCCGCAGACTTTGACAATTGAAAGTGTACACTGTCAAACCTTATAGCTAACTTCACGGTGCCGGTTATTAGAGACGCGCGCATTGTAAAACTTTACTCACATTATTTTTTCCTGAGGCGCCAAAAGAAGTATAACTTCAAAAAAGTCTAAAACTCAAGCGCCACAAAACGTAGTCTTTACTAATCTGTGAATCCATCTGCCATCCACAGATGGATATAACACACATAACTCCACAATTCTGTGTGGGCGGGATGATTCACTGACACATTACGATTGTTTGCCGAGGTGAAAGTCCCGACATAACTAAGCTCTCCACATTTGATTTTATCTATAATTGACAATATGGACTTTAGATGTTATTTAAAATATTGAACTTAGCTTGACGCTTGTTTGCTCTTGTATAACTAGTAAATGAAACGTTTGAAGTGCTTACCTGCATGATTTATCTGCTACTGTTTAACATACTTATTCGAACTTACAGACACGCTTCAGGCCATCTCGTTTCGGGGCCATCATAAAGAGTACCTAAAAAGTTTTTTTTTTTTTTATGAAATAGTATAAGTATTTGCTCAAAACGGAGATTGCTCCCCGAGTGCAGAATTTATTCTTTTCTACACTAGTGTTTTGTCTTTTTCTCTTGCATACTTACAAATGCAATAAGCAGATTTTTAATAAAAGTTTTCTGTAGAAATAATTGCCCTACCATGTCCTATAAAAAAAAAGATAATAACCTCATCCCCGCGATATTACATAGCGCCATTTTTTTATTACCATTTGAAAAAGTTAGTTTTTATAGTGATAATAATTTCCTTTCCTTGTTGGTTTTTTGTTTTTGTGTAAATGTATTAAAAAACATCGTTCAATGCACGTGCGTGCTTTCTCATTCTCACTCGTCTCCATTTTTGACCTGTGCTTTCGGCTTGGGTAGACCGGGAGTTGTGAAGAAATGTCGAAAATCTTCTGCTTTTTACAGTCAGTCTCCTATTGGAGATTGAAAACCATTAATGTTATCACACTTTGTATCGGAATAACGATCGGGTAATCGTAAATTTTTCACCTTTTTTTTCGGCCAGGTTGTTTTTTGCAGTTTATTTTCCCCTGAATGATGATCTGAAGGAGGGAGGTAATTGTTATCGGGTCTCTCAATATGATCAAAGTACTCTAACTTCCGCCTTAACGAGAATCTACACGTGCTGAGAAAGTCAGACCTGTTTTGCATAGGACTGGATCTATAAAAAATCATTAGCAAACAATAATATAATACAGTTTTTTATTGTCTTATTTATCTTTAACATTTTATGGATTTGAGTTTATTACACAGGAAATCCTGAGCGTGATATAAAAGTTGATTGGCATCAATTCACTACATAGTAGGTGTACATTATTCATGTTTATTAAGTGGTCCATGAATCAAATAATAAAGCACGAGAGCAGCATGTAATCAAAGAGGTTGAAATTTCACCGACACCCGAAGCTATATGGATCGACCCGATGTGCTTACATCATAAGAGAAAGAGGTTTGTTCAACGTGCGACCGTACCTTTTTGTTCTTGAAAAAATATATTATCACATCTATACAACGTGTTACCTAATTACGCAGCAGCGTATTTATTTTTCCACACAAACTAATTTAAAACATTTTAACTGTTTACTTATGACAACCCTTTTGAAGGTGAAAGACCGACACGCGCATAGTACCTCCGCTATGCGACAATAGGACAAGAATAGATTAAATAAATGACAGGAGACATTACCGACCTATTACCGGCCCATTCCAGAAAAGTTTAGGCCATAGTCCACCACGTTGGGCTAGTGCGATGGGTGGACTCAACACACCGCTGTATCTTCCGTTCAGTTAGTTTGGGTACCAACGAATTTTTTCCTGTTAAATCGCCGCTTAGGAAATAGTCGGTGTTCCTCCCCGTGCCTAGGGGAGCACGGTAAGCCGTCGTTTCTAGCTATTATCACTTACATATGATACATTGTCCACCAATCCGCACTGGGCCAGCGTGGTGGACTGCGGCCTTAGGCCCTTCTTATTGTATGTACATAGTTTCATACTGCGAAAGCAGTAACGATCAATGGTTGGTCTAAAAACCCTCTCTCCTTGGAAAGATCTCCGCCTTTGTCAAGCAGATGCGACACCAAAAGGCTGATAACAATAGTGCAAGATTAAATGTGTAGTCGAGTGTGGAGCGAACCAGATAGCGTGTGTTAACAATAAATATCTCAACTGATATTCGGAATATCCACAGTTGCTCGCAGCGATCGTGAGATGCCCCGAAGGATCAGCGGTGTGTGTTTATGACCCGTGGTTCATAACATTCAATGTAATTAAAACGTTTCTCGATGTTAAAGAAGAAAGTTTTTAACGTTAAAGGTTACTCGCTTCCTTTTCTACTAAGTTTCTTCTGCTTTTATTTTAAAAAGGTGTATGAGGTGTTTAAATAAATTTTTTTCTTTCTTACCGACCGACACAAGGAGATTCAATTCTGTTTAATATTTTTTTTGTGTTTGGTACCTCTGACATTTGTCTAACTGACTAGCGTTCCACCCGTATTTCATCCACGTTTTACGGCCGATTGGCGCAGTGGGCAGCGACCCTGCTTTCTGAGTCAAAGGCCATGGGTTCGATTCCCACAACTGGAAAATGTTTGTGTGATGAACATGAATGTTTTTCAGTGTCTGGGTGTTCAGTCATCTAAGTACCAGTAACACAAGCAACGCTTACTTTGGGGCAAGATGTCGGTGTGTGAATTGTCGTAGGATATTTATTTTTTTCTTATTTACGTTTATTACAGCTTTTTTTACTAATCGAATGGGAACCGTTTTTTTTCTGGGATAATAGTCCATTTCATCAGTTTGCCAAAAATCAAGTTGCTTAGTAAGGGCGTAAAAGAAGGACAAACAAACACACTTTCGCACAACAATAGTTAGGATTTTATCCAGCTAAACATAAGCTATATTTAAATTTAGTAATATGATTTCACTTTGAATATACCTTTGTAAGCCAAGCATGAAAAAACCGTTCGCGATTTTTTTTATCACCATGCACTTTCTATATTCATTTACATAGAAATATGCTGAATAGAATTTTCTATGGTCTGTCCACGTGGTTGGTTCCGCTGTTGTGAGTTGCCACCCTGCCGACAAAGACTTGCCGCTAAGCGATGTAGCGTTCCGGTACGATGCCCAGTAGAACCCGATTAGCAGTATGGGTTTAATAACTGCAATACTCTCTAACAGGTTAGCCCGCTACCATATTAGACTGCATCAGCACCTCACCAGGTGAGATTGTAGGCAAGGGCTAACTTGTAGTGGAAAAAAGATAATAAATAGCTTTCTAATAGCGAAAAAATTGTTAAAAGTTTTGGAGTATATATAAATAAACACACACACAAACAAATTTACAAATCTACGACTAGAGATAGGTAAGTATGTTTCTGTTTAATAGCCTTCATCATTTATCCACAAATCCAAAAATAGGCCTACCATAAAATGTTGTTAAGACCTGATGACCTGATTTTTTCGTTATGTCCTCGCGAATAAATCTCGCCTAGGCCATTCATCTGCGAGTTGCGCCACGCGACCAGTACTCGCAACCCACATACCTCAATTACTTCACATTTCTGGAAAAACGTACACCATAATTATTATTTCAAGTATTAAGGCGAATACTCATAGTATTTTTTGCTATCGTTGGCTAGATTGACGACCTCTGGTTTGCGTTTTTCGTTTTAGCGTTCCTTTGGTAAAACTGTACTTAACTAGGCGTCCCAATCGATCGTCTGATTCTGGAACCACTTTTCTTTAGGGTTTTCTACAAATATAATGGGTAAATTAAAAAATCATGTATTTAAAGTATGTTAACTATAAGTAATATAAGCGCAGAAACATCTCTTTTTGATGACTCTATCACCGGTTCGGAAGGCGGTTCCCATAGGATTTGTTAAAAGCTGTAATAACAAACGTAAACGAAGAACACGTGCAACATCAGATTTCAAAAAAAAAAAAAATTACCAACGTAGACGGTTCTGTTCGCCTTAACAGAATAATGTTTGTTTAATAATTACCTAATAAGGGAAGAATTTATAGATGTATTTTTTGTACATATATATTTTTATTCGATTGCTTTCCATATATGTATGCTTATCATATTCATTATTTAACTACTATCAGTTTCCTGTAACTTTGCCAGGGAAATTCCTGTATCAGTTCATTACCTGTATTAAGTAAAAAAAAATATCTCGATAGATATTTCTAAAATTATCTTGTATCTTTCTTCTTTAATTTCCAGCTTTTCCTGTAGATGTTCTTTACTTTTTTTAAGTAATATACACAAAAATAAAATTCAAATAAAGAAATAAATAAAACTTATGTTCAGAACTTGGTTTCTATCGGTTGTTATGATTATGGTCACTTGTGGTTAGTACCTCCAGGATAATTAACTCGGGAAGTCGTTTTCTGAAAGAAAAAATTTGTAATTGGAATTTTCAATTTTGAAATAAATATGAAATGGCGAATTCCAATTGATCCGCTTGAAGGTACCTAACTATTTATTATTGAGTTAATATATTTTTTATTGAGTTTTTACCTTATCGTGTGGAACTAGGCTATCTTTTAAGCTATCGAATAAACCTATCTTTTATTCCGCTCTACTGCTGTAGTAACAATAAAAGGTCAGAAATACATTGACCCGTGATTCATTCATTCATAAGTCATAACACGCACTGTATTATTATATAAGTTCCGAAAGATAAGATGTAAATCTTATTTCTTTACACATAGAGTACACATTAAAACAGAATAAACGGATTTGCGTGTAGCTAACAAAGTTTAGGAATAAGAAATCGTAATACGTCATTGACAAAGTTCTTTTTCATTTAAAAAGTCAAGTTACGGTTAACTCGTATTTGGATTAAGTTGGAATACAAGTTTTAAAGCTTAGCCAACAAAGTTGATACTTCAATGGCAAAAGTAAGGCACAAAACGTGTAAAAAATAATTATGTTTTAAATAAAATATAACTCGAGGAACAATAATTTTGCATGCAGCTATACCTTTAGTAAAAGAATAATTGATTGTATTGCATAAAAAATAAAGTTCATTTTCATTCATATTTTCAGGTACGTTTAACACATTCTGGATTAAGACGGGCTAGTATGTCTTAAGTACTCAAGAATAAAGGCTATATTGCACCGACAGAAGTAAGTATTGCTTATGGCATTGACGTGTGAAAAATATGTTTTCCTATGGTTATTGTCGGTCGCCCAATTAACAAGGATTTTAATGGTGTTTTGAATAATGGCCTACAAGAATAAAAGTGCGTGCTGGTACAGATTTAGAGAATATAAGAGATTGGTAATTTATGAATTTTAATTGTTACTGAAATTAATTAATTGCTATACAAGTCATATCTAAGTTGCATGTTACAAAGACTTCTGGCCGTATTTTTAGATTAACTATGTAAGAATTTATATCCAAAACTTTAATAAATAATAAATTTGGTCACATTGCGTATTGGGTAGGAGCTCTACTTCATTTTCGGAGGGCCGAGCACGAATCCCAGCCTCTAACTTTTCTAAGTTATGTGCGTTTTAAGTAATTAAAATATCACTTGCTTCAACGGTGAAGGAAAACATCGTGAGGAAACCTGCATAACGTTCTCAAAGGTGTGTGGAGTCCACCAATCCGCACTGGGCCAGTGGTGGACTACGGCGTTAACCCCTTCTCATTGTGGGAGGAGACCCGTGCTCTGTAGTGGGCCGGTAATGGGTTGAAGTCATGATGATGATGGTCGCCTGCTTATCGTGACTTCCGTTGATAGAGGACAGCGGCCATTCTTGACTTAGCATGCCACTGCGAATGTCTTGATAGAAAACGCATAATGTGACGAGTATGACAGTAATGATGACCGTTAAGGGATCACCATTCAGGCACCTTGGGACCCTAGCATTTATCGGTTTTCGCGTTATAACGTATTCTAACAATTTTTCGTAGAAAACTCACTTCTCGACTAGACTACATTTTTTATATTTTTTTATACATTTCTAATATTTTATTATACTAAAAATATATATTTTTTAGATTTAAAAAGATATTTTTTTTTTGTGTTCGTGTGTGTTTGCTTGGGCGTATACGTGTTAATGTGCATGTGCGTGTGTGTGTGTGCGTGTGCGGTTTGGTTTGTCTGTCTGTCTGGATTGAATTTAATTGAATTTGATTTTGAATGTGAATTTTTAAGCTAATGACTCTATCACATCTACCCCGGTGCTTTACTTAGGCACATGTAACTTTTTTAAACAGTTCAGGACTCATTTGACTCAATAATAGTAACTGCACTGAAATTAATTGATATATTATTTCTGTAAACAAATATTTAACATCAAATCCATAAGCAAAATAATCTCTAAGAATACTAATGAACTACTACGAACCAAGAATAAACTACGTCCTATTTTTGTTATAAAGATAATACGGCATCTAACCTTGTTTAAAACTATGTGAAAATACCTAACGATAGGTCATAGATCGCTTGTTGTATACAGTATCGTATTGTGAAGTCGGCAATACAAGGTTATGTCTTGCGCTTGGTGCTCTTTTAATATTTAGCACCAATAAGCCTGTTTGCAGCAGCCGAGTGGCGCAGTGGGCAGCGACCCTGCTTTCTGAGTCCAAGGCCATGGGTTCGATTCCCACAACTGGAAAATGTGAGTGGAGTGATGAACATGAATGTTTTTCAGTGTCTGGGTGTTTATCTGTATATTATAAGTATTTATGTGTATTATATTCATAAAAAAATATTCATCAGCTATCTCAGTACCCATAACACGCTACGCTTACTTTGGGGCTAGATGGCGATGTGTGTATTGTCCTAGTATATTTATTATTTATTTATTATTATTATTATTATTATTATTTATTGTTTAATTCTGTTTGTTTAATTACCTAGTCCACATGCAGTAATTATCTAAATAAATTTATGTATTTCTCTCATTATGTCACTTCTCCATTTAGGGTTGAAGAGATAATTAATGTATCTTATCTATAAGTTTTGCTTGAATCTATAAATTAAAAATAAATAAATAAATATAACACGACAATACAGACATTGCCATCTAGCCCCAATGTAAGCGTAGCTTGTGTTATGGGTACTAAGATGACTGATGAATATAAATAATATAAATAAATACTTAGAATATACATATAAACACCCAGGCACTTAAGCAGCTGATCGAATTAATTACATAATCGAATATTTTATCAACAACCTGAAGCGATCGCAATTTATTGAATGATACCACCGCCGCCCCACAAACTTGACACTCGTTATAGGATGCTTTCTTTTACACCCAATTTCCTTAATATCTATTATTTATACTAGACAAATCTACAAATATTATTTAAGCGAATGTGTGTATATTACAAGAAGAAAAAGAAAAAGTCTTTATTGCACATACAAATAGAAAGACAGGTTAACAAAAAAAAAACGATAATACACATATGCACAAAGGCGGCCTTAAAGTTTAAAGCGATCTCCTCCAAACAACCTTTGATTGAAGAAACATATTATTTGTTTATTTGTTTGATTGTCCTTACTTCAATTACCCAATCGACTTTATTTTTGGCATAGAGTTAGTTGAAAAGACAGAGAATAGCATAGGCTACTTTTGGTTCTTCAAAAACATCAAATTCACCAATGGTGGTTAACAGTAACATTCGTTTTTTAAACCAAATAACGTACCTCCTTCACGTCCTAATAAAACAACCAATGACTTATTCACCGCGGGCAAAACTGCGGGGTGCAGCTAGTAAATAAATAATTATATTATAACATTAAGTCCAACGGAACTTTAACCGACAATAGTCATTTCAATCGGTTAGTGATACTCATATCTGGAATATTGATCTGCGCTACCTAGATTTAGCTATTCCAAATGGATTTGCAGTCACGAGTTATATTTACATAAACAGACAGACGTGCACATAATTTCGTATCAATCGATCATACCGTGAAGAGCTACAGTTCGGTATGCGGTTGTGGTTGAACCCATTGACATATACAACGTGTAAATGAAAACCGAAATAACACTTCACATGTTTTAGAGGTACATTATGTACTCTTTGAGACTTATCTGTGACACCGAAAACCTAATGGTTTTTGAGTAAACCACTGCCACAGTTTTTTTAGAGCTGTACTGAAAGAAATCAGATACAGCTCTTACATCCCATGCAAACTTAAAATCATGTGATTTCTGTCACTTTATTAGGTACGCGTCGCGCAGCGTAGGTACTATGCGCGTGTCGGTATTTTGTCTTCAATAGGGTTGTCAAATATAAAAGTTTGTATCGAAAAAGAAATAGGCTTCTTTTGATTTAAGGTTTTTACAGGGCGATTCCTTATGAGATGTACTTACGCATCCTTCAATATTATTTATTAATTCTGTTAGACGTTGTATAAAGGACCAGGTGTGAAAATATCACCTCTTGAATGTTGCCAAATATTGATACAGAGAGAATATAAAATTTAAATAATATATAATACATAAAAATGTATACAAGAAAATAATTAATTTTTATTAAGTCGGTTCGAAAACTGAGCAAAATGGCGCGCGCGGTTGGTGATCGCAGTAGATGGTAGTAGTACAACGCTTTCATTTTTTTTTCATTTTTTCGGAAGGACACTTGCCGATAACCACCTGAGGGGTTGCTACGGCGTCACCGGGGGAGTGGGGCGAGCGCGAAAGCTCGCCATGAGAAGGGGGGGAGAGAACGCTTCTGCCCGTTCTGCGTTATATAACCCTACTCGGGCTCTTACGACACCCGCGGGAAGAGTTAGGCTGCCAGTCCACCGGAGCGGAGCGAGGCAGCGGAGCCGAGAAACGGAGAAATATTAACCAATAGGATTGTACAGAATCTCCGCTGCTCTTAAGTGAACCAGACACAGTACGCAACTGCGCTCTACATTAGTCCGTACTACACGCGGACATAGCCGCGTGCAGATCTAGTCTATATTACTAGCTGTTACCAGCGACTTAGTTGGCGTTTGTATAGTATTTTTATTTTCCCGAGCTGAAGCGTATGTAATATTATTTGCGGATCGGTTCTGCTGTTAAGCCGGACATAGATTACACTTATTTTAATTCCGCGAAAACGTTAGTCTGGTCCTTTTCTATGATACAAATGATCCGATGTCCATCTCCAGGATGCAAGCTATCTCGGTGCTAACTTTCCTTAAGATCTGTGCAGTGATTGCGTCGAACACATGTAACAAACACACAAACAGACACATTTTCGCATTCATAATATTAAATAGAACTTTAACAGGAGCTCGACTGACGTTTCGGCGTGTCAAGTTCGAATCCCAGCACGCACCTCTTAACTTTTCGTAGCTATGTGCGTTTTAAGTATTCAAAATATCACTTGCTTCAACGGTGAAGGAAAACATGCGTGGAAACCTGCATGCCTGAGAGTTCTACATAATGTTCTCAAAGGTGTGTGGAGTCCACCAATCCGCACTGGGCCAGCGTGGTGGAATACGGCCTTAACCCCTTCTCATCGTGGGGGGAGACCCATGCTCTGCTGTGGACCGGTAATGGGTTGTTGTGATGAATGTTATTATGGATTGTTTGTCAGATTGTTAAAACAGCTGCGTTAAGATTAAATATAAAAATCCAAGGTGCTTTTAAGTGGTAATAAAATACTAAATTCATTATTCAATGATTTATTAACTTTTTTATAACTCAAACTGTCCGTTTGACTTTAATGTCGCGTTCCTGATTTTTAATTATAGCTACAACCGTAAATCTTGTTTATAGAACCAAGTTATGTAAGTAATATTATGGTGTATATATTATGTTATAATATGTCACTTTATAGCTCAACTTGGTGGGGGGCATTCCCTGGCCCTCCGATTTATGTAAGTCTCCATTTACAGTAACTCTAAAGAACATTAAAAATTATTTAGATTTACTACACCAATAATAACAAAAATAATATCTACATTAATTTCCGCAATTAGATACGAAGACTCTGATCAAATTCTTGTATCTTGTTAAATTTTTTTGCAGCTGAATAAAACGACCGCTATTTTTTTTATAATTTAGATAACGCTGCTATACAGTGTCGCTGACAATCGATATAGGATGATTTTTATGCACCTAACAAATGATAAGTATATATATTGTTAATTTTATTTATTAATCATATTATATAAATGCATAGTAGATTTTTTTTTATTCTACTACAGTAGAAAAAGCTATGAAAAAAATATACATATTTTTTTCAAAGCTTTTGACTGGAATTTCATCTTGTGCTAGTGAAGAAGTAGAAGTGAAGGTGCAGTCTAAGATGGTAGAGCGGTCTAACCTGTTAGGGACAGTTATATTAAAACCCATATAGCTAATCGGTTTCTACGCGACATCGTACAGAAACGCTAAATCGCTTAGCGACCGACCGAAGCCTCCCACAAGACCAGACGAGAAAAAGTTCAGAAATTATAAATTGCCCCTGCGGGGAATCGACCCGGGACCTCCAATTTTAAACTACAGCGCTCAACACTGCGCCAGGGATGTCGTCTAATAGCTTCAAAGGGATATAATTTTCATGCAGATTCGATACTATCGCAAAAATTATCATTTGAAGCTAATATCTCGCCAGAACCACAATTTTCAAAAGTGAATAAACGCCCATACAGAGATTTACCAAAAGAAACCACAGGCAAAAAAATATATCCAATTTAAAAATGTTGGACCTGCCAATGCATAAAGTTTAAACAATGTGTTAAAACACATTTAATAAATCGTGGTTACTATGCATTTGATGAATTTCTTAACGACAAGGCTGCTTGGAAGCAGGCTCCGCTCTCAGCTCTCACAAGATTGAAAATTTATTGTATATATTTTTTTTCATTGTAAACTGTAAATGATGTTGAATAAGAGCAATCTGCTGAGTTTCTTGCCGGCACTCACGCTTTAAAAAAAAAAAAAAACGCGGACAAAGTCGCGGGCAACAGCTATTTAATATATGTATAAAATTATATTGACTCACATGATTAGTGATCCAGGTGGTTCCTCAGCGAAATATTTTAACAATTAAATTTAAATCTACTACAATATATTAATGTATGTAATTCGTTAAAAACATTCAAATACATAAAACACTCCATAAACTTTTATGTAGTGCCGTAAATATTGACCAATAGACTAACAATAAAATACAAGTTTCGACATAATACGGACAAAAACTATTAAAATAACAGTTTTTTGGAATTGATCTCCGTTAAAGATGGATATTATAGTGGTGTATAAACAAAAATGGTTTCTTCATAGCGATAGTCTGTTAAAAGTAAAAGTAAGCAACATCATGGTAATATCGCGCTGTTTGCCCAGCGTACAATACAAAAAAAAATTATGTATACTGGCCCATCGGAAAGATATTAATTATATAGGTATATATTAATATTATCACTATCAATATATTTTATTGTAAGTTTGTTATATGTATATATTATATTTGTATATATAGGTTTATGCATGTTTATTTAAATGCACCACCTACCTCTCTTCTTGAGCTGTTTTTAACGCCTTTGGTTGCCTGGAAGAGATCGCTATGTAGCGATAAGGCCGCCAAATTGTATAATTTTTGTTAATTTTTTTACTTATAATTTGTTATTTTTATGCCATATATATAACATGTGACTGCCAATTAATTATAGACAAATAATTTGAAATAAAATAAAATTGCGACTATAATTAAAGATCTAAGCTATCCTATCTCTTAAGTTGGACCAGACTGCTCACGGTGTACCAATTTAATTTTAAATCTGTTAAGTAGTTTAGGAGTCCATCGCGGACAAACATCGTGACAGGAGATTTATATATATTAAGATAAGATATATACTACTATACTCATTTAAGGCTTAGCGATACTGAATACTTTAAAAACAAAATTAAACGCAGACGAAGTTGCGGGCAACAGCTAGTATATTATAAATGTGAATGTAAGTTTGTTTGTTACGCTTGCACGCGAAAACTACTGAACCGATCTTCATGAAACTTTTTGTACATATTCTTTGAGGTATTAGAAATAACATAGTATACTTTTCATTGAAAAAAAAAAAATATACGTTAGATAAATGTTTGTGAAAAATGTTAAATCTCATATACGACTTTAGGTGTAGACTATTTAGCAGTACGCTGCCTCCAAAAATTACGCGGGTGAAGTCTCAGGGCACATCTAGTACATTATAAAAAAAGAAAATTCTGATCATTATTTTCCTCATAAGAGTTCCAAGAGTGCGATTAAGAATGGGTTATTTTTTAATGATATTCATAAAGGCCCTGTCTTATCCCAGATAAATAATTATATATATACAAACAAAACTTCTAGTTAATTGAAGTTAATTTCTCTTAAACAGCTAAACCTATCTCACTCAGAGCTTAGCCGATACCTATATAATGTCATTGACCTATACTCATAAACACTTGTGTTTAAAACAACTTCCGTAACCCGATGACGACATATTACACGCCAGTGCGTTGGAAAGTACCACTTAAGTGACACTTAAGTGGTTATGAGTTGGAGATTTATATACCACAGATTCACCGTGGCTGATGGTTGATTTGGTCTAATAATAGAATAGAAAAGAATCTCAGGGTTCGTAATCAAAGAAACTGCTTCACTAGATACATACAAGATTATATACGACAAAGATATAATTATATACAATTATTAATTATATATTATATTAAATAGTAATTATATATAAGCCTAGCTTCTCTAGCTTTGGCCGCGACCTCGTCTGGTTGGAATCAACTATTCGAGAGATCGGTATTGAAAGTACATGTCCTTTTTCATAGCATAGGTGACATGCATACCAAATTTCAAAGCTGTCTGCCCGCGGCTTAGCTCGTAATCAATTTTCCATTTTCCTTCGGGAACTACTTAAGGAATGGGGATTAAAGGTAGCCATGTTCTTTTCCACGTCAAAGGCTACATGCATGCCAAATTTCATGCAAATCCGTTCAGCTGTTTTTGCGTGATTGAGTAAAAAATATCCACACTTTCACAATTATAATATTAGTACATTATTTAACAGTAAATTACTTTGTTAAGTTTGATTTTTGAATATTAAGCTGTATTATAAAGAAGGGAAGCTATAAAACGTGTAACCGAATTACAAAATATAATAATAATTCTTTATTTTCACGCAATAGTCCCATAGAATAGATTTGTTTTATAGTACAATAATAAATAAAGCTAATGCAGATGTAAAAAAAAAAAGAATTATCTTAAAACCTAAAATTATTATTCTCGCACCGGTGCAAGCAAGATCAATACTTGACAAACGGATTTTTAAAGTCCTCATTTAAAGTGCAAAGGATGGTATTGGTGGTGCGTCTAAGTCTTTCCCAGAAGGAAGCCGTTCTTGTTCTGAGAATGGCAAAGTAATCGGGAACCCTCGCTGCAGCGAACATTGATTTAGCACTACAGAAACGAGGCAGCTGCATTAGGATGCGGAAAGCGTTATTATATTGTATCCTTAGCGCGTTATAGCTTCGCTTGGTAAACCTTGTCCATAGCTGACACGTGTAAAAACATTGGCAGAATGCTTTAAACAAGGTCACCTTCACGTCATAATGATGAAGGGTTCATAAGTATATCTCATAAGGAATCACCCTGTAAGAATATTAAATCAAAAGAAGCAAACCACTAATTAAAACATTCTAAGTATTTCTAACAACCCTATTAAAGATAAAAGACCGACACGCGCATACTACCTACGCTACGCGACACGTACCTAATAAAGTGGCAGGAGTCACTTGATTTTAATTTTGCATGTGATGTTAGAGCTGTATCTGATTTCTATCAGTAGAAACTGTGGCAGTGTTTTACTCAAAAACTATTTGCTTTTCGGTTTTACAGATAAGTGTCAGAGACAGTAAATAATGCACTTCTAAAGCCTGTGAAGTAATATTTCGGTTTATATTTACACGTATATTGCTGGATTATAAAAAACGTGTTTTATAACTATATATAATATTTAGAGCGTAAGGCTTCACGTTGCCCCATTGTAGGTTGGTGGGCTTTAGAAATTATCACTATATGTTATTATATTATCACAGTACGTTAGTAATATATTGTTATTTATTATTTATTTATTTTATTTAAACTCTTTATTTGTACACCACTACACAGTTAGAAAAATAAAGGACGAATAGAGAGAAACACAAAAAACTGGAGTAGAATACAAAAGGCGGTCTTATCGCTTAAAAGCGACCTCTGCCAGGCAGGAGACAACAAGAGCGAGGACAAATAGGTGGTGTAAAATTATTATAAACCTACATTCAAATAACTACATACGAATACATAAACAAAATATACACAAATAAAAACATAAAATAAAATATACATAAAAATAATAAACTAATATATATTATGAAAAGCTATATTAATGAATGATGATATAAAAATAAAAACCAGTCGTCTTATTGCGCAAGATAAGAAGCTTTAACTGCATTTTTAAACATATCAAGCGATTTTGCCTGTCGTGTGCTCGTAGGGAGAGCATTCCACAATTCGATAGCCTGAACTGCGAAGGAAAGCTTATAAAACTTCGTCTTGTGGAATGGCATGCTCAAAGTCAGCATACGACATGATCTTAAGTCAGATACCGTTCCTACAAAGTTGAATTTTTCATTCAAGTAAGGAGGTGTTTTCAAGGTGATTAAAAACACCTCTCAGTCAATTAGTGATAATATTGAAGCATGAGAAAAAAGTACCAGGCACCTATAAAGCGTTCATGCATATTACAAATGTATAAACGCTTTACAATTGAGAGGGTTCCAAACGCACCATTTTCAAAATCTGCACTTTTAATTGATTTATTATAAATGCGAACTAGTATCTACTTGTTTATTTGTAATCTATGATTGCCAGTTTAAAAATATTGACTTTGTGTCTCTAGCCCAATCGATCTATTAAAAATTATACATAGAGATACTAGCTCCGTGGGGAAGGACATAGAATACTTTTTATCCCGGGAAAACAAAAAAAATGGGGCCAAACCGCGGGCATCAGCTCGTGAGTAATTATTTCAAGTACTTAAGCCTTACACCGTGCAAGTAAAATAAACCATCTAAGTTACTTAAAACTATCACTATTCTTAGAAACCATTAACAGTAAGCGACGTCAAAGCTAAAATAACTTTCCACGCACTTAACTGTTTATGGTTTAATGAATTAACCAAGTAATGTATAGTGACAACTTAAAAGTACTCCGAAGTAACTGTATCTCATATTGTTATCTTATACAACATATGGGACCCTGGTAGCTTTAGTTTAAAGAATAAAATGATCATCATTATACACGACCTACTTGTATATTGTTTAATAGGCATGATGACTAATGTTGAAAACTGCCCTAAGATGTCCGGAAGTATCCACTATATCTTAAAAAAAGAAGAACAAGAAGAAAAACTTTATTGCACGTATAAAATACATGAAAAGAAACATCAAGGAGTATATAGTTAATAATGTAGACATGCAAAGGCGGCTTTATTGCTGCAAGCTATCTCTCACGAAACCCTTATAGAAATGACTTACAGCAAGAAAACGGGATAGTCCCAAGAGTGTTTTAATATATACATAAATACCTAAATGTATAAATACAAATACATAGATAATTGAAATAAATATACGTAATATACATATATATGTATAACATACATCTATGTATCTATATATATAAAAGAGAAAGTGTGTGGGTATGTTCCGTATAGGCTCCGAAACTGCAGACCGATTTCAATGAAACTTTCAGGGAATCTCCGGATTTACCTGGTGAGTAATCCTGTAAAGTTTGGTGACGATCGGAGCACTCCTATTTTTGAACTGTCAAACCGTAAAATACAGCTTTTATTTACTATGGTGATATTCTATTGTTGGGTGTACATGGGTGTAGATAATGATCTTCACCCGCTCGAGAAGAGAATAGAAGAGAATGAATACGGATAGAAATAAATACTTTAATATATTATGAGATTTAAATTAAAAATTTAATGATGTAAGTTTATTGTTTAAATAAAATAAAGCAAAATCTAGCCCGGCGAAGCGGGCTGGGTACGCTAGTAATATATAAAAGTAGATTTTAATACATAATTTAATAAAGCAACAAATTCAAATGGCATCACACAAAGCGAGGTAGTAGTCCTTCAGGCGACTCTTAAATATAATAAGGGAATTACTTCCACGGATTTCAGCAGGCAGACATTAAGGTTATGATTGAAGGTTCCGTATTTTTCTTAATTCTGTATTAAAAATAAAGTAAACGCATTTCACAGAGAAACGCAATGTCGTCTTTATTTCATCTGCCTATTGAAGGGATAATATAATTATTATTAAATACTCGTATATATAAAAGAAACCCCATTTTCATATCTTAAAACGTTTAAAATTCTAGCATCAATATACACTCAAACATCAATCTATCTGAACTTATAGCACATTTTATTAACAAGAAAGAGATAACTCCTTCAATCTTCCCATTACATTTCTGTCTTGACCCTTCTGTACTTCTATTTTTACCGCCATTTTATATGACCTTCCTTTTTGCTCTGGGTTCCTGTCATTTTGAATTCCGAATCCGACTTATACCGACCACAGTTTGTGCATAATTTTGACCAGTCTGAACGAAGATACTTTTTTATCTTTAACACAATTTACAAAGGCAGTTTTGCTAACATTGCGTATCACTTCAGTTCAAAATGACAATTATTTCAGTTCAATTATCTATATTTATCTAAGTGGTTGTATCAATATAATGTTCAGCTCCGAATATACGTTTATTTTGTACGCTGACATGAACTAGATATGTCGGATAATGGTTTTAGTTGACAGCGGCGGGTCAAGCTGCGTAAATATGAAACACAGATAATTATAATGGTGTCTTTTGGTGAAGAAACCCTGGAGGCAAGGATAGACATCCTTATGCTAACGTACTATAATTTTATAAAAGCACCACTAATGAATACCTGGAGCGGTGATAGCGCATTGGGTAGAAGCCCGACTTTACTTTCGAGGAGCTGTTTTCTAATCCCAGCCCGCGCCTCTCACTTTTCTAAGTTTTGTGCGTTTTAAGTAATTAAAATATCACTTACTTCAACGGTGAAGGAAAACATCGTGAGGATACCTGAGAGTTCTACATAATGTTCTGAAAGGTGTGTGGAGTCCACCAATCCGCACTGGGCCATTGTAGTGGAGACCCGTGCTCTGTAGTGGGCCCATAATATCCTTCCTAATATTATAAATGAGAAGTATGTTATGCGTGAACGGTTAAAGTTTCGATAAAATTGTGTTTTACAAAGTTGTTGTCCTTTGAAAGATTAAAAAAAACCCGCAACAGCATATGTCTATCTTTGAAGGTTGATGTATACGCGGACGAAGTCGCGAGGGACCGCTAGTAATTAATATAATTAGGTTTATATTGCGGTTTAATTTCTAGGACTATAGCGGCAAATCGCCATTAAACTAGCTGTTTTATTTTATTTTATAACTTGTGCATCTAAATGTATAAATAAATAAAATAGCCTCGGCTTTTCAGAAAAACGAAAGAAAAGCGGATAAAGCCACTAGCAACAGCTAGTTTCTAATACAAGTATGGATAATAAACAACGGCCAACTGGCGCAGTGGCCAGCGACCTTGCTGTCTGAGACCGTGAGTTCGATTCCCACAGCTGGGAAATGTCTGTTTGATTATATTATCAACATGAATGTTTTTCAGTGTCTGGTTTTTTATATGTATATAAGTATTTGTGTACATTATTCATAAAAATATTCATCGGTCATCTTAGTGAAGTTAGTACCGAAAACAAAAGCTACGCTCACTTTGGGCCTAGATGGCGATGTGTGTATTGTCGTAATTAAAAAAAAAACATCGATTTTCACAAGCAAGTCATTCTTACACCATAATTACAATGTTGCTTGTTTGTAACGTGTTGACTCCATCTGTGTCAAAGGTACCAGTTTTTGTGGCATCTACGCTACCACTTGCCTTGCGGTAGATGTCCTATAAAATTTCATGGCCACTTTTTAGGTTTACTTTATTGCTGGTCAGGTTTTTGTACGCGGCGCCACTTGTTTGGAACTCAAACAAATGTTGTACATGATATGGTGATCTCATTAATGGATGATTCGAGTTAAATAGCGCTATTACTTTGCCTTAGTGCGAGTTTTCAAATAAAAAAAACGTTGTAGCGAAGATTTATTTAAATTAAAATTTACTACGACAATACACACATCGGACGCGTCAGTGCGAGTGGACTGAGCTTATCATGCAGTTACATGCCCACCGATCCGCACTGGGCCAGCGTGGTGGACTATGGCCTTAACCACCAACACATGAGAAGTTTTGTGGGAGGAGACCCGTGGCCTGTAATGGGAACGTGATGGAGAACTTTCAGGCATGTAAGTGAGAGATACTCAATATTTTCCCTTCACCGTTAAAACAAGTGATATTTTAATATCTTTAATAAAATAAAAGACTGAACAGAATGAAATTAGTTTTTTTTTGACAGCCCTGTTAGCTTTTAAAACTAGACTTTTAGAAAAATGATACAGATTATCGAGAGCAGTGACCCCGCTTTTTCAATGGCTGGGTGTTTATCTGTACATTATAAGTATTTATGTATATTATTCATTAAAATATAAATAATAGTAATAATAATATAACTAAAAAAATAATACTACTACTTTTTTTTTATAATTCTTCCTGTTTTTATATTTTGTATGTGGTGTACAATACACAAGCTACGCTTTCTTTGGGGTTAGATGGCGATGTGTGTATTGTTGTAGTATATCGATTTATTTATTTGGTGCCTATTGAATTATTTGCACACTCACGGTTATCATCACTAGCTGATGACGGCAGTTATTAAAGTCCACCAACCCGCATTGGAGCAGCGTGGTGATCTAAAACCAACTCTTCAGGCCTTTGCAGCGGGACGTTAATAGGCTCTACACTAAAGAATAGACAATAGTTTTTGTTATATCTCTCACCAATATTAGTAAATAATGTATGTTTATTTAAAATGCATACATTATAGTAACTCAGCTCACATGATAGGAATTCAAATAAATGTAGACATAGTCTTATCTTATACAATAAAATTAATATCGGACTACGCCTGGAAAGTGTCGTTTACAAAATTACTGTCCATTATGGATTCCTCCACGCCATGAAATAGCTGTTATTATAGCTTGCCTAGGCTGTATAGTGGAACCTAGGCAATGAACGGTGTTGCATGATACGATTATGC
Organism: Pararge aegeria; assembly: GCF_905163445.1. Classification (NCBI taxonomy): domain Eukaryota; kingdom Metazoa; phylum Arthropoda; class Insecta; order Lepidoptera; family Nymphalidae; genus Pararge; species Pararge aegeria. The sequence continues at coordinate 16,850,214 of NC_053186.1, forward strand.
AAATACGCGGTATTGATTTTACTAAATGTTGTAGCAGTTACAGCAGTTTAAGCTGCAGTGGTTACGTGCGAACGCAAATAGAAACTAAACTGAATTCCATACCTAATAACTTATAAGTAGGTCTTCTCGTGGGTCAACAGCTTTGGAAAAAAAGTATTTTTTTAAAGTTAGTTACAGTTATATAATAACTAGAGTATTCGATATAGGAATATTCTTATATTCGTCAGCATTAAAGTCAACCTAAAAATATATGTTATGAAGACATATATATTATGCTGTCGCGGACTTTTTTTAGAACTTCAGCTTTGTATGTACTCTAACGGTTAAAGTTTTAATAAGATCATTTAGACTTTATTAAAACGTGATTTCTTCCAGGCTACCTTAACTAACGGAATAAGGCAATGAGTGACGGGAAATCGCAGTTCTATACATATAATAACATCGATTTACGCACTAAAAAATAAAATAAAATAATAAATTTATAGATATATATAAAAACATCTACATACAGTTATAGTATTAAAATATTAATAGTTACAAATAGTGCCCCCTTACACCTTAGACTTTAGCCTTTCTCGATAAATGGGCTATACAACACTGAAAAACATAATTTTTCAAATCGGACAAGTACCTAGTTCCTGATATCATCGCGTTCAAGTAACCAACAAACAAACAAACTCTAGCTTTATATAAGATTATGATGCCGGTTATCTACTAAACGCTATTTATTGGGTAATTATAAGGTACGGAATGACCATAGTCACGCCACTCTTGTGAATATAGGACAATAACATATTATTATGGATTTCTTTATTAGTCTTAAAATACACCAAGTAGGTAGAGTTTCTGTGACGTAGCTCGTCCGGGGAAATAATACCACCGTGTTTATTTCTGCCGCCGTTTTCTACTTATCATAAAGTATATATTTTTAAGTCACATAAAATGTTAGAATTTTATAAATTTAAAATGCATAAATTTTTGGAACTTACAGGAGTTGAACCTGCGACTCTCCGGAAATCGCGGCCTGAGCGCTTTAAAGCGCTTTCTACGTGACAAAGCCGGAGTCTCCCACCAGACAAAGATCTTTTTAGTTTAGAAAAACAAACTGTTCTGCCGGCTGATTAAAATACCTAAGTAACGCGAATTATTTCGTTGGAAAGAGCTACTTCCTAGACTAGACCTCTGGTCAGAGGACTCAGAGGTCAAAAATCGAATCTAATAATCTTATATTCAAATTATAAATTCAATACAGAAGTAAATTACTTTTCCGCAAGGATGTTATTACTCAATATGGAATCCTTTCGAAAACATCCTACGAGTTTGCCATCATAACCAATGAGCGAGGCCGTTGGATATCAATATTTACAGTAATGTAGATGCAATTACACGTGCGCGGGAGGTCTACACGTCAGGCGGGGCGATAAGGAAACTGACTCCTATTTCAAAACGAGTCAGGCGTGAACCGTCCGCGATCCGCAGAGCACCAAAAACCCTATGACAAAATAGAAAAATACGGGGTACAACCCCGTATTTTGTAGTGTTATATGGAAGCGTACGCCGTGGTCATCGCCGGGCCCGGGTTTCTTCTCTTTCGTTTGCTTCATCACCGCACTAGTGTACATATTCTGTGTTCCTCGCACCCTATTATCCCTGTTAACTATTGTTAACCGACCGTAAGTTTTTTGAAGTTCCCTTTGACATTGACAGGTGAGTTGTCAGATGCAATACATTTACGTCAGCTGTCATAAGTGACAATGACAATTGACCCCATAATTACCAAATAGGCAAGATGGATCTTTTGCGTAAGTTTAGTTAAAAAATCTCGTCATTTCATCAGAAGAAGAAGCAAAAGAAGAAGCGCAGAAGTCATAGCGCTGAATACTGCTAAATGGGGTTGAAACAACTTCATACTTATCAAGCCACAACCCTTCCACTATAGGGCACGGGTCTCCTCCGACTCAAAGGATAACCGAGGTGGGAAATACGTTGAAGACTTTTGTCCTTTCTACTTTAACATTACGTAGCGTTTGAAGGATCTGCAAAGATTAAACAGACCCTTCACAATCGACTGTCACAGATAGTGTGTAAATGTTTATAAAAATAAAAAATAAAATATAAATTACATTACAATTTAAAGAATAAAAATACTATAATCAGAAATAAGTAATTATGTCATTTTAAATTAATTAGGCAAATAATACAATTACAAATGTTGTTATACAGTTAGAAAATTTTACTTAGTAGGTATATTGCTGTCACACTATTCTTTTACACTATAATAGTTTTTTTTTGATGAGAGTATCAAAAATTGCTCGCTTGCATTTTACTATAGTCGTAAAAATGTAATAGGCCCGTTTTGACATTTGTCATCGCGACGTAACTAGTTATGGAACCATAAGACTCGGGACTCGATACTCACGATAAATCAATTCAAGTTTGTATCAGTACTTGATTGATATTATTATGTATTGTAAAGTGTTCGTTCGTTCAAAATATTCCTTTAACTTCACAACCAATACGCGTGACTGGCTGTTGATTATACGTCCACGTTTCAACATGTTGAAACAGAGTTAGTACTATATAATAACAAACACAAAAATCGAGTCAAATCACTATGTTTAAATTAATGTCCTGAATAGAAGAGCCATAGTTAACGTAATAGTAAACAATATATATCAAACTTAAACGAGCGCACAGTCAACTTTACAAGATGAGGATCGAAAAACTGGGCAGTGCGCGCGGGGACGCTTCAGTCATGTGCCGCTTGGTCAGATACATCAACTCAGACTCATTATTTAGAACCCATTTTGAGGACCAAGCTCATTCTTTGCAGTAAAGATAACTACACAATATTTAATTTCGATATTCAGTAAAAAAATGGTTACAGCTCTAGTATAAAAAAAAAAAGACTGAGAACGTAACTGTTTTCGGAACGTTTCGCAAGAATTATAAATTGCATGCTACTATAAAGTAAGCGCAAAAAGAATACTCGCGATATATTCTTTCATATTATTTACCGTCCCAAAAAAATTTACGTATTTTATAAACACTGTATGTAATTGATTTTTATTTTATTGTTTCTTTCAGTTTCGTTCCAAGTTACATTCTATGGTCTTGCACAAATGTCAAAACGGGCCTATTACATTTTTACGACTATAGTGGTAGATTTTTGTGTCAGTCCGGTAGTTTATTGTACAAAGTAATAGCCATACAAAATGAATTGTTGGACATTATATAGGCATGCAGGTTTCCTCACGATGTCTTCCTTTGCCTTTAAAGCAAAGTGATATTTTAATTAATTAGATTAAAAACGCATAAAAATCCGAAAAGTGACAGTTGCGTGTTCGGTTCGCTCTTAGAAGTCACAGAGCCACTGAGTCTTAAAAAGTTTGCTTTAGTAGCTTCTCTAAGGAACTCTGAATAATTTCCCATAATTGTAATACATAGTAGCATACGAAGGTATTAGTAGTTCCTTTAAGTAAGTAATTTTATGTTTATCGTAATTTAAAAGTAGAATTTCCTTGAGTCGGAATATTATAGGTATGGGAATGTAACTGGGAATAGTAAGTAATTACTAGTAATTTAATAAGGGTTTGAGGATTATTATTAGACCATTCCGACCAATAAACTTCCATTAGTGGACATATGTCTTTTGTATAGAGTGATGACGTATGGCTACAAAACGTGGTCGATAAAAATGGGTCTCATAAAACGGCTCAGAGTCAATCAGCTGGCGATTGGGACAACTTTGCTCGGAATATTATATGTAATCAAATCAGGTATGAGGAGATCAGTCGAACAACCAGAATTGACGACCCTTCCTGGCGCAACGGTGAACGCTGTGTATTTAAGTAAGCAGAGGCAATTTGGGAATTTATTATTTTTGAATTTTCTCTGCTCTGTTGGCGACAGCCGATTGGCACAGTTTGCAGCAACCCTGCTTTCTGAGCCCAGGGCCGTGGGTTCGATTCCCACAATTGGAAAATGTTTGTGTGATGAGCATGAATGTTTGTCAGTGTCTGGGTGTTTGAATGAATGAATGAATACACTTTTATTGTACACCAAAGAAAAAAAGTAGTTACAGAGATACAAATACATATCAAGAGAGTACAATTTGGTGGCCTTATCGCTACATAGCTATTTCTTCCAGGCAACCAATGGCGTAAAAGGAAAAAACATAGAAAAGTGGTAGGTGGTGCAATAAATAAGATTTAAAATTATAGTATATTTATTTATTATTTTTATTTATCTGTTAGTATCGGCCTCGGCTAGTTACCACCCTACCGACAAAGATGTGCTGCTAAGCGATGTCGGGCACAAACCGATTAGGGGTACGAATACAATGTGTAAATGAAAACCGAAATATTACTTCAGAGGCTTTAGAGGTACATTATCTACTATGTTTGCTTTGGCCCGGCTAAGTTTGTTGTGGGTATCTTCGTAGACCAGGACGCGTTTAGAACCCACGTAGCCATAGTTTTTGCTAAAAGAAATCAGATACAGCCCAAACATCACATGCACAGAAAATCATGTGATTTCTGTCACTTTATTACTAAATCGTCGTCTAGCGTAGGTACTATGCGCGTGTCGGTCTTATATCTTCAATAGGGTTGTTGCAAATAAACAATTAGAATGTTTTAGATTAGTTTGTATTGAACTGAACTCTTTTGTTTTAATATATTTACAGGGTGAATCCTAATGAAATATACTTATACACCCTTCAACAGTTTTTCTTAATTCGTTAACACGTTGTGTTATTGTATATTATATGGAAGTACTTTACATACTATCGGTGAATAATACAAAACGACATTGCATCTAATATTACGTAAATATGTTGAAATTAATATCAAAGCACATTCAATGCAAGTTAGCGAGACCACACAATAATAACGTGATAACCAATTTACTTACGTACGAGTATTAAACAGGTGCTTAGGGACTTTGCGCTTGTGCACTGCCTATGATAAACTTCTGAATTCATGACTTCACGAGGGTACATATCAGTGGCGTGCATAGAGGTTATGCGCAGGTATGCAGATGATATAAAATGAAGAAAATCCTCGGTACGAGTTATAAATACTTAACGGTATAACTCTTACAATGCCTTCTTTATAACTCTTCGTTGAGGTTTTCTTCATTTTATATGATCTGCATACCCTGTGCATACCCTCTAGGCACGCCACTGGTACATATGTACATATATATATATATATATATATTTATATATATATATATATATTCAAACGCGTGAAAGAGCACCATCTACTGACAACACTGTTACCAACTATTTTAACTAGTTAGATAGAAAGATAGATATTGAATAAAAGCAGGCGTTACTTTGCGGAAATCCATGATATATTATGAAAACTAAGCCTAATTTGCTATATTCCGCGAAAAGCAGGACAATCTGTATGGTGTAATTTATATTTACCTCAATCCTTATATACCACACCAAACAGATCATCGGCAATGTACCCTCGTTCTCTACGCACGTTCCGAAACGTGGGAGGGTACCCTCCGACCGACGTAAGGATGCTCCGGTTTCCGGTAGATTGCCAAAGATCTGTTTGGTGTGGAGTATAAGGATTGAAGAAATTATAAATTATACCAACAATACTTACTTTACAGCCTTGTTTTTGTTGTCAACGTGCGACAGTATTAACGATGAGAAGGATTTAGGTCGTAGTCCACCACGGAGACCACCATAACATGGCAGGTTTTGCTCCATAACATTACCTAATCTGACCTAGTTAAAGCTATATGTATACCAGAGTTTACCATAATTTGTTCTGTATTGAAACGGTTATAATACCCCAGTATTCTCATAATATTTAGATTAGGTTATAAAGTGCAACCACTCATATAAATAATAAAACGATTACTGCGAAGTGTATTTTTTTCGGATTCGAACCGTATATACCGCACAAGTTAACACAAATATACTATTGAATTTATACGGCAATTTGCCAGCTTTATAAACATTTAGCATAATTTTGTATAAGACTTGTAGATTTGAGTCATGCAAGGAATATGAACAAAATGCGATAGGTATTTCATGAGAAAACCGAACATGCGACTATATTGTACCGTGCAAGTTTTGTGGGAAATATTTAATACATTTTTTCGAATAAAGAGTTTTGCGTCCAACAAAAAAGCATTCGTTTATATGAGATAAAATGAGAAAATGTAGACGTTGACGTAGACGTAAATGTCTCGTAGCACAAATCTTTTTTTTATACACTTTTAAAGTAACACACACACAGACACTTGGCCGGTAAATGCAGTATAAAGCAATAATAATATCCAACGCGCCACGTTGGATTTTTAATTGCCTAAAAACGCCATAAAGTTATAAAAATGTTAGAAAAGTTACAGGAGCGTAATGGAATTCGGACTCGGGCCCCTGAAAGTGAAGCCGAAGTCCTAACCACTAGGCTATCACTGAACGCTGTAAGTCAAACATAATTTTAATTAAGCTAAACTATTAATTTAATGCAAACGAGTTATTATTGCATATATTCATCAAAATGTAACAAATACGCTAATATTTGATTAGTATACTTGTTACACAGTATATTATATAATCGAGCTTTCATTTTGTTATATACTATATAACAAAATGCAAAGCTCGACATAGTTGTCTAAAAAGAAAAGTTACATTATTTATTCACTTGACGAAAATTACTGTAACACATTACATACATCAGTGGACGGGTTGTTTGATTGGACGTCTCATTAAAAAAAAACCAGAGCCCTCACCCAATGGACTATTGTAAAAAAAAAAAAAAATTACTACGACAATGCACATATCGCCATCTAGTCCCAAAGTAAGCGACGCTTGTTATATAGGTATAACGAAGTCGCGGGTATCAGCTACACACAGTTACTACTTATTATATATAAAAAACATATTGTTTTATATGTAGTTTAATATATATAGTGATATAGGAACAGGAAGTCAAGTAGTTAGTATGAAATAGTAATTTAAACAAAAATAACTAGACTGTTTATTTAATGTTATAAAAACCAGTGGTTTACAAGGGGCGAAAGGCCTAGCACATTTGCATGCAAATTACACAAAACGCGATAGAGCCATGTTTAAGGCACCCTGCAGTCGAGCGATTGCTTGGCGATTGATTACAAACGTAAAGTAGATAGGAGCTCTAACTACTATGAAACTGTGTTCATTATTCATGTGGTAAAACTGATAAACGCTTAAAAATAAGCGTTTTATTCGTTTAAATAATAAACGAATAAAACGAGGCGGTCTCTCCTCTTCTGTTGAAGACCGCCGACCGGTAAATACAGTATGGAATGAAAAGTGTAGCGATCTCCACATTACTAAAACTAGATGGCGCCACAAAGTTTCTGAATCACGCTAGCGAAGTGTTCATAAAAATTTACTATATGTACAACTTCCAAAGATAAAAGGTAGAACCTCGGTCCCCGAGCACGATCGCCGCCTCCACCGAACCCGCTCGGAGGAAGATCTTCCTATGTTACGGTCGAGCGCATCACATAGCTCTCGTACAAACACTTAGCCGCTGGCAAAGGGTAGCTGAAAGTGGTTGGATTAGAAAAGCCCAGCTGAAGATACTTGTGGGCTCACGATTATTATGACAAGTTTCCAGATAGGTCTTTTGTTAAAATATGGGTGCAAAACCGATACACTTCATTGTGTTTTGGGACTCAAATGGCGGCGGTACGAAGATACTTCCTGCACTGCTAGCACAGGCTGAAGTCAAAAATTATATCACCACCTATTTTTTAACTACTTAACTAGTATGGAAAAATCCACTCACATCAATTAACATTGAGTAGGTTAGTGGCACTAAATACGACGTTATTGTGCCGCCTACACCCCACGTCTTCTTACGACTCGTTGGATGTCTTCTGTCCACTTTTTAACGAGACCTAACTGCTCTCCCTATACAGGATGGTAACTATTACGAAACAATCAATTGTTATTAGAACACACTTCGTTTACGAGCGCCCTAACTCCCCGCATCGTACACGATATGCACATTTTTACCGTAAACAAAATCGATAGGTCACGCCGGCGGCCATAAGGGTAATCGTCGAAAATTAACGATTCGTTCCTTATAGAATCGAATCGTTAATTTAACGGAGGTCCAACGGTTACACGGAACTCTTTCGATTTAGATTTCTATCAGCGGTCGGGAATTTTTTGGTTTTAGTTTTTTCATAAGGAGAAGTTGTATGCGGTGTAAATGTATCGGATGAATATTATAAAGCCAGTGCGTCAAAACTTGGCTAATAAGCCTACCTGAGCACAGTCTTTCGCTGCAGACCATCGCGACATGTCGTGTTATCAGTGATAAAATGCTGTGCATAGCCCAATATTAATATATTTTATCTATTTCTTCTTGGCGTCCTTCCATGCCAATAATTATATCAACAATGCCATAATTAAAATAAGAAAATGGGTGTTTCTCGAGGTTATATGGGTTTACGGCGATACCCCTAACAGTACCACCTAAACTTACCACTCAACTTATGGTTTAAAATGAAAGTTAAAACGGTTTACCTAGCTTAAATCATTAAGGTAGCCCGTTCGTTCAAATGAAATTAAATATTGCTTACCTTATTTACTTTTTATGAAAGGATGTGAGAAGCTTATACAAATAGCAGTGTGTAATTGAGGCAATTAAAAACTACGATTATGATATCATACGTCTACTTAGTCGGGTCTCGTGCTGTTATCTATCGATCTTAACAACTGGGCTTATAGAGATAAATCTAGGCTTTCCACCTTACGATACTTTTTACATCAGTTACTAGTTCGAACCAGCTTTTAAATCGAAGATTGCGTCGATGAATTAAAATCTACGCTTGATGTTTAACGTTTTCAAACCACTCGCTTGACAGAAAGTAAAGTATGTTATTACATTCGTATATCTTAACAGGGCAGTAATGTTTTTTTTTTTTACTTTAATTATTTTTAACGCTTTTGTATTATTGTATTGTATTAAAATTGCATTTTTTTTTTTTTTTTTTCTAAGTGGTTATTGCAATTAATGGTTTGTAATATTTGCACGTCAGCTAATGGCAATACACTTTGACTTCGTAATTGATATTTAAATGACATCCTGTGATCTATATATCTAGATAAATAGATAGAAATGTAGTGAAATAAGATATCTATCTATCTTATTCCGCTATCCCTGGACTGCAATAACAGCTGATGGTAGGTGATGATGTTTTCTAAAATATTAACGAGCGAATAATCTGTTTCGAGATTATATTGAGCCCCTTATCGGTTTCAACGCGACATCGTAGCGAAACGCAAAATCGCTCAGCTGCACGTCTTTCTCGTAATTGTGGTAACTAGCAACGGCAAAAGCCACCAGGTTAGATCAGAGGAAATTCAGAAATTATGGATTTCCAAACGGCTTTTTCCGGGGGTCGAACCTGGGACCTCGAGTCGTTTATAAGACGACTTTGAGGTCGACAAAATAATATATTGTAAGCCTGTCAAATATAGGTATTATTAAACTGTAAGAAATTGTGTCTAGGAAGTTTCGCACAATTTTTGCTGGCGCAGTGGGCAGCGACCCAGCTTTTTGAGTCCCAGACGGTGGGTTTAATTCCTACAACTAAAAAAATGCTTGTGAGATGAACATGAATGTCAGTGTCTATCTGTTTATTATAAGTGTTTATGAGGATTATTCATAAAAATATTAATCAGTCATATTAACACCCGTACGTGTACCCGTACCCTTATAAGCTACGCTTATCTACTTTTGGCTAGATGGCGATGCGATTGTCGTAGTATATTCGTAGTAGGTACATTTATTTACATATTATTTATATATTACATAATAGTTTATATTGTACGTAGGTAATATATTTTCTCTTATAAATTAATGCAACAAACAACAAAGCTATGACCTTTGACCTACCTCAACAAATGGACTATTTTTAGCAACAAATCTCATTGAACCCCTGTCAACAGTTAACCAGGAAAATGTGAGCGAAGTTAATCGAAACTTAATTCAGCTAACCGTCTTTTGAAATTCACACGATAATATTTTTTTTTTAATCAAGCAGCTGCTTGCCCTAAAACCGTTAGGGAGTGATAAAATGATGAATATGGCGGACAGGTACGCTTCACGCGTCGGCGCGCGCGCATGGCGCATGACGTCACTTCCGCCCCCGCCCGCTTCCGGCGGACAACACAGACTGCCATTGTGGAAAGGGAGAGTATACATCAGTAATTAATTAATTCCTCAATTAAACTGACATATCAATTTGATAATTATCGCGAGGTTATTAAAGTATTGAATATAGTATCTATTTCTTACTATAATATTTTCATACTTAAATAAATGTAAATACTGCGACAACACACACATCGCCATCTAGCCATCTAAGATAGCTGATGAATACTTTTATAAGCGCTGTGAATTTAAGTTGGTGGTCCCGTCTTCGAATCCAAGCAGGGGAAATTTGAGAATTTATAATTTCTGAATTTTCTCTGGTCTGATCTGGTGGAAGCTTTGGCGGTGGCTAGTTACCACACTACCGACAAAGACGTGCCGCTAAGCGATTTAGTGTTCCGGTGCGATGTCGCGTAGAAACCGATTAGGGTTATGACTATCACACACCCGCCTGTGCAAGGTGGAAGGCGGTCGACCCGTGTCTTCTTTTTACCCACTGTTGGATTACAAGGCGAATAGCCTCGATAGATTATGAAAATTAAACTTGATTTGCTATACTCCGCGAAAAGTAGAAGAATCTGTATGGTGTAATTTATAATTTCTTCAATCTTTATACTCCACACAAAACAGATCTTCGACAATGTACCCTCTACGCACGTTTCACTCCGACGCCGTAGCAACCTCAGGAGATCTCTATAGTCCGACAAAAAAGGTTATAACCTAACTCAAGAATTTACAATATCACCGGCTCAAACGTTACGATAAAAATATGTATGTAAAAAAAAACAACTCCGACCGACACTTAAGAGGGTATTGTTCTCTTGAAATTCGACGTTAGGATCTGAAGGCCGGTCGTTTATGTGAATAACTGAATTCATGAGGATTTAAAATAACCAGCTACTTGTTTAAACGAGATTTCTCACTTGCAGGAAGACTAATAAAAATAGTCACCGCACGCGCGCAAGCTTCGCGATTAAGTGACCTGATTTAATAATAATAATAATAATAACGCACTTAGAAATTATTTTCATGATCGAGCACAAAGTTCTGCACATCAATAGTAAGCGCTGATAAAAGACTAACACCGCTTAATTTATTAGACAGAAACATTCAAATAAGTCAGAATCTCACGGATCATCAGGATAAAATAAAAGCGTGGTCTCAGAAATCTCTGCACGGAAGACACCGCTACGACTTACAGCAACAACATGTCAACATGGTAGCTTCGAACGCGTGGCTGAAACGAGGTGATCTATTTCCAGAAACTGAGGGTTTCATGCTTGCCATACAGGACCAAGTAATCGATACCAAGAACTACCAGAAATTTATAATACGTAGACCCAACATCAGCGATACATGCAGGCACTGCCATAGAAGTCCTGAGACTATACAGCATATAACCGGCGCGTGCAAATCCATAGCACAAACAGACTACAAGCACCGCCATGATCAAGTGCCTGCAATAATTCATCAGAATTTAGCTTTTCAATATAAATTAATATCAGAGAAAGTACCTTGTTATAAATACCAACCACAATCAGTCTAAGAAAAAAATAGCTACAGGGTTTACTGGGATAGAACTATAGTAACAGACAACAGACAACAAATAAAAAATACAACAACAACAGACCAGACATAACAATTTTAGATAAAGAAAATAAATCAGTTTATTTGATAGACATTGCAATCCGTAACACCCATAATTTAAGCACCACCTACACCGATAAAATCTTAAAATACACAGATCTAGCCATAGAAATAAAAACACAGTGGAAAATCAATAGCTCCAAAACTATCCCTATAATTATTTCATCCACAGGAGTAATACCTCATACTCTCCACGCAGGGTTAAAAACACTAAATATACATAAGTCTGCATATACACTCCTACAAAAAGCCGTTATATTAAACACATGTCGCCTGGTGCGGAAGTTTTAAACATGACTCTCCCGATTTTGCACTTGGCTCCGGCCCGTGCTCTGTTAATTATACCTTCGTGAAGAAGAGATTTGAATTTAATACAAAAAATATAATAATAATAATAATAGTAACAAAAATATTTACTAACCACAATAAATAAATAAATTATAACATACTACAAGAGGACAGATAAAGAACAAATATATATATACATAAAAATTTAGGCGTATGTTTCTTCATTGTGGTCAACGGGTCATCTACTCAACTCTGTGCCGCAGCACCATGGCAGTAAATGCCAAGGAATACTACAACGCTGATTTAAAACGAACTTATTTTTATTTTTCGGTATCACCCACACACAGGGCATGGGTGTCCCCTAGCTGGCTAGTTAGCGATAAAGACATGCCGCTAAGCGATTTGGCATTTCGGTACCAAACTATAGAGGTATGGGTTATATAACTGTCATAACTCTAAAAGGTTAGCCCTCTATTGATAGCAGTTAAGGGGTAACTTGTAGTGGAATAAAAAAGCCGTAGTCCATCATGCCGTGGGAGCGTTATCGAGAACTCTTGCATCCTTACGATGTTTTTCTCTACCAAGTGCAAGTGATATATAATAGCTTTAATTTATAAAACGCACATAACTCCGAAAATTTTAGTTGCATGTCGGAGATCGACCTCCGTCCCTCTAAACGCGAGGCCAAGACCCGAACCACTAGGCTATCACCGCTACATCATTTCAAATAAACTACGCATCCAAATAACCATATGTAAAGAGAAAGGTTTGTTATGTTATGTTGTATGTTTTGATAATGAAATGTAAGAAATAATATTCTATGCCAATTACTGACAATTGATTGGCTTATATATAAATATCACCTGCACCGTTTAGCCACCAAAACAGCTCGATAGCTTTTTTCTTCTGGCTTGCTTTACATACTATTATTTCAAGCGGAAATCAATTATAATTATATATTACTGAAATGAAATATAGCTTATGTTACTCGCTGCAAATGTCGCTTGCCGAAAAAATTTTTAGAATCGTTTTTGAATTTGTCTATTACTTTCATCACATATTGCATCTACGGTAGCCAGTGTGTCTGGTTTAGATAATTATACATTTCAGTACTTTAGTATATTTACATGTTTCTTTCTCTAAAATAAACAATATTAATATTTATGCAAGTCATACTATCCTTTTTACTCTGGTCCCTTTAGAAAAGCACGATAGTTTATTTTACTATAAATATTTGTGTACTACAACACAATTAGTGGATTTGAAATATACGCGAATATTTAGCATATTTAAGTATTACTACTAATAAAGTTTTGCAAACTTTCATAACAAAAGGTTCGTTGCGTTCATTACCAGACCGTTTTAAAGATTTACCTATTAATGTTGTAGTAGTTAAATTACATGTTTAACAAACTAAACAAAACATATATAAATTTGACTAATAAATAGACATTTCTTAATTTGACTAATATAAGTAGACATTTACCTAATTTTACTATTGGAAGTAAAACTAAATCAATTAATATTAAATACAAATAAATTTCCAAATAGAAAAGATTTGTATCCGTGTGTAAAAATGTGCACGCCTTTATGGCAAAACATGTTTGGACCAATTTTATTTGGTACCTATTTACCTTTTAGTATGTAACCCATGTTAAATGCAAATAAATGAATTATTATTATTATATATAATTTTTATTATATTTTGTGATAAATTTAATATCAGTATAGAAGTATATGTAAACTTATTAAAATTCTGTAAGCATAATAACAATTGGATCGTAGGTCATGCAGACATGCAAAGTATACCTCTGCACTTACAGAATTAGCATAAACACTAAACTCAGCTCTCTCTGACCTAAAGCCTAGAGGTCTTTAATTGTTCGCACCGTGGTACCGTTTCTTGCCCAAGGACTTGGCGGACAATACGAAAATTATGACCACCAGATGACTGTGGGAGATCTTATCTGGTTCTTTATAGCAATCGTTTAGATTAAGTTGCTATTCTTAAAGCGAAACTAAAACATTTATAAGCGAGATTTGAAACGTTGGTAGCCCAGTGGGTCCTTCGACTTCACTTTCGGGGCCGAGTTCGAATCCCAACACGCACCTCTAAGTTTTCTTAGTTATGTGCGTTTTAAGCAATTGAAATATCACTTGCTTCAACGTTAAAGGAAAACACCGTGAGGTAAACTGTATGCTTGAGAGTTCTTATTAATGTTCTCAAAGGTGTGGAGTCCACCAATCCGCACTGGGCCAGCGTGGTGGACTACAGCCTTTACCACTTCTAATTGTGAGAGGAGACCCGTTCCCTGAAGTGGGTCGGTAATGGGTTGATTTGATGATGAAGCGAGATTAGGCTTTTAAAAATGTAAATAAATAAATATACTACGACAATACACACATCGCCATCTAGTCCCAAAGTAAGCGTAGCTTGTGTTATGGGTACTAAGATGACTGATGAATATTTTTATGAATAATATACATAAATACTTATAATATACAGATAAACACCCAGACAATGAAAAACATTCATGTTCATCACACAAACATTTTCCAGTTGTGGGAATCGAACCCACGGCCATGGACTCAGAAAGCAGGGTCGCTGCCCACTGCGCCAGTCGGTCGTCATATAAAAATATGCAGATATTTAACAATGTTACTTTTGAAATGCAGCGTTCATTACATTGACGATGTTAAAAGTTAAAACCAACAATAAGTATTGTGTTTATTCAATTCAACGGTAAAAAGTTCGCCCTAAACTAAGATACAGTTACATATTCTCATCTCTACCAATTTAAAAACTTCAAATGCTTTGAATGCAACTGTATCTATTTGGCAATGTAATTTAACTATTAAATAAGCTCAATGAATAATTAGTGCTATAACCTAAGCAATACAGATCATGTTCGCGTGCCCATATTTTAACGATGCAATCATTATTCCCTTGCTGTACTCGTACATTCGAGTACAATAGAGTTCTTTGAATCATCTCCGTGGTTATTCAAATTAGTTTTCACTTCAGTGACCCGGTGAATGGGAAGGGAGTCAAATGTCAATGAGATTTTATTACCCCTAGAGGGCTAGACAAACCCATTTAATGGTTTAACGAGAAATGAACGAACTTGACTGGTAACTGACTTGCCTTAACGACTGATTGGCGAAGTGGGCAGTGACCCTACTTTCTGAGTCTAAGGTCGTGGCTTTTTAGTCCTACAAGTGAAAGATGTTTGTGTGATGAACATTTATCAGTTACCTTAGTACCCATAACACAAGCTACGCTTACTTTGGGACTAGATGGCGATGTGTGTATTGTAGTAGTAAAATTTTATGAATGCGAATTAACTAAATAAGCTTTTTCAGTATATTACATAGCAAATGTTTTGTTCCAAAGTTACCTTTTTGGTACAAATCACGTCAATGCGCTGTGTGAACAAAGGACAAACCAATAAAAACGTACTATTGTATTAAGATATCATTAAATCCGTGGTGGAATACGTAGCTGAACTATTATTATATTAGGTTTTGAAATAATACACATGTTTATTTATACCTCGCAGAACCGATTGATATTGTAATTGCCAAATTTACTACTAAGGGCATACATGCCTAGCATATATATATAAATATATATGTTCAGTGACATACATAAGCACACAAGAAATATATATATATATATATATATATATAAAGATATAGCTTAGCATATATATATATAGCCTAGCCTTTATAAGCCTGATGTCCCTAGAATTACACTAAACAAGAAAATGCCAATTGGCGGCAGAAATAACTAAGCGATAGTAGTTCCTCACCTCTGTCCCTACTACTACTAAAATAAGGCCATGTAGGTCTGAACCTACGGAGAGTCCCTTACACACCACACACTAACCGCACAAACGATCTGTCTAGATTCTTCGTAGAGGCTTCGTTGGACCTCCGTATAAATATCCTTACTCTGTGATATTACGGGCAGTGCCCATAAGAATTACATCATTAGACACATACAATCTAAAATATTGTTAGGATATTTTTTATCGTATGGCAACTGAAGCTATCATTCCAGCAGTGGTGTGCACAGGGTTTTTGACCAGGGTATGCATAAAGAATGAAGATGGAAAAAAAATTAAAAATCCTTCCCCTTAATAAGCCCTTTATGAGTTATACAAAAATTTTGTGCATGTATAAAGTTCACACCACTGCGTTCCAGGCCTGAACGTAGACACCATTTGGGTTCAACAACTCTTGTGTATCAGTGCGGGCTCTAGAAGCAGTAACAACTCACTGCTTATGACCATTAAAAGCGCATGAAAAATCAATTTTATTTTAAATGACCACATAAACGTTACTGTGGAAAAATGCTTTCTCTTCATTCTTTGGTTAGAATTTTATATTGTGCTTGATTTTCAAACATAACTTTTTAAAAAACTGAAGTCAATTAATTTTACAAAAATAATAACGTTAATTTCAGCACAATCTAAGTAAAGGAATTTACGGATTACCTATAATTCTCCCAATAATTATAATTTAGCTATTCCTGTATATGTATATATAAATATTTAAAAAAAAATTATATTTTAAATAATTATATATTTTAGTTGTTCTTTTTATAAGTATTTCTATATGTATTATCTCTAAAATAAACTAATTTGAGAGTTCTAAAATTCGAGCTATAATTTTTACACAGTTTTAGTACGGTGTTTAGACACGTCAATTAGCTTTAGATATTTGTATATTTCAACACAATTATTATAATATAATGAACAGTGAATTAAAATATATGCAACTATTAAGTATTACAGTCATAAAATTTGCAAATTTCATTATAAAACGTTCGTTATATTTTGTGGTACTCCCGATTTTGCAGAATTGACTAATGATACCAGAGTATGATTTGAGTTCAAAGATTTGTGGTGTACTATACAGTTTCGAAATACCATTTTTTACCGCAAAAGTGATTACCTGAGCGAATAATTTCTACTTACAATCTACCAAGGAAACGCCAGATGGCAACCAACAAATCTCATGGCCTCCGAAGCCATAATGTTCTCAATCAACCCGACCACTGAGCAGAACAGTGGGAAACATCCGGAGACCAACACAGTTCTTATTGCAATCCAATAAAAACCAAACTTGCATAACAAAATAGAAGATTAATTTGAATACAGCCTGTAAATTTACATTCTTATTCCAATGGTATAAAGGTGGTATTGTGCAAAAACAGGTGATACAAATTGTAAGTTAAAAAATTTATATCCTTACAATCAAATTGCTCACAGAGCATATCAAAGGGAGGAAAGAGTAAAGACCTTACATTAGTTACGGCTAGTTCACATTTTTCCAGTTGCCTTCTAATGGAGAATTCACACGTTGTCCTATCAGTAATAAATAATAATAAATAAATATACTACGACAATACGCACATCGCCACCTAGCCCCAAAGTAAGCGTAGCTTGTTTTATGGGTACTAAGATGCCTGATGAATATTTTTATGAATAATATACATAAATACTTAGAAAATACATATAAACACCCAGACACTGAAAAACATTCATGCTCATCACACAAACATTTTCCAGTAGTGGGAATCGAACCCACGGACCTGGACGCAGAAAGCAGGGTCGCTGCAAACTGCGCCAATCGGCCGTCATCAGTAATGGTTTAATATGAAGCTCTGAAACACTGTCAACCATATATCGTATAAGTATGTTAAATGTCACTCAATCTACGATGTAGAGACTAGAAAGCTTTGCTTGGAATATAATATTTACGGTATCATATAAAAAAATGGGGAGATTTGTAATCGACCCAGAACGAATTCGACGACCGATTGTGGCAGTGTGTGGGGCTGTTGCTCAAAAAACCGATATTGGGGTCACCTTGGAACTGGGATACTGGGATTGCTCATCGTCTTTTATGCACTTCTTACATGCACAAAAACAAAGCCTACCCTGTTGTTCGTGTAACTTGTATAGGAGTAGGATTTTTTCAATTTTTGCTACCCTCATGCTTTTTGCCTCCCTGTGCACGCCACTGGTCATAGGGAGCCTAAATAGTCGGTACCAGGCCCACTGCCAGTTACTGGAGTAATGTGAACCAACCTAGTAGGTACTTAAAATACCTACTGTGCTGTGTGTGAATGTAATTTTTGTATGTACTGTGTCTGATTGATGTGTAAGAGGTGTAATCACATAAGGCTGATCACACACTGTAGCAAAAGCCGCAAGATGACGCAAGAGCCGTTGAGAAAACTCATGTTTCATCTAGAAACATGAGTTTTTTCCTACGGTTTTCAAAAACGGCGCGTTAAAAATATTTTTTTTATAACTCTTATTTCAGGGGAATTTTTTACTTTATGACATGTACCCCTTGTCGAAGACCCTGTACACGCCACTACGTACGAGTTTTTTGTATTATCGCACTTACAACACAAATTTTTTATTACTTACGCAATTGTTTTCAGAAATACGTGCTCTGATTGCTAATGTGACTTAGCAAACGTTGTAGCTAATGCCATCAACTTAAAGTGTATTTCGAAATAAAATGTTCAAGAAATTGTCTGTTTAAATGTTACGACTATCAGCTAGCCGTGGATCATAATATCCTGACTGTATTCTCATGTCAGGGCAAATTTTTTATTCCTTTGCCAGCCAAATATTTTTCATGCACGCCAAATTTCGTGTTTCGTTAGAAAATTGGCGTGCAAATTAAGCTTTTTTAACATATCATGGAATTCCGCAAAGTCCTTCTATCCAACTAATAATGAAGGCGTTTCCTTCACTTGCGTTTTTAAAGTCGATAAAAAAAACAACGTTGAATTATCGTGCATCCAGATTAAAAAATCATAATCGTGAGTCTAATCGTCAACAACAGTTAGCTTATAAAGCTAGTGGTACACGGGACATATTCGTAGTTCGTGGTGGGGTCGATGAACTCGCGCGGTGCTAACGATCCGTGAATGGAGTGTTAAGTGCCATCCAGGTTGCTTTTGGAAATCCCTGTCATGGGAATATGGACGTTTGACACGCGAAATATTTCATGTGAATTTGGTACTCACCAATCTAGTTGTTGCGTTGCGATTGCTAGTTTTAATAAATTTGTATTTACTCATAAAAGTTCCAATAACAAATCCATGATACAGATAGATAGACGAGCACGCATTTGTTATGATCAAAAGTCAAAAATATCTTTATTCAAGTAGGCTCATAGATGGCACTTCTGATGGCACGTTTTGACTCACATCACATGAGAAATGTGTACACGGTAGTGAGATGATGGCGATAACTATATTCGTTAACTTAAAACTAAAGCTACGAGGCTTCCAAACGCGTCCTGGTCTAAGAAGAAGCCCACATCTAACTAAGCCGGGTGTTTTATTGTTATCATCATCTCACATTGTTATTTAAAATTGTTATAAGAGCAAACTTGTTAGAGCGAAAATTCACACCCAAGCTATTCTATCGATACTTTAATAAGACTTCTCTATAAGCATATACTCGTAGTTTAAGAAAAATGCCGGGAACTGTGGGATAAAAATATCAACTAAGGAATCTTTGTGATGAAAATCACTAAGACTGGTTTAGCTGCTAAGCCTCGCTTAGGCAACGAAAGCTTTTTTATTAAATACGCCCAGTTCCCGGGTGTTTTAAGTAATAATTAAAAAGTAAATCAGGGTACATTTAAAGGAATATCAGGAAAAAGCGAGTGAAGGTCGAACACTAGAAATCTCTACTGAGAATGTTCTGAAATGTTCTGAAATGCATGTGGAGTCTATCAATACGCACTTGGCCAGCACAGCAGAACACGGCCATAGGTATATACAATGAAAATAAAAATTATCCTCCTATATGTGCGGTCAAACGAACGCTAACAATTTCTACGCCATAGATTCCATACAAACTGTACAGATTTCTATGCGCCACGCAAACAGTATTTTAATTAATAAAAGATAGAACATTTATTCACGCTTAAAGAGTTACCGGAACCGTAAGGAATTTTGCTCGCTTATTATTCGAATTAAAGATAACTTACTAACAAAGGGACACGGGTTCCCACGGAATTATACAAAGAGACTATTCTATTAATACGTAGAAATTCGTATGGAAACACCTATTGGTACGAGTAGGTTTGGCAGATGCCGCAATTATCTACAACAAGGTTATGCCTCGGAAAAAGGCCTAAATAGGTTAGCTGTAGCAACTTTTTGACAGGTTTTATGATATTATTTATTTATTTATCTATACTCTTTATTTGTACACAACTCAGAAAAACGAAAAAAGAGAACAAACATTTGATGAATGAATCAGGATACAAAAGGCGGCCTTATCTCTAAGTAGCGATCTCTGCCAGGCAACCTTAGAATAAGGCAAACTAAAAAGAAAAACGAATAATTATAAAATATAAGAAGTAGTAGTAGTGCTTTTTGTGGCAGAGCTTTTCCAGGCAAGTATGAATGAATGAATGAATACCGTCATACTTTTATTGCGCACCACAAAAAGTACATACAAAAACAAAGAAAAGTACAACAAAACAACGTACACAATTTGGCAGCCTTATCGCTTCATAGCGATTTCTTCCAGGCAACCAATGGCGAAGATAAAAAACAGGTACAGAAAATAATTAGGTGGTGCTTATATACATATATAATAATAAAGCCCTTTATTACTGAATAAAGCACGATTGTTAACAAAAAAAAAAATCATAAATATTCAAACTATTATTTAAAACACAATCTTCCTTATAACTATTTTTCTTAACATATTATTTATATTTGACAGTTTCGCAGTTCAGTACGCCCTTTGGACGAAGGCCTCCTCCATTTCTTTCCATGCATTTCTATCACGCGCCAGTCTTTGCCATGTTGCTCCCATCATTTTGACAAAATCATCGCTCCACCTAATTCTCTGCCGTCCTCTAGATCGCTTCCCTTCTCTCGGATACCATTCTGTAACTCTTTTTGCCCACCTGTCTTGCTTTTGCCTGCACACATGTCCCGCCCATTTCCATTTTAGTTTTCGGATTTTTACTTTAACATCTGTTATATTACATATGTGCTTATATACATATACCCATAAAATAAATATTTCATTACTTAAATATATACATATAATATAAACTACAATTATATATAATTAAATGATATTTACTTAAAAATAATATAAAATTAAACTCAAATAAAAATAATGAAAAAGGAAAAAAAAGAGAAGAAGGGAGCAGAGCACTATCCCGGGTCATCAGTTGATGAAGACAAAAAGTGATCTTACACAAGCTTTTTAAAGATCTGGATAGATTTTGCAGCATTGCCCCTTTGGATGGCCAAACTAATTCGTTGGCCAAGGTAACTGCCGTCGGGGTCACCATTTGTTGCGGTACCCTGTTCTTTCTTAGGTACACTGGGATGCTACTGGGAGTACTCGGCGCGTCTCCGCTTTGGATACACGGTTTATCAATTATACATGTGAGTCGCATTAACATCCTTTATCAGTTTTGGAGTACTCCCAGTGACATCCCAGTGTACCTAAGAAAGAACAGGGTACCGCAACAATAGGATCACCGGTAGACTCGATAACCCTTTTCAATAATTCTTTGAGCTCGTGCCTCCGGGCGCCACGGTCTAAAAGTCTCTATTCCAAAAGGCACAAAAATGAAGCTGCTAACCAATATTATATCAAGTTAATTATGAACATAAATACATACAAATTAAACAAACTGCAATAACAATTATATTCTGCAATAACAAAAAAATATATAGCCTCTAGCTTTTTACGATAAAAAAGTCACTTTTACTATTTAAAATCGTCATGTTACTACTCGTCAAGGCCTATATTTAAAATAGCATTGAAGTAAACTATACGATGCCGTCTTTTCCATAATTCTTATACCAATAATGTATTTAAGCTTGACGACACGATACGAAGCATGTTGGATTAATAACAACGACATCCGGTACGACATGCAAATAAGGCAAGGTGTCTTATATAAGACTAATCGCAAGACTGTTGCTTAAACCGGCTCGTTTTCTGATTGGCCGTAATGTTGCACGACACAGAAGCTGATTGGTCTTAGCTTTATAGCACCACAATACCTTCGTAGCTAGACTGCAGCTGTAGTTTCCAGCTGTAGACTCCACTCATGATGTTTTTTTTTGTATGCCACGCGAAACAGAAGCGATTTCTTAACCCAAGTATATTTTCGTGTAGCTGACGATATGACCTCTTGTCGGTAACATGACATCTCGGTATAACTGTCAGTGTGATAGAAAAATCACAATATATATATCAATTTCGCTAATAGCAAAAAGTGTGTGGACCTTAAAGGCTTATAGATTTCACATTAAAATTAACTAAACGCCGCTTGAGAAGTCGTCTCCGGGGTAAAGGATGTCCACAGTATTCATTGTATTCAATTTGTTATTTTTTATCTTTTATTTTTATATTGTACACGTCTAAATCTTTGCTTTAAACTGTTATTTATAACTCTATACTTTTAAGATCTATTAAAGCAAGGAGAGATCGATGAAATAGTTTCGATATCGCCTCGACTGAAGAGAAGTGAAGAAAAGATTCGAGCCACCAGCAAGGTCGTACAAAAATAATTAATAATTAACATAATTACCGCTTAATGCCCCCAGTGCGACTGGTTAACGGTTGCCAATCCATAGTCTCTGAAAATTGAGTAAATCAATAAACGAGGAATTTAACTGCCGCCTGCCAAAAAATATAACATAATGTAATATAGTTTATTAAACAAAAAAAAAGAGTGTGTGTACTTATGTACACGCGTTAGAAGTCTTCTTTGGCGTATGGAAAAAAATAACTAAAATGCAGTAGTGACTAACGATAAATATTAAAATGAATCAAAAATATCTTATTTCAATAAAAAGTTTTATTAATGTAATAATATTTATTTATTCACACTGTTTGTACTGTTATGAAACACGTGTTCTAAATATAAAAATACTAGAATGTACAACTTGAACATAGTTATCGATTTTCATGCCACCTTTACGATGTAGAATTCAGGTGTCGGTGTGCGCGCGCATCGTAATAATTCACTCTCATCATTTTTCTCCATCGCGCAAAAAGAAGCATAACTTCAATAAAAGGTACATAATTTGACACTTCTGTTTGGGTACATAAAACACTCGTCTATCACAATGAAAAAGTACTACAACTGGTGAACATATCCGTCCCTGAACTTAGAATCTTAAGAAGCTTTCGCTTGGTTGTTGGATCAAGGGTCGGATACAGAAGGCAGTAGTCCTTAAAACGGCGCGTACTGTGAGGAGGTTCCTCACTCTGGAGGCCTGACCGCCGGTTGCTTGGGCATTCGAAAACCCCGCAAGCGGAGGTTGGATGTATTTTCTTATAAATTTTTAATAGAGTTTTTTATTTTTTTAAGCATTGAACAGAATTAAAAAAAAAATGAAAATCAATAAATGATATAGACCAAAAATAATATACTACGACTAAACACACGTCGCCAGCTAGCCCCAAAGTAAGCGTAGCTTGTGTTATGGGTACTAAGATTAGCAATATTTTTATGAATAACTAGCATACCCAGCCGGGCTAATTATTGCTTTATTTTATTTAAACAATAAACTTACATCATTAAATTTTTAATAAAAGCTTGACAGTTCAAAAATACGAGTGCTCCGATCGTCACCAAACTGTACAGGATTACTCGCCAGGTCAATCCGGAGATTCCATGAAAGTTTGATTGAAATAGGTCCAGCCGTTTCGGAGCCTATACGGAACATACCCACACACTTTCTCCTTTATATATATAGAATAAGATATGCATATATAGGTACATAGAATATACATATAACACCAGACACTGAAAAACATTCAGTAGTGGGCCTTAGACTCAGAAAGCCGGGTCGCTGCTCACTGCGCCAGTCGGCCGTCCGTAATTAAAATTTCATTAATTAAACTTGGTTTTTACAATAACATCGTCTCTCTTTTTACAGGTAAAGGTTGATACGTGGTTATTGCCGCTATTGAGCTTCTCTGCTGTCTACTGCGATACTATCATACGTGATCGTATAATTTTTGCGTATGATGCGGTAAGTGATTTGTTACCACTTTTCCCTCGACTTCGTTTGTAGTCAAGCTGTATATCTGTTTCGACATTCTTGAAATAAAATGCTCAATTTGCGACCATTATCAATAAGTACGTACAAAAAAAATAATAACAACGAAGTTCAAGAATACTCTTTATGAAACCCGTTGTCCTTTTAAATGGGAATCAGAATAGATATTTAACAAAAACTCTAAACAACAAGCCCGTTTTATAATTGACCTCAAACGATTAGGTTCTGGCCACATTAACGTCAAGACAGTCGTACTTAATTCGAAGAACTTAACAACTTAAAGTGAGTAAGCTTCGTTTGTCATCTTTCACACATCCATCCTATCTAGCAAATTTAGAAACTCTATCTAAAAATAAATATTAAAATATTGAAATCGTTAGATAGACCTACCTTTCTTGGAAACGACCATAAATTACGTAGATCACAAGAACAGCTGGCATATACAAATAAGAAAGTATTATTATATTTATAAATAAAAATAAAATGATTTAAAAAATAACCGTTCCAGAGCCTCCTGATGGCATATAATACACGAACCAATTCTAAATTGTGGTAAGATTGGGGACTAAAAATTATATTTTATTTTCACTTTCATTGATGTTTGGTCGCTAAGTAGACAGGCATGTACACATTAGTATTTCCACTAGTCAATTAACAAATAAATGTTGCCAATTTGTGGATGAGAACTTATTCTACACTGTTCGTAACATTTGACGATTGGCAGCCCCGATTATATCCCCTGACATGGGGTATAATAATTAACATGTCCACCTGCTAAAGCACGGGGACATTGACTAGGAGAATTTTACCTCCTTAATAGTAATTAAAAATGTCTCTAGCCAGTCTCGAGTGTGGACGTAGCCTAATCGTCAATAGTAACGTAGGTAAGGTGCTAGACACATAAAAAAGTGGCCCTTAACATATAGAATACCCGTTACGTGTGTGTTTTTTAATTTGAACCTGTGATCCAGTTTTGAGCCTCTTTTGGACCAGTCTCGTAACAAGTCATGGGAATTAAGAGTTACAAGTTTACAACATGTTTATGACTACTGTATTAGTCTGCTTATTTATGAGTACTTTTATTAAATGTTGGTAGTAGATTTATTCATTTTTTTATGTTTGGTGCTTGTTTACCCAATAATGGCTAAGTTTCGCAATCCTTAGTAAAAAGCACCAGCAACTTCTTCTTTTATGCCTCTGCAATCTCACCTGCTGGTAAGTGCAATCTCACCTTGTGGTAAGTTCAATCTCACCTGCTGGTAAGTTCAATCTCACCAGCTGGTAAGTGATTTCAGTTTAAGATGGTAACCAATTAGGGGTATGGCAGTTTTGTTAAACCCATATCCTAATCGGTTTCTATGCGAAAACATACCAGACAAGCGATACTGCCACTGCGCTGTTCTATAAAAAGATTTTACACACATGTGACATTTGAATTTCTTCTCACCTGCAATGTAAATCGTCGTCACCCTATTAATGACCAATTGGCACAGACCACCCCTCTTATATGAGACGGAGATATCCTTCAAAGGGTGTTAAGACCTTAGCAGATGCCAACACGATATCGGCGGAAAAATAATCTATACTTATAATAAAACTGTAACTTGAAGATTTCTGTACATTTAATATATTTTTTATTTGTATTTATATGTAATATATTTATATAAGTATATATATATATATTATAGTTATATTTATATATATTATTTTTATATATATATATTATTTTAAACCTTATTTATTGCACCACCTACCTCTTTTCTATGTTTTTTCCTTTTACGCCATTGGTTGCCTGGAAGAAATCGCTATGTAGCGATAAGGCCACCAAATTGTACTCTCTTGATATGTATTTATATCTCTGTAACTACTTTTTTTCTTTGGTGTACAATAAAAGTGTATTAATTCATTCATATTTTGATAATTTTGATCGGGGGATGCTTTATAATCGATGCTGAGTCCAAAACAGATTTTTATTTAATTTTTGTCTGTCTGTATGTCTGTCCGGGCATCACGTGAAAACTACTGAACGGATTTAAATAAAATTTGGCATAATGGTAGCTGATATTCCGGGTCAACAAATAGGATACTTTTTATCCTGATAAACAATAAGTTTCCTCCGAGAAAGGGGATGAAATTTTTTATCAATTTTACTTTATAGCTCTGTTACCGATTTTAATAATTCCTTTTTTATTTGAAAGTGTATACTATTAAGCATGTATTGTTCAATTTGAATGGAGATCTGATAAATATTGTCCGAGATAAAGGACCTAACTCTTCACAGATAACAGCAAGTCGCAATGCATATGGGACAGCATGCATGCGTACCATCCTACTAATATTATAAATGGTCAAAGAATAAAATAATATAAATATTAAGTTTGATTATATACCTGCAAATTCATTTTTAATTATTAAAATTGTACCTATCGCTTAGAAGTTGCGACGGGTGTAGAATAATACGTACGGCGCCGCAAATAACATAGTTTGGAAATAAAACTGGACCTGGTAGGTTTTTTAGGTTTTTTTAAGATATTAAAACGATTTGGTGCAGACGAAGTTGCGCGAGTCAGATAGTCTTATAATATAAGTATGTTATTCTACTTCTACTTTTCTACTAATACTTATTATAAGCTTGGTAACGTCGTAACTAGCCAAGGCTGACTCCCACCAGACCGGAGAAATTCCGAAATTATCCCGATCATCAAACCAGGGAACTCCGCATAAAAGAGCACAGCATTAACAGCTGCGCCAGGAAGGTCGTCAAACTTAAAACATCGCTTTAAAGAGGTTATCTAACTTTGCACATAATATAATTGCTGTTGATCTAATTCGGGGCTAAAGGCACCGTTTTTTCACACTTTATCGCCAGTAATAATTCCACCGTGAGATTCTAGTTATCGTGGACGTCCGGTAAAAGTGACAACGAAAGTCAAAATTATCCGACACGGCGTGAAATATTCACACGAAATCAACTGTACCTGCCTACCTTTTTATATCTAAAGCTTGCTTTTCTTGAATTCGTATTCATTTTTTGAAGATATTGTTGTCCGTTTCAAAATTCTAAATTCAAATTTCTTTTATTTCAAGTAGACCCAGTTTATATGCACTTTAGAAACATCAAGTCAGTCCGTTTGTAGTGACTCTACCACCGGTTTGGAAGGCAGATTCCACCGAGAAGATTTATTTCAGGAAAAACTGTGGCAATGGTTTACTCAACAACTATTAGCGTTTTGATTTCACAGATAAGTCCCAGAGAATGAATTTATTAGTAACCATATTAATATGAGATATCTTTGTTACTTTGTTTCTATGTTCTGTGTTACTGTGAACACAGAACATATATATATATATATATATATATATATAAATAGTAGGATAAAATGTTGCCAGACCTAGAAATATTATATTTATTATATATATATATATTATTATATATTGTTTGTTACTCAATTACGCAAAAACGGATGAACGGATTTGGATTAAATTTGGCACGCATGTAGCCTTTGACATGGAAAAGAACATAGGCATATTCCGATTACTTAAGTAGTTCTTGAGAGATATCTTTATTTCTATAAAAGGACATTTACTTACTATACCGATCTCTGAAATAGTTCCCGTGGCAGGATAAAAAAATGGTTAACGAACGAAGCTTTAGAAAGAATTCTGAAGTCCACGCATACGAAGTTGCGTGTAGAAGCTAGTAAATTATAAAGCAAAGGTACAAAGGGATCTTGAAAGCGCACAAGTAAGGCCCGTCAATATCAAAAGCACGGCAAAAAAAGGACCCGAAGCCACTGTCACGCCAAAGTGTCTCTTGTAGTTGTAACCGCATAAATCAACGATGTATCGACGTTTAAATAATGCAGGATTGTTACGCCTAATTAGGAGGGTACGCACGCGCAGACGTCTGTCCGACGATCAGTCATCGCATCCCCTACCATAGCAGAATTAACAAATTAGGAGAACCGCAAGCCACTCTTGGAATGTGACTTACACGCTGTTTACTGTTCCGTACCCAAATGATACAGTGGGACCCAATTACTATCTTTATATATATATATATATTTCTTGTGTGCGTGTGTATTTCACTGAACTCCTCCTAAACGGCTGGACCGATATGAATTAATTTCGGTCTGCGTTGGTAGCACCCTGGATGGTTTAGATTCACAAATCAGCCCGACAGATTGCGCTGGGGTCCGCTAGTTTGATATAAATATAAAATGAAATGAAATTTAAATAAATAAATATAAATTTATATCGACAATACACACATCGCCATCTAGCCCCTAAGTCAGCGTAGCTTGTGCTATGGGTACTAAGATGCCTGATGATTTTTTTATGAACAAAAATATACATAAATACTTATAGTATGCGGATATACACACAAATTGAAAAACATTAATGCCAATCACATAAACATTTTTCAGTTGTTGTAATCGAATACACAGCCTTGTACCTAGAAAGCAGGATTACTGCCAACAAGGGCCTCCGGCCGTCGCAGCTCAAGAACTAGGACTCCGCTGGCCGTCTATGTTAGTCTGTCCGTCGGTCACCATGCTGAATCTCATGAACCGTGATAGTAAGACAGTTGAAATTTTCACAGATGATGTATTTCTGAATATCTCAATTGATTGTTCTGTTTATTGTGTTATGTGTATTTTCACTTATTAATTGTTTTTTATTATTCATATCGGTTAAGCTACATCAACGTCACAGTTAAGATTAGTATTTTTTGGACCTTATTTTAGTATTAAATTACCCCTAAATAATAATAAAAATATAAAAATTAATAAGCAAAATAATTTATACAATATAAATAAATATAAATATACTACGATAATACACACATCGCCATCTAGTCTCAAAGTAAGTGTAGCTTGTATTATGGACACTAAGATAACTGATTAATAATTTTATGAATAATATACCTACATAAATACTTATAACATATAGCTAAACGCCCAGACACTGAAAAACATTCATGTTCAGAAACATTTTCAAGTTGTGGGAATCGAACCCACGGATCTGAGTCGAAAGACTCAGAAAGCAGGATCGCTGCCCACTGCGCCAATCGGTCGTCAAATACGGCCGTGTATCGCTGTGGACTACAATTAATGAAGAAATAAATAGCAACCCAAATGAATCTAAGACTACACAAGTAAGCTATTTCCGCTATTTAAATGTTTGTGAAATTTAGTTTTGCGACACAAGTTACGAAAAGGAAAGGATAAAAACTCTGTAGAACATGTCCTCACACCTCTATGGTAGGCTCTCTATATTGTATCTATATCTCTATTTCCTCTATTCTATGATTGTCTTTCATCTCTTTCATGTACCAAAATATGACTAAACATGACCTTGAAATATGACTTCCAATAATTCTCGTACCTAAAAGCTACCGAAACACCGCCAAAGAAGTTTCAGTTAAAAAAAAACGGCGTGCAGTATCGATTGGCCTATGAAATTCATTACCAAATGTAATTAAACTTAGTAACAAAGGAATGTAAAGTGAGTAGACGCGCAGTGAACGTAATTCAACGCAAAAACTCGGCGGGGTAAATCTTGTTGTTTTAATTAAGGTAAAATCGTTATGGCCCGAGTTTTTTCGCAAAACCTAGCCCATAGTAGGAGCCTCGTGAAATACTAAATGCAGACGTCTGTCGCGACAGCATTTTAATAGTTTTGAGAGCGTTCGCACACCACCCACGGTTTCACTCTTGTCGGAGTGGTCGTCATGAAATAACGATGTTAATAGCAGATGATATTTTAGTTCACGAGCTTTCGCCATTGCTCCCTACGTGCAGTCAGTCTGGTTTCAATCAAATCCCCTTGCATGAGGGTATTTAATTTGATAAGTCCATCGCATTGGTGACCTTCCACGCGTTCAGGTACCTTCTACGTTGGCCTGCACAACAAGGCGCTCTATAAAGTCGTTTTTTAAGGTTATAGCCTTATGAATTTATGAATGAATGGACTTCCAATTTACACCATAGTGCGAAAAATTTAAATTAAACCATTCGGTAAGGTATATCGTCATTGCAGTATGGAAAACAATAATACAAACAATACAAACTTTCTATGACCGAAATTCGGCACAGGCATATTTTTCAATAACGCGGGAGATTTCATAGTGCGCAAGTGCGTGCAAGTATAAGTGCAGTCTCATAGTCAGGTGGTACGTCAGGTCCGACTCGTCCGGAAAAATATTACGCGCACGACCGACAGCCGCAAAGACTCCGCCAATTGCCTTACTGCTAAAGACATGCCGCCAAGAGATATAGCGTTCCGGTACCTGTCATATCCCTATCAGGTTGTTACGCTTCCACCTTTGACTGCATCATCACTTACTAACACGTATCATCGCATCGGAAGAAAGACGGCTCCAATAAATTCTAAATTTCTAAAATATCTAACATAATATCTGTCCTTACTTACTTCGTCCGCGTTTATTATTTGTTTACAAATACCGTACCGGAATCGGTTTTTTCCCGATATAAAAAGTAGCCTTTGTTACTCATGTTTAAACTAACTCTAGGTGTGCTAAAACTCAAGTTAATAATCAAGTCAAAATAGGTTACTAAGTTAGGGCGTAAAGGAAGGTCAAACAAACAAACACACTAACGCATTTATAATATTATATATAATATATTATAGTAAGGAAGTAATAAATACACACGGGCTATTAAATTTAAGTACATTAATAAAACTTTTGGTGTTATAAGCGGTTTCGCCCGGTGGTGTGCGAACGCTCTTAGTGGCTTTGTACTTTATAAATGCAAATTTATTTATAAAATGGCAATAAATATCAACTCTTTAAAACTAAGTAAATCACTTAATACGCACTTGGTCGGTAATAATTATTATGAACTAGATCTGCGCCTTTAGAAGATAGACATAATTATGCTGTCGCAGACTTCTTCAGAACTGTTTAAGAGTAATAATCTCACCATACATTATTTTTGATACTAGAGATACGTATAGCTCTCAGGTTACATTTTTTTCCTGATTCCTATATTCATCATCATCACATTAACCCAGTACCGGCCCACTACAGAGGACGGGTCTGATCCCACAATGAGAAGGCAATGAGTTAAGCCGTAGTCCACCACGCTGGCCCAGTGCGGATCGGAGGACTCCACACAGTTTTCAGAACATTATGAAAAACTCTCAGGCATTCAGATTCCCTCACGATGTTTTCTTTCACCGTTGAAGCAAGTGATATTTTAATTACTTAAAACGCACGTAACTTAGAAAAGTTAGACTGTTATGTAAACGTTATGTAGAACTCTTAGGCATGCAGGCTTTCTCACGATGTTTTCCTTCACCGTTGAAGAAAGTGATATTTTTATTAAAGTGAATTCGTGCTTCTTACCAATGCGCTATGACTAATAAAAAAAAAACATTGAAATCGTAGTAGTAGTTTTAGTGTTTCTATATTCAAAATAAACACACAAATATATATCTCTTTGTAATAGCTTATAACAGTTCAATGCTGGACAGTTAAAGGCTTCTCCAACAGGGAGGGTTTGCGCATAATCACAACGCTTGGCGGACTAGTTGGTGATCAAAGTAGATGGTAGTCAGTAGCGTGCACTTCATACATGCGCAAAAGCTCTGCCTTCCCTAAAACTTTTGTATTACTCATAAATGCGAAGATTTTTTTCCAATTTATGGCATCTTCCTTCGTTATGCATACCCTGGTAAATAACCCTGTGCACGCCACTGATGGTAGTAGCACCGAGGACGCTGCTGCCCGTTCCTTGTATGCAGGGGTGGTGACAACTGTATTCTGATCTACTATTTGTGGTGACACCACACGGTTCTTTAATAATATTAATGAATAAACTTCGGGCTGCCACTCGACGCGTACTCATTATGAATGTCATTATATGATTTACCATTATCATTATCATTATCAATTATTATCATTGGAAATACTACTTATCAATCTCTAGCAATCTCTATCAACACCCCACAAAATACTAAATAAATATACTACGACAATACACATATATCTGGCCCCAAAGTAAGCGTAACTTGTGTTATGGGTACTAAGATGACTGGTGAATGTTTTTAATGAATAATATACATAATTACGTATAATATACAGATAAACCCACGAAAAAATATTCATGTTCATGACACAAAATTTTCCAGTTGTGGCATCTATTTGTCACACCACTTTCACTAATTTCACGCTAGACACTTGTCTCTTATTATCAGTCAGCACCAGCCTAAAGTTCTTCGGTCTATCAATTGTATTGTTAATATTTTGGGACAGTTTAATTGTTTCTATTCCGTATGAGAAATTGGGCAGTTGCCTCGGACGTCCCATAAATAACATTAGCACAAAAGTTCGGTACACTCGCACTCTGCAAACAGATACAATTTATTCAACTTTGGCTATAACTTCTACTGTAGCTTTCAAAAATTAAGGCTATGTTCGATAACAATTCATTTGGATATATTTTTATGACTGCTCGAAACCACGGCCATGGACTCAGAAAGCAGGGTCGCTGCCCACTGCGCCAATCGGCCGACAATTATGCCGATATATATAAATACTAGCGGACCCCAGCGCCATCTGTCGGGCTGATTTGTGAATCTAAACCTTCCAGTGTGCCACCCAAATGCATACCAAAAAATTTATTCAAATCGGTCCAGCCGTTTACGAGGAGTTCAGTGACATACACACGCACACAAGAAATATATACATATACTAGCTGACCCCAGCGCCATCTGTCGGGCTGAATTGTGAATCTAAACCATCCAGGGTGCCACCCAAACGCATACCAAAAAATTCATTAAAATCGGTCCAGCCGTTTAGGAGGAGTTCAGTGACATACACACGCACACAAGAAATATATATATAAGATATACAAGTACGTATACGATTATAGCCAGAAAACCAGTCGCATATATAATACAGTTATTTGTAAATTATAGATTTCTTGGCAGGCACTCCAACATTGTTGGAATCGAAAAAGCAAACCTTCCATACGAAATATAATTAACTCGCCATTACACACACAATAATGCCAAACGAGCGATGTGTGTAGTGGTATTGAATATTCATACAGCTGGCTGAATGGCTATTGTGTTGTCTATGACAAATGAGGCCTTATTCCCATCGTCTGTCCGTGCGATTGTATACAGTAAGTACCCAGGTATCTACTGTAATTTTTGTATTGTGCGCCGAATTTGTACAGCAAGGTCGTTGTGTTCATGCTTGACAATAATAATAAGCGAACCATTTTGTTACGCCGGTAAAATGCAGTAGCAAATACCTTTTAGCATCGCCAGGGCAAGCAACATGTCCTGCAAAGTAACGCCCTGTGTCCATCGCCCTAAGGCCTCAGCCTCATGATTACACCGGAACACAGTTATGTTCCTTGGGAGCAAAATAAGCAGAGCTGTAATACTACCAAGACGAGTTCTGTCACAAAAAACTTCTACTGGTAACCTATTGAGAGCATATTGATCTCATCATCGCTGCCTCAACATTGAATCGCCAATCCGTGATCCTAAAAATCCGTTTTTAACAAACTTTATACCTTTAGGTTGGTTTTATTTTACCAAAATACATCACAATCTTTTTCTTTTAATTTTCCTCCCCCATGATTATCGATTATAAATTAGTCCTGATATGAAATTTCGGAGTACCACTTAGGGAAAGAATTAAAAAAAAATCCTTTCATAGTTTACTTTAAGGTTACTCAATTCCCTCAAATTTTCCAATTTATTTGGGCTGAAGGTTCTGTCAATCAATCAATACAAGTATTGGTTTTATGTAATCAGGACTAAACAGAAAACCTAAACTTAACATAGCGGTGAGTGCTATGAATTTCAGCAGGAGGTACCGGGTTCGATTCCCGGCAGGCGAATTTTGGGAATTTATAATTTCTGAATTCTCTCTAGTCTGTTCAGTGGGGAGGCTTTGGCCGTGGCTAGTTACCACCCTGCCGACAAAGACGTGCCGCTGAGAGATTTAGTGTTCCGGTGCGATGTCCAGAAACCGCTTAAGGGTATGACTTCCATACCCCCTAACAGATTAGCCCGCTACCATCTTAGACTGCATCATCACTTACCACCAGTTGAGATTGCAGTCAAGGGCAAACTTGTAGCGGAATAAAAAAATAAAAAATGGTAGGTCGTCTACATTCACAATTAGATATACTGTGCAGTTTAGTTTTAGTCGAAAAAAAAAACTACCGTCGTATTTGTCGTTTACCATAAAGCCTGGTTACCGATGACATTTCTTTTTTTATTTAATAAAAGTGGCTGCCAGCTACCGATCGATGCGCACCGTTAATCGTTATACCACACAAAGGGTTCATAGTTTTTTTTTTGCCCTTTTTAGTTGTCCGAACCAGCATAGTAACGTTTAGGAAGCTTTCAAACGGGCTGATTTGACTGCCTCTAGGGGACACACATTCCTAAACTAATCAAAATTGACAGGTATAACCGTTTCCTTTTTCAATTCTTATGTAACTACCAATTTACTTCCACAAAAAAAATCTATAGTGATACTAAAATAATGAACATTCATCAATTATATATATATAGTACGTGCATCTTTATTAAAAAATCAATAAACAAAACAATTCACACTAATTTCACTTTCACAAAAAAGAAAAATAAAACTCGTCGAGCCAGTTTTCTTACCTTACCTAGAACTAGAACAAATTATGGTAAAAAATTCCTTACCTTTGAAGGCACCAAATTTTAAAATAAAATACCTATACCTAAAAAATATTAATTTAAACTCATTCAATGTATTCAAAACTAAATTAGCTTCTTATATATTAAGTAATACCAATAAATTTAAAGACGAATACATGAAATGAGTAGATAATAGTGAAATTGAATTAAGTTTAGTCTAATGGCGAAGTGTATTAATTTATTATAGAAAATTAAGTGTCCTATGTAAGTGACTTAGGTATAATTTATTTCAAGAAATGGTGAAGTTCACATTCATGTTAACCTAGTTACGGTCCGAAAACGTTGTGCTGAATTCTCCCACGCTTTGCCCCATTGGCACTGTGGTGCGAACATGGTCTAATCATTGTGACAAACTACTAAATGCTTGCGGTTTATTACAAGAAACGGTAGGGTAAAGTATTATTTTTTATTACACTACAAGTTAGCCCTTGACTGCTTGACTCAACTTAAGGCTAGTATTAAATATGAATACATACTAAAATAATACATATAATATATATTAATATACGTACTAGCTTCTGCCCGCGAAAAAATAATTGGGTCCAAGAAGAAATCAAAAAAAATGGTTGCCTGTAAAGTCGGCTTACTGACGATAGTTGAACGTGACAACGTCGTAAGAAAATACAGATGGAATGGTTGCATTTTTCAAAAGAAAATTTTAATTTTATTTGTTTGATAGATATTATCTTTACAATAAACAATTGACACCACATTCAATTTTCACTGCACTTCATCCTTGCCGAAAACATGTAAATGTATTATTGTATAGAAGCTCTCCACGCGGACGCATCGCTCACTCAAGTAGGAGAGAGACAGATGTCGAACGCGGAGACCGTCTGTGCCTCTTTGTCGCTCGTTTCACGCGCTCGCTTGCATTTCAAGCCTTGAGTGGAACGCCTCAGAGCTCGGTAACGCTGCATACGTCATGTTTTTTCGTGCGTGCAGCCGGCTCCATCCAATTATAAGACGTTGTCACGTCAAAATGTGAAAGTAATCGCTTGCATTGTAAAAGAGAAAAATAGCTGCAGCTTTGAGTTTCAGCTATGTCGTATTTAATATGGTAGAGTCGCAAAATTTATACTTTTTTTTGACACACATAATTTAAATTAATATAATCCTATACGCGACTTCGCTACTATCCCTACTAATATTACAAATGTGAATGTAAGTTTGTTTGTTACGCTTTCACGCGAAAACTACCTAACCGATCTTTATACATATTCTTGGAGGTATTAGAAATAATATAGTATACTTTTCATTGAAAAGAAAAAATTACGTAAGATAAAAATGTTTGTGCAAAAATCTAAAAATCTCACATATGTGTATACTATGTAGCAGTACGCTGCCTCCCAAAATTATCGGTATAGACGTACCTTAGTACCTTTTCCATAGCATAGGTGACATACCAAAATTCAAAGCTTAGCCAGTAAATAATTTTCAATTTTTCCTCGGGAATTACTTAAGGAAGCAATCGGAATAAGATGTTCTTGTCCATGCCAATATCATTCAAATCCTTTCAGCAGTTTTTGCGTGATTGAATAACAAATATCCACACTTTCTCATTTATAATATAATACTTTAATCGAACCCACGGCCTTGGACTCGAAAGCAGGGCATAACGGCACAGTAACAGACACAATGTAATTACAGGTACATGAGGCATAGCACCCACCAGTGGCGTGCAATGGGTTTCTTAGGCGTGCAATGGGCTTCTTACCAGGGTATGCATACACTAGGAAAATTCCTTAAAACGTCACGAATTCGCCTCCTACGACTTATTTATGCAGTATGCAGTGCTTTTGTGCATGTATGGAGTGCATGCCACTGGCAGCCACCCCTCAGGTTGAAAGATAAAGGGCGGAACTTTATAGGACGTTTTCCTTGCATGGCTTTCAGAGTGCTACTCCGATTTAGGCGATGGGTATTACCACAGATGGGCCACTGGGTCCATCAATCACTATAAAAAAGAAGTTCAATAGAATAATAATAAAAAGTTTCAGTTGCCCCGCAAGCGGAGGGTGGATCCTTTTTTTTTTATAAATTTTTAATTTTATTTTTAAGCATTGTCAAGAATTAAAAAAAAAAAAAAAGAATAAATGATAGAATATATAAGTTTGAAGTAATAAGAATGGCACTCAATAACTTGAATAGCCAATTGCACAATTATAAATTAATCCACGCTTCACTTATCAACTTATAAGTAACGAAATTACTTATTGTAATAAAAATTACATCACATTATAAGAAAGTTATGTGATACAAGTTATTGCTCACATAACGCCCAACGTGATTAAATGTAAAGTAATCAACTGTAAGTAATGATATAATCATTTCACTCTTTTTGAAATAACAAGTGCTAATCGATTAAATGTGTTCCCTACCTGACATCATGGTTAGCACTATACTTATAAATATAGGAGGTCCTGGAATCCTGGTTTCGATCTCCGGCAGGAAATTTAAATATTATTGAAGACTGGTGATCCCACGCGACTTTGTCCGCGTATAAGTCAACCTTACACGAAAGACATAGCTGTCGCGGACTTTTATTTAGAAGTTTTAAAGCGGAACAACTTTGTCATACATGATTTTTTTGAAACTTAAACCGTTTACGCAGCGCACGCAGCGAAAACGCTCAAAAGGATAACAACCTACCGATTTTGATATATGATGATATATAACCTACAGCCTTCCTCGATAAATGGGCTATACAAGACTGGAAGAATTTTTCAAATCGGACCAGTAGTTCCTGAGATCATCGCGTTCAAATAAACAAACGAACTCTTCAGCTTTACATACTAGTATAAGATTAAATGATATTAAATAAATATAAAAAAAAAAACAAAAAAACTCAAATCAGTGTAATTAATTAAATAAATATAGATATTTGTTTTATCTATTATGTATCGCGATTATTTTATTTTCCACTCACCACTCGTAACACAAGTTACCTTATTGCGAGTGTTTAAGCACTCCTTTGTGCACAAATCAATCATGAGTATCTCTGTATCCATAAGGAGATTCCTGCTGTATACATTTTTCTAAATGAAATAAATAAATTATTATTATTATTATCACTATAATTTATTCTTTTTAATTTTTTTTTATTCTTAACAATGCTTAAAAAAAAAATAAAAAACACTATTAAAAATTAATAAAAAAAAACATCCACCCTCCGCTTGCGGGGCTTTTGAATGCCCAAGCAACCGGCGGTCAGGGTGAGGAACCTCCTCACAATACGCGCCGTTTCAAGGGCTACTGCCTTCTGTATCCGACCCTTGACCCAACCCTTATTATTATTATTATCAATATAATTTATAATTACTTATATTTCTCAGGTCTGTCGTTCCACCCTACTTACAAAGATGTGGCACCAAGTGTTTTGAGTTCCGGTGCGTATGGTGTCGGGTAGAACCAGTAGGTAGGACTTCGACTTCACTCTCAGGGGGCTGAGTTCGAATCCCAGCACGCACCTGTAACTTTAACAAGTTATGTTTTAACTTTGATAAGAAAACATCGTGAGGAAACCTGCATGCCTCTGCATAATGTTCTCAAAGTTGTGAGGAGTCCACCAATCCGCCTTGGGCCAGCGCATAAATGAATGAATATTTAATCTCTAATGAATATTTATCAACTAATAAATAATATAGCAAACAAACGACAGGAACTTAATAAAGCAAAACGACATAGCGTTTACACCTTTTTTATTCCATAGAAGCTACCTTTTGAGTGCCATCTCATCTTATCTTTATCATAAACATCATATAAACCAATTACCGGGGTCCCCTCCCACAATGAGAAGAGGCTAAGGCCGTAGTCCAGTACGCTGGCTGGCTGGTTGCGGAATGGGACTTTTTTGAGAGTCAGCTGAGAATTTTATGTAAAAAAACCCCAAAACCTAACAATTTTAGTCTTATCCAGATATCAAACCGACGTGATCTACAGCTGAAAATGCTGAACTAGAATTAATCGAGGCAATTTTATAATAGCAGAGATCATTACATAAATCAGATTCGATAATTTTTATTTATTTTATTTATTTAAGGGACAATCAACAGGTTACAACAACAACTCTTAAAAACTAAACAAAAAATGAAATAACATATAAATGTAATATTGTAGACCCACTTAAAGACTGCCACAACTTGCAAATAAAAACTATATTGTTAGTTAGAAGGAGAAAAAACGATTAAGAGAGACATGAGCTAGCTAAACTACACAAAAAAGAGTAAAGGAAAAAAAATAATAATAATAATAACTAAGTTTAAACAGTACCACCGTATTGCGATAGGAAGTGATCCTTTAGTTTTTTTTTAAATATAGGAAGACTATCCCCTATTATGTCTATGTCAAGCACTTTATTAATGCTGTTATACAAAGTTAACAACCTATTAATAGGCGCTGAGACCCCCAGATTTGTTTTCGAGACGGCAGCTTTAAAAGGCATATAATTTTTTACACGACTGAACGGCCTTGGGATTCTGACAGAAACTTTGTAAAGTAGATCAGCCGCATCTAGGGCGTTATTAAAAAGTCTATATAAAAAACAAAGGTCCAATAGTTTTCTACGATCAGATAGAGTTAATAACTTATAGTGCCGCAGTCTGGAAAAGTAGCTAGAATTAATATTACATAACTTATCACCAAAACTTACATAATGCAGGAAGCGCTTTTGGATTCGTTCAATTCTCATAGAGTGAACATTATAATGAGGATTCCAAGCAACTGAACCATACTCAAGGAGACTCCTTGAAAGAGCGTTAAATAACAATATTTTGGTGTTCGAATTCCGAAAGTCTTTGGAGCTACGCTTAATGAACCCAGTGATTTTTGATGCTCTTTTACATATATTATCAATATGAGGAATGAAACTGAGTTTATGGTCGATGGTGATCCCTAAATCTCTAACACAATTTATCTAGAATGGCGGTGTTAATTGCTGGTAAATGTTTAATTGTTTGTTTCTGTTTAATTTTATACGGCTTTGAATCAATTTATCGATTCGGTATCTGGGTCACGGCGTTATCTTTCATTGTTTTATTTATTTAATTGCTTTACGACCACAATAGACTAGGAGCTCAATAGAAGGCCCTAATAGCAACAACCTGAATAGAGTATATTATTATAATCATCTTCAGATTATATATGGAGAAGTAGTTGCGTAGAGTTTTGTTACGTTCTGATATTTGAAAGGTGCTGGCAGGCAGTGGCGTGCACTTCATACACAAAAGCACTGCCTACCCAAAAATTTATATATAACTCGTATAGGAGGAGATTTCCTGCCGTTATATGCAATTTCCCTGCTGTATGCATACCCTGGTATACACACAACGCACGCAATGCTCAACAACACCCAATGTGCACGCCACTGCTGGCAGGTTTAGTGTGACAAAACACTGTTTTTTTTCTCAATTTTTTAATATTAATAATTGAACCCACCCAGGGTGGTGAGTTAGGCCATCAACTATGGTCAGTGGAAAAACAGAGCAACACTTCACAGAGCATGCAGCACCTTCTGTAACATGTCGCTCTGTGTCCATCAATTTGAGTCGTAGGTGTTAAACCTCATAAGCCTGTAACCACACCGGCAACCAAGCCCTTTAACTGGATCATTGCATTGCAACAATGCTGCTTAGCGGCAGAAATAAGATTGGCGATAGTTCTTTTGCGGACGAGCTCTGTCATAAAAAGCTAACTCTACTACTTCAAACTAACTATTTGGACGTCCATGATCATCGTCAGCCTGCGTCCACAACTGGATCCAAGCTTCCGCATTTTCATCGACATTTTAAGGCGTCTGGATTCTGATGTTACGCCACGTTTATTAATAAAAATATCTGTAAGAAAATCGAGTTGGGCAGAACATGCAGCGTAAGATCTCATACAGCAACAAAAATTGTATAGTTCTTAAATCAACATTAATGAGGCTTTTCTTTGAAACAGTTATTTTTCCGTATGCGTTTGTGTGTGAAAAACACTATAGTAGCAGGGCTGTAATTTATTTCTGGCGTATGTACAGACGGCGTATCTAGCGTTACCATGGACACTGCCCGACTTTGTGGTAAGCTTCTTGGTTTAGTTCTATAAATTTTATATTCCGTACCGTGTTTCATTTTTAATTTTATTTTTATTATGCATAGACCTAAGGTTTTGGCATGGTTGAAGCAGTCGCAAACACGTCTGTGAGCACACAGGGTCCCCCTGAAAACCAGCGCTGCAGCTCGCTGCGGCTTCGTGCTGAGGCGGAACCCTATTTGTCCACATGCTTTTTGTTAGTTATATTTTTGTATACAATTGTTAGCGATTTTGTGGGCAAATATAAATTTCATTTCATACCTAGACCATATATTGCGACACGATATGGAGGAGATTGTAGGAAGAAGAGGGGTTGTAGGGAGAAAGAAATCCTGGCTACGAAATATACGGAAAAAACCAGAATCAAGACAGTTCTGGTTTAAGATCTATATTTCTCAAAGGAATTACAAAAATTAGCTTGATAGAGAAAACATTATACTTAGAACTATAACATGTTGTGAGCGTACACTATAGAAGGTACATATAAATCTACAAGCTATATTATCTATTAGTATGCTAAATGCAGCTAAAAAGAAAATGTTCGTATGAGCGGGTAGTTACACAAATATTACCGAGCAAAAAAATAAGACTAAAACAAAGATCATCGTTTACTGGAAACGACTTATAGTGACATACTATTTATCAAGTAGAATATTAATTTTTTCTTAACAAAAAACGTGGCTTCATCAGATGGTAGTTAACTATGAATCTGCGCTCCTACAAATAATTTTTTTTTGTTGCCCTTATGGCAACATTATTAGTTAGTAGAGGTTTTAGTTAGAGATCTGTTGGAGAACTATTCAAGGAGAAGAAGTTTAAATACTTGTCTTCTAGTATATAGTATATAGTATATCGTAATTGAGAGGTAATAGAAAAAACAGAATCATCACGGGCAACTGCTTGTTAAAATAAACTTTTAAACAGTTTCAGGTCTATTAAGGGTGGTCTCTGTGATATTGATGGTGTAGCTGGCTCTAAATTACCGAACTAGATGGCGCCACAAAAATTCTGCAGTCCAGTATTCACAAAAATTTACTATCTATACAACTTCCAAAAATGAATGTTCGGACCTTGATCCCCGAGCAAGATCACCCGCTCGGAGGAAGATCTTCCTATGTTACGGTCGAGCGCATCACCATAGCTCTCATACAATGGTAATTGTATGTTCTAATATAAACCGTTGTTTGTAAAGGTTGCGTTCGATATCGATCCCACGACCCCTGACATTAGGCAGCATTCGCCTTCCATTTTAAATGGAGACATTTATAAAAGTTTCAATGATGACAGGATGATGAACGACAGTTGTGAGCGTCGGTAATTGGGGCGATAAGCGGAAATTTAGAACGATTTTGTGGAACAAAAATAACTTTATTGATGTGCTAGTTTAAGCGGTTGAATGACAAGTTAATATGCTCTAAGTTTAAGTAGTGTCACGAATATTGTAACCAAACCAACTGGGTCCTTTCAAAGATCTCTCTGTAAGGTTTCATAATTTTTTTAATAATACTGGCCCATGATCATCCAGAAGCTAAGACCTACCAAACCTAATTAAAAACGCTCATAACTCCGAAAAGTCAGTGGTGCGTGCCGAGGATCGAACATGCCAAAGGAAAGCCGAAGCCTCACCGCTTGTTAGGTCACCAACGTCAACATTACTTTAATTTTTAATTCGCAATGTAGTTCAGCAAAAATTATCTATAACCATTTCAGATTTCAAGTTGATAGCATCAGTGATAACGTCTTTAAAGTTTTGATAGTGCCTACATAAACAAAAAAGGAAAGTAATGACTATAGATAACAGATTTGGCACTTATCTCATACGTAATTAGTGGCGATGAGTGGCGTCGAGTGGTAGCGAGCGGTGGCGAGAGGCGGCTGGGCCCAGGAGTGCGGACAACCTACTAACCTCGTTGTCCTATAATAACTCTAGAAAGACTTTTAGAGTTCACAAGACCAGATTTCCTTAAATGGCATAAAAATAGGATCTAGATAACAACTAGATCTCATTATCAACATAATGTCTCCATCTCCTCATCGTTCAATACTTCATAGCATATTCAACTTCATCTCCCTACTTCAGGCATTCATATTTCTGTTAAACAGCATAGTGGATTCACTATGTATCACACCTTTCTCTTAGTACAGGAAGAAGTATTTATTACCATTATCTCTTATTGAAATAATGTTAGTTGCGAGCCCCAACACACGGAGCGCAACGGTGGACTCCTACACGATCTCGGACTAGAAACAAGTCGTTCACAACACTACGTAAATAGATAAACGATTTATTTCTAAATCGTATTTTCCATATTCCACTTCTTTAAAAGTTCAAACTTATTTATCTCTCAAACGTTTGCCTCCAAATCCAACAGTGCCTTTGCAAATTATCCGCACTACATTTCATATGACACAACAAACATATTATTGTGCGTCTACATTGCAATCGCTGGCTAATCAAATAGATTTAAGTACGGTTAGTAATATGTGGTCAAAATTCCACCAGTTTCGTGATTATATATCACGAAACATATATATTTTTATTAAATATAAAGTAACAAAAAAAACGCTTTTATTTTATTAAATTGTTACAGCGTATTGAACGGAAAATCTTGTGTGTAGTATCGTTTTATTTTAGCAGCCGTAACGGCAACATATTGCCATGCTGTGAGTCGCATTACCTCTGAAAGGGATCGACAGATTTGATTATTTATTTTTGTTCGCCTAAACACTGGCTGGCTGGTAACAAGAAAATTACGTAAAACCTAAAGGGACGACTAAAAAATTTCAAAATTTCAATTCCTTTTTTAAATGCTACTCTAGATCATTAGATAGATGGAGTTAGAATTGATAATCGCCAATGAATAATAAAAAAAAATTAAGTATGATAGGCAGTACACAGTTATCTAGTTTCGTTTACAAATGGTAATTAAAACCTACTACTGTTTCCTCACTGAATAAACATTAGTATTTCGAAGCGGATGGGATTATTAAATATCAATTCATTCTAAACGGAACAAACTTCAAGACTCACAAAGAAAAAATATAACGCACGAGTTAGTTATTTTGAGAATAAGACATTTTACGCTCTAGTTAGATTATTCGATCATGAATGATAAAAACTTTTGAATCTAACACTATCTAACAATCTTAAAATTATGAGATGTAGACCTAATATCCGCAAGGATTGTTAGGAATGTGTTTTTGTAACTTTGTTCCATTTTCTTTATGGGATAATTATAAATAAAGCTTTGAATGAATGAATGTATACGGTTATGGTACACCACATAAAAATAAAAGAAAATTGAAAATAATAAGTTTACTTAATGCATACAATTTAGCAGCCTAATCGCTACATAGAGAGTAATATAATGATAGTTAAATTCGTAAAACTTAAAAATAGGCTATAGATAGGAGTTCAAATAGGAATACATAGGCCTACATATTAGCGTACCTACGAGTCAGTAGGTACGCTAATATG
The DNA here is from genome assembly GCF_905163445.1 of Pararge aegeria. Taxonomy (NCBI): domain Eukaryota; kingdom Metazoa; phylum Arthropoda; class Insecta; order Lepidoptera; family Nymphalidae; genus Pararge; species Pararge aegeria. The sequence goes on from NC_053186.1 coordinate 16,894,696, forward strand.
TAGGCAATTATTTTTACAGAGAAATTTAAATAAACATTGTTGCATTACTGCACGTAAGTAATATTTGTCGTGGCAGATAACTAATGATAAAATAGCACTTAAGTTTCCAAGCGAAATAGAAAATTTTAAACAAATATGTTCATTCACAAAAGTATTCATAAATCTATTGGGTGTAACTACACTTGTCCGTTGCGACTTTCATTGTCATCATCATGAATAGGCTTAAAACAGTTCAATGTCAAACAGTCCAGACTAAACCTCTCCCGACGGGATGGTTTGCCCACACTCCTCACTACGCTGGCCTGACGGGTTGATTATCGCAGTAGATGGTAGTAGTAGGGCAGAGGACGCTGCTACCCTTTCTCCGGTATATTCCCTTAATTGCCTCCCTTGTACCATACCCGTTAGACCAGGAGAGATGGTAGCAATTGTATTCTCATCGTCTAACCACACGGCACCAGCCACAAAATTTATGTTTACATCGTAAGGTGTTTGTTTCTTTCTAATTAACTTTAATCTGTATTTGCGATTCAGAAAAACAAATGGAATCAATAAACAATAAATCATGAAATACACAATGATTTGTGTATTTCATGATTCCCAATACGCACCTTGACATAGATCTTTCGAAATTCGCAACTCCACATACGGTTGGCTCCGATATTGAAGCGTCCTTAGAGTATTTTTTACACAGTTAACACTTTACAATACAAATATAACCTAACTTAAAGCTTAATGCTCATTGCAAATGGTAACCTTCCGCAATGTAACGCATGCTTCTATTAATAAGATATCTTTACAAGGTTTTAGATTATTTTCATTTTTTTTAAGTAATATACTGAAACAGATCAACTAGGTGGTTAACTCATTGCAATGAACATCAAAATTGGTGAATCAGACTTGATGAAGGAATGTAGTAAATAGCTAACAAAAATTACATCTAATTTCTAATATATTTTTGGTTGTCGACCAATATATTCAAGACGTTTTTTCGATCAGTTGCGAATGAATGTAGAAGCACCCTCAGCCATATTTCCAATCTTTATGATGCAACGCAATGTATGGTAATACGTTTCCTAATACATTTTCACGTAGTAATAAAACACAGAGTTTAGTTTCCTTGAAATTGTAAATTACTTTGTGTTACTTGCAGTTTACGGTTGAAGTTAAAAATTTTGAATTTTATCAGTTTTTCTTTATTTTGTCAAATCGAATGTAGGTTCATTCGATTTGACAAAATTATTATATTTTGTACGATATTTATAGCTTTCGCCTGAGACTTTGCTCACGCGATTTTTTCTAATGTAATTTAAATACGAAAGTTTGAATGCATGTTTGTTACACAATCACGCCAGACTGCTGCACAGATCTGGATGAAATTTACCACTGAGATAGATCATAGTCTGGAATGTAGTCTGCAAAAGTGCTGGAGCAATAAATCGACATGTTCTTTGGTAAAGTTCCACCTTATGGAATCTGATGGCGGTGAAAATCGTTAGGTATTCCAGATCTTTCCAGTACAAGAAAGCAAACCGTCGCACGTGTCTATGGTATATTAAACACGGAAACGTGCAGGTTTTATTTATACGATATAATTGAACGATAAAAATCGTTAAAAAAACTAAGTCGAAGACTGATTATAATCAATCAAAGTCTCTACGAAACTGCTTCTTGAAACTTAAAACAGATTGGCACCAGAGTTTTTTTGTTTCGCACTCAGTTACCCTTTGACGTATACCAAAGATCATGCGACTTTTGCTCTGAGTGGAGTACTCTAGCTAAATGGTGTAAACAATATAAATTGATGTTGGTCTGTTTGGTGTGGGATATAAAGATTGCAGAAATTATATACTTTGAATTTGACTTTGACTTAATAAATTACGCCGTACTGATAAACGACTACGAGACCGGGAGGTATCTTTGCATATTTCGAGTCCATGTAGGACTGGAGTGTATCGATAATGCAGTCATATTTATATCAAAATACCCACCAACTCAAAGTCATGAACATTGGTTTTTAATTAAATTTGTAAAAATCCTAATCAATTTAATAAAATATCTGGCAAATATGAATTTATAGTTATGTAAAGTTTAATTATTTACCCACGTTATAAATTTACTGAAACAGTACCAATTCTCCTGCTTGGCGCGATTATAGCAATTCAAGCTTTACGTGCTGGATGTCCAAGGTGCTGGAACGGTGAACCTGCACAGGTAAACGCAGCGTTGGTCGGCCCCCAACGAGGTGGACAGACGACATCAAGAGTCGCTGGGAGCCGTTGGAAACAAGGAGCCCAGGACCGTGGACTTAGGATTTTTTTTCCTAAATCCACGTCTTCACCTACCTACTCGTATGTCCAGCAGTGGACTTCAATCGGTTGAAGTGATGTTATGATGATGAAGCTTGATATACATTGTACACGCAAGGTTACGAAACACCTCGGAATTTTATATTTTTTGTATAGTATTTTTTGAATTTTGGAATAACTAGCATGTTGAGTACTTATTCGGGTTACTGTGCCAGATATCATTTCTACCTAGTCACGTTTAAGCCAAAGTGTTCAATCAGGATTGAATTACATGGACACGAATTCTAAATGATTGTGACCGCAGATTAATACTGGATTATGTTTCAAACGATTTATAGATTGTCCCTCATTGCGATATCAACATAAAACTGTAGCGCTAGGTTTGTGTATAACAATGTTTCAAAGTATAGGTATGTAGGTAATAGTACCTACCTATAGTATAGTGGGCGCGTATCGGCTTTTTTAACTAAAACACGTGGAATAGGAGAAGCTTACCCCCGTTTATTTTTACACATATATTATTTGAATGTTATTTCCACTTGTGCGTGCTCTGAGAGTTGATACAGCTGTAGGAGAAGATAAATTTGTATCCTTTTCCCTGGGATAATGGTCTCCTGTTCATTCTAGCCGTGCTGCAATAGGTTATTAAGTAAGTACACGTGTTAGTACAAACATCTTACGTCGCTTGTAAGTGCAATTTTACTTTCTTTGCGCGTCACAATCGGCGGAAACGGCGTCTCTCCACTTGGCGACGCTGCGTGACAGCTTTGCGAAACTACCAGACACACACGGCTCGGGCGTTTGCTGAGCTAAATTAATAACAAAATTTAACATATCAAAGATTTCGTTTCTTTCACTCATCAATGAATTAATATACTTTGTACACCGTAAAAACAGAAAAGTTGTAAATATTTTTTTTACATACCAGGCCTGGGCCAGCCTGGTGGACTACGGCTTTAAAAACTTTTCATGTAGGAGATGTAGTGGGTTGATATGATAAAGATAAAAATTGCAGAAGGCTGAAGATACAAATTATATCCCCAGCACGGCTAGCATGGGCAGGAGACAATTATATCCCCGGGAAAGGATATAAATGTACCCTTTTCCCACAGCTTTATCAACTCTCAGAGCACTGGCGCACAAGTGGAGAAAATATCAAAATAATATATGTGTATTAAAAAACGGGGGTAAACTTCTCCTATTCCATATTCCAGTGATTTAGCAGGTGTGCACGTTAATTAAATCCCTTGTAAGGTGATATAGCTTTTATCTCCCGCCCGTGGTAGCCCTGCTGATAGAGGATATAAATAACGTGTCCACATGCAATAGAAGAAGTCTATCCCCGTTTACTATTATACATATACTATTTGGATATTATTTCCACTTGTGCGCCAGTGTTCTGAAAGCTGATAAAGCTTTGGTATAAAAAAAAATATCCTTTCACCGGGGAGATAGTTGTCTCCTGCCTGCAATGAGGTACACCACAGCTCTAGAAGAGAGGTAGGTGGTGCCTATAAATAAATATATGTATAAATATTTGTATATATAACTATATATATGAGTACATAAATACTATATATATATAACTAACATAAATATCCTTCTCCATTTTTCATCGATCCATTATTTAATTACACGCTAGATACCCGTTTTCATTATAATTTATTTGGCCGCTTAACTACGACAGACGGGGATTTTCATAAAACTTATTCCGTGCGCTACGACGCGTGTTACGTGACGTAACGTAACGCTGGCGTGCATTGTGCGCCGTGGTGGGTTGCGGCACAATGGCGTTATGGTGCGAGCATGGTGCAAGACAATTTAGTGTAACAAAACTGTAACTGTTTAGTGAAACTTGAAAACTTGAAACTCTACTTTGCTTCTACCATCTTATTAGACATATTAGTTCCATAACATCGCGCTAACTATAATTTTAGTGGAGTTTTGTTAAGCATGCATGCTAGTTTACCGTGTGTCGCACGCAGAGGAGATGCGCAAGATGCATCCGACACGGACGCAGCGACGCGTGTGACGTGACGTAATGATGGCGTGCATTGTGTGCCGTGCTGCGTTGCGACACAATGGCATAGTGTGAGCATGGTGCAAGGCAATTTGATGTGATAAATCGCAGTAGTACTACATTATGAACATTTTGTTTTTATATTGTGGTCATTTATCATTGAACAAAGTAGTCGTTGTTATAATGCGATTAAATGCACAACCATTATATTTATGTGTGACAAAACTATTTATATAAATTATATATGATATTCTGTGGCATAGAGTATCGAAATAAATATATATATTTGACGGCCGATTGGCGCAGTGGCCAGCGACCCTGCTTTCTAAGTCCAAGGCCGTGGGTCCGATTCCCACGACTGGAAAATGTTTGTGTGATGAACATGAATGTTTTTCAGTGTCTGGGTGTTTATATTTATCCATATTATAATTATTTATGTATATTATTCATAAAAATATTCATCAGTCATGTAGTACCCATAACACAAGCTACGCTTACTTTGGGGCTAGATGGCGATGTATGCATTATCGTAGTATATTTATTTATTATTTTATTATTTATATATTTAATTTTAATGTAGTAGAGTAGCTATAGCCTAGTGGGTAAGGCATCTGCTTTCCTTTCGTGGAGACCCTGTTCGAGCCCCGGCACGCACCACTGACTTTTCGGAGTTATGTGCGTTTAATCAATTTAAATATCACTTGCTTCAACGGTGAACGAAAGCATCGTGAGGAAACCTGCATGCCTGAGAGTTCTCCACAATGTTCTCAAAGGTGTGTGGAATCCACCAATCCGCACTGGGCCAGCATGGTGGACTACGGCCTAAACCCCTTCTCATTGTGGGAGGAGACCCGTTTCCTGTAGAGGGCCTGTCATGGGTTGAAATGATGAATCTAAATGTTTCCCATAGACTATAAACATAGAGAGTCCATGGGATACATTCTACATCCTCTTTTACTTTTCTTCGGCCATACATTATCACCTGTAAATTTCTCTCTATAATTATTCGATTCCAAGTGTAATAACCTCATAAAAGTAAAAGGCAACGAGTGTTTCAATTAAATAAAACCATAACAGCTGTGACACTTTTTAACCGAATTCAATAAACGGTTCTCAAATATCTTTCTTAGTTTTATTATTACGATTGTTATCTCCAGAGTATGTTAATATGAAGCAGTGGACAGGACATCGACTTCGCTTTCAGGGGTTACGAATAAAATAAATTACCTTTCTTCCATAAAGACTCATTCTCAACTGTAGAGTCAGTAGCTGGATTTGAAGTAGAAGGATCTTGAGCTACTGTTTCTGGCACAACTGTCGATGCTTCGCTATGATCACTCTTACTGAGCCCTCTATCTGTACCCTTTCTCTTCTTTTTCTTCTGGCTCTTTTTCAGCCGTTTCACTTCATTTTCTTGATTCGTATTTTTTTTTTGGAGTCCTATTAGAAAGAGAGATCTTAACATTACTCTGCAACGAAATTATAACTAGACTATAAATTATTAAGGCTTGGTCGGGTTATTCAGCGGTATCGCGGAAATGTGCCACCAGTTTAAAAACATTGTGGTTTTAGCTAGTGAGAGTCTGACATAACCCCGTAGCGCGGGGTATCCATGAGGATTTCCCCACGATGTATACATATATAAAAGGATGATATATTTACATATATGCATAGATTAAAGGTTGTTTAGCGTTCGGTAAATCCTACCCAAAGTTATTTTGAACATCTCGTTTAAGTTAAAGAAAGGTAATTTATTTTATTCATTATTAGGGGTTCCTGCATGCCTGAGAGTTCTACATAATGTTCTCAAAGGTCTGTGGAGTCCACCAATGGGCACTGGGCCAGCGTGGGGAGGGGTATGAGTTTACCGATTAGGCTAACTATTATGTCTGGTGAGAGGCTTTGGCCGTGGCTAGTTTCCACCTTACCGACAAAGACGACGAGCGATTTAGTGTTCCGGTGCGATATCGCGTAGAAACCGATTAGGGGTATGACTACCATACTCCCTAACAGGTAAGCCCGCTACCATCTTGGACTGCATCAACACTACCAGCTGAGTTTGCAGTCGACGGCTAACTAGTAGTGGAATAAAAAAAAAGGATAAGCCCTTACTATCTTTAGACAGCCGATTGGCGCAGTGGGCAGCGACCCTGCTTTCTGAGTCCAAGGCCGTGGGTTCGATTCCCGCAACTGGAAAATGTTTGTGTGATGAACATGAATGTTTTTCAGTGTCTGTGTGTTTATATGTATATTATAAGTATTTATGTATGTTATTCATTAAAATATTCATCAGTCACCTTCGTTCCCATAATACAAGCTACGCTTACTTTGAAGCTAGATGGCGATGTGTGTATTGTCGTGGTATTTTTATTTATTTATTTATCTTAACCTTCATCACGATCGATCAGATGAGATTGCACACAAGGCCTTCCTTGCAGTATCTAAAAAAAAACAATGAAAATTAAGCTAATTGCTTTAATGCGCGAACAGCAGGAGAATCGGTACGGTGTAATTTTTAATTTTTCTGCTTCTGTCTTCGCTTTTCTATTCTTCTTTGATTTCTTCAACTTCTAGTGGTGTTAAAATAAAGAGTATAAATAAATAAATATATAAAGTTTTGCTATCCAGAGACCTGAATGCGGCAAAAATGTATTTCAGGGAACCGAAAATTGTAACGAAGTCGCGGGCACCTACAGTGCTACAGTTGCATATTGAATTTACGGGTTAATACTAAAACGTCCGTGATTTAATTTGTATTAAAATTAATAGCGAAATTAAACTGAAATATATTTAGACGTCAAGTATCAATATGGTTTATTGGCTTGGTACGATTTTAATTGGCGTCTTATATAAACACATTTTGATTAGAATCCATCGCCAGTTAACGTAACCGTTGCGAAACTCGGTGCCCGAAGATTTATATCTATAAAGTTCACTATAAATTACTTGCGAGCAAAAACTGAAACATCTATAGGTTGGTGCACCATCTTTAACGGCAAGCGAATCCTAAGCGAGTAAACGATACGTGTAAAACACTGGTATTAATTTATAACTATTGTTTTCCTCAGTTTGGTTAGCAGATTTTAATGTTTCTAACTTTTATATATTCTTTTTTCGTTCCACTACAAGTTAACCCTTGACTGATATCTCACCTAGTAGTAAGTGATGGTGCAGTCTAAGATGGTAGCGGGCTAACCTTGCTAACCACTTGTTACGATCTTCAGCGTTTCTAAAACATTGGACTATGGAGGTTAGGAAGTTATGGGTGTTTTAATTACTAAAACACACGTGAGGAAAACTGCATGCCTGAGAGTTCTATAATGTTCCCAAAGGGGTGTGGTGTCCATCAATCCGCACTTGGCCACCGGAATGGTCTTCACTCCTTCGCATTGTGGAAGAGACACGTGCCCTGTAGTGGGTCGGTATTGCTTGATATGATTATGAAGCAAGAGCCCTGTTTTCTGATCGTACCTCACGCCTTACTCCATGAAAACAACGATATAGGGTTATTCAATATAATATCCTAACTATAGCCTTTATCTATTAAGGATTTGCCATCTTTTAAATTGAAGGCAAAATTACGTGAACGGTTGGTTGATAAGTGCTATTATTCGGTAAGAGAGTTCTTGGATAATCCCCTATCCCTACTAATATTATAAATGTCAATGTAACTTTGTTTGTTACGCTTTCAGGCAAAAACGACTTAACCGATCCTCATGAAACTTTGTACACATGTTCTTGGAAGTGTAAGAAGTAATATAGGATACTTTTTATCCCGACATTAAGCTCGGTTCCTTTGGGAGAGGGGATGAAAGTGTTTGACGATTTTACACCATAACTCAGACAAATTATAACCGATTTAAAAAAATATTTTTGTACTATAGAGGTTATAATATGTGTTTAATTTTGCCAAACATTGTGTAGATCTGAATGTGGTCGGAGATAGAGGACAGAACTCCTCAGCGGACAGCAGCAAACCTCATTCAAGGCTTAGCGATACTGAATACTTAAATTTTTTTTAGAACTACAACTAAGTCACGGGCCACAGCTAGTAAAATATAATTTATTTAGGCACTAATTTAATTAAATATTATTTTTTAATTGACTTTCCATGATTATAAAATTATTATTCCGTACAGTAAAATTAATGACATTTTTATTATATTCGGCCGACATATTATGATTTTTTTGATTTTGTTTATTTTGATTTTTTTTAGTTATTCTAAAAATGAATGTGTTTAAATTAAGATTTGCATGTCACATATTATGACTAAACTGCAAATAAAAGAATATATTGAATAACGAATTCTTTAGAAACCGGCACTTTACTGATCATTCGCTTTGCTCATTTCCCGATGAGATTATAAAAGTTGGTTTGTTTAATAATTTTTATTTTTGGCTACGATAAGCTACGCACTCACTAGTCAACCAGCTTTAAGTCACGATTGTAAGATAATACCTCAAATAATAATACCTAGTCATTTGCATTAATCGATGCAGATAATTTATTTATTAAAATACTTGAGATATCGACGTCTACTCTTATACATAATTTCTATATAATACTATCCGCTGTAGCCATGTTGTTTGTGTTTTGACATGAATTTGTACAACCGGCTGGCTGCCTGTCTGAAATCAGCCCTCTTTGGGAAAGTGGAAGAGAAAAGGAGTAGAGGAAGACCAAAGAAGAGATTGATGGGTTGTGTAAAAAAGAATATTAGATTAAAAGGAACAAGACATGTTGTTCGGATCCCACGTAGCGTGGGATCTGGAAAGGAAGAGGAATATTGTCCGCTGTAAAATAACTAAGGCCAAATTCAATTTCCAGAAATAAAGTAATGTGAGTCAGTCATTTACTAACCTATTTACATCGCGATAACACACAAAGGAAAAACTTCAGCTTCATCATCTACTTTTTGTCTGCTGGGAGGCTTCGGCTGTAGCTAGTTACCACCCTACAGATAAAGACGTACCGCTTAGCAATTATAGCGTTCCAGTACGATATCGAGTTGAAACCAATTAGGCGTGTTCAACGTGACATACCCTTAACCATCACGTGAGATTGCAGTAAAGGGCTAACTTGTAGAGGAATTAAAAAATATATAAATACTAGATGTGCCCTGCGGCTTCGCCCGCGTAATTTTGCGACGCAGCGTACTGCTTCATAGTCTACACCTATAGTCATATATGAGATTTTTTAACAAACATTTTTTATCTTACGTAATTTTTTTTCCAATAAAAAGTATACTATGTTATTTCTAAAACCTCCAAGAATATGTATAAAAAATTTCATGAAGATCGGTTCAGTAGTTTTCGCGTGAAAGCGTAACAAACAAACTTACATTCACATTTATAATATTAGTAAGTAGGGATAGGGATTTGAGGAATGTTCTCGGAACTACGTTCACGCTACGTTTAGCTACATAATGCATTGTCACTCACGATAACTTCAAGTCTCTAGTAATAAGATTAATTAAAAGAGTATATAAGCGGTATGCATGTCTTAGATAGGGGCTCTCCGGGGCACCCGGGGGGTCTATACTACAAAATTGTACATGATAACCCCAATACCTAACCATGCTTGGGCCAACACGGGAATCGAACCTAGACCCCACGATTCGTAGCTGAGCGTGCTTATCACAGGCCTGTAGCCATTTTAATCAGTAACGGTACACTAATAAGTAATAACTTATCACTTCTGTGACAAATTCATTAACGCATAAAGCTGAGTCAATGAATATATTTATAATTTCACACCGACCAATTATGTACGGCAAATATGAATTACGAATTAAGTTCTCCAAATTATTATTCATTATGTACACTCTGCCGTGCCATGGAACACTTGCAGAGCATGTATATTTTCTCCTTAATTTTTAATAATCTGATGATTTTGAAATCTCTGATTTTTATCTTTTAAGTCCAGTCTTATTTTTACAATATTATTCACTCCTATATTATAAAGACATGAATCGGCACTCGCTATTTGATACGTTGACCATCACATCTTCCTATTTTTAACATTTCTTGTGACTTAACCTAAAAATAAATACATACTTACATACTGAAATTACACAGATAATACAAACACAGGTATTAGACCAACAAATATATTATGTATAAAAACGGTAGGGATGGAATATTAATCGCTATTTTGATGAGTTGTCTATTGAATAGGTGAAGGACGTATTGGATTTAGTGATGCCAGTTCTCATGTAATCTCTTAAACTTAATTAAATTGGCAAGGACGTTGTCGTCTTAAAAAACTAAAAATTAAAACTGCCCCCCGGCTCTGTTTTAATTTTTGGTTTTTTAAGACGCTCTTTACAATATCTTTTACAATATTTTACAAGTAAAGCTTTTTCATTCGATGGCCAAGTTGTAAAAAAATCCAATTCGCCATTTTGTGGTGGCGGCCATCTTGGATTTTAAATTAATCATAGTGTATTGGTCTAGGTCATACATTTGATACCCATAACGAGGGATTTGTGAATAAATATGTAATCCGCAATTTTGTAGCAGCGGCCATCTTGACCAATTTTCATCAAACATAGCTAAAAACTTAAGGAATCGGGATAAAAAGTAGTCCATGTTCTTTTCCATGTCAAAGGCTACATGCATGCCAAATTTTAACCAAATCCGTTCAGCCCTTTTTTTTGTGATTGAGTAGCAAACATCGACACCTTCACCTTTATAATTATTAGTAGGAAAGTAAGATGAGATCAAAAGTTTGTATTGACAAAGCAGCACAACTGTGGTTTGATATTAGCTAATTTAAATGCGCCCTAATACGTAATACTTTATTAAAACATTATAGATAAGGCAATTGAAAGCATATTTATTAACCCAGATCTAGCGTATAAAGACGTTAACAAACGAGGCAGAATATTATGCAAACTTCACTAACTAACACTCACGATTTTGTCTGTTAACATTTTGATGCTACATATACACACTTTGTTATCGGTTGGTGAGGATACGTCTTGTGATTTGTCCAGAAATGGAATCACTGCCAATGATGTTTAATCCACATAGTTAAAGCTTGACTAGGAGAATATAAAACCTGGTCTGGGGGTGACATTTGCATTGCAGTACATCTGATGATTGACAGAGTAAGTTTATAGAAGCGGTGATAGCCATTGGGTAGGAGGTCGAATTCGAATCCTTACCTCATCTTTTCTAAGTAAATGTAATTAAAATATTACTTGCTTCAACGGTGAAGGAAAAACATCGTGAGGAAACGTGCATGCCTGAGAGTTCTACATAATGTTCTCTAAGGTGTGTTGAGTCCACCAAGTGGCATTGGGCGAGCGTGGTGGACTACGGCCGTAACCCCTTCCCATTGTGGGAGAAGACCCGTGCTCTGTAGTGAGCCGGTAATCGGTTGATGTGATGAAGTTTATAAAAAAAAAAAAGGAGTTTTATTTTGCTGGCCAGTCTTTACTGTTTTGTGAAATGGCGCCTTCACTTATCCATGTTTTCGAAATGGCACGATGGGATATGAGGTCACCGCGTGTTCAACACGAGTAAAATTCAGCTTCGCGATGATCAGAATTTAGATATTTTCTAGATATATTAAAATGCCAGCGGCAGATGTCATCCCGTCCAAAAAAAACGCGCCACATTTAATATGATATTATAATCAAATTTGGTAACAACACAACAGTACGATCCATCGGATGCAATAGTGTTATAGGTATTTTGTTATTAAAACGGTCCATATAAAAAAAAACAAAAAGTGGAATAAAAAACGTGCGTGTACTTCGTGCGTACGAAGTGCGTATACACTTCTTTGGCGTAACAAAATAAAAATCTTTTCTATAATTTTATCTTTCGCCTCATTCTACGTTTGTAGAAAAACCTACACTAACAATAGAAAAAAGGTATTTAATACATTGAAAGTTTTATTATAAAGCATTTTCTAGTTAAATAAAGTTTATTTAAATATCACAAAAAAAAAATCTGCATAATTAAAGTTATTGTCATTTTTTATTTTAGCATGCAACTTATACATATTGATATAAACTTTTTTTGAAAAACTAAAATGTTTACTATAGTTGATTCATGGTGTCGGTTTTTTGTGACGGCGTGCGCATCGTAAAAATTTACTCTCATCATTTGTCCCTAACGCGCCAAAAGAAGTGTAACTTCGAAAAATACTGGATGAGCACCAGTGTAAACCAAAATCATTTCAAAATATACATAAAACAATCCATAAATAACAGTGAAACCGTTCCACCGGATTTCTTTAGTAATAAGACGATTATAGGTTTCTCTGGAAAAGTTAATAATAATATAAAACGTTTACTTGTAACTTTAAAATGTTGGTAACTCACGCAATGGTGTGAAAGTGTATACACGAACAGACAGCCTGCGCAACCGTTATCCATAATGCCGACATGTATATAGGTTTATTGAATACGAAAACCTGCCTTTTATCACCTCGTTTGTAATTGAGTGTTGCAAATTAATTTCGACGGCTTACATTTGTATTGAACACTCATTAGTGTTAAATTATGTTAGTTGGTGTGTAGAGTACGACACTTTATTAATAACGCAACAAATTGTGTCTAGTTATCACCCTGACGACGTGGCGCCTAGTAATTTTTCGTTCCGGTACGATGCAATGCCGCGTAGAAACCGATTAGGGGTCTATGGTCTACAATCGCCATATCCCTAACCACCCGCTATTATCTTAGCCGGCATCATTTATCATCAGCACGGTACGGCATGGGCAGGAGACAATTTTCTCCCGAGGAAAATTTTCTCCTCAGAGCACTGACGCTCAAAGAGAATTAATATCCAAATAATATTTGTTTATTAATAAACGGGGGTAAACCTCTCCTATTCCATGTTTCCGTGCTTTAGCAGGTGGAGACGTTAATTATATCCAGTCAGGGGATATAATCGAGGTACTGTAATCGATTCACGAGAGAGGTAATCACATGTTCTAAAAATGGTTTTATTTATTTGTTTAACATCAAAGTTCAAAGTTTCAGATCACGATAAATATAAAACAATGAACTAAAAATCACCAGTTACATTTTAAATAAAAGTAAATTAAAGAGTTTTTGCAAACAAAACTCCCTCGTAAGGATTAGATTTTCTCGGACTGGAATCGCACGGTGTTCAAATTAATCATGACTCGCTTTTCAAGTACCTCAGGCATGTAATGGACTACCATTCCATGGTTACTAACTAGGCAATAAGCAAGCAAAAAAACTGTTTTTGCTTGCTTATTGCCTAGTAATGCTTAGTCCCTAAACACGTGAGTTTAGTCGTTTATATATTCTATTAAGAATGCAATTCGAACGTGCTAAACAAAATTATTTTATTTCGATACATTTTCTAAATAACCTTTCACATTTTTACACGAAAATGTGAACAGATCACGAAAGTATTCACTTAACATTAAAATTCAACAATTAATTGAATAACCAACACGCAGAGTCCCATTATAAAATATCTTATCAACCTAATTAGCTACTAAAATACATTACAAATAATCGCCTTATTGTTTTTTTAAACAAAATGGCTGCCGGAAGGGTAGTTTCCACAGTTTTGCAAGTAAGTACATCAACATCATCAACCCGGATAAATAAACATTTCAGGTAATATTGCTTGTCTGTGAGAATAAGTTAGTAAAAAGTTTCCCTGACCGATTTCAGCCTCAATGGTCCATCTGCTCAGAGATATTAACTTTTTTTTTAAATATAATAACTATATTATATATAAATAAATATATATAAATATAATAACAACGCAGAAGATATCGATTTTTGTCGACATCCCTGGCGCAACGGTGAGCGCTGTGGTTTTAACTTGGAGGGCCTGGGTTCGATTCTCGGCAGTTGAGCTTTGGGTATTTATTATTTCCGAATTTTCTCCGGCATGGTCTCATGGGAGGCTTAGGCCGTGGCTCCACCCACCAGCTCCAGACCACTCTACCGATAAAGACGTGCCGCTAAGCGATTTAGCGTTCCGGTATGATTTCGCGTAGAAACTGGTTACTTCAATATAACTGCTATAGCCCCTAACAGGTTAGCCCGCTACCAGGTGAGATTGTACTCAAGGGCTAACTTATAGTGTAATTAAAAAAAAAAGATATTTTATGGCAGTGTGTGGGTAAACACAGGTGCACTCCCCATTCCCTCACTCTCATGGTCAGATGGGACGATTGGAAAGGAATCCGGTGCAGGACCGATAGATTTACATTCTCTTCGAGACACGGGATGGTCTGAAATAATTTAAAAACTGCAGCTTGTACTAAGAATTTATTTGGCCTGACTACGGGATCGAACCCGGTACCCCGTGATCTGCAGTCAAACATGCTAACCACGAGGCAGTCAGAGAGAGAGGTATCGTCCTCTGTGTAACCACTACCATTTACTGCGATCTCCAACCTGCGTGGTGATTATTGGTAAACCTCCTTCTTAAGAAAAATCCAGAAGTAAATAAATAAATAAATAAATACACTACGACGATACACACATCGCCACCTAGCTCCAAAGTAAGCGTAGCTTGGGTTATGGGTACTGAGATGACTGATGAATATTTTTATGAATAATATACATAAATAAATATCAATATACAAATAAACACCCAGACACTGAAAAACATTCATGCTTATCACACAAACATTTTCCAGTAGTGGGAATCGAACCCACGGCCTTGGACTCAGAAAGCAGGGTCGCTGCAAACTGCGCCAATCGGCCGTCAAAAAAAAAAAAAGGCCGTCAAAGAAGTGGACTGTTTAAAGTGTGTTTAAGTGTGAAGTAATTATTATTTGCAGCATAAAAAAAATGCAATATCTCTTCAGTTTTTTTTATGTTTTTTTTTGTAATTTTTACTTTTTAAGTCTTGTCTATCTACACAATAACTAAAACCACGTCCAATTTACCAAAGGTTACACAGGTAGAAAATGCATATATACATTACTTTTTAATTAGGCACTAAAGAATTAAAACAAAAAACAAAAACGAAAAACTATCAATGCAGAGTGACCGACCTTGCTCGATGAATTTAAACATTAAAATTCATAGGGCTTCATTAACATTACCTCATTTGTAGCACCCGCCAATGCAGTTAGGCATAAATACTATAAACTAGATTTGAGATTGTACCTGCCTTTTGCCTATACCTA
The DNA here is from genome assembly GCF_905163445.1 of Pararge aegeria. Taxonomy (NCBI): domain Eukaryota; kingdom Metazoa; phylum Arthropoda; class Insecta; order Lepidoptera; family Nymphalidae; genus Pararge; species Pararge aegeria. Next base: position 16,910,168 of record NC_053186.1, read on the forward strand.
GAAAACTACTTACTTCAAAAGGACATCGCTTTTTATGGCGTGTCCATTCAAATATTCACTGGCTTCATTTCGCAATGTGCTCAATCATTCTTTGCACACTACTAAACGGACTAAAAATTATCAGGAAAGGTGCTGTATAGATAAATTTAAACGATTTAATAATAAAAAAGAATTGTATGTATATAAACCTCCACCCGGTGCAAATATGTATTGATATAATAAATATTTTAGTATATTAATCTCTAAATATCTAAGTAAATATATAAATGTTGTTTAGGTTTACTATATATATTTATCTTGTACACGGGCGTGAGAGTAAATTTCGATAATAATAACGTTTATTTCAGAAAAAATCCATAGCTTGTAACAATTATCTTGTTAGACCGTGTTGTGTATTGGCGTAAAAGTCATCAACGTGATTCTCGGCAAATAGTTTTGATGCACTGCAGCAACGCGGCAGCCCCATCAATACTCTTAAACCATTATTTTACTGTATTCTATTTAGTTATTATTTATATACCAAAAATTGTGATTGTGAACATAACTTGAAGAGTACAAAGGAAAGCTTATCTCTATAAGAGATCTCTTCCAGCTACCCCAGGATGTGAGTAAGATGATTTAATTGTGGTATAAGTCAAATAAAGGTACAATATACTACATAATAACTACTAAGGATATTCAATGTATCTAAATAATAACAAAATTCTACATACTAATACAATAAAATTTGAAGATGCTATATTATATACAAAATACATGAAAATTAATATAATAAATATTTATATAATATAAATATATATCTATAATAAGTAAAAAGTGATAAATGTACTATGACAACGATAGATAATGCTCCTTTACATTGTGTTTAAAAGAGTGCACCGATCGGCAGTGTCTAATATGTTTTGATAGTAAGTTCCAAAGGTGTGTAGCGTGGACGGAGAAAGATTTCTGGGAGAAAATAATATTATATGAAGGGATATCAAGAGGATTTTTTGACACGCAAGACCGCAAGGGTCTCTTTGGCGGAAGACATGGCTTTTTACGGTCCCACAATTAACCAGGAGAAGAAGAATTATAAAGGATGTTGTAAAGGACAGATAAAATATGTAGGTATACGTTGGTAATAATAGGCCCTCTGCGTATATGATACAACAATGCTCTTCAACAAAATGGATAGCACTATTTATAGACATATCCATTTAGCAGAGATTTATGAAAAACAATATTGGCAAAATGATTGTTTTTCCAAATGTATGCTATCAATGCATCTATGCAAATAAAAAGAGTTAAATCCACCTGCTTTATTTATTCTAAAACTAATTATGTTATCGCACAGAAACTTCGTCGCCGATATTTCGCATGTTTCTGTTAGGATTTCTGAACCGAACCGTAATTTATTTACATAATAATTATAGATTTATCTGGCAATTAGCATATCAGCTACTAATTTTTATTGCTAAATAATGTAAATTAGGGAATTAAATGTGTTTAGGAGGAATAAACTGGGTAATTAAGACCTAAGTTTACAGCTTCTAATAGGCTATAGAGATCCCGTGAGAGAGGCCGTGTCATCTTCCATTTCAAATATTAACAAATTCCGGCAAGTTTTCAAGCTACTAGCTTTTAAACATGGTATATCATATGACAGTGCATGTAAAATACATTAAAAGCACCGTTTGAATTTTAAAAAAAACTCCCATAATTTCGTTTATTCGCTATTGAAGCTTACCCGTTGCATTGGGTATTTTGGGAATGCAGCAGTAGGTACTATTCGAATGACGTACTTTTCAAGTATCGATTTCAAAATTATGATAAAACCTGTGTGTCCTGTGACGAACCCTTTTTAAAATATTCCTCTATTATCTAGGGACACTTATAGTATTTCATCTACCTCTATAGTATAATAAATAAATAATATAGAATAGAAATAATTAGGTATCTTTATTTATTATTATTATTATTCATTGAATGGATTACAAGCAAAGCATCATTAAAATATTTTATCGAAATCTCTTAAATTAGCAACTGGATGATCAGATAGACGTAATATTGTTTTTTTTCCAAACAAAATGGCTGCCGGAGGGGTTATTCTATCTTAGCCTTGAGACCGTGTTAAAGTTAAAGACGTTTGTGATAAAACAGTTGGTCTTATACACTTGTCAGTACTGTCTCCTGTCAGCTGTATTTTTTAGTGTCCGAACAATACGTCAACAAATGCACATGGTGTGCATACAATATAATTATTAGCACAAAGTGTCTAATAAAAATAATATGAACAATATAAATATTGACAATATTTTATTACACTTCAATACAGAGCACACGGGCAATATTATTGACAATATGTAGAATATTGTGTGGGAGCCTAAGATCGTAGTTTCTACTATGATTGACTTATTCCTAGTAGAATCATTATTCCTAGAAAACCAGCTGGTGATATTACCGACATGCTCGTGTAGATGGCGCCTTAATAAAAAAGCCTATTACTTTGTAACAGTATTTTAAAGTCGGGTTGAATAAGAAATAATGAATTTCATTTATATTTTTTCCTAAAGTTTCATATGTCACAATCAAAGGTGGAGCCGACGCATAAATTAACAATTTGTTTTAATCGACAGTTTAGTGTTTTAATTCATACGTCCTGTAGCCTTAGTACAACATCAGCCCGCTCTCAATCGAGGAGTCGTTTTCGAGTAAGTGAATACTTGAACGTCGGAGTTGAACGGATCTTAATGGCATTGTGTTGAAGCTCAAATTTTGTCACAATTCTTTAGCTCAGGTTTTTGAAAAAGCGTTTGTAAAACAAAAATCATAATTACAGGTTTTGCGACCCAAAAACTAGTAGAATTAAGTCCATTTTACTTTAAAGATACAGAGTTTTAATTCTTGAAAACGACTTCTCGATTGCAAGAGAGCAAATCTTGTGCTTAGGGCATTTTACGACGGATAAAGGTTTTTTATTGCAATGTGCGATTAATGCAACGATTTTTAATCAGAAAAGAACTAACGTTTTAAAGGGACTTTATAATAATTTAGCTTCCCTTCAAAGGGAGGTCGCGAACAGTGAATTTTGAAGCTATTCAGTAGCGGTAGAAACAAGAAGGGTTATAGGGATATTTACTTTTGACATTATGGTAATCGGTTAAACACGCAGTAAAATATATGATATCTTATATCTTTAAACGAGCAATTTTTGTATAAATATAATTGGAATCTCGGAATCGGCTCCAACGATTTTCATGAAATTTAGTATACACGGGGTTTCAACAGGAGGCGATAAATCAATCGAATCTCAGAATCATTTATATTGGACATACGCCTTTTTTTTAAGTCGACTCATTCGCGGACGAAGTCGCGCGGGTCCGCTAGTGCTAAACTGATATCACATAAATATATCGCTTATCTTAGTTTTGGTTGAGAAACACTCCAATCTACATATAATGTACAATATCATTACTACAGTTATTATTTATGGGTTTTGTTCCTTAATTTAGTATTTTAGACCGGAGACACACTAATTATAGTGTAGGTACATGAAATTGATGATTTTAATGGCACTACAGAAACATTAATTCTTACTTAGTTTAATGGTTTTCAACGTTGTTGTAATACATTGTTGTTAACTGACACGTTGGTCTAGTCGTGAGCATGTCCGCGAGGTACTGGGTTCAAACTCCGGGTTAGGTCAAAGAATTGTATTGGCTTTTTTAACAAAATGCTCGGAGGTTGGAAATAAGCTCCTTAACCAATATCGGTCAGTAAAACTGTGTATGTGTGTGTATGTGCGTGAGTGTGTGTAAATAAATTAAGTTTATTCAGGCCCTCAAGTGGGCAATAACGAGGGATATAGAGTAAAAATTCAAAATTAAAAAAATTCAAAATTCATTTATTTCAAGTAGGCCTAATATAAGCACTTTTGAAACGTCAAGTCTGTCTGTGTGTAGTGACTCTACCACCGGTTCGGAAGGCAGATTCTACCGAGAAGAAGCCGGTAAGAAACTCAGCAGTTGCTCTTTTCCAATATCAACAATTTACATTTTAACATTATTTTTTCTATCTTGTGAGAGTTGAAAGCGGAGCCGTATGCTTCCAAGCAACCTTGTCACAACTAGACACAACATGCTGTTCCAATGTCGGTTGGCGGGCTTATGTCTCCTCTTCAACAGCATTAGCTGCTGAACTTTGAGGCTTAAAGAGCGTAATATAACCACGACAATGTTCCAGCAATGGCGTGCACAGGGTTTATGACCAGGGTAGGAATAAAGCGGGTGTATGGTATAAAATATAAAAATTCTCCTCCTATACGCGTAATATACAAGTAATCAAGGTTAGGCAGTGCTTTTGTGCATGTATGTCGTGCACGCCACTGTGTTCTAGTGCGGTGATAGCGTAGTGGCTTCGGTTTCACTTTCGGTGGGCTTAGTTCGAATCCAAGCACGCACCGCTAACTTTTCTAAGGTTATATGCGTTTAAAAAAATAAAATATCTTTTGCTTCAATGGTAAGGAAAACATCGTGAGGATCTCTAGGGCTTGCACGTCTGCTAGCCCTAGAGTTCTCCATAATGTTCTCAAGGGCGTGTGGGGTCCACCATTACGCAATGGACTAGCGTGGTGGACTTCGGCCTAAACCCTTCTCAATCTGGGAGGTGACCTGTGCCCTGTAGTGGCTGGTTGATGATGATGACAATGTTCTATTGCAGGTTACATGTATTCATTTTTGGCCCGACCAGGGAACCGATCCCAGGACCTCGTGGTCCGCTGTTAAGCAGTCTAATCACTATACCAGCGCCAGTAGTTGCTTGTGTAACTACTCCATTTTTTTATTCTCTTCATTGCGCCTTTAAATAAACAAAGGAAAAAAGTGTCATGACAAATTATTGGTAAGAAATATATTAAGAAATCTCTCTCTATTCATAGGGTATGTGTTAACTATTTTTGTTGTCTTTCTATATAAGAAAGATTAGATGCAATCGAGTACACAAACAATGTTGCCTAATTACACACAATAATAAATAATGTCGGAATAATCTTTTTCATAGACAAAATGGTTTCATGGTATAAAATGGAGAATTTAATACCGTGATAGGCAACTTTGTCATTGCAATTTGAACGGTAAAAAGCGCAATGCGACAATTCCGAGTAAATATATAACTATAATATCCACTATGTAGGTCTATAGGTCTGTGTGTATGTGTGTAAGTGGAGTGGTTCATGTGTTTAACACAAAATATTAGACACAGTTGGTTCGCGAACAGTTAGTTTAAATATTTAAACTAAGAAACTATACTATTGCAAAATAAACTTATCTCTTATTCACAATTAATCATTTTTTTGTAAAATATGCAGCCTATTACGTCCAACTGCTAGGTACAGACCTCCTTTGCCATAAGAGTGACGATTTTAGAGCATATAACCACCACTCTGTTCCAATGAGGGCTGGTGGGCTTTGACGACTATTTACACAAGTTTGGGGTAGTACGCATGGCACGGGGTTTGTCACCGTCAATTTACTACTACTACCGTTCGTAAAATTCTGTAACAGAAAAAACATACTTACCTACTTACCTAATAATTTTTGGCCCCACCCGGGATTCAAACCTAGGACCTTGTGATTGTTAGTTAAACATGCCAACCACTAGACAAACGATATAGTCCATTAATCTGTACGCACTTATAATTTTATTATTTACTAATTGTACCGACCGTTTCTTTAGAGTTTTTATCGGTGTTTTAAAAATCCTGCGAGAACTGATAGTTTTTTTTTTTTTTACTACAAGTTAGCCCTTGACTGCATAACCACGTGGAAAGTGTTGGTAGCTATATTAAACCCATACCTCTATTCAGTTTCTACGCGATATTTTATCAGAATACATCGCTTGGCGTCCTTGTCGGTAGGGTAACTAGCCAGACCAGAGAAAAAAAAAACAGAAATCAGAAATACCAAAATTGCCCCTATCAAGGATTGAACCACTGCCCCAGGGGATAAAGTGTCATAAATCTGTCTTGGGGATGCAAGCTAGGGTAAAATTAGGCGCATAGAACTTAGGTTATAATTTTGGGGAATTGTTTTCGCGCTCTATATAACGTGAGCTTCATTTTACTCAACTACACCAGAACTGAAATGTTTTTCGTTTGTGTTACCTTGATCTCTGTGTCTCATACAGTATTTTAACCCCCATTTCAGGCTTTAAGTGGTGCATTTCCGAAGTTACCATTGTGCCAGGGAAAGTCCCGTCAAAACCAGTCTAGCCGCTTGTTACAAGTACCTACTTTGTATGCATTATTCTTTTATATGCATACAGTAATAAGCTGTATAATAAACTATATTTTGAACAAAAATACGTATGTTTATGATATTTTATTAAATAGTTAGTAAGATGTTTTATTTAATAGTTATTGTTTTAAGGTAGTACGCTGGTAATTACAATTCCAAATTTTAAATGGATCAAATTTGTATCTATCTGTCTGTCAGTACGTTAGCTCTTTTTCATTAAAGGCTTGACAGTATCAAATTTGAATTTTCACTTGACCCAAGTTTATAGTCCTTGATTTAAACTTCTACGTGTTTTTACTGTATAAAAATATATATTTTTTAACGTTTGTGTTAGTAAAATGAGTGAAATAATCATAAAGCACTTATAACAGATTTCTCCAGTGTCCCAGGCAGAGATAGAAATGGTGAGAGAAGGAGAAAAAAAGTAGGACATATGCAAATGCTCAAAATAAGGATATACGATGCAAGATTAATTGATTACAATTTTGAGAAAGAAATCATTTTTATTTGTTTTCGTAAGAAACCAACACAATATCGATTATGATAGTTCTTTTATGTTATATGGACGTATCGTCAATTGCCTTGTTACTTTGATTTTAATTTCTACTCCGCCCAAAATTAAATTGACGACGCCAGATTAAGGGACATTATTCTAAGAAAAAAAAAACTGTTTTCGAACGAAACCAATACAATATCGATCAGGATTGTTCTTTTATACCATCAGGTTGAAATCCAATCAATCATTCTGTATGATGCATAATTAATAGTTCGCCTTTGAAATCACCACCCCATGGCAATTTGTCTACCGCCACGAATAGCCAGCCTTATCAGTCTATCATGGAAATAGGGGTACGAAATAATCAATATCCCGCTACCCCACCCAGCAACGCATGCGTGGTGGTACCCACCTGGTGGTGGTGGTATTACGCCGTGGGATGGTGAACCCCATTTTGAAATACCACACACCATTCCGACGCAATAGCTCGAAGCAGTAGCACCATGGACGATGGCGCCCTGAAACCTGCAAGCACATGGAGTTTCCAACCACCATGTAAGTTTTATATTACAGATTATTTTTAAATTGTCAGTACACAAAGTAAAAGAATACTTCCCATTATAAAAAAAAAACCATAAACTAAACAATTATTTTTTCATCTTTACATTTTGTTCAAGACGTGTAACCAACATCGTTAAAAAAACTCAATTAGTTGTCTCTGTTAAAATTGATTTCGCTTTTGCTATTGACATCGTTTAAAGAACTAAAGATTAAGAAATCCTAAACGTTAGCACGGGTTCTTTGAAACAAAAACTGAAAGGTTAGTAGGGGTTTAACGCTTTACAAAGATTAATTAGCTATTTTTAAAATATCACCATATTTACATTAGGCAAAATGTATTTACTATTCTATATCTAAATGAATTGTTTGTCCGGGCTAATCTTCGAAACTGCTTTACTGATGTTTATGGAACTTGCGCAGACTTTGCAAAAAGTAGTTAAGAACTTTTAATGCGAGAAAGTATAGACTGTCTTTGAAGTTAAATAAAATTAGAATCAAGAAAGAGTCGGAATTTTTTTCCCGTTCGCTGGTCGAAGATAAGTTCAGATAGAAGTGAGCGAGTAAATAAAACCGCAGCACCATTTAATAAAACTATACACAAGGCTAATTTTCCCAAATTATTCTTGAAAAATCATGGTTTACCACCTGAAATTAAAAAGTTTCTCAAATTAGACGTATAAGGTTAGCTTTCACTGACCATTCTCTAAATAAATATTAGATATGATAATTTGTAGGACAAAAAATATTTTGTCACTTAAAAAAACTTTTGCTACGAATAAAATATGTAATACTCAATTAAACGTTACTTATTCAATAGTATTAGGTTAAAAATAAAGTTATGGTTTACCAATTTTTAAGTGCATGCTGTAAGTGTTAGAAATGTAGTAGATTTTGCGTTCGGTATTCCAGTAATGCTATAATTAAAGCCCGATTTACGCGACTGTAGAATGTGGTTTACGCGTAAAACTCCATATCTAGACTGATTTCTCAAGTTCTTTTTAGTTAGTATTTTTTTTATAAATTTTTTGCAACATATAACTGCAAGATATAGGTATTTTCCTTTATATTGTTAAACCGAATGTAATGTAAAGATTAAAATCTATAGTAAAAGAGCGTTATGCAATCCGAAATTTAGAAGATTATATCCTCACTTTTTATTCGACTATTATCGTATCGTATCGTATAAAATTTAATAATAATAAATATAATTACCTAAACATAAACGAGAAAAATCTTCCATAAAATTTATTAAATCAGCGGCTACTTTCGCTCGATTGGCCATCTGAAGGAACATTGCTGCCAGCCTTAAAATTGTGAAGGTTGTAGTTTTAATTTAATTTGTAGGTTTTTTATGTACATTAAAAGTTTATTCACTAATTACCTTGTTATTTTGCAGAAACAATCAAAAAGAAAGGGTGACTGGTAAGACACGTTTCAAGATTTTGAGCACAAACGCTTATTTATGTTACATGCAACGCTGTAAATAATTAAAGTAAATACATAGAAAAGTGTAAAAGTATACTGTGTACGTGTACTAACATTTCTATGTACACAAAGTATTGAATAAACATGCTTCGCAAACACACATTATTTGTTTAATGCCTCACCTATCCATATTACGTTAGGGTGCAATCCCATTAGCGCGGCAGTCTTGCACTCACAGTTTACTAAGCAATTTAATAACTAAGTGATCGGTAGGTAATTAATATATATATTTATAAGGCAGACTTAATATTATGGCTGTTTATATAACTTATTACGATTCTTATAATCGTTGCACCTTGTAAAAGTCAAACTCAAATACTTCTTTATTAAAATAGGCACATAGACAGCACTATTACTAATAACATTTCATACAAAATATGTACATAGTATTGAGATGTTGGCAATAACTACATTCGTAAACTTAAAAGTAAAGCTACGTTAAGTCTATATACCTTGATATACAAAATAGAACGTAGGTTATAACTGCCAACTGAACAAAATGCTTTTATTTCTTAGAGTATTCTACATAAACCTTTCATAATAGCACATTGTACTATACTTGGTACATGAATAAAGAAATATTAAATACATTTCTACAGTCCTGCTTAAATCCAAAAAATATCAATAGTATTTCTTGAAATACCTACTATTCATTTAGTAATAGGCACATTCGGCGTAAAAAAGAACATCCGTGTAACATATAATGTTTATTTTTACAGCTCAAAACAATTATTTTCCAAGGAATCTGAAAAATAATACTTTTGTATGCATTTTTCGATTATGTCACATTTATTTTTTCTCTATTAAGCCATTTTTAATGCATATTTTAAACATAAAATAGTGTGAATGTGCCACATCTGTCAGGCGTCCCTTGATATATTTGTTAAGTTGTCTTTGTAATTTTTTTATTGCGTACATTTTTACTATACGCTTATTGTACTACAAGGGGACGCCAACTTATGCAATTAAATTAACTCCCGCCCCACCTTTGTTTTTACTCTACCTTGGCCCAACGGGATCATAACGTGTAAAATAGAATTAATTAAAAAGGTATTTCGGACACGAGGCACCAAAATATAAAAAAGACAACGAAACCAACTTTAATACAAAACTAGTGCAATTCATTATTATCAGACTTTTAACGTTCCACTGATGGGGTATGGTAATCTCTCAAAATAAAAAAAGTTTTAAAGCAAATACCCATCTTGCTCCTTCAAAGCGAGTTTGTGGTCATTAACTCGCTTGGTTATTACCACTAGCAAAATGTGCTAGTGGTAATAACCAAGACCGACAGCTCAACGTACTAACAACCTTGTACAAGAACAGAGTGGTGGGTTAAAGCTTCATTCCTCGTTTTAAGTGCAAGACGGTTCCCAACATTGGGACATTAATATACTAAGGACGGTGATTGTACTAGTCAATCCAAGTTGATATCCATATTGAGGAAGTTGTGTATATATAATATAATGAAATGTGATTCGCTATTTTGTGATAGCGCCTCTTGGATTTGAAATTTCTACTAGTCAAGCTCTTTCATTTAATACCGATATTGTAAAAAGAAATGTAAATCATCAAACATTGCTAAGAACGCTTTCGACTAATTCACCTTTCAAGCAAAAAAAACCAAATCAAAATCGGTTCATCCGTACGGTAGTTACACACAGAGAGAGAGAGAGACGTCAAACTTATAACACCCTGTCGTTTTAGCGTCGGGGTTTACAATCGCATATATTATAAGCAAAACTTGTTAACTGAACCGCACCTTAATGCGCAAACCTATCCATTTTTATTCGTTGTAAGGTGATATACCTATCTATAAGCAAGTAATGAAATTACTTTATAAATCGGAAGTTTTCGTTAGCACAGCTTCCTACAAGAACATTTCGATAAGTAGGTTTTATTTGACTTCGGAATATCATTAACTTCTTATTTTAACTAGGTAATTGATACCATCTTAAATTTAGCCTATCTCTGTTTTTATAGTATTGTGAAGAGTTAAGCGATAGACTAGTGGTTAGGACTACGGCTTCACTTACCGAGGCGCCGATTTCGAATCCCAGCAATCACCTTAACCTTTTCAAATTTATGTGCGTTCATGCAATTGTATTTGAAATATCACAACTTTAACGGTGAAGTAAAACATCGGAAGGAAAACTGCATGCTAGAGACTTCTCCCTAATGTCCTCAAATTTGAGCAATCTATTTCATTCAATTGATGAATTTCTGCAATTTAAGCCTCAGAACTAGATTGTTTATATATAATTGACCAAATTTGTGTGTGTGTGTGTTGGGGTTGCCTGACCGGATATGTTGCGACTTTTTATTTTGTTAAGAACATTTTATCACATGGTTATACAAATAAATACAATTAAATGGTTATACAATTCAATTTAATTTCATTTCATTTCAAAGGCATGTGAAGCCCACCAATCTGCACAGGGCCAGCGTGGTGAACTATGGCCTAAACCATTCTCATTGTGAGAGTAGACCTGTGTCCTGTAGTGAGGCGTTAGTTGTTAGAATGATCTCGTAGTTAGTAGTGCAAATCAATGAATAAGTTATATTTAGTATCGGGCCTAAGATACTTTGATAATATAGCTTAAACGTGCCAATTCCCCATTCAAATGTCCCTATTTGCTTAGTACATAAAGTTTAATCAATGTCCTATTGCACGCCTCATAAGCGAAGCGTTGAGGTCGGCATTACTGTCCGTTTGCGCATACCGAGTGATTCTCCAACTTAAAATATCACTTTTTTTTATTCTTTACTGCTTTTATAGGTGAATATAAATAGACAAATGTTGAGAAAAAACACTATTTTTAACACTCATGAAAATGTGTATATTTAAATCTCTTTTTATTATTTAAACTAATAAAAAAATTGTTTAAAAAAAGTTTTGTCTTGGACGTCCGTGTGTCTGTTTGTGCGGATCCCGTATCTTGCGGTCACGATAACGAGCGAAATACTTCACTTAACGAGTTGTTTTTTTTTATAGGCTTCAGTATTTTGAGGAATGCAGTTTAATTATTATTTAAAAATAATCTCAATTTTATTGTAATGAATGAGATTATGAGGCGTGCACTTTTGGATTTTCGAACTATTTCTTAATTGAGCAGAATTTTGTTTTGTTTTGATGGCGTTTCATAAAATCAATTTGCAAAAAATGCAAAACCATATTAGTAGGTATTCCACTACGTAGACAAAGACGCTTTATTCACAGTTATAAACATAAAGAAAACCGGTCAAGAGTGAGTCGGAACCGTCAGGTCAGGGTACCGTACTATAAATAATATTTATCTTCCCGTGGGAATTGCAAAGAGTTATGATCTCCGTTCACAGTCTGTTATCTGTGTTTTATGGAGGTGCACCTATGGAGATATTCAATGAAGGAAATTGATTTACATTTACGATTAAAGACGTTTATAATCGCAATAGGAAACCGACTGTTTATATTAGCGGCACATTCTGTGCGTTGGGTCCTAGATAGATAGGTCAAAGTCAAAGTCAAAGTCAAAAATATCTTTATTCAAGTAAGCCCATAGGTGGCACTTTTGATGCGTACATTACATGAGTATTACGCGGTAGTGAGATGAAGGCGATAACCATACTCGTAAACTAAAAACTAAAGCTACGAGCCTACAACAAACTTAGCCAAGTGTTTTTTTTGTTATCACCATCTCACATTGTCATTTAAAATTATTAGAAGAGCAACCTGGTTAGAACAATCATTCACACCCAACCTTTTTTATCGATTACGTACGATCCTTTATACTATAGTAGGACTTTTCTATAAGCTTACGTTTAATACAAACTTTGAACTTTTTAAGAGACGAGATGTCTTAAAGATGTCAATGGGTAGTTTATTGTAGAATTGTATGCAATTCCCTTTAAACGAATTACAACAAATCAAAAGTAAGAAACCATTACAATACATATTAGGATCCCGGTATAAAACTATCAAACCGGTGAAATGTTTAAAAAAATTTTTTTTAGTTATTACATATCCTGGACTGAAATTTGTTAGAAAACACAAATGCAATATATTTACTGACATATTAATTTAAATATATGGAATATGTTCTATTCCAGTGTCTGTTCCAGTGAATGTTGTTTTATATCGGATCTTAGAAAAATAGGGTGATAAGGTGGCCTTGTCACGTAAAGTGATCTTTTTAGTAGTATTGTCAGGACGTTCATTCCCTACGAAGTGTTGCGCCTTTTCTAGGCGATCGTTTTTGACATAGGTACCTTCAGGTGGGCCATGTGTTTGATCCATCAATTTTTACATAGATATTTGTATATTATCACATGGTAGTGATAATAACCACAGCTTAACGTGCTCTCCGAGAGACGGGAATGGATAAAACCAACTTCCCAACTCAGCGTACCAACTAAGATTTCCTTACGGCAAAACCCACTGAGAATCAAATCCACTAGGTCTCGCATGCACACGAGAGAGTTATTCTAAATTTTTCTGGGGTATATCTCTATAAGAAAAATTTGTAACGAGTAGAGATTATTATCTCTTGGCGCGCATGCTAGACCTACAGGTGACTATCTCACAGCGCGAGGTCTTAATTTAAGGTAAACATTTAGCAGAATAGATGGGGCAAAGGCCTCAAACCTTAATCTCAAAGGCCTTTAATCAACAGCCTTGTTCCTTAGCTTCAAAATCAAAATTAGCTTACTTTTACGTAATACCTAACTGTAAAAGGTAATTTGCATATAAGTCATATATGCAAATGATCACCTTTTACGTGAGTCCACGTGCGCGGGACATTATAAATCATCGTACGACAGTTGCTTTACATTGGCGGCCATCTTGTTACGGTTATCTAGTTCTTGATCTAATAGCCAGAGAGCCTGTGGTTGAAATTTCGAAATCCTTTCGTGTGGCAGAAGTTGAATTTTTTTTTATTACACTACTACTTTACTCTTGACTCACCTCTCTTATACTAGCAACCTCAGTATAAGAAAGGTGAACTTTTTTTTTTAATATGCCTTGCGCTTGAGCACTATCAAGCCTGATGGAAAACAAATGTCGCGGTCTAAGTTGATTCGCGCTTGTCTTGAAGCCATTCAAATTGTATGTGGTAGGAAACACCGATGCCGGTAGACCGTTCCAAACCTTAGCAGTTCCTACCAGAAACGTAACGCCTATAAAATCTGTTAGGGTTGTGGCAGTAAAATCCTTGTCAGTTTATACGCGGCTACGTACCGAAACGCTAAATGTCTTGGCAGCGCTTCTTTGTCATTAGAGTAACCATGTATTCACGGAGCCTTCCTCTAGAACACGAAATTATTCAGATATTATAAATTCCCATATTGCATTCGCCGAGAATTGAGCCTGCAACTTCCCACTTATAAGACACCAAAGTGCTCACCAGTGCTGAACTGCTTCATAAAACGTGAAGCTAAAGTCACTTGAAAAGCGCCTATAAAACCTGTTAGGGTTGTGGCAGTAACATCCTTGTCAGTTTATACGCAGCTACGTACCGAAACGCTAAATGTCTTGCCAGCGCTTCTTTGTCGATAGGGTAGTTACCCTATGTTACCTTGTTACCTTGTCCCGCGAAGCCTCTCCTCCTCTTCTAGTGAGAACACGAAATTATTCAGATATTATAAATTCCCATATTGCCTCCTTCGAGAATCAATCCCGGCACATCCCACTTATAAGACACAAGAGGTCTTCATATAACGTGAAGCTAAAGTCAACGTTTGCTATACTATTTATCGTCAAGCGATGGATATGATCACTGCTGATAACTCTTTCAGCGATTTACAACAATCTGGTGCCCACAGTATTACAATTTTCTTAATGTCAACTCTCTACCTAGAGGGACTTTACCAACGATGTTTTCCGACACCCTTCTACCGTTGAATTCCAACACCCATCGGTCTTTCGAGCTATGTACTTCAGCTTTGCAACTCTTTGATTTTACTCTGGGTTACAGTTCCATGTAGGTAAACAAAGAGACACTCTCGTACCAATATTAAACCATTCATAAAGAAACTTCAAAATGTTCTTTCCTTGTACTTGTTAAAGACTTTCATAAACAAAACTCGCTTTTATTGTGCCACTATGTTTTATAAATATTTTGGACTTTTGATAAGATAGCTATGTAAAAATATAAATTGTTTAACTTCTTGAGACCAACAGCTTCGCGTTTAGCTAAAAAGGGTTTGCACATGCATTCGCGCGGACCATAATATTGCAGCTAAACTTTACACAGTATTAAACTAACCTTTTCACTTATTGAACTCAATTTACAAGCTTCAATACTCAAAAGCTATAAACTTCCAACGATCTAACCATAAACTAAAATTGCCACTAGTTCCTATGATAATTACATAAGTGACAAAAACGGTGTCAATAACTACTGTGTTCGTGAACAATTAATTACTTGACTATTTACATCTTACTGCTAAGAGCTCCGTCAGACTTGAGCCAGTGTCTTTATACCGGATTACTGCTTAGTGCTAAGAGCTCCGTCAGACTAGGGCCAGTGTCTCGCTACTTTATACCGGATTACTGCTTAGTGCTAGAGCTCCGTCAGACTTGAGCCAGTGTCTCGCGACTTTATGCCGGATTACTGCTTAGTGCTAAGAGCTCCGTCAGACTAGGGCCAGTGTCTCGCGACTTTATACCGGATTACTGCTTAGTGCTAAGAGCTCCGTCAGACTAGGGCCAGTGTCTCGCGACTTTATACCGGATTACTGCTTAGTGCTAAGAGCACCGTCAGACTTGAGCCAGTGTCTCGCGACTATATACCGGGCTGCTTACATCCACCAACTGTGAGTATAACCTAAGCCCGGGCCTAGAGGTGCCTATGTGATGGCCAAAGCTAAGCTACGAAACTATGTACCTAACAGTTTCCACTAATGCGAACACGTTAGCGCCCCCTAGCGCATCCCTTGCTCTCATACTTAGCTGCTATCCGTAGCTCCCTTAGCTCGCATCCCTACAAAAAACATAACTTTGTTGAACGCATGTCCATCAGAGCTATTCTAAGATAAGCGGTGATAATAACAGGGCCTTATTGGAGGTCTGTCGGACACATTCTTAGCCATACAAGTATGTTTGGAAAGCAGGGGTTTACCCAAACTTAAGTTGTTCCCGAAGACGTTCGAGCATATACTAAAGTCTAAGTTCCCCAAAAACTATATCTGTACAGGCACTCGCGCTATATTTAAGTCCGGCGAACTGTTTGTTTTATGTTAAATGGTGTCAGGAGCGTTAGGTGCGATACGGTCCCTGGCTAGCGTAATTTAGCTAATATAAGTATGGAGATTGGCTTCAATTTCGCTTGTACTTTGGTCAAGAAGATAAATATTACTGTTACAGTATATAAAACTCATAAACAGTGTAAACGAAGGGAGTCTGTATAGTTAGTAAATACCTATTTTGTTTCTATCCCTTAATAGTCCAGCACTATCCATTACTATCCATCTTCACCTTTTGTATTCATGGGTCAAATTAACAAAACCCTCAAAAGCCGTTTACACTTCTACTGTATCGACATGCTTGAATCGGCGGCGTCATCAGTTAACATCAGGCGACGGGCCGCGGGCCATTCTTCGTTTACTATTAATTTAAAAAAGAAATTGACAAAATATATATTTATCTAAACCTCAACACATAAGAAGCATGTGTTAGTTTTCAATCAGCCTACGCGTGCCGGTGCAGTAATAACGACTCTAAAATGAACTCGTTTTAATTAGTTATAATCGGCGACAACGATAAATCGTTCCGATTGCGCCGATAAAGTTTAACAAATTAAAACACCTTCATAGATCATTGGCAACGTTTTGTCCGTGACATACATGCATCGTACAAAATTATTATATGAACAAACGGTGATGAATCTTTTAACTAATATTACACCAATCTGTACTGGGCCAGCGTGGTTGACTACGGCCTTTACACCTTCTCATTCATTGTGGGAGGAGACCCGTGCCCTGTAGTAATAGGTTGGTATGATCCTAGCTAATATTATTTTTATACTCTATCATTTATTGATTGCCATTTTTTTTTTTATGTTTAACAACGCATACAAAAACAAAAAACACTATTTAAAAATTTATAAGAAAAAAAATCCACCATCCGCTTGCGGGGCTTTTGAATGCCCAAGCAACCAGCGGTCAGGGCTCCAGAGTGAGGAACCTCCACACAATACGCGCCATTTCAAGGACTACTGCCTTCTGTATCCGACCCTTGATTCAACAACCAATCAAAAGCTTCTTAAGATGTTGGTCGAAGCTTTTCGCGAGAAGACCATTGACTAAAACGACTATCGGAACAACAACGGTCGACTCAACATTCCACATGACGGTAATCTCGTGAGCAAGGTCCAAGTATTTAGATACTTTTTCCTTTTCAGCTTTCACCAGATTATCGTCATCTATCTATATTGACGATAATCTAGCTAATATTATTATTATTATATTATATTATATTAGTATAAATATTCGACGCGGTGGTAGCCTAGTGGAGTGCTAGGGGGTTCGTATTCACTTTCGGGAGGCTTCAAAACAAAAACAGGTGTGTGTGTACTCGTGTTACTTCTTATTATACAACAGTTACATAAAATACTATTATCGGTTTCGGTGCTGCATCATACTTAACAAAAGTTGCAATGTCGTTGACGTTTCATTTGGAATGAAATGTTTATATATGTTATATTGATTGTTTTATATATTTCATCTCCATAATCATCCTGGTCCTTAGTCCCAATGCTGGGCAGATAACTACTTTTTAGAGCAAGGACCTACCACACTGCTTCAATAAAAAAAAAAAAATATATACTAAGCCAATAAACAGATCGCCCCAAAGGAAGCGTAGCTTATGTTATGGGTACTAAGATGACTGTTGAATATTTTTATGAATAATATTAAAAATACTTATAATATACATATAAACACCCACACAAAGAATGTTCATGTTCAACACATAAACATTTTCCAGTTGTGGGAATCGAACCAACGGCCTTTGACTCAGAAAGCAGGGTCACTACTCACTGCGCGAATGGGCCGTCAAGTCAATGTGTGTTGACGGTTTGATAAACTTAAAATTGAGGATTTTCACACACCTCAATCGTGGGTTTACCAACCAAGACGAGTACCGCGGACCACAGCTTCTAAAACAGTCACATCATCATCCGCAGCCAATTAGCGTCCCACTGCTGGGCACAGACCTCTTCTCTCATAACAGAAACGGTTTTAGAGCATAGACCCACCACGCTGCTCAAATGCAAGTTGGTGGGCTAACGACTGTTACCATAAGTAAGTGATAATAAACGGGACCGACAACTTTACGTGTTCCCCGCGCCAAGGGGGTTTTAACCGCCAATTTCCTAACCAGGGGCTAATAGGTCTGTTAAATCAGGAACAGTTTTCAGTAATACTATTTAATAATAAGTTAATAGGAAATACACAATACTTTTGGTATACAATCTTCTGCGCGACCCGGGACTTGCAACTTCAGTAAAAGGCTTCTTTTGCCAATTGACGTTACAAACAGATTTACTAATATACTTAAGTATGGCAACAGCTCTTCGAAAAACACCAACGCTACATTTGTGGCATAAAATTTCATTATACACGATTGACGGCCGAGTGGCGCAGTGGGCAGCGACCCTGCTTTCTGAGTCCAAGGTCGTGGGTTCGATTCCCACAACTGTAAAATGTTTGTGTTATGAACATGAATGTTTTTCAGTGTCTGGGTGTTTATCTGTATATTGTAAGTATTTATGTGTATATGTTCATAAAAAAATATTCATCAGCTATCTCAGTACCAATAACACAAGCTACGCTTACTTTGAGGCTAGATGGCAATGTGTGTATTGTCGTAGTATATTTATTTATTATTTTTTTTATTTGAACCCGGGACTCCGAACTTAAAACCACAGCGCTGCGCCAAAAGGGATTGCAGTGAACAAAAAAGTTTGACTTTAATTACATACCCGATGTATATGTGGATAGACGAGTGTCGTCGATATATTTGCGCAATCTATACAAATTTATCGCATAATCATTAATCTTTTAAATCGCGCACAGTCGCGTGCCGACATCATTTGGACTTCGACAAACCGCCATGTTAGTGTAATCAACGCTAATTAGCTTAAATACGACAAAAAATTGCGTAGCGCGGCAGCATAGTTGGCTAAACGCTAGAGGTGACGTTTAGTACGTATCTAATACCGATTTCAATTGTACTGTCGGCAAAAAAACTTAAGCAACGAAAATAATTTAATAGATTTTTACTGGATGGACCTAACTCGCAAAAACTGAAACGAGCGAGCGCAAAAGGAACCTTGTATGCTGTGTCTCCACCACTGAGGCGCACGATAACTGGTTGCCATTGAAGTGCAGTAAAATCTGATTGTACAAGCAGTAGGTAGCTGACTACGTCCGCGTTTTTTACTTGGCCAGCGTGAAAGAAAACTGCCAGGATCCTTGCTCTTTATTGGGTTGATAATGATGATACGTTGTACTTTCTTGCTCTATGTGTATATCTCTGTACTCTACATTTTTCTTCGGTGTACAAGAAAAGTGTATTTATTAATTCATTCATTCATTCATACATTGTTTGAAACATTACTCGCTAGGCATCCGAGTTAAAAAATACTTATTGTAATACGTATTTCGTTCAAGCTAAAAACTGGCTCTGCTTGGAATTAATTTAAGAGCTTTTTTTGTACTCCGCAGCAAAATCTTTAGACCTTGAATAATATAATATACCTTTTCAAATATTTTTTTGCAATCAGTACTGTCCGTTTCGATATAGTATTTAGGTTATGTCCTAACCGAGCACTTACTGACGATACCATAACGGTCAACGCTCATTCAAATTTATATCCCCCTGTATCTATCAAGATATCTATTTGACATAACCGTTAATCTCTTTTAGAGCAGCAAAATTAATACTTTCATACTTTTGTATTGCGCAATAAACTTTAATGTACATACACATATTGATATCATCATTAAGTGTTTAAAGATGATGTATTTTTATTTTATTTAAGTCTAGTTAAAAAAAACGACCAACAACTCTCATTATAATAGCGTGATATGAGCTCTAGATGATATGACTTCGAAACATGGTACTTAGGCTTAGTATGGGCCTCATGGGAAGATCAGAGGGAACAGCGTACCTTACGCTATAGATCAACTATGTTGGGAGCTAAAGTGGCAATGGGCAGGCGACAGAGCTCATGGATGATGGAGGATGCTGGGGTCCCAAGGTATAAACTCACCAATCGCACGACTCAAGCTGCATAACACAGACAGAGCGTATATTTGCAAATCCTTAACTTCTTTTCTCCGATGGGACTTAAACACCCATCGATCCTCCGAGCTATAGGTCCCACCCACTAGTTTAGCTTCGCCACTCTTTCAGCAAGCTACGTCGGTAGCTCTAGTTCTTCGCTGGATCGTCTGAACTCTGACTCTCCTGTCAGAATTGAATCACATGTTATTGCAACCACAGCTCTCTCCCGACCCAAGTGACACTGAACTCTCTCATCAAGATTCAAAGCCCCAAGTCATCTTATACGTCTTCCTTTTCTCAATGCGGATTTCTTCATAACTATTGAAACTGTGATAGCCTATATTGGATGTGATTTCGGCTTTCCTTTCGGGGAGATCGAGTCAAATCCCCGGCCCGCAAGTCTTCAATGTGTGTTTTTAATTTAAGCGATTATGTGACTTGATTACACAATTGAGAAAAACATCGTGGGGCATTAAGCCTGCATGACTGAGAGTTGTCCAAAATGTTCTCAAAGGCATCTGAAGGCTAACAATCCGCACTTGGCCAGTATGATGGACTATAACGGCCTAAACCTTTCACATTCTGAAAGAGGAAATCCATGCCCTATCTCTCTCTCTGGTCGTTCCTTCATCACTGAAGATCGTGGTCCTGGTCAAATCCAAACTTCGAGTGAGTAAACTGTCTTTATCGGCTTCTGTTGGAGGCCATTCTGGCGAGTGGACAGAAACGTCACAGTTTGACTTTTGCCCATCTCGTTGAGGACCGGCCTCTAGGTCGATTCCCGATACTGCGCCGGTTGCGTATGATGTTGATGATGAATCTTGAGCTTTATGCAGTACATATGACCGTAACACGTATTCAATAATGAAATCCACGTTACAAATCAATATTAATATGCTATTAAGCAGGAAAATGTCAAGAGTTGCCTCAGATCCGTTCACCTGTCGCCAAAGAAGAAATATCTATTGCGACTGCCAATTATTCCTTATGTCAAAGATTCTAATATATCGCCCGGTATTTATATTCGTATATGTATTTAATGAGACTGGAATGCATAATATATTCTAGTAACTCACTTGGGCATAGATATAGTTTACTACCCATGCGAGAATACCTCATGGGGTTTAAAAATTCCTAATAATTCAGTCAATTCGTAATTATGGTGAGAGATTTACATAAGCAAACTTAAATTAGATAAAGGAGTAAAGAGATTTTATGTATTTAAAAAAAACTTTTAAGTCTATATAATAATAATAAAGCATAAGTGTTTTTTGTTTGGTTGTTTGAACGATTGTATAAATATATGTATAAAATATATATTTGTATATACGATTTATAGACATACGTGTACATGAATGTGAATGTGTGTGAATATGAGTGAATAAATAAAAATATCTAAATACGTTCAGAATATACGGAGATATCGAGTTCCATCGCTGAATTATAAGGCATTTAAATATCGAATATATTGTACAATATATGTTAACATATTTTTTTCTTTGTTTACAGTTGTCTTGATCTCACCAAAGAGTGGAAACCAGAAATGTTCACTTGACGGTGTCTGGTCAACATAAAAAGGTTAGTGATTTAGTAATTCCCTTTATCCCTTTTATCCAGGATCGGGCTTCAGCAGTAAAAGTTACGATCCAGTCCCTCAGGAATGAGGAGGACACCCTCAGTTGATATTTGTTCTAGCTAAGGATGATATTCAATTCATAAAGTTAGAACTTTCATCCTCAGATTTTTTGTGTACACTCTAACCCTACACTGTAACTTTTCTCTTGTCCTGCGATAGGCTGGCAGAGATCGCTTGTAAGCGATAAGGACACCTTGCCTATATTTGTAATTTTTATTCTTGTTAAAGTTTTATTACGTTTGGTGTACCATAAAGAGTATAGAATAAATAAAATAGCATTTTTCTGGCGATAAAAATTCAATAGGCACGGGCAATTTGGGTATTTATCATTTCTAAATATCCTCCGGTCTGGTAAGCGTCGGCTCTAAGATCCGATTGAGTGGATGGAAACTGATCAGATTGATAGGTTTATTATAACTGCTCATAACGGGTTACCCCGTTGCCATTTTAGACTGTATCATAACTAACCTAGTGAGATTGCAGCCAAAGCCGAAGCATAGTCTTTGGATACATCAAAGCTTCAGCACTTGATGCTTGAAAAATAATATTTGATATCATACTTGACCTTTCTTACATAAGTAGGTTAAAAATTTGTCGTCACAATATCCATATCAGACGTAGTTACAGTTTCAAGGTCGTAGAGAATCAAGAGTCAGCTACCGTTACAAACAATGCCTAATGGAGAGTGAACCGCTCTTGGGATCGGTTCTGTTTTTCTGACGCATTGTCTGTGGTCAATAACATTTGGCACGTATTGAGGTAGGATGAAAAAGCACAAAAAGTTGTTTGATTGCAACGTTATTAAACGTTTTGTGTATTTTCTTCTATATCCATCCATACTTGTTATTGGTTGGAAAGTGTGTCTGTTTGTTTACTACCTATTTACTGATCAAATACCTAGATGTTCTAGAAGTTGGAATGGGCCAAGAATTATTTGGTTTTGGGTCATGAAATTACAGTACCAGCCCTGAGTTAGAAAATTGGCACTAACATATGATAATAATCTTATAGCCCACTAACCCGAACTGCTACAACGTAGTAGCTCTATGCTCTAAACTTTTTGCACTATGAGAAAGATCCTCAGCAGTGGGATAGGATTCTGATCTAAAACTTAAGCTTATCTTGCTTTAAAATTGCCGAAGGTTGGCTGTTAGAAAATAATTTAGCATTAAGTCCGTCTTTTGTGGCTACAGGGAATAAAAAAAAAACGCTTTAAAACTTCCCCAACATTGGAACACCGTTGTTTACCAGCGCTATTTTCATCATCATCATCATCCCACTACAGAGCACGGGTTTCCTCTCAGAATGAGAAGGGTTTAGGCCGTAAACTAACACGCTGGCCAAGTGCGCATTGGTAGACTTCACACGCCGTGGAGAAAATTATGGAGAACTCTCTGGCATGCAGGTTTCCTGACGATATTTTTCTTCACTGTTTAAAGCAAGTGATATTTGAATTGCTTGAATTAAAACGCACGTAACTCCGAAAAGCCAGTGGTGCGTGGTTTGCCAGCGCAATCAATGATTAATCCGCACTAAAATAGGCCACACCGCCTGTAACCTGTATTAATTGGTCGAATGGAACTCAAAAAGCGCCTGTATCAAGTACCGTGGACGGTATGATATGTATGGAAGAGGATGAATCGAGAATGTCAGCGAATATTTCTATTTAACTTATTATTTTCACATTAAATTTGAATTAGTATTCAAATGATCAACCTCTAACGTTTTTGAGTTATGTGCGTTTTCAATTTAGGCAATTAAAATATCACTTGATTTCTGAGTTTCTTGCCGGATTCTACTTCCTAGAATCTGCCACTCGAACCGGTGGTAGAGTCTCAACAAACAGACATACTCGACGATTCAAAAGTGCTTATTACACCTTAAGCAAATAAATGAATTTTGATATAGATTTGAAAACTTTCCCCATCTCATTCTCAAAGAAGACCGTGCCATGCAGAAAGCTTGTTTTTTTTTAATATATTCGATAGGCTTGCGCTTGACAACTATCATGCCTGATCGAAAGCAATTATGAGCGCACTTGCGCCAATTAACGACAATCAAAAACTTAACGACAATTATGAATCTCGGCTGGCCCCATATTGGCCCCGTTAGGTGGGTAATACGATTATCACAATAAACATAAAAATAGGCTGGTTTTCTTTTGTGATAATTTCGGGAAAATAGTATTACCATTTCAAAAAAGGAAACAGTTTTTTTTATTAGTATTTAATCAAAGCAAAAATCTTTACGAGCACTAATAAAAATGTGTACAGGCACTTTGCCATAACGTGTCGTTAAGGGCTTTATTATGGTATATTCTTGATAAGGTAAGGTATTCCTTACATTGTACGTGACAGATATCAGCATCCAGATGTTCATTATAATATCATAAATATTTATTATACGGCTATAAACTTGTCAACGTAGAGAGAAAACTAATTGAAATATCGAAGGTACATTGTTTTTTGGATAATTTAATCTTTACTCAAATCAATATACCTGATTATTTTTCCGACCCAAATATCGACCAATAGAATTGCACCATTCGACGTCACGTGGTACAACCTACATGGTATTATACTGATAATTTTTTGAAAATTTTCTCTGGTAGTTGCTATATATATTTTGCTATATTTATTCATTATGAAATTCTTATTTGTTAACTGTTCATTTCGTCTCATGGTGCAATTCTATTGGTTAAGAAATTCAATATTTCTGTCACAGTTATCTATCATATATTTCCGTCATAGTTATAGCCATGACAAAAAAAAAACTATTTTTCAAAACGATACCTTAACCCACTTTCATAGTTGGTTTGCTTTTAGTGAAAAGCTAAAGCTAATTTTGAAATAAATATTTCATATATGAAGTTATTATTATTAGAATAATGTTATGTATGCTTACTTAACTTAGGTGCAAGCAAACTATATTACAAAAAAATGGACCAAGTATCTCATATTATATACTCACCACTAGTCAAACGAAGCCGTTATAATTCCCATAACAGAAATAAACCTAATTGCATTCTAATTACCGACGTGGTGTTGCAAAAGAACCTAGGTTCGAATCCGGACAAAAACGAGCATTCTCGATACCTTAACCTACAATCTATAAAACAAACATCAATTACTATGAAAAATTCTTCAGTTTGAAACAAGCTACTTTGGATTTTATATACATGAAAGTAAAATACAAATTAGAATGGGAACATGACATGTGCTTTAAGTAAATTGCAACATCCTAGAAAGGATTTGCGTTCCAGACGTTATGGTCCTTTCATACAGATGGGATGTGCTTTTGAGAGCACGTTAACCATTTTAATGCTTCAAAATCTTTATCATGATATCAACCTATTGAAGTCCACTGCTGGACACTGGTCTTTCGTAGGGAGTTCAGAAGTCCACAGACTTGGTCCGCTTGTTTCCAGCGGTTTCCAGCGACTGACTTGATATCGTATGTCCACATAGTTGGGAACCGTATATCCTATATTGCCCCACCCATTGCCATTGTAGCTTCGCGACTCGTTAAGACTCATTGGTAACTCTACATCTTCTGCGGTTTCAGGTCCCCATTTCTGATTTGAGCACATAGAGATACTTCGAGCATAGCTCTTTCCTTCATCTGATGAGTGACTTGCCTTGTTATGTGGTCTAATGTTAGCGACCGCATGTCAAATCCGTGATTCAACAAATTTTTATTACTTACCTACACTTAATAATAATGTTATTATAGTTAATAATCGCAACCCAATATAATTTTAGAAATTTTCTTTCCTAAAGTGCTGAGCAAACCAGAAAAACAACAAACTCCGTCGCGCGATGTGCATTAAATTAGTATGTATAGTTTTTCTTTTATTCCAGTACAAGTTAGCCCTTGACTGCAATCTCACCTGGTGGTAAGTGATGATGCAGTATAAGATGGTAGCGGGCTTAGCTGTTAGGGTGATATCATAATGATGGTAATACTTACTTTTCTTTGTCTCCTAAAATCCTTGTTTTAAATTACGATCATATTATAACTAAAAAACTACAACAATACACATATAGCCCTGGAGAAATCGTAGCTGTGGCGTTGGGGGTACTAAGATGGCTGATGAATATTTTTATGAATAAACTAGCTGTCCCGGAAAACTTCTTACCGCTTTTTTTGACGTGACAACGTCTTATAATTCGATGGAGCCGACTGCTGATGACGTATGCGGCGTTACCTCGCTCTGAGGCGTTCCATTCAAGGCTTGAAGCGCAAGCGAGAGCGCGGAACGAGCGACACAGAGGCACAGTCGGCCTCCGCGTTCGACATCTGTCTCTCTCCTACTTGAGTGAGCGATGCGTCCGCGTGGACAGCTTCTATGCAATAATACATTTACATGTTTTTGGCAAGGATGAAGTGCAAGTGAATGTGGTGTCAATTGTTTATAGCAACGATAATATCTATCAAACAAATAAAATTAAAATTTTCTTTCGAAAAATGCAACCATTCCATCAGTATTTTCTTACGACGTTGTCACGTTCAACTATCGTCAGTAAGCCAACTTTACAGACAACCAATTTTTTGGATGGGTCGCTGCCCACTGCGCCATTCGTCCGTCAAAATTATTTATGATATGACTCCTTTTAAACAATCTAAGGGCACAAATAGTATAAAGTGTAAGCACGGCGTATTTCGAGTCCATTGAATGTGAAAGCTTCATCGAACGTGAAGTAATTATGAGTAGATTGTTCCCCAATTACCCGCAACTCCACCCTGTTGTAGGATAAGTATCTCCTTGACCTTTCAATCGAAACCGCTACATTTTATGTTACCTTAGTAACCTACTAGAACATTTGCTGCTTCAAGGTAGAATTAGTGGTAGCGACGACCTCTCTGGCGCAACGGTGAGCGCTGTGTATATAAGTAGGAGGTCCCTGATTCGATTCCCGACAGGGGCAATTTGGGAATTTATAATTTCTTAATTTTCTCTGGTCTGGTCTGGTGGGAGGCTTTGGCCGTGATTAGTTACCACCCTACCGATAAAGACCTGCCGCTAAGGGATTTAGTGTTCCGGTGCAGTGTGAAGTCGCGTAAAAACCGATTAGATGTATGACTAACCTAACCTAACCTAACAGGTAAGCCCGCTATCAAGGGCTAACTAGTAGTGGAATATAAAAAAATAAAAAAAGTAGTTTAGGTAGCGGTTGGGTCGTGACTTCCGCATTAAAGCATCCCGTGGGAACGGTTTATTTAAGAAAAGCGTATCATGCAATTTTTTATTTAATAAATAGTATAAAATATCTAAAAAAGAACCGTTTTGTTTAGGTTCTTAAATAATTTGTCCTTAAATTTCTTAAACTCGCGATAACTTCTGAATGGAATGTCCGATTGGAATGAATGAAATAGTATTTTATTGCTGTATAAACACACTTGATGATAACAACATTTATTTGAATAACAATTAATGCTGCGATACTAACGTTTAGGTACTACCGGCGATCTAATAAAATTTTAGAACACAAAAGTGACGCCATTTTTTGCTACTTTTAGTTACATTTTTACCACCTTCTACCACCTTTCGAAATAGGCTGGCCATACCGCTTTCCAACCACTTATAAATCTCTACTTCAAATATTTACAAAACTCCTAATTTATAGAATCCCAACCCTGTTTCGCTTATTTCCAAAGACATATTATTCACCCCAATATGATAACGCAGACGGTTTCAGCTAAAACTTTCATGGAAAGCAAATCGATAGCGACCACACGCGACCTGCAATGCCGTATACGGTATCAGAAAAAAACATCAAACAAGTACATATTACAATATCGCCAGACAACAGTACGGTAATAGCGGGTAAACACGAAACGTTGCTAAAAAAGCTGCAGAATTTATAATGTTTTAGTCTACTTTTTAGGGTTTCAGCTTGGGTACGAATAACTAGCGCTAAACCGCGTCGCAACTTCTAAAGGCGAAACAAAAACGCAGCGTTCAACTTGCGGCGTTAAATTTACGCCCAGTTCGGCCAATCGCAGAAAGCGCGCGTTCGAGCAAGAGTTTTCTGATTGGTCACTCGCGGATTTAATCGCTGCATAAGATGCAGTCAGGACGTGGCATTGCAGAGGCCCTATACAAACTTTCATCTATTATTCTAAACAGTATACCCCGACCTGCAGACTGCAGTAGATATACCATCGCCCGCCCTCCTTATTGTTTCGTTTTCGCTTAGCGTTATTACTGACTTTTCCTTTTCTTGCGTTTCTTAGAGTCGTAGGATGATCTTAAAAAAGTATGTAGCCTCTTGCTCTTACATACTTTGAAATGACATTGTAAAATGGTGATAGTAAAATAACCGACTAGTTTTGTTATCGGAGTTTTCTTAGATTAGTGCACATTTTGGTAGTTTTATTTTTAAGTTCACGAATGTAGTTATTACAGTGTCAATACTTGACAATAACAATGTTAGGATATAGGTCAATTATAGAAAGTGTTGACTTGTGATAACGACACTATGAGATATATTTGCAACGTCCGAATCTCTTGAATTGTCCGAAGATTGAAGTGTCGATACACTTAAATCGTACTTATATCAAAGTATCCCCCGGTATCCCCCAAGAAATAATAGTCAATGTTCATGACATGGTGTCATGAACATTGACTATTATTTCTTGAAACTATTAATTCATTAGATAAGAGTTATTAACATTCATAACAGTGACACTAAGTTAAAATGCTTATCAATTTAATAACATATCTGGCACATATAAAATTAAAGTTATCAAAAGTTTATTTATTTACCCACTTAACGAAATTTCTGTAACATATCAGTGATTGATTTTTAGGTGTTCCCATTTTGAATTTTTCTTTCAAGTAGGCCAACTGTAATGTCAGTTTCGAAAGGCCAAGTCTGTCTGTTTGTAGGGATTGGACTTAGAACACAGAAAGCCGGCATTACAAAACCATCAAACCAATTTTTTTCCAAAATTAATATTTACAATTTTTTATGAGGGTCAATGAAATTTTTCAGGTTACTAAATGTATATATTCTTTTCTGGCTATCTAATACAACCGAAGCTCTGTGAAAGAAATGAGACAGTAACAAGCTCCTTTTTGGCACCCTTATAGCATGGTAACCCTAAAAACATCAGATAACAACACGGGTCACTCCAATTGTTACATTTTGAGGATCATAAACCATAGGGTTGATTAGGATCGGTTTAGTTAATTAATATAGGGGTGTTCACTGTGGGAAAAGTAAACAGTTGGTTGTCACATCAATTTTTACTTCACTTATAGCTAACTCACGGAAAGTAAAAGGTTGACGACCCCTGGCGCAGTGGTGAGCTCTGTGGGAGGCCCTGGGTTCGCTTTCCGGCGGGGGCAGTTTGAAAATATATAAATCCAGAATTTTCTCTATTCGGTCGTGGCTAGTTACCATAGTAATGCCAAAAACGTACCGCCAATAGATTATGTGTTCCACGCATACGATGTCTTGTAGAAATCATAAGGGTATTGTTTTAATATAACTCTCATACCTCTAATCCCATACTTCGACCGCATCATAACATACCACACACGTGAAAGCAATCAAGGGTTATCTTGAAGTAAAACAAAATTTGTATAAAATATGTTTTCTATAAGCTCGCCGGATCGAGGGCTCGTATGCCGTCGCCCGTCACTAATAATGAAGCGAGACAAAAAAGTACTCAGGTTTGCACGTTTTCATATTTATGTATCTACTATATATAAAAAAATAAACAAAATATGAAAATAAATGACGTGTATTTTATCTTCTCAAACGGACATCTATCTTCTCGAACTAAATTTACTTCTTGAACTTAAAATAAATAGCACAGCAGTTCAACGGATGAGAACCTACGACCTTTCGGATTTCACTCCTTAAACATTGAGGTATTAAGCAAAATTGGTTGGTTAAACAAAAAAGTCAACAGAAACTCTTTTTATATTCAAAGCTACTAAACCACGGATAGCGTGTTAAAAATCACGGAAAGCGGACATAAAAGTGTCCACCTACCCTTATCGTATAGGTTAACACCCCTTACCCACTGGGTGTGTCGGGTGACCCCTAAACTGTGTCATTTGATCCCTCGTGACCCGTTTATGTTGTTATTTCACAACACCGGAAACTATTTGGGTCATTCTTGTTTTACCAAACTAGGATCTATCACATGTAGGTTCTTATATGAAAAAAAAATTAGATAGCTTTTCAGTTGGCATATACCCAGTAGTAGCGACTTCTTGCTTCTCTCGTCGTGCTCAACTTCTGGTTAACCCATGTAGTGTTTGTATTATCTTTAATGGAATATCGCAGATAATACCAACACAAAAATAAGATTTTCCTGGTAAAAGATTTATATTTTAAAGTTGCAAATTTAAAGTACTTAGTACCTTTAAAAAAAGACACCCCCCCAAACACATACACATGCATTCACACATGTTATTTAGCATGTTAATTTGTAGTTATTTTGTTTTCATTGTTAAGCTAGATAGATTGTATTCGGACAAGAGCGGGGTCCCTGATACGCAGGTTATATTTTATAACCTACTTCAGGTTTCCCAACACTATTGTAAACTGACGAATATTGTTACAATATATTTCATTTGAATTTGAAGTGGTGACAGCCCAGTGTTCAAGACTTCACTTTCGGGGGGCCGAGTTCGAATCCCACAACGCACCTCTAACTTAGAATAACTTATGTGTGTTTTAAGAAATGAAAATATTCGAACTCGGCCCCTCGAAAGTGAAGTCGAGGACCTACACAATCACCGCTTCATCCATTCTATGCTTTACATTAATCCTCGCACGAAGGCTCCAGACCCTAGACTATAGAAGACTCTAGACGAGGCTACATGTTAGACCTATGTGAGAGTTTTAAAAAACCCAGGGTTTTACCAAAAGGAATAAACAAAATTAGTAAATACAATTCACCAATTCAAACGGAATCCGAAAACCGGCGAGAAACATCCCATTTATTCAATCATCTCAATTCGCCGACAAAAACAAGACATAAAGCGGTGTGCGTTATGTTATAATGAGCAGGTAATTAGTTTTAAGTTAATTAACAATTATTAAGATAATTCCGTGCGTCGCATGCCGGTCGGATGCGCATGTTTGTCGTGTGATAGGCCACACGCGATTCCGTATGCCATTTTACCCAACAGCGAAATGTTAAGGTATATTTCCCTTATTTTAGCTAGGAATTTCCTTCCTTTCAAGTAGGCCTAGTTTATAAGAACTATTAAAACGCCAAGTCTGTCTTATTGTAGTGACTCTACCACCGATTCGGCGGGCAGATTCAACTGATCAGAATCCGTCAAAAAACTCACCAGGTGCTATTTTCACAATTAACAATTAATTTCAACATTATAATTAAAAAAGAAGGTAGCTGGGTACAGTGGCGTGCACTTAATACATGCAGAAATGCACTGCCTACAGTATAGGAGGAGGAATTTTGCCCTTTTATGCAATTCTACTGCCGTATGCATACCCTGGCAAGAAAACCAGTGCACGCCACTGGCTGGGTACCGACTGGAGAAAAGCTATACGCACATCGCTGTGCTCTCGAAAAAGCACATGTCCAGCATTGTACCTTTGACGAGAAAATCATCAATATTTTGATGCATTTTTAAAATACCAGCTAATTTTCGCGTATTTAATAATACCGCGGCAACGTATTTATAAATCATTCCGACAGAAAATTAGGCATTGGACACATGCATCCGTTTCTGTCAAAGGGAATCATCATACCCACGCTGCTTCATCTTGGGTTGACGGGCTTGAACCGCTAATATCCAAGTTAATGATATTAAGTGGTACTCTCGGTTTAACGTTAAATTTCAAGGCACCGGAGCGAACCCCCCCTAATTCGTTGGTTACTAAAATTCGGTCACTACAACTATCTATCGGCCAGAAACGATAATCTTACCCTCGTGCTACATATTTGAACACGCTAGCCACCTGACAGATTATTAACTTAAGTAACTTTCACCAAATTATCAGTAAAACAATAAAATTGAAGTACATAAACATAGTTGTCAAGCCGTACATTCGATTTGATGAAAATTAATTGACTTTTCCTTTACATCCAAAGCTAACAAATTACATACTAAAATAAATTAATTCCGTTGAAAAAACCTATCAAAGGCTGAACTATACAAACACGCTTGACATGGACATACATTAACGACAAAGCTGAAAAAAAATACGTTACCATAGCGACCAGGGTAGCAACACAATTATCCAACATTAGAGGAAATAATACTTTATGAACATTGAAATAGGGTTGCTTTTCATATGAATGGATGTTGTTTAGCCTTGTCATGACTGTAAGATTTTTAAGGTACTATTTAAATGCACGGAAAATGTGAGTCCATTAGGAAAACATGTTGATCATTAGTGATTTCAATGACATTGTTATTATGGCTTTGTGTGGGTGTTTTGTGACTGCCTCGGTCGGTTAGCTAAAATTTGGCTACTGAATTGTAATAATGTACAGAGGTTTTATTTGTAACTAGCTGTTGCCCGCGACTTCGTCTGCGTTTGATTTTGTTTTTTGATGGGGCATTCAATTTAGTTGTAGTTCTAAAAAAAATTAAAGTATTCAGTATCGCTAAGCCTTAAATGAGGGGTTTGCTGCTGTCCGCTGAGGAGTTATGTCCTCTATCTTTAACCACATTCATCAGATCTACACAAAGTTTGGGCAAAATTTAACCCATATTATAACCTATATAGTATAAAAATAATTATTTAAATCGGTTATAATATCACGGAGTTATGAGTTGAGTATGAGTATGAGTTATTCATCCTTGTAAGGATGAATTGTAATTTTGCACACGGGTTTAGCTTGTAATATAACAAGGATGCATTGTAATTTTGCACACGGGTTTAGTGTGTAATGTAGGCAAGGAACAAGGACAGATTTTTGAAATTCGTTTGATCTTTCTGTATTGACACTCCAAACATACACGTCGCTTTCTTTCCGTCTTTGGGAGCTCACTGAAAGTCTATACAATTTTATAATTTAAAAGTTTGTAACACGAATTTCCCGAAATGTTTGGTTTTCAGACACTGAACTTCAATGAAAATAAATTCTCTCTCTCAAAATTAAACCTATTAATTTTATATATTTGAATAATGTTACTCTGGCTAATGACAAATTATAGACGGCCCGACACAGCAGTTAGTGGACGTGCTCAAACAGCCTTTTATAGGATTTTGGAAATTGAAAAGTTTTTTTTCTAATCTAAACAACAACTATACTTCAATTAATATAACTAATCAAGACAAAAGCCTTTTACAAACAAACTTCATCAGTATGTCCCAAACAAAACGCCTTTTTTTCATTCGAATAAGCTACTAACCAATTAATACCTTCTTTTCAATGTACTCAATCCTCTATTTGTAATTTTAACGTGCACTTGACAGTTGACAATGGCAAATTATAGTTATAGTTACAGTTTCTCGTCGTAAACTTCAGTTTTTACTAATTATTCGGGGACTATGGAATTTTACGGCGTAAAATGCAGCCTATTCTACCCTTTATCTATTTTCATTTTAAAATTTTATTCAAATTGGTTCAGTAGTTCCGGAGTGACGTAGTAACAAACGTTAACTCATAATTTACAAACTTTGGTTGAGGAATATCTTTTAATCGAGCCAGTTAGCGTAGTAATACAATTCTACTGTATGAATGATCTTATTTCTATTTTCTTCTTGAAACATATTTATTTACCTTAGCTTTCCTTTAGTCAAAGGATGTTAAAACGGCAATGATACGGAAATTCGCGGTTGACCATTTTGTATAATAATGGCGGTAAAAAATATAAACGTTGAATTATGGACGCTTGGTTTTTTGTGTCAATGAAAGACTGAGCTTTTACGGTCATTACGAGTAGCGGCCATTTCTTGTCGCATTTTTAGCGCTAAAATTAGAGCGGTGGTTAAAACCTACCTAAATAAATTCATTGGGATTGAGGGATGTATTTCAGTTAGCTAAAATTATTACAATAATTTACCTCCTACATTAAATTATTTACTTCTAAAAATCTTCTTTTAAATTTTATACGTCATACAGCAAGGTCTTGAAACAATGGAATAATACACTGGATTTTCATCCGAAAAATAAAAATACTATAGTAGGTATATACTATATAGGATACCTAAAGTAGGTATCTGTGTGAAAGAAAACATTATTAAAATTTTTGGGCAAGTAATCCTACTTACATAACGTACACATAAAAAGTTTACGTGTAAAAGTTTACTTCCCACGCAAATACTACTTCACGTCGACGAAACCGGTCAGCACGGGTGGATAACATATCCGCCCGTGCTGACCGGTTTCGGTTCTTGCTGACCGGGCAAGCACATGGGCTATAACATGGCTAGCATGGAAAAAATGTATCCCCTAATTATATACACTGATAAGGGATAAAATATGCTTGTCTAGCTTTCAACGCTGGGCTAGCTTTTACCCCCGTTTAATATTAAACTTAACTGTATTATTTCGATATATCGCTGAGCTTATGCTGGGAGAGTGGATAAAATTGTAACAGAAGATGGTTTATCTCTTGCCCCGTGCAATGAAAATTTCTCCGAGCCGCCGTGCTGATTAAAAAGTCTAGTTTTATATAAATATAAGAGTGCTATCCGTTACCATAGTACAGGTTCGTCAAATGATTGAACTTATACTAAATAGGTTACGTTTTTTCATTATTACATGAGGAAATCTCAAAAATGACGTATCAATTCATATTTCTGTAATCTTGATTTTTGGAACCCCCACCGTGAGAACGGAAGCACCGTGAGAATTTAAAGTATTGTTTGTGAATACAAGTCTCTTACTTGTGTACAAATAGACATTTCTTATTTAAAAGTTTATAAAGATATGTACCTAATTTTAATGTTATAACGAAGAAGCACAGCAGAGCTAGGAAGAAGAGAGAAAGAAATAAGAAGAGAAGAAGGCTATGATGGGTCTTGGCACTGGGAGAATTCACAGGAGTTATATAATTACCCGTGAATTTCCTGATGCCTTAGCCCACTGTTGCCGCTGTCGTCAGAGAAGAACGTGAAGAATAAATAAGAAAAATGACATTAGAAGAGAAATTCGAAATTTTAGCTAAGCTAACCAATCGTCGTCATTATTGGCCTTTTAACGTCCCACTGTTGGGCACATGCTTCCTTTTAAGATGGTAGCGGGCTGTAGCGGCTGATGGTACCTGTTGAGGAGTATATAAGTATAATGTCAGTAAAGGTAATTATATAAACCAAGTCAAATATTTGTGTGCACTAAAAATTCCTTGACTTAATAATATGAATTTTAATTTCTTAAAATTCTTAGCCCTACCAGGGAATCAAACTCAGGACCTCGCGATCCTTATATTCCTAACTGGAAGTCTAAGTAACTCTTTGTACAATGTGTATATATGATATGCTTATAAGTACAATTTTTTTTTTTTTTGCAATTGAGTGGTTAACATGTATGATAAAACAATATACCTAGATACTTTGAGATTTGCATGTCGTAGACAGCGACTAAACATGTATATTAATTTTTCATGTTTTAAGCAAATAAATGAATTTGAATTTGAAAAAAAAAACTACTCGTGAAAGACATATTGAAATGATTTATACATGCATAGCTAAATTTTTATTGGAACATTGTGTTGGCAGCTTTGCTTAGAAATGATTTTATTTATTTATTTATTTATTTATTTTCTGTAATTATAAAGAATTCCACGGCCATCAATCGCGTAAGCTCGTAAGTAATGCACAAAAGCTTCCTGTCTCATTGTTTTATCTTAAACGCTAGACTAAGAATATTCCCAAGGGGCATAAGTTATGAGCGGCGAGCGATCGTTTGGTCAGCGGTGTATCCTAATATACACACACTGAGGACGACTTTTAGTAGTATAATAGTGGGTTAGTAGTGTTTAGTAGTGCATTCTCTT
This sequence comes from Pararge aegeria, assembly GCF_905163445.1. NCBI lineage: Eukaryota > Metazoa > Arthropoda > Insecta > Lepidoptera > Nymphalidae > Pararge > Pararge aegeria. The sequence continues at coordinate 16,945,832 of NC_053186.1, forward strand.
ATTTAAATATTTATTGTATCTTCAAGTTTACTACTAGTTTTTTTTTTTTTAAATCTTTATTATACCACCTATAAATTTTTTCTGATAAACATGAATGTTTTCAGTGTCTCGGTGCTATAAGCATTTATTTATTTACACTCTTTATTTGCACACACAAAAAAATATACAGAAGAAGAATAAAAAAAAACATAGACAGAAGCAGTATACAAAAGGTGGCCTTATCGCTTAGTAGTGATCTCTGCCAGGCCACCTTAGGATAAGGAAAACAAAAGGATAACAGACTGCAGGTTGTGCATAATAAAAAAATAAATAGTTATAACTACATACTAATACTTGAACTAGATTTATTTTTTATTTTTATTACAGATATTATTTGTTTTTTGTGATTTTATATATTTGACGGCTGATTGACGCAGTTTGCAGCGACCCTGCTTGCCCAATCCAAAGCCGTGGGTTCGATTCCCACTACTGGAAAATGTCAGTGTCTGCGTTATATTCCAAGTAATTGTGTATATTATACATAAAAGTATCCAACAGTCATCTTAGTAACCATAACACAAGGTACGCTTACTTTGGGGCTTGATGGCGATGTGTGTATCATCGTATTGTATTTATTTATTATTTATTTCGTTTGTATGTGTTTAAAAAAATATCTACTACCCGCAGTCTGTTCTTTACTTCATTTCCTGATTCTAAAGTACAGCAATAGGAAGAGATTGCAATTAAGCGATAAAACCACCTTTGTAATATACTTCTTTTTTTTGCGTTCTTTTTTTCTTGTCACTATTTGTTGGTAGTGTAATGACTACTAAAAATTTATTTTTGCACTAAGGAGTCCAAAATGTTTATTACTTGATGTGGTGTAAAAAAGAGTCATAATAAGTCCGCCGTCTGTCACTTGTAACCCTGTAAGTATTAACATGACAGTTATCCGTAGTGTCTGTGGTATTGTTGACTGATACGCGGCGAACAATCGGCCTCTGTAATCCATTTGTGATGTGCGATTACATTACAATACCGTTCTGAAGCGCCTTCATCTTATAAGGCCTTCATTGTGCTTACTTTGCGTAATGGAGCTTAATATGAAAATTTACAATAGCTAGGTAACTACGTTTTAATTTACTACTATCATACGTTTTACATTGAACTTATTGTGAGAAAGCTTATAGTTAATAAAGTATTGTATTGTTATGTATTGTTTGGATATTCAAGACGGCCGATTGGCGAAGTGCGCAGCGACCCTGATTTCTGAGACCAATTTGTTGGTTCGATTACCACACCTGGAATTTTTTTTGGTCTGATGAACATGAATGTTTCCAGTGTCTCGGTGTTAATGAGTGCATTATAAGTTTTCTTGTTTATACTCTTTATATGCACACACAAAAAAATACAGAAGAAGAATAAAAAAAAACATAGACAGAAGCAGTATACAAAAGGCGGCGTTATCGCTTAGTAGCGATCTCTGCCAGGCAACTTAGGATAAGGAAAACAAAAGTATAACATACTGCAGGCTGTGCATAATAAATAAAAGACATACTTATAACTACATACTAATACTTGAACTAGATTGGTGTATATTATCAATAAAAATATTTATCAGTTGTATAGTAGGTACCCTTAAGACTATGCTATCGTATTGTGTCCAAAAACACACACCGTCACACCTGCGGAATGTTGCTAGATCACATACATTTTCCCATTTATGTTAAACGTTTAGAACATTAGAGGTAAATAATTAACTGTCAAATGGAATGAATTGACTGACTGCCTGTTCGAGAAATACTGTTAAAGTGGAGTGGTTTTTGATGCTTCAATATTAGTCGTGTTTCGGTACGTTCTTGATTCTGTGATCATATATATCCCCATGTTATACAGGATAAGTGGGTGTAGAAATCTGTTCAAACTTTTTCCCATCAAACAGAATTGCATTTTCGATCTTCCAGCTTTTTTGCTACCCTTTAAGAACATCTGCAATTTTTTTTAATAATATCTATGCAAAAAAAATCACGTCGATCCGTCACTGCGTCATAAACCAACAAACACACTTTCGCGTCCATTACACTATGTATGATGTATGAGATTTCGAGACATGCGTCACATTATCAAGTATAAAGTACAGTTTTTACAGTCCCATCCATTGTTCATGACTCCCATACTCGCTCCATGACAAAAAGATACAGACAAAGGTTAGTGACGTCAGTTTTTTGTTTTAATGTCATGCATGCATCATTGTATTTGTTTTTGTTTAGGTGACAGCTGTGCATGCGATCTCACCCTGATGATTATGTTTATAATGAAGAGTCTCGTCTCGTTGATCTAGTAATGAATTAATATTGTTACGTAGTGCACCAAAACCAATTATTTACCACCCGACGCCTTTATTTTAACATCTTGTTAGAACGGCAGTAATTTTTCATTAATTGTGTATGGAACTACACAATTTATGAAAAATTACTGCCGTTCTAACAAGATGTTAAAATAAAGGCGTCGGGTGGTAAATTATTGGTTTTGGTGCATACACAATTAATGAAAAATTACGTTAAACATTATAAAAGACACGATAAAATGTAAAATGTAAATTGATAATGTTGAAAAAGAGCATCTGCTGAGTTTCTTGTCGGCTTCTCGGTAGAATCTGCCGGCCGAACCGGTGGTAGTCACTACAAACAGACAGGTTTGACGTTTCACAAGTGCTTATATTAGGAATAATTGAAATATATTTTTTTTTAATTTTGATATTAATTACTTTGTAGGTACTATAGTGTAATTCTGCGAGTTTTGATTAAGGTCACTATTCTGTTACTATATGTTCTTTACCAACACATTTCGTAACGGTATGTTTAGTATTTGCATCAAAAATCCATAATGTTTATCGCATCGATGAACGTAACGTTTAATAACGATAAAATACAAATCAATTATCTATTGCAAAGAAAACAAATAGCGAAATCGATTAGATAATTAAAGTCGTTAGGAGAAGGTTCTTTTGTTTTATGTTTTTAGGGTTCTGTTTTTAAAAATATTTAAAAAAACGCCTGTGGTGTTGCCTTCCGCGTAATATCTTTTTATAAAGGTTGTTTTATTCCACATGTTAGCCCCTAACTATAATCTTACCTGCGGTTGGCGGGCTAACCTGTTATTATTTTCGCGAGATAATGCGTTTACGCACAGTAGGTACTCTTTCGGAAGCAGCGTCAAACGTATCCGCTTCCGAAAGTGTGTGTGGGACTCAGTGGCGTAGCGTGCCTTGTGTCAAAATTAGTTGAGGGGCCCAAATTAATGGTAAGGATCTCACACAAAAGATACAAAAATGTTTTTGCAAAATTGAATGAAAATAAATATTTATTGATTAAGTCAAAGTCAAAGTCAAAAATATTTTTAATTATAAAGTCAAAAGTAATTTTGAACATTTAACTTGGCACCGACTTAAAAATGTTGTAGAATATATTCATTTCTTACTTTTTAGTTGTAATATAAAGGTGTTATTTGTACATTATCATTTTACTAATTTCCTCTTATCATTTTAATAAAGCCCAGCGGATACTGCTGTATATTTCATAATGCGACATCTTTTATACATTTACATCGTGATTACATTTAAAGGTGCAGAAGTCGTTTTTTGGATTGAGTATATGCTTTTATAATATGATTCCCAAGGTAGTTTCGGACCGTACATTGCATAAGTTTAAACAATGTGTTAAAACACATTTAATAAATTGTGGTTACTGTACGATTGATTAATTTCTTGTCTTGTCGTTACAAGGCTGCATGGAAGGCTCCGCTCTCATCTCTCACAAGATTTCTAAAGATTGTAAACTGTAAAATGATGTTGAAAAGACCATCTGCTGTGTTTCTTGCCTGCTCTTCTCGGTAGAATCTGCCTTCCGGACCAGTGGTAGAGTGTCCACCTCGTTGGGGCTGACCTACGCTGCCTTAACCGGTGCTGGGGTGCCATTCTAGAACATTTAGACCCAACGGTTCTTCGAGCTATGTGCCCCGTCCATTGCCACTTCAGCTTCGCGATTCGCTGAGCTATGTCTGTAACTCCAGTTCTACGGATCTTCTCATTTCTGATTTGATCACGTAGAGATACTCCTAGCTCTCTCCATCGCCCGCTGAATGACTCTGAGCCTTTTTATGAGGCCCATAGATATCGTTTTGCGTATTAATATGTAACTCAATGCTATAAATGAAGAAAGCACTTGAAACTGGCAGACTACTAACCTAAAAAATAATTAATGTGTTTAAACGGGAACTGTAGACTTCTAAGAAACAAATTGGTGTCGAAAGAATTATACATTTTTGTGCGGCCATATTGTTATGGCACGGGTCAAATTGGCCGCTTAATTGTTTTCTGAGAACGGTCGATTTCATCCCAAAATTATCGATTGTATGAAGCAATCAATTTCTGCATGTTATCGATATTTTTTTACTTTATTATTAAATTAGATAACCGAAAAAAGAAGTGAGTCGGAAATATTTAGCAGCGGTGACTTGAATGACTTTCGAATCGTACATTGAATATACAAGCGGCTTATGACCGTGGATTTTTGAACTGGCTACAAAGACCTATGTCCAGCGAGGACGTCAATCGGTTGAAGTGATGAAATTTGTACCTATTAACTTAACAATCGACAAAAAAGGACTAATGTAGGTTATTAATACCGTGCGGTATTTCTTTTGATGTAGGTATATTTTATTCAGCAATAGCCGGATGCAAGCTGGCAACTGTAAAATGATTAAAAAACTATACCTACAAGTGATTAAACGGTATACAACCTTTGTTTACAAATTATTTTATATGTGCGAGAAACACAGGGTTCTCCTTTGGCGAGCTAATGATACTTACTTCTTACTAAAATAAGGTAACAAAGCAAACAAACTCATAAGTACTTCCGGGTAATAGGTTAGCAGCGTTTTTAGCGATTTTTCACTCATATAAAATATTCTTTGAGTGCAAATTCGCGAGAATACGCGTTCAACTGCACCGGACTTCGCTAATAATGTTATAAATGCACATGTTGCTGTGTGAAAGAAAGGTTTATGGTAAAGGTTTAAAATGATATTTAACTACACGCGCATGTGCTACTGAGCGCCTGAGTTATACTCTGATACTGTCTCAGGTGTCTAACCATTGCGCGTGAACTTTATCAAATAATAAGAATGATGATTCCATAGGTGAAATGCTCTTTTTCTCCTCTCCACGTTATAACACTCATATTGAAGCGAGTGAAAAAACTCAATTAGATACAAAAAAAAACCAAATATGAAGCCTATAACTATAAGCCTATGAAGTTTCACATAAAACAATGCAGCGAATTGATCACATCCCCCTTTTTCGGAGTCGGTTATAATTCTGTGTTTTACATTTTCCAAAGCAGTGAGTCACGGGTAATTTCGCACGTCCTTGCGTGCAGCTAGTCGGCGAGTCGGCTCGTTGCCTATAATTAGGCTCCGAGCTAGGGCTACTGATAATTCGCCTATTAGGATACTAGTGAAGTGACTGCATGTGTTATCGATAGTTGTAATGGACTTCTTACATAATAATAAAAAACTTTTATCGTCGAAAACAGTAAGCCTACATAGTAACATATTAGATCAATGGTCGAAAAATTGTTGTGGTGAGGCGCGAATTCATCAAATCATTCAATAAAAAAAAATTTGGAGAAATATGGTAAATCAAATCATATACACTTTATTGTACACCGAAGACAAAGCAATAAAAAAACACACACAATTCTAAAAATAGGCGGCCTTATCGCTTAAAAGCGATCTCTGCAAGCAATTTTATTAATTATTCTTATTAATTAAGATCTTAGTACATGAATGTACAGATTTTAAAAATACATTGAGTTAAATAAACAAAACTAGAACTACTTGAAATAAATAATAAAAACATTATTTATCTAGCCTCTATTTATCTTATAAATAGTAGTATGTGTTTGCAGTGGCGTGCACTCCATACATGTACAAAACCAATGCCTACCCTAAATTTTTTATATAACCCGCTCATTTATGCCGTCTTTCTGCTTTATGTCTACCTTGGTTTCAAACCCTGTGCACGCTACTGTGTGTTTGGTATGCATTTAATTTGCCTGAGTGCCTGGTGTCAGAGTTTCTACCTACGTCTACTTATTCGATCACAGAATATTTGACTACGGTTTCAAATTAAATTCCATATTCAAATAGCGCGATCTAGTGCCGTTGCCGAAAGGGATGCCAAAGTATAAGTTATCATCGATAGAATATCGATAATTTCACTATTCTACTAACACTATTAGCTACCGTGCAGCAATCAGGACGTAGCATGAACACTTCATAATAGGGGCAACTGGGTTGCCGACCAATTTGTATCCTAACTACAGTGTGCCACACACCTGGACAAATTCTATAGCAATTTTAGAGTTCTGTAGTTAATCAAGGGATCTTTGTCCTCATCGTCATATCAACACATGTCCACAGCTGGACATGGGTCTTTTATAGGGATTTCCATTCAAGATATAGTGCCGCGTATGATTTTGTTAGTCCAGCTAGTGGTAGACCGGCCAACGCTAGGTTATTCTGTATATTCCAGTACCTTCGGAATCCAGCGTTGGTTTTTCAAGGTCCGTCCTTTTCCACTTAAACTCCAAAGGAATTTATTTATATTATTGCATCGTCATAAAAAAGGTATATTTCAACAAAACCCAAAAGGGTCAAAATCAATCCCTTGAGGTCAACGACGACCAGCCAGGCGTCAATTTTAAATTGAGGATCCATATGAGTGTAGATAAATGGGGGAAGTGAGATGTAAATAGGGGTCAACGGGTTGTGACCATTATTTTGGCTCTCCAAGAATAAATTAGGTTAGAAATTTAAAGTCATCCGTAGCAAAGAAATGCGAAAAACATTTGAAATTCTTAAATTTGCAACAAATTAGTATACAGACGGTAAGTAGTGGGTCTACCCAAAACCGAAAAGCAAAACAAGCAGGATGCGAGACAAAAAAAGGTTTCAGAACTCCGGTCTACGTGTTGATCTGTCACTCGATGCCATAAGTTCCTACCTATTTAGTTACGTATTTACCCACCGCAAACAGTTAAGCTGGGCAATTTAGACGCTAAACGAGGCAAATTAGAAAACATCATGTCTCTACAACCTGTATTTCATTTAAATACATAAATTCCACACAGATTTTGCATTTCCTTTCCATTTCCAGTTTTCATGTAGCAGCAAAATGTTACTGCAGTTTTTTAGTCTGTGGGAACTTGATTACTAATTACTAATGTTGTACAAAAATAAAACACACTTCGATGCGAAATCATCGTCATCAAATGACGGTGATTCTCACATTGCTTTGTTAAAAACAGTGGTCCCTGTTGTCCCACGATGGCCACCACCAATTTTAAAAACTACATCCTTCAACCTTGTCAAAGTATGGAATAGAATAGAAAAACGTTATTGCAACACAACACAATAGGAGAAACACAAGGAACAGTAATAGTACTTAGTGCTCGGGTGCAAAGGCGGGCTTGTCACTAAAAGTGATATTTTAAAGGCAACATGAGCGTGCGAAGCCGATAAAAAGGTGGAAAAGTATAGCCGATAATTAAGATTTAAGAGTATAGCATAAAGTATGTTACAAAAAATAAAATAAACCTAATTTTAATTTTTTATAACATAATTGAATTAGAAAAGATATTTATGCTATTATAAACTTACATAATACTCAATTACATAGATATATAGAATAGAGTTTTCTCTTTCAAAATTGCTTGGAAAACTCTAGCAATCCAAACTTCGACGTAAAGCTCAACCTATATAGCAGGCGAAACTAAAATTGCACAATAACTACGAAACTAGGGGTGCGCCGCATGCCTCAAATGTCAGAAGGGTGAACTGGGGTGTAAAGGTCCCCCACGGGGTGCAGCGGGTGACGGAAATGCCTAATGGTGCCGAGTCACGAATCCAGCACTCAAATTACTTCGGCGCCTATGTTAATGGCTGTAGGCGGATTTATAACAAACGCTTTATTTTGCTCGCCTTATCGTTCTACTGTGATAAAAGGGTGCGGTTTCTTGGTAACCATGAGCATTAGAGTATAGTGTACGTTAAGCGTAGATTCATGGCCTTACTTTTGGGGAGTTCAATCCTAAACACACTCTAACTTTTCGGAGTTTGTTGCGTTTAATTTAACCAATGAAAATAAAACTTATCTTCTTCAACGGGGGAGGAAAACATCTTGAGTTAACCTCCATGCCAAAGACTTCTCTTTAAAGTTCTCAACCCATGGCTTACAACCTTCTCATTCTGAGAGATGACCCGTGCCCTGTAGTAGGCCAGTATTGATTTGATAATAATAATAATGCTGATTCTGTATACTATACTACAAATCCCTATCCCTACTTAATGTTATAAATGTCAATGTAAGTTTGTTTGTTACGCTTTCACGCAAAAACTACTTAGCCGATTCTCATGAAACTTCGTACACATAGTCTTGGAAGTGTTAGAAGTAATATAGGATACTTTTTATCCCGACATTAAGCTCGGTTCCTTTGGGAGAGGGGATGAGTGTTTGACGATTTTACACAATAACTCCGACGAATTATAACCGATTCATATAATTATAGATTATATTATATGCTATAGAGGTTATTATATGTGTTTAATTTTGCCCAAACTGTGGTTGGAGATAGAGAACAGAACTCCTCAGCGGACAGCAGCAAACCCATCATTTAAGGCTTAGCGATACTGAATACTTTAATTTTTTTTAGAACTACAACAAAATCAAACGCAGACGAAGTCGCGAGCAACAGCTAGTCTATTATAAAATGTAGTTAAGGTACGGGGACTTTTACAAACTTATGTTTTACTATTTTGGTCTGGTGGGGAGGCTTTGACCGTGGCTAGTTACCACCATTCCAACAAAGACATACCGACAAGCAATTTACCACGATAGATATACCACGTATTAGACACTATTTAGCGATTTAGGCTTTATGAATTTGCAATACCCTTTATAGCTTCGGCCGCTACCAACTTAGACTCTCCAACACTCAACGCCAGATAAGTCAAAATCAAATATTTCTTTATTCAAATATCGATGGCAATTTTGATGCGTTCATTACATTAAAATATGTACCTACATAGGAATTCGTAGTTATTGCGATAATAACAGTCGTAAACATAAAACTAAAGCTACGAGAGTTCCAAAAAGGGTAAGATAGGGGGGCTAGCTTGTATTAAAAACTTGCTTCGTAAAAATGGGTTGGTTCAGGTTTGTTATCATGACATCATTGTGTTTATCGAGGTTTAATCCGGGCTCACATCTTGGTGACGTCATGCTTCCAAATGGGAGTCTATAATTTGTGTCCACCAACTTAACAATATTACTCCTCCGGCACCATTTTAACATAAGATAGCGGAGAACGTTATCGAAAGGATTTTTTTTCAGTCAACTGCCTCGTTGGTCTAAAAATTGTTAGGTATTGTGTACTGGTTAAAATATCGCTTGCTTATTCGGTGACGGAAAACATCGTGAGGAAACCTGCATGCCTGAGAGTTCTCTATAATGTTCTTAAAGGCGCGTGGAGTCCACAAATCCGCACTGGGCCAGCGTGGTGGACGACGGTAATTGGTTGACATAATCAGTTACAAGGCTGCTTGGAAGCAATCAGAACTGGTTTTGACAAACTTGATATATAATAATATCATCATATGAACTCATTCATCGTTGCTATTTTTTTTTTGTTTGTTTTTTGTATGTTTTTTTTGTGTGTACTCGAACCTATTAATTGAATTAGTTGCCTTTAAAATGAGTGTACAACATAATAGAACAATTATTTAATGAGTCAATATATTAAGATAGTTGTATGAATGAATGAATGACTACACTTTTAATGTACAACACAAACAGTGGCGTGCACTTCATACATGCACAAAAGCTCCCTTACATTTGCTTCTAACTCATAAATGCGAAGAATTTTCCATTTCATTATGCATACCCTGGTCTAAAACCCTGTACACGCCACTGTACACAAAGAAAAAAAGTAGTTGCAGAGATAAAAACATAAAGTTACCGACATAGCTCAACGAGTTGCGAAGCTGAAGTGGCAATGGGCCGGGCACATGGTCCGGAGAAAGGATGGACGTTGGGGTCCCAAGGTGCAGGTGCAGGTGGAATGGCAGCCACGAACTGGTAAGCGCAGCGTTGGTCGGCCCCCAACGGGGTGGACAGACGACATTAAGCGCGTCGCAGGTAGCCGCTGGATCCAAGCGGCTCGGAACCGTGGAACTTGGAACTCCCTACAAAAGACCTATGTCCAGCAGTGGACGTCTATCGGTTGATGTGATGATGATGATGATGAAACATAGAGCATAGCAAATTGTATGGCTTGACTTCCTAATTAATAAATAAACGCTCAAAATCTTAATAAGAACGCAATTTTATATACAGGTATACATAAATTGTTCTCGAATGTTCTGTAGTTGATTACCACCATAAGAGTTTTAACAGCGTCATCGGGGGTTGGGGCGACTGCGGAGCTCGCAGGGTAATAGGTACCGGTACCTGTGTATACCTTTGTATGTTACTACCCGCAATATAACCATGGCAACCGAGTAACAACACACAAGTTGCATAAGCCGGGGGTCGGACCGCCTGGCACGGGGCGGCGATTACCATACGATAACGCCGGGAAGTTTCTAAACAATGCAACTATACTTTGGTAACAAAGCGGCTGGGTTTTTACGTAATGGTTTATAGGGAGTAGGCACATAAATAAATGGAATTGTACCTAAATAATAAATGTAGCGTGTTTTCAGTAGCTCGCACAGGTTGAGCATAGCTTGAGTGTACTTTAAAAATTAATTCGTTCATTCTCAATATGTCTCAAGACTAAAGGATACCTACAGTTTTACCATCGAACTGCGAGGCACCGTAAAGATCTGCACCCCTACGTGGTTGATATACCATGGACGCGTACGAAGCGCATTGCATCTTCTTTTCTGATTCGCAACGAAAAGATCTGGAATGCCCTTCCAGCTTCCATTTCCCCCAGCACATATAATATCTTCAAATCAAAAGTAAATAGGCATCTTCTAGGCAAGCGCGCTCCACCTTGGGCTGCATCATCACTTACTATCATGTCAGGATGATTGCAGTCAGGCGCTCGTCTTTATACTTATATAAAAAAAAAACTTAAGCCCACCACGCTGCTTAAAAGTGGCGTTCTCTGCCGGGCAAAGGGGGCTGCCGGGAAATCATAAATTACTTACCATGCGCTAGTCACTGAGAATTTCTGAACACCCCTTATCTTATACATGTTTCAAAAATCATGGGCTATGAACCAATCTATTAATTAAAGAATACTTGATCAAATTAAAAACAAATTAAAAAAAATTGCTATTTACAGCATATCGTTAAAGTAAATATATCTTAATTAATAGCGGAATATAACTGAATTTAAAGCGGAGAGAGAGTAGCTGGCCTACGTTGGCAGAGGAGCTATCGCAACTACAAGCGCCTATCGGTGCGTCTATTAGTTTTCTCCAGCCACTGGAACGAAAAAAGTATATAACTTAAGATGTCCTGTCATTACCATTAACTTATAGCAGCTTATAGCAGTCCACTGCTGACTAAAGGTCTTTCTCAACGGGAGGGTTTGCCCAAAATCACCATGCTTGACCTCGGATCGCAGTAGTTGGTAGTATTAGCTCAGAGGAGGCTGCTGGCCGTGCTCCGGTATATTGCCTCAGTGACCGACACCCACAGGAAGAAAGGTGTTGACAGCTGTATCTGATCTGCCTGATGGCTTATGATAAACGACTAAAACAACGGGAGGTATCTTTGCATCGTTCGAGTCCACGTAGGACTGAAGTGTAACGAAAAAGCAGTCGTGTTTATATCAAAATACCCTTGTTTTGTTGTACCAACATTGTTTTTGTAATTGTACCAACATTGTAAGTAATTGTACCAACATTGTTTTTTAATAAAATTTGCAAATATGAATTTATAGTTATCTTGAGTTTAATTATTAACCCATTTTATAATATTATTGTAACACTTAATAATTTGCCTAACAGCTGTTTTTTTATATCCCAGGTGTCATGGAAGCGTCATCATCTGACTACAGCGATGAGGAGGTGGGTGTGATAGCGAGAGGTCAGAAGCTGTGGGTCCGCGGAGTCAAAGCGCATACCACTTGCGCTGACATCGTTCGAGCTCTGCAAGACACTCCTGAAGGTAAGTGCAAAATCTAAACGCAAACTGAAAACGATTATAGGCTTGAAATAGGACAATCACGCGACTTAGACGACGTCAAGCTCGCAACTTTAAATAAGCACGTAAAGGCAAGCTGAAACCAAGGCGTCAAACATGAGTCGTTAGCGGCGTCTAACGTCTGCGAACAAGCGGTCTTGTGGAGTCCCAGAATGGATCGTCATCGTCCATTGATAAATAACATGACCCCTGAGTTATCTTCGTCTTCTTCATGAAAGAGCCCATTGAAGTAACGCTGCTTGGAGCAGATGGTTTTTGCTTTCGAGCATTTGTCACGTTTGGTTATTGGCAGACACCCACCGTAGAATACTTCTTAGATAATATTTCAGTCGGTACTTATTGTGTTGCAATATTTTGCCTTGGTACGAGATCTTACGCTGCTTAATGGTTCTGACGAACTCAGTTCTTTTCTGTATTGTGGATTCCTCATCATTATAATCACTTCAACCGATTTACATCCACAGGACATACGTATTTTGTAGGGAGTTCCAAAATCCCCATTCGTTTGTTTCCATCGGTATCAGCGACTTGTTTATTGTTGTCTGTCCACCTCGTTGAGGGCCGTCCAACGTCCAGCGTTTTGCGGAGTTGGGTCGCCATTCCAGCACCTTAGGATCCCAACGTCCATCGGTTCTCCGAGCTATGTGCCCCGGTATTGCCACTTCAGCTTCGCGACGCATTGAGCTAGGTCGGTAACTCTAGCTCATCTAAGGATTTCATCTCTTGATCACTTAGAGTTACTTAACATTGATCTCTCCATAGCCGGTTAAGTGACTCTGATCCTTATGAGGCCCATAGTAAGCGACCACGTTTCTCCTATTGATCCCTAGCATTACTACATTACAAGTATTTTTACCAACAGGTGGCAGCGCGAGCGACCATGGTGAATGGGTGCTCGCGGAAAGATGGCGAGGCGTGGAACGGCCCCTACCACCCGATGTCCCGGTCTTGCATGTTCTGGCTGCTTGGGGGGACGCCAGGCATGAGGTAGGTAAAAGAGGTGCCTATTGTATCGCTATAATTACAAAGTACAAAGTACCAAACTGCGCGAAATCTTCAGGCTGAAGCGGTTATATCCCAGTGGATAGGACTTCGGCTTCACTTTCGGGGGGCCGAGTTCCGGCATGCACCTCTAACTTTTCTTCAAGTTACGTGCGTGTTAAGCAATTCAAATATCACTTGCCTGAGCGGTAAACGAAAACATCCTGCATTCCTGAGAGTTCTAATTTGCACTGGGCCAGCGTGATGGACTACGGCCTGAACCCTTCTCAGTGTGGGAGGAGTCCCGAGCCTTGTAAAGGTGGAGTCGGTAAATGGTTGACATGAAGAATAACTCGGTTGCTTGGAAGCAGTCGGCACCGCTTTAATCTAACTTGATAATGTTTTTTTTGTCTGGTGGCTTTGGGAGTGGCTAGTTCACCCCACCAACATAGTTCCTGTACGATGTCGCGTAGAATCTGATTTGGGAATGGGTTTAATATAACTGACATACCCTTAGCAGGTTAGCTCGTCACCATCTTAAACTGCATCATAACTTACCAGCACGTGAGAATCCAGTCAAAGTATGGACTAGGTAGTCTTGTTAATAAAATAAAAATAACGTAGGAAAAGAACAACTGCTGAGTATAAGCAAAGTGACTCGCTAAATCCTCTCGGGTGAATCTTTCTTTCGACTTAAATAGACTTGTGGTTTCAAAAGTGCTCATTGTAAATAAGAAAAGTGTGTGTCTCTTCGTGTTATATGTTGTTGAGGTAACAAACTTATAAAAATAATAATTAAAAGAGTTGAGATGCTTTTACTGAAGAAATTGCATTTTGCAAAACACAGAAAAAATACAAATGCAACACAGTCGCTTTTTCAAAGAAAAAACTTTGATTAAAGGTGCAATATATCCAATTTATAATATAGAAAAATATTTTAGAACTTTAAAAAACGTAAATACTTATATAAACATTACCTATGTCCAGGTCCGTTTGTCACTTCGGCGATTATCCAGCGGTGGAGAAGACGACTCAGGGCGCGACAGCGACGGAGGCAGTAAAGCAAGATCAAGAAGAAGGAGAAAAGGAAACCGAGCTGTCACACCGCCTCCGAGATCCAAAAGCGAAGACCCCGCAGCCAGACTTGTCTCCGTTATACAGCATCAGACCAGAACTATACACCAGCAGCTTGACAAACTTAGGTAAGTAACTATCCAACCTACGGAATCCTAGTGGAATTTTCTAGAGCAGATAATATTTCTGAATATATATAACATATTCACTCGATAGTAAAAGTGAAGTAGTCTAAAATAGAATTCCCTAACCTAATAGATAGAGCAGGTTCTATATTTTTACTTCATTGACAGCTATTAAAACATTACATCAAGAAAAGTAAGATAACACTTAAAACTTTAGGACACGTATGAAACCTATTCCGTACGGTAATCAAGCAAAAGATCTATATATGTATGGACGTAAACATTTCCAAAACTCGCATATTGATCACAAACTTGTCATTCCAGAGACCAAGAAAAACTAATCGACCAACTAGAGGACCAGACCCACAAAAGTAGGATGGAAAAGCACGGAACCAATTATCTCCTCGAATCCTATCTCAGGGACTTGGGAAGATGTAGCGAACTCAACGACAGCCAAGCTGGGAACAGTGACAGCGGCGTAGGGGTCGGCAGCGGAACACCACCAAGGCGGCACACAAAACACAAGTCCAGAAGAGAAAGACATCTAATGAGAGAGCATTACTTCACGAAGGAGCTCACAGATATCTGCCAAGTTAACTCTGAAAGATTGATGCAAACGTCCAACGATACAGATTCTGACGCGTCAGCTGACGAACTTTCTCGAATGAGAGAAGAAATCGAGTTATTAGAAAAGTTAGCGATCATAAACAAAAGATTACACAGAGAGGAAGAACTTGTTGTGCGATTGACTGCCAAAGTGAAAAGATATACGGACGAAAATAAAGCGAACAGTTGCGAAAACGTCTCCCAAGTGTCAATGCTCATCGACAAAATAGAAGAAGAGTTAGGTAACACTACAAAAGAAATGCAAGAAAACGCAACGGAATTAGAAAATGCTGATAAGGAAATAGAGTTTAGGATGAAATTATTGGATGAATTAACCTTAGAATTAGAAAAAGAGGACTTACAGAACACGATCCTAGAAAGGCAGCTAAACGAAGCGTCGAGTCGACAACCAATAATATTACAAGAAAGTTACATACCTGTTCTAGACCAAACGAATAGCCAACCAGTCTTCACCTACAGCGGTAACAGTTATGTTTTAGACACCCTTGTATGACACACGTGTAATTATTTGACCCTGAATTTGTCCCAAAGATCGCTTTGAAATTACCATAGATAGCTTCCAATAAATATACGATCAAGTGATGTCTTTCCAAAATAATGGTCCCAAAATTTATAATAGTTTATATTTTTAAGTTAGACAGGTGTCGATTTAAATGTTCGAATACTAAACTTCAGTTTATTTTGTTATTTTTTCAATAATAAACCAACAGATTATAAAATACTTAGTCGATTTTTAACTGAAGCGTAGTGGAACTCAGTGTAGTTTATGAAGGGGCTTGCATTTCCTTAAGAATAAAAGTCCCGAAAAGATAAATATTAAAATATATATATATATTATGATCAACGAGCTTATTTGAATTGCATTAGTTTTTTTTAGAAATATGGAGACTTTTTATTCATATATCAACTAAAATATGTGAAACATTTCATAAAAATTACCACTTGATCTTAAGCCATGGATCGACTACTTGGCGAACTAAATTTAAATTAATTAATAAAGCGATTAAATTTTTCTTAATGTACTGATGAAAAAAAAACCAGTTTGGTTTAGTTTTCGAATGGTTTGAATCGATAACAATAACGGATGGTGCTAAGCTGTGTAATAATATGAAATTAATAAATAACTAGTTTTAATACTGTATGTAATTTGTAGATAGATTTAGATTTATAGAAAAGATATTTATATATCAATTCAGATACCAAAAAATGTACAACAAGAACCACCAATCACAATATGTATATAAATTAGCACTAGTCAAATTGATGATCTTTATTAGAATTTATATCACGAAAGCGATATGTTAATTTAAAAATTTAATGTTAAACCATATTGAATTTTAAGTAAAAACCGTTTTTATACATAACTGTACCCCGCAGTTTTGCCTAAGTTAAAAACAAAATATATAGCCTCAATAGGTAGTCTAACGCAAAGCACTTTTTCAAATAGGGTTATCTAACTAATTACGGCCGATTGGCGCAGTGGGCAGCGACCCTACTTTTAGAGTGCAAGGCCGTTCGATTCCCGCAACTGGAAAATGTTTGATGAACATGCATGTTCTTTAGAATCTGTATTTTATATGCATACTAGCTGTTGCCCGCGACTTTGTCTGCATTTGTTTTTTGATGTGGCATTAAATTTATTTGTAATTCTAAAAAAAAATGTAAGTATTCAGTATCACTAAGCCTTAAATGAGGGGTTTGCTGCTGTCCGCTGAGGAGTTCTGTCCTCTATCTCCAACCACAGTTTGGGCAAAATCTCTATAGAACAAAAATAATTATTTGTCGGAGTTATGGTGTAAAATCGTCAAACACTCATCCCCTTTCCCAAAGGAACCGAGCTTAATGTCGGGATAAAAAGTATCCTATATTACTTCTAACACTTCCAAGAATGTGTGTACAAAGTTTCATGAGGATCGGTTAAGTAGTTTTTGCGTGAAAGCGTAACAAACAAACTTACATTGACATTTATAATATTAGTAGGGATAGGGATTATTCATAAAAATATTCATCAGTCATCTTAGTTCCCATAACACAAGCAACGCTTACTTCGAGTCTCCTCTCTCCTCTCAGAATGAGAACGTCACAGGCCGTAGTCCACCAGCCTGGCCAAGAGCGCATCGGTAGAGTTCACCGGCCTTTGAGAACGTTATGAATAACTCCAAGGCGTTCAGATTTCCTTACGATGTTTTCCTTCGCAGTTAAAGTAAATAATATTACTTAAATTAAAAACGCACATAGCTCCGAAAAGTCAGAGGTGCGTGCCGGGGGTCGAACTCGGTCCTCCGAATGAAAATCCGAAGCCCTGAGCCCCTTGCCACTACTTGGCTATCAAAAAACTGTTATGACCTAACAAAAAATCGTTGCATAACGTTGGAATACATATGCAGTGTTTTCCAGCCCTGTCGTTTAACAGTGGAAGGGCGACAAAACATTCCATAAGTATTCCGACGTTTATTCAAAGACAATACTAATAGTTAGGTCCTAAAATTCAGCCGGTTTAAACTTATTTTTTGACGCAACGTTGTGCGTTTGCGTCCTTCGGGTCTTGAGGCAATCTGAGTAATGTAATCTCATAAAGATAACGAAAAAGTATAAAACTGTTAAATGTAATATTTTTGATTATTATATTGTATTAGATGTAAATAAGAATTAAATATACAACGATTTTGAATACACATGTGTTTTATTTGAGAAGAAATAATGAATAAAAACAAAAAGTTATAATATAAGCCTTTAATTTTTCAATTCAAAGAAGCCTTGGCCAGTGCATAGATTTTAACATTACTATAGAAATAGTACCGAGCAATATCGAAGAGTTTTGAACGATATTTAAAATGATACCGAAACATTACTTTACTGATCAAGCAGAACTCTACAATACAAGAGATTATTATGCTATGCCAATATTTACTTTCGTTTTTCTCTTTTTTTTATTCCACTACAAGTTAGCCCTCAACTGCAATCTCACCTGGTGATAAGTGATGATGCAGTCTAAAATGGTTGCGGGCTAACCTGTTAGGGAGTATGGTAGTCATTTCCCTAAACGGTTTCTACGCGACATCGCACCGAAACACTAAATCGCTTAGCGGCACGTCTTTGTCGGTAGGGTGGTTACTAGCCACGGCCAAAGCCTTCCACCAGACCAGACCAGAGAAAAAGCTGAAATTATAAACTCCAAAATTGCCTCTGCCAGGATCGAACCCGGGGCTTCCTACTTAAATTCACAGTGCTCACCGCTGCGCCAGGGAGGTCGCCAAAACTGATATTACCAAAATACTAACTAGGAATTTATTTTACTATACTTCAAGACTATGAAAATATAGAAGCTCCTTTTACTATTGCAGATAGAATTTATGGATCAACATTTTTTATAGCAACAGGATTCCATGGACTTCATGTTATTATTGGAACCTTATTTTTATTAACATGTTTTATTCGTCATTTAAATTACCATTTTTCTAATAATCATTTTGGATTTGAAATTAATTTTATTACCTTACAGATATTACCATAATTAGATATTCGTTAATGTAACTGTTTCAAAAAGAAAACCCTATTTTTCTATTAATTATCAAAGTAAGCTAATAAAATCATTTTGGCAGAACTCCAATGCACAGTAAGTTTCATTTGCCTAATAACATCGCAATGGCCTCCACCGTCATAGTTGATATGGTTTTAGGGTACAGACTCACCACGCAGCATGTTGGTTGGTTGGTCTCCACGTGGGTTGGTGGGCTAACGATAATTATCACAATATGTTAGTGATAACCGTGACCGATGACTAAACCTGCTCTTGGGAGCGCTGGGTTGACACTGCCAATTTGCAAACTGTACACTGATACTGAGAATTTTTAATTAAATTCTTGATGCAATTCGGGAATGGAACCCAGGGCCTATTGATCTGAGGGAACATCTAGTCTATATATATAAAAATGTTATGTTGGTTTGTGTACGCTTCAAAAGTTCTGCACCGATCGAGCTGATATTTTAGCATGATATATAATCCGCATCAAGGATTGTTTTTATCTATTTTTTGCATCAGTCACATATCTGCCAGTCTTTATATCTACGCAGACAGTAGAAAAACAAAAAAAATATTGTATATCCTCAAATATTGCAAAATTAAACTTTTATGTAATGTATTATTTGTTTTGTTTCTCATTTCTCAACCATTCCATAAAAATGTGCCACAGCGAAGCGTTGTAGGGTACAAACAGTAGTTAATAAAAAGAGTTATTCCAAACAGTAAAACGATTTATGTAAACCTAAGCACTGGCCAAGGCATACCTTTGAGAAAGTATAAAAGGGAGGGTAGAATGGAATTTACAAAACGTACAGACGCACTTTCAACACACACAACAATCTGTGTCACTTGTGTGATAAGTTGTCCTTCGGTGTCTTTACTTGGTTTTCGTACGTTTTCCTGCAAGCGATCCTTGTCTACTCCGTGTCCATAGCAACCTGGAACAAGAAATTTATAATTAAAGAGATACTTTATAGTTATAGTATATTCGTATCATCATCATCGTCATCATCAACAGCCTTTTAACGGCCCACTACAGCGAACGAGGAGACATACGGAAACCGTGTACACGAATGAATGAAAGAATACACTTTTATTGTACACCACATAAACATATAGAAAAATTATAAATAAAAATTTAACAAAAAGTTTATAATATAATATATACATATATAAAGTTTATAATATAATATATACATATATATATCTTCTTTAGGTGCCTCTCCAATTAGGGGAGCGTCCATAAATTACGTGAGGTGTTTTTTTTAATTTTCTGTCACTCTCCCCCCTGGTGAGATGTCGTGAGATTTTATTCAACCCCCTCCCCCATAACCCAAGCTCACGTGAAATTTTTCAAAATGTGGGTTTCTTACGTTACCGCGTTGGATTGTTATTGTAAAAAGACTAATGGACCAATGGATCAAAATAGTATATATATTTTTTTTTTCTGGGAAAAAAATTGCGTGATATTTGCCGAGACCCCCCTCTCTCCAACGTAAGATTAGATGAGATTTGTCTCGACCCCCTCCCCCCCTTAAACATCTCACGTTTTTTATGAATGCCCCCTAGTGAAGTCTGGCCTTCAGTTTTTGATAATTTTTCTTTTCTCTCGCGAGGCTAAGCAGCTAGGCGGCACACTTTATACACATAATAAACTTACAATATAATATTATATAGATACTGATAAATAATATATACGAGTACCTATAGAATGACACACGACTAATATTGTAGCATAAAAATCGCCTACCGAACCGGTGGTAGAGTTTTTACAAACAGACTGACTTGACGTTTCAAAAGTTCTTATTCATTAGGCCTATTTGAAATAAATAAATTTTGAATTTTGAAAAACAGGCGGTCTGTAACTTCATGCCATTTAGCAGTTTTTAGTAATTGTTCTAAGCGTATACCATAAAATAGGACAAAGTTTGTGAGCTGGCAACATTACGCGGGTGTGATGTGTACTTGCTTCGGCAAAAGGTACATATACTAAAATTGGAACGATACAGAGAAGATTAGCATGACCCCCGCGAATGGATGTCACGCAACGTGAAGCGAGACGTGCGCGAGGCGTTTTTTGTTATTAGACACAATGCACTGGATACAATAATTGCTGAATTCGGGTTATGTTCGTTCTTTATTCTGTGCTCTCATAATAAGAAGAGCTAAGACCGTCGCTGGCTAAGTGCAGATTGTTAGACTTCACACACCTTTGAGAACGTTATGGAGAACTCTCAAACGTGCCGGTTTCCTTGCGATGGTTTCCTTCACCGTTAAATCAATTGATATTTTAATTACTTAAAATAAAAAATTAACACATTAATCGAACTCGGTACCCCCAATAGGAAGGCAGAAGCCGTAACCACTACGCTATCAGCGCTTCTTATTTAAACTGCCTTGTTGGTCTAGTAGTTAGTAGTAGTCCTGGATTCGATTCCCGGATCGGATAAAGGATTACATGGAGTTACGTAATTGCTTTTGTTGACCCCCATGCTTTAAAATGCAAATAAATAAGTTGAAAATTATCGCGCGAAGGACACAAAAATTTAGTTTGAATTCCAATCGCCTACAATTGGGTTACTGTGAACTTGACTTTTTAATTTTCAGCTCCCTGATTGGCCGAAATGGTGGCCAACGATGACTTACACTCTTGACGTCATATTACAGTATTTTATTTCCAGTTTCCAACCCGCACCAAATAGAACCAAAAACGTATCTAGACGTCTAGTAAGAAAATTGGATTCATTTTAAAATACAATGTTGTTTCATAATAGGTTTTATCGCATCGAAATGTGTTATGCATGTTACACCAATACTATTGAAGACTTCTTTTCTAGAAATTAAAAAAAAAAATTGCAAAATGAAATATAAATTATAAAATATTGACAACACTTTAGTTCATGTTTAGTGAATGTCATAAAAAGCGATGATAATAAATAATTAAGATTCAAACCAGCAAATAAGTGAACCGTGTTTTGCCGTAAACAACAAATGAACAAAAATAAGAAATCGTTTAAAAACATAACTTAGTATATTTTAGAATTGAATTCTTTAATTATTGATTAGCTAATTATCTACTACATATATATATATATATATATATATAATGAGGATTTGTTATGGCAGTAGGTGCATATTATAAAACGGTTCACATTTTCGCCTCAGCGTATATCGACTCCGTGGCGCAACGGTAGCGCGTCTGACTCCAGATCAGAAGGTTGCGTGTTCAAATCACGTCGGGGTCAAATTTACTTTTTGCTTTTTTTTTTTTTATTTAAGTTTCTATACTTTATATATATATTTTTTTTTAATTTCAATCTGCATTTGAAACGTGATAAAAAAGAATAAACGATAATTTTCTGAAACCGGTTACAAACGCACATATGTCCTTTTATATCACTGAGTCAAACACCTCTAACGAGATACAGTTTCCTTCATGCTCTTTTCCTTGATATAAACAGGTGATATGCTTAAAACGCACATAACTCCAATTTTCCGCAATTAAAATATCGCTTGCTTCAACGGTGAAGGAAAACATCTTGAGGAAACCTGCATTCCTGAGATTTCACCATAATGTTCTCACAGGTGTCTGGAGTCCACCAATCTGCACTGGGCCAGCGTGGTGGACTGCGGCCTTAACCCCTTCTCATTGTGGAAGGAGACCCGTGCCCTGTAGTTTGCCGGCAATGGGTTGATATGATGATGATGCACATAACACAAAATTTAGAGGTGCGTACCGGAGATGGAACTCGGTCCCTCCGAAAGCAAGCTCGATGTCCTAACAACTAGGATATCACCGCTAGATCTAATGCAGTCAGCATCAGCATTTAAGTTTTAATGTTACATTTGTAATATAATATTGTTCTATAAAAAACATCAAAACGAAATATTTATTAACACTAAAATGAGTGTAGGTACCTATCTACATACATCAATCAATATGATATGATTCTTTGTTATGTATGCCTATTGTCAAGGGGTGGGTCAAGAAGGGAAAAAAAAGAAATATCTATAGGAACAGCCGAAAAATCTGTATTTTATCTGTTAATTATTTATTTTTGTTGTAGGTACTGCTTTAATTGTCTATTAAGTGTTTGTAACATTAAACTCTAATTTTGGATATCAATAAAACTGTAAACGTTATTAATAAACGTAAAGATATAGTGGTTTTTGTATCACAACATCTTCTCGTATCACCTTGTCGAAAATAAACTTCGATTGCAATATTTGGCTCTTATTTTTTCCATGTCAGCTCAATGGTTTGGTATAGGAAATATAAGTTTGTATGGATGTTTATTGTTGGCATAGCAATTTGCACGCGGACAAATCACAGCTAGTCAATTATTATAACAAACTAGGTCGAAATCACGTCATATTTAATAGTGTACTTTTAGTATATAGTTATTGCACTGCTAATTTAAGTTGAACTGATAAATAATGTTGAATGCAATGCTTACTAAGAAGGTACATAAGACAATGCTCTACATAACACATTCACGTCATCATTTCTTATACTCCGATATAATAGGGCTGCCTCTAATAGGTTATTTTTTTTGTTCGACTTAAAGTTTAAAATTGCAATTTCACTTGTTGAGCAGGCATGCGCAACAGGAGTAAATTATGCCCCCCCCCCCATTAGCTCGTGTCATCATCATCATCATCGTTTATTTATGTATTTCATATAAATTGAGGATGTTATATGTTATATATTTTATTTGTATTTATATGTAAAATATTTATATATATATATATATTATAGTTATATTTATATATTTGTATAATTTTTAATCTTATTTATTGCACCACCTACCTCTTTCCCATGTTTTTTTTTTCCTTTTACGCCATTGGTTGCCTGGAAGAAATCGCTATGTAGCGATAAGGCAACCAATTTGTACTCTCTTTATATGTATTTATATCTTTGTAACTACGTTTTTTTCATTGATGTACAATAAAAGTGTATTCATTCATTCATTCATTCATTCATTCATTCATTCATTCATCATCATCATCCTAACAACCCATTACCGGACCGCTACAGGATGCCCTGTTCTCCTACGAGGATTAGTGAACTCCATACGCCTTGAGAACATCATGGAGAACTCTAAGGCATGTAAGTTTCCTCACGATGTTTTCCTTGCTTAAAGTTTTTTTTTTATTTTTTTCATTACGCCTTTGGTCGCCTGATAAAGATCGCTAAGCGATAAGACCACCAAAAAGTATCATCTTGCGCTACTGGGTTTATTATATCACTCTTATAACTTTTTTTTTTATGTACAATTAAAATGTTTCAAATATATATATACATATTTGTCTGTCTACCTGTCCGGATACTCTCCAATTCAACTGAACCGATTATGACGGGACTTTAACAGGCAGGTTTGAAACAAAGGCTACTTTATAGTTGGAAATTTTACTTATATAAAATGGCTTTTTATACTGTATTAAGGTCCCATGCTTTTGAAAGTTAGGGACATAAAAATGCAGAAGGTTCTGAATTTACAAACAGATAATTCAATCTTTTTAAAATTCCTAATAAATTAAAACATAAATGCGAAAGAGGCAACCCTAACTAATAATCGTTTATCGTGAGGTCAACGGTCAACCTTATTGCCGGCGAGGAATCCGACTATCATTCAAACGTCGACTAAGCAATCGGAAACATCATACGATGAGCATATTCTTTACCGGTCTACTGCTATACAATGTATTTGCGAACGCGGTATCGCTTAACCTCGAGTTTTTAGATCCAGTTAAATTACAAACGAAGACATCGCCGAAGGTGCAAGAAGATGCCGCTTATAGTATTATTAGTAAGTACATTGAACAAGTGAGAATCGTCGTCAATCCGGTTATGTTTCACGCTCACAAAGACGTGTTCTCTCTACGCACTATCGATGGGACGCTGCAAATACGAGCGAGTACAGGTGTGGCAGCGGTATGGGGTTTCAACTACTACCTCAAAAAATATTGCAAGAGTCAAATCGCATGGCAAGTTCAGAGGGTTTCAATACCCAACCCACTGCCCGAGGTGGATGAAACTGTGATAGCAAACGACAGGTTTCGATACTACCAAAACGTTTGCACAGCATCTTACAGTTTCGTTTGGTGGAACGAGCCCAAATGGGAAGAACACGTCCAGTGGATGGCGCTGAACGGGATAAATCTGGCACTCGCCCCAGTCGCACAGGAATCTGCGTGGGAGAAAATTTATACCCAACTAGGCATGTCGCGAGATGAAATCAACGACCACTTCACAGGCCCTGGTTTCCTCGCTTGGCTCCGGATGGGCAACATGCACGGCTGGGGTGGTCCACTGTCTAAAGCGTGGCATGACCAGCAAAAAAAGAATCAAGATCTAGTAGTCGACTACATGTTCCGACTCGGTATGGTGCCCGTTTTCCCAGCGTTCAACGGTCACGTACCGAAAGCGTTCGAGAGAATATACCCAAACACAACTTTCCACAAAGTAGAAACGTGGAACAAATTTAATAGCGACTACTGCTGTAACTTATTCGTTGATCCTAAAGAGCCGCTTTTTAAAACGATCGGAAGAATGTTTATGACAGAAATCACAGGAGAAACCGGCACGAGTCACATTTATACAGCGGATCCTTTCAATGAAATCAAAGTCCAAGCGTGGTCAACATGGTTGGTGCAAGAAACTGCGAAATCTATATTTTCCACATTGACAGAAGTCGACCCAAATGCCGTGTGGCTCGTTCAGAACTGGATGTTCGTTCACAATCCTCTATTGTGGCCATTAAACAGAGTACAAACGTTTTTGACGTCCGTGCCCAACGGTCGGATGCTTGTTTTGGATTTACAGTCTGAACAATGGCCACAGTACAACTTGTATCAGATGTATTATGGTCAACCCTTTATTTGGTGCATGCTGCACAATTTCGGCGGCACGTTAGGTATGTTTGGAAGCATGCAAACCATAAACAAGGATGTTTACGAAGCGAGATCAAAGGTGAACAGTACGATGATCGGTACAGGATTGACGCCCGAGGGAATAAATCAGAACTATGTAGTTTATGATCTTATGCTGGAATCTTCGTGGCGGCGGGACCCAGTTAAAGATTTGAACGAATGGGTGGGCGACTATGCGGAAAGACGATATGGGTGCAACAATACAGCTCGCGCATGGAGATATTTACTGAAAAGTGTTTATAACTTCGATGGCCTCAACAGAATAAGGGGTAAATACGTCGTAACACGTCGGCCGAGTTTCAAAATACAACCTTGGGCTTGGTATAATAGTAGCGATCTATTTAAAGCTTTAAGAACTCTCGTTTTTGTTGAAGACAACGCATGCGATTCCCCTGGTTTCCAGCACGATCTCGTGGACGTAACAAGGCAAGCGTTACAGTACAGAGCCGAGCAACTGTATATGAATTTACTAAGCGATCGTTCATCAAACAGTTTCATATTTAACTTTACCATAAATCGTTTCCTCGATGCTATGACAGACATGGAGAATATATTGGGTACGAATACAGATTTCACGATAAATAACTGGCTACAAAGTATCAGAGAAATGTCAGGAACTAGATCGGAGGATTTGTATCTGTACGAAATGAACGCTCGCAACCAGATAACGCTTTGGGGACCAAATGGCGAAATCACAGATTACGCGTGTAAACAATGGGCGGAAATCTTTCATTACTACTATATACCGAGGTGGTCCACGTTCTTAAGTTTGGCTTTGGACGCAAAGAACCGGAACGAATCCTTCGACGAGAAGAACGCCCAGCGTGTTGTGAGGTCCTCTGTCGAGGAAAGGTTCCAGACAATGAAAATCAACCAGTTACCCGTCAATGATACAAAAACATTGGCGATGCTACTTTATGAGAAGTGGGCGTACGTTTCGGGTCTCGAGGATTTACCCATGGCGATTATAAGACGCGATCCCGGAAAAATGACCACCTTGGCCGACATTAACGAGGAAACTGAAGATTATGGAGAATTAACTCCGGCAGTTCTATATTCGCAGCCTACAACGCCATTTTAAATGTATCCGAATATTTTTATTTTAATAAAAAGGGTTCCTATTAAAAAGTCAAAATTAGTATTTTTTTAACACATTTAAACAAACTAGGATAAACCTAATGCTTCTACAGTCTATTTTCTTACTTTCGCTAACTTATCTTATAATGTAAACAACATTATAAGATAAGTAAAACAACACGACAACATTGTATGGACCACTTCCTATCGCAATACTGTGGTACTTTTTAAACTTAGTTATTTTTTCCTTTGCTCTTTCTTGTGTTAGTTTAGCTAGTTTTGTTCTATAGTATATATTGTCAACATTTTTAATATTATTTTATATATAACTAGCTGTTTCCCGCGACTTCGTCTGCGTTTCTTCGTTTGCGTTAGTAATATATATAATATAATAAAAAATAGCTAGCTTATATGACACGTTTGTCGGTTTACCATAGCAGTGCCATCTATTAATTACTTACTCAATCCAGTCGAAAAGTATCGACATCTGTTAGAATCTTTTGGAGTTGACAGATAATTGTGACTGTCAATTAATTATAGACAAAATATATATTAAGATTAAAGTATTTGTTTTTTTTAATTTATTCTAAATGTATGTTTTTGTTCGCGGTGCTAGATTCTTCAAGTTTATGTCGAAGCCTGATGGATCTTACAGCTTATAAGTACTCTCATGTCTCTCTTAATCGTTTTTTCTCCTTCTAACTGACAATATAGTTTTGTATTCGCAAGTTGTGGCAGTCTTTGTGGGTCTACGATATTACATTTATATGTCTTTTTAATTTTTTGTTTAGTTTTATAAGAGTTGTTGTAACCTGTTGATTGTCCATTAAATAAATAAATAAAAACATTTTTGCTACTTTAAAATGTTAAGTTGATTTTCTGTTATTGAAAATAAAACACACACGAAGAAAATCTCGTTTTATTGTGTTCTTTTCATTTATTATAAAAAAATGGAGTTCATAACCATACACCAAGGTGAGGTAAAGGGTCAACTCTTCTTTCTTGGCAGTGTTTATTCTAAGCTAAAATGAATGTGAGATGGTGATAACAAAATAAAACCCGGCTAAGTTAGTTGTGTTAGACCAGGGCGCGTTTGGAACCTTCGTAGCTGTAGGTTTAAGTTAGCGAACGTCGTCATCACCGTCAACTCACAATAATGTTAACATCAATGTATCAATGCTTTATAAGTGACTGTGATAGGCCTACATAAAAAATGAATTTTTGAATATTGAATTTGAACTCACCTGGGGCTGGGGTTCTCTTTCGTCCCCCGCTTCAGGAGCTGGGCCGGCGTCCCCCGTGGCACTCGCACCACCCCCGCGTCTCTCTTCACCCTCAACCAAGGCGAGGTAACGTGTTAACTCAGCCTCTTCACATATACGGAGTGGTGTCTTCGGCCCGACCACTGAGATGGAGACATTCTGTAAAAGAGGGTTATATATGATTTAATATGGTTGCTGAACAGTGTTACTTTTTAAAGTCGTGCGGAAAGTCAGATTTTTACGCTCTAGTGCTTTTCGCTTTTCCATTTTTTTATTTACTACTGTTCCAACCAATAAATTAATAAATATATTACGACAACGCACACATCGCCATCTAGCCCCAAAGTAAGCGTAGCTTGTGATATGAGTACTAAGATAACTGATGAATATTTTTATGAATAATATACATAAATACTTAGAACATACATATAAACACCCAGACACTGAAAAACATTCATGCACATCACACAAACATTTTCCAGCTCTGGGAATCGAACCCACGGCCTTGGACATGCAGGGTCAGAAAGCAGGGTCGCTGCAAACTGCGCCAATCGGCCGTCAACCGATACATCCGACCTAAGAGTTTAAGGATTAGTTAGAGAGAGTAAGTTATTTCACGCGGCTTCTAGGGATAAATACAATATTAAAGATATAATAATTTCGATTTCTATTGCTAAATGGTTAAAGTCGGTCCAGTAGTTCCGGAGCCTTTTGAATAAAGAAATATTTATTCATATTTTCTTATGTAAAAAAACATATTTATTATGTAAGCGGTGATGGCTTTGTTAAAACTTCGGCTTCACTTTCAGGGAGGCCGCGTTCGAATACCGGCACGCACCTCTAATTTTTTTAAGTTAGGTGGGTATGTGTTTTACTCAATTAAATATCACTTGCTTTAACTGGGATGGAAAACATCGTGAGTAAACCTGCATGCCTGAGAGTTCTCCGTAGTGTTCTCAAAGGCGTGTGAAGTCCACCAAACTGCACTTCACCAGCGTGGTGGACAGCCTAAACCCTTCTCATTGCATAAGACCTGTGCCCTGTAGTTGACCAGTAATGGGACGAAGTACCATAAACTATGACCACAAACACTTATATATGAGGCTACACAATAGGGTGATCCAAAAAAAAAAAAAATTTTTTTTTTTCCAATCATTCTCAAAAGTTTCTTTTGGGTGTAAAAAAATTTTTGGGTGTGAAAAGATGAGCCCTTAATATAAAGATTATTCTCATCGCATTTTTTTAATTCCC
The DNA here is from genome assembly GCF_905163445.1 of Pararge aegeria. NCBI lineage: Eukaryota > Metazoa > Arthropoda > Insecta > Lepidoptera > Nymphalidae > Pararge > Pararge aegeria. The sequence continues at coordinate 16,974,944 of NC_053186.1, forward strand.
AAAAGAATAATGAATGTAAATATTTTTATGCTTCTTCTGATTTTTTTACCGTACCTGTTTCAATCTTCAAGGTCTGATAACATTTTTTTTATTTGTCCACGCGTTCAAAAGTTATTCAAGAAAGTTTAATTTTTCAAACATTTGATCGTTTTTTATAAATTACACCAAAACTATTGGTTTCAGTGTCAAAATAAGAATAAAATTTTTTGTCAAACATAAATTAGACTTCTTTATTACACTTCCGATACTTATCAGAAGATAAATGTTGACCAATAATTTTTTTTTAATTAATCAAATAAATAAAGAATATAACTGCTGCCTAACTTAAGATGAAGAACAGTTGCAGTATATATTGCGGGTTGTTTGTGTGTGTCATCAACAACGTTTTCCAAATTTTTATAAAAAATCACTCCAATCATAAATATTTAATGTAAATAGATAAGCAATTTTTTAAGCAAACTTATTAATAAAATGAATGTGAACGTAATATTTTTTTTGGATCACCCTAATATACAAATGTTCCACCAATCCACACTGGGCTGGCAATGGGTTGATATGATGATGATGCTACAAATGCTTATCTCTCTCTATAAGAGATGAGCATTCCAGCCACCCAAAGATGTGAGTAAAATGATTTTTAAAATTACCTTTGTGTTCAGATCAACTTCGTTAGGCAGAGTATCTCTCAAAGCTCTCAGACCATGAGCCACAAGGTCATTCAAATCACAATCCATGAATGTGTTCAAGTGTTTCTCTAGATAGGTCCGAGCCGATTGAGAGCGAGCGCCGATCGCCATAGCTCGGCAATCGAAAAAGTTAGCCGATGGGCATGTCTGGTAGATATGGGGTCCTTGGTCCTGAAATAATAATATTTAATATATTAGTAGCGTAAGAAAAGCATCGTCAGGTAACTTGCATGCTTGGGAGTTTTCCGTAATGTTCGTATTATGTATAAATAATACGATATTTGATAGTAACACGTTTATTGAGCTAGGTAGCAAAACTTAACCGTCTGTATACATGTAATAATTAAACTACCCACTTGGTTTTACTTTTGTTAAGAAAAGGTAAACAAATGATGTAGATACTTATATGTGACATACCTTCCCCCCATCTATGTCGTATAAATTAAGTAAAGTTTAACAATTTAAATCAAGAAGTCAACAGCACACTAATAAAAATATATGTAATAGGCGTGTTACATCTACTGATCCACAGTTGGCCAGTGAGGTAGACTACCGATAAACCTTACTCATTCTAAGTGGGTCAGTAATATGTTGCACCAGTCAGTCAATTGAATTGATACTAGTTGTATAGTCCCACAAACACAAAGAACTTCACCCTTATTACTTTGCATTCAGTGAGGATTAATTAAATTTTAAAAATGTTAAATTAATTATACTTACATCATAGCCAGCTACCAACAGCCCAACACCTAATGGCCTTTTATCATATCTCTGTGTACATATCTGCATCTTGTTGCCGACCATTCCGATGAGCCTGCCAACTGGCATTGGAGCATCATGAGCATACCGATAGTTTAAACATTCCGTACGCATAAAACGGCTATAAATAAACAGAAATGTACCATTCACTCATCACATTTGTAAAAATATTAGTCATAGGATGTAGTTTAACAAAAAAGTAATTTGAAATAGTTTTGAGAAATATATGGTGTATCTGTGGTTTCAATTTCATACAGAATACTGAATCTTTTTTTTTTGCCAATATCACTCAATATCTCATCAACCCTAAAGCAATTGATATGATCGTGTTTATAATACAAGAGTAAATTTCTGCAATCAGTGTGTGCAACAATAAACATGGATACATCAACATCAACAACGTCTATAAACAAGAGAGGATTTTCAAGTATAGACCCATCCCCACCCACCCATCATGCTGGTACACTGTCTGATTGTAGGTTTTAAATATTTATATCGCCTGTTTCTGTGTATAGCACCCGGACTGCATAACTTCCAGACTAAAAGCTGCCACTGAGAACAAAAAAATCAAATACCTTAAAACCTAATCTAAACTTATTGGCCGACTCAGAAATCAAATTCTGGATCTTGTGATCCATTGTTGAACAACACCTACTAGATGTTAAGCAAAAACTAGCAAGGCATTCTATTGTTGTAACTTTATAAATAAATAAATATACTACAACAATACACACATCACCATGTAGCCCCAAATTAAGCGTAGCTTGTGTTATTAGTGCTAAGATGACTGATGAATATTTTTTTATGAATAATAAATATAAATACTTATAAAATACATATAAACACCCAGACACTGAAAAACATTCCTGTTCAAGCTAGCATTTTCCAGTTGTGGGAATCCAACCCAAATCTTTGCCAGGAAGTTTGTATGAGTTTCAACTTCAGAGATTAGCTAAGTTGATAAAAAAAAATGATTATTACCTCAACATACGAGCATCAGCCGTTAAACCAGATATAGAAATACTAATGTGCTCGTCAATTGGTATGATCTTCTTTTGGTATGCAGACAGTTCACTCACAGCTCTCTTCAAAGCTATTAGCACAGCAAACTGCTTGCTTTTCAAGGCTACAGTTGCTGAACCTAGCTTCACAGCTTCCATAGCATATTCCACTTGGTGGAGACGGCCTTGGGGACTCCATACAGTAACATCACTGTCATACTGGTTACGGAACTGAAAGTGGCAAATAAAAATGTTGTTTTTAATCTGTCTAGTCCCATAACATGCATCATTCACATAAATTTTTCGTTATTTACTTGTAAGTTTTCAGAGGTTAAACTCAACGGCAAGTAAGGACCACTCTACCAACAAAGACATAAAAACCGATCAGGAGTACAGATTTAATATAACTGCCATATTCCAAACTGGTTAGCCAGCTATCATCTTAGACTGCAGGATTACTTACCACCAAATTAGTATATATTCTGTAGTGAGTAAAAACAGGCAAAGTTACGACAATTTATAGGTTATGGGTTTTAAAATCAGCCTACTTACTAAAGATTAATTTACGAAGCTCAAAGTATAAAAAAATCGATTTCGTAACCATTAAATAATAGATAAAGCAGGATTTTGTAATCTATAACTAAAAAAAAAACTGTATTTCATTGATGCTACTAGTGACAATGCATATTTTAGTATTATTGTTGAACATAATAAGAAGTTTAATCTACTAGTAACAAATTGACTTACCATGTTTTAAATATGTACTTGTACGGTTATCTTTTGGACAATAAACACGTATTTTCAACAAACAACAAGCTAAATACAAAATACCGCAAAATACAAAATGCAAAACGATGACTCTTCAAGTCTTAAAAAATCAACTTGACAAGTAAATGACATTGACAGGTAACCTCAGAAACTGATTTTACCGCTCTGGGTACTACTACTAATACTACTCTTAAAACAGATATTATCATTTCATATACTTTTTTATATCAATGATGATGAAAATCATTGTACATAGCACGCCACCGTAATCCCGAGTGCCAAGTGTAAGATTTTCTACCTACGTTTATATATTTGATCTATATGGAATCGAAAGCGCCATCTAGTGGCAGTACTGGGAGTCCGTACTGTCTCCAAATGGCGTTCTTAAACCTTTTATTGGTTTTGTCTTATAAGTTGTATTTTTTATTCTTTTATAATGAAATGTGACTCCAAACTTATACAACAAGAAATTAGCGTAGGCCGTAGGTACACTAGTTTTTTCATCACACTTGCTCGAAACATGGACCAAGATATTAATAACACGTAACTTATTAAGATGTCCCAATCAATGTTAGTTTGTGCCTTACTGCAAGTTTTATATATGCTGACGGATGGATGGATTTTAATTTAACCGGGTAATACATATTATATTTTGAATGGTACCAACATTGATTATTTATGCGGCTAAAAATGGTACCTAGGTATATTACATTGTTAAGAACAAATATTTGGTATCTTCATATTGATAAATGATCAATTATTTATATCAAATAAATCACAATTCATAATTATGTAGTTAAATTTTAAATACGAAAATATTCCCTTTATTATATTTTAAATAAAAGCTGTATGTCGGCTTGGTTCGCGGCCAGCCTTGGCTCATTAAACAAAACCTTCGTTTCACTTTCCCTAACTAATATTTAGTTAATATTATTAATTTCAAATGTCCTGTTTAAGTTTTAAAGCAGAGCAATTATAGATTTGACTCCGTCGGAAATAATAATCGAGACACGAATCGCGAGTAAATAACCTATACTCACCAAAATCTAGAGAGCGGCCTAAAAAACTTTCATACAGTGGATAAACCAACGGAAAAACCTCAAATAACGTAGATCATTTTCTGAGAATATATTTGAAAGTTGTCCTGTTTTCCTGCTCGCAACTGTGATGAAAAAAGGCGTATGGCTTATTCTGGAACTGATCAGAAATCAAGGCTGGCAACACCCACTGTTCTTACACTATATTTACCATATTTCTAATAGAATTTTCGACCTACCCCATACGAAGCAATGAATTTAGTCTATTCATAACATGTGCACAGCAGTGGCATATCTTGTGAATGGTGACATGATCCGAACATAGTCTGAAAGATGGTATTGTTACGTGATACCGTATTGTTACGTGGAGCAAACGTAGTTCTACGCAAGTCACGTAGTTCTGTTTGTTTATTGAACGTTGGTATAACCTATGTTCTGAAACTTGCACCTAGTATTATATAATTCAAATGAGAAATCTTTACATTGACGTGATGAGAAAGAAATGTGTTTTTAGACCTCTAGTTGGTATCCTTCGAGGGCAAGTTTAACTCAAACTTTGCCGGTTTTTTTTCTTACTAGGGGTAGCATTTAATAGTAGTTGTTCTTCCGGGGAAGTACTAGCCTTCCACCACCATCCTTATTTCTGCCGCCAAGCAGCAGGGTTCCAGCTCTAAGGGCATGGTCGCCGCCCTTATCGCTAAAGCGACCTCTCTTAGACAACTTTAGCGAGAGGAAATCCAATAGAACGCGTTGGTGCGGCAATAACTTAATTATATTAGCCAACGCAATCGATTGAATTAAGCGGCACTGCTGGAGGATTACACGTACCTATATTTCGTCGAAAATATTCCTGTACTCATGTCAAATTGTATTCACTAAGTAGATGAGTAATAGAATATTGTATGAACTTATTTTGGTATCTTCTAGATCAGAGTTTAGCAACCTTTTTAGATTTAGGAGACATTTCAAAAAAAGTATATCTTGGTAAGTTTAATGACTGTTTCATGTAGGTACTTTACCTATTAATGTATCCATGTACAATTGTTAGGTATAACATGAAAATATATTATACTAGATTTACCCTGCGGCTTCACCCACGCAAATTACGGAACGTAGCGTACAGATACAAAAATACAAATAGTAGAAAACCTTAAAGACACTCGGAAGCTACTTATTAGTTGACTTGTTTGAAGAAAGGTTACCGAGAAAATTTCTAAAATTTTTTGGCGTGTCCTAGCAGTGAAGCCCCTAAATGTGTGATAACACACTGTGTATTCAATTCAGTTAGGCCTTTTGGGATGGGATAGCTGCTATTTGGTGAGGAGTTATGTGCCTCTAGCTCCAATAATATTCATCAGATCTATACGAAATTTGGGGAAACTAAACTTACTATACAACCTTGCCAGAGCCGAAAGAATTACCAAAATCGATTAACGTTTGACGGAGTTATGGTTTAAATTTTTTTTTCAAAATTCCTCTTCCAAGAGAATTGTGCTTACTTAAGTATCTACGAGTATGTCCTACCTCGTGATATGAACTAAAATCATGCCAAGTGTAATTATAATTCATTCTGTAGTTTCAGCGTAATGCGTGGCCGGGATACAGACACGCAGACAAAAACTTATCGATTCGGTATCCATTCGAGAGTGCCCCTTAAAAACAACTTTCAAAGTATCTTCAATGTACAGAATTTGACCCGTTTTATTTTATAAGTATAGCTTTTTCGATACATCATATTTTATTCCATCATTCATATTTTTGCTGCAAGCCTATAAATACTTGGCAATCATCTTTTGAAAATGATTCAAATGCGCTAATGGTTCGCCATCTCTGTCCTAGAAGTTTTTGTATATCCAACATTATCTTTCATCGGTGTCGTAAAACAGTATAAATATCGTGGAGTATTAATATACTTATAACTCCTAGAATTTGGACTCTGTCCAGAGCGTGGTTTGACATGAATGAAACTCCCACGCCCATGACTCAGCGTAAAGACCTTTCAGATTAATCTAAAAGAACGCCGCCTTTGTAGCTCGAGAGTTTGTAAAATATGTCATTTAACACAGAGGTCCTTGGTCAGTGAATATTGTGAAACTAAGAAAACAATTGATTTCAATGGCCTCTCAAGACTAAAACACCTGAATCATTTATCGATTTTGATTTTAGAGAGTTAAAAAACCTGCATACACTGTACATGACTATAAATTTTAGGACTTTCCATAATATCCATGGGATTTCCTTATCTTGTTCGGTCTTGTAGACCGCGGAATAACTTCAGGAGTTTCTTCAGTCAAACTTAATTCAAACTTTTACCTGAAGGAATCTAAAAAACTAACAACTGTAGTAATGAAAGGGCATCCGTATATATTTGAAGGAAATGATCTATTTAAAAAAAAGAACATTTTTTTAAACACAATTTAATTATATGCTAATTAAAAAGTTCTTATGAGGCCCATATTAAGCGACCACGTTTTGCTATGGGCCTCATAAGAAGGCTCAGAGTCCCTACGCGGGCGATGAAGAGAGCTATGTTGGTAGTATATCTACGTGATCAAATCAGAAATGAGGATATGCGTAGAAGAACTAGAGTTATCTACATAGCTCAGCGAGTTGCAAAGCTGAAGTGGAAATGGGCGGGGTACATAGATCAGAATACCGATGGACGTTGGGGTTCCTAGAAATGGCAACCCTGCACAGCTATACGCAGCTTTGGTCGGCCCTCAACGAGGTGGTAAGACGATATCAGAGACGACAGAGTCGCTGGAAGCCGCTGGAAACAAGTGGCCCAGGACCGTGAATTTTGGAACTTCCTACAAAAGACATATGTCCAGCTGTGGACTTCAGTCGGTTGAATGATGATGATGATGAAAAAAGTTTAAAAAAGTTAAAGCAAAACTATCTTATATTGAATAATATGAAATTAGATTTATTCGATTTTTTTTTATATAAATAGTTGATCGAGTCTTTGATAACAAATAAAACGATGAAATGTCGTTTTATAACAGAGTTCCTATGGCCACCTTTTGACTTCTTTCATATCGTCCAACTGCATGTCTTTTAGCTCAATCGGAAACTGGAAAGGTGGTCAAATTTCATTTGTATTTTTGAAGGTAAAAGTTTGAGTACCTACGAATCCTCTTATTTAACAAAAACTTATGCAGAACAATCGAAATTAACTTTAGTTGAAGCGGTGTGAAAAGTTTATCAAAGCATCAACCTCAACCCTCACATTTAAAATTACATATTCCAATTGAATTAAAGGACCACAACTAGTATCGTGCATTATCGTCATTTTAGCCTATATACGTCTACTGCTGTACATAGGTCTTTCACACGTGTCAAGAAACTCTATGCTTATTGGCTTCATGGCATCTGTCTACCTGAATCTGGTAGTAATGGGCCTAAGTATTTCGTCAGTCAGTCCGGTACAGTTACCCTGTCGTACGTCAGTTTGTCGTAAGTCGTTATTCAGTTTATCTTAAGTCACTCTATCGTCAGTCGTGTCGTAAGCTAGCCTGTTGTCTCAATCTTTCAATGTTATGAATTATTAACGTATTTGTAGATTTCATCATCATCATTATCATCATCACATCAACCGATAGACGTCCACTGCTGGACATAGGTCTTTTGTAGGGAGTTCCAAGTTCCACGGTTCTGCCGCTTGGATCCAGCGGCTACCTGCGACGCGCTTAATGTCGTCTGTCCACCTCGTTGGGGGCCGACCAACTAGATTAGAACTAGAACTTTGTAGATTTATGCAATAGGTAATAATTTAAAATTTAATTAGTTAAAATGGACTCCATTAATTGTTATTTATTTCTAGTTCCAGCGATTTATTGGTAATGTGTGAAAAGGCCTTAAATTCCACATAGATGTATAGAGCACCAATCAAAACAAGTGCGTTTATTCCGTCACTTTATAAAATGAGGTAAAATATTAGATTTCAAGTAACTGTGCACCCACAATACATAAATTTGTGATCTATGGGTCGTTGATAACTAAGAATCTAAGGTCAAGATAAGTCAGGGCTGCATTTCTTCAATTTTATTTTAGTTCTACCCACATCTCCATGATCAAATTTCTTTTCATGTTTTAGTCAGAGAGAATAAAAAAATAACTGTTATGCCTGCCTAACCTAAACTTCCCACTATTAAGTGTTATGGCTTTAAGTCTACAAAAAACATTGTCCTTGCCCAGAATAGGTTTTTTTTTCTCCTAACCGACGAACAGTTGGTTAAAGCTAACCGCAAACTATCGCTGTTAGATATCAGCTTGACTGCAATGCTCTACAAGTAAGCTTAAAACAAACGAAATTATTCATTTTCTGAAGTATTACATTATAACGACTTACGGAGTATTTTTTTTAATGAATATTAAATTTTTATTAACGGTCTATTATTATTATTCCTTACGGAAAAAATAATTTATTGTGAAATACTCAAAACTTTCTTTAAACTAGTGACCTATAAATAATGACACATGCATATTTTAATTTTATTGTGTCGATATATAAAATAAAGATGATGAAATAAAATGAAATATTTATTTTACACGAGCGACATTGCTGATATAAGGATATAAAGTTCAAACATATTCTGCTGATATATAAACATGCAAAATTTTATCTTACATTGTATTTAATTACATTGTATTAATAATCTTAAATGTTATAAATAATATCCTGAGATTTCAACATATGTTATACGTTTTAATGGTAACTAGACGGAGATCTATTAAAACAATTTTTTCGATAATATCGATATCATGTTTAAGGAAACACTTGGTATAGTCTAGATCGTCTGGGTATTTTCTTGCCAAGAATATACTTATCTTGGATCCACGTTATAACATAGGTAGGTACTTTTGTTTCTTTTCCTTGACCTATTTTAATTTCTTGTGCAGCACTAATATTTTAAAAGAATCCACTTAGGCTAATGCGTTTACTGTTACCAAAAGTTTTAAGAACCGTTTAATTGAACATAAAATAAGAAATCTACTTAAAATTTGTTGTTAACTTACATTTTATTATTTACACTTAGGAATACATGCCAAATTCTTATTTCAAAAATAAAAGCACGATTTACAAGTATTTCAAGTTTCGAATGAACTTTGTCCTAGCGGAAGGCTAGAAGTCTTCGCAGCTCAGCATTGCATTAAAAAAACTAAACTTATTATTTAATATACTTCCCACAAACTTTTAGGGTCATATAAATCAATTCGAACTTAACTACCTCATTTTATCTACGCTCATATAATTGTATGAAGCGCAACACAAAAATTTAAAAAAAATTGTCGATCTGTTGCTCTGTTAGTCTGCTTATCTATGTTTATCGTTGTTAATGCTGAAACTATCACAGACGTGTAGGAAACCTTGCAAGGAGTAGGTAATCTAAGACATACATTATCATCAGCCTATTGAAGTTCCACTTCCGGACCTACAATCTGCTCTCATAGTAGAGAAGGTAGACCATATAACCATCACGCCACTTCAAATTACTAAAGTTGTACGCGCTCTCCAAGGATAGAAATCTAAAAACATGGCCCGACCTGTAAATAAAACCCAGTTCCTCGGAATTGGTCAACTACCAATCCATTATGTCAACTAGCACATACATATATAAATAAATAAATATAACGTGTAAATGAAAACAGAAATAATACTTCACAGGCCTTAGAGGTATATTATGTACTGTGTCTGAGGCTAATCTGGTTAAACCGAAAACCCACTAGTTTTTGAGTAAACCCACTGCCCTAGTTTTTACTGAAAGAAATCAGATACAGCCCTAACATCACATGCAAAATTAAAATCATGTAAATCTTGTCACTTTATTACGCATATTACGCGACGCGTAGCGTAGTTACTATGCGCGTGTCGGTATTTTATCTTCAATAGGATTGTCATAAGTAAACACTTGTGTTGTTGTGGTGTGATGAAATCGTTTATATGGAAAAATAATTATGCTTCTTTTGATTGTATATTTTTGCAGGGAGATTCCTTATGCCAAATACTCATGCAATATTATTTTGTAATTCTGCTACACGTTGTATACTACGACAATACACACATCGCCATCTAGCCTCATAATAACCGTAGCTTGTATTAATTATACTACGATGACTGCTTAATATTTTTATGAATAATATAAATACTTAATATACACCCCGACACTGAAAAACATTCATGTTCGTCAGACAAAGATTTTCCAGTTGTGAGAATCGAACCCACGGCCTTGGACTCAGAAAGCAGGGTCGCTGCCCACTGCGCCAATGGGCCTTGATAACATAATTACATACAACTGGTGATATCAAATTGCATACGAACTTTTCTGTTAAGTAAGAGACTTTGCAAAAGAGTTCAAGGCTTCTCATGAAGTACTACTTCCCATGGACGAAGTCGCGAGTATTTGCTATTAAAATAATAAGTCATTCAGGCATGAATAAATAAAGTAAAAGTAATATAACTTGGTTGGAAATAGTCGACTAGTCAAGTTTTTATATTGAGACGAAACTCAAGAAAACCCTGGGAATATAAAAGGAAAAATACTATTCAGCAGTCAAGTTGATTTCTTTATCAGTAGATTAACTCCTCAGCCTGAAATAGATTGAATACGCGTAAGTTCATAGACACAAGTGAAGGGAAAATATTTTATTGATGAAAGTTATTTTTACAGCCATAACAAAATTTTTTTGTCAATCTGAGTTCGGTTGCCTCGTCGGTTTAGTGGTGATCATGTTCGTATGCAGAACACGAGGTCCTGAGTTCCATCCCCGGGTCGAGGTAATGAATAAGAATTGGATTTTTCTATAGAGAATTTATCTTAGTACCAACCAGAAGTTCGGATATTGGTGATTCACCTTCGAGGAGAGGGTTAAGCTATCGGTCATACGCCTGATCTCTTACCATTTATGTTGGAGCTGCTGTCCCATTGGTCTACGATAGGGAATAGAGATCGCACTTTTGTTTGTGCACACTCTTGTGCTCTATAATAATTTTGTTTGTGCACACTCTTGTGCTCTATAGTTGGAAAATCTATCTGGAGAATGTATTTGAGAGATTATTACTCAAGTTTTATTTATAGTAATAATTGGACAGATCAAGCAGAAGGCTCATTTGATGGTAAGTGGAAGACCATCGCCTATTAACAACACGTCCTGCAACTTGCCCTGTTTCCATCAACCTTAAACGTAGGTGGTAACCCTAACGTATATTACTCTCAGGCATGCGGGTGTCATTCACCGTTATTTGTTTAAAATAAAAACGCAAAGAGCTGCGACAGAGTTCTTCTGGGGAAGTACTATCATGGATCACCATACTTATTTCTGCCGAGCAGCATTGTTGAAATGCTGTGTTCCGGTCTGAAGGGCGCGGTTGCTGGTGTAATTACAGGCACATAGCTTAGCACCTACGTATCCAATTGATGGACAAAGTGTGGCATGTAGCAGGACGTGCTCCTTGCATGCCCTTTGAAGTGCAGCTCTGTTTGTAGGCGATAGTTTTCCACTTACCATCAGGTGGTACATCTGCTTGGTCCATCAATTATTACTATAAAAAAAAACAGTTATCCCATAAAAAAAAAAAACCTCGGTCCCCCCCAAATGAAAGCCGAAGCCTTACGAACTAGACTATCACCGTTCGCCGGGTAAACAAATAATAATTTAACATATTTTAGATATAAGTTAACAAAAGAAGCCTTTCCTATCTTATCTCAACCTGCGCTTAAATCCGTTACCCTCTTGTCATTATCTGCAAGATAAAAACATGGCTAAGGATTTCGTCAACCCTTTGTATCGGAGTCCTTTAGCTTGTTTATGTAAATCTTCTTATTATTTTGGAAACATGTTTAGATTATTTTTAGTGGCAACTGCGCACTCAGTCAATTGCGTTTAAATTTTAATATAAAAAGCTAAAAGTTTCAATAGTAACTCGATTTAGTGAAATGATTATAAATGTTCAATATATTAACTCAAGTAAGTCTGAAAATTTATATTCCCCAAATTTTTCTACGCTTCGGAGACATGGATACTGAGGGAGACAGAATAAAATGAAATGCTCTTGAGATGTGGTGCTGAAAGAGAATTTTGGGAGTGAACTGGAACATGTTCCGTACGAATAAATCGATTCTCCACGAACTCAGCATCAAACCGCGCCTTAATTCGCGTGACCAGTCGTATAGACGTGTCCATTGAGCATCTTGTAGTTCAAAGGAAAGTAGGAGGTACCAGAGCACGCGGTACATCACCGATGAGATGGACGGACCAAGTGAAGGCCGCAATCGAGTCTCCTCTACATGAATGCGCAAGAAAAGCAACCGTTAGGGAAGAGTGGAACGGATTGTGTAGCGAGTCACAGCACCCAGATAACGACCACGTCCAGTCTGTCGAGACTGTAACAACTACGAATTTTGAAAAAAAATTCAACCCTTACCAATTGTCATAAAATTCATTCGCATTTACACGCATATATCCCATGCAATTGAAGAATAATAAATTTATAAAAAGCGATCAATTTCGCGTTATCTCACTCGCACGACCGTGGATTATGTGAAAGAGTTCACTACATCAGTCGCCTTTTTTAACTATTTTTTAAAGGCGCGGGCTATATACCTCTATGTATGAATGTATGGGTGGATTATTGTTCTAACATGATCTAGAATCATAACCTATTTTCCTATTTGACCCCTAATGTAACCGCAGCTGATGCTGATGTTATGGTTGACACTGCGTAATTTATATGATAAGTTTGTGTTGCATGCGCTAAAAGCATTTCTGTAAAAGTATTGATTTGTGGGATTGAGTATACGCTTTAATAATATGATTCCTAAGGTAATTTTGGACCTACAAATGCATAAGTTTAAAAAAATTGTTGAAACACATTTATTACAGAAAGTTTACTATACAATTGATAAATTTCTTAATGACAAGGTTGCTCGGAAGCATCCGGCTCTGCTTATATCTCACACAAGATAGAAAAATGAATGTTAAAATGTAAAAAAGTAAACGGTCGATGTTAAAAAAAAACTGCTTAGTTCTAGCCGGCTTCTTCTCGGTAGAATGTGCCTTCCGAACCGGTGGTAGAGTCACTACAAACCGACAGACTGGACGTTTCAAAAGTGCTTATATTCGCTGCGCTTTCATATGAAATTGGCGTTTGTATTCGCTACTTTGATCTCAAATGAATTTTGCATTTAAATTTTAATGCTCAGTTTATCAGAAAAACATCAAGCAGCCGTACCAAGTAACCACGGAGCTTACATCTCCAGATTATAATATCGGCAGTAGCTGTTACCTATTACGTATGCAAATTTGAATGCATGTGCAATGACGAAGGCGTACTGGCGTAATGCCGTCTATTAAATAGTGCCTTGAAACAATGTAGCGGTCGCCTGTTAGTCTAGTGAAAGCATAATGGCGGTTTTAGTTTCGCTTTTTGAGTTTAAGTGGAACTGTGCCATTTATAGCATCCCTTTATATATTTCAATGTAAGTTTGTGCAAATGATTTTGTACGTGTTTTTTTCAGTTGCATTAGAAGTTAGCCGTTGAGTTAGGTAAATATTGCATAGAAGCAGGCGCTACTTTGCGGAAAGCCATGATATATTATGAAAATAAAGCTTAATTGGCTATACTCCGCGAAAAGAAATACTTTTCTTCTTTCTTTAATTTTCATAATCTATGGTAAGTTAATCAATCAGTCATCATATTAACCCACAACGGGCAGCAGCTGTGCTACTACTACCTATAAGCTTACGTAATTTAACCTGCCTACCGATGTTTAATAATGTTTATGGAAAGAGGGTACAGGGGTACAACCTGCTTTGTGATTTAGAAAAATATTTTTCTTTTCTTTGAAAAAAGAAGAAATAGAAAAAAAAAACCTAAGCAAAATATTATATTATATGAAATATTATAATTAGGGTACATACAAATACCACAAGGCGGACGTACATACATACCATTGCTACAAGTTCCTTCGGCATTACAGAATATATTCTTCTTTTATTTCCTTACTGTAAATGTTAACAAGCTAGTGCAACACTCTCGAGTGCAACCATCTTTAATAGTTAAGACTAGTGTAATGAAAGCGAGATGTAAACTTTATGTATTTTTATCTTGTATAATATTCTACTACTACTACTACTACTTTATCTTGTTTGATATTCTTCTCACAGGCAATTGATTGATAACCAACTTCTTTATTGGATAGAAGCAGGCGTTACTTTGCGGAAATCCATGATATATTATCAAAATTAAGCTTAATTTGCTATACTCCGCGAAAAGCAGGAGAATCAGTGTGGTGTAATTTATAATTTCTTCAATCCTCATACCCCACACCAAACAGATCTTCGGCAATATACCCTCTACGCACGTTTCGCTCCGAAACCGGAGCATCATCAGGAGATGTTGACTTTACAATGAATAATTGTTAAGTGAAAAATTCGCCAAATGTGTCGCCTATTATACCTTCTAACCCCCACCTAATCTATCTAAGCCCCTCCCACCTCATTAGTGCCTCTGAATATGTTCAATCAATAAATTCAATCAAAAAAACATCGGGGACAGATAGACAGCTAGATGTTTTTGTGGAAAAGCTAAATAAAATTCATCCAAAAATTAAATTCAAATCAGAGATGGAACAAAACAATTCATTAAATTTCTTGGATTTGGTAATAACTCGTAGTAACAATAAGCATCGATTTGAGATTTATCGGAAGCCTACATATACAGATAACACCATTCCAGCTTCATCTTGTCATCCTTGGCAGCATAAACATGCAGCATTTCTTAATTATGTTCATAGATTATTATCTATTCCATTAACTAAGGAGGATTATAGGAAAGAGTTATATGTCATTTATCACATGGCAAATGCAAATGGTTACAATTCAGGTTTGGTTGATAGCATAATTAAAAAGAAACAACAGAGGCTGATTGCTAAGGAGTTATACGCCGTACCAATGGACAAACTGAATAGGTATAAGACCAGTCTGACTTACTTCGGATCTATATCAGAGCGTGTAGCAAGGATACTTAGATCACATGGCGTTCATGTGGCTTTTAGAACAAATAACCAACTGAGAGCTATTTGTAACGGTAAGGACAGATTGGACAATAAGCACAGATCAGGGGTATATAAACTCCAATGTTCTGAATGCCACGCCACATATGTGGGTCAGACCGGACGTAAATTTGAAACACGTTACAAAGAGCATATGGCAGCCTTCAATCATAACCATCCTGAAAAATCTCATTTTGCAAAACATCTTTTAGACAGTGGACATAACGTAGCCAGTAATCATTCATACGAAATATTACATCCTTGCGACAAAGGGTTGAGACTTGATTTGAGAGAACAATTAGAAATTATTAATCATAGGAATGGGAGGTTCGAATTACTAAACGAACAAATAAACTTATCAACTTCACCTCTATTGAACATATTCAGAGGCACTAATGAGGTGGGAGGGGCTTAGATAAATTAGGTGGGGGTCAGAAAGGTATAAAAGGCGACATATTTGGCGAATTTTTTACTTAACAATTATTCATTGTAAAGTCAACATCTCCTGATGATGCTCCGGT
Source organism: Pararge aegeria (assembly GCF_905163445.1). NCBI lineage: Eukaryota > Metazoa > Arthropoda > Insecta > Lepidoptera > Nymphalidae > Pararge > Pararge aegeria. The sequence goes on from NC_053186.1 coordinate 16,990,770, forward strand.
TTCGGAGCGAAACGTGCGTAGAGGGTATATTGCCGAAGATCTGTTTGGTGTGGGGTATAAGGATTGAAGAAATTATAAATTACACCACACTGATTCTCCTGCTTTTCGCGGAGTATAGCAAATTAAGCTTAATTTTGATAATACAACTTCTTTATTTAACAAGCGATTTATAAACAAGGTATATTGACGTATTATCTATTTAGCAGATTATTTTACACGTGACAACATATTTTGTGCCCTAGTTTAGTTTTCAGTCACACCAGGCTGTTCATTAATACAGCTTTGTGCATATAATATGAAGGCACTCTAAATCCTTTTTTAATATTTTTGAATATATTGAATTTCACTCTGGATTTTAAAGAATAAATAATTTTATTTTAAAAGGTTTCTAAGACCCCTCGGCACCTGCGGCGCCCCTACTAATATTATGAATGCAACTAAAAATAACCAATCCGCATTTGAGCAGCGTGGTGGGCCTGAAAACCTATCTCCTATATGCCTGTACCTAGCAATGGGAATTTAATAGGCAGATTAATATTACGACGATAAATATAGCAAATGCATGATAGTTACGACTTATGTAGAAAACCCGCTACGGCGCTACGTGCGTAGACCCCACGTAGACCTTTACACGTACCATACGATATAGTCCTATATACACTTTTCTGCATTACGCAATAATATTATGAAGTTAGATTCATGAACTCAATTCATTTCATAAGTTTCGGACACGTGCGGAAACCATATGTCTCCTACTATTTTAATAATTCTTAAGGCTCATACGGAGTGAAGTCCATAGAAGATAGACAAGCCCAGATAATCGTTAAATTTCAATTTATAAAAGCTCTACTAAGCTAAGCTAAAGTTGGTCTGGTCTGGTGGGAGGCTTCTGCCGTGGCTAGTAACCAACCTACTGACAATAACGTGCCGCTAAGCGATTTAGCGTTCCGGTAGGGGTATTGGCATAACTGCCACACTCCTAACAGTTTAGCCCGTTGCCATTTTAGATTGCATTTCACTTAACAACATGTCAGATTGCAGTCAAGGGCTAACTTGTACTGGAAAAAGAATTGTACTACTAAAATATCTTTCCGCTTACATTAGAGACACGTGGCGAGTCTGAGTTCTAGCTCCCTATCTGCTATGAGAGATAAATAATTAATTGGCTTACGTTGAATTTAAGATTATTTTTACAAACGAATAGTTATCTTTTCGTTAGTTATTATAATAAACCGTAGCGAGTAATAAACGTCGTGGAGGTTCCAAGTTCGTGGAGCCCCTCTTGTGTGTGTCTCAGGATTATAATTTTAATATTAAGGATTACATGAATGATATAAAAGCTTGGGTATGAATTACTCTAACTTCACAGCTAAGTATTTATTTGACTGTGAGATGGTGATAACAAAAAAAAAACCCGGCTAAGTTTTTTGTGGGCTCTTCTTAGACCGGGGCGCGTTTGAAACTCTCCTAGAATTAGTTTTAAGATAACGAATGTAGTTATCACGATCACGATATTGATGGTAACATATTGCGTGAATAAAACATTTATGAATTAGATTTTAAATATTTGATAGGTTACAAGCTCATGCATTCTGTGTGTGTTTGTGTGCATGTGTGTATGGATGGGTGTGTGTGTGTGTGTGTGTGTGTGTGTGTGTGTGTGTGTGTGTGTGTGTGTGTTGTGTATGTGTATGTGTGTGTTGAAGTTCTGTGTAATAATATTATATCTCTTAAGAGTGGAATTTTTCGTCAGGCTCAGCCTATAAATGTCCCACTGCTGGACACAGGCCTCCTCCCAAGTAGGAGAAAATAAATATGAGCATCGCCAATTTCCAAACCAGAAAAAATACGATTCCAGACTTGACCAGAATATCGAATCCAGGATCTCGTGATTCGTAGTGGAACATACGAACTTCAAACTAATGAGCCATTTCGAGTCTCCAGCATCAAATATCATAATCAAAGCCATGATAATTGCGCGAGTAAAATTAGGTAGGCGAGGCTGATAACCTGATGAAAATATGGACTACAAAATTTCGCTATTTAATTACCTAGATAAAGGTCAAGCGATTTATAGCAGAAAACCTTGTTTATTATAATGACTATCTTGTTTTGATATAATAATATAAATAAGTATACAATTACAAATCTAAAAGTGGGTTTGTTCCTTTGTCCTCCCTTCACGACATAACTAAGCGACCAATCAAGTTGATTTTGATTATTTAAAAGGTCGGAGAGTAACATAGACTAAATTTAACCCAGGCAAACTAACGGTTCCCACGCGATTTGTAAAAAACCGTAATAAAAAAGAACGAAGATCGCGGGCAACAGCTAGTAAAGAAAATTAACAAACTAATAAATTTAGTTAGCAATATAAATAAATAAAATATGAATAAATATTTATCACTCATCTGATGACCCCAGATAGTTCACAGCTCCCTTCTTCTCTTTTCTCATTTTTTATTAATAATATTTGAGGATATATCTATCCTTTATTTTAATTATTTTATTTCAGATTTGATTTATTATTTTATTTTCAAGTAAATATCACTTTATTATATTATATTTATAATGGTTATTTATTTATATGTCTTCAGTTACAATTTTTTTAATATATATGCTATATATTGAAGTCATGAAATATTTACTTTACGGGTATATATATACCGAAAATATTTAGGTTGTATATATATGTATATATGTATATATATATATACAACCTAAATATTTTCTGTATTTTTTATCTTCGCCATTGGTTGCCTGGGAGAAATCGCTATGAAACGGTAGGGCTGACAAATTGTATACATTGTTTTGTTAAATTTTTCTTTTTTTTATGTACTTTTTGTGGTGTGCAATAAAAGTATATTAATTAATCAATTCATTCATAAATATTATAAATATTATAATATATTAATATATATACAACTTGTAAATGAAAACTGAAATAATACTTCACAGGCTTTAGAGGAACGTAATGTACTGTCTGTGAGCTTTATCTGTGAAACCGAAAACCTAATAGTTTTTGAGTAAACCACTGCCATATTGGTTACTGATAGAAATCAGATACAGCCCTAACATCACATGCAAAATTATAATCATCTGACTCCTGTCACTATATTAAGTACGCGTCGCGAAGCGTAGGTACTATGGACGTGTCGGTCTTTAATTTTCAATAGGGTTGCCATAAGTAAACACTTAGAATGTTTTGAACTCGTTTGTATGGGTATTCAATGTTTATTTTGATTTAATATGTTTATAGTACGATTTAATATGTAATAGTAATAGTTTAGGGTGATTCGGCATTATTTCTTAATTCGGTTGGAACAATACACACATCGCCATCTAGCCCCAAAGTAAGCATATTTTTATGAATAATATACATAAGTACTTATAACAATTAATAAACACCCAGAAACTGAAAAACATACACACAAATATTCTGCAGTTGTGGTAATCGAACCCACAATCTTGGACTCCATAAAGGGTAGCTACCCACTTTGCCAATCGGCCGTCAAATCAATCATCATTATTCCATGATGTGTCAATGCGTTATGTAGATCATAAAACTTGATATAATAACAAAGAATGAAATAATAATGTAAGTTGAAACAGTATTTAAGTCTATGAATATGTAATATAGCTGGATCCCAGACATTTTAAATATTAGGTTTTGATTTTCCTATTAAGATTTCCCAGAACCAGCGGGGTTAGGAAATTAGTATTGTTACCCTAGTTTCTTAGAGCCGAGTAAGCCTGGTCAGTCCTGGTGATTATCACTACTATGTGATAATAAACGTTAGAGTCCGCCATCCCACATTAGAGTAGAGAGGCACTAATTTCGTCTGCTGCACTAAAAGTAAGTGATGATGCAGTCTAAGATGGTAGCGGGTTAACCTCTCAGGGTCTCTCAGGTATTGAATTCATATCCCTAATTTGTTTTTACGCGAAATCGCACTGGAACCGAAACCGAAAATTCAGAAATAAAAAAATCCCAAATTGCCTCTCCGGAACCCGGGAACTCCTACTTAAATTCACAGCACTAACCGTTGCGCCAGGGACGTCGCAAAATTGCTACATTAATAGTTTGATGATGATTTTAAGATTCAATTTACAAACGAAGACAAATTGCTAATAAATAAACAAAGCTAGTTAACTTAATAAACAGTTATTATTCCGATATCCTATCGTCTATAACGTGAAACAAATAAATCTACTACTACTATTTCATCGCAAATTACAGTTGTTACTCAAAACTATCGCTATCCTGCCATCTTTCACCATAAATTGTACAGATCACAGTGTAACGGTACACCGTCCTACGCTAGCTGACGTCACACCATGACGACCACATAAAAGCAGCGGTTCTCCGCTGGAGCCTTCAAAAACGTGGTGTGCTTTGATCGTTGAGGACCGCGCTCGTGTTACACGGGTATGTACGAAAACTTTTATTATTTCATAAACTGTAAATAAATGTATCCTTAAATTATTGCATTAAATTCCGCAAAGTGATATAATAATTATTTGCACGTTAAAATATGTTCTTGAAACCATAATTTAGCTTAAAGTTTATGCAGAAATAAACTATAGTTGTATGCGTTTATATTTTGTGAGAATAAACATAATCGCCTACCTAATTAGTCAAATATAATGCTTGAAAATTTGACTAAAAATTATTGTTATAAATTTCGAAATCAGAATACAACCATAATGCAAAGCAAAATTTACATTATGTTAGCGTGTTATTAAATGTGAAACTATAAACATTACACGTAAGTAATTAGTTATTAATGTATTTTATACAAAGAAAAATAATTTATTTTTATGCGAAATTAAGGATTTTGATAACAAATAACGCGTGAAATTAATAATTTTATTTCAATACTACGGTTTTTGGTTTTAGAAAATATTTTCAATAACAATAACGAAATTATAATAATTAAATTGCTTGTGGTATTTAAAATGAATCTTTTAAATTTAAAAGATATGTTAGAAAGTTTTTGTAATCAAATATTAATTGTTTTCAGTATATAAAAATTATTTAAAGAAAATTTAGTTTTAAATGATTTTAGTAAGATATATTTATTCAACAGGGCACGTTGGAAACCCTTGTAGTTAATAAATTTGCAAATAGAATTATCTCCTCAACAACTTGAATATATTTGTCTAGAAACCGGTATTTCCAAATGTACACATTTATTTAAAATATAAAACCATTATTATTTTCGTAAATAACCGTAACTTATAATCATTATAGTTACTTCCTAAAAAATTTGCATTCATTTTTTACCTCACAAGAACTAAAATCATCACAAGAACTTAGCCCTAAGCGATATGGCCGCCTGTTGTATTCTACAATAAAAAGTTTAAATAAAATAACTTGAAAACAGTTTGTATTTCAACTCATTTAAGAATTAATACTGCTTTTAAAAACTTCTATTAATAAAAAGTAATATACGTACGTTTTCTGGGGCGTCAAAACATATTACGAGAGGGTGTAGGTAGTTTTTAGGGGGTGATTGATAAAACTAAAACTCCCTTTAGCGGTTTTCTTCTGCGTTGTTATCTTAATTTTTTAAATTATTTATCTTAACTTAGACTTCCCAGCAAGTCAGTACTGACTTAGGGTAGGTAAACAAAACTGGGCTATAACAAAAGTTACAGGTATTTGCTTATTCATATCTTTTCTATAAAGTTTATGAAAACAATTATTTTAGAATACTAATGCCATTCGGTTTTGCGTTCAGTAAGATAATACATATGTATCTTGTTTGTACTAAACAAGATTTAAGTCAATCGCTTTACCCTAAAATAGGCAAAAAAATAACATATACACATTTTCACATTTATAATATTACTATTAACTTCAGCTTTCAAATATTATTGTTAGAAAAATCTAATTTATTTAAAAATTTAAATTGAGTGATGGTGATTGAAATTTGAGTGATGGTGATGATAGTGAAAAAAATATTAAGACATAATCTGACAAAGACTTTCGTAAGTTTCCATTTAATAATTCATTGTAGTGTCTTGTTAGCCAAACTTTAAGCACATAGAAACAAACAAAATTGAACTCCAAATCAAAACATTCTTTATTTAAAAACTTTTGAATACCATTTATTATAACGTAAATTACTCGTATTGAAATAAATATAACCTAAAATTTGCTAACTATTTAAAACTAAACAAAGACTAAACCTTCGCAACCACCCAGCGAGGCCCAGTTCCTAAGAAGCTGGCAGCATTGGCCCTTTGGACACTGTAACCCTTTTTGATAAATCTTTAAAAAGAGCTCGTGTCTCGGAACCCCGCCGTCCCAAAGTCTCTACTCCAAAAGGCACAAAAATGAAACTGCTGAATTTAATGCTATTTAAATCAGTCTATACAATCATTTTGACGCGCCCACAAATTTATAATTTACATGACTTTCTTTATTCCACTACAAGTTAGCCCTCCACCGCAATCTCACCTGATACATGTGATGATGCAGTCTAAGATGGTAATAGGTTAACCCGTTAGGGGTATGACAGTTGTATTAAACCCACACCACTAATCGGTTACTACGCGACATCGTACCGGAGCGTTAAATCGCTTAGCGTAATAATAATCGTCTTTGTTGAGGATTAAAAAAATCAGAAATTACGAAATTCCCAGGTTGCCTCTGCCGGGAATCAAACTCGAAACTTACACATTTAAAACCACAACGGTCACAGCAATGATTGGTATTTCGTCAAGGATAATGCTGATATAGTATTGTAGTTTAAACCAAATTACCCTCGAAAATGGTTCAGGCTATATTTTACCAAAGTTGATATCATACGATACAAGAATGGAATAACTCTGGCCAAACGCCAATTGTCAAATTTATTGATTAGATCCGTTTTGAAAATTATTCTTGCATAACATCTTCAACAAAAATAAATGTTATGGTGCCATGACGCATGGTAAGAGTTCAACCTTCCCAGTTAATACGTGATTATATATATTTATTTAACACACAGGCGTTCGAGGTACATTTTGTACTGTCTCTGAAAGCTATATGTGAAACCAATAACCTAATATTCTTTGAGTAAAGCACTGGTATAGTTTCCACTGAAAGCCCTAACATCACATACAAATTAAAAACATTTGACTGCTGTCACTTTATTGGGTACGCGTCGCGTCCGTAGATACCTACTATGCACGTGTCGGTCTTTTATCTTCAATAGGGTTGTATTATGTAAACACTTAAAACGGTTCGAATTCGTTTGTATGGAAAAATAAATATGCTTATTTTGATTTAATATGTTTACAGGGTGATTCCTTATGAAACATACTTATGCTACCTCCAATCTTATTTCGTAATTTAGTTGCACGTTGTATATGCACCACCTACCTACTTTATGTATTTGTTTCTATTCGCTATTGGTTGACTGGAAGAAATCGCTACGAAGTGATAAGGCCACCAAATTTGTTTACGTTGTTTTGTACTTTTGTGGAGTGCAATAAAATTAAAATAAAATATTCATTCATTCATACGTTTTAACGACGTTTAATTATTTTATTCATACGTATAATTTTTTTATGCTTTTAAAATTTTACGTCATATTGGCAATACAACTGTATTTTTTAATAAATCTATCTACGAAATTATGTTTTTGTGCTTTTATTATTATTTTTATGTTGATAAAATACGCTCTCACTACACAACTGGCGTAAAAGATAAATACATAAAGTAGGTAGGTGGTGCATATACAACGTGTAACTTAATTACGAAATATTATTGAAGGATGCATAAGCCTATAATAATAATTTACTAATGTAAGTACTTATGCCCGTTTTCAATAAAGAACAATTAGGCAATGCCTTAATAAGTTACGCCTATTTAGGCCAATCTAAGGAGATTGCTAGGCATACATAAACCGTTCACCAATAGTTATCATTTAAGAGTTGGTGAAACGTCTGTAGACATTTTATGTGACATAGTTTAGTGAAAACGAGCATTAGATACCTAGGATAGTTAACCTTACAGTTGACCAGGCACCGGTTGTTGACCACTTGTAGCATCAAGTGTAAATATAATATTCCCGCCTCAATCTATTTCTTTTTTTTATTGTATATTTTTAGAAAGAGACTGAAAACAGAGCCTACAATTGCGTTTTTCGGCGGCTTACCAGTGGTTCGGCCGCCTTAGTTTTCTTTAGTTTGCTCACAGAATCACCATAGATAAAATTGGTCAAACTCTGGTACAAGTCTAGTTTTCGTATTCTATTTGAAATGATTAATTAAAGCAATATGGATTAAATGTTTTTCTATTCGTATATGTTTTATTATTTGCATTGGGTCGGAGCTCGACTTCACTTTTGGTGGGCCGAGTTCGAATCACAGCTCGCACCTCTAACTTTTCTAAGCTATGTGCGTTTTAAGTAATTTAAATATCGCTTGCTTCATCGGAAAACATCTTGAGGAAACCTGCACGCCTGAGAGTTCTACATAATGTTCTCAAAGGTGTGTGGGGTCCAACAATCCGCACTGGGCCAGCCTGCCTACGGCCTTAACCTTTTCATTATAGTAGGAGACCCGTGCTCTGTAGTGGGCCTGTAATGGGAACGATGAGGTTATAACTTTAAATTAAGAAGATCACGATTAATAACAGTAATAAAAACAATAGTGGATATCGAAACTATACTATATAACGACATCTTTAATTGAAAAACGATCCATATTTGGTATGGGACTGGTACATCCATCATATAACACCATTATTATTAGTTTTATCCACACTTTTATACCATCGAAATAAAAAGACATCTTACAGCAGCAGTTGATATCTTATGGACAGTTACAAATCTCTAAACTTCCTCGTTTCTAATTAGAACCGCAAATATCTGAAAATCCCTTCGACTTTAGTACTCCCTGATACCTATAATATTATTTCCTTCATAACCAAGCGAATAGGTCGAATCGTCTAGCTAAGCGCAAACCAACTTGGCTGCAAAAGATTTAATAGCAGTATACCCCTATAAAGCCCGTTTCTTTATATAAAAACCAATTTATTTTAAAAAATATACTGCGACTTTCACAGAGTTTTCATTAATTTTTCATGATTCTAGTCGAACAATTCCAAGTCTCGTAATATGAAATTTCAAAGTGCAGTCAGTAATTTTAGCAAGAAGAGGTTTTAAAGAATTACTCTTTAGATTTAAAACACTGATGACATCGTACACTACGTAACATTTTGTGGTATGATGATAAGTAAACTCGTTGTATGACTGTACCTGCTCCCTGCGCCGTCGGCAGTTGGCCAATGGTAATTACATTAAATAAACCAGATGTAAATGCTAAGCTAAGAAAAACTACGTTCTTTTTTATTTTTACTATAGTGATACATTACATCATAGAACACGGGTCTCCTTTCAGAATGATGAAGAGTTTAATCCGTAGTCCACAACGCTGGTGAAGGGTGGATTGGTAGAAATCAAACGCCTTTTCGAACAATATGGAGAACTCTCTGGCGTGCAGGATTCCTCTCGATGATTTCCTTCAACTTAAAATTAATATTGCTTCTCTTGGAAGAGGCATATTAATTCGTTAAAGCTGGGGATCAAACTTGGCCTCCCGAAAGAGACGTTTTATCTGTTTATTGACAAAAAGTGTTTCAATATAATCGCACTTTATTGTTAACTATTATAGTTATAATAGTTTTTACAGCCGATTGGCGCAGTGGGCAGCGACCCTGCTTCGAAGGCCGTGGGTTCAATTCCCACAACTGGAAAATGTTTGTGTGATGAACATGAATCTTTTTCAGTGTCTGGGTGTATTTTATAAGTATTTTATTCATAAACATGTCACCTTAGTAGCCATTACACAAGCTACGCTTACTTTAGAACTAGATGGCGATGTGATTATTGTCGTAGTATATTTATTTATTTATTATTCTCAGAAACAATTATGTAAATAACACTAGCTACATTGGAGAAAACGTCTTTAATTAAATGAAGTCTCGCTACCGTGAAATGCAAATGGAAGTATCTAAACCTATCTTTCTTTAAACGAAGCTTCACGTAAAAAAAAAATGGAGTCCCCGCATAGTTTGTATTGGTGTTTATCTAATGTTTTACTGTACACTATTTAGAAGGTATAAAGATTTGAAATTAGTATGATATTTCATGATGTTTCAAAATTTAGATTATATAATATGTCTGGGCTACAAAATACACTCACGGGTAATTCGCTGTTTCTTTCTTTTTTTAAATACATCTCTAATTTTGCAGGTAAGAGTTTGCTAATGCATCGTTACATACATTATTTTCAATACGCTTATATTTTTTACACTTTCGCCTAATACAATACAATCGAATTTAGACTGATATGAAGTTTTTTAATCATTCTGAAGTTATAAGGCATAATAACGGCAAAATAAGTTATAAGGCATAATGACAGAAGGACGGTCAACGGATTAATATAAAAAACAAGTTATTAATCCGTAACCTCATTTGTATGTACACACAGCTGGATAAACGCATATTGAATGAATGAATGATTGAATACACTTTTATTGTACACCAAAGAAACAAAAAGTAGTTACAAAGATATAAATACAAATCAAGAGAGTACAATTTGGTGGCCTTATCGCTACATAGCGATTTCTTCCAGGCAACCAATGGCGTAAAAGGAAAAAACATAGAAAAGAGGTAGGTGGTGCAATAAATAAGATTTAAAAATTATACAAATATATAAATAATATATATATATATATATATATAAATATAACTATAATATATATATATATAAATATATTACATATAACATCCCCAATTAGTATGAAATACATAAATAATTCAAATTACACACTTAAAATGATTCGCTTCAGCGTTGTTCGGCTGAAAGAGACAAATAATGATCCTTTACTAGTTTCTTGAAGGTCCCAATCGATTGTGCCTCACGGATATCTAACGGCAAGGCGTTCCATATTTTAATAGCCTGAACCGTAAATGATCCGTTGAAGAAGGAGGATTTGTGACCAGGCACCTTCAAGACTAACTTCCTCGTAGAACGAAGTTCGTCTTGGAGTCCTACAAATTGAAACCTCTCTTTCAGGTAAAGAGGAGTAGAAGGATGAAATAAAACGCATATTATGGTTGTCACAACGTAATTTTTTAAATGTAAACTTTTTACACTTTGTACCTTTAAAGTATCGATCCATGGATTTTAATTAATTATTATTTAATACCGCATCGGCATATAGTACGTCTATACTAAAAAGCTATGTATAAAAACAGTTTCCCTGACCGATATCGGCCACTGTGGTCAATCTCCAAGACAGAGTTTCCAAATACGCAGGAGATATTATAGTGCAGACACTCTCATAGTCCGATGGGATTGCGGCTCCGAGGGGACCAGAAAAAGATCTAGCCACATGCTCTACAAAGCACGGGGGTAAATCGCCGCCAATACTACGGGCTGGTACTTAGATTTCTTGATAGTAAAACCTGATACTTATTTATTGGCCTGACCCGGGGATCGAACCCAGGTCTTCGTGATCTACCGTCGAACAAGCTCACCACTAAGCCAATGAGGCAACTAGCTATGTATACTTATGGACTTCGTGAGTTACAGTTGAGCAAACACTAGACCGACGAGGCAACTTGCTATGTATAATTATCTATTAAAATATTTTAGTGGAAATTTTGAATTGGATTAAATTTCACATTAATTAGAGAGGACGTTAGGTATGAATAGGCGACATAACATTTACCTTTTCTTCTTTGTCTCAGCATTAAAGGGTTAATCCCATTATTTGGGGGTCGGATCCCCTTGTTCTTAGATGCGAAGATGATCTATTTTAGATCAAAAGAAGTTCGGAAATTTCGTGGTCTCTTTAATGATCCGGGCCCTGTTTCTAAATGATATTAATATCGTAACTAAGCACGAAATATAATTATTAGTGGGAGAACTTTTCTTATTTCTGCAGCCAAGCAGCATTGCTGAGTTTAAGTCTGAAGGGCAGGGTTTCCGGTGTAATTAGAGGCACATGAGGTTAACCTACCTACCCCTCAGTTTGATGGTCACAGAGTGGCCCTTTGTAAGACTTGCTCCTGGCCTGCCCTGCGAAGCGTTGTTCTGTTTAGGCAATAGTTTTCAGGTGGATCATGCTTGGTACGTCAAATAAGCCTTTTGTTAGACTTGGTCCCTGCCCTGCGAAGCGTTGTTCTGTTTAGGCAATAGTTTTCAGACGGATCATGCTTGGTACGTCAAATAATTACTATAAAAATATATTTTTAATAATCCAAAAAGAGGCTTTTAATTCAGGCCAAATATCCATATGACAAAAACTAAAACACAAAATATTGCTAAGATAAGAAAATAAAGACTACGATAATATAACTTAAATCAAATTAAATACAAAAAAAAAGATTTGTATTAAAATTTAAAAACTAAAGGAATATCAAACTACAAAAACAAATTTCAAAAAATTAAATCATTCTCATTATTATCTTTAATAGTGCTTTGATATTTATAATTATAAACCTACACATTATCTTACCCCAAACTCGCATACTTACCTTCACCTTTTTTTGTGTGTAACAGAATACCATGTAGGTATCGGACGATCGGAAAATAAATGAAACAATTGCGACCTTTGGCGATCTGTTAGTAGATATTACCACAAAGATATTTCACTGTCCTTAAACATGAAACCTGAAGCCTCTCATGTTATACGAAAAAAGGAGATAATTAGCGGACCTCATCGCCTTTTGTATTTACACAAGTTAATTATAACCGTAGTCTTACAAAAAGGTGAATAGGCCATTCCTATTTTAGCAATTATCTCATTTGCTAACAATACTTCAGAAACAAGAGTCATGTTTTATTTCAATTCCATTCATCACCCCATTTGAAAAATTAATTATTAAAGTGATTTTAGCTTTGAATAAATTTTAAATGCACATAAAAATCGGCCTATCCAATGAGGTTCGATTAAGTCTGGCTGTCTGTCTGCATGTTCGCACATCACTCGGAAACTTTTGAACGGATAAATATGTCATATTTTATGCATATAGCCGATATTAGCGGGTTAGGATTTAGACTATTTTTAATCCGGAATAATAATAAAGTTCACATGATGAACACATTTGCATTGACAAATACGTTTCAGTATGTGTGAAAGAAGTTTTATAAAGAGCTAGAACTCTCAAATTAATTGTCGTGCCATATTTTTTTCATGCATAGAATACAATATTAGTTATTTTTAATTTCATTAAAAGATACTAAAAGTTGCTGGTAATTTTGTTGTTATTGCTCCACGGCTAACGAAAATATTAGCCGGATGTAGCATTGTGAGTGTAGACTAAGTGTAGTATGTTTATAAAGTTGATCGAATTGGGAATCATGACGGGGACGGCAGAGAACATGATATAATCGTTCACACAAATTGAAAACGAATCTTTAGTACACCGTAGAGGCTTCCTGTACGTTGTACGATGTAGAAGTAAAACTGAGAGTTGTTTTTACGTACGCACTTTTGAACTAATTTATTCTGTTATTTATTTTATGGCGAAAATTTAATGTTTAAAAAATGATTTAAATACGCCTAATGTAAAACGAATTAAATTCGAGGAGGTATCAAAATCAATACGTGAACCCGTAAAACGCTTAAAATATGATATTGTCAAAACTGGTAAGACAAAACATTACTCATTATAAACAAAAAGTAGATATAAACAACCGCCTTACTCGAAATGGATATAAGTTAGTGACCTTTGCATATTGTTTGCGATAGGTGCAGAAATCATTTGTGGGATTGAGCATATGCTTTTCTAATATGACTCCCAGGATAATTTTGGATCAGCCAATGCATATGTTTAAACAAACATGTAATAAATCGTGGTTGCTACACGATTGATGAATTTCTTAACGACAAGGATGCTTGGAAGCAGGCTCCACTCTCATCTCTCACACGATAGAAAATTTAAAAGATTGCAAACTGTAAAATGATGTTGAAAAAGAGCAATCTGCTGAGTTTCTTGCCGGCTCTTCTTGGTGGAATCTGCCTTTCAAACCGGTGGTAGAGTCACTACAAACAGACGCGACGATGACGTTTCGAAAGTGCTTATGGACTGGGCCTATTTGAAATAAATTAATTTTTAATTTTGCTATCGAAGATGTTTTAGATTTTTATTTAGTTTTATTGTTGTACTTCGGTACTTTTACGTATATGGTCCACATGATTACTGCTATTATATATTTTTAATAATAACTGTGAATAACATAAAAGTGTTAAGATAATTTTTGTCAATAAATAAAAAACAAAATAAAAAAATTCTAAAACTCGAAATGTATTATGAAACTTCGTTCTTATGTAGTTTCCCAAGACACCACAGATTATTTTTTTATTTAAATTTATAGTAAAAGAAGGGGTTTTTTTTTTTTTTAATTTATAGTAAAGGAAAATTCAATTGATATAATTAAAGACAAACTAGGCTAGTCAGTTTTCTTTGTTAAGCGCATTAATATTGATCTCTCTTTCTTTTTAAAATAATTAACATAAAATTAGTATGGTTTTTTTAAGTTTTGTATAATTTTGTATATCTATTTTTTCCTTTTTTTTTTGTTTTACATTTTCTTTTTGTTTTATCGTTTCCATCTTCATTAAGCGTCGACTAGAATAGTTACTTAGCATGTTGTAGCTACCTAGAAGTTAAATCTTATGTGTATTTAATACCTAAGGCTATTATCATTTGACAATATATTACATGTGATTCTGTTGGTGGTGCTTTGAATAAATAAGTAAGACCTATGTCCAGAAGAAGTGAGAGCCCAGTGGGTAGGAGCTCGACTTCACTTTCGGGGGGGCCGAGTTCGAATCCCAGAACGCACCTCCAACTTTTCGAAGTTATGAGCGTTTTAAGTAATTAAACTATCACTTGCTTCATCGGTGAAGGAAAGCATCGTGAGAATCCTGCATGCGTGAGAATTCTAGTTATGTTCTCAAAAGTGTGTGGAGTCCACCAATCTGCACTGAGCCATCGTGGTCAACTACGGCCTTAACCTCTTCAGTCCTTATGTCAGGAGGAGATCCGTGCTATCCGTGCGTTGATATGTTGATGATGAATAAGGTATTCTACTTTTGGGGTAATGCTGCTTATATTGGCAATATTTTCGCGCAGACAGTTCGATTCCTGGAGACGAACCTAAAACCTTTTTGTTTTATAAAAAACAAACATTTATAAAATCAATATAATCAGTACCTTCTATATATATACTTTACTAATCTATAATACAATATTGTTTGATACCAATGTGGTTGTACACACTATAGTTGCAATTACAAAACCGCTGACCGGTCACGTCGGAACTACCCTGAATTGAATCTGACCACTGTTCCCTGACGTATGTACACACTACGCAGTGAGTGCACTAAACGCCCACTTTATATATAACTGTGCTATTAGCATTCAAATGATTGGTTTTGTATGCTAATATCATGTTTAATTAAGCGAAATACTTAGAGCTTGGTTACGAGATTATATGTTGCATATTGACCTAACTGTTATTTGGCAGTTGGTCCTTTTTATTTATTCTACTACAGATTGAAAGTAAAATTCCAGTGAATAGTTAAGCAAGTGATATTTTAATAACTTATAACACACATTCTCGTAACTTAGAAAAGTTAGAGGTACGTGCTGGGATTCGAACTCGGCCTCCGATAGAAAAGCCGAAGTCCTAACTGGGCTGTTGCCGCTTCCTATAATTATTTGTTTGTTTGTACTTGCTTTACGCCCTAACTTAGCAAAAAATCAACTTCTATAATACTTCTATAATTCACCATTCATCAGTAAAACAGTTTATAGTTGTGCAATCAAGATCCGGCTCCGCTTTCAGCTCTCACAAGATAGAAAAATGAATGTTAAAATGCAAAATGTAAATTGTTGATGTTGGAAAAGAGCAACTGCTGAGTTTCTTGCCGACTTCTTCTCGGTAGAATCTGCCTTCCGAACCGGTGGTAGAATCACTACAAACAGACAGACTTGACGTTTCAAAAGTGCTTATATTAGGACTACTTGAAATAAATGAATTTTGAATTTTGAATTTTGAAGAACAGAAAAAAACATAAACAATAAAATTATTCAACAATACATTTCCTACCAAACTAACACAGACAGGAGATAAAAAAAGGATATAGAAGCGACGAAAACTATATCTCTATCTCTCTTTAAAATGACATAACATCAGAAGGCTCTCACTGTTCTTCTAAGAGCGATATGAAATTGGGATAAAGATCCTAACAATATGTATTTAACTTAATCAGTTATAACGCTTTAAATAACGCGATATAACATACACCCACCGCTCTTTGAGTTGGGATTAAAATGTCATATAATTGTTAACTGTACGCTATCACAAAGGGCGTCAGAGCCATTGTATTCCAACGGATGCTTTCGATGTAGGAACGTCAGAAATAGCTATTTATAATGTTATTCTAGCCTCGACGTGACCTGTTGTTTGCGTTGTTCCAAGCTCTGTTATAATAAAGCACAGTATTAAAGCACCTACATACATGCCAAGAAGTCAGTTACCGCGTTCCAACTAAGTTGGATTCTAATAAAATTAAAATTTCAACAAATGCGTCCAACAAATATCACCGAACATCGACAGCCCTTTTAATCTATCCCATCAATATATACAGTAAATCCAAGCAATATTAAATATAATAAAATTCGGTTACCTACACCAATGATAAAAATTAAAAATTACATTTATTGCATTTAGAAATTTGGAAGCAGGTGATAAAATTAAGTACCTATTCGAATATTTTTTCTTCAGCATGAAACGCCACCACATGATGATGTAGGATGCTTCTGTTACACCAAATTATTAAATACATTTTTAAGATGTTTTTTCTTTATTATTTTTTTTTCCAATGAATAGTAGACATTGGAAAACACGCACGGGTAACAGAAGAGAGAAAGCAATCATACAGCTAAACATACTTCAATTTTCTACTCTCTTGATATTCAAAACTACATATAAAGAGAAGGATATTCTCTAAAGGAAAAGTCATCGTCAATGAAAAAGACAGCACTATATTTGTACAACTGAAATGAATGAATTTAAATATTGAGATCTAACTCCTAGAAGATAGACTCTTTAAATCATTTAAATGAATCTTTTAGGTATAATTAAATAATGAATGAACGGAACCATACAAAACCATTTGGATGGTATTATCACTCAGCGATATCTTTGTGGCAAGCAAAGCTTTAATAGGATACAGCTATAGATACAAGGTAGATGCTACAATACATGTATATTCCATAATTATGTGTTTCAATTAAGTTAGATTGTGCTCAAGCGCGTGCCTTATTTGAATAAACAAACACTTAGCAACTGAATCAAGTTTGCAAGTCGGCATGTCTGTAAATACTTATAAATAATGTGGCCATCCGATGTGTTATCGGTATTCATATCTGATGTTGTTATTTCTCAGTGGACTGGCTTGCCTATTTGCTGACATTTGTTTTAATGATTTCTTTCTACAAATATAAAATATAGTAAAACATAAACATGTATACTCGCACTAAGGTAACTTGTATTATGAGTGTCGCAGTGTAGAATGGTTTCTTTAAGTGAAGGAGGCGTTACTTTGCGGAAATCCATGATATGAAAATTAATCTTAAATTGCTATACTAAGTATTATAATTTACTATACTCTTATAACTTGACACTTAATAATTATTAGCGGACCCGTGCGACTTCGTCCGCGAATGAGCCGACTTAAGAAAATATTCGTATGTTGTGCGTACTGATTTATAGAACTTTAAAGTAGTGTTGCCCAAATTCAGTCTTGGTCTTGCAGTCTTGGTCTTGTTCTTGCGTTTTTGCAAGACCAAGACCAAGAACAAGACCGCGTATTTTTAGCAAGACCAAGACCAAGACTGACCGTGCAAGACTTGAGCAAGAACAAGACATAGCCTGCAAGACTCTTGCGTCTTGCAGCTAGGACTTAGCGCTATTTCACGGAGTAGTTAGGTGTAACAGTTCGGTGTATAGGTAGGTAGGTACGCTTAGGAATTCTATGAGACGCAAAAAACTATATCAAAGAATATGAAAAACTGGACCTATGCGCATTACGACTAATACCATAAACATAGCGAATAAAAAAATATCTATTAAAATCAAACTGAGTGCATGCATAGTTATGTTTTAACCATCGGCACTTTGATAATGCGGCATCAAAGGTTTTGTACTTACTTCTCAAAGAAATTTGCCGCTTTTCGGAAGTACATGGTTATGATACACGCGCCGGCGGCTTCTTTTGAAATCTATAACAATCGTTGCCGCCGCGCCGAAATCATAACATTTGACACTATTCATGCAAAATAATTTCGAATTTTAAGAGTACCTACAGGTGTTCCAAAGAATAAATAAGTTTCAGAGTGCTTAGAATGAAAATGAATACATTATACTGATCACGCAAGTAGTATTATGATTAGGATAAAATGGTGAGGATAGGTAGTAGATGTCATAATAATTCATTCTAGTAAGTAATTATAATATTGATTACTTATATGGTTTTAAACTAATTACTTAGGTACTATTATTGTACATTTAGTCATTATATTTCTTAAGTTTTTACAAGAAAAAATAGCAAAAAAGTGTTCGAATATCTCTGAGAGAGATGATGAGAGTAAGTATTTACTAGCTGTGCCCGCGACTTCGTCCACGAGGAATAGTAACTTTGGAGGTATAGTGACGTTCAGGATTTATTTATTTATTTTAAAACTTCTGTCATCAAACATACAAACGAACTCTTCAGCTTTATAATATTAGTATAGATGCACGCCAAAACATTCACTTATATGTAAAGAATAGTGATTGGCACTAATTCTTTACATATATTTTATTCACGGGTCGCGTCTGTACAAGTAGGTAATATTTAGTGTGTGTTTGTACGCCGCACGCGGCATCGTTCGATTTGCGGCGGCATCCTTTTCATAGAGCCGGCACGTGGCGAGGCGGCGCGGTAAAAAGCAAGGAAACGTACTATAAATGAAGGAATTATTTTAATTCCAGTCATTTCCAATTGAGCTGTGCTTCGATTCTAACTTAATAATTGTTTTTACTAATTCTCGTTGTTTTCTAAAAACGTATCACGTGTACAATTTAATATGAGTGACGAAGATTCAAATTATTCTAGTCCGAGTAACGAGAGTTTGAGTCACAGATCTAAAAGACCCAAAAGCAAATTTGAGGAGTTTTTCGAAATAATTCATGCATCCCAAACTGCCTTGTGTAAATTGTGCCAACATAAAAAGATTGAAATAAAAATGAAAAACAGAAACACTTCAGGCTTAAGGAAACATCTAATGTCTTTCCACAAAAAGGAATCAGAAATATTTCTTCCTGTTAAACCAAAATTAAGTGGAGATATCACAAGCTTTTTAGTAACCGCTGGAAGAAGTGGACAGGTAAGAATATTTTTTTAACAGTTAAAAGAATTTTAACTCCGCGTAGCTATTCATGCGATACTTTCAAAAACGCCATTAACTTACGTAAGTATTTTTGAGTTAGTGGTGTTTTCATCTAGGGGTGCGACATATTAAGTATGTAATTATCGTCTTAAATATTTTTTATAAACACCCATATTTTCATTTAATCGGCCAGTAACAACTAAGTACTTTATTTTGGTAAATTACAGTACAGTGCAACCTTAATATAACAAATATCAATTTAACGATTTTCTCGATTTAACAACAACAAACCTCCTCCTCTTATACGCTCAAACCTAGTATGTTTTAAATAATAACACAAGATTTATTGTTTTGTTTCAGTCGGAAAACAGCAGTGACAACATCACGACAGCTACAGTTGATTGGGTGGTGAAAAAATATCTTCCCTTCTCATTTTTCGATGACGAAGCTACACAAGTATATTTTCGACGTATTTGCCCTAATATGGTGTTTCCTAAAAGGTCTACACTTAGAAGGAAAGTCAAAGAGCGATTTGAAGAGCTCCAATTGAATCTCAAGGAACGACTTCAACCATTATCATCTAAAATGTCGTTTACCATTGATGGGTGGACGTCAATTGCTGGTAGGAGTTACTACGGGGTTACTATTCATTATATAGACAACGAATGGAAGTATCGATCTGTAGTTCTTGATTTTATACCATCACGCGGTCGACATACTGGGGAAGATATTGCAACGATTTTCCATGAATGTTTATTGGAATATGGCATAATTGATAAAATACAAGGTATCACGGTCGACAACGCAACTGCAAATACCAAATTTATGTATGAACTGGGCAAACAGCTGCCGCCACACTTTGATTCAGACAATCAACATTTCCGGTGCTTTGCTCACATTTTAAACCTTGGTGTACAAGATTTATTAAAGACCTTAGCATTACACTGTGAGTCTGACACTAACGCGCAAGATCAGCAGTACGAAGACTATGCAGACGAAACTGAGGATGAGGAAGATGAAGAATCTGCACCAAATATTGCTGACTCGCGTACATCTGTAACAAAGTTACGCAGTATTTCCAGTAAAGTAAAAAGAAGTGAGATAGTGAAGAAGAAGTTTCAGTCTGCTTGTGAAGCAGCTGGCGTGCCATCAAATCTAAATGCCATTCTTGACTGTCCAACGAGATGGAATTCCACACATGATATGATTGGATTTGGTTTAAAAGTGAGAGCGGGCATTGACATATTGTGCAGTTCTGTCACCGAATTGAATGATTTTCAAATCACAGCTAATGAATGGCAGGTACTCGAAAAATTACATAAATTTCTAATAAACTTTTAAGTACAAAACTTGGTGGAGACAAATATGTTACGTTACCGCTAGTCATTGTATCATTTAATCTCTTGCTAGATAAAATTGAATCCATGGTAAAACAGTTAGATGAGAAACCTAATCGATCTGAAGTGGATGAAAGGCTCATTCTAGCTTTCCAAGCAGCTCGAGACAAAATGCTTAAACATTACAAGAAGAGCAACTGGATTTATTGTACTTCTTTAATTTTAGACCCAAGGCATAAGGCTCAGGCTTTTGACCTGACAATGTGGGGGAAGCAACTTAAAACAGAAAGTCTGCGCAAGTTCAATGAACTTTATGAAGAATATAAAAGTCTACACTCACTGAACAAATCTCTGGAATTACCAGAAAAAGACAATAAAGTATGTGATGAAGATGAAGACGTAATAGACTTTGATAAACTCTATGAATGTCCCTCGACGTCATCTGGATCTTGTCTTCAAGGCTTAGTGATAGACGAGTTGGACGAGTACCTGAGAAAACCAAGAACTGCCAGCTCGGAAGACATTTTAGATTGGTGGAGGACGCATGAGACAGAGTATCCGATTTTATCGAAAATGGCCCGTGATTTTCTCTCAATACCTGCAACTTCAGTACCTGCTGAGAGGTTATTTTCTAAAGCATCATTAGTAATTAGAAAACATAGAAATAGGTTAAGTGATGAGTCAGCCAGATGGTTACTTTGTATTAATTCTTGGTCAAAAGAATTGATATAAAGTATCATAACCTAATGATAAAGCTGTTGATTTGTGTTGTATTTTATTTTTTATTCAAATAAATGATAAATCGTAAAACTCTTTTATTAAATTTCTTATAAGTTGAGGGTTCAATCTCTCTAGACAGATAAGTATTGTTCTTTAAAATACAGTCAAGTTATTGTAATTAATTTGTTTTTTTACATGTTTTAGCAAATGTAAGCTTATAAATCATAAATGTTTATTAAGAAACAGTTACTTCCATGGAAAACGACATATAGGTCAGTTGATTTTTCGAATTTCTTATCAAATCTTCAGTTATTTATTAATCTGCTTGCTGATCTTTACTATGGCTATGTTAATTCAAGCTCACAATGTTCCAATTCTAATACGTTTTTCTAAGATTTAAAGTAAACTTTAATTAATAGTAATAGACTAATAGGTAATTGCAAGACTTGCAAGACTCTTGCTGCAAGACCAAGACCAAGACCAAGACTGGGAGCGCAAGACCAAAACCAAGACCAAGACCAGGTGTATTGGCGCAAGACCAAGACCAAGACTGGCTAAGTCTCGTCTTGTTCTTGCATTTGGGCAACACTACTTTAAAGAAACAACAATTCCGATGTACTTACTACATCCTTCCGTCGTTTGGCGTAACGTTTACCGTTCACGCATCTCACGCATCAGAATCTCTCAAAAAGAATATTTTTTGTAGTTTTTGCCCGAGATTCCAATATAAATGAATACTAGCTAGATTGATTTATCGCCCTCGAAACCCTCTGTATACTAAATTTCATCAAAATCGTTGGAGCCGATTCCGAGATTCAAATAATATATATATTTATATGTTATCTATATATATATAATGAAAATGGTGTTCGTTTGAGGCTCAATCACGCCTAAACCACTGATCGTATCGACATGAAACTACCACCATTCGATGCGAAATTTTTCCTAGATGGTTTATGGCTATCTATTTTTTGAATTCCAACATTCCTTGATTTTTTTATTGCTGTTTTACTTTTATGAACATTTATCCCGCTAATAAAAACAAAAGATAAGCATTTTCTCTTGATTCTTTTGTTTTCATGGATTTCAACAGAGTGTATTAAACGGATTATGGTTTTTTACATTCAGCTAAGAATCTACTCACGGTAGTGGAGAACGGCTGGACCAATTGGGCTTTTTTTTATCTTCAGAATTGTCAGGAGAAAGTTTTGTATGAAGGAAAATTTTAAAAAAGCCCGATAAAAAGTTAAAAATTTCGATGATAATCGAAGAATTCCCATCTATATAGTCACTCACCACGAAATCTCGGGAACCATAAGACTTGGTAGGAAACGTGAAACTTGGTAGGAATATTACTTTTGCTATGTTGAGGTCAGCTATGAATAGATTTTAAGAAATTCATTCCCCAAAGGGGATTGCGGGGGCGTTAACAATGAACAATTCCCGTTTTTAAACTATAGCTCCTAGACTTCAAATTTGGTAGGAATCTTCTGTAAGAGGTGTAGAAATAGGCTATGAACGAATTTTACGATAGCTCACCCCACAGGGGGTTGCGGGGGTGGGTATTAACAATTAATATTTTTAATTTTCCAGCGATAGCTCCTATAGACTCCAAATTTAGTGAGAGTGTTCTATATGTAATATAAAAATGATCTTCGAGCGGATTTTACAATGAATCACCTCCAATAAGGTTCGCGGGGGTGGGTGTTAACAATAAAAAATTTCAATTTCGAAATATAGCTTCTAAAAATTCTAAATATGGTAGGAATCTTTTATTATTCACATAAAGAACATCTCAAAATGGATTTCAATAAAATCTACTTCCGACAGGAATTGCGGGGGTGGGTGTTAAAATCTAAAATTTTTATTTCTAACCTGTAACTTCTACAGACTCCAAATTTGGTGGGGATCTTCGTGTATGTAGGGATAGTCGTGTATTTCCTTACAACAATCGTCTTTTTGGCAGCGGAGAAAAAGTCATTGAGAGGTTTCAAAAACTTAACTTTACATGTAGCTATCCAATCAACGGACTAAGAATTTTACATTCATTTTACTTTTGCAGATTACATAACCGACGAATTCTTTTATTGCGGGATCGCGGATATGTAACAGATTAAAATGAATGCATTTTCCAAGCACATGAGATGTGGAAAAGAAATTTAGTTACTTATTCCAATAGAATTCATAAAAAACATGCACAATTAATTTTCTATAAAAAATTGATGTCACGGAGAAAATTTTAGTTAACAGAAAATTCGTCGCACTTGAACCTAGACAGATTTCAACTTCACATATGAGACTTACAATGACTTTAACTTAAACTTTCAATGCTCATTTCAAATTTTTTTCTTCATGTCAATTATTATTAATTTTTGGAAGAAAGGCACGGAAATGTTATAATGATTGCACATTGAAAGATACAATGAATATTAGTGAGAAAAATCACCTGGATGAAAGATACAGGCTAAATCGATGGAATTTGGAATTTGAGTAAGTCTAAACAATATCGATGCTTACAGTTCTATCCGCGGGGCCTATTTATGTTCATACAAAAATAAAGGAGAATAATAAAAATATGAAAAAAATAAATAAAAATGAAACATAAAATGTAATTTATTTCCTTTTTCAATTCGCCCAGCGAAGCGGGCTGGAAACGGCTAGTATATGTATATAAATTTATCGATAAAACACGAATGAAATGTCGTTTTCTAAAAATAAATCTGAGCTAGATCGATTTATCGCCCCCGAAACCCCCCTATACTAAATTACATGAAAATCGTTGGAGCCGATTCCGAGATTCAAATTATATATATAAAAGAATTGCTCGTTTAAAGATATAAGATGATAATAATAATATTCTAGCTGACCCGTGCAAATTCGTCTGCACCAAATCGGTTATTACCGGAAAACACGAATAAAATGACATTTTCTAAAAATGAATCCTAGCTAGATCTATTTATCGCCCCCGAAACCCCCTGTATACTAAATTTCATGAAAATCGTTGGAGCTGATTCCAAAATTCCAATTATATGTATACAAGAATTGCTCGTTTAAAGATATAAGATATAATATATATCACTTAATAATTATTTATTGTAAAGACAACATCTCCTGAAGATGCTCCGGTTTCGGAGCGAAACGTGCGTTCTGTGTGGAGTATAAAGATTGAAGAAATTATAAATTACACAGTACATATTCTCCTGCTTTTCGCGGAGTATAGCAAATTAAGCTTAATTTTCATTAAAATACAATCCCTTTATTCTATTTAGAAATCATAGACGAAACTTACATTTTATTAACAATTTATGTAAAATAGTATGAATTGTAATTGTCAGAAAGGGTTAACGAGTGATTATAGAGCCGGCTGATTTGACACCACCAATTTCCTAACTCTAGGCTCGTACCGAAAATTCTTCAATAGAAAATACACAATACTTTCTATAATTTGAATTTGGGACCTAGTGATTGGTAGTTGAACATGCTAATCACAAGACCACAAGGTAAAATAAACACATAAGATAAAATAAAAAAATATGTTTTAACCAAATTCACTAACGTTAGATTTTTGCTAAGTAATCTTAAGCTGGGACAAATTCCTGCTTTGAAATATTAATCGCAACTTGACGACACATCAGAATAAATCCGTATGATCCGACATTTTATATTTCGCTGAGTATTTTCATCTTTGAATAAAAGACAAATTCGTAAATTAATTTTACTTTTATATGATGAATGCCATTGATAAGTTTTAATCGCTGACGCTAGAAATAAGTGTCTTAAGCTCGACGTGTTCACCAGTTCATCATCAGTTTAGCTCTGTCAACATTTTGTGTAGATCGAGTGACTAACATTGGAGATAGAACTCGGTCTGTCAAAATTTTGTGAAGATCGAGTGGCTAACATTGGAGATAGAATTCGCTTTGTCCAATTTTTTTGAATATCGAGTGACTAACATTGGAGATAGAACTCGCTCTGTCAAAATTTTGTGAAGATCGAGTGGCTAACATTGGAGATAGAATTCGCTTTGTCCAAATTTTTTGAATATCGAGTGACTAACATTGGAGATAGAACTCGCTCTGTCAAAATTTTGTGAAGATCGAGTGGCTAACATTGGAGATAGAACTCGCTTTGTCCAAATTTTTTGAAGAACGAGTGACTAACATTGGAGAAAGAACGCGCTCTGTCATAGTTTTGTTTAGATCGAGTGACTAAAATTGATAGATAGAACTCCTTAGCAGGCAGAAGCAACCCACTCACATGTTAAGTTTTACATTTCTTAATAAAAACACAGATGCCACGTAAAATATGAGGGCGTGACCGCTTGCACTTCACAAAAAAATGGCGGAAATTATTTTAGTTTAACCCTTTACATACGAATCAACTTAGAAATCGATGTTGACTCTTAATTTAACGATTCTTTTGTTTCTTTATTCGTTTAGCTGGTATAACTTTTCCTTGTTAGTTATACAAGCTGAAACCGACGCACACCTAATTCTCCTTTAAACCTCCGAAGTGTGTCACCCATCAATTAAATTTAGTCTACGTTGCTTACCCAGCACAATGGACTATTTTTAGTGCTGTTACGTCATATCTCAATTATAAGTACTCTTAACCAATTTTTAGTGATATCTGCATATCGTCTGCGAACGTGCAAAACTCCTTTGTGGGGTTGAGTTTACGCTTTTACTACATCCTAAGGTAATTTTGGACCTTATTATGAAAATTAAGCTTAATTTGCTATAGTCCTCGTAAAGCGGGAGAATCTGTAAGGTGAAATTTTTAATTTCTTCAATCCTTATACACCGCACCAAACAGATCTTCGGCAATTTACCCTTTTTTTTTGAGAAAATAACTGAAACTATTAAAAAGCTTTTCTCTAAAGAAATTCCAGGCTATAACCTATAATCGAGTTAAATCGAGATCACCGACTTCCTATTTGTCACTGCATCCCTGGTAACTAGGTTGCACTAGACATAACATAATTATATTTATGGGATATAACCGATATTTTCAACTTGTTATTCCCGGATAATATACAACATGCGCTTCGGATTCATCATAAAATTATACCGAAAAGTCGTAAATCCACAGTTTTATACTACGACTCAGATAAGAGATTAAAGTTAGTTGGTTTATGAATACGAAAACTATTATGATCGCAGAAAATGTTTAATGCATCTAGTAACAATCCAGTTATCACTAAATCATTTTTATATTTCGAAAACTAACGTATAGATACAGATTTTAATAATGTATTTATTATCGAAATTAAGCTTAATTTGCTATACTCCGCGAAAAGCAGGAGAATCTGTGTGGTGCATGTGATTTTACAATGACAACTAACAATTATTCATTGTAAAGTCAACATATCCTGAGGATGCTCCGGTTTCGGAACGTCCTGAATAGATTTAAATATATAGGTTACCATTTACTGGGGTACCTTACATTGACTGGGGTGAATTAATTAATTAATACACTTTTATTGTACACAACAGAGAAAATTCACAGAGATCCATATACAACAGAGCACACAGAGATCCATAGAGACAATAGAGCATTAAGTTAGAAGTTACAATTAAAAAAACAAAGGGCTGATACTGGTATTAATAAAAATATCTAAACTGTATGGCGCTATTTTGAATTTTACTTGATATAATCGACGGACAAAGCCGATGGCGCTTCTGACGGTGGAAAACGATGTACCCACGGGAGGCACATCATACAAAGTAACGGCTAGCACATTTTTTTTTTTATTTTTTTTAATAATTCTACACATCCTACAAAGTAACGCCGTGTGTACATCAACCTAAGGCGTTGGTGTTAAGCCTCGAGTCCCTGTAATTATACCTACTCGCGACCTTCAGACCGGCAAGGTGATTACGTTTCACACGACAGTGACGGTGACCGGTTGTGAGATGCGTAATCACCCTGCCGGATACAGAAATATACCGGACGTGGGCTCGCACCACGTTCTCGGAAGCGTGCGGATTAATCACCGTCCGTAACCCTTTCACTCCAATCGTCGCCTGAGCCGAGGTTCGGCCTCACATAAGGCGCCCTCAGGCCGACGATACCTTCGCTTCTTCGAGCCCTAGGGTTCAAACTCTTCCTGGCAGAGCCCCATTCCGAGGCTCGACAACAAGCCCGCGTTACGCTGTTAAAATCAATAGGGTTAATCAGCTACACACAATCAGAAAAAAAAAAAGGATACAGAAATGCTATGGCGCTACTTCCCCGAACGAGCTCCGTCACAAAAAGATCTACCGCTACTAAAACTCTTGACGTTTCTCTAATAAAGATTGCAAGCGTGCGAATCTTATAGGTACTAGGAGTGCAGAACAATCGCGCCGGCTCCACAATGTCTGTCGCAGCGAAGGCCGACCTTCTGTTGTTGAAGTTTATAGTTAGAGGGGAACATTTTGGTTAGTTAAGCAATATGGAAGTTAATACAATTGTTCACCAAATTGTTTCCACTAACCACTACAAGTTTACAACATTGACATATTAATGATATTTCAACTACAATTTAACTGGAAGGCGAACAGTTTTTTTTTTTGAGGTTGGATCGTCCTCAATTGTTTTAGTTTTTTAAAATCTCGTGTGCACGAATGTTTTGTAGGGCTATAAAGTTAGATTCTTTTTACAAACAAACAGACATTTCGCATTATTATGTGAATTAAAATTCAATTCAAAATGAATTTACTTAAAATAGACCTAGTAAAAGCACTTTTGGAAAAAATCAAGTCAGTCTGTTTGGAACCACCGGTTTCAAGGCAGATTCTGCAAAGAAATAAAAGCCGGTAGGGAAGTCATCAGTTTATATATTTTTAAAACCCTATTATACAGCATTAGATAGGCGAATACTTGACGAACGCTATTTGTCGGTCGGTATGTTGTTAAACAAAACGGTAAATTATACTTCCATAATAATAAGTATTATAAATGCGAATAATCGAAAAGTGTGTTTGTTTGTTACCTATGTTTGGATCAAATTTTGATCTTGGTGAAATTTGGCACACATGTAGCTTGCATCCCTGACATAGACGTAGGACAATAAAGCTAAAGCTTTGCGACTCGCTGAGCTATGTCGGTAACTCTGGTTCTGCTCCTCATTTCTGATCTCGTAGATATACTTGCAACTAGATAGTTCAAAATATTACCTAGAATTAGCAAGCATTGCATCCTGGATGCATTTTGTCCCGAAAATTTAAATGGTTTATGCGGCATTTTTAAAAACCCAAAATAAACCACACGAAGTAGAAGAGGCAAGTTCAAATCAACTCTAAATGTCAAAATAGTCAATAAACTACTATAGGTACTTTACTTGAGGATATGCTAACCAAAATCTTTCCCAAATATAACGTTGTATGTTGTATAATGTCGTCTTCGTTTATTGTGTGACTTAAAGGTCAAAACCGAAAAGGTCATCGCGTCAGCCGCTGTGGCGCCGACATCGGAAGGACGTTAAAGTTCTTAAAACTACTTTAAACAGGATGAAAATAAGAGTAATATCTTTATATTTCAATCATGTTAATAGGATTATTTGTTGACAAGAAGTCAAGACGATATGTCTGGTTTTAATTGATGTAATTTCTAGAAGTATTAGAGCTTTTTCTGACGAAAAAATTCTAAATTATTATTTTTTTTTTTCATTTTTTCATGTTTATTTCTGCCGCTATGCTTTATTCTGCCGCCATGCAGTACCTATTGTTGCGATGCTGTATTTCAGTCTGAAGGTCGTGGAACCACGACCATTGACACATTTGGCTGTACACCTACGCTTCAGGTTTATGGACGCAGGATGACACGTTGCATGCCCTGCGAACTGCTGCTCTGTTTACCGGTGATTTTCCTTTTACCATCAGGTGGGCTTGGTCCATCAAATATAAATGTAAAAAAACCGTTTAACTTTTCCATTGTGTTTAAACAACAATGGTTATAAGTGGACGCAACAATTAGTCATAATGCTGCAAGTGGTCAATGATCGGTACATAATCAACTATAGGGTCAACCCTTACATTCGGTTTTAAAATTAAACTACGAAAGTTTTTAAGACACCAGCGGTTGCCCGCGGCTTTGTATGCGGTTTTTTTTTGTTGTTCATGGATCATGCGAACATTTTCCGCGGAACAAAAAGCCAGGGTATATATATAATCTATCTCAATTACAAAATTCAGTCAAATTGGTTCAGTAGTTGTCAACCCTTACAAACATTTGCATTTATAATATTAGTAGGAAGTAGGATACAGGGTGTTCTAAGTCTACTGTAACAAATAAGTCTTGGGGGACAAATGAATCAATGACAGAAAGATTTGTGCTTTTTTAAATTAACGTATTTTTTTTTTAATTTTACAGTAAATTAAATTCATCCACAATGGGCCAGCCCGTAAGTTAGGTGCCATTACGAACAAGTACTAATAAAACCATTTTGTCTTAGCGTAGGGCGAATTATTTACAAAAGTAATATAATATAACTTTTATGTAAAGACGATTGATTGCTTACCAGTTATAGGTATGGAAGTTGTTTCTATACCGCATCGAAACGGAACGCTTAATCGCTTAGAGGCACGTCATTGTCGATAGGATGGTAACTAGCCACGGCCGAAGGTACAAGAACAGACAAGGGAAAATTCAGAACCTTTAAATTCCTAAATTGCCCCTGCCAAGGTATCGAAACTGGGACGTGCGATTATAAGACCACAGTCTTCACCACTTTCTCTGGGAGGTTGCTAAAGTTTAGTTTTGTTTAAGGTATAGATAATCTGGAAATTAAGAGATAGCTAGCTTAGTATAGGATATATTAAAACTATATTAAAACTAAGCTTAATTAGCAAAACAACGCAAAAAGCAGAAGAATCCGTGTGGCGCAATTTATACTTTCTTAAATTTTCATACTCCACAGATCAACAGATCAGATAAACATATCTTCGGCAATGTACTCGTAGCGTCTGTAATTGCAGCATTGATCGTAGAAATTACTAAGACTTGTAGTTTTGTCTTTTTGGGAAAGATATTTTTGGACTTTTAAAGATGCTTTACCTTAATAAATCAAATTCAATATTTTGTAAATAAAATTCTTCTTCGCTAGTTCTTTTAAGCTAGCTTCGTGTTTAATTTAGAACAATTAACAGTACAATTAAATAAATGATAAATAAATAAGACAAAAAATCTACGACAGTACACACTTCGCCATCTAGCTCCAAAGTAAGCGTATTGTTGGTATTGATCAATGTTTTTATAAATAATCTACATAAATACTTATTAAATACATATAAACATCCCCCAAAAAAGAAAAACATTCATGTTCATTACACTATGATTTGTGGGAATCGAACCCACGGCCTTGGCCTCAGAAAGCAGGGTCGCAGCCCACTGCGCCAATCGGCCGTCATGAGGACCATCAAATGAGGACCTTTTAAATGGAAATGTGGTCTGCTAAGGCCACCTTATGATTCCTCTTTCATACAAAATGTCACGGCTACCACTGTACCATAGACAACATTTGAAAGAAACGATATCAAAAATCTATCCTTTTTCTCCTTCTAGAAGAAATGAGGAACAACAGAAGCATGATAGCAGTGGTCATCCTCTGCGTGATAGTAGGCGTGGTGCCCAACCCAGTCCGGCGTTCTCCAGACTTGGAAGCAAGACGTAGAAGTTCCATCGATAGAAGCATGATAAGGTACTATTTGATTAGATTTTTATTAACCCTGACGCAAAAACGACGGAGTCTTATGTGTGTCTGTTTATCTATCTGTGGCATCGTGGCTCAAGGAGTTCTGATGAAGAGTTTCGTAGTCAGACAAAGGAACTTTTAAAAAATCATAAATCTGAATACCCTGTAGCTCTAACAACTGAAAGACAATTTCGATACTCTTAACGAACTTTGAGGTGACATATACATTAACATTACGTTATTTACTGTCCAACCGGTTCTTTAAATATAGACACATGCGTATTATTCTGAACCAGATATATCAGAAACTTTTGCCACCTCATCCACGTATCGTTAATGCTAATAAACCTACACGTATTATATTATGCAGAATATGCGAAACTAAGGAGATTGTTTTGGCCGGAAAAAATAATATTTTATAATCAAACAAGTTTACAGGAAGACACAAATATTTTTTCAAAGATAAACACAAGGCCAAGGTGTAAAATGAACAGCAGAGGTGTTATTGCCTGCCACGTTTGATTTGAGTTACATCAAGGTTAGAGTGTCTAGGCATTTTTAGAAAAGCACGTTCCGATCTAGAAGACCTCGTCATAGCTTTACCTAGTCGTAAAATCGAGCGGGCAAAACGAGTTACCAGAACTTTAATTTCGCTACTATTGTATTCTTTTTTCAATAGGTTCGGAAGATCCTACCCACCAGAGCCCTCAGCTGCCGATCTTCGAGAGGCCTTCCAGCGCCCAACACGTAAGGGCAACAATTTCCTACGCTTCGGCAGATCTCAGCCGATAACTTTAACGACTGATGACCTCATATCCCTACTCCGAAGCTACGAAGATGAATACGACAGTCCCACTTCAAAACGCGTATCGAATTTCGTGCGATTGGGAAGGGACCCTAAATTCATCAGGCTTGGCAGGTCAACTGATGAAGAAAAACTCGGATACGAACAGACCTCGGATCTAGTTGTAAGCGGATATCCTGAGAGGAAACATAGGGCGAGAGACCACTTCATAAGACTCGGCAGAGACAGCGAGGAGCTCAACAGAGATGATGAAGAGGTTCCAGAGGAGAGGAAGAAAAGGTCAACTGATTGTCACGACTGCTAAGCTTAAGCTGATTGATTCCCGATGTTCACATGGTTTCAGTGCCAAGGATTTTGTGCCATATTTATAATAGAAAACAAGGTTAGTTTAGTTACTATAGCGTATTCATGTATTGATCTTTTCTCTTATTATCTGGAACTATTCTGTATTTCTGTCGTTGGTTGGAGAATACGTGAGTTATGTGTTTGCGTGTTTTACTTTGTTTTTCTGGTGGACTAGCTTTAATTAGTAAAATATTGCTCTGAGTTTTGAGCCGAAATTGCTAAAGGCCACTTACGGAATTAAAAATATGCAAACTGATTGTATTCACTACAATGTAAAGCGTTTTTAATTTTTCGCGTCGGGCTGTGTATATAGATCATTATTTTTCTTTATTATATAAGTTATTTTTATTATTAACAATGTTATATTATTATTTGACACTTACCTAACCACAGTAATTTATATGTTGTTTTCGTAAGCATTGTTTCAAATTAATTTTAGATGGACCCAAGAGACCTAAGAGATTTTGAATTTGAACTTTTAAAGTATGCCCAATTTTGATGCCAAGTTCGTATATGTCTAGTTCAGAACATTGTAGATGATTTTAAAGAAGTTGACAAGTTTCACAGTGGGATTCTGCTGTAACGTATATTATACCATTAGCAATTATTTTCATAACGAATTGCTGTATGTAACGAATAATCTTTCTTGAGTAACTTTCTAAATAAACCTCTCTGTTGCAATGACAGCTTTATTATATTGTTAATGTGACTTTCTGGCAGACGATTGGAAGGCATTTTTTCAATGGTCGGATTAAAGTGGTTCTACATAAATCGCTTAAACAGGATTGTAACATATTAAATTAATGTCTTAAACTAAACAGTCTCAAAGCTAAGCTATCTCTTACGTAAAGAACATTTAAATTAATAAGGATAGCACGACTTTTCTAGTAGGATCTCTTAGTTTTTAATATTCACTAAATGTCTCAAATACAAAACTCACGATTCTAAATTAAATGGACGTTATTTTAAACAAAATAATATTTTTAAAGTTCTAATTAATTATTAATAAGTTATTTCCGCCGTTTATAACACGCATTTTTATAATTAATTTAATAATATATTACAATATTTTTCAGTTTGATTATTGTTAAATAAAATTCTTCTTTAATATTAATAGAGCTATATTCCAAAGAAAAAAGTATAGTTAAAAAAAATGTATCCATAAATGTTTATATTATATACGATAATACAATTATTATGTAACTAATATAAATTTATTAAAATGTTTTTAAATAAATTTTTAATTAATAAAAATTTGAAATTTATTAATCTCTATTTGAATAGAATTAAAGCAAAAAACGCTTCGATATTAACATTGTATTACATTTTTCCTATACTTTAATGTTTTAGGGCTCCTTCACATCACGGTATTTTCACGAGAGCGTATCCATAAGCAATTTGAAAGCGGTTTCCGATCGATGCATATTTACCAATGAGGAGATCATCGGTAAATATGCAGTGATCGGAGACAAGTCTTATAACTCCAATACAATGAACTAAGTTTTAATGAATATATAAGTTAAGTAATAAGTTTTTTATCCGCATTAACCAGATAGATGTAAAAAAACATCACTCAAATTTGTCTACTTAATACGGGTTGTAAGGTAAAGTTCTACCTAAAAAATTTTATCTTATTATTTATTTACTTTTCTATTTGGAGTTTGTTTTGGATAAGAATGATTTTTAATTTCGGACTTAAGGCTGGGTCCATTTACCCAATTCAAATCTTTACATTACTCTTAATTTGCCCCTAAGAATAATATAAATAAAGGACATCACAAAATCTCTAACCCACGTCCGTTGTGTCCTGTCAGTCCTTGCTTGCACCTTGTGGTTGTTCGTGTGATTGCATTTCACTGTGAACGCAGCCTAAATCCGTTGGTTTAGCCTTGCTTTAGCAATTTGACATCAAAAACGATTACAATACAAGTCCGGGCTGGGCGGCTGTTATCCTTAAAAGAGTTGAACGAAACGTTCCGGTGTGCAGCTAGGTCGCCGTTGAAAATATCGTGAAGTGCATGGGCACTTATGTTTGGGCTTTCTGCGAAAAAGTTGCAATTTTCAAAGGAATTTTATTGATAATACATGTGATTTAATTTAAATTATTCCTATGGCCAGTTTGACTATATTGGATTGAAAGTTTTGATATTTAATTTATATCCTAAAAAATATCCTAACTGGCTGAGTAATAAAAAATAACAAAGTAGTTTAAAAAAAACAATTACCTAAAGCATTCGAATATTTTATTCTGCTTGCTATATTTTTATAATAAAAATAAATATTCTTCATTTTTTTACTAATGTGGCTAAAATAGGTAGCAGTAATACACGTAAGGCAAAAAAATCGCCAATTTTTCAAACATGTAATAAATTTAACCTGAAGCCTAGACTAAGCCAGAACTATTTCTAGATCTTTTTATACTGTCAATTAATTTGTTAATCTTGTAAGAATTTTGAAAAATTTTGTACTTCACTAAAACTAAATTGAAACAAAACATTAACTAACTTCTTTTTCGTAGGCACGTATAATACCTGTCCGTGGTATATGTCGAAATAATTATAATTTAGTACACATGCTTGCATAAAGTTGGAACATTATAAAATCAACATGTTTGTGAGCAAATGCCTTAAGCTCTCATTATACAGAGCGCCATTAAAGCCCTTATTAAGTTTAAAATTTACTTAGTTATTTCAAATTCTCAACAAAAGAACGGTTGGCGATATAACAATTGCGTTTATGGGGGTGTTACGATTTTAATATCGTAATACGAATAAAGCTACCAACATATGGATTTGATGCAACAGTATTTCAAGATGTTACACTGAACCTGTTGTGACTTCTAGAAGGTACCGCCTTGTGTGGCCACGGTGCTGCCGACAGTCTGTTAATACTACGTGTGAAGACGTGCGTCAAATGATTTAGTAGTATAGTGTAGAAACTAACTGATTAGGGGTATCGGTTTAATATAACAACCAAAGCCTTAAAATGTACCACCTAACCTAGATAGCTGTCAAAGGCTGCAAAAGGTGTAGTACAATAAAAAATATCCTGCCGCAAAGATTTCATTGACGTGATGATGCAATAACCAAACCGACGCATCTATCATGCATCCGCATTGGCTTCTAAATTCGCGGAACCAATCAGAACTCTTGTTTAAACTACGGTGTTATGATTGGTTGCACGCGACTTGCCACCACCAATGCGGGTTGGAGGAATGCCTTTGGCCTTTGTTTGAGTCTTACTTGTCCTGATAACTTTTAACTGTGACTAGGTAACATACCGTAGATGTGTTTTGGAATGGTCTCCTAATTTTGCTAGCATGTGTATTTTAAACTTCTGTATGTAACTGAATAAACAAGTCTCTTTCAACAATATTAGAGACGATGCTATTACGGTGAATGATTTTTTATTTGGACAAAAAAGTTATGTTTATAAGATGTTCGAATAGGGAAGTTTGTATTAAAACGCATACGATTTTGTAAGGCTGGGTTGCAAAATCGTATTCTCAGTTAGATAGGTACCTAATATATTTTTAAACTGCATCAAAAAAGTAGATTTAAGAAAATTATTTATCATCCAATGTTAAAAATCGATGTCGAAAATATATTATATTAGAATTATGAATTGTTATTATTATAAATAATGCAATGTGAATATGTTTCTTGAATGTTATTTTTTTTTGGGAAATAAACTCTCTGTTACATCAATATTTTTGTTTTTTTAATGGTTACATTGATTGTGTTATCATGGACTGCCTCGTTATTTGAACGGTAAGCCGATTTAACCCGAGTAACGATGTCCGGGGTGCCACGAATTGTTATGTATTGGCAGAAAGTAAATAGTCATTGTCCGTCCGTGTCCGGAATAATCGTAGAATACCGGTATAACGGTAGAATCCTTCCACCTGAGCAGACCAGAGAAAATACAGAAATTACAAAAAAAATCCTGCCCGGGACCTCCCAGTTATGAGACGCAACGCTCCGCCAAGGAGGTCATATGCACCTCTATTTTTTTTTTAATTAATAATTATTATAATATTTGATTGAACAAGCATATAGCCCACTTGATAGTTACGGAAAACGATCTCTTATTGACAGACCAACACTTCCCAGCAAAGAACACATCCTGCAAAATATCGGCCTTTGTTCATCAACCCGAGGCGTAGGTTTTTAGCCTCATGTGCCTGTAATTACACCGGCGTCCAAGCCCCTCAGACCGGAACAAAGCATTGCGACATTGCTGCTTAGCGGCAGTTATAAGGAACCCAGAGCACAAAAGAAGGTCATATAAAATGGCGTGGTAAGATTAAAAATTGTTAACGAGTGACGCTTTAGACCCAATTCTGAAATCCATGCAGATGTAGTCCCATAAATATTGAACCCAAAGGCAAAAAATGGTTTATTGCAGTCATAAATACCGATGTTATCGCAGACAACAGCTAATGAGGTCCTAGAGAGGCGCACGGTCTCTCAAACACTAATTAATTGGTCACTTCCCATCGTAAGTGTCACCTTACACGGCAATTAGCTATTAATTTATCCCCCTAGTGGAAGAATTGGGGCACTAAATCTTATGTAGGCAAATTAAAATTAAGAATATAAATATTATATTATTATTCTTCTAGGTAAGCTCGATCACTTACCATCAGGTGTTCATTATCGGATGATGTTGGCCTAACCTTACTGAGAAATAAACTAGGCAAAATTCCTACAAACGTATTTGCAAAAACTCTCCTACTGAGTTAAGCTTTAACAATCGACACTTATTATAAATATATATCTTAATATATATAAATCTCCTGTCACGATGTTTGTCCGCGATGGACTCCTAAACTACTTAACCGATTTCAAATTAAATTGGTACACCGTGAGCAGTCTGGTCCAACTTAAGAGATAGGATAGCTTACCTTTAATTATAGTCGCATTTTTTTTTTATTGCAAATTATTTGTCTATAATTAGTTGAGTCACATGTTATATATATATATATATATATATATATATATATATATATATATATACTACTATACTCATTGAAGGCTTAGCGATACTGAATACTTTAAAAACAAAATCAAACGCAGACGAAGTCGCGGGCAACAGCTAGTTATATATATATATATTGATCAACCCGCTAGTATATATATATATATATATATATATATATATATATATATATATCTATATATATATATATACAAGCGGACCCTAGCGCCATCTGTCGGGCTGATTTGTGAATCTAAACCATCCAGGCACCCTGGATGGTTTTGATTCACAAACAACCATCCACAACCCAAACGCATACCAAAAAATTCATTCAAATCGGTCCAGCCGTTTAGAAAAAGTTCAGTGACATACACACGAAATATATATTATTAAGACGAGAATTTTATACACTTAAATAAATAAATTTTAAAATGAAAAACCTCAAAGTTTCTAATAGTCAAGCCCTTTAGTTTGATACAGCAACTCTGGAAAAACAAAATCGCCATTTTATGGTGGCGGCCATCTTGAACCGATTTTCATCAAAGATAGCTTAGAACATTCCCGACATATTCATCATCACCGAAAAGTAGCAAGTACTTTGTACTGCTCCTCTCCACTCCACTCTGCCGAGCTCCGCAGTTATCTTTTTAGAACTATATGACGCACGTCTCGAACGTTATAGTGAAAAAGATTCAGTTATGTATTCAAATTCCAAAAGATAAATTGAATTTAGCTTTGTGTTCTTGCCCTTTTGAACGTAGGTAATATGAAAGTCTTTTGGCAATCTCATATGTTTAATAATTCAACAGTTTTTTCGCTGACATGGCATAACTACGAAATATAATTTACAACGAACTAGATTTTCTCCGCGACGTTGATTTGTCAAGCGGGATAAAAACTTGCTTTTGGCAACTAAGGAT
Organism: Pararge aegeria; assembly: GCF_905163445.1. Lineage (NCBI taxonomy): Eukaryota > Metazoa > Arthropoda > Insecta > Lepidoptera > Nymphalidae > Pararge > Pararge aegeria. The sequence goes on from NC_053186.1 coordinate 17,029,004, forward strand.
ATACTTAGATTATATTATATACTAGTTGTACCCTGCCACGCTTCGCTGTGGCACATTGTGATTGAATTGTTGAGAAAAATAGATAAAAACTATTCTTGATGCGTATTATATATCATGCTAAAATTTCAGCCCAAACATTGCAGAACTTCTTGAGTTTTTGAAGCGTACACAAACCAACATAACATTTTTATATATATAGATATGTTTTAGCACTAAAGATGTCCCTCCTACTTCCAGAGGCAACCAGTATTATTTGGAAATTATAGATAGTTGCAATCATTGACTACAAATCTTACATAGACTCTTCCGCACTTAAAGTTTTAGTAGTAGTACCTATTAAAGCATATTGTGGCCAAGCTTGTCCCGGGAAGTCCCTACTACCCCCCATGCCTATTTAAGCTGCTAAGCTGCGTTCTAGTCCGAAGGGAACGGGAAGGGTCATTTTATAAGATGTGTTCCTTGCATGGCATTCAAAGTGTTCCTCTGTTCATGTAACAAATTATGGTTTTTCACTAACCATTAGGTTACCACGGCTTGGTCCATCATTTATTACTATAAAAAAAACCTTTAGGATTTTTTCAACAATTATAATTAAATAAATAATTAAACGCCCCCACAATCTCCCCTAGGGCTAAAATGTTTCAAAATCTGATAGTAAGTGACCTTAATTTAACAAACATGAAACTTTTATTACTTTTAAGTCTGTGGTAATATATATACAACGTGTAACCGAATTACAAAGTAATGTTGAAGGATACATTAGTATATAACATAAGGAATCACCCTGTGAAAATATTAAATCAAAGTAAGCATATTTATTTTTCCGTCCAAACGAATTAAAAACTAAATGTTTTCTTATGACAACCCTATTGAAGATAAAAGAACAACACGAGCGTAGTACCTACGCTACGCACCGCGCACCTAATATAATGTCAGGAGTCATATGATTTTAATTTCGCATGTGATGTTAGGGTTGTGTCAGATTTCTTTCTGTAAAATCTATGGCAGTGGTATATTCAAAAACTATTAGGTTTTTTGTTTCAAAGATAAATCTTAGAGACATTACAGTTATATTCCTCTAAAGCCTGTGAAGTATTATGTCGGTTTTGATTCACACGTTGTATAATTTAAATTTTGGCCAAGGTCAAGTCTTGTTGGTAGGGTAGGTTGTTAGCTAGCTACCATCTTACTGACAAAGACTTGCAGTTAAGCTATTTAGCGTTCCGATACGATGTCACGTAGACACTGGGTAGGGGTATAGGCTTAATATAGGCCAAGCTACTGAAGGAGGCGCCACTGACGCGCGCACTCCGTACCCTCAATGTGATAGCCGAGAAGACGGATTTATTTTGTTGCACTCTGAGTGAACTCACAAATATAGCGATTTGGATTTTATCATATACACTATAGTTATATATATTATTAAAATTTACATAGCTTGCTGCATTGTCGTATTAGGATAACTTTTTCCTGTAATGACAAAAATGTAAGATGGGAATAAATAAATAAATAAATAAATATAACTGTCGTCTGTCACATTGCATCATCACTTACTACCAGGTGAGATGCAGTCGACGGCCAAATTGTAATGTAATAAAATAAAAATAAGAATATCCCGTCAGAATTAGGTAAGCTGTTTCAAAGATTATCAATAGCCGTGTCTTCAAGTTCGAAGAAGACATATATTGCCACATAATGGGGGTAAGGGTAAAATTAAGACACACTTAAATTCATATAATTAACCATTTGTTTACATTTGTTTATCTGCTACATCGTTTAAAATGCACATACATTTTTATTGTATTATAACTGCATACAGCGAGTGTAATAAAGCAATTTGTAGAAAGAAAATGAAGAGAAATACACATTTTTATCAAGCTAAGTTATGGTCCTTACGGCCAGTGCAGGATTACAGATATTTATCTGCTTGGGTGTCGCCGTGTCATCTTTTACAGCTTCACTGCAGCTTTATAGTGAATTATGAACTTCTATTTATTTTCTTAGCTTGTTCTCAGTTTTCCCACGCATGCTGACTCTACTAAATTGTCCCCCCGTACAATTATTCTTTACAAACTTTACAGAGCACTTGGATAGTATTTTAAAACTGACAATATTCAATGGGGTGTTATAAGTTTGACTGTGTTTGTCTGTGGCACCGTATTTACCGAAAGGATGAACCGATTTTGATTTTGTGTTCTTTTTTTTAAAAGGTGAATTAGTCTGGAGTTGTCTGAGCTATTTTTCATTTTATTTAAACATCTTAATTGCGTAGAAAAGAAAAAATAAAAATTAACAAAATTAGAGGCAAAAGGCGACCTGACCTTATCACTAAAAGTGATCTCTTCCAGGTAACCTTAACTATAGGAAAATACATTTGAGACGGGAAATCGCAAAGCTATGATTAGCTATGTTTAGAGCTATGTTTGATGAAAATTGGACACAGTTGGACGCTGCCACGAAATGACGAGTTTCAATTCTCATTCACAATTCTCTCAGTATGGTTATCAAATGAATAGTGGAATAATAAACACTATATTGAGAGTCAGGTGTTTTTTTTACATTTTAATGAATTTCATTCAATTGCTGTTAAATAAAAGTGTTGATAAAATCGTTTCTCGGGACTCCAAATACATTTCTCCGGGACTATTTCTCTGCCATGGCGCATTCAAATCAAAAATAAGAGAGTCGATATAAATAAATAAAATAAATTAAGACTTACAGCGCTCGGGCCACAGGTTCAAATCACAGGTTCAAATCTTGTCGGTTCCATGAATTTTTATATGCAATTTAAAGCTATTCTTCTGCCCGCGGCTTTGTCTGGCTGGACTTCAGAATTGGGTCTAAAGCTTCGCTCGTTAACAATTTTTAATCTTACCACGGGAACTATTCGAGAGATCGGTATAAAATATACATGTCTGAAATGCATACCGTATTTCAAAGCGAGGCAGGGAGGCCGACAAAAACCTATTTATGCGTTCTATTTAGACATGAGATCATTTTCCGTTTAAGCAGGTCCTTATACACTTATAATCTCCGCGGAGATACGTTAGCATTTCATTCACTAGTCGATCAATCTCCCACTCCCCACAATTTGTCACCCCACGGGTCAGTTCACAGAATTCGATTGATGGCTCATTCAAAATGGAATATAAAGCGTTTTGTAACGTGAATAACACCTACGCGCGGCTGCGTGTTGTGTTGCGTCTATTCCTGAACACAAATGTGGTTCAATTATTTAGTGCATAAATTTGCTAAAAAGAGTTTTCTTTTAATTTATTACGCACGTGTATGTATTTAGCTCGCGTTGTATCAGGCCACGAGTTCTACGCTACAGGTTGTATAAGGTAAAACTCTCGTCATCATCAACAATCCATTACCGGCCAACTACAGAGCATGGACTCTTCTCATACTGAGTAGGTTTAGGCCGTATCCCACTACACTGGCTATTGGTTTACAGCACACGCCTTTGAGAACGCTATGGAGAAACCCAGCACCCAGGGCACTGAAAAACATTAATTTTCATCACAAAAACTTAGAATGCAAGGTCACAACCCACTGCGCCAATCGGGCGGTTTCTTTTTTATTTATTACTCGTGACGCCACTCAGTCTGAAGAATGCTTTACAGCGTGAATATCGTGTCCATTACTCAAATAACAATATAGATGTAAATAAATCGAGTGAGTCATGACTAATGAATCGCTCTATTTTGTAAGAAAGCGACAGATTGGTATGAAGTGTGTCCTCGAACGTCTTAATACAAATATTTATTTATTTTATTTTATCCCACTACAGGTTAGCCCTTGACTGTAATCTTACCTGGTGCTAACATGTTAGGAAGTATGGTAGACATATCGGTTTGTACACGACATCGCACCGAAACACCAAAACGCATAGCGGCACGTCTTTGTCAGTAAAGTGGTAACTAGCCAAGGCCAAAGCCCTCCACCAGATTGGGGTAAATAATAAATTCCTAAATTGCCTGCCGGGAATTTAACCCGGGACTAAAATTCATAAAATTGTTATTGTCATAAAAGTGCTTATGCTTTCTTTTCATTTCATTGATTTATTGCTTTCATGTATACACATACTTCAAGCGAACCAGAAGTTTATCCTGGGCCTAGAGCCTATATAAACTCCTAGCTCTTATAAAAGATAGTTTTAATTAATTAATTAATTATTAATTATTTCGGGATTTATAAAAAAGTTGCAGAAACGTCGGGTATAATTTTAATGCTTGTGTATAGTGTAATATGAGTTTTTAATGTACTTTTTGTGGTATGGAATAAGAAATGTATTTATTCATTCATAAATACGTTCATTCATTTATTCATTTATTTATTTACTCATGAGCGAGTGAGTGAGTGAGTACCTAATTTTGATATGCTTTGTGTTTTGCTAAGAAAACATAGCGCCTAAATTAGCATACTTTCTAGCTAGCTTCTTCTACGAAGGCAGATCCTATAATCTGTCTTCTTCTTCTTGCCGGCTTCTTCTCGGTAGAATCTGCGATCCGAACCGTTGGTAGAGTCATTACAAACAGATATAATTGACGTTTCGTTGAGTGCTTATCAAATCCTCTTCAAAGAAATGAATTTTTAAATTTTTGAATTATTTGTTTCAGTCATTCTAACCACTAAACCCTCGTTCTTGTCAATAACAAATATATTTCTCTTATTTTACAACAAAGGGCCCACTTTTGATATCTCTCACTCATTCAACCGTAAATAATACCTTTTTGTACCCTTAATATCGGGTTAAAAGTATAATACCATACGAATAACGAAGATAATATGCGAAAATATTCAATATTACATTCTCGCTTCGGTAGACTACAAAATATGTTAATATAGGTCGTATTACACAATCGGAATACAAGTATTACGAGTATCTTTATTTTGCTAGATATTACTTTAAGATAAGTATTTTTATATTAAGGTAAGTCTCGCGGTGACTCTATCACCGGTTCGGAACGCAGATTCTACAAACTCAGCAGTTGTACTTAATTTTCTTAGCTGATTTACAAAAAAGGAGGAGGTTCTCAATTCGGTTGTATTCTCCAACGTCATATTTTCAATTTAACAATCCTTGTTCTATCTTGTGTGAGATGAAAGTGGAGAAACTTGCTTCCAAGCAAATTATTCATTAAGAAATTCATCCATGGTATAGTAGCGTATCCCATTCATCTTGGTATCAAATGTGTTTTGATATATAATTTAAACTTTATCATCATCATCATTACATCAACCAACTACCGGCCCACTACAGAGTACGGGTCTCCTCCCACATCGAGAAGGGGTAAGGCCGTCATAATTCGTTTAATATCGAATTATGACGGCCTTACCCCTTCTCGATGTGGGAGGAAATTGCATACAATTCTACAATATACTACCAATTGACATCTTGGAGATGTCTCTTAAAAAGTTCAAAGTTTGTATTAAACGTAAGCTTATCGAAAAGTCCTATTATAGTATAATGGACTAAGTCATCGATAAAAAAGCGTGGGTGCAAATTATTGCTCTAACCAGGTCGCTCTTCTAATAGGTAATCTTCTAGGTAATAACAAAAAAAAAACACCCGGCTAAGTTTGTTGTGGGCTTCTTCATAGACCAGGACGCGTTTGGAACCCTCGTAGCTTTAATTTAAGTTTACGAATGTGGTTATCGCCATCGTCTCACTACCGTGTAATTCTTATGAACGCATCAAAAGTGCCACCTATGGGCCTACTTGAATAAAGATATTTTTGACTTTGACTTTGAATTTAACTTTAACTTTGACTTTGCCGTAGTCCACCACGCTTATAAAGGACTAGTGCTTAGTGCGGATTGGTGGACTCCACACACCTTTGAGAACATTATGGAGAACTCTCAGGCATGCAGGTTTCCTCACGATGTTTTCCTTCACCGTTGTAGCAAGTGACATTTTAATTACACACACATAACTTAGAAATGACAGGCACGTAACATAGAAAAGTTAGAGTGGATTCGAACTCGCCACCCCGAAAGTGTAGTCGAGCTTGTACCCAATGCGCTATCACCGCTTCTAATTTTGTAATTTATACATTATTTAAACTTATGAAAAGGTAAATCTAATATTGCCTTCGATATATTCATATAAAAGCTTATTGTATAGCTTTGTAGATAAGAAGTCGGGAAATTCAGTTTTTTTGCAGGTTTTTAAAAAAAAACTAAATGCTGTCTTTTTTCTCCTTAACTTGTTAATAAAAATCCCAATATGCAATGTGCTAATTTACGATACATTTTTCTAGACAGCGTGTATTCGAATCTCTCATATTTCACTTGGCCATCACTATTTTCCGGAGCTTGATCAAGTTTTGAAACGTTTTTGAATTTGTTGACTGGACTAATTTATGAAATTCTAGACTTGAATCTACTTAAAATAAAACGTGTAACTGATATCACCCCTTTTCAACTCGGCTGACACCAGTGCCCTATACACACAAACCGAAATGTTATTCCAATCGGCCAAGCTCCAATGTCCGGTCACGTTGAAAAATGTTGTTTTTAGATCACGTACCGCTTTAAAATTTATCAGTTTCCATAAAAATCTCATTGTAACTGGTTTCGCAAAGCGAAAAAATTTATTGAAAAAATATTCAAATAAAAATAAAAGTCATGTGACTTTATTTAGAGTCCATTTTTTTTATCCTATTAATAACACTGCTTCTATTTCGTATGTATTTATTATCCTTGACTTTTCCCGTATTCTATGTATTATATATTCTAGAATTCTGAAACGTTAAAAGCCCAGAGGGCAGGACTTCGACTTCACATTCGGGGGGCCAAGTTTGAATCCAAGCACGCACCTCTAACTTTTCTGAATTTTATTCGATTTAAGCAAGTAAAATACTTGTTTCAACGGTGAAGGAAAACATCTTAAGAAAACCTGCAAAGGTGTGTGGAATCCACCAATCCGCACTGGTCCAGCGTGGTGGACTACAGCCTTAGCGCCTTCTCAATGTGGGAGGAGACCCGTGCTCTATAGTTGGCCGTTTGTGGGTTGATATGATGATGATACTCGAGATACTTTTTCTTTTTTTCATTGGTAATAACAGTCGAATAGGCCGTGTAATAAACTTCGATATTACATCATCTCACTTTATTCTTCAACGTATAAATGAAAACCGAAGTATTACTTCACATGCTTTCGAGGTTAATTATTTACTGACAGACTTATCTGTGAAACCGAAACGCTAATAGTTTTTCAGAGTGAACCACTACCATAACTTTAACTGAAAGAATTCAGATACAGCCACATGCAAAATTAAAATCAAGTGACTCCTGTCAATTTACTAGGTACACGTTGCGCAGCGTAGGTACTATGCGCGTTTTGGTCTTTTATGTACAATAGAGTTGTCATAAGTAAACACTTCATGTTTTGAATTAGTTGGTATGGAAAAATAAATATGTTTCTTATGATTTAATATTTTTACAGGGTGTATCCTTGTGAAATATCCATATTCACCCTTCTGTTAGGATTTAAATTTAATTAGCATTATAATTTCAACTTCTTTGTTTTTTTTTAATTTAATCTTATTTTTGAACGAAACGATCGGTTGTCATTCTCAGATTGGTTAACGCCGGTAGACGCATAACGGCGGGAACCAATCAAATTACTTGGACCTTACCTGGACGGCTATGAGTTTTGGCGGGAGTTTGGGTTTGTTTTTCTTGGCGGGTTAGATCGTTCTTTAGAGAGTTATGAAGTGAATTGCGAGGTTGTAAAACGATAAGTTCATATTGTCATAGTTTATAAAGTAAATTAATAAAGTGATATTTGTATAGTATGTTTATTTGCATCTTTTCGTGGCCTCATCGCTATCCTACTACAGTTCTAATACTTCAAAATTATTTCATAATTCGGTTACACGTTGTTTAAATATATGGGAGAATAGTAGCACTTAACAAATTATACTTACTGTATTCTTACGCTCCTGCAATCACCTGCCCGACACTAATCTTTTGGAAAGCAACCTTACCGCTACCCAATTACCAACCGTCGTGAGGTTCATACTAGCAACTAACTCAAGGAGAAGACGCCACAAATATTTGTGACGTAATCTAGAGAAATAAAGAAAAATAATAAAGTTATCGTCAAACTGTTACTTTGCTCATTTTGCAAAGCAGTCAATAACACTATTTTATTTAGAAGGTAATTTAAAATCTCTAAAAATCTTCAACAAAGTCACGGAGGTATTGTATAACCGGTTCATCTTATTACCAACATTATTGCAGTAATTTATGTAAGCCGACGGTAAGGTAAGCTAATTAGAAGTGCAGTGGTTCCCAAACTGGTACAGATTAACACTCTCATATGGACAGTCATAATCATCATATCAAGCCATTACCGGCCCACTACGGGGCACGGGCGTCCCACAACGAGAAGGGGTTAAGGCCGTACTCCACCACGCTGGCCCAGTGGCCACGGTGAGTCTCTGCGAAATAATATCGTTAACGTACTTAAACAAAATTCTTGGAAAATTAATAAAATATTGTCATCACACTATTTTATAAATTTAAAATGCATATAAAATTTTCGGAACCGACAGGATTTGAACCTGCGACTCTCGGGCAATCGCGCACTGAGCGCTTTCACCAATTAAGCTACGGCTCGCCTACCGTCGCTGTCCAAAATTAGTATATGCCTTTCACATCAGTCTTATAGCGACTGTGGCGACATCTAGTAGGAAGCGTTGCATCACACTAGTATTATATTAGTTGTTTACGTCACACTAGTAGTCGTTCACGAGCTCTTTGTCCGCGTTTTTTTACGATTTTTTACAAATCCCGTGGAAACCATGTCTGAATGTATTAATTATCTATCCTATATTCTATTTTTATCCTTGGACACCATCCTACCTTAAAGAACGCTTCAAATTTCTTGGCCCAAGCACATCCGAAAGCTCTCAGAGAAAATGAACTACGAATTGTAAAATGTAACTAAGTCCCTGGCTATTTTTAAATGTTTAGGAAACACTATTTGTTAATATGAATATCTTTATACTATTTGAGTAAGTATTTGTTTTTATGTATATATCATTAAATTCATTGTCTTATTTAATTATCTATGTATTTTTAGTGCGTATATATTTTTTTTGTATTGAAATGCGATTACCCGTCTCTCATTGCCTTATTACGTTTGATTAGGTAGCCTGGAAGAGATCACCTTTAGTGATAAGGCCGCCTATTGTACGTAATATATTTAAGCAAGGGTTTCCTCGTCGTCTGGACCTGGCAACGTATAACGCACGCACGTTGAGGACCGATGAGAAGTTAGTCGAGCTGGAAGAAGCAGTGAGCAAGTTGCGCTGGAGTATCATGGGTTTATCTGAAATCCGTAGAGAGGGGGAGGATACGATAATCCTAAAATCCGGCAACTTGTTCTACTACCGGGAGGGCGAACAACAGTCCCAAGGTGGTGTCGGATTCATCGTCCACAAATCCCTTGTCAACAACATTGTTCGAGTCGAAAGCGTGTCGAGCAGGGTAGCGTACCTTGTACTCAGAATAACCAAACGGTATTCCCTGAAGGTTATACAGGTCTACGCACCCACAACTGCGCACTCCGACGAGGAAGTAGAGGCATTGTATGAGGATATTTCGAAAGCCATACATGCCTCGAAAACCTACTACAGTGTTGTGATGGGGGATTTCAACGCGAGGCTGGGCAAGCGAAGCGGTGCAGAGCTGAGAGTGGGGCAATTTGGATATGGGCAACGGAACGAACGGGGCCAAATGCTGGCCGACTTTATGGAGAAGGAGGGCCTCTTTATGATGAACTCCTTTTTCGAAAAGCGGCCGCACAGGAAATGGACCTGGCTGAGCCCCGATGGTTCGACGAGAAATGAGATCGACTTTATCATGTCGACCAAACGGCATATATTCAATGATGTCTCTGTGATCAACAGGGTGAAAACCGGGAGCGATCACCGTATGGTAAGAGGCACATTGAATATAAATGTAAAGCTGGAAAGGGTCAGACTGGTAAAGTCTACGCTCCGGCCTACTCGTGCTCATATCCAAAACCCCGAGAGCTTTCAACTGGAGCTGCAAAACCGGTTTGATTGCCTGGACTGCGATTCTGTGAACGATCTTAACAACAGGCTTGCGGAAACTGTCCATACGGTTGGGTCCAAGTTCTTTAAGACCCACCGTAAACATAGAACCAAAAAGTTCTCAGCCCATACACTCGGGCTTATGGAGAAGAGACAAGAAATGAGACTACAGTCTTCAAAAGATGCGTCTGAATATCGGCGTATTAATAGACAGATCTCGAAGTTGCAGACGAAAGACTTGCGACACTTTAACACTGAGAAAATTAAAGTCGCCATTGAGCGCAACAAAGGCTCGAAAGTGTTCGCAAGAGATCTGTCTATCGGACAGAGCCTGTTGACTCGCCTGAAGACTGACAATGGTAGTCTCATATCTTCTAAACCAGAGATCCTGAGTGAGGTTGAGAAATTCTATGGACAGTTATACACCTCAACACAAAAGCCTGTTGAAAGTTTGGCTAAAGACCCTAGAGCCAAATTGACCCGACACTTCACTGAAGATATCCCGGACGTCAGCCTTTACGAGATTAGTATGGCTCTCAAACAACTTAAGAACAACAAGGCACCGGGTGATGACGGAATCACAGCAGAACTCCTGAAAGCGGGTGGAAAACCGATACTTAAAGTCCTTCAGCGGTTGTTCAATTCCGTCATTCATCAAGGCACAACGCCAGAGGCATGGCACAGGAGCGTGGTTGTTCTGTTCTTCAAAAAAGGTGATAATACCTTGCTGAAGAACTACAGACCTATCTCGCTGTTGAGCCATGTCTACAAGTTGTTCTCAAGAGTCATTACGAATCGTCTCGCGAATAGGTTCGACGACTTCCAGCCTCCTGAACAAGCCGGTTTCCGAAAGGGCTTCAGTACCATAGACCACATACATACGCTGCGGCAGGTTATACAGAAGACTCAAGAGTATAACCGGCCACTTTGCTTAGCGTTTGTGGACTATGAGAAAGCCTTTGATTCGGTGGAAACCTGGGCTGTGTTAAGGTCACTGCAGAGATGCCGAATTGACTACCGGTACATCGAAGTTTTGAAGTGTTTGTACAAAAACGCCACTATGTCAGTCCGTATACAGGACCAGACTACGAAACCGATCCAACTGCAGCGAGGAGTGCGACAGGGAGATGTTATCTCCCCGAAGCTGTTTACCGCTGCGTTGGAGGACGTTTTTAAGCTTCTGGATTGGAACGGGCTTGGCATCAACATTAACGGCGAGTACATCACTCAACTTCGGTTTGCCGACGATGTAGTCATAATGGCAGAGACTCTGGAAGACCTTAATGCGATGCTCAATGACCTCAGCAGAGTTTCTCAACAGGTGGGCCTTCGTATGAACATGAGCAAGACGAAAATTATGTCTAACGCTCATGTTGCGCTCCACCCAATAATTGTTGGGAACTCTGCACTCGAAATTGTAGACGAGTATATATACCTAGGACACACGATCCAGTTAGGTAGGTCCAATTTCGAGAAAGAGGTAAACCGCCGAATCCAACTCGGATGGGCAGCGTTCGGGAAACTTCGTGACATCTTCTCGTCCAAAATCCCCCAGTGCCTGAAGACTAAAGTCTTCGAACAGTGCGTGTTGCCAGTGATGACTTACGGATCAGAGACATGGTCGCTAACTATGGGCCTCATAAGAAGGCTCAGAGTCACTCAGCGGGCGATGGAGAGAGCTATGTTAGGAGTATCTCTACGTGATCAAATCAGAAATGAGGAGATCCGTAGAAGAACTAGAGTTACCGACATAGCTCAGCGAGTTGCGAAGCTGAAGTGGCAATGGGCGGGGCACATAGCTCGGAGAACCGATGGACGTTGGGGTCTTAAGGTGCTGGAATGGCGACCCCGCACCGGTAAACGCAGCGTAGGTCGGCCCCAAACGAGGTGGACAGATGACATCAGGCGAGTAGCTGGGAGCCGTTGGAGGCAAGCGGCCCAGGACCGTGCATTGTGGAACTCCCTACAAAAGACCTATGTCCAGCAGTGGACGTCAATTGGTTGAGATGATGATGATGATGATGATGAAGGGTTTCCTGCGTGTGTTTCCTATGTTTTGCAATACAGTGGTTTTAACAAATAAATAAATACCATCGCAGATGTTTGCTTTCTTGTAGACCTTTGGAAGGTGTACAATACTTTGGTAGATCATTTTGATCTAGGGTTCAGCATAACGTTTGCAATGTAAGCGCAAAATATAAAAAAATGTGAACGTTTTGTAGCTACGTTGAAGTCGGTTTTTTTGTTTAAATAAAATCGTGTTGTTAAAAGTCGTGTCAGGAAGTACTATTTGTCACTATTAATATGTTAATACTATATGGGTAAGTATTTGTATTTATTTATTTATTTCCAACTTACGACTAGTTTACAGGAATTTCCTAATGCACTAGCGTAGATACTGATGCCTACCTACACACTAAACTTTACAAGAGTAGCAAATGCACCACAAAGCAACCTTTGTGAGTTTAGTCAGAGTACAACAAAACAGATCCGTTCTCTCAGCTATGTCGTTTAGGGTGCGAATCGCGCGCGTCAGCGGCGCCTTGTTGAGCAAGTTGGTTCGTAGTTCGTTATGTATGTACTAGCGGACCCCAGCGCCATCTGTCGGGCTGATTTGTGAATCTAAACCATCCAGGGTGCCACCCAAACGCACACCAAAATTTCATTCAAGTCGGTCCAGCCGAGGGGGAGTTCATTGACATACACACGCACACAAGAAATATATATATAAAGATTATTAAATTTATTATTTTATTGAATTATCTATGTAGATCTATCTTATTGCGATTTTCCGTCTTCCATTGCCTTATTACGTTAGTTTAGGTAGCCTGGAAGAGGTCACTTTTAGTGATAAAGCCGTCTATAAGAAGACTTTCTTAGAGATCTTTTCAAGGTGTACAATACTTTGGTAGATTATATGGATGGATGGATGCAATGTAAGCGCAAAAAAAAAAGTTGAATGTTTTGCAGCTATGTTGAAATCGGTCTCACTTGAGAAACCTCTAAAATTATCAGTGTTTCTATAATATATTATGCATGAATAAAAGACAAACGACAATAAACTTCGTCCACGTAAAAACAAATTATTCGCGGTCCCTTTCTGTAACACTGTTGCACGGAGCATGGCACCTAAACCGTGTTAATTGTCGCCATTCAATGCGCTCTTGGACAGCAATGCTCAATGTGATCAATTCAATGACGCGTGGACAGCATTGTCCCGTGAATTGTTGAGATACTCTGAGAATATTGCATGAACGAAACTCCAATATTCGCAGAGTATCACTATTGTACAGTATATTAATATCATGTCTTTTATAATGTTTTATGCCATCTTCATTCATTTGTGTTATAGTTATCCATAGATAATGTAGTTCTATCTAGTAAGTGTAAGTGGCCCTGCCGTACTAACAAGATATAAAATGAATAAATGAATTAATACATATTTGATAAATTTAAAATGCATATAAAAATTTTCGGAACCGACAGGATTTGAACCTGCGACTCTCTGAATTCATAAAATTTATAATTCCTCCAAGTGTAGCTAAAAACGCTAATAAAAAAAATGAATTATGCACATATCTTAAATCCATATGAATTCTCTTGAATCACTTTATCTACTTAAAAAACCGCATAAACATCCGTTGCGTTGTTTTAAAGATCTAAGCAGAAATAGAGACAAACAGACAACAGGAAGTAACTTTGTTTTATACTATCTAGTAAAGTAAGATAAAATGTTTATCTAAATCAGTTTTGTCCGGACAGAAATGGATTATATCAATAAGGGTTCTAATAAATTGTCACTTCGAATTGGTAACTTCGCAGGTTGTGACTTGCGTCAACTCGCTAAATGCTTCACCACGTTTAACACCGCGAGGTTATTGCGAAACGCACTCACAATCACCATAAATTTTATAGTTGTAGATTGTCGGAGTAAACAATAGCTGGGCTCGATACAAATAAAATAAACCGTCACTCAAAATCGCACTGTGGACATTCTCACTTAAACTCGAATGCGATTGGAATTGCGAAAGTAAATGTTAGACTGTCTTTGTTATGATAGACCGTATGATCTTGAGTTGATTCGTCGTAACTTTTTTTGAGTTTTGCTGTCAAAATAATCACAGTTTCAGCCACAGATTAAAAATATGCGTTTTTCACTTGAAGCAAACCAATAATCTATTCATAATATAGATTATATAAACTTTATTGATACTATTGTATCGACCAAATAATCTTATGGAAACTCCCTAATTTTCCCCTCCCTCAGGATGCAGACTATATGTATCCTAGACGAGTATTATCGATATTCAAACTGTGAAAGAATTAATTACTTATGCGTAATATTATGCTCATATGAACTTTGAGAACCACTGTGCAGTGTCATTCGTAAATAGGTCAATCCGTTCTCTTTTGAAAGACGTATAGGAATCATAAAAAGAATTCATAGGCTTTCCTATCATCTGTTCTAGGTAAGTTCCAGATTTTGGCATGATTAAGTTCGCTTTCAGGTGAAGCCGAAGCCATAACCTCTATCTAGTCTATCACCGCTAGTAGAAACTGATTAGTGATATGTATTTAATATAACTGCCATACCCTGTACAATCTATTAAGAAATATATTTTTTTTAGTAATAATTGACAGACCAAGCTATTTGACGGACGATTGGCGCAGTAGGCAGCGACCCTGCTTTCTGAGTCTAAGGCCGTGGGTTCGATTCCCACAACTGGAAAATATTTGTGTGATGAACTTGAATGTTTTTCAGTGTCTGGGTGATTATCTATATATTATAAGTATTTATGTATATTATTCATAAAAATTATTCATCAGTTATCTTAGCACCCATAATACAAGCTACGCTTACTTTGGGACTAGATGGCGATGTGTGTATTGCCGTAGTGGGAATATTTATTTATTTATTTAAGCTATAGGCCTCATCAGAATGCTCTGAGTTACTCGGAGGGCGATGGAGAGAGCTATGCTACGAGAATCTCTACGTGATCAAATCAGAAATGAGGATATCCGTAGGAGAACTAGAGTCGCGAAGCTGAAATGGCAACGGGCAGGGCACATAGCTCGGTGAACCGACGGACGTTGGGGTCTTAAGGTGCTGGAATGGCGACCCCGCATCGGTAAACGCAGCGTAGGTCGGCCCCCAACGAGGTGGACAGATGGCATCAGGCGAGTCGCTGGAACAAGCGGCCCACGATCATGGATTGTGGAACTCAGTATAAAAGACCTATGTCCAGCAGTTGACGTCTATTGGTTGAAATGATGAAGATGAAGCAGATGGCCCACCTGATGGTAAGTGGAAAACCATCGCCTATAACAGAGCAGCACTTCACAGGGAATGCAAGCAGCACGTCCTGAAACATGCCGCCCTGTGTACATCGATTTAAGGCGTAGGTGTTAAGGCTCGTGTGCCTGTAATTACCCCGGCCGCTCCTTAGCGGCAGAAATAAACATGGACGAGCTCTGTCACAAAAACCTCTACTACTACAGACAAATCAAATCAAAATTTCTTTATTTATGTAGGCATATCACAGGCACTTAGGAAGCGTTCATACATATAATATGTTTACATAATTGCAAGGGGATGGTGATAACTTCGTTCGCCAACTTAAACCTAAAGCTACGAGTGTTCCAAACGCGCCCTGGTCTAAGAAGAGCCCACAAAAAACTTAGCTGGGTAAATTAGACTAACTAACTTTCTCAGAAGTTAGTAGTAGGAATATAAATCATATAAGTCAGTTTTTTACCATTTATATGAGTATCCATACTTATTATAAATGCCAAAATGTGTATTGTTTGACCTTACTTTACGCCAGTGGCAAGCATATAGTATGTACAGGGTATGCAGGTGATAGAAAATGAAGAAATCTACAGTACGAGGTATAAAAACTGAAGGATAGGTATTGTTAGAGTTATAAAAAGCTTCACATTAAGTATTTATATGACGTACTGGAGATTTTCTTCATTTTATATCATCTGCATACCCTCCATGCATGCTACTGCTTTACACCCTGACTTACCAACCAATCGGGTCGACAGCCTAATCCCGGAAAAACACACGGTTCCCACGAGATTTGTAAAAAATCAAAATAAACGCGAACGAAAAATGCGGGCAACATTTAGTTATTAAATTGTTCTCACAGTCGAATGTTTCTTTCGCTAATCAAAGTTGAGGAAAAGTCGCCGAACGTCTGTATTACTGAATGCGAAACGACTTTCAGCCCATTTATATTAATAATCTGGTATTGATGTACGTACGGCCAACGGGTAAAGTTTGATTAGTTATGTTTATTGTGAGATGTAGTCGGAATTTGTGTGTGAATAATAATGAACCGGGCTCGAACAAGCAAGTATTGTTGTAATACTCGATAGGAACCATTGTTTAAGTAAATCTTTTGACCTTTCGAAGAGAGGGAATGACCCTTAGTTCGTTAGGCACAGGCCCTACAATGCGATATTTTGCAGATTCTTAAAATGCATATAAAAATTTTGAAACTAACAGAATTTGAACCTGTAGCTCTCTGGCAATCGCGGTCTGAGATATTATAAAGTATGATTAATAATAAATAATCCCTACTAATATTATAAATGTGAATGTTAGTTTGTTTGTTACGCTTTCACCCAAAAACTTTTAAACCGATCATCATGAAACTTTGTACACATATTTTGGAAGTGTTAAAAGTAATGTAGAATACTTTTATCCCGACATTAAGCTCGGTTAATTTGGGAGAGGGGATGAAAGTGTTTGACGATTTTACACCATAACTCAGACAAAGTATAACCGATTTAAATAATTATTTTTGTACTATAGAGGTTATAATATGTGTTTAATTTTGTCCAAACTGTGGTTGGAGATAGAGGACCGAACTCCTCAGCGAACAACAGCAAACCCCTCATTCAAGGCTTAGCGATACGGAATACTTTAAATTTTTTTAGAACTACAACAAAATTTAATGCCACATCAAAAAACAAAATCAAACGCAGACGAAGTCGCGAGCAACAACTAGTAATAAATATAATAAATAAATAATAAATATAATACGACAACACACACAGCGCCATCTAGCCCCAAAGTAAGCATAGCTTGTGTTATGGGTACTAAGATAGCCGATGGATATCTTTATGAATATAATACACGTAAATACTTATAATATACTGATAAACACCGAGTTCTGAAAAACATTTATGTTCATCACACAAACATTATCCAGTCGTGGGAATCGAACCCACGGCCTTGGACTCAGAAAGCAGGTCGCTGCGCAGTGGCGCAGTCGGCTGTCAAAATAATAAAGCCTTTATTTTTTTATAGTTGGAAATAAAGGCTATATTATTATTATTTATTCTATTCTATTTCCAACTATAAAACATTCGTATTCATGTTTATACATAACAATTTTCAGTCATTCATAATAATTAATAAATTTATTCGATGTAATTTCAATCAGTGTGTGTATTTACATACATTTAAATTTTACAATCATTTACTATCTTAATTATTTTTGTTTTTTTACTTTGTCATTTATAAAATCGTTGTATGTCAATCTTAGGTATTTAATTTCAATGTTTGGTATTTTACGTCAATCGGAATGCCCATTTTTGGGCAAAGGCCTCCTCCATCCTTTTCCATCTATTTATCTCTCTCGCCACTGCACTTTAGTAGTGTTTCTGGAATAGGTGGTTAGTTACTTCACTGCATTACAGTTTATTTTATTATTATTTATTTTTTATTCAATTAGCACCAATAACACTAATTTAATACGTAGTAGATTAAATAATACAAATTTAAACGAGAACAAAAGAAAAGTAATAGAAAAAACATAAATATAACAAGATCATTAAAATAACTTTACAATAGTTCTACCTACTAGTAACTATGCTACGTTCTTACACAATCAAGTTGTAATATTTTTACACCTATTGTTCCAATAAATAAATATATACCTTTTATTGCTATGGCAGATGAGCTTCTGGCATATTTGAAATTAATGGCTGTACAGCTACCCCTACTAAGGCCTTCGCCTTAGAAGATTCGCTGTCAAATTCAAAATTGGAAAAAAAAAATTCAATACCGAAGTAGAGAAAGATTATTTAGAGACAAATTACCTCGTAAACAGATACTTTAAAATGAAATGTTCCAAACGCTTACCATAAAATGGGGAAAATGGGAAACGTCTGTAAGGTAGCAACATGACTCGGGTGTGAAGTGAGACGTCGTTTCACTGTTTTTGGACCCAATGCACTGAAAGCAATAATGGCTGAATGAGGGTTCTGCATATTCTTCATTCTGAGCAGGTACTATGCAAAGTTTTACTTAAACCACGGGGCTATAACTGAGAAGCATTACATTGATCCAAAGCAGTAGGTGTAATTAGTGGTGCCAGCCTGCGGTCTGCGGTATATTGGATTAAGAACTAGTTTGGTTCAAGTTCAATGGGTATGCAGGCCGGCCTTGTCCGCGTTTGTAACTTAACTATGCGATTCTTTACAACAAATCTCTATATATATAAAAGAGAAAGTGTGTGGGTATGTTCCGTATAGGCTCCGAAATGGCTGGACTGATCTCAATGAAACTTTCAGGGAATCTCCGGATTGACCTGACGAGTAATCCTGTAAAGTTTAGTGACGATCGGACCAATCCTATTTTTGAACTGTCAAACTGTCAAATACAGCTTTTGTTTACTATGATGATATTCTATTGTTGGGTGTATATAGGTGTAGATAATGATCTTCACCCGCTCGAGAAGACAATAGAAGAGAATGATTACGGCGAGAAATAAATGATTTAATATATTATGAGACTTGAATTAAAAATGTAATAATGTAAGTTTATTGTTTGAATAAAATAAAGCAAAATCTAGCCCAGCGAAGCGGGCTGGGTACGCTAGTTATTTATAAATTGTTTTCCAACATCAGATGAGAATAAATAAATAAATATACTACAACAATACACACATCGCCATCTAGCCCCAAAGTAAGTGTAGCTTGTGATATGGGTACTAAGATGACTAATTATATTTTTATGAATAATATACATAAATACTTAGAATAAACATATAAACACCCAGACACGGAAAAACATTCATGCTCATCACACAAACATTTTTCAGTAGTGGGAATCGAATCCACGGCCTTGGGTTGAGAAAGCAGGGTCGCTGCAACTGCGCCAATCGGCCGTCCGAAGAATACAGTTGTCAATACCCCTTCTCTTCCCACGGGAGTCGTACTAGACGACTTATATAATGTAACAGGAACGGGTAGCATTATCCTCTACCACATTTTTTTTTTAGCGTGGTGGAAAAGCTTTATTGCTTCCTCCTACCCTTGGGCAGGAAGGAGGTTATGTGCGACTCCCCCTCTAAAGGCAGTATACCCGAACTAAAAACAACCTCGGCATGTCCCTCTTGTTGGCTTTGTTAGACGCCCGGGGAACCCGTTGTATACCTCCCGGACGATCCTCTACCACCTTACCTACTATCACCATCGGTATTGCAATCCTAATCCGTCTGCCCAGCGTAGGGTTAATAGGCAAACCCTGCTTTTGGGTGAGGCCTTTAGTCCAGCAGTGAACTATTATAAGCTATATATGGCAGTGGCGAGTTAAATTGCTTACATTAAGAGTTATAAAAAATCTTGAAGTTTTTGCAACTTGTACTGGGAGTTTGTATGGACACCACTGATTGATGAAGTATAAAAAGAACATTATCACACCACATTATCTTCCCACAACGGAAGTGGATTCGGAACAACATTAATTTTTAAACTGGATGACAGGTGTTGGAATATTTATAACGACCAACCGCCTGCTTTACGCCAACCCTCGTTCTAAATATTTTTGTTGGTGAATTAACATTCTTTATTCTATTGAAACTATTTTATTAACAATTATAACTTTTATTGCTTATGTAGCTGAGCTTCTGGCATGCATAAAATGAGTGGCTGTACAGCTATCGACCTTTGCCTTAGAAGATGCGCTGTCAAATTCGAAATTCGAAATTGGAAAATAAAATATTTTAATACCGAAGTAGAGAAAGATTATTTTGAGACAAATTACCTCGTAAACAGATACTTTAATAGCTTTTAAAATTAAATTGCTTACAAAAATAATACGGGTATATAATTGCTTAAACCAGAATTGAAACTGCGTGAAGGGTTTATGTTCCAGAACTAGATCTCCATAAGAGAAGGGCATTTGGCCATCAGTGATACATTGACAATTAAAAGAATTTGAAGATTATTCAAGGCTGATGATATGAAAATCATGTAAATCCGCTGCTGCGTGAAATTAGGAAAACCATGCCCAATTGTCAATATTCATAGTTTGTGACGTATTAGGTGATATTGTATAATAGATTTGGAAATGAAGTTATGAATAACGGCCTCGGCAATACGACTTCGATTTCTAAATTTTTTCCTTAGTCCGGTCAAAATACTAAGATTGGATTTGACTCAACACGCGTGATGTGGAGTGCTCCGAATGTGTTAACGACATTATTGTTTTGTCATTGTCTACTTACGTAACTAATGGAACTGGGTTAATCTCAACTTAACAAACTAATCGAATAAGTTAAGCAAAAACGATATCTATTACTGTTGTCAAAAAATCCCCTAACTCTATTTACCATGGTTACAAGTGTTAAAAGTAGCTTGGTTTAAATGTTACCTGTCAAACTAATGTGATTCATTAAACACACACACTAATAAATGTGTGTGCGTTTTTAATGTAAGCAGTTTAAATACCGTGATATTTAAATTGTTTACATTAAAAACGCACATACAATTTCGCACACGCACATTTATACTAGGTACCGCGACTTTTTGAAGAAAAGTTTAGTTAGTAATATAAATTATTTCGGCTTTTTGTAGTCAATCAGTTTGGATCCCACGTAGCTCTAGAGGTGCTACATGCATGCTACGCGAATGCTACAAACTAGCTACGTATATAAACTTAATTTTGCGCGGATTGGTGGGCTTCACATGTCTTTGAGAACATTATGTAGAACTCATGCATGCAGGTTTCTTTACCATGTTTTCCTTCACCGTTAAAGAAAGTGATGTTTTAGTTGCTTAAAACGCACATAACCTAGAAAAGCTGGAGGTGCGTGCTTGAGATCTCGGCCTCTGAAAGTGTAGTCGAAATCCTAACCACTGGGCTAACACCGCTAATTATTTTATAGTTCCTTATTTCCTATCTTTCAAGGGGTTGGAGCAAGAGCCAAAACTAAGTCGTAAATAGTACATTATTGTCCGGATTATAGAATTGCGTTCTTTTCTGGCCTCTTTCGTTAAACGAGTAGAGTTTGAATTTACTTACCGCAGGCGAGAACAACACTTCGTAGAATTAATATCAATGTTACATTATCAATGTTATTTTATTTGAAATATTTAAATAACAACATAAATTAATAACTAGCTGTGCCGGCGATCTTCATACCGCGGATATTTTTTTTTTTGATGAATGTTATATTTTAATACTTATTATACTATTCTGGTCTAAGAGGAATCCAAAAAATCTAATATCATATAAATTGATCCAGCCGTTCTTTAGTTATAAATGGTGTAAGTAACAAAACTTTCTTTTATATATATAGATTTGTTCGTTTTTCTAATTTTTATGTTGCTCGAGGCCGAGCCCTGAAACCTCGACAATTTGGCCTAGCGTACACAGAGTATACAAACAATACATTACCTAGCGACAGTCCTTTGAAGAAAATTAACATTGAAAAGCCAACCTGGAAATAAAATAAAACATAGTTCGACATTGTTGTCACAAAACACAAAAGTTCGCATTTTTTCAGGAGAGATTCCTTTTTTTAATTATAATCAAAGTTCTGTTCATATTCAGGCAAGATATATTTTGCGTATCCTTTTTCTAAATGTTATAACATTTATATTTCTATATGCGAATTTAGTGTTTCTGTTTGTTGTATATAGATAGTAACATAAATCAATGGTTGTATAACAATCTTTCAGTCACAAGAATTGTATTACGAACACACAGAATCCTCATTCATCCATTAAAGTATGCAGTGCATTGTGTCCAAAATAGGTGAAATCGCCCCGCGCACTGTAATTACTGTCAACTGTTAAATGGTATGGAGTGACTAATCGTTTGTTTATAAAACAATTCTATAGTGGAGTGGATTTGATGCTTCAAAATTAGTAGTGTACACGGTTTCTTAATTCTGTGGTCCAATGCGGCACTCTAACGGTAAAGGTAATTCGAGTAATCGAACCGTAACAAAAAAGGCGTGGTATTTTTTATTACCCATAGCTGTCGCATCCAAGTTATATTGCTTGTAAATACTGATTTAACGATTTGTTTATTAGCATAAAGCGTCTCTTTCACACTCAATTTTAATCACTTTTTATCCCACTGCTGGGTAGAAGTCTCAACAAATACAAGGGTATGGTTTTGTCTGTCTAGGAGGCTTCTGCCATGGCTAGTTAACAACCTACCAACAAAGACGTGCCGCTAAGCGATTTAAAGTTCCGGCACGATGTCGGTAGAAACCGATTAGGAGTATAGGTTTAATAGAACTGTCAAACCCCTAACAGGTCTCACCAGGTTAGAGAAAATATTAATTCCCTGCCAGGAGTCTGTTACTTATGTTGTTACGTTATTTAATAGAACTCTACCATAAGATTAAAGCTTACGTGCATCGACATCATCATCATTATTAAGAGCCTATAACAATCCACTACTAGACAAAAGACCTCTCCCTGCATCGGTGATCGCAATAAATGGTAATAGTAGCTGTGCCACTGCTACCATTTATTGCGCTCCGTTATATTCCCTTAGTCGCAAAAATTTTACCTATTGCAAGAAAAACATCAATCGCTCGTCCGTTTCTGTAAAAAACGATACACCTACAAACATACGGTCATACAAAGGAAGTCACTATATTAATCTGTTTAAAGACCAGCATAATTCTACATACTGGATTATTTCAATTCAATGAAATTAAAAATCCGCGTTTATTTTGGGTTTTGAAAATCTCGCGTGAACCTTTTTTTTTGTCTGTCTCAAGGATGCAGACTATTTAAATGCCAAATTTCCCCAAGATAAGCGGTCAAGCTATACTAATAAGAAAAAAAAATTAAATCACAAAAGTAAATTTTCACAGAAGCTTTTCTGGGATGAATATAATCCTATGTCTATCTCCAGGATGCAAGCGACATGTATGCCAAGTTTCATTAATATTAGTTAAACAGTAGAGTCGAACATAGGTAACAAGCAAAGAAACAAACAGACACACTTTTGATTGTGTGTGTGTGATTTAAAACGCCTCCAATACGCCGTTTAGTTGACCAAACAACGGATATTTTCACGAACGCTAATTTTGATAAAATTTTCATGAAACGGTGTCTATTTATCTGGACAAGCTACCGATACTTAGAAATAAAACATATCGACATAGTAAAAAGCGGTGGACTTACATTAATAGCATTAGCGTGGCTTGCGCGTTAGTGATGTGACAAATGTGTAACGATAAATTTCAGTCGTTGTTACTAAGCAATTTATATAAGTTGGTTCATCTTATACTATTATGCACCCCACGGTATTCAACGCAATGCGCTAGTCGGTTTACGTAATTTCAATTTAAAAAAAAACCTGTAATACAGTCTAATAAACCGCAGCATGGTACGAAGGACGATATTTGGTATAAATGTACGAATATTCATGTACTATTTTACATTATTTTACATGTATTTTTTACACCCTTTAGTATTTAATATCTTTCAGGGCCAAAGGTGACGTATGTTACTCTCTGCCCTTTCAAATAACTCTATGCCAAAAATCAAGTCAATTGGTTGCTCAGTTAGGGCGTAAAATAAGGACAAATAAACACACTTTCGCATTTACAATATAAGTAAGGATAGATCAATAATGGTAATTTCGTAATTCTTTCGCTTAAATTATAAAATTAAAAAACTTAATTCCACAGTAAATTAAAGGCTAAAAGCAATCCAAGACGACTACAAATAAAGGACAAGAGCACAAATGAAACAGAATTAGAACTTTAGCAGACAGGTCTAGTTTTTTCAAATAATGCAATAATGTTTAGACGTCAACGTGAATATCCGATGAGGGGATGAACTGAAACTGAAAACATCAAATCAATCACGATCACTATGAATATTAAGCAAAAATAAGTTAATTTTAACCATTTTTTTTACTGAACCAAAGCATTAAAATCGATACGTCGATTTAAAAGAGGTTAGAAATATTATGTACGTAGCAATTTTACTTTATTGCCGTATATAGTATTATTTTCTGCCACATTTACCCAAAAATATAATGTCTTCTGTCCGTGGTCTAGTTTGTATTCCTTAGTCAAATATGTTAATCATTGCCTGGAATACGAATTCCTGTATTCGATTCGTATGATCTATTCTTTATGATCCCAGTATTGAGTACTAGACGAGTATCGACATTTATCGTTAGGTCATAATCCCCCACCACTAGAGCGAGCCCACTTTGAAAATTCGATTAACGTATCACTTAGCATATTGTCCAGTGTCCCGTAGGACAAGTCGCGGTGCGCCGGTTTTGCGATATTACGAGTGATCCTCATACGCCGAATATACGAGAGTGAACTGATCATGTACGAGGATTAGTGACTGGTAAGTTAATAATAGTTGGGCATTATTATCAATCCTTTGCCTGCCCACTACAGGGCACGGGTTTCCTCTGCTTACGAGAAGTTTTACTCCCTAGTCTACCACGCTGGCCATGTGCGAATTGGTAGACCTTTCCGGTTCCCTCTCGATATTGGGTAGAAGCAGCTGAAGCAGCAGAAGAATTGAAGAATTTATAAATGCCACCATACAGATTCTCCTGCTTTTCGCGGAGTATAGCAAATTAAGCTTAATTTTCATAATATATCATGGATTTCCGCAAAGTAACGGCTGCTTCTACCCAATATCGAATCTCTGCCTAAGAAGTTATACTTAAAAAGTCCGGCCTAACGTTAGTGAAACTCTTTGGTAGTGGCGGTGCGTAAAACTAAAACATTGCTTCGAATGCAGTAGAACGGAAATAACTCCGTCCCGTTATGTCAGTCCCGCCGAAATCCTACCCTAAGTCTTAACCATTAGGCTATCAGCATTTCTATTTATAGTTAGTAGTAGTATAAAAAAGCCCACAATTCGGCCTTAAGAAGTTTAAATTAACGCGTGGAACTACGAAGGTAGGTTATGAGGATGGTACCCTCAATATCTATCAATATTATGGTTTTCTGGGGGAGTTACACAGGATTGTGCTTTGAAGTATTTCAAGCTTGCTAGCACTGTTTTCACGGACACAACCGAGCAGTTAAACTTCTTCACCAGGAGTTTTCTTGGGTGAGAGTTCGCCGCACTACTAGCACATACCGGTGTAGTAAGATACTCGAGCGTCACGGCATCTGGCACTGACAATCATGGTGATGGACCATGTACAATAAATGATGAGAGTGAGAGCTCACGGATAAAAAACATACTCGAAAGTATCAAGTACTGGCTCACGAGGTTACCATTGTGTCAACTGAAACTATCCCCAACAGGTTAAAGTGCTTTAATCCCAGTTAACCTCTGAGGGTGATGGGGTTTCTTGGTGGTTTGCTGAGGTTATGGACTAAGCTAGGAAACTCCGTTGGCTTATCCTTGGAGCCTTGTTGCTTGTCTTCCTGATCTCCCTTTCCAAGGTGTGATTCGCCCGGTACAGTTATGTATTATATATAACTTAAGCGTAGGCGGTGATAGCTCAGTGGGTAGCACTTTGACTTTGCTTTCGTGGGGGCGAGTTCGAATCCCCGCCTCTAACTTTACAAGTATGTGCATTTTAAACAATTCAAATATCACTTGCTATAATGTTCTCAAAGGTGTGTGAGTCCCCCAATCTGGGCCATCTTGGTTTACTACGGTTTTAACCCCTTCTCATTGTGGGAGGAGACCCGTGCCCTGAAGTAGGTTGGTGATGGGTTGATATGATGATGATGATGATGATGATGATACAATGCCACGCCATCGCCATAACGCCATCTATCGAGTCGTGTTGTAAGGTAGAAACTTGAGTGATGAATAAAAGTATAGATTTTGTTGATACAAGTTATCGATATTTAAACTTAAATCACGTGAATCCCTCCGTGAAAAATTTAAAGAAATAAGTATCCTTACGGTAGCCTCACAATATATTTATAACAATATAGTATTTGTAAGACAACATATTAGTCTTTATAAACAAAAAGTGGATATAAACAGTCGACTTACAAGAAATGGTCATAAATTAGTGACATCTGCATATCGTCTGCGAAAGGTGCAGAAGTCATTTGTGGGACTGAGTATACGCTTTTATAATATGATTCCTAAGGTAATTTTGGACGTACCAATGCATAAGTTTAAAAAATGTGTTACAACACATATATTACAGCGAGGTTATTATACAATTGATGAATTTCTTAATGACAAGGTTGCTTGGAAGGATCCGGCTCCGCTTTCATCTCTCACAAGATAGAAAAATGAATTTTTAAATGTAAAATGTAAATTGTTAATGTTGGAAAAGAGCAACTGCTGATTTTCTTGCCGGCTTCTTCTCGGTAGAATCTGCCTTCCGCACCGGTGGTAGAGTCACTACACACAGACAGACTTGACTTTTCAAAAGTTCTTATATTAGGCCTACTTGAAATAAATGAATTTTGAATTTTGATTTTTTTTTAAATTTTGATATTAGTATAAATTGCTGAATAATAGGATTAAATAATAAGACAATAAAAATTATTGACCTCATTGATAAAAAAACAAAAATAAAAGAGTTCATTTGGTCAATCAATTAAAAAAAATAATACTAGACACGGTTTAACATAAGTTTATAAATGTTTATTTTTAATGTTTATAATAAATATACATGAATATGAATGCTCTGCGAAATTATTTCAAATTTCAGTCTAAGCCAGGAAAGATATTTTCGATACAGATTTGATGCTCATATAAAGTATATAAGTGTCTTTGAATGTTACATTACAAAAAGATCTTACAAAGGTTTCTGTTGCTGCTAAATTTACATCAATAATAGTCACCAAAGTATTATTATTCCATTAAAGATGCAGCATGAACGCTGTTAACTGAATAAAAAGTATATACTTATATATTTCATATATCCAATGATTTCTTGATTGCGCCATATGTAATAAACTTTTTCATCAAATTATTATTAATTAAGTGCGTAGTTGCCAAAAGAAAACTTTCCAGATACAATACTGTGATCCCGAGAGTCGCTTTTTTAAATTTTATAATGAAACTAGCTGTCCCTGGCGACTTCTTCCGCATATAAGTCAACCTTAAAACATAGATATATGCTGTTGAGTACTTTATTTAGTACTGTTTAAGGAAATTAGCGAAAATTTAACAGTTTACGCTGCGTACGCAGCAGAAAGCTTTCAAAAAGACGAAAAGCCCCCGATTTTGAAAGTTCTTTATTGGTCTTAGCCTTTCTCGATAAATGGACTATCCAAGACTGAACATTTTTCAAATCGGACCAGAAGTTTTGTGAGATCATCGCAAACAAACAAACAAACTCTTCACTTTAAACATTAGTATAAGATATGAGACGTTTGAAAATACATTAGATTGGTTCTCCATAAATAAACATTGTCAAACACAACTATCAATATTAAGTTAAACATTATTTTTAAGACATTCCAAAACAAAATTAATGCGATGATGATGATGAATAATATATATATAATTATCTGCTAAAAGTTGGAAATAATAAATCTGAACTATTATAATTAAAAACATACTGGGCACATCAAAAATTACATTGGCGTGTAATTATGATTGGCGAATATTTAATCAAGTGGGCGTCTACACGAGTACATCAGACGCATTTAAATTTCCGTAACGTTTTCCCATTACTACTAATAACATCTTAGTTAAGTTAGGTTAGGTTATTTAAGAACATAATTATCACTTAGGTTTTATTGGATAATTAATAGTTTAGTAATAAATTCGCTCGCTTAGTTTTTTAGTAAGCCATCTTCAGTTTAAATCATAACTTCTAATACATTCATATTCACTCGTTTTAATACCCCACCGTTAAAATTATACTGCAATAAGCAAGTTCTTACCTCCCAGTTTAAGCTTTTTACCCACCGGAGGTTTACCCACCGTTTAAGTAAAACTAAAAGGTAGTATGTTAAAAATTAAAATGTTTTTTTTTTAATTTATTTATTAGCTTTTCCGGGAAACAAACAGTACGAATACACATAAGACATTAATGCATTTTTATATCACATAAACCTTAACTTATATCTTTAAACGCGCTATTCTTGTGTATATATAATTGGAATCTCGGAATCGGCTCCAACGATTTTCATGAATTTTAGTATACAGGGGGTTTCGGGGGCGATAAATCGATCTAGCTAGGATTCATTTATATTGAAATCTCGGAATCATTTATATTGACTATATTACATTGACTAAACATACGACTATTTTTTTTAGTCGTCTCATTCGCGGACGAAGTCGCGCGGGTCCGCTCATGTTTTGTGTTATATATAGGTATCCATAACTTATATATAAACGATACATTAACCACAAAATGCTGATAGTAACCCAATTCTTTTATAGGTTGTTATATAAGGTTTATCAACTAATTAATAAATTAACAAAAAACGGGTCAATCGGATAAGTATCGGGGTTTATCGCCGCTTGGAGTTAATGCATTGTCACGTCAGAACACGTCATTCTTGGGTGTATACCTTTAACAATTACTTCTTTATATTGTTTGGGAATAACAGTAACCCAATAATAATAATTGCCTTTATTCCAGGTCAAATACCCATATCACAAAGATTAAACCACGAATAAAGTGCAAAAAAAAAAACAATAATTAAATGAGTAACAAATCAAATTAAAATTATAGATAGATAGATAAATTCTTTATTGCACACAATTAAGGGATAAAGATAATAAATATTGGGAACAGTAATACAGGAAAAATAAAAATGCGCAAAGGCGATGTTTTCGCTTTAAGCGACCTCCTCCAGACAACCCTTATGAAAAAAGAAAATAAATGATTATAGAAACGCGAGCGTGCAATTTTTTTTTAAATATGACATTCCGAAATTGTCCCTGCCAGGAATCAAACCCGGGACCTCCTGTTTAAATTCACAGCGCTCACCGTTGCGCCGTCAATAATTGAAAATCCTATATTTTAAATCTAGATGGAACTTTTCACCAAGATCTGAACTTACTATAAAAATTCTCCATAACCCTTGATTATGTTCCGGGATTAAAGACGAAAATTGAAACAAATTAAAACTATTATACACTAAAATATAGTGCTTAAATTTTATGGAAGCTCTTACAGACCTGCTCGGATAAACCTAATTACCTCTGAATTCCAAATGAATGCAAATAGGTTGTAAACTCTACGGGAAATCTGTTTTGTTGTGGATAAAAACATAAAAGTAGGTATCGGGGTTCACCTTGACGGGCAATCCCATTACGTGGCCGGTAAATCGCTTACAGAAATCGTATGACATATAGCCAAGTTCTCGTAAATTCTCTGACATACATATCATACGAGCACAAGGTCTGCGTTTTATTTACACTAAAATGTTGTATTACGTCTTACATGTCCTTGTCTGACTGTCAAATTCATTACTAAAAGAATTGTTTTAATCTTAACTTCCAGTGTTAAATCGTTAACTCTACTCAGATACCTAATAATAGGCAAACCTCATATTTAACAATTCTTTACTTTAATCCTTCTCTTTTGTTTTCTTTTCGCATCCCGCCGTTTAAATTTTTATAACCTTCATTTTTATCTGAGCTCCTGTCATTTTGAAATCCCGCTCCATGTTATATCGATCACAGATTATGCATAAAATGTTCTAGGCTACGAGTATGTTTGATGAAAATCGATCCAAGATGGCCGCCGCCACAAAATGGCGGTTTACATATTTCTTCACAGTTCCCTCGATATGGGTATCATGTGAAAAGGCTTGACTAGTGGAATAATGCCCACTATATTAAAAATCAAAGTTTTTTTAAATTTTGATTCATATATTATTATCACACAAATTATCAGCTTAATAGATTTTGACCAAACTTAAAACGCGCATGTGATAAACAAGTCTCTTAAACTGATAGTTTTATTAGTTACTTTATTTTAGTTCCTTGAACACTCGTATTACACGGCCCACTAACAGCACTAAAATGGTGCCATTAAATTGGAGATAAAACAAAGTGACAGCAACCTGTATTGTGGTAATAACAAAAGCACAGGCCTCTACTCTCTTAGGAGAGATGGTTTTAGGGCATAAACCTACCACGCTACTCCAATGCGGGCTGGTGAGCTTTCGTGACCATGAATTCAAGTTAACGATCATCGACGGGTTACCGTGCTCTCCAAAGCACCAGGGTGAACACCGCCAATTTCCTTAAATCTAGACTGATGTCTAATGTCTGACAATGTTACCCTGGATTCGTACCCAGGACTTTGTGATCCATAGTTGGATATCCAGTAGATAAACTAGGAGCCTACTGTTCTAATCGTTAAAACGTTGTACGAGTGATGTGCTCGACCGACACAAATAGGAAGATCTCCCTCCGAGCGGGCCGATCTCCGTCCAACCATTGATCTGTGGATGTTTTCTATATGGTAAATTTTTGTGAACACTTCATTAGCGCGATGCAGGATCTTTGTGGCGCCATCTAGTTTGGTAATGTGGAGACCGCCACAGTCTTATACAAACTTTCAGTCCACGACCCACCGCATTGCATCGTCAGCCCGTCTACCGTCCCCTAGAGAAGTATAATAGCTTATAAACCCGAAACCTGAGAGTTAGGTGTTAAGCCACATGCTGCTTTGCGGTAGAAATAAGCAAGGTGAAGTACCTTGTCTGTCACAAAAAGCTCTATTTCTACATCTATAAACTGTATTGAAAACCAGATAAGATTAAATCGTCATCATCATCATCATATCAACCCATTACCGGCCTACTATAGAGCACGGGTCTCCTGACTCCTCCCACAATGAGAAGGGGTTAAGGCCGTAGTCCACGCTGGCCCAATGCGGATTTGTGAACTCCACACACCTTTGAGAACATTATGTAGAACTCTCATAGGCATGCAGGTTTCCTCACGATGTTTTCCTTTATAAGTGATATTGCCTAAAACGCATTTAACTTAGAAAAGTTAGAGGTGCGTGCTGGGATTCGAATCGAACTCGGTCCTCCGAAAGCCAAGTCGAAGTCCCACCCACTGGGCTATCGCCGCTTAAATATACTAAACTAAATACAGTAATATCTCAAAATATGAATTACTCATTGGAGTAAATCCATCTGCACTTTATAGTATGAACTGACGCAATGTCATCCAAAATTTTAGCATTGGAAGCAATGAGATATTTTATTTATGTTTATATTTATTTCTCTCAGGCGGCTAGACTAATAAAACAAGCGCAAAAAAAATCTATTGTGTTCTATATTACGAGTAGATGCTGTTTATGTGAAAATATACGGCATAATTAAAAATACTGGACTACCGATTTTCTCGAGATTGTTCATGAGATTGTTTTTTTTAAATATATATTATTATAAAATAATAATAAGGAAGCTGTTTAGTAAAATAAATTTGCCGAATATTAAATAACGAAATTTATTTAGATAATTCTGCCAGCGATAAATCTTTGTGACATTAACAGCACTTTAACATGCAAGCCTATAGTATAATATCAACAAGTGTCATATACTCAAATTAATTTTGTATTCGATTAATTATTTATTTTGAAAAATTAAGTAGGTACTACACACTTATTACAATATATAGGTTTTAGCATTGTATGATTCACGTATGTTTTAAACTAGCTTTTGCCCGTGGCCTCGCTCACGTTATGTTTATGTGGGTGAATTTTTGAAATATGTGAAACACGTATTTCATTATTTTTAATCGAAAACCTAAATTCAAAGTTTCATGGAATTACCTTGAAAAATATATTGATTCAATGAACGATTTTATACAAACCTTCATCCCCCATTTAACCCTCTTAAGGTTGGAATTTTCAAAAATCCTTTCGTAGCGAATGCCTACATTGTGTGCAAAATTTCAGCCTGTTCCGTCAAGTGGTTAGAGCGTTGATAGATCAGTCAGTCAGTCAGTCACCTCTGCCTTTTTATATATATAGAAGATATTGAGGTGTTAACAAAGCATCATATTAAGTATATTGTCAGTATAAGTCATTATATAAATCAGGTCAAATATTTTTGTTTAAATTCCTTGACTAAATAAAATGAACATCTTAATGCACATTGCATTAAAAGGTTAATTTTTCACTTCTTAAATATAGTTCAACGGGTACATACCACGATAATATTTTGGGATTTGTCGATATTTCGACCCAGTTTCGATCGTGGTCACGACGGGACTCAACTATTAACTAATATATTAACTACTTTTAGGAACCAGAGGTAAAATTTTAATGAAAAAATAATCATGACTACACACACATATATGTTTAATAGAAATTAAAGCAAGAGTTTACACAGAACTAATAGAACACTCAACAGATTACTTATTTAAAGAAATTCAATTTATAAATCTAATTTACAACAAAAACAAAATGAGAAGGTTGACTTTCCAAACGTTACCGTCAACTAGTTTAAGGGGTCTCCCTTAAACTAGTTGACGGTACCCAAAGATTCTCTCGAATGAAGCGCGCACCGCCTTTTATAGCCTCTACACCACCACTACGCGTCGTCACCTCCACGACGACGTCTCGTGACTATTCCTCCAACACTACTACATTATTTAGTTTAAAACCTTTAGTTTATTTTAAATAGATAGCAAATAAACTATTTCATAAAATCTGATAATAATTAACAAAACATGGCAATATATTTTTAGTTTTTTATTATTTTTATCAAAAAGTGACGGAGGACTGACTTTACTCTATCTTTATTAATAGAGATCACACTGATAGTAAAAGTTCATGGATCATCCAAACTGTATATCCTTATAAAGATGTATTTAGATGTCTGCACCTACAATTTAATCGGGAGCACTCACAGTCGTAATTTATCGTAAAAGACACAGTAAAACTCGGATCATAAATTTTCTATTGGCGTGAGCAGTTTACAATAAAGCTATGTTAAAACGTTAGCGATTTCATACGATGAAGCGTTTCCCATACTAAAGCGGGGGCAGTGGTTGATGAGTCACGAGTGGCCAGGACGTGGTCTAAAGCATGAATGCAAGCCACGGCTCCATAACCGTCTCGCGTACCTATTTTAAAAATAAAGATTTATATGTCTCACCTCTTGTCATCTTTATACGCAGCTAACAGAATACAGGGTTTCGCCTTCTATATGTAAACCAGATACCTTACTACTATTGCTTGAAACAGTCCTAAATAGCCTGTTATTGGCTGGTATAAAGGCCTCTCTCTCTCTCTCTCAGTGGCGTGCACAGCGTTTTTGACCAGGGTATTTGACGCTCGTATAAAGAAGGAAGACGGCATAAAATTGAAAAATCTTAGTCTTAAAATTTATACAAAAAGTTATACAAACATTTTAGGGTATGCAGTGCTTTTGCGCATGTATGAAGTGCACGCCACTGCTCTCTCGCTGGGCAGACAGGTTGGTAATCCAATTTAAGCGTTGGTAGTAAGACCTCAGGCGTGTAGTCATGACGCTATCGTGATACAGTAACAAACCTAACAGGATATATTAAACCTAGTATATATGTGAGACGGGCTTTTCCAGCAGTTTGATGTTATTTGGCTTTAATGATGATAATGACTCTTTTTTTGCAATTTATCTATATATATATAAATCTATGAATACTTGATTGAATGCACTTTTATTGTACAGCAGATAAAGATAAAAAAATATATAATTTGGCGGCCGTATCGCTACGTAGCAATCTATTTATATAAAATTCAAAGATCTCAGTCTGACTGACTGATAATCAACGTACAGACTGGGATTAGAAAATCTATTTATAAAAATTTTTAAATTTGGAGTCCGCTACCAGTTTGGCCGTATCCTTACATCGAACGGGGCTCGTTGTTTTAACAGTGTAAACAAACTCTCATCGACGCGTTCGGATCAAAGGCAACCATCACCATATGCAAGATGGAATTACTTTAGTAATTTCACGGTTAAAGCGATGTTAGAAAAAT
This sequence comes from Pararge aegeria, assembly GCF_905163445.1. NCBI lineage: Eukaryota > Metazoa > Arthropoda > Insecta > Lepidoptera > Nymphalidae > Pararge > Pararge aegeria. The sequence goes on from NC_053186.1 coordinate 17,063,252, forward strand.
TAATTAATCATTAGTTTTTAACTGGCTCCTTGGTAAGCATGTAGTATTCTATAATTATATTATGAATATTAACCTTAATTTGCTAAACACGAAAAGCAGGAGAATATGTATGGTGTAATTTACTATCCTACTAATATTATACATGTGAAAGTGTGGATGTTTTTAACACAATCACGCAAAAACGGCTGAACGGTTTTGGGTGAAATTTGGCGTACATGTAGCCTTTGACATGGAAAAGAACATGGGTTACCTTTTATCCCGATTCCTTAAGTAATACACGAGGAAAAATTTAAAATTGTTTACGAGCTAAACCGCGGAAAGATAGTTTTAAAATTTGGTATGCATGTCATGTCACCTATGCATTGGAAAAGGGCGTGTATTTTCTATACCGATCTCTCAAATAGTTCCCGTGGTAAGATAAATAAAAGTTAGCGAGCAAAGCTTTAGACGCGAAATCATAAAAATCTCGAAATAGAAAAATCTCGAATATTATAAAGGCGAAAGTATTTATTTTTGTTACTCAATCAAGTCGCAACGATTGAACCAATTTGGCTGAAAGTTGTTACAGAGATAGATAGAAGTTTGGAATGGCACATAGGTTACTTTTTATCCCGGGAAATAGGAGAGTTGACGCGCATAAAAAACCTTAATCCACGCGAACGAAGTCGCGGGTATCCGCATGTTTATAATATCTTCCATCTTAATACTCCACACCGAACAGATCTTCGGCAATGTACCCTCTACGCACGTTTCGTTCCGACATCGGAGCATCCTCAGGAGCTGTTGACTTAATACTTTTATACATATTTTCGACTTTCACTTTCATGAAAAATATCATGGAAATCCGAAATGTAATGCGTTATTTTATCCCCCATACTTCTATATTACTATAGGTACAGACGGAATTCCAGGGTTGTTGGTACAATAGTATGCGCAACATTTAATTTTTGTATATTTATTTTAACTCTTTATTTGTACACTACGACACAGTTAGGAATATAAAGGACGAATGGAGAGAAACACAAAGACTGGAGTAGAATACAAAAGGCAGCCTTATCGCATATAAGCGATCTCTTCCGGGCAACCTTAGGATTTAGACAACAAGAGCGACAACAAATAGGTTGTGTATAATTATTATAAACCTACATTAAAATAACTACATAAAATACATAAACAAAAATTACACAAATTAAAACAAAGGTATATAAAATAAATATACAAATACTAAACTAATATATATATGATAAGCTATACATTCTAAAGAAGGAAAAAATAGGTGCGTATAAAAAAACGGAAAGAAAAAAAACATTCAGCTGAGTCTGAACCTTTTTATTGTCACAACACATCTTAGACTTAAAACTATTATTAGTATTAAACTATAAGTTACTCCGTATGTGTAAGTCTGTTTGTGTTGTTCTGGTAAATAGTAATAATAAATCTTTATTTTGAACGTGGTCCATAATGTGTCAGTAATTCATCTTAACCTATTTACTTAACATATTCTATTCTATATTAATATCATAGAACTTGTTTGGTTTTACGCGCTAATCTCAAGAACTGCTTAAAAATTGGAATTGAATAATACATTTTTTGGTCCATAGTCGATTCAATCGTACAAAAATCTCAAATTATTATGGTGAGTAAAATTTGGTTGTCCGATACCTAGATAATGAGATAACTAGATAATGCGTTATAATAAAACTTTCAATGTATAACCTTTTTTCTGTTGTTATTGTCGTTGTTTCTACAAACGTAGAATAAGTAGAAAGATAAAATTTTTGAAAATATTTTTATCTTGTTACGCCAAAGAAGTATAACTTCTAACGTGTGTACATTAGTAGGTACACACACGTTTTTCTTATCTAGACATTTTCAGTTCCAGTCCGGAAATAGGAAAATAGGGGAAAGCACCATCCGATTGACTCAGAGAGTACGTTAACATTAACGCCTTCGATTCCGGTTTTTATAAATAATATGTGATAGTAATTATTTTGTATACGGTGGCATTCAAGGCTGTAGATAATTTGAAAAATTTAGTAGGTACGTAAGATAGATCTGAGATAGGCCCTCTGAAAATAGAATGCGTTTGTAACACTGAAAAATGTTTGTAGCATCACGCAAAGCTGCGCTGCTGTGCTAAAAGGATCGTGAAAGTCATTTAAAAAAGTGATTTAGAAATGTTATCAATTTCAGAAATAGATCACCAATCCGTCACTTCACGATTCTTGTACGAAAATAACGAGTATAGTTATGCGCGTGAGTCGATTCGCGACGGTGCAGTTTATAGTTTTATCGACGTTTGACTCAACTAATCGACGGATCTACAAAACGGATGAAGTGACTTTAAATCAAAAAAGTGCTGGTGCTAAAATGTTCTACAATAAAATCTTTTTTATAAAATCTGTGCTTCGCGCATACTCACATTAAAATGAAACCTTGTTCGATAAACGGGCCATGCAAAAAATATTATTTCTTAAATCGTCGTCTAAGTTAGTAAAAAAAAAACAGCGTAATTTTATTATCAGAGATTTTTCTTATTTCTTACATAAACTAAAATTGGGGGTCAAAACCTTGGCGAGAGTGCGGTGAATACGCAAGTGATTCAAATCACTGTTATACACTTGAAATTGTGAATCAAATCACATAGGTCTCACTTATATAGGTCTGTCGAGGGACACATAGAGTTTTTAATGGGTGCAAATCACACTTAAATACTCCGTTCCCCCTGACGGAGCAGTTATGCTTTAGGTTTTTTCTGTGCATAAAAAAAAACAAACTAAAATAACAAAAAATAAACTGAAATAATAACAGAAAAAAAACCGCAATTATAGTAATTTTAGAAACATTCTGTTCTTTCTTGAATCCTCAATAATCAATTTTCTCGGTTGAAAATAATAATAATATGTCAGATCTTCTGTCAGTACTTATAACTTATATACTTGCCAATAATTATCTTTAACTATTGGCTTAACTATTAAGACATTAAACCTGGGTTAACCCAAGTTTAATGTCTTAATAGTTTGCAGTCAATGTTTTTTAATGAACATACAGTAGCTTTAGAGTTAATACGCAGTGTTTTGTCACGTTCTGACAGTAGAAGTTGCTGTCAGTTGAAGTGTGACAACTAGTGCGTAACTGTTTCAACGTTACGCCAAGTTTATAAGGGGACCAGTGTCCTATTGGAATTATTCGGTAATGTCGGCTTAAGACATAATTGAAATTTCTATATTTTAAATAACATTTTTTAAATTTTCATAGGTGCTAATTCCTTGTAATGTACTTTTTCTAGATTTAAAACAGATTACATATTCGATTCAATTAAAAAAATATGTGCTCACCTGTGTATTTTGTAGGAAATCGAATCTTAGCACCTGTAACTCTTCTAAGTTATGTCAGTTTTAAGTAATTAAAATATCACTTGCTTCAACGGTGAAGGAAAACATCGTGAGAAAACCTGCATACCAGAGAAATCTACATAATGTTCTCGAAAGTGTATGTCCACCAATCCGCACTGGGCCAGCGTGGTGGACTATGGCCTTACCCCTTTTCATCAAGCCATTACCGGCACGTTTTGGAAAACTTTCAGGCATGCAGGTTTACTCACGATGTTATCCTACACCGTTGAAGAAAGCAAATAAATCATTGCTTGAAACCCACATAACTCCGATAGTTACAGCGTACCGGGGATCGAGCTCGGTTCTCCAGTAAGGGAAGCCGATGCCTCACCCACTAAGCTATCACCGTTAAGACTATATAAAAGCTATCGTCGATAAGACTATTTGTTGGTTTAATTCTAATACCAAGATGAAGAAACGCAAAAGGAGTAAACGACCAAGGATCAGATTCGACACGGAGACTACGGTAATTTTTTTTTTATCAGTAAAATACCCCTGACACGTCGTTCAAGTGAACTGATTTAATTATCTACTCATATATTTAGCACTGGCATGTCAACTGCTTTTTGTGTGTGTGTAACTATGTAGGGCTGTGCTAAGCCGATCGAGCGGGACAAGGTCACCGACAATGCCAGGCGAATCTTTTTAACACAATTTCGGATTATTAGGATCATTCGGACTGTTATAAGAGTACTATAATCCCACCCTCAATAATCATCAAAAAAGATATCGAATCTCCATTATGAAAATTAAGCTTAATTTGCTATACTCATTTGACATATACTCAATGAATATTTTTTACAATTATTAATTGCAAAGTTTGATTGCATTGAAGCGGAACGTGCGTAGAGGGTACATTGCCGAAGATCTGTTTATCTGTTTGGTGTGGATATAAATATTGAAGAAATTATAAATAACACCACACAGATTCTTCTGCTTTTCGCGGCAAATTAAGTTTAATTTTCATAATATATCATGGAAATGCGCAAAGTAACGCCTGCTTCTATCCAATATCGAATCTCTGCGTAAGAAGTTTTACTTTAAAACTCCGACCCAACGTTAGTGAAACTCTTTGGTTGTTGGGATGTGTAAAACTAAACCATTGAATGCAGTAAAAGCGTAAAGTAGAACGTGGTTAGACCACGTTCTACTTGACTTACTGTGAATGCAGAGCTTTAATACACTCGTTGGAAGATGGGGACCTGGTACGAGTATATAGCTACGTGGTATCATCATCTTCTTCTTCAGACTATTAATATCCCAATGCACTGCTGCGAATGATCCAACGCTAATTATAAGTACTTGAAAGTAAAACTAAATGAGATCTATGGCTTAACGTTCTCTACGAGGCAAGGCGATGAACTCCGACACAGAAAAACCCAACCTAACATTCAGTGGCGTGCACAGGGTTTTTGACCAGGGTATGCATAAAGAAGGAAGATGGCATAACATTGAAAAATCCTTCCCCTTTATGAGTTAAACAAAAATTTCAGGGTAAGCAGTGCTTTTGTGCATGTAAGAAGTGCTCGCCACTGCTAACATTATTTGCCCAGTTCTCGTGATTCGTGATAGCCAATGTTAACAAAGGTACCACAGAAGCAGTTAGGCAGCTATAGCGACTTGTATATTTTTCATACTGTCAAATCAGTTACATACTTCATGATAAGACGCGATGACGTGAAAGTACCCATGTTATTTTACGAGAGTACGAAATATACGCAGCGACGTGCGACGTGCGCTGAAAGCGAATCTGACAAATCTGAACTTATCATCGTTTTACTTAATCCTTCCTGATTTATGAGTGTAGACTAGAAGGCTTCTCTAGTGGATTTCTAAGCTATGAATGAATGATGGAAATGAAAAATGAATACAGGTTCATATATTTTGATGTTGGCGAGCTACCTGGCACAGCGGTGAGCGCTGTGTGGTTCTAAGCTTGAGATCCCAATACGATTCCCGGCTCGGACAATTCGGGAACTTAGAAAATTCCTGAATTTTCTCTAGCCTGGTCTGGTGGGAGGCTTCGGCCGTGGCTAGTTACCATCCTACCGACAAACACGTTCCACTAAGCGATGTAGCGTTTTGGTTACATTGTCTGACTGACTAGTAAGCTCGGTAAGATTGCAGACAAGGGCTAGGTCGTAGTAGATTAAAAAAAAATTATATAGGTACTGTATGACCAATCGAAGCGTTTTCTTACAGTTTCCTTGCGTGAAATCGTTTTTTGATTGTCCGACTGTCAAAGCCCTAAATTTTAAAAATAATAAATCTTCCAAATTGAGGAACCTGAGAATATAATGTATATCTGTGACCTGCCTAAAAGATATTGATTGCCATACAAAATTTGTATAAAACATCATCATTCGGTTAAGCCTTTTAAGTAGAGAGAATTGAACTGACCTCGTGATTCGAACCACCTGGCAATCTCTGAACCAACGACGCAGTTTAGGCTTATTCTTAAAGCATATGACCTATCCCATACTTCCCTGACAAGAAACGCATTCATTCATATCCATCCATCCATACAGGTCAAACATTCTTTACACTAAACTCATAAAGATATCATCCCTCATAAGCGAGGGCCAGATAGCTTCGTCGTGTCAAACCGTGATCATGTATTGTTGCATTTACATATAATTACATATATCTTTTTAAGATATGATATATTTTTCTACAAGTATATGTATATATGCACCACCTACCTATTTTCTGTATTTGATTTTTATTTAATTTCATAAAACTACATGCTAATACATAAACTAGTGTACACAAAGTACGTAGTACGTAGGCTTATTCTTAAAACATATGAGCTATCCCATACTTCCCTGACAAGAAACGCATTCATATCCATCCATCCATACAGGTCAAACATTCTTTACACTAAACTCATAAAGATATCATCCCTCATAAGCGAGGGCCAGATAGCGTCGTTCGTGTCAAACGGCGTTTAATTTTGCGTCCTGCGGGCGACCAATCAACAGACTCTCAAACTCAAACGCGCGCTTCTGATTGGCCGCTCGCCAAACGCAAACTTGAACTCCGATAGGGACGCAGGTTGGACGCTACAGTTTGACCTTGTCATTACACATCAGTAAGTAGGTCACAATGACAGCGGCTAGCTAAAGACACTTATGTGACGGTTGCCCCACATATATCAAATTTTTGTTTGTATGTCATTACGTTTTATTTGCGTGCCATACACTTAACGAATAGTCTACACTCTACGCCAGTTGTGCAAAAGGTTTTACTTAAGTCAGACGTGAAAATAATGTGATTATGTGGTGACGTAACAAACAAGTTGATTTATTCGTTGTTGGTAGGTAATAAAAAAAAAAACTGTGCTCTTCAAATTATTGTTTCCTCCTACATATGCTAATCTAACTAAAACTGTTTTTAAAAGCTCTTGTAAAAACTAGTGTTACAGTTATTTTATCATATGGGTGGATATAATAAAATTTCTTAAACCCCAAATAATTAAACTTTTTTATATATATTAATATTTGCCAGATATTTATTAAATTGATCAGGATTTTTACAAATGCGCTAATAATTATTTTTTAATTAATAAATAGTTTTCAAGAAGTTCTCAGTACTCGGTGGTAGATTAATAATTTAGCTTCTCGATTATAGGACTAGGTACGTTTACGGGGGTCGCAAACTTTAGTCAGGATGGTCGAATGTTACAGTAATTTTATGACGGGGGTAAATAATTAAACTTATGATAAGTATATATTTAATTAATAAATCGTTTTCAAGAACCAAAAAAAAATATTATTGATTCACAACCAATGTTCATGAATTGAGTTGATGGGTATTTTGAAAACCAGAATCTGATGGCAAGAACAAAATAATGCTGATAAGGCCGTAGGTATACCTAAAGTTTCGTGTTTTTTACATCCGAATCACAAGATGCATGCGTAATTTATCTGCTAATTTAGGATTTACATACGCCAAGCATTAACATAAATTAATCTGTGTTGCATAATTTAAACCGCATATGTGGTTGGTACGAACTTGAATTAACTTAAATTTGTATGCAATTTTCTAAAACGCGTTCGTAAGTTTACGAAGTCACTCGGGGTTTGATTTTTGAAGTTAAAACTCTAAATTCCTTTAAAGAAGCCTTCAATTTTACAAATGAAAATGTTTTAATTAAAACAGTGATAAAAGTATGGCCAACCTCTTTCAACCTTCTTTGGACTTATTAATAGTGTATTTGAAGTTTATATATCTACCTTTTTTCAAGTACAGATAAATATTATCATAGAATAGATCTTGTCGTAGTCCTTTGTTCGATTCTCAGGTTGGGCTAAAAGTTGTCGGGTAATGCGTTGTTTTTCTTTCAGGAAATTTTTAAGTTGAATTTTTACTCTTGAGTTAGGCAATTAACAAAGTCTACGCGCTATACTTGCCTCCGAGAGCACTTTAATTAAGTCCTGTATTAGAGAAACGTGCATATTCGAAGCTTTAAATCCCTCAATACATTTAAACTTGACTGGATGATGTTAACGTTAACATAAAATCCAGGTTGCTTCTTAAATATTTTCAAATGACAACGTGAGAAAGTGATAACAAAAAAACACCCGGCTAGGTTTGTTATGGGCTTATTCTTAGACCAAGGCGCGTTTGGAACCCTCATAGCTTTAGATTTAAGTTTACGAATGTAGTTATCGCCCTCACTACTCACTGATATGTACACACTTTGTATATAATGAACGCATCAAAAGTGCCATCTATGTGCCCATTTGAATAAAGAAATATTTGACTCTAACTTTGACTTCCATATAACCCTAGTTTGAGTGTGCTATAACAATAATTGAACTATGACATAACCCACCTGTTAACGCCGCAACTATTGAACCGATTTGGATGAAATTTAAAAAGGAGATAGGTTATACGTACGTAACAAGTTGTTAAAAGTAGTTAATACTTTTAACTACATTTTAGCTTCGTTAAATGTAAGGTTACTACAGTTATAGTTTGACAAAAAAACTTCCTCGTAATTAGTATTACACTACCTGCGGCAACCAGTGTTGTTGTTTGTGTTTTTAATAAAAATACGTGTACCTGTAATATTATTCACCGCGGGCAACACCAAGGCAAAGCTACAAGGGATTAGAGAAAGTACAAGATGAGAAGTAGAACTGGGCCATCTAGAAAATATAAACGTACATAATTATTTATTTTTATTCTATTTACAAGGATTGATAAACAAAAAATCTATCTATCTCTATTATTAATACAAAGTTATTTATAAACAATAATAACCTATGATCAAGTATTGTTGCATATACATATATTCACATATATCTTTTTAAGATATGATATATTTTTCTACAAGTATATGTATATATGCACCACCTACCTATTTTCTGTATTTGATTTTATTTAATTTTAGAAATTATATATAGATCAATATCATTATACGGGACCGTACATGCGTAGGACACATATACTAAAACCTTAGATATCATTTACTTAACGGCTAAATAACCATTATTCGCCATTATGGAAGAAACCGCTATGAAGCGATAAGGTCGCCTGTTCAATTTTTTTATGGACTTTTTTGTGGTATGCAATAAAGTATATTATTACATTCATTAATCTATACTTATAATAAAACTGTAATTCGAAGATTTCTGTACATTTAATATATTTTGAAAATTTTGACTGGGGGATACTTTAAACAGAAGAGTCCAAAACAATCAATTTTACTTCATATCTCCAATAAATTTGCACCGATTTTAATAATTCTTTTTTTATTTGACAGTTTGTACTAAGCACTAAGCATGTATTGTCTAATTTTAATGAAGATCTGATGAATATTGTTGGAGATCAAGGACATAATTCTTTACAGATAACAGCAAGTCGCAAGGCATATGGGACAACGATCGAATGAATGCGTACCATCCTACTAATATTACAAATGCGAAAGTTTGTGAGAATAGATGTATGGATGGATGGATGTGGATGGATGTATGTATGGATGGATGTTTGTTACGCCACAACGAATGAACCGATTTGGCTAAAATTTGGCAAAGATACCTACAATATAGTCTGGCATAGCTCATAGGCTTCTTTTTATCCCGAAAAAGCAAACAGCTTCTACAGGATAGCATCGCTATTTTTTCCCTATTTGTTTCAAAATCCGCGCAACGGAGTTTTAGATTGACTTGGTTTTTTTGGATAGGCATAATAGACGTGTTTTTTTTTTAGTCGACTTATTCGCGGACGAAGTGGCGCGGGTCCGCTAGTTCATTCATAAAGTTGAAAGTTATGTAATTCTCTCAGGTCAATATGAACAGCGGGTCCAGAGAAGAGCTCCTGGGCAGTACCCAGGAGGCTATACGCAACAGCCAGCATGACCTGCGCAGCTTTGCTGAAAAACCGCTCACCAGAGAAGAGAAGTCATACCTCCTGAACGCTGATAGAGGAGACTATGTGACTGTGAAGAGGTGAGTAATATTGCTATTAATAAAGGCAATCAAAAATAAATAATTAAAATACTGAGTATGAAAAAGTTAGGCTTAAAGAACAAGTATATTTTTTAACTGGTTTTAGCTTTGGCCCTGGCTAGTTACCACCCTACCGACAAAGACGTGCCGCTAAGCGATTTAGTGTTCCGGTGCGATGTCGTGTAGAAACCTATTAGCGGGTATGACTACCAGTTACCCTTACAATTTAGCCCGCACCATCTTAGACTTCATCATCACGTCAAGGGTTAGCATGTAGTGAAAAAAAAACCCACTTACTTATTCTGTTTTGCTCCACCAAGAGCTTTAAAAAACAAGTTGACAAAAAAAAATAACAACTTTGTTAAACAACAAAAAATTTGTTATAACCAAATCCCGAAGCCGGTTGAGGAGTTCACCCGGCGCTTTCCTATCAGTTCCTTTATTGTGACGAGCATAAATTGCTTAACAATCAGATATATGGTATCGAATCACAGTACTATTTATTGTGTAGTTCTACTTGACCAAATGATGCTTTTCGAAAGAAGATTCAAAAGTTACTTAAAAAAATATTCAAGTCGCTATAGGTGCTCTTATTTGAAAAGTTCCCTCGAATTCTGCAGCATCCTTCGAAAAGATCTTGATGTGATGAAAATGAGACCGCTTGGAAAGTTTATTGTTGCAAACAATAAAATAATTTTCCAAATTCGTTGATAAATGTTACCAAGTTCTGAGTTACGTGTGTTTTTGGTCGGTAATCCCTTGGCGGCACGTCTTTATCGTTAGGGTGGTATCCAGCCGAATCATCGGAATCAATCATAATAATAATAACAATAATAATAAACTAATCATCATGTTTTACATCATCATACCCGCGGCATCGCTCGCATTGTAATTATAAAAACTGCAAGGACAACGAATACAGAGCAGCGCACTATTGCAGGACGCTTGTGAGAGTAATCGTAAGCTTATGTTCCCGTAGGAACTTTTCTTTTTTCCGACATAAAAAGTAGACAAAGTCACTCTCCGGTCCATAAACTATCTATGCAAAAATTCACATCAATCCGTGGCTCTGTTGCTGTGTTATTGATGAACAAACATACAAACTTACGCGTTTATAATATTAGTATTGTAAAAAATATTATCAGTACGAAAAAAACCATTCAATGGAAAAGAAGAATCCGTAAGTTGAATCCGAATAAAAAAACTTTTAATTTCAATAATCGGATGAACGTAAAAAGTAAAATTAGATTTGTACGAAACAAGTAAAACTAATCTATCCCTCGAAACCTTTTAAATCAATCCATTAGAAGTCGTATTATTCGGCAGTTGCCGCTAAGTCGTGCATCACTACAACGGTGAATAATCCAGTTTAGATAATATGTTTAAACTATATTGGTCTCATGTCACTGTTTTATGTTAGTGATAGGGATTACGATATGATATTAGAGCATTCATTTTCATCATTACCATTCCATTACTGGACGCCATCTGATGCCCGATTGGCGCAATGGGCAGCGACCCAACTTTCTGAGTCCAAGGCCGTGGGTTCGATTCCCACAACTGCAGGGCTAGCACGGGCAGAAAATAAAAATTATATCCCCCGATTATATGCCCTAACGAGGGATATAAAAAAGGGACACAAAAAGAGTTTATTTAACTGAATAAAGATTGAAAGGGTAAATTAAAAATCCTGTGCATTAACACACTGCGGAAGTGTAACTTCTTAAAAGTAGCCTACGAGAGATTGAGGTGGATGTAGACTATCAGAACTATGAGAATAATTAATGTAATGTTTATTATTTAGTTTCCGTGGTAACTAGAATAGGTAAAAGAATGTATTATGTTTTCTATCTCACTCTGTCTTATACATTTATGTGTTTGTTTCTTTATCTAAATATTATTCGGTTTCCTTGGTAACTTAAATAGGAAAAATAAGTTAATTAAACAAAAGCGTTGCATGTTTGCGCATCTTGGTTGCCGGGCATTCAACGTCGCAAAGCGAAAACGTAACGAGGTCATTCATTAGTAGATTTTACTCCTCGAAAAACATTTATGTTCATCACAGAAACTTTTGTCCAGTTTTGGGAATCGAACCCACGGCCTAAGTCTCAGAAAGCAGAGTTGCTGCCAACTGCGCCAATCGGCTGTCAAACTAAACTAAATAACTGGGTTGAAATATAATGGGGGTAGAAATTTGTACAAATGTCATCCATTTTCAAGTTCTCGTCACTGTCAATAAGAACATATTAGAATAAATATCACGTAATAAGAATTTCTTATTACTTCAGTGGACCAGTGAGAAAAATTTGCCAATTATTTTAATTGCCAAATTATTCTTAAAAAAAAAAGAAAAAAAAAAGGAAAATACTTTTTTCTGACTGTACGTGTGTTGCATCATTTATTTCTCAACACACGTACTGTTTCAGATTATGATAATTAAGTTAAAAAAAAAAAAGTAAAATACTTTTTATTTTTATCTCACAGATTCCAAGCCTAATGAGAATGAAAATGAAAAAAACATTAATAAAAATATGACATTGATTTTGCACTGTTATTTAAAATTTTCATTTTTACAATTTTCAACTCCGGAAAGCGACTAGCGCGGACTTTATACAGCATTAGTAACAAAACACGTGCATTTTTGTAGCACAAAGCAACCCTTTCATGTGTAATGAAAACTGGCATTCAAAGGCCTATTCAAACCTAGTTTTTTCTACAAAAATATGGGATTAAAATTCTTGTATCTACGTACTTTTTATACAGCTTTTTTTATTACAAGGTTTGATTTAACTTCGCATGGCAACAGGTTGACTCGAAGAGATAAGACCACCTTTGTTCCTACATCTGGTAAAGTTTTACATACATACGTGCATACGACATATCAGTAAATATGTGTGGGTCAAATCTTGCAACTGAATTTTAAACCTATATAGTTATCTATAACCGTTAATCTTTATAGTTATTTCAATCAGTTTAGTTATCTTTAACCGATTGAACTGCAATTTTGCATATGCGTTTGGTTTTGATAACAAATCTGGGTAGTTAGTTGTACTCATTCCCAATCAAAGATGGCGGACCTTCTTCTGCACCTCCGTGGTGTATACGACGGCAATTGCTGAGAAGAGCATTTCATAAAGTATTATTTAATAAGTTGGACAGCAAAATTTTCACACGAAAGTAATAGATCTGACCTTTACACTAAACTAAATATTTAATCGATTATTTAAAAGAATGACAAAAGACTTCTTAGGAGGGATATCAAAGACGATTCATTAGAAAGCACGATTCTCATGATCCTAGCTTTGTCACAGATAACACAATAATTCTTAATAAAGACAAGGTTTAGACATGACATTTTTCTTCATGCAAAACAAAAGTTCTATTTACAATTTATTGAAAACTAGATGCGCCCCGTGGTGTTACCCGCGGCCAAAAGAGGAGCCGAAGCTTTAACCATTAGACTATCACCGCTATATGCAAAATAGAAATTCCATTTATAATTTTTTGAAATGCATCATTTATTTCTCAACACACGTACTGTTTTAGATCATAATAATTAATTCACTAACATGTGATGATATTAAATAAAACCCGCATTGGAGCAAAATGTAGGTTTGAAGCTCTAGATCCTTCTATCTAAAAGTTTAGCTATATCTTTATTTTGAACTTTTTTTTTGAACAGGTTAATAGAAGTGTACGCAGACAAGCCGGATGTGCTCGACATAAACTGCGTGGACCCTCTGAACCGGTCGGCGCTCATCGCCGCCATAGAAAACGAAAACATCGAGCTGATCAAGTTATTCCTCAACTCCGGAATCAAAGTCAAGGTAAAATATTAGTACGCCTTCCTGGTGCCATGGTTTACTCATCAAAATCAAATCAAAACTATTGTTTATTTTCTCATTATTGCACAGCCATAGGTCGGCTTACAAAATGCGGACTTAATGCTAAAACATTTTCTACCAACCTTCGAATGTGCGAGAAAAGCGAATTTGGCCAAAAAAATAGAACTTATATATGTAACTTAAGTCATATATAACTTAATTTCTTAACGACGTGTCATGTCCCACAAGATAGAAAATTTAAAAGATTATAAAGTACGTAAAGCAATCTCCTGAGTTTCTTGCCGGCTCTTCTCGGTAGAATCTGCCTTCCGAACCGTTTGTAGAGACACAACAGATAGACTGACTTGACGTTTCAAAAGTGTTTAAAAACTTGGCCTACTTGAAATAAATGAATTTAGCATTTTGTTTTTTTTTAAATTATACTTTAAATTAATCCCTATAAAAACGCATGTAATAAAGAAAAGGAAAAAACTTCATACATACAACAGTGGAAACATAAGCCATTTTATTCAAATAAGTCGTTAGAAATAGAAGGCATTTTTTAACTGTCTTCCTTCAAAAAAGAGGATCAATTCGGGAGATTTTTTTTTTTTTATGTTCGGGCATAAACTCGAAGTTCATAGGAATTTTGTTTTTTGTGCGGAAGGAATTTATTTCGAAATGGTCCCATTTAAATTTTATAGAGATCTGATAAAGGGTTTTGGAGACAGACAGCGGAACTTTTTAAACAATGTCGCAAAACCGCGATTGTTGCTACCGCTTTTTTATGCTTTGTACTCAGCACACACTCGAAAGAGTTACGCAGACGAATTCAGTATATCGCGTCACACCCACATTTTCTATAAGTTATTAGTAGTTGAAATTTTTTCGCGACTGAAACCTAGTTGTTTCACATGCATTCAAGCTTGATTTAAATAAAAATGTTTTACTGTAAAGTTAATACCGATTCAGTTTTTTTTGTACCAAAAACTTTTTATTCAAAAATTTCTCAATTATCTCTGCTCTGGTCAGTTGGGTGGCTTCTTGACGCCAGCTTTATTATTTTACCGTTCAGCCTAGAGGTTATGATGTAGTAGGTACTGCCTGAAATTGGATCGAGACCATTTGTGGTACAATCCTCTACATAAGCACATTGAATTATACTTCATTAATCAGTGTCCTCAAACATCTTTTTTTCAACTTGCTTGCTAAGACCTATTCAAAAAAAAACAAGAAAAAAATCATGGCACATCTCTCTTCCCACAATGAAAAGGAATTAAGGCCGTAGTCCACCACGCTGGCCCAGTGCGGATTGGTGGAATGCACACACATTTAAGAACATTATGGAGAACTCTCAGGCATGCAGGTTTCCTCACGAAGTTTTATTCACCGTTGAAATAAGAGTTTTAATTACTTAAAACGCACATAACTTTTAAAAGTTAGAGGTGCGTGGAATTTGAACTCGGCCCCCGAAAGTAAAGTCAAGCTCCCACCCACTACGCTATCACCACTTTTGCTTGTCTTTACGACGAGAAAATTGTAGGGTCTTTGTTTCCAACCCAAAGTACACCAGTTGGCTTTTGCCCACCTTGCATCTTAATTGTTGATTGTAGCCTGACTCTGTAATACAAACACAAAAGAACAAGAAAGTGCCTTCATTTCAACAAAACATATCGCGTTCCTTGGGGAAATCACTCCGCCGATAGTTTGCATGGATACCCCCCGTATATTTTCATAACCGCCGTCTAAGATTCCTCTGCAAATCTCAAAAGACAATAAATATGATTTTCGTTTCATACAAATGGGGATTCCATTTGCGTAAAGAGTGAGGCTTTTTCGCTTTTATATTTTACTCCGCCGAGAATATGTAATTTACAAATGTGTTTTTAGCTTTGGCTTTTGTAGAACCGAAGGAACTCAAACTGCGGTCATCATCCTCAGCATATCAATACAAGTCTATGGTAGGAGTAACCTATGTAATAAAAGGGCAAGACCTCTTATTACATAGGAGTAAGGGAGTTAGTATTCAAAGTCAAAGTCAAAGTCAAATATTTCTTTATTCAAATAGGCACATATATGACGCTTCTGATGTAAAATATAACATAGAAGTGAGTTGATGGTGATAACTAAATTAGTCAACTTATAACTGTTTGGGTCCTACGCGCTGTTCTAATTAGGCTGAACCACACTGAAAAGACTCCTTGTTACCGAACGTGAGGATGGGCTTCAATAATACTCATTATTCACTTATTACAATTGTTCTATACTCAAGCGGAGTTTAACTCTACAAATTCCGGTTACCAAAAGACCATTTGGCAATCCAATCCTCCTACTTCTATTCGGCTCAGATACCGTTTACACTGTTTACAACAAAGTTTTCGGGATGCTTTTTACAAACTTAAGCTAAAAATTAAATACTTAGATTGGAATTATACAGTTTGTAAATTGCATAAAGCAAATAAATAAATATACTACGACAATACACACATCGCTATCTAGTCCCAAATTAAGTGTAGCTCGTGTAATAGGTAATAAGATAACTGATGAATAATAAACATAAATTCTTACTTATAATATATAGATAAACACCCATACACTGAAATACATTTATGTTCATCACACAAACATTGTCCAGTTGTGGGAATCGAACCACCGGTCTTGGACTACGAAAGCAGGGTCGCTGCCCACGGCGCCAATCGGCCGTCAAACGACGATGATGTACAAACTTAAAACTTAACCTTATTTGGATCAAATGGCGCCTTAATTTAAGAAATTCTATACCTACTCTTCTTTCAACTTTAATCCTTAAAGTAACGACGTTGCAAGCGCGATCAATAATGTCATCCACTTAACCTGTGCATGTTAAAACTTTACTTTGGTGACGACATACAAAAACCGCCAGAGTACTTCCAGTAGGTACTTGGTAGTTTATTACCCACGTATACTAATACTTTTCAGCGAGTGCATCACGATTGCTCTATTAGATACATCGGCTGACCACCAGCTCGGAGGGATGATATTGTAAAGGCAGTAGGGAAGAACTGGATGCGGCTAAAAAGCACTAGACCGAGATGGCGTGCATATGAAGAGGCCTCAGTAGACTGAGATTGGCTGATGATGATGATGATGATTAGATACAACATATTTCCATTATTTATTCATAAAAAGGTTTGGTAATAGTATTGAAGAGGTGATAGCGAGATAGATAGTCCACCAAACTGGCCAAGAGCGGTTTGGTAGACTTAACACGACCTTGAAAAAATTATGGAAAACTCGTTGGCGTGCTGATTTCGAGAGAAGCTAACGTATATAAACCCATAAGCAATTACCGCTTATAGCACGATGTTTTAGTCAAACGTATAGATATAACGTAACCTACGTAAAATTTACAAATTTGTTCACAAAGTTATTTATAATAGAGCAGAAACAGTGCCATACAAAGCATGCCTTAAAAGACTCCGAACGAGCCATTTACGTTAAATCTTTAAAATACGATTACTCTCACAAACTGCGGCGTCTGTCAGCTAGTCTTAAAACCGGTTATAGGCAAAACTTCGCGTACTCCAAAATGTAATAAAATTATAACGGTACCAACATCCGTACTAGGATCTAGGAGTATGTAGGACAAAATTAAATAGCCCAGGATATAAATAAATCGATGGCCTAATTTTACAATTCAAGAGAGCATTCATAATTATTGAGGGGGTGTTTGGTTAACATTTAAATTAAAAGATACATATTTCTGTAATTATCTTATTACAAAAATTTATGAATCTTGATATTAACATAAAAATATCTTATTTTATATTGTTGAATTGTTAATTTAAGAATACAGCTATCGCTCATAGCAGTCCAATTGAATCTCGCTATAGTATTGCGTCAGTTATTAATTTTTCTGACAGTCTCTAGTTGGCATTGGTGTGAGGAGCTTACACAAATCTCAGTATCAGAGTATTCGTCTCACATTATTTTGTATTTCACTACAAGTAAACCCTTGACCGCAATCTCAAATGGTGGTTAGTGAAGATTCAGTCTTAGATGGTAGCGGGAAACGGCACTTATATTACTTATAGGAACCCATTATACGCAACTATTGTATCTACGCAACATCGTACTAGTACGCTAAATTGCTTGGTGGCACGTATTTGTCGAAGGATGGTAACCAGCCACGGGCCTTCTACCAGAGCAGAAAAAAAAATAGAAATTATAAATTCCTAAATTGTCTCCGATAACATACTATAAAATATAAATACTTAAACATGAGAAAAGAATAAATATCACAGTGCATTTCACACTTTACTCAAACATCCCCTCAAAAGGGTCCGCTGTCTCTTAGCTCGTTAAGCTTTTAGCTTTGATAAACAAGACGCGACGTTCAAAGCATCGATGCATGTTAATTTGATAGTGAACACTAAATTAGGTCAGTTTCATACACGTGGGATGTGGATTAATGACAATGCAAATGCGAAAATTTCTTGTTTAGTTGTTGTTTAGCACATACACTGAACTCTGTACATAGATCCTGGAGATCGAAAAAGAATACTTTTTATCGCAGTAGAAAATTAAAAGGTAAATGTTCCCGAAAGATATAACAGTGGCCTTAGTTTTGACGATCTCCTGGAGCTATAGTTTTAAGTAGGAACTCCCGGGTTCTAAAACCGGCAGGGGTAGGTTTGGAATTCGTAATATCTAAAATTTTCTCTGGTTTGGTCTCGTGGGAGGCTTTGACCGTGGCTAGTACCCGCCCTACCGACACAGACATGCCGCCAAGTGGTACTCACTTGGCGGCATGTCTGTTCTGGAACAATGAAGCGTAGAAACCAATTAGGGTTTATGGTTATGGTTTTAAATAACTGACTGATTTATTAAAAAATTGAGAGAGAATTTCATCAAGATCGATCTTGTTGAACCGAACAAAGAAACAAACGGACACGGATTCACATTTATAATATGCTGTAAATGGTGCAATAAAGAAACTTACAAACTTAAGAAACCCTAAAAAACCCTCTTTAATTTTTTTTTTCCAACAAACCTAAAGTGTGGATGTATATGTAAATTTTGTACCCTCACCGATATCCCTATCCCTACTAATATTATAAATGTGAATGTAAGTTTGTTTGTTACGCTTTCACGCAAAAACTACTAAACCGATCCACAAGAAATTTTCACATATTCTTGGTAGAAGTGTTAGAAGTAATATAGGTTACTTTTTATCCTCGGTTCCTTTGGGAGAGGGGATGAAAGTGTTTGATGATTTTACACGGTTTGACGGTTATAATATTATGTGATAAATTTTGCACAAACTTTGCGTAGATCTAAATGTGGTTGCAGACAGAGGACAGAGCTCCTCAGCAGACAGCAGCAAACCCCTCATTGAAGGCTTAAGGATACTGAATACTTTAATTTTTTTTGGACTTACAACCAAATTGTATGCATAAAATCAAAAAACAAAATCAAACGCAGACAAAGTCGCGGGCAACAGCTAGTTCTAAATAAACAGAGAAATTGATCGACAGATTGATGAAAAATCTAACTCCACAAAATGTGAGACCACCCTCGGCAGGTGTATACTGCAAATACGAGCAAAGAGGTTTTATTATGGCCTGAAGCTGGCTTTCATTAAGTTACAACCAGCGGGAGTCCCTAACTAAATTATCTTAAAGTATAAACGATAAAAATTTAACATAAACATTGCTAACAACTGATGTTTGTATCTACAAAACTCGAGAATTAGTTTTGAATAAAAATATTAATAATCAATTTTTATTTCAAACAAATTCCATATAAACAACAAAACAAAACGTATTTAAATAGATATTCATAGATTTACTTTAAAACTTTTAACGTGGAAAGTTATTTCTTTTTTTATTCCTAAGCTTTGGAAAACGGGAATTCGCAGCGCAGAGCCAATTCTATGTAGTAAGATATATTTTACATAATTAGATAAGATTGTTTAATCGCTTTGAATGAGATATGTGAGCTCTACTGGAAACACCCAATGAAAATGCTTGTTGCAATCTCACCTGGTTCTAAGTGATGATGCAGTTTAAGATTATATTAACTTTGATTATATACCTGCAAATTCACTTTAAAATTATTTAAATTGAACCTATTGCTTTAAAGTTGCGACGGGTATTGAATAACACGTACGGCAACGACTGGCCGCGAATAACATCGTTTGTAAATAAAAGTGGACCTGGTAGGTAGCGCTGCAATTCGTTTCTAGGTATTTTTAAGATATTAAAACTATTTGGTGCGGATGAAGTTGCGCGGGTCTGTTAGTAAATAAATAAATATACTACGACAATACACAGATCGCCTCCTAGCTCCAAAGTAAGCGTAGCTTGTGTTATGGGGACTAAGATGACTGATGAATAATTTTATGAATAATACGCATAAACACTTATCATATTCAGATAAATACCCAAACACTGAAAAACATTCAAGTTCATCACAGAAACATTTTCCAGTTGTAGGAATCGAACCCACGGCCTTGGACTCAGAAAGCAAGGTCGCTGCCCACTGCGCCGATCGGCCGTTATAATATAAGCACTTACAAACACTTACAAATATCAAAACCAAACTGTGAACAGAATAGGAACAAAGCAACAATGTATTTTACGTACGCTTGTAACATCAATAAATTTGAGGACGTGTTTTATAAGAATGAAAACCACGGAATTGCAACATAAATCCCTCACTCGTAACAGTTTCGATCGATTTATTCAAATTTCATGAAAGCGCCGCGAAATTGATACAAGAATATCCTGGGTGATGAATTCATCAATGCTGAACAAACTTAAATTTCTGAAAGCTGTTTCGAATAATGTGCTCAAACTACTTGTAAACATGTACCTAATTAGAAATTTAAACTGTAAACACCCGACTAAAAGTTATAGATAATAAAAGGCAAAGGTGACTGACTGACTCAACGCACAACTTGACGGATCGGGCTGAAATTTTGCACACAGATAGTTATTACAACATAGGCATCCGCTAGGAAAGTATTTTTGGAAATTCCATCCCTAAGAGGGTTAAACGGGGGATGAAAGTTTGTATAAAATCTTTCATTTATCAATTTATTTTTCAAGTTAAATCCATGAAACTTTGAAATAAACGATACATGTTTCACAAATTTTGATAATTCCAACTCCAAAGGCATCAAATAGGGGATGAAAATTTATATGAAAGTTTCAGATTTTTTAAGTAATTTACGTTCATATTTTTCTATTGACAGCAAGACTTTTTTTAACCTTTGTTGTAAAGATTTACCAAATCATAATTTAGATAAAATTCATAATTTGAATGTAGTTAATAAATATTTGTACTTATTATGAATATGAGTTCAAATTCACCAAAATGGCTAATGGTTTAATTATGCGTTTACCTACAGGGAGCGAGTTAATAAAGCGTTTTAATATGAAGGTACTTGTTAAAGATAATTTATGTGTCATTTTATTACTCTTCGTTACTTTTATGAATATCCGTTTTGTCTGTAAATTTAATTAGGGTTATAGTTAAAAGTCCTATTATAAAGAACTTCTTAATCGATAAAAGAGCTTGGGCGTGAAATTTTGTTGTGCAACCAGGTTGCTCTTCCAATAATTTTAAATTACAATGTGAGATGTTCCTAACATAAAAAAAAACAGTTTGTTGTGGGCTTCTTCTTAGACCAGGACTAGTTTGGAACCCTCTTAGCTTTATTTTTGTTTACGAATATGGTTATCGCCATCATCTCACTATCGTATAATTCTTATGTAATGTACGCATCAAAAGTGCCACCTATGGGCCTACGTGAATAAAAATATTATTGACTTTGACTTTGAATTTTATACTTTAGTTGGTTCGGTAATTTTTTTTGGATCGATAATATTTCTAATCTCAAGATAGATTCCCCAAGATAGATAGAGAGAAGGTTTGAAGGAGACCCTGTAAATCCTTCAAACTTTCGGCCTATCTCCATTCTTCCGTTTCTGTCTAAAGTTCTCGAACGTATTGTCCATCATCAACTTAGCCTCTATCTTACCAGATATGATATTTTAAGCCCCCTCCAGTCCGGTTTTCGTCGTGGTCATAGCACAACAACAGCCTTGATCAAGGTCTGCGATGATATTCGTTTCGCCGTCGACAATAAACTCCTTACCGTATTAGTTCTCTTAGATTTCAGAAATGCGTTTAACAACGTAGACTTTGATCTACTTTTGGCTGTTCTAAAGACAGTCAGCATTTCACCTCACGTTGTCAACTGGTTCCGGTCTTACTTATGTAATCGTCAGCAATGTATTCGTTCGGACAGTAAACTATCTTCCTTTCTTCCACTTCTTTCCGGAGTACCTCAGGGTGGTGTTCTCTCTCCGCTTCTATTTTCAATTTTTATAAACTCAGTGTCATCTGTTTTATCTTCGTCCTATCATTTTTACGCTGATGATTTGCAGTTTTATGCATCGGCGGCTATTGATAATCTTGCCGTTGCCATTGATAATATTAATACTGATTTAAATAAAATTGCGGCTTGGTGTCGGTCATTTGGTCTCCAAGTAAATCCAAGTAAATCTCAAGTAATTATAATAGGCAGCTCTTATTTCCTTTCCTCTCTATCATATAACAGGTTACCACCTGTTCTATTTGAAGGTGCTGTTATACCTTGGAACAGTGCAGTCAGAGACCTTGGGCTAATTTTGGACAATACAATGTCTTGGGTACCTCAAGTTTCTGAAATGAGTCGCAAAATTTTTGCCGCTGTTGGATACTTGAGACGGTGGAAGAAGTTTCTACCGTTAAAAACTAAAATTCTCTTAGCTAATTCTCTTCTATTACCTATTTTAGACTATGCTGATATTTGCTACTTGGATTTATCAGAGACCATGCTCGATAAACTGGAGAGGCTGCAGAACGTATGTATACGGTTTATCTTTGGTATACGTAAGTTTGATCATGTGTCCGAGTATCGTTCTCGGTTAAACTGGCTACCAATTCGATCACGTAGGAACTTGCACGCTCTTTGTCTTTTATATTCTATTTTATTTTATCCTCAGACGCCACCATATTTAAAAGAGCGATTCAACTTTCTTGGTAGCAATGTTCAGTGCTATTTGAGGGCTAAGGATGACAACAGGTTGCATGTTCCTGCCAGTCACTCGCATGCGTATGGAAATTCTTTTACAGTCAAGGTGGTTATACTCTGGAATGGATTGCCAAGAGACATAAGACAGTCTAAATCATTAAGCATCTTCAAAAGTCGTTTAAAAGAATATTATTATCTACGGAGTCATAAACTATTATATTTGCTCGCTATATGTATTTGTGTATATTTATATTTATTTATATATATATTTATATATGTATATATATATATATATATATGTTTATATATGTATGTATTTATTTCTGTATTATTTGTATTTGTATAAGCTGTTTATGTATTATTGTTATATATAGTAGATGTAGTTTATGTTATTTATTTTTAAAATTGCACTATCCCGTTTCCATACTCCTGTTCTTCTTTCATTAAGGGTTGTCTGGAGGAGATCGCTTAAAGCGATAAGACCGCCTTTGCGCATTGTTATTCGTCTTATATTTATGGTTTCAATTTATATTATAAATTGTGTGCAATAAAGAATTTATCTATCTATCTATCTATAGATTCTTCGCCAAGATAGATGACCAGAAGGTAGAGAGACCTTGAAAAAGTTTTTAGGATTTTTAGATTTTCGTTATCGTATCAAGAAATTGTTATTATTGTATAAAATTTCATTAAAGTATTATGATTTTTTTTGATGAACTGAACGGGTGACGCGGCTACCGTTTGTTATATAACTACACAAACCAAGTAAAGCCAAAGACGCCTTCTGTTGGTCTATTTATAGAAACCCCGACTTTTTTTTATATAAACGAAGGTTTGATTTGTTTGCAGGATGCATTGCTGCACGCCATCAAAGAAGAATACGTGGAGGCTGTAGAACTGCTTCTGCAGTGGGAAGAGGAGCACCATGTCGCCGGCGAGCCTTATGTAAGACTAAAAAACAACATGTACTCTCTTGCCACGGGTTGCCTATAAGAGATTGCTTGCAGCAATAAGGCCGCCTTTACATGCCTACTTTTTTTCCTTTTTTTTTTATTCTTGTTGTGTTACATGTATTATTTTATGGTTTGCGTACGATAAAGTATTTCTTCTTCTTCATGTTTAACACTACGATTTAATATTTAAACAAGTTAAAACACTATAAGAGCACCTTAGTTATATTAAGTTGGATTATAGCATGGCTATAAAACATATTAGGATCATGCCTCTACTACTTTTCTTACAAAAAAACACAGTTTTTTTTATCTGTTAAGTGTCAGTTTACGAGTCCCCCAAACTTTAAAATCTGCCGAATCCGTTTCGTAGCTTTAGACGGCGCCTAACGTAGTTAGACATTACATTAGAGAAACGTTTCGTTTATATCTTCTGAGCGATAAGTATCTTTGTATTCTACTCCAGTCCTTGTGTTTCTCTCTATTGGTCCTTTTTTTTCCTATGTAGTTGTGTACAAATAAAGAGTTTAAATAAATAAATAACTCAGTAGGAATTCGATTAAGGCATTTCCTGGGTTTAGAGAACGACCTCCCTGGCGCAACGGTGAGCGCTGTGAATTTAAGTAGGTAGTCCCGGGTTTGTTTTCCGGCAGGGGAAATTTGGGAATTTATAATTCAGAATTTTCTCTGGTGTGGTCTGGTGGAAGGCTTTGGCCGTGGCTAGTTACCACCCATCGACAAAGACGTGCCGCTAAGCGATTTAGCGTTCCGATGCGATGTCGCGTAGAAACCGATTTGGGGTATGACTATCATACTCCCTATCAGGTTAGCCCGCTACCATCTTAGGATGAATCATCAATTACCACCAATTAATTGCAGTCAAGGGCTAACTTGTAGTGGAATAATAAAAAACGTGAAAACGGGCATAAGTCATTTTTTGAATGTTGCTGTTCTCCAGAGTTGGGAGTGCATAGAGCCAGCAGCGGCAACGTTCACGCCCGACATCACGCCTCTCATCCTGGCGGCGCATCGCAACCACTACGAGATCCTCAAACTGCTGCTCGACCGCGGCGCCACGCTGCCCGTGCCCCACGACGTCAAGTAGGTACAGAAACAGCAACGTGTTAACATCACCGTCGCCGCTAACAACCGACAACACGCCATTTTGACACTTCTTTTTTTTTTTTTTTTATTTGGGACAGAAAGCAATTACATATTACAACAATAGCTCTTAAATTTAACAAAGAAAAAAATTGGGGTTTAATATGTAATCCACAACACTATCCACATAATATTGTAAGGAACAGTAGGGCGATACGACGTAGATACAAGTAACACTTACTATGGCGGATAATATTAACTGTAGGTACCTAAAGTACCTAATCAAAAATTGAAATTAGCTGTCATAGCTATTAGCATTAATGTAATGCAAAAAAATCTCTAGTGCTACTAAAAAAGATAAAAAAAAAAAAAACAACAACAAAGGATTTGACTTTGACTTTGACAAAAACACTTTATCGTCATTTTAAGAGGTCGTACATACGAGTACGACTAAAAAGCGAATGAAGCGGTGATAGCCTTGCGGCTTAGGAAGCTTATCTTTCGTGGACACAGCTTTAAACGGTGAAGGAAAACATCGTGAGGAAACCTGCATGCCTGAGAGTTCTCTATAATGTTTTCAACAGCGTGTGAAGTCTACCAATCGCACTTGGCCAGCGTAGTAAACTACAGACTTAACCCTTCTCATTCTCAGAGGAGACCCATGCCCAGTAGTGGGCCGGAATGGGTTGATGATGATGGCATACGACACAACCTTGCCTGGTGGTAAAAGAAATCTAATCCAAAATCATCAGATGGTAAATTTACTTTAGTAGTGCTAACCTTATCTACAGCTTTCCACTAGTGGAAGCGGTGATAGCCCAGTAAGACTTCGACTCCACTTTTGGGGAGGCGAGGTAACTTATGTTCGTTTGTTTAACAATTAAAGTATCACTTGCTTCGATGGCCGAGTGGCGCAGTGGGCAGCGACCCTGATTTCTGAGTCCAAGTCGTGGGTTCGATCCCCACAACTGGAAAATGTTACGAACAGAATGTGTTTTTCAGTGTCTGGCTGTTCATCTGTATATTATAAGTATTTATGTGTATTATATTCATAAAAAAATATTCATCAGCTATCTCAGTACCCATAACACAAGCTACGCTTACTTTGGGGCTAGATGGCATTGTGTGTTTTGTCGTAGTATATTTATTTATTTATTTATTTATTTATTCGACGGTGATCGAGAACATCGTGAGAAAACCTGCGTGCCATTAAGTTCTACATAATGTTCTGAAAGGTGTGTGGAGTCCACCAATCCGCACTGGGCCAGGGTGGTGGACTATGGCTTTAATCCCTTCTCATTGGCGGAGGAGACCCGTGGAGTATAAGTGATGACATCTGATTTTTTATGTTAAAAGAACTAAAAGGATTTATTTTATTGTACCTACTATTTTCTATGTATCCATTATTTTAGACGGCCGATTGGCGTAGTGGGCAGCGACCCTGCTTTCTGAGCCCAAGGCCGTGGGTTCGATTCCCACTACTGGAAAATGTTTGTGTGATGAGTACGAATGTTTTTCAGTGTCTGGGTGTTTATATTCTAAGTATTTATGTATGTTATTCATAAAAATATTCATCAGTCATCTTAGTACCCATAACACAAGCTACGCTTACTTTGGAGCTAGATGGCGATGTGTGTATTGTCGTAGTATATTTATTTATTTATTTATTTTGTAACCCCAGGTGCGGCTGCGATGAATGTGTGAAGTCGTTAAACGAAGACTCACTCCGGCACTCCCAGGCCAGAATAAATGCATACCGTGCCTTAAGTTCTCCTTCCCTCATCGCCTTGTCTTCAGCGGACCCCTTACTCACTGCGTTTGAACTGTCATGGGAATTGGGAAGGCTGAGTGTGATGGAAACAGAATTCAGATCAGAGTACAAGGTAATTTAATATCATGTTTATTCATGTACCACAAGTAGAAAATAGTTCCAACGTACGAGCAAAAAAAGTCAATAGTGGGCACTACACAGACAATAAATAATATGCTCTCGACGGACTTTTTACTCCAACACTGATACATCCTTAAGAATTGTATTCTATCAAAAACATGAATGTGAAAAAGACAAACGAGTTTAGTATTAATAGTAGGTGTGACGTTGACTTCGCTGTCACAAAAATAAGATCTCAATGATAAAATTTATTTACATATTTATTTATTTGCTGAAAAAACTATTGATTATAAATATATATATATATATATATATATATATATTCCTAATACTACATAGTAAAATTATGAACTACATGATTAAAGTACTCATTATTACCTAAAAGTAAAGTCCGGGAAAACTGACGCGGACGGTTTTCGCCGGATTTGTGAAGTCACAGGCAAAAGATAGTACACATATAAAGAAATAAATATAAATAATTGTAAAATAAATTTAAAACAAAATTTTGTGTTACAGCTTGTTATGCTTGCTATGTTAGCTTTTTATAAGTATTTTTGAAGTTCAGCATTTGACCCAAAAAGGAGTCCAAATGGATTATGCAGTTGAATGACTGCTGCGTTGTAGTCAAGTATTTTTTCCGAACTTGCTTTCACACGCTTCCGCGTGTCTTTCACAAAATAACAGCTGTTTAAATATATTTTTTATCACCAGGGTTTAAGACATCTTTGCCAAGAGTTTGCCACCTCCCTTTTGGATCACACAAGAACCTCGCAAGAACTGGAAATCATGCTGAACTACAACCCTTGGGACCTGGACAGCTGGGAGCCTGGTGAAAGACAAACTTTGGGGAGGTTAAAGTTGGCAATCAAGTATAAACAGAAAATGGTATGAAATCATACAATTTTTATATCCACACTTTTAACTTAGGTGTATATGAAGTTAAACCGTTTTTTACCATTTTTTGCATAGAAATATCTGACTTGCATTTTGGCGACATATATGGAATACTCTTCAGCAAAAGCTTTCCTCAGATTAATTAAAAACACCACAACGAATCCAGGTGACGTCGCACGCAGCTAATCTTTAGATGAATTATTTCAAAACAAAAGATACCCTTTAAGTCAGGCGCATTTTACTTTAGGCTGCATCATCACATTCTTAATGTCATTTTAAGTGTATAGTGGTACCAACAATATAAAGAAGACCGCACGGCAGATATGAAAACAATAACTGTGTTTTTATAATCTTTAAACCAAATAATTGTTAAAATAATTATTATTATATAACAATAAGAACTTTTCAATTAAAATACATAGTTATTAGGTATGAAGTGATTATACCAAACACAGTGACACAACAGCGAAGAGCAAGCAGCTGGCTGTATCTTTCTCGCTCGGGTACACTCGGCGGTCCCGAGTTCACCCGATCGAGCCTTTCACCTCAGAGCGTGACGGTTCAGTCTAACTTTACTACCTACAGAAAAATCTGTGTGCTGTGTGCCAAAAGAAGTATTCACTTAAAAAAATATAACAGATACGCGCAGGAAACTATCAGTTTTAATTTTTACTATGAACTCTTTTTTTTAATTTCGTAATACCAAGGAAACAAAATGATCCTAGCTTTAGTTTTAAGTTAACGAATGCGGTTATCACCATCAGTAACATTAGTGTAACATGTTAAATGTATGAACACTTCATAAGTGCCTGTGAAAAGGTTTACATGAATAAAACATTTTATAAATTTTGAATTTTTGATAATTTCCGTTTAACTTTTTATGCATGTAGAAGTAAAAATGATATTTTATAGAAAATATTCGGGCCAGCAAGTCCCAAAAGGATCATAATAATTTTATATTATTTTCTCTTAGCGCTTTTCCGACGCCCGTGTAGCGAGTCGTTATAGTACTTATGATAATCTATAGCTTATGATATCGTAAAGCGCAATCTATTATGACTTTTTTATGAATATATTTAATAGTATAATTTCATTTAAATGTCATAAAAAAAACAAAAACAAATCCATCCCACGGGCAATTTCCACGATGAGAAATGCTAAATTCCATCTAGATCCGTTAAGATTATGATTGCATTATGATTGAAAAAGAAAAATCAATCCAAACATTAGCATTTACAAAATAGAAGGACATGAAAATGAACAAACACTTTACTGCACGTATAACATATAGGAAAAGAAACAGTAAAGAGTATACAGTAAACAATGTAGACATGCGAATGCGGCCTTATTGCTGCAAGCAATCTCTTACAGGCAAATGTTGATATATTACAACTTAAACTTGCTTCTTACTAAGCATAGGCATTGAACTACAACCCTTGCGACTTGGACCGCTGGGAGCCTGGTGAAAGATAGACTTAATATGCCTATCCTTAAGTAACCCTTACTACTTCTTATTAAATACCACTAAGTAAAGATACAAATCAATAGATAATTTAAAATAAATATACGTAATATACAATTTTACAATAAATTACCGGTTGATATCTTGGGGATGTCACTAAAGAAGTTCAAAGTTTGTATTAAGCGAAAGCTTATAGAAAAGTCCTATTATATAAAGGATTACATAAACGATAAAAAAGCTTGGGTAGAACAATTGCTCTAACCAGGTTGCTTCTTAAATATTTTCTAATGACAACGTGAGATGGTGATAACAAAAAAGTGGGCTTCTTCTTAGACCAGGGTGCGTTTGGAAGCTTTAGTTTTAAGTTTACGATTGTAGTTATCGCCATCACTACTCACTGCTATGTACACATTTTGTATATAATCAACGAATCAAAAGTGCCATCTATGTGCCTATTGGAATAAAGAAATATTTGACTTTGACTTTGACTATAAATATCAAATATTATATTTAAATATAAAACATACATAATATATATAAGTAGATTTTAATACATAATTTACAAACAATAATAAAGAATCTACTTCAAATGCCATCACTCAAATAGTATAGTAAGGTAAGTAGTTCTAGAAGTAGAAAAGCTTATTGTGACAGAGGGGGTCCGGAGAATAACTACTGCCATGCTTAATTCTGCGGCCTAGCTCCATTCCAGCTGCATTCCATAGCATTGCTGTATTCCTGTCTGAAGAGCGTGGTTGCTGGTGTAGTGACAGACACATGAGGTTAAACACCTACGCCTCAGATTTTTCACTTCTTTGGTCACGGTCTTTGTAGGATTCCGAAGAGTTGTTTGCGTTGATACCTCCTCCCCTGTTCTCTGACTGCACATCACGTCGTAAATAAATTCCACCCTCATCATCTGGATGCCTGGTATTCTTCTACTGTTCGAAATACCAGATCATTTCTACTGCGCACTTGCAAACTATGGAACAATCTCCCATATAAATTCATATTTTCCAGATATTTTATTAAATTTATTAAGGTTTTTACAAATACGCAAATAATTATTTATTAGTTCATAGTTAGTTATCAAGAAACAATTAGAATTATATTTGACTAGCTCTTACCCGCGACTTCGTCTGCGTTTGATTTTGTTTTTAAAGTATTCAGTATCGCTAAGCCTTAAATGAGTATAGTAGTATATATATAAAACATGTGACTGTAAATTAATTATAGACAAATAATTTGCAATAAAATAAAATTGCGACTATAATTAAAGATCTATGCTATCCTATCTCTTAAGTTAGACCAGACTGCTCACGGTGTGCCAATTTAATTTAAAATCGGTTAAGTAGTTTAGAAGTCCATCACGGACAAACATCGTGACAGGAGATTTATTAAGATAAGATTAATAATCACGACATGGAATTGGTGAGTATTTTTATATAAATGCGACTGCATTATCGATTCACTCCAGTCCAACATGGACTCGAACGATGCAAAGATACCTCCCGGTGTATTCGTAATCACTAGCCGCAGCCGAAGCCTTCCATCAGAGAGGAAATGAATTTTAAGGAAATGTAATTTCTTGTGGCCAATGGAAACATCCTTTGTTTCGGGGTATTTAGCTGCCGCCCAAGATTTGGTATTGCTGCGCGTTTATCACCCAGGGGGCAGTGCCATTTGCTTAGTCTGTCAACTCATATTGACCCAATACCGGCCCACTACAGGGCATTGGTCTCATCCCAAAATGAGAAGGGTTAAAGCCGTAGTCCACCACGCTGGCCCAGTGCGGATTGGTGGACTTCACACGCCTTTAACATCATTACCATTGACGGCCGACTGGCGCAGTGGGCAGCGACCCTGCTTTCGGAGTCCTAGGCCGTGGGTTCGATTCCCACAACTGGAAAATGTTTGTGTGATGAACATGATTGTGTTTCAGTGTCTGGGTGTTTATCTGTATATTGTAAGTATTTATATGTATTATATTCATAAAAATATTCAACAGCTATCTTAGTACCCATAACACAAGCTACGCTTACTTTGGGGCTAGATGGTGATGTGTGTAATGTCGTAGTTTTATTTATTATTATACAGAACTCTCAAACATGCAGGTTTCCTCACGATGTCAATACTACTGTCGACTGTTAGTTAGTGAAAAATGTAATGATAAATATTTGGTGCCATTTATCTACATATGTTTTTGAATGAAATGTAAAAATTTTCATGTTATTTCAGTTCGTAGCGCATCCAAACGTACAACAGTTGCTCGGATCCATTTGGTATGAGGGTTTGCCAGGATTCAAGAGAAAAAGCATCGTTGGTCAATGTGTACAGGTATATATTTTACTCTTTAGCTTGCATAGAGGGAAAACGAGTTATAAATACAATCTCTTACAATGCCTATCCTTAAGTTTTTTATAACTCGTAGCGGAGATTTTCTTCATTTTATATCATCCGCATACCCTGTGCATACCCTCTATGCACGCCACTGAATTTATTATTATTCCATATCTACTTTTTGACTTAGAAAACACGACGGACGCGAGGGAAATAGTAATAGTACTTAGTGCTAGGGTGCAAAGGCGGCCTTATCACTTAAAGAGTATATTACAAAATATAAAATAAACCTACAAAGTAATAATTTTTTAAGCGATGGTTAAACGGGTGAATAAACTCGGGGACGTTTTTCTTAGGGGAGCGAGTTCCACAGTGTTACAGCTCTTACAGTGAATGATTCGTCGGCACCCCGTGAATATTTTTTTCGTAGCTATATTTAATAGTATTAATATTCAGACTTACGTGCCGAGTCTCTGAAGTAGCCCCACGCCCATCTGACGGAATAAGTCAACTTGTACCTTACGATAAAACATTAATTACATATTTAAATTCTTAATAGTGACTTTTTATAAAAAATATTTATATATAGTTAAATCGTTTATCTATTCGACCGCTGAATGGCGCACTGGGCAGCGACCCAACTTTGAGTCCAAGGCCGTGGGTTCGATTCATGTGTGGAAAATGTTTATGTGATTTTTCAGTATAAGTTGTTTATCTGTATATTATAAGTATTTATGTATATCTAGATAAATATATAAAAGAAAGTTGTGTTAGTCACACTATTTATAACTCAAGAACGGCTGGACCAATTTTGATGATATTTGATTTTTTGGATTCCTCTTAGACCGGAATAGGATAATAAGTATTAAAATATAACATTCAACTATTATTTATGTGTCTATTGTCGTAGTATATTTATTTAATAAAATTTGTTTCAGGTAGCGAAAATGGGTGCCATGTTTCCCATATACTGCACCATTTATATGCTCGCCCCGGAATCGGAATACGGTCAATATATGAAGAAGCCATTCGTCAAGTTCATCTGCCATAGCTCCTCTTATATGATGTTTTTAAGTAAGTCTTATACCTTTATTTATTAATTACACATTTTTACAAGCTTTTATATTGGTTACAAATAAGCAATTTCTGTATTTGCCTTTTTTGTAAACCTATATTCGAGAAAATACTGTAAGTCGGACTTAAAGGGGCTGTAGGACTAGCATGCGTCGAGCGAGATAATTTTATCACTACCAGTTACTCTTATTAAAGAGTCTTAAATAGCCCGTAAACCGCAACATTATATTGTACTTAAATAAGTAATGCGGAGAAATAAATAAATCAGTCAATCATTCATTCATCCATTCATTAATTAATTCATTCATTCATTCGTTCATTCATCAATTCACGATGTAATGGGTAGACATAATATTCTCGGGGTGCACATTTTAGCTTTACTGGTTTCACAATATGCATGCGAGAAATTAACTGTTGGAATGGGTGGTAGAAGAATATCAGGCTTCCAAATGATGGAATTTGTTGTTGAGGCGTTGGGTACAGTCATAAAACAAGAATGGTGGGTTTTATATAAACAACTCTCTGAAGTACTCTACCTGTTATGAAGTGGACGGAACACACAGAGTGATCCGAAATATTTTTGTTATAGTTTACATTGGTAACTATATAGAGAGCTTTTAGCATTAACTCATGTTTAATAATGAGTAATGGTAAAAATAACTTCGAAATTAAGTAAAAACCGACCAGACCTCTTCCTGTTGATTTCCAGAACCGAATAGCCCGTAGATAATCACCATTATATTATCGTAAGAATGCAGTCGATTTCTCAACTTTGACCCATTTTTATCGGAAGCACTTTACTAAAATGATAAAGCAAGTTTATTTCCATTGCATTGTGCATTTCGTTGATTGATGTTTCGTAACTATATCTTAAACCCAGTAACTTATTGTTAATATAATTTGAACCACTTGTTTTCCTGGAATAGAAAGTAGCATAGTTAGTAGTAGTTAGTAAGTAGTTACTCTCCGTGCTTTTTACTAGCTCTTTCTATAAATCAAGTCGAAAGGTTAAACAAAAACACTTTCGAATTAATAATATTATATATATACAGGGGCGTGTATAGAGGGTATGCACAGAGTATGCAGATAATATAAAATGAAGAAAATCTCCAGTACGAGTTATAAATACTTAAGGGTAGGCTTTTTATAACTCTTACAATGCCTATCCTTAAGTTTTTTATAAGTCGTACTGGAGAATTTCTTCATTTTATATCATCTGCATACCTTGTGCATACGCTCTATGCACGCCAGTGTATATATGTATTATACCAAACTATTCGTTCTGTACTACAGTGCTACTGTCCTTGGCGTCTCAGCGAGCGGAATATTTAGTATTGGAATGGTCTGGAATATCGTGGCTTCAAGAGCTGGTGGAGTTCTGGAAGAGTCGAGAGAGAGGCGCTTTGCCCGGGATAATTGAGTTCACCGTAGTCCTCTTTGTAGCAAGTAAATTTGAGAACCTAAATAATATTTTGTTGTTAGTAGTAGAAGTTTTTGTGACTATTTTAATTATCGAGCAGGTTAGTAAAATTCAATATTTGCATGACTTTAGCAACATTTTAAACTTAATTACCTATTTGGTAAACAAAATAAGGTTTTAGTATTAATTTTAATCAAAATATTGGTAATAAATTCCAAAATATAATAACATACATTTATTTTTCAGGTTTAGTTTGGGGAGAAATAAGATCACTTTGGGAGAATGGCTTATTGGAGTACATGAGTGATTTGTGGAATATAGTAGACTTCATCACGAACGTATTTTATATAGCTTGGATAAGCTTGCGGTTTTCTTCTTGGTACATCGTGCAAGTAAGTTATGGCATATAAGAATATTTGAATTATGGTTTCGTTCAAAGTCATTTTTCACAGATAGACGGTGCTATTCCACGCGCATTTTTTATTTATTTCGCTGAAACCGTTATTTTCACTTTAACCTCTGTCCTTATCCAGGTTAACACAAGCTAAAATTTTAGAATTTTTATGCAATTTCACTTCCGCTTCACTTACCTTGTACACTTACCTTGTTACTGTACCCTTGTCGGGAGTAGGGGGAGCTATTATTCCGATCCATCTCCTGGAGGAGACAGAGACCAAAAGATTATGTTAAGATTATGTTAAGAAACAGGAATATGTAGATAAGGAAACACTTAATATCTCTATAAAAGAACTATCTCTACCTGTTATCCTAGGTAGTTAGGAAGTAGGGAAGTTTTATTTTTATTTTATTTTACCGTATATGCATGCAGAAATATATGTTTTCCTTATTTGACTCTACTAAGTTAGTTTGTTTTTATGTTTATCTAGTTTTTATAGCGAAAGCGAAATAATGTCCCACCCAATTCCATTTTCTATGGACATTTATGATAGGTATTTACCTCCCATGTTTTATAAGTTATACTTCTTTTGGCGCGTTAGGGAAAAATAATGAAGGTAATTTATTTCGATGCGCGCGCATACTGTCACAAAAACCCGACAACCTGAAGTTAGCTATAAGGTTTGACAACGTACACCTTACATTGTCAAAGTCTGCGGGCTCATTTCGGTGATTTAATTGATTTAATTTATGGAGGGTAGAGGTAAGGAGAGTCATCTTATATGGGAGAAAAGTAGAAAAAGTGTCCAGTTGTATGCGCTAAATAACAGTTCAAAAATCCTCCACAATGGCGCTGGTGGATGCACTGGGTATGGTATGAATGTAGCAATCGTAGATGAATTGAAGTATGCCGAGTTAAAAAATTTAATGTCATTATCGACTAAAGTAGTTAATTATTGAGAATTTCAACAACTTACGTTGTACAAAATATTGTGGTAAATATAACCTTACTTCCTTGTTTAATTTCAAGCCTACTCTAACAATATTTGGTTTGGCGCTTCTTTTAAGAGTTACCTTGATGCAAATGTGCGCCGCCATCCTAATTTAATACATTTTGACGACACTTTTTCAAATACACAGATGATCCTCCTTATCTCTACCCTCCATAATTTAATTGTACAAAAATCTCAAATTTTAATGTCGAGTGACACCTGGTTGTCCGATAATGAGTCTATAAAACTAATCTAATATAAAATATATTATAAAATATATACGTAATTATAAAACTGTCAATGTATTAAATACCTTCCGTCGTTTTTTCGAAATATAGTATAATTTCTAACGCGTGTACATAAGTGGACACACGCTTTTTTTTTACTATTCAGTGAAAATTTCATACTGGCTCTAATAACAGGCATAACCACTCTTGTTTCTTGTCTATCTAGAGGGACTTTCATAGCGGCAAAGATCCATGGTACCCACGAGAACGCTGGGACTCATTCGATCCGATGCTGCTCTCGGAAGGTGCCTTCGCCGCTGGCATGATCTTCTCATTCTTGAAGCTGGTGCACATCTTCTCCATCAACCCCTACTTGGGACCGCTGCAAGTGTCCCTGGGCAGAATGATCATCGATATCATCAAGTTCTTCTTTGTGTACATGCTCGTGCTGTTTGCCTTTGGATGCGGTAAGTTTTATTTATAAGCTTTTCAAGGGAAACAAACAGTACTATTATACATAAGAGTAATGCCGTATTTTTATATCACATAAAACAATGAAGTTTCCACAGCTTAGAAGAAAAAAATATGAATTAACTTACAGTGCAATATACTAGATTACATAAAATTAATAATTCTTTAAATGTAAATTTAACACAATTCAACAATAGACAGAACTAGAATAGATAGAACTTTTTAAGAGACATCTTGGAGATGTCTCTTAAAAAGTTCAAACTTTGTATTAATGTACGTAAGCTTATAGAAATTTCCTATTATAGTTTAAAGGACTACGTTATCGATATAAAAGCTTGGGTGTGAATTATTGCTCTAACCAGGTTGTCTCTTCTAATAATTTTAAATGACAATGTGAGATGGTGTTAACAAAAAAAAAACCTCCGGCTAAGCGTGTTCTGTTCTGACAAGGAGGCTTTTGGAACTCTCGTAGCTTTAGTTTTTGGATTTGGTTATCCCCATCATCGCCGCTTCGCATAAACATAAGTATTCTTTATTTTTTTTTTCTGTATTATTTGCTAGGTCTAAACCAGTTACTTTGGTACTACGCT
Source organism: Pararge aegeria (assembly GCF_905163445.1). NCBI lineage: Eukaryota > Metazoa > Arthropoda > Insecta > Lepidoptera > Nymphalidae > Pararge > Pararge aegeria. The sequence goes on from NC_053186.1 coordinate 17,099,798, forward strand.
GAGTTAGAGAAGAAGAAATGTTATCACCTGCCGAGTGGTGCCCCAGATTTTGATAATCAAGAGCGAGCTTGCGAGATATGGAGACGCTATGCAAAGTAAGCAGATATCCAAATTTTCTTACACTTTTCAACGTGATCATTATACAGAAGTGTACACGATTAGTCGTGTATCGTATGCCCCTTTTAATTTCTCAGAAGTCCTTGAAAGCATATCTATCTTTTAAGGTTGACTTATACCAGAATTAAGAACATATAGAAACCGTGTATACGATTAGTCGTGTATCGTATGCCCCTTTAAATTTCTTAAAGAAAGTCTGCGATGGCATGTCTATCTTTTAAGATTGTCTTATACTCGGACGAAGACGCGAGGGACCGCTAGTTATAAATAAAATTATTCATCAGTCATCTTTGTACCCAAAATATAAGCTACGCTTACTCTGGGGCCAGATGGCGATGTGTGTAGTGTCGTAGTATATTTAGCAATATTAGTATTGGAGCATTAAAACCACTCCACTTTAGTAGCTTTTCTCGAACAGACGGTCTTCAATCATTTAGCAATTGACAGCAATTATTTTACCCTTCATGTTAATTATACGTTTACCAAAAAATTGGGTAAATGGGAATGAATGGGGGGAATTTTGTGAGATAGCAACATTCCGCATGTGCGAAATAAGACGTGCTCGGCCCGTTTTCTCTGTTATAAATCAGGCTTAGACCAATAGGCTCCTTACTTAGCCATACTTTTTAATGAATGTGTTGATAGAGGTACTTTTCCAAATTTAATGAAACATAGTAAACTTATACCTCTATTTAAATCTGGCAATAAAAACGACATTAACAATTACAGACCCATTTCAATCTTACCAGCTCTTAGTAAGGTCTTTGAAAAAATTATATTAAATCAACTTTTGAATCACTTCAATGTAAATAACTTACTACATCCGGAGCAGTACGGTTTTACTAAAGGTCGTAGCACCACGGATGCAGGCGCTAAACTTTTAAAACATGATCTATCCAAAGCATTCGATTGTGTTGATCATAAAACCTTGCTTCTTAAACTAGCCCATTATGGTATCAAAAACGTTGCACTAAATTTGGTTGCCTCTTATCTCAGTGACAGAACCCAAAGGGTTTGCATAAAAGACATTAAGTCGCAGGGGTCGGCTACGTCAATGGGTGTCCCACAGGGTTCAATCTTGGGTCCCTTTCTATTTTTGGTGTATATAAATGACTACCACACCATGTCAGTGAAACCTGTGACATTGTACTGTTTGCAGATGATACATCTCTAATTTTTAAAACTGATAGAGGTAGAGACAACTCTGACGATGTAAGCCGTGCTATGTCGCATGTGTCGCACTGGTTTACTGTCAATAATTTACTTTTAAATGCAAAAAAAACTAAGTGTGTGGAATTTATTTTACCAAATGTAAAGAAAGTTAATAAAAATATAATAATAAATGGAGAATCACTAAAAATGGAAGATTTCACAGTTTTTCTAGGCATGACCTTGGATTGTAAGCTTCAGTGGGGTACCCATATAGATACACTAGCAGGTAAACTAAGCTCGGCTGCCTACGCCGTCAGGAAAATTAGACAGATTACTGACGTAGAAACAGCAAGACTTGTTTACTTCGCGTACTTTCATAGTGTGATGTCTTACGGGATCTTAGTATGGGGCAAAGCTGCTGATATTGAAACTATATTCATATTGCAGAAAAGAGCTGTACGGTCAATATATAAACTTAAATCACGTGAATCCCTGGTATACTTACGGTAGCCTCACAATATATTTATAACAATATAGTATTTGTAAGACAACACATTAGTCTTTATAAACAAAAAGTGGATATAAACAGTCGACTTACAAGAAATGGTCATAAATTAGTGACATCTGCATATCGTCTGCGAAAGGTGCAGAAGTCATTTGTGGGATTAAGTATACGCTTTTATAATATGATTCCTAAGGTAATTTTGGACCTACCAATGCATAAGTTTAAAGAATGTGTTAAAACACATTTATTACAGAGAGGTTATTATACAATTGATGAGTTTCTTAATGACAAGGCTGCTTGGAAGCATCCGCCTACGCTTTCATCTCTCACAAGATAGAAAAATGAATGTTAAAATGTAAAATGTAAATTTTTGATGTTGGAAAAGAGCAACTGCTGTGTTTCTTGCCGGCTTCTTCTCGGTAGAATCTGCCTTCCGAACCGGTGGTAGATTCACTACACACGGACAGACTTGACGTTTCAAAAGTGCTTGTATTAGGCCTACTTGAAATAAATGAATTTTGAATTTTTTTTTTTTTTAATTTTTTTATAAGGCCACCAATGAAGACTGTTTGAAATTGGGGTTTTTTTTTTCTTGTGAAAGCTTCCGCTGCGTGCGCTGCGTAAACGTTTAAGGTTGACTTATTCACGAGGGACCGCTAGTAAATCAAAATAAATACTGCGACATTACACACATCGCCATCTAGCCCCAAAGTAAGCGTATCTTGTGTTACGGGTACAAAGATAACTGATGAATATTTTTTTTGAAAAATATACATAAATCCTTTTGTTTATACAAAATAAAATATACGATTACTTGACGTAGTCTTACGTTTTGTATCAAAAATGACGATACAGGGGAGAGCACTGATAGTAGTACGAGTTTTATTTAACTCAGTTTACGTATCAGTGATTCAACCAAACATAGTATTAAGCTATGATTCTGTCACTATTTAATAATCCTATGATTAAATTATTTTATAATTACTATTATTATAAATACTTATAATATATAGATAAACACCCAGCTACTGTAAACCATCTTGTTCATCCAGATAAAATTACCAGTTGCAGCAGAGAGTCTTGGATTCAGAAAGCAGGGTCGTTGCCACCTGCCCCAATCGGCCGCAAATTATTGTATTCTAACCTAATTTATCTTTTACAGCTTGTTCGAAACATCACAATCTCTCTTTTGGGCGTCCTTTGGCCTCGTCGACCTTACCACCTTCGAGTTAACAGGAATCAAAAGCTTCACTAGATTCTGGGCACTATTGACATTCGGCTCGTATTCCGTGATCAATATTATTGTACTTCTAAACATGCTTATCGCTATGATGTCCAATTCCTATCAAATTATTTCGGTAAGTGATACATGGTATATGGAAATTAGAAATAGAAATAGGGACAAAACAATTTCGAAATCTCTGAAGGCCAGGCGAATGTAACCTAATCACCCTGAAATGACTAAATGAATTTTAAATAAATTTTAAATACTGATAGACTAATAATTTAACTTTAACTAATACTTTATGTACTAAGATATTTATTGTTTAGAGTATTGTTTTGTTTTGCGTGAAAATATAAGATTTTATAGAACTTAAATTGCGAGCTGAGTGAATAGTTGAAAGAGCACTTTACGAGAAAATGACCGTTAGAAAATAAGACTCTGTTTTTCAAGATTATCATCATCATCGACAACCCATTACCGGCCCATTACAAGGTACGGGTCTCCTCCCACAATAAGAAGGGGTTGAGTTCGTAGTCCAACACGCTAGCCCAGTGCGGATTGGTGGACATGATAATATCTATGCAATAATTATTTTAAGAATATTGCTTAAAAAGTTGTCAGTCAAATCAAAACTTTAAAGTTGGTTAAGTCAAAATGTGCTAGTGAATATTTTCCCTGAAGTATGAAAATAAATAATCTCATTATCCACCCACTACCGACCCACTGCGGAGCAAGGGTCTGCTCCCAGGAGAAGAGTTTAGGCCGTAGTCCACCACGCTGGCCAAGTGTCAGGGGAGAAGTGACAGGGGGGTGGTAGACTTCATAATATGCCTTTAGAACATTATTGAAACTCCCAGGCATGCAGGTTTCCCCACGATCTTTCCCTTCAAGTTTAAAGCAAGTGATATTTTAACTTCTTAAATCGATGATTAATTTATTTTCATCTTGCAGGAAAGATCGGATATGGAATGGAAATTCGCGCGAAGCAACCTGTGGATGTCCTACTTTGAGGATGGCGATACCGTGCCTCCACCTTTCAACATCATCCCCACTCCCAAACATATGAACAACTTGGTGGCACGGATGTTTGGGAATAAATCAAGGGGGTCAATAATTGTAACTAGATTCTTCTTTTATTTCATTACGTTCAACAACATTTTTTATGACTGATTTAAAAGCGGAAATATTATTAAATAGCTAACGATATATAAGATCTTTAAAGCTAAAGATATATAAGAACCTCATATTTCTAAAAAATCATGCAATAAATTTCTTTTATTTTTCCCACCTTGCCGCGCCGAAGCCTCTAATGGAGAACTCTTAGGTATGCGTGATGCAGGTTTCTTCACGATGTTTTCCTTCACCGTTGAAAAATATGATATTTTTCTTATTTAAGACACACAATTATGCATGTTAATTTACTTTAATCTAAATGCTTTCTATTTAGTAAACCTATATTAAAGGATAAATAATATAATTGATTACAAAATATTTTCTCTAAATTAAAAATAGTTATAAAGTTTATGAAATAATTCAATTCAAGCAAAGCTTTGTTCTTAAACTGTTTCAAATATTTTGGGCCTAACCTGTTAAAGCGCGTCTTAACTTAATAAATAAATAAGCCATTTAATCCCAAGTAATATATTAAAATCGTATACTAAGAAAATAAAGAAATAAACAAAATGAAAAAAATCTAAATAATAAACATGCATTAAAGTTAATTCATCTGCGGGTAAAGGCCTCCTTCATCTTGCACCACTGCACTCTATTGGTGGCGAGCCTCGTCACAGTAAGCGCGTCTTAGGCTACTAAAATATATCTCATTATGTACCGTCGTTACAGCGCAGTATATGCGCGTTTTAGTGGCATAAATACCGTCATGCGCAAAGATTCTTTAATTCTTCAGAACAAGTCACGAGAAAAGGCAAGACAACAGCATGAAGGTATTATGCGTATACTAGTCAGAAGATATGTAACAGCTGAACAAAGGGCAAGAGACGAGGTTGGAGTTACCGAAGATGACGTCATGGAAATAAGACAAGATATATCGACACTGCGATTCGAGCTCATAGATATACTGGCAAACAACGGAATGAAGACTCCTAGAATTAACAGTCAGGATACAACAAGTAAATAACTTTTTAAATTATTTCATTCATTAATTATTATGAAATGAGTTTTCACTGCTTCACTCTACACTATACTCGACAATTATCCATCCAATATCCATTTTTCACCCTCTGTCGTTTTCTATTATAATTTTCAAACTTTAAGAATGAGTTTAAAGCATTTTCTTCTTACTCTTCTACTCTTCTTCTATTAATTTTTTTAAGTATAACTAAAATAAACAACAAAATAAATTTGAAATTACAATAATTTTCAGGCATAAAAACTCATCTTGCCTTAATATCTCCCACAGCTAGGGCCGAGGAACTGCTTTTTTGAGAGGGTCAATGGAATAGGTCTGATGGAGATGTGATATCAAGGAGATCAACAATTATCGATATATCTGAATGAAAGATATGATGATATATTTATATACATTGTTCTTACAGTTGCAGGCAAGAAGGGTAAAGTGATGGAGAGACGAATTCTGAAAGACTTCCAAATCGGAATCGTCGAAGGAATAGTTAAGGATGTCATATCGAAGGAGAGCAAACCAAAGGATGTGTTCAGCCAGATCGCTAAAGCTATTGGACGACGAGGAAGTGATGCTGAAAAGTTAGTGACTGTGATCTTAGGATTTTTATCGTAGATGTTTTATTTGGCTCGCGTTTGAAGCAAATGAATGTCATAAATAACACCGCAAAAATATTTTTTTGCGTGTCTCTTTATTGAAGAAGTTACGACAAAATATTTTTAATCAATTAAATAAGTTAGAACTGATTCAGATATTAGACTTGTTGCTTTTCCCTACAAAAGTCAGAAGAATTATAATTAAAAAATATATATACTCGTGTTGTGCACTAGCACTAGTCGTAAGCTTATATATATAAGATAAAAAAGCTATGTTATAAACTTCTCTAATATCATATCTAAATATAAATTGACTGTCCGATGGTGATAACAAAAAAATCGGTTTTAGTTTGGTGTGGGCTGTTCATAAAATAGGCGCGTTTAGAACGCTCCTATATTTAGTTTTATGTTAACGAATGTAGTTACACCTCACAATAATGGTCACATATAAGTTCCTATCAACACTTCATAAGTGCCTGTATTAGGCCTACATGAATGAAGAATTTTTTGAATTTTAATTTTGAATTCAGTAATCAGCAGTATTTTTGAGTGCTTAAGGTTTTTAACAGTGTTTACTCATTATCTATAGGAAAAAAGACTGGAATGCTCAAGTACGCAGGAGTACGATCAGACGTGACCCCATCGGTTCCACCTCGGAGGCAGAGAAACGAAGCAGGCAGTCGCTACGTGCTCATATCTTGGATAATGTGCAAGGACGCACTATCGATCCACAGAAACTATTACGTAAGAGAATGTTGTGCCAAGCTATTATTTTTGCATTGAAGCGGTGTAAACTATAAGCGTTCTAAAGTAAAGTATAGGTCATGTTTAAATAATATTTTGTTAAAAAAAGTAAATTATTAAGTCACAATAGCATATTTGTAAGAAATGAATAACGCTACAACATGAACAATAAATTACGCTTAGTACGTTATTTTTAATCACCTCGAGATTTTTCGAAGTTCAATTAGAGCATATATGAATATCTATCTTTTAATCGAGTAACTTAGAACGGACCGATCAAAAAGGGCATAGAAACAAGTTAGCAACCCACTTCCTGAGTCCAAAGCCGTAGGTTCGATTCCCACAGCTGGAAAACATGTTTGTGAACATGAATGTTTTCAGTGTCTGCATGTTTATCTGTTTAACCTAAGTTAACTAAAGGTTTTTCAAAAATCAATTAGAACATGAATAGATCTATCCTTTAATCGACTTACTTAGAACGGACCGATAATAAAGGGCATAGAAAAATTTAGCGACCCTACTTTCGGAGTCCAAGTCCGTGGGTTCGATTCCCACAGCTGGAAAATGTTTGCGTGAAAAACATGACTGTTTATCAGTGTTTGGATGTTTATCTTTATATTATATATTATTCATATAATAATATTCATCAGGCGTCTTCTTACCCATGGCACAAGCTGCGCTTACTTGGGGGCTAGATGGCGATGTGTGTGTATTGTCGCAATATATATATTTTTTTAATTTGAAAAAAAATAACATTTTAAATATGTTTGTAAAAGTTTATTAATTTTTTTTTAATTATCTTCCAGAATTCAACCCGAACCTGTCTACGGTTACCCCAACGACTAGAGTTGCTTACGCTAAGTTCATGAGAAGTAAGATTAAATCAGATTTCACGACAACAGAAGACGAGCCACCCGATGAGAGCGCAGAAGGAAAAGACGATTTAGTACCAGTAGTCGCGAAAAATATTATATTAGCTAAACGTAAGGACACCCATTTTTTTAATCAATGAAATTCAAAGAAATTTTCTCCGAGATTCTATATTAGCTAATTCCTGCCTTGTTCTTTTAAGGGTTTTTTTTATTTAATATTTTGATTAAACCTTAGGTGTCTTTTTCTTATTTGCGCTTGAAGAAATTGTTCTTAATTTACCGTAATTTTTTATTTAACCGGACAAGTTAAGAAAGGGCTCTTAAATTAAAAGTCACAAAACAATAATAAGAATTCAGTTGACAATCTCCCTGGCGCAACGCTGTGAAATTAAGTAGGAGGTCTAAGTAAGGAGGAATTAGGCAGGGGCAATTTCTGAATTTATAATTTCTGAATTTTCTCTGGTCTAGTGGCAGACTTTGGGCTAGGCTAGTTACCACCCTACAAACAAAGACGTACCGCTAAGCGATTTAGTGTTCCAGTGCGATGTCGCGTAGAAACCGATTAGGGGTATGACTACCATACTCCCTAACAGGTTAGCCCGTTATAATCATAGACTGCATCATCACTTACCACCAGGTAGGATTGCAGTCAAAGGCTAACATGTAAGGGATTATAAAAATAAAGAAAAAGAAGTCTAAATATTTTGCTTATCAACGAGATACGTGCAAAAATAGTAAAAGATATATACACTCAGTGGAGTATGATCCTACAAAATTAAGTTGCAAATAGCAAAACACCATTTCCCTATACTTGTATAAGCAGGTTTAGCTTACTGTGCAAATTCTGTATTTACATAATCGAAGTAAGTGCATTCTATTTCAATGCAAAATATGTTGTATCTCCGTTTCAATCTTCATATCTTAAATTAAAATAGCATAAATGGTAGGGTAAAGAAGCTAGGTAATGGAACAAGAAATATTAGCTTTACTGACGCACGTTTTCTCCACTGACGGCTGCGCTATTTTTCGAAGTGGTTGTTAACTAAGTATACTCTTTGGCTCTTTACATCATAACGCCGAAGCGGCAAGAGCATCGGCAACAGTGCGGGGTTAAATAAGAAGATGTACAGGTATTTTAATTGGAAAAGAAAATTTAAAGTAAAGTACTATCCCGGGAAGCACAGGTTCTTGTAAAAATATTGTCCGGGCAAGAAGACGATCATTAAAGGCTCGTGCCCTGATAGTCGAGAAGGTGGCCTCAAGAACACCTAACTTTTTTCACGTTCTGCGCCTTTCTTATGTGTGACCGCTTTCATAACCTATATCCTGTGTCAAAGTACAAATGACAAATTGTTTATTCGTGTCACTAAATCGGTGAGGTTTTTATTTATGTTTCGAAATCCACCCAAAAAAGTAAATTTTATATTTTAGCGCGGAAAAGTCATTCATTTAACTTTCATCGAAATTTCTACCATGTACGCCAAGCCAATGTAATAGGTACTGACTAATTAATTTAACAACGAACCTAAGAAAACTTCAAACGCAATGAAACCTTTTGAAAATTATAAAATTATTTAGGATCGTTTTTAACAATTTAAAAATTATCAATGTCTGAATCGATCGAGGCATTCAAAATTTCATTTTAAATTATAAATTCGATCTTAGAATTCTTCGCTTGCTTGCTATTAAATACAAGCACTGCGCTAAATAACAACATTGCAACTTTTACCAGCAACCTATCTTTTGTAAATCATCAACATGTTATGTCTTTAATGAAATACTCCTAGTAAAAGGTTAGCATTGCTCATGATAACTTTTGTGTCATTTTAGTTGGAAAACCAAAAACAGAGAAGGAAGAAGGTGGACAAGGTGGTGAAACAAATGAGATTAAAGTGGAAGCAGATATTGAAAACAAAGGTTACATTCTTTTTTTTTTACATTAACTATATATTTTGCATAAACTGTAAAATGTGGAATAATATTTCGTATGTAAATCCCAGATTTTAATAACTCTATTTTATTTTATATACTCAAGGTTCAGGATCTGATGGAGGCTCCGAACAAACAAGACCATTAACATCTGAAACATCCGATACCGGTACACCAGATTCAGGACCTATCGACAAACCACAGAAATCAGACTCAAAAGACCACGTCATCCAAATAGATGAACCCGAATCACCATCGAAGACTTTATACATGACCAAAGAAGAAGATGAGAATTTGCAAAAACCAATGTCACCAACTCCAAGCGGACTATCCCAGTCGGAACAAATTTTATCCGCTGCAACATTAGAAACTGATCAAGAAAAGGCTAAGTCTGAAAGCCCATCTGTAGTAATAACAGTTCCAGAAGAACCGGAAAAACCAAAACCTCCGAAACCTCGCAAAGAACCTAAACCAACCACGAGTATGCCTGCCGATCCACCACCGCCGCCTAAGCCAGGCATAGTTACTGATAAAGGCAAATCAAAAGTTACTGGTAAAATAGTGTCTGGTTGGCTCTAACTAAAAATATATAGTTTTAAAATGTACAATTAAGTTGTTATTTCTAAAATAACCTAAACCAACCACGAGTATGCCTGCCGATCCACCACCGCCGCCTAAGCCAGGCATAGTTACTGATAAAGGCAAATCAAAAGTTACTGGTAAAATAGTGTCTGGTTGGCTCTAACTAAAAATATATAGTTTTAAAATGTACAATTAAGTTGTTATTTCTAAAATAGCTTTCATTTAAATTAGTGCCTTAATGATGTATTAATTTAGCCTTCTATAAGGACGATAATGTAAAATATCTAAATGCAAATTACACATTATCTTTAGATATTTTTGAATTCTGGCATCATTGCTTTTTAAGAACGAAATGCCTACTAACTACAGTATATAATTTATTTTAAATGATTCGCCAGTTTTCTGACTATTTCAATTCAAATCGATTTAATCAAAAAAAACCTTTCTATTTTAATTTACTCGTACAAGTAAAAATTTCAAATTTCGATATCAAATTCGTAACATCTTTAGACTTTATGATTTACTTTGGATTAAGGACACAACTTGTATTTGCTTTTTGTAATAACCTTAATAAATGACCAAATGTTAACGTATTAGTGAGATAATAATAAATATATTAATAGCAATAATTAGAATGTAGCATAACAAATAAGATGGTGTTTGGGAGAAAGTTTATTAGAACTAAGTCTTGTGCTTTTGATAATGGTTTTACTTCTATGTACAATTAAGTGTTTTGGATGTGTCATTACAACGGTATTTGTAATGAACTTGCTAACTAGTCAATGACTTCGCAGAAATAAATTAATGGGTTGTCCGACTTTTTAGTGGGATGATTCATATATGCACTTGCCCATTATCTCATTTGATAGATAATAATAATTATTTTTAATACTGATCGTCGTATCAACTTAATTTGAGCTTTTATTCACTCGAGCATTTACATTTCAACTCACTCGTAAATCGACATCAAATTTTGTCACGTTTAAGTTATAACGTTTAAGTATTCTTTTATGAAAATATGTCGAAAATGAAATCACAAAATTATTTCGTGTTGAGACTAGTTAACAGTATCGTAGATAATGGAGATCCATTATCTACGATATCTTACTAATTTATTAGAGATCTAATAAATTAGTAAGACCAAAAGTAGTTTATTTTTTATAATTATTCTCTTACGTGCATATATATATTTGAACGGAATATTATTATAATTATAGTTTATCAATGGTTTCGTTTTAGCTAAATTAAAGTGAAAATAGTTAACCTAGAGAAAATTAACACAGTTATCATGACATACGCCAAATAGTTTGCTCTACTCAAGTTAATGAAAACAAACTCATGCCATGTTTAATGGCAATCCGTAACATAAGTCTAGATTCAATTTTCAAATAATAAGCTGGAACAAGTAGGGTTTTCAAGTATCTACCATAAAAACAAATGAAGGAATTTCATTTATGAAATCGTTCCCATATGTTAACCTTGCAGTACCCTCAAATATGACGGTAGTTGAAATTATAATGTCCGATGAACAATTTGACCAACAGAGATATTTCTATATAGGTTGAATTGGTCTTCGGTCTTCTTGAATTCGAATTCGTTTCAGATATTAAGCAAATGTATTTCTATATCAAATACATTGTTCTATTTTTTTAACAAATAGTATATTCTTACCATTGTCGATTTGTGTTTGAAGTTCGTTTGAAATTCTTGTTTTAAAATATTAAGATTTTATTACGTGCATAAGTTGTGTTAAAGTTAAATAAATTTATGTTTTCGTTTTTGGGTTTTATTAGTTTCTTAACCTTTTTAATATTAATAAGATAAGGAAGTGGTGATAGCGCATTGGCTAGGAGCTCGACTGCACTTTCGGAGGGCCGAGTTCGAATTCGGGGCCCAGCACGCACCTCTGCTACTTCACTAAGTTATGTGCGATTGCAAACGGTGAAGGAAAGAATCTTGAGGGAACCTGCATACCTGAGAGTTCTACACAATGTTCTCAAAGGTGTGTGAAGTCCACCAATGCGCACTGGGCCAGCGTGATGGACTAAAGCCTTGCAATACACTGCATGTAATAAAGGCTGAATGAGGGTTCTGTATGTTCTGAACTCTGTGACCTAATGCATTAAACTTCGCCTTTGACGGTTGTCACCGATGTTTTTGGGGGATAAAAAGAAGTGTATGCCACTTTCAGACTATTTAAAGCAATTAAAATATCATTTACTTAGGAAGGAACTCATCGCGAGGTAACCTGCACTCCTGAGAGTTTTTCATAATATTCTCAAAGGCGTGTGGAGTTCATCAATCCACACTGGGTCAGCGTGGTGGAACACTACCTTAACCCTTTTTACTGTGCCGTGGAGTCCCGTGCTCTGGAGTGGCCGGTAATGGGTTGATGTGATGTTGATGATGATGGATAAGGCAAGATGAAAATCAACTCGTTAGATTCCCTAATCGTTTCTCAATCGCTAATGGCTACGAATATCATTCATGTTTCATTGCTCGGTTAAAGGTCACCAAACTTAGGGTAGTATATGACCTTTATTCGGTATTGGACAGATTCTGGACTCGTCAGATTCGGGATTAGACAGATCGCTATACTATAGAAGTACCTTATGCCAGACTTATGTCACTACTAGAGCCTTATGTCACTCGTGTGAGAGTCGCAAATCTTATACCCACTTCTGATTTTTAGTTTACAAACATTCTGCCAAAAGCTCTAGCCGAAGAATTGTAGGCAAATTTCAGCTTTAACGCAATATGAATAATATCCATTTTACTAAGATGCTCAAGTAATAGTAGAGTTTATTGTGACAGAGCTCGTCCGGAGAAGTACTATATGGCGATAGGCAGCATTGTTGTGTTCCGGTCTGAAGGGCCTGGTTGCCGATGTAATGAGGCATATGAGGCTTAACACCTACGCCTCAAATTGATGGACACAGGGCGGTATGTAGCAGGAGTAAAATGCTTCTTGCATGCGATGTATTAGTGTTGCTCTGTTTATAATCGATGGTTTTCCACTTAGCACCAGGTCATCTGATTGGTCCGGCAATTATTAGTATAATAAATAAACGACAACTCGAGAAAGACTCCGCGATTGCGAGCAAGCAAATCTTATACATGGGTACAGCTGGAAGGTATCTTATTTGTTGTTAGAGTCGAACGCATGAATGATCTTAGTCCTGGACTCCATGCGAACTCTCCTAATGTCGTATGTCCGTCTACCAACCATTAGGTTGACAGACCTTAATAAGGTGGCACTAGTGTTTAATACATATTGTGATACCCCATTGGCATAGTACCTCCAACCACCTAGCCTTATTATAATGTAAATAAGGTACAGAAAGTTAAGGTGTCTTTAAAAAATAAAACCAAAATTACAATCTCAGTTCATTTATTTATAGGTAACACGAAGTGTTAGAAATAATTAGCCACAGTAAAGTATTATAGATGGAAACTAAAAATAATGTAAGTAGACATATTAAAAGGTAGTTATGAAGTTGATAAACTGATATGTAATTTTACATAATGAATCGCATAAGAAAAACTAAATTGGTAGTAAAATACAATAATGTTTTATTGGAAACCGTTCCCCAGTAATATCTATATATTAAAAGAAAAGATATAATTCATCTTTCTGTTTTCTTTTAAAATATAATTTTTATTAATACATAACTATAACCTAAAATAAACTATTTAAAAACTAAATAAAATCTAATACGTCCTCGAAACCACCGCAGCGAGGCACAGTTCCTAAGATGCTGGCAGCATTGCCCCTCTGGATGGCCAAACTAATTCGTTGGCCAAGGTAACTGCCCGCTCTAGGATCACCGGTAGACTCGATAACCCTTTTCGATAATTCTTTGAAAAGGGCTCTTGCCTCCGGACCCCACGGTCCCAAAGCCTCTACTCCAAAAGGCACAAAAATGAAGCTGCTATCCAGGTTTTCATATTTACGCCTCTTGGCCTGCTCGGCACTGGAAGCAGCCGCACCTACCATTAACGAAGTGGCCTGGATGTGTGATGCAGCTAGGGTATCAAACACAAGTTGCATCCCACAGAAGTGACCTTCCAAGCCTCCAAGGTATGAGCGTCATACCATCAGGTCTCTTGCCATCGCTCCGCGCCAAACCAATAGGTTCTAATACAGCTGGTACGTGAGCGGTAGCTAGAGAACGTCGGATGATGTCGTTGATGGTGCTATGGCGAGAGAAGCGACCAGCGCTTCTTGAACAGGAGAGTCCATGGTGACCGTAGGTATCAACGCTGTCACCGCAGTGGCATCGATGAGGCTGAATTATAGAGGCGCCAAGCCTAAGACCAATCACCACCGATAGAGTGGTGTGGTCTAACATAGTGCCCAGGTTAGATTTCGATTTTTTTAGGTTAGTTTTCTTTTTAAATTCCTTACGAATAAATAAACTACAATTATACACACACCGCCATCTAGCCCCAAAAGAAGCGTAGCTTGTGTTATAGGTAATAAGGTAAAAAAACGCTTCAAATTTCTTGGCGATCCACCAGGAAAATGTGCTAAGAATGGTAAAATGTAAGTCTCGCAATTATTCGGAGTCATTTACTGTAAAAGCGACAATGCTGTGGAATGCACTACCTGATGACATTCGACGCTCTAAATCCCTTGCGATACTTAAAAGTCGTGGGAGGCACTATTTGTCACTATAAATTTAGTTAATACTATATGTATTAACATGTATCTGTATGTGTATTTATTATTACATATATTATTTTATTTTATTTTTTATGTATATTTTTTTGTATAGAATTGCGATTTCCCGTCTCTCATTGCCTTATTCCATTAGTTTAGTTTAGTTTAGTTTTAGCCTGGAAAGAATCACTGTTAGTGATAAGGCCGCCTTTTGCACATAATTTATGTTAAAATAAGTGTTCCACTGTGTGATTCCTTTATTATGCAATAAAGTTGTTTAAATAAATAAATAACTGATGAATATTTTCATGAATAATATATAAATACCTATAACATGCACCTACCTACTAGTTTCTGCTGTTCCTTTCATTGTTCTTAACTATTTGGGGTGAACAAATAAAGAGTATAAATAAAAATTAAATAGATAAAAGTCTTTATTTAACATTTAAACACACAACAAGGTTAAGGTAACTGTTAAAAGCACAGCGCATAACGATGCAATCTGTTTAAGATAACTATTAAATAACATGGAATCTTACTAAAGCCGAGGAATCTATCGAATATTTGATACTACTCCTGTTGCATTTATCGTTACGATCCCAATTATAGCTAAATTATTACATTATAGGTAATATTAATTTATCATCATCACATCGACCCATTACCGGTCCACTTAAGGTCCCCTCCCACAGTAAAAAGGGTTAAGGTAGTGTTCCACCACGCTGACCCAGTGTGGATTGATGGACTCCAGACTCCAGACGAGAATATTATGGAAAACTCTCAGCATGCATTACCTCACGATGATTTTCTTCAACGTTTAAGTAAATTATATTTTAATTGCTTGAATAATTAATTATTATTATTTAATTAAATAGTCTGAAAGTCGCATACTCTTCTTTTTATCCCCCAAAAACATCGGTGACAACCGTCAAAGGCGAAGTTTAATGCATTAGGTCACAGAGTTCAGAACATACAGAACCCTCATTCAGCCATTATTACATGCAGTGCTTTGTGTCCAAAACAGTGTAAACGCCGCGCTTACGTATCACTTCACACCCACGGAATATTGCTAGCCCACAATTTTTTCCCATTTTATGGTAAACCTTTAGAACATTAGAGGTAAAATAATTACTGGCAACTGCTAAATGGAATAAAGTGACTGGCTGAAGTTTAAGAAACACTACTAAAGTGGAGTGTTTTATGATGCTTCAATATGTTTTTAATTCTATGCATTAGGCATACTTATGGCAAAACTAACTTAAGTATGGACGGATTGATAAGGATTTCCTTATATTTTACTCAAAATTATTAATAGCCTTAAACTAATTAGCAATTATGGATTTTTACACTTAAAAATCTTTATTAGGGAACTATTTTCAACATTATAAAATAAAACTTCAAAGGTTAAGTTAATCTTAATAAACTAATATTAGTCATCTAAAATAAAGTTCCATTTAGTAATAGTGATGCGAATTTTGTTGTCAAATCTCTAAAAAAAAACTAATTTGACAGGACTAAAAGTAGTGTACTCCTCTATTACAGTGACAGTGATTAACTCTTACTCATATTTAAGTATGTATCGTATGTTAAAGTATATATTAGTTTAGTATTTTTTATATTTATTAGTATTTTATGTGTGTAATCTTGATAAGTATTAGTGTGTAATTGTTCGTAAGTGTGTATAAAATAATAATACACCCCACCAATCGGTTTCCCTTGGTTTTCCTAATCGTTAGGTTGCCTGGAAGAGATCGCTACTAAGCGATAAGGCCGCCCTTTGTATCCTACTTTTTAATTTAATTTTTGTTGTGTCCATTGTTTTTTTTTTCCTATTTGTGGTGTACAAATAAAGTGTATAAATAAATAAATATTACGTTATTTGCCGTCACAAGTATTATATTATTTTTAATTATCATCATCATGTCAACTATTGGACGTCCACAGCTGGGCATAGGTATTTTAGAGGGAGATTCAAATTGTGCCGCTTGGGTCCAGCGGCTTCCAGCGACTCGCTTGATGTTACCCGTCCACCTCGTCGGGGACAGTGGCGTGCAGTTCATAATAGATTCTGTGTTAATTGCAACAATGGCTTGTAATATTTGCACGCCAGCTAATGGCAATACACTGTGACTTCGCACTTGATATTGAAATGAAATCTATGTAAACGTGCGTATTATGCAAATAAAGATCTATCTATCTAAGTGCAAAAAAGCTCAGCCTACCCTAAATTTTTCGTATAACTTATATGCGAAGGATATTTCTATTTTATGGCATCTTCCTTATTTATGCATACATTGGTCAAAAACCATGACGCCACTGGTCGGGTGTTTACCAACGCTGCGTTAACCGGTTCGAGGTTGCCATTCCAGGAACTTGGATCCCAAAAGTCCATCGGTTCTCTAAGCTATGGGCCCCGCGTATTGCCACTTTAGCTTCACGACTTGTTAACTCCAGTTCTTCTGCGAATCTCCTCTTTCCATCGCCCACTTAACCGGTTCGAAGTCGCCATTCCAGAAACTTGGGTCTCCTAGGTCCATCGGTTCTCTGAGCCATGTGCCCCGCGTATTGCCACTTCAGCTTCACGACTCGTTAACTACGGTTCTTGTGCGAATCTCTTCGCTCCGTCGTCCGCTGAGAGACCCTGAGCCTTCTTGTGAGATCCACAGTTAGCGACCGTTATTTTTATCACTTCTGTTAATTTCGTTAAAAGAGTTATGTGCCACTAAATTGACCAAATATAACCTAAACTATACGACGCGTAGCCAAATTACGAAATACTGTTGAAATGTGAATAGAATATTTCATAAGGAATCACCTTGTAAAAATATTAAATCAAAGAAGCGTTTTTATTTTGAATTTCTAACAAATTCAAAAAAATCGAAGTTTTACTTATGACCCTATTGAAGATAAAACACCGACACGTGCATAGTACATACGCTACGCGACGAGTACCTAATAAAGTGACAGGAGTCACTCGATTTATATTTTGCATGTGATGTTAGGTTTGTATCCGATTTCTTTCAGGAAAAACTATGGCAGTGGTTTACGCAAAAAGTATTAGCGTTTTGGTTTCACAATAGAGCCTCTGAAGTAATATTTCGATTTTCATTTACTCGTATTATAAAACTAAATCGACAAGGATAGTTGAACGCAACTAAATGAATAAAAATTTTATATATCCATATTAAAGCCATCCCGTTTTAGGTTGCCGTTTGATAGTCCTGACATCTTGGATGCTCTGAGCTGTCGGCCCGGGTGAAGGAGGAATCAAGTGCTCCGTGCTCAACGAAGGCAGAAGATGTAACGGTGTGGAGTTTGCATTTGTCTAGAATTAAAATTAATCATTTCGATTAATATTACAAACGTCTACACTTAGTACGCATTTGTAATATTGTCATGCGTAATATTACATGTGTAACATCGTTCATTTTTTTTCCTTTGTTTGGTTGAAATACTGCAGCGATCTAGACGAAATTTAATAGATAGATAGAATACACCAACTTTTTGCTAGGATAAAAACGGCTCCTACAGGAATTTTAACTTTAAACACCAGAATAAACATACCAGGTAATACTTAAAAGCTCAGCCGATTCTATCGCTAACACTGTTAATGAAAAAGCTACTCTATATAAGTTGAAATTCGCTTGTAGCTGCGTTTCGTGGGTTTCGTTATATTGACCTAGACTACGATAGTACGAGCTACATTTAACCTAAACACCATAACGTAGGTTTCAAAATATGAAGGCAGGACTAAGGTGCTGTAATCAATTAATTTGGCTTGTTTTGGATACAAATACTTTGACCCGACGACGCCACAGGAGGTTAATATGCTGAAAGTCTTAATACGTTCCATTCAAAACTGCCCTAACGAACGAGGCGAATTTCCATCTTAGACTGCTTTTACCATGAACGATCCAATGTTTTGTTTTTCTGAAAAATAAGGTTAAAAATAGATAGTTAAGTCATACTGGGACAGTGTCATTCCATACCGATTCACGAACAGCATCAGTTGAAGGTGACCTTGACCTCGACCTAGGCATCTTCACTGGCGTCCTGTTTGAATGTTTCGGACTCATATCCGTTGGCGGCTGAACGAAAAGAGAACAGAACATGATCAATTGGCAGTAGAAGCGGTCCGAGACGTTTCAGACAACAT
The DNA here is from genome assembly GCF_905163445.1 of Pararge aegeria. Taxonomy (NCBI): domain Eukaryota; kingdom Metazoa; phylum Arthropoda; class Insecta; order Lepidoptera; family Nymphalidae; genus Pararge; species Pararge aegeria. Next base: position 17,118,479 of record NC_053186.1, read on the forward strand.
AATCAACAGTGGCGCGCACTTCATACCTACCCTAAATTTTATGTATAACTGTAACCAATACTACGTGACGGGGCAAAAGGGGCGACGGAATTATAAGACACGTGTGAAGAACAAAGTTATATTTAGAATGCACTAAGAATTACTTGACAGTCAAGAACAGTGTCCCTTGCTAAAGTCCCACGCAGTGGAAGCAAAAGCTGGAAGCACGTCCTGTAGGTTTCACTAGCAATGTTCCTAACTACAGCGTCCGGCAAGTGTTTTCGAGAGGAAAGCGTTTGCTGAAGCACTGCAGGTAGGTACCGCTAGTGATTGACAATGGTTGGCCGCGGCACCGTCTTGTACTAGTGGGAAAAAATCTCTTTAGCGCGATTTACATTTCACGCAACAACGACTAACGCCATCTAGTGCTAGTGGGTCAATATTGCATTTTATTGTAATGTTACATAACTCATATACGATGAGCCATTGGATAAAATCCTCCTGCTGTATGCATACCCTGGTAAATAACTGGTAATAACACGCCATTGGTCACATTATTATCAATTCAACCAATTGTAACCACTGCTGGTTTGAGTGAGTTCCACACGCTCGGTCTTGGGCCGGTTACCTCCAGCGGCTCCCAGCGACTCGCCTGATGACGGCTGTCCACCTCGTTGGGGGCCGACCTACGCTGTGTGTGTACAGGTTCGGGATCGCCATTCTAGCACCTTAAGATCCCACCACTTCAGCTTTGCGACTCGCTACGCTATGTCGGTAACTCTAGTTCATCTACGGATCTCTTCATTCCTGTTTTGATCAGTTAGATTTACTCATGCAAAGCTTAATCAATAAAAAAATTACTCAAAAACTTTTTATAACTACAACTGATTGAATCCTCTGAACGAGTTTCCGATACAGAAGACTATCCATCCTATCTGCTATCATGTGCTGAATATCGCTGCTTTCTCGTCAGAGGTAACGCAGTGTTTTTGACCGAGCAAATCTAAGTTAAAAAAAAAAAATTTAAAAAGTTTAAATTATGACAGTGCAAATGAAAATTCACTTTAGGTACATATAAAAATATAACGAAAATTAAAACGGACTGAAACAATATTAATTTTAGAAGTTAATCGCTTAAATAACCAGATGAAATTCTTGAGATGTCTCTCGATAAGTTTAAACTTATAGAAAAATCCTATTATTATATTAACTATTACATGTATGATAAAAAAGCTTGGGTATGAATTGCTCTAACTTTATAGCTTAATATTAATTTGACTGTGAGATGGTGATACCAAAAAAAACCGGCTGAGTGTGTTGTGGGCGCTTTTTAGACCAGAGCGCAATTAAAACCCTCCTAGTTTTAATTTGTTTGCCTCATTAGAACCCCTGGATAAAGAAAAGGAGCCAAACATTCTCAGGGATGAAATCAGAGCTGCTATAACACATTTGAAGGATAGGAAAGCCACAGGATCAGACTCAATTCCTATTGAGACTATTAAAGCCTCGGGTGAATATGGCGTCCGAATCTTTCATGCACTCTGTAACAAGGTGTGGCAATCAGGGAAGTGGCCGCAAGAATGGGCTCATACTGTCTTCGCTCCACTCCATAAAAAGGGTTCTACTAAGGTGTGTAGTGACCCCTTACATGAGTGTGCTAGAAAGGCAGCTGCCAGAGAGGAGTGGCGACGAATAGTTAAGCGTGCCACAACCCTTAAATGACGACCACGACCGCTCTGACAAGGGCGAACCGACTGAGAAGAAGAAGTTTTAATTTTAAGTTAACGAATGTAGTTATCACCATCACCTTAAACGGTAACCTTTTATATGTATGAACGCTTCATGAATGCCTGTGAGGGTCACATGAATAAAACATTTTTGAATTTTTATAATGTTATATAATGATGATATAGGATATACGGTTTTAAGAGCTTGATTACCCGATTTTTGGAGTACGGCGGTGGTGGAGGTAGAGCGTCATCCGAAGGTTTGATCTCAGGAGCCACTGGTCGTGCCACTGCTATAGAGTCCATCGGCTTTTCCGACGGAGACTTCTCTTCGGTCACCTAATTGCCAGTAAATCGAATATAAAATTATTTTGTATGGACAATATCACATTCAAAAGTGGATAGACGTGCGCGCTTCAGCTAGTTTAAAGATTATAAGGTCGGCAGCGGTGCCAACATTACACACTAATGTCTGAACTATCACAAACATGACAGGTGTAAAAAGTGCATTTTTTTTTTCACGGGGAACTATACTGTCAATTCTCTTGAACATTTTTTGTCTGTTGCCATGCCGTTAAGTGATTAATTGTTTCAGTACGATGTCACGTAGAAACTAATAATAAGTATAATATTACTACCATATCTCTAACAGGGTAACCCGTTACCATCTTAGGCTGCATTATTACCTACTTACAACCAAGAAGAAAAATAAAAAAACTCAGCGTAACTAAATTATTGACAGATCTAAACGTAGGCCTATCCTTCTCACAATGTTCCTTGTAAAAATATAACCCTATGTTATATTTTTATCTGTACCTGTAGACCTGTCAAGTTAGTTTACTTAAAAGATTTATGTACAAAAGAATTGGCACTATATTGACTGTAACTTGGCAAGATATATTTATTTATTTATATATTTATTTAGGAATATCAACAGCTAATACACAGGTTTAAAAATACAACTAACTACATTACAAAATAAATGTCTAAAAATATTTTAGTAACTAATAAGGTTACAATGCTAAAAATAAAATTGAAATGAAATTATAAAAAAATAAAAATTAAATTAAATTAAAATAAAAAATAAAATTCTAAACATCAAAGTCTAAGTTTGTTTAAGCTTATTAATATTATATTATATTATTTTTGTGTGTGCATCGGAACTATTTGATCCTGTTCACCCTTCACCATTTTACCATTTCACATCAACGTACTACGTCCTAAACGAGTTAATATTATCCTTGCAATTTGTTACATCACAGGCGTTACAGAAACAAATTGTCAAACAGGAAAATTGTCCCCTATACCTCGTATCTCGGATTGCTATAATAAGTGTGTGTATAAGCTTAATGACTTAGACATTTTTCATGACAGTTACATTGAATTTAGACGAAAAGTTAAAGATATTTGTTCTACTAATTAACCTGACTTACATTTTAGTCTGTTAAGTTTAAGTTTAATTTTATTTATTACTTTTAATTAAGACATCAATATTAATTATTTTAATCCGATTTAATTCATTTTAGTTTTGTTTTGTCTCCTAATAATTGATTAAGTTAAATTTTTTATTGTAATTTAGCTTTAAATATTTATACTTTTAAAGGTTTACATTAACTGACTAATAATTAATTGTAAATAATTTATAACAATGACTTTTTTACATTTTAATGCATGCTGTTATAACCGGTAAATAGTTGAACATATACTATGTGACTCATTCATTAAAAGCAAGTTTTAATGTATCTACTGTTGGTTGTCCTTTATAAATAAATAAATAAATAAATATGTACTACATCACTTACATTGCCATCTCCTGGAAGTGGCGCCGGAGCTTTCTTCTTCATGACCTTTGGAGGAGAATTTCCCGCGACACGATTAGCCTTCAATGGGCTTGGTTCTAAAACATTCCCTTTATAGTTATAAATATGTAGGTATACAATAAAACGTGTAACCGAATTACACAATACTGTTGCAGGATGCATAACTATATTTCATAAGGAATCGCCCTGTAAAAATATTACATCAAAAGAAGCTCTCTCACTACCGTGTGGTTCTTATGTACGCATCAAAAGTGCCACCTGTGGGCCTACTTGAATAAAGATATTTTTGACTTTGACTTTTGACTTTGAAGCATATTTATATTTCCATATAAAAGAAGAATTCAAAACATTCTAAGTGTTTACTTCTGACCCTATTGAAGATAAAAGACCGACACGTGCCTACCTACTGCTACGCGCTGTTTAACTATTCACTCACCGATTTTGTAGAACTAATCTTGGTTGCCACTCATTGAGTATAGGATAAGTCAATCGATTATTTAAAGACAAACTGCCCTGACAAACTGACTTTCTTAAATAAGCTACTAAAAATACTTGGCTAGTCATTTAGGCATTTATATTGTTCTGTGTATCTTTAGAATTAATATAGAATTACTTTATTTTCCTTCCTTTTATATAATTTTGTATATTTAGTTCATCTTATTCATTTTTTTCCTATTTTTTTTTTTACGTGTCCAACCGTAACGTTGGAATAGTTATTAAGCATATTGTAGCTACCTATAAGTTGAATCAAATGCGTATCTAATACCTTAGGCTTTTATAATATTTTAATGAATTACATGTGATTCTGTTGGTGGTGCTTGTTAGTGAATAAATAAATAAATAAACTTTCATTTTGCATATGATGTTAGGGCTGTATATGATTTCTTTCAGTAAAAACTATTGCAGTGTTTTACCCAAAACCTATTAGAGTTTCGATTTCACAGATCAGTTTCAGAGACAGTTAATTTACCTCTTGTAAAGTAATATTTCGGTTTTCATTTACACGTTGTATTTTGTATTTAAGGGTATATATTTATAATTCATATATTTCTCAGTGGGTACCCGGAGTAATAAAACTGAAATTGCTGACATAACTAAAGGAAACCTCTTAATTATTGAACCTTATTTACCTGGTTGAAGTATTTCACTACCGCAAGGACTTGCAGGCCTTGGAACCATTGAATTCTATAAAAAAACAATGTAATCTCGAGTCAAATAAATCGTTTCGTTTCAGTCAAATAAATTTTTTGACGTGCTATTCAATTTAGTTGTAGATCTAAAAAAAATAAAGTATTCAGTATCGCTAAGCCTTAAATGACTGGTTTGCTGCCGTCCGCTGAGGAGTTCTGTCCTCTATCTCCAATCATATTCATCAGATTTACACGAAATTTGGGCAAAATTAAACAAATATTATAACCTCTAAAGTACAAAAGTAATTATTTAAATCGGTTATCATTTGACGGCGTTATGGAGTAAAATCGTCAAACACATTCGTCCCCTCTCCGAAAGAACTGAGCTTAATTTCGGTATAAAAAGCACTTCTAATACCTTCAATACCTTCAGGAATATGTGTACAAAGTTTCGTGATGATTCGTTTAGTAGATTTTGCGTAAAAGCGTAACAAACAAACTTACATTCACATTTATAATATTAGTAGGGATAGGGATAGGGATAGGGATAGAGATAGGGATAGGGATAGGGATGTTCAGAGAATCTTAGTGCCGAAAAAATTGCACACTTTGAATAGGAGGTGCAAGGTCATAGAAACATAAGAAAGACGAGACATTCTTTTTATAGTAATAATCGACGAGGTGGGCCCACCTTATAGTAAGTGAAAAACCATCGCCTATAATCAGAGCAATACTTCACAGATCATGCAAGGAGCATGTCCTACAACATGCCAACCTATGACCATCTATTCGAGGCGAAGGTGTTAAGCTTCATGTTCCTATAATTACACCGGCATCATGCCCTTCAGACCGGAACAAAGCTTTGCAACAATGCTTTTTTAGCGGCGAAAATAAGCATGGCGATAGTACTGCCCCGAACGAGCTCTGTCACTAAAAGCTCTACCCACAAAACTACAAAAAAAAAAATACTCACATTTGATGGTGATGGAAGCGGTGGGTGAATGATAGGTAATAAAGACTTCGTATTAACTCCACCCGGTGATGACTGAGTGAGCCTTATTATAGGCAATCCACTTGACCCTGGAATTAAAGAATTCATAAACTATCAGAAGAAATATGTTTAGAAAGCTCCAAGTGAGTGCATGGTAAAGTGCAGCAGTACGCATTTAAATTTTTCTACCTCAGGCAAGAAGGCTTTCATAAAACCAAAATAAAACCGAAACCAAACTTAAACTTCACATTTTAAAAATAAAACTTATTTCCTATCTAAGAAATAAAGAAATTGATTACCAAACTAAATAACCAAGTAGCAGTTTCAGTTGTCACATCTAGTTGTGGATGAATCCATGTAATGCAGTGACACAGCCGCGGCTCGCGACAGCAGTTGACCGTCGATATGATTTTGATGCGATGGTACTTCAAAACTACCCACTTACAATTTACAATTTATTTATTGTACGTTCGAAGACGCAATTTTATATAACTACCCTCTTTTTTTAAATTAGCATGTAAGTTCCATTTAAGTGGAAATTCCTTTATGGAACAATAAATATCTTAAAACAGAAACCGGCTGAGTCTGACTCGTCTACCAAGACAAATACATCATGTCTGTTGTATGGATGTCTCTTTAAACATGTATTCATTTTATTTTGTTTAGTATTTGTTGTTATAGTGGCATCAGATATTAATCATCTGAGAAAATTTAAACAGTTTAAAATTACGGTTCATGATCAGCTTGGTTAGATACGGTCAGACAGACAGACGGATGGGCAGCGGAGTCTTAGTAATAGAGTCCCCTTTTACCCTTTGGGTAAGAAACCCTACAAATGTTATTGTTACAAAGAACTTTATTGTCATGATCGCTTGTGACTTTGAGGTATGTTAACAAATTGATAACATATGTTCTCTTAAGTGAAACACGAGATAAAATGTGATACTGTTGACCTTGGCTACCATTTTTGATTACGATTAAAACGGAATAGGAGTTGTGTTGTGGGAACCTTGGGATGAAAAGCTGAGTAAAGTCTTACCAGAATAAACAGTGGGCCGATTGTGTATCTCAGTTAACACGAAATTTAGCTAGCCACTGTGATAAGTTGCCATCGAATAATATCAAGTTTCCAACTAACTTCATTGAAACTCGGGTGGCAAAAACATTTAAGTAATGCATCATAACGTGCGGGCGTTATTTGATTGCAACTTTCCACAGTGCCTACGTAAATTTGGTATCAACTGAGATACCGAATTGGCTTAGAGGTGTTCTGAATCCTAATACTCGAACTCTATTAAGTAAAAATATAGTTCATATAATATAAGAAAAAGACCGCATTACCTTTGCTTGAAAATAATTTCTCTCGAATGCTTTTCCTTGTGACTTAATTCTAATTCTTTTTTTTTCATGTAGCTCTACCTTATAGGCTCTTTTGAAACGTCAAATCATATCTTTGTGACTATCACCGGCTTTGAAGACAGCCTGTCGCGAGGAGAAGCTGGCAAGAAACTCAATGATGTACCTGCTCCTACATTAACCGGAGTCCTTGGCATGCTAGCGCTTGAATAATTGTTGTCCTTAATTTCCGAGGAAATATCCTTGATCAGCTCCAGGATTGACTGGCTGTGACTTTCTGGCATGTCGACCGGAGTGGTTGGTCGTGATTCTGCGCAAAAGAAGAATTGAATTCAATATCTGATGTGAACTTGGTTTAACCTATATCATCATTATATCAACCCATAACCGGCTCACTACAGGCCCATTCCAAGAACTCTTACCAGGAATAGGTGCTCGTAGCACCAATCTCCTGGCTTCGTCGATAGCTCGCTGCAGGTTCTGCTGGTTCTTGAACGACTGTCGGGAACGACATCGCCCAATTTGAGACCTTGAGAAAAACAGCATTGCTATAGTCAAGTAAATTTCTCCAATTCGATTCGAACACTTTACAGGTCATGCAAGCAGCATTTCCGGCAACGTCATCCTGTGAAGGTGTTTAGCCTCATGTGCCTATAATACCACCGGCAACCACGCCCTTCAGACCGGAACACAGGTTTTCAAAAAATGCTGCTTAGCGGCAGAAATAAGCAACTTAGAGATAAGAGCGTTTAAACGCTTTATGTTAAGTCTTCTATTACTAAATATATAATAATATTAGAAAAGTCTGTAAAAGATATTGTGGACTGTCAATACATTTAAATGTTAAGTTGTACTGAAAATTAAAGTCATTGTGCACGAAACACAACTAAAATTACATATTATCAAAATATCACAAAACTGTTTCAAAACAGATCATTTTGCATAAGTAAGATAATCGAATCAGGGATCAGAAACTGAAGTTATATCGAAAGGCAAGGTTTTTGGGTTGCCACTGGAACCAACGCATGAATCTGATACTTACGATATTCCTGTAGCAGCTAATGTCTGATCCCATTTAGACCCCTTAGCAGCCGCAGCGGCCATCCTGGCGATCCGCCTGAACCTGGCGAGGCTGTCCTCATGTACCGGTTTGCCGTCATCCTCCAGAGTCGACACCGGCGCCACGTGAAAGTCCTTCATCAAACGACGCTCCCAAATCTTCATGCGTTTTGCGAGGACCGCTATAATTTATTATATCATGACATAAATTTTTGTCTAAGAGCTGATTGAAAAGTTTGTTGAGGAAACCAATTTTGTTAAAACTATGTTTTTATATAAGTTCAAAAGTTCAAACTTGGTTAGTTTGAACTTTTGAGCAGACAGCTTACTTGCTTTAACGTGTTATATTCCAACGGTGAAATCGGGCCTTGGTCTTTTATCGGATCTTAAGATACTATTTGATGTACTCTGCGAAAAGTGTTCTAAGCGCGGAGTATAGAAAATTAAGCTTAATTTTCATAATATATCATAAATTTCTGCTTCTATCCAATATTTAAATCTTCAATTTTAAATCAATCTAATACTTATGCATTTTGGAGGTTTATGAAGAAGCCAAAAATAGTTATTAATGCAGGACACAAGGTATCGCCATTATGTTTGTGGCGTTATACAAAGTTCGACATATCTATACTTATAATAAAACTGTACTGGAAGATTTCTGTACATTTAATATATTTTGAAAATGTTGACTGGAGGAAGCTTTATAATCGATACTGAGTCCAAAACAGTTTTTTATTTAGTTTTTGTCTTTCTGTGTGCATGTCTGTCTGTCTGTCTGTCTCTGTCCGGGCATCACGTGAAAACTACTGAATGGATTTAAATAAAATTTGGTATAGTGGTAGTATATATTCCGGATCAACATATAGGATACTTTTTATCCCGATACACAAAAAGTTTTCTCCGGGAAATGGAATGAAATTTTTTATCAATTATACTTCATAGCTCCGTTAAATTTGAACCGATTTTAATAATTCTTTTTTTATTTAAAAGTGTATGCTATCAAACATTTATTGTCTAATTTTAATGGAGATTTGATAAATATTGACGGAGATAAAGGACATAACTCTTCACAGATAACATCAAGTCGCAAGGCACCGGGACACGGGACACCGATCGAATGCATGCGTACCATCCTACTAAATACTAATATTATAAATGCGAAAGAAATAAAATAATATAAATATTAAGTTTGATTATGTACCTGCAAATTTATACCTGTAAAATAATGACAACTTACTAACTCAGTATACCACGTAAAATAATAGTAGGTACATAGCTAGCCACGATGATTATAATGTTAGTATCAGAGCTGTTCTAGCTTTATGATTGACTCATACGCGGATGAAATCGCGGGGGTCCTCCAGTTTAAAATAAAATAAGACGATTTACAATCTTAAGAGGCTGTTTCACCAACTTTTGTTAAGTGTCGGATAGCTTCAACGTAAGTACTGTCACTTTCTAACTTTATGTTAAGCGAAAAAGACAGCTCTTGTGAATTAGCTATTAGTGAAACAGGCCTTAAAATATTGTTTTCGACGCTACTTACTCTTCTCCTTCCTATCAGTAAAGGACACATCCATTCCGTTCCTCTCGAACACTTCTAGCAGTTCGTATCTCAGCGCGGACACGTCTCCCTTCAGCTCGTTTATATCATCCTCGGTGACAGGGTCGTCGTCCATCTTTCTGTGCATAGCGGACACATAGCGCCAGACTAATGCCCGCATCACTGACGTATAGCGTACGTCGTCTTTCTCTTTTTGAGCCTGCTGAATTAATAATTGCGTCGTTGGTCTACAAGTTAGCGTGTTAGATGGATCTGGTTCCCAAACAATTTATAGAAGTTAATGAATGTAGTTTTTTACCGTCTCATTAGAATTTCTAGGTACGTGTTAGAATATATTTTGGTGTCGTACGAGACGTCTAAGGGAATATAACAGAGAACGGACAGCTGCGTCCTCAGCGCTACTAATACGATTTACTGCGATCACCAACCCGTCTGCCAAGCGTGGTGATTGTGGGATAACCCTCTAGTTTGCAGAGGCCTTTAGTCCAGCAATGGGGCGATATAGGCTATTGAAGTGTTTAAGAGAAAAAGAAAATGTAAGTTTCTTGCACTTTGGGAAAGCTCAGTGAGGACCTGGCTGACTTTGACTGTTGCTAGCTATAGTGTTACTCATTCACCAACCTGTGCCGTCTCCAACTGTTCCTTCTTCCTCAAGCCCAGCAGCTTCATCACCAGTTTCGGAGTCGGGAAGATGTTAAACGGTGGAGGCAGAGTAGCGCTATCTTCGAAATAGCTCATCCAGAGGCGAGTGCGAGCGAACTTCCATTCGACATCCGAATGTTGCTGAACAGAAACATTTAAATATATTTGGTCATTGTGTATGGCAACAAACTAAGTTTTTTATAAGCAAATAAACTACAAGGTATATATTTATTTCACTATTTGTATTAAAACGTACATGTTTGGTACGTATTATTTAGCAGAATTTTACACAATGGGTATAACTATTTACTCAAAGTTTATATTGATTTTCTTAAATTTTTGTGCCATTTCTAAACCAATTAATTATTAATGGGAGTAATTAACTATAGTTCGTTGAAGAGTTCCACCTTCAATCAATAGTGAACAATTATACAGTCACATACTAAAGATAAAAGGTGTCCGGTTTCCATTTTTCACAGATTATCTGTTAAAGCCGTTACAGTAAAGAATAATCTCACAATGCAGTTCACGAGTTATGTACACAAAGTAAATAACTAATCATTTAAAATAATTTGTACATTTAATCCTCGATTTACATAAAATGTAAAATATGTAAGAATTACGTAAACTTTAGTGAAAGTAAAAGCTTGGGTATAAATTGAACTTCATAGCTAATTATTGTCCAATAAAGTATGAAGAAAATAGCCGGTTATCCACGTAGTCTTTATATATATATTTCTTGTGTGCGTGTGTATGTCACTGAACTCCTCCTAAACGGCTGGACCGATTTGAATGATTTTTTTGGTATGCGTTTGGGTGGCGCCCTGGATGGTTTAGATTCACAAATCAGCCCGACAGATGGCGCTGGGGTCCGCTAGTTTTCGTATAAAATTGAAAAATGAAGTTATATCACTTTATATTAAAAAGGAAAAAAAAAACATATGAACGTATCGTTATCGGTGCCAGTGATTGGCCTACGCGAATAAAGAATTTTTGATTTTAAATCCATCCTGTGCTCCAGCAATTCGAACTTACGTCAATGATGGCATAAGAGTTTGACATCATAGCGATGAGCAGGTTCAGCAAGACGATTACGTTGATCACAGAGTATGACCCGAACATGAGAAGGCCCCAGAAGCGCGTGTAGCTCTTGATGCCAGCCAGCTCAAAGTTCTCTAAACCGACCATGCCGAAGGACGCCCAGAACAGTGACTGTGAAGCTTCGAATACGCTACATAGAAAAGTTATCGATCAGACATATTTTTTGATGCTGTGGATTCTTCTTAATTAAGTCTTTCGGGATACGTGCAAAGAGGATTTGGTTTTTTACCCAAGCTGATAAGTTCTAGTGTTTTTCTCTACGGGCCGAGCCCTGCCATCTTGTCTAAAAATTTGAGTTATCCGCATCGATGTCTTGAACATTTTCAAATATGGCAGTACTGACTGGGATTTATGGAAATAGCGAATGTCATGACATTGCAGTCCGTAATTCATATTATAAGTGTGAAAGTATGTCTTTTTGTTTGTTAAATATCTCAGCCGATCTCACACCGATCTTGATGAGATTAGGAGACGGCCTGGAGACGGCAATTGAATGTTTTTTATCCCGAAAAAGTACCTGTGGGACTAGTTACTTGGGGAACCGTGCCTTTAAAAAACCCGAACCTTTATTACCTATGCTTATACTGATCTTGACGTAATTATACATAGCAGCATTTTGTACAGGAATACAAAAGATAAAATATTTGTAAGTTTGTAAATGTGGGAACTGGCGCACGAGGAAGCGTCATACAATATCTAAAAATAAATATAAGCGAGCATATTTGGGTTATAATTTGAGTTTCGAAATATGTGTTTATGATATTACAAAAATATAATATTTTTGTTTATGGTTTTCTTTATCACGATATGTAAAACTTGTAACATTTTTTAATAAGTATATTAAATGATCTATATAAAATGTAAGGTAAATTACTCCCACAAAGTCAAAAATATATATTAAAAAGTTGTTCCTAGTACGCGTGATAATCCATAGTAGTTCGCAACGTCATACAATCAACTTCATCTATTTTCAAAGTGTTCATCTTAACATTGATATCCTCTTCCAATTGTATTTGGGTCTGAAGAAGAAAACGTAATGATGCATTTGCTTCGTGAAGCATCTGTTGAAGTTGCTGAGTACTATGACGTAGCATCTCACATTCATAATACAAAGCCTGCCCGGGAGGGTCTTTCACTAACTCTGCGCCAATTCTCTGAGCTCGTCTTCCCAGCCTTGTATGCGCAAGTCCAATATATCCTTCCTTAGCAGATAAAGCTTTTTGTAGCTCAACTATGTTATTTTGCATGTCTGCAATCTTTTTAGTCGTTTCCCGATGCATGTCTTCAAGCTTCTCTTTAGCTGACTTCGACTCTTTAATACGTTCATTAAATTCATGATTGCATTTATTGAACGCACTCCATAAGTCATCAATAACTTGTTTTAGTAGTGTATCTATAAAAACTCTTATGGGGCGAGCACTAGTCACTTCTCTTGCGGCTAGTTGAATATTTTTAGCTGAATACGCATTATATTCTTCAGCTGATATATTAGCTGGGTCAAGACTTGTGTAGCCCTCATATATTGAGAGACATAAATCGGTTTGTTTCATCGAGAGAGAACCTTTATCCGAGTCGATGGCCGCTTGTTTGTACTGTAAGTCGCGATCGAGAAGATAGCGAGTGGAACGAAGACGTCGCATTTGTTCATTCAACTGCTCCAAAGCTCTTTTTAGCAAACTTTGCCCTCCAAGAATTGTTGTTATTTCTTGCTGTAGAGCATGTTCAACTTCGTCTACAACTAAGTCGATACCGATTCGTCCGTCTCTAAGCATTAAACACTTTCGGCATATTGCTAACGCATTTGTTTGTACCGATGAAAGGCAATCCTGTAGGCGAGTTTTGTAAACACTTAGAGATTCTAATTCGCGACATATTTCATTCCTCTGCAGCTGTAGCTCATTCTTGTTGTACTCTATATCTCCAATTCGTTCTTCCATTCGTCGATCCGATGTAGATTTCATGATAGAAGCTCGTTCGGCAGTTTCTTCGCGGATTCTTTCACATTCTCCTAAAACCCGGTCGGCTAGTTGCTGTTGGTCCTCAGTGTTTCTACAGCGTTGTTCATTGCTCATCTTCCATTCTGCTAAAGTAAACTTGGCAGCTCTCGGTGGCATACACACCAAGGCTTGTTCAGATAACCTTGTTGTTGCTACAGGTGCTCCTATTACGTTTCGCAAACCAAACTGAGCTTCACTCATTTTGATCAATAATTATTTTAGTTACAAAAAGTTAATTAATGTTTTCAAAATACAAACTAGCCAAACAAATTTAACTATGAAATGCAGAGAAAGAAAGAAATAAATAAGAATGACAAATATTTGACAAAACTGATTAAAAACCTCATAATACGTGGCGTTCCAAAAAGTTTGATCATGCTCGAGGAATGACATTGGATTACGACATTTTTCGAAGCAAAAATATTCTGCTGACTAATTTATCTAAACGCCAAGGTAATGTTCTTAAATAACATAAAACTAAAGAAGGTAAAGTTAATCTTAGACAGTTAAAAGGGAAGCTTGTTGATTAGGTTCTACATTCTTTGTATTAATAAAAAAGTGTGTGCGTATAACCTTTACATTTTGATTGAGGTACAACTTTTATTATTATTTATTGATGAAAGAGTAAAATGTTCCGGGAACTCCGCCATTTCATTTAATATTCACTATTTCATTTTATATTCTATTTAAAATTCATTTATATCACTTTCACATTTTATAAATATTTTCATTTGTTAAATAGAATAATTTTGAGTAGAAAGTTGAAGGTTAGATCAGCACAGTATAACCAATAATGTCAATATAACATTTTCATTGAATATTATAGAATGTCGCAATCGTCAGAATTTTTTTAATAATTTATTTATTACAAAAGTAATAAATAAACAAGTATATTTAGAGATTTTCAAAAAATTTTGCAATTTAAAATATTTTTTTTTAAACTTTTGAATTGTTATTCACTTTGCTATTCACAATTGATCCATGTGAAAATATTGGAAATAAATAATCCTAATTGATTATGATATTTGCCACTAGCTGGCGTATAAGTCAAGAAGCGTGGAGTATATGACATATACTTACGACCAATCTAAATTATTAGACTTGAAATAGCGGAAACTACACAGACGTCTCACGTAAGCGTTACTTCTGTCAGAAAAAAATCTGAGTTAGTCGCGCCTAAAGAAGTTTTACTTCAAAAAATATGTTATACGAATATGTAAAATAAGCTTAGAGAATATTATTTCATATTAGTTGAATTGCTATATAAAGAGGCAACTCAAGGAAAAGCCAGGATACCATATGAAAAATGATTATTTGATCGAAGTTTTCGGTGCGCCGTTTCCATGACACCAATCAATACCCTCCAGCATTAAACAGTTTTGCCGTTTCCAAGACTAATTTTATCATCAGTTTATCGCTTTTGAAAAGTAGTTCGAGTAATTCTGTAACTACGTTTTATCTATACTTATAATAATTTGTAATAAGAATGGGTGAAAATCAATTCGGTGTGCGAAACGTAATGGAAGCGCCAATAGCAACAACCAGGTTGTCCAATCAAGCCTTGGTATGTATGCCACCCAGAGCTGCAAAGTATACTCTAGCAGAGTGGAAGATGAGCAATGACCATCGCTGTAGAAACACTGAGGACCAACAGCAACTAGCTGACCGGATATTAGGAGAATGCCAAAGAATCCGCGAAGAAACTTCCGAACGAACTTCCATCATGAAAGCTACGTCCGACCGTCGAATGGAAGAACGAATTAGTGACATAGAGTTTAACAAGACAGAGTTGCAGCTGCAGAGGAAAGAGTTATGTCTCGAATTAGAATCACTTAGCGTTTATAAAAACCGGCTACAGGATTGCCTTTCATCGCTACAAACAAATGCGTTGTCAATATGCCGAAAGTGTTTAATGCTAAGAGACGGCCGCGTCGGGATAGATTTAGTTGTCGACGAAGTTGAACGTGCTCTTCAGCAAGAGATAGCTACAATCCTTGGAGGGCAAAGCTTGCTAGAAAAAGCTTTGGAGCAGTTGAACGAACAAATGCGGCGGCTTCGTTCCACTCGCTATCTTGTCGATCGTGATTTACAGTACAAACAAGCAGCCATCGATTTGGACAAAGAATCTCTGTCTATAAAACAAACAGATTTGTGCCTCCCAGTTTATGAAGGTCACACAGGTTTCGACCCAGCTAACATAATGGTTGATGAGTATAATGCGTATTCAAATAAAAATGTCCAACAGGCAGCCAACGCTGTAACTAATGCTCGACCTATCAAAGTATTTATTGATACTATATTGAAACAAGTTATCGACGACTTATGGAATGCATTTAATAAATGCAATTACGAGTTCAATGAGCGTATCAAAGACACGAAGCAGACCAAAGCAAAACTTGAGGATATGCATCGGGAAACCACTCAAAAGATTGTAGATATGCAAAATAATATAGTGGAGCTACAAAAATCATTATTGGCTAAAGAGGGATATATTGGTCTAGCGCATACTAGGTTGGATAGACGAACACAGAGAGTTGGCGCAGAGTTAGTGAAAGACTCTCCTGGGCAGTCCTTGTATTATGAATGTGAGATGCTACGTCATAGTACTGAACAACTTCAACAGATGCTTCGTGAAGCGAACGCGTCTTTACGTTTTCTTCTTCAGGCCCAAATTCAATTGGAAGAAGATATTAACGTGAAGATGAACACCTTGAAAATAGATGAAGTTGATTGTTTGACGTTACGTTCTACTATGGATTTCCATGCATACTAGAATTTCTGCTTAATTTCGAATATTGTGTGGTTTTGATTGTGTGTAGTAGATGGTTTTAGTGTCAGGTTTTATTATTTGTGTTATATTTAGATTACGACTTTCTATGTACCTTTAAGAGGAAGCTAGATGTATGTGCACTAATTATAAATAAAATAACTACGAAAGAAAAATGTTGTTATTGCTCCCTAATCATTGTTCTTAGTTACTACCATTGCTTTAAGCCCTGACTGACTTTTTAAACGACTTAGAAAGGAGGAGGTTATCAATTCGGTTATATTTTTTTATATTTGTTCCTTCAGAACTCTGTTTTTGGAAATCTTTTTTTGGATGAAACAGTATACTTCCCATGTGGTCCCATTTTCATCAGGTCAAGGTCACCTATAGGGATTGGAGTATTTGTTTTACTAGTACTTTTCTTGCTATTATATAAAAGAGAAAACGAAGAATATGATCTAGAGCTAGTAATTCTCTACATTTACTTAACATGGGCTTAAAAATGTTATGGAAAATATTTATTCCTTTCTTTTTAGCTTTTTTGTCTAAACAGTTTTTTGTTCAACAAATGCAATGTTATTGTGACTTTGAACAGGTAAAATATATCACCATAGGTAATACAATATTCCAGCCCTACTTATCACTAAAATCTAGCTTTCGGACTACTTCTGTACCATCGAAAAACTCACTTTCCAAAGCTACGCCACTTCATACAGGAATCGCCAGCATTATCCCAGTCGGGTAAACCGCCCGGTAATACATAGCATTTGCTTTTTTCCAAATCGGCGAAATACCAAAGCAATTGGTTCAGACCTGACATCGAAGATATGTTTATTTTTTGGTTAAAATGTATTATTATATGTCTTATATATATCTTATCTTATATCTTTAAACGAGCAATTCTTGTTCAATTCTATATATATATATATATATATATATATATATATATATATATATATATAATCGGCAAAAAAAACTCACCACAGGCAAACGCGAAAAGCACGAGACTGTAGATAAAGAAGAACTTCACGATGTCAATGACCATGCGTCCGAGGGAAATCTGCAGCGGTCCCAGGTGGGGGTTAATTGAGAATAGATGCACAAGCTTCAGCGCACTGGGGTACAAAAACAATTATTAGTTGCTACAAGTGTGAAGTTGCTGGACAAACATCAAAAAGACAAAAAGCACAAGAAATGATATAGACGCATCAGCGAAATCTGTTTAGTCTATTATATAATAATATATTATAAATGCCACAATCAGTATTGGAAAATAGTAGCTACAGGGTTTACTGGGATAGAATAGTAACAGATAATACTATATATAACAACAGACTAGAAATAACAATTCTGGATAAAGAAAATAAATCAGTTTAATTAATAGACATTGCAATCTGTAACACCCATAATTTAACCACCACCTTCACCGATAAAATCTCAAAATACACAGATCTAGCCAGAGAAATATAAACACAGTGGAAAATCGATTATTCCAAAACTATCCCTATAATTATTTCATCCACAGGAGTAATACCTCACACTCTCCACGCAGGTCTAAAATCACTAAATATACATAAGTCTGCACTCTGCATATACACTCTTACAGAAAGCCGTTATATTAATCACATGTCGCCTGGTGCGGAAGTTTTTAACATGACTCCGGCCCGTGCTTTGTTTATTATACCATCGTAAAGAAGATATTTAAATTTAACTCATCACACTGTCACTCACTGATCACTTAAGTTTTCTTATTATTATTTTTAATACAAAAATTAATAATAATAATAAGAAAACTTAAGTGATCTATATTTAAGGATATTATACATAGAAATGGATACATATTTAGTGTCAGGCTGCAGTTTTGAAATAGCTGCTCCTTTTATGTATTTCAACATTCTATTATATCTTTAGAACTGTAAACTGATTTTATCAGAACTTTACATTTGCGTGCAAGAAAAGTAAGGTCACTATCATCATCATCATATCAAGCGAATGAGGTTCACTGCTGGACTAAGGTCTTTTGTAGGAAGTTCCAAACATCTCCCTGCGACTCGTCTGATGTCATCCGTCCAGCTCATCGGAGGTCTAACAACGCCGCGTTTACCGGTACGAGGTCGCCATGCCAGCACATTGGGACCCCAACGTTTATAAGTTCTCTGAGCTATGTCCCCGCCCATTCGCACTTCAGCTTCGCGGCTCGTTGACCTATGTCTATAACTCTGGTTCTACTACGGATATCCTCAATCCTGATTTGATAACAAAGAAATACTCTTAACATTGTCTTCTTATCGCCCGCTGTTTGACTCTGAGCCTTCTTATGAGAACCATAGCCAGCGACCACGTTTCGGAGCCATAAGGTCACCTAATTCACGATAAAATAAGATACGTAAAATTACTCAATAGGTATTTCTTAACCTATCGAGAATGACACATACTGTCCTATCGTAAATAAAACTGTCCAACAATTTCTGTTATTGTCAAGTCGGAAACTCAAGGACAAATTTTAAAATTATACTATATCTCCGCGAAATATTAATAGAACTTGCCTCAATATATTAGCCGCAGCAAACAGTCCTTCTGCTATCAACTGCGGATCAAAAGCATCCCAGTGCTCTCTAGGAATGAACCTGGTCTGCGGGTTCTTGGATATTTCAGCCGCCTGTTGTATGTAAGCCGCGAACCTCAGCAGAGCCACCAACACGTACAGGAAGTTGCGAGTGAAGTCGATGAAGTTCCACATGTTCCGGAGATACGAGCGGATGCCTTCTATGTATATCTCATGCGTTTCTTGCCAAATGAAGCCTGGATCGAAGACAGATAAGAATTTCTTATCATGAGTTGACATTTAATTATTTAAGTAATAAATTTTATTTAATGCACCAAATTTTATGTTATTTATGCACCACCTAACTATTTTCTGTATTTGTTTTCTTCGTCATTCGTTGCCTGGAAGAAATCGTAATGAAGAGATAACGCCGGTATAAAAGTATAACAAAGCAACGTATTCAATTATACGTTCCTTTGTTATACTTTTCTTTTTTGATGCACTTTTTGTGGTGTGCAAAAAAGTATATTCATTCATTGGTAAAGTCAAGCACTTTGTATATCTCATGCGTTTCTTACCAAATAAAGCCTTGTTCAAAGAAGCTAGCCCACAACCATCTTAGACTGCATAATTACCGAGGCGAGAATGCACATAAGGACTAACGGGTAGTGAAATGAATTCCAACAAAGAACTGTTCCGAGAAGTGAGACGTTTGGAGTCTCAAAATAATGATGCAGATGTATACATTTTGTATAATATGTACAGTTGCCACTACCCCTCCTCTTCGCACGATTGAGTTACGCGGAAACGGGCAGCAGCGTCACCTGTGCTACTACTACCATCTCTTGCGATTCCCATTTAGTCTGCCCAGAGGCGTGAGGACTAACCCTATCGTTGCGAGAGTCCTTTAGTCCAGCAGTGGACTTTTAAAGGCAAAATCCTCTTCTAGTGATGTGATCATGACGTGACCTTCATAATCAAAAGATTATGAAGGTCACGTCATGATCACATCACTTATGTCAGGCCTCAGATTTTTCTGGAACAGTGCAAACCATAGAGGTTATAACGTATCGTTGCCGAGGACACATACCCAAAACATAAACGGTAACGACCAGCTCCAAATAAGTCGGTCCGTTGCCCCGTTGCTTTTTGAGCTCCATTTGTAGCTGTTTTATCATGTTCTCTGTTCCAAACAGTTGTATCACCTCAACTTCTGCTCTTAGCGACACGAGAATGAGAATAACTAGAAATACAAACAAATATTTAGTATGCAATTCTTACCCACATACTCGTAGCTCTTCGAGAACTGAAAGCATAGTGGCAATAGGTTGGAAACCGATAGATTAGAAGCCCTGGCATAAGACCAGGTCGTGTTAAGAAACCTCATAGCTTTATTTAAAAGTTTACGAAAATAGTTTTCTCCATGATCTCACTACAATATAAATTGTGACGTTCAAAGAGTGTCTTCTATATACAGACTTGATTTGATCTTGGATGCTTAGATACTTACATAAAAAGAACAAATAACTCGAGGCGTGTATCAAAAACTTCATGAACGGTTTCCTCATCAGCTTCCCCGTGGCACAGTTAGGAGCTATCATGTACATCGCGCAGTACACCGGAAACATCACCGCTACTCTCATCAGGATCATGAACTTCTCCAAGGGACTCTTTCTGCGGAACCCCGGGACACCGTCGTACCAGATCGAGGCCAAGAGTTGTTGGATGTTCGGGTGAGCGACAAACTAAAGGATAAAAAGTTAAGTAAGTAACTTTATTATTACTAGTATTTATTTATTATTAACTAGCTGTTGCCCGCGACTTCGTCTGCATTTGTTTTTGTTTTTTGATGTGGCATTATATTTAGTTGTAGATCTAAAACAAATTAAAGTATTCAGTATCGCTAAGCCTTAAATGAGGGGTTTGCTGCTGTCTGCTGAGGAGTCCTGCCCTCTATTTCTAACCACAGTTTGGGCAAAATTAAACACATATTATAACCTCTATAGTACAAAAATAATTATTATAATTTGTCGGAGTTATGGTGTAAAATTGTCAAACACTCATCCCCTCTCCCAAAGGAACCGAGCTTAATGTCGGGATAAAAAGTATCCTATATTACTTCTAACACTTCTAAGAATATGTGTACAAAGTTTCATGAGGATCGGTTAAGTAGTTTTTGCGTGAAAGCGTAACAAACTTACATTCACATTTATAATATTAGTAGGGATTTCTTTAACTACACGGATATGACTAGATCATCATCATCATCATCAATTCAACCGACGTCAACTGCTGGACATAGTGAAAGCTGCATTCAACCTACTCCTGAACACTACAGAACGAAGCAGATCACTAAACGATACTCTATTTCTTGTTATGGCAAAGCGGACCCATGGACAGCATTTGAATTATTTTATGATAGTTAAGTTTAATGTTCTACACTCCGCGAAAAGCATGATAATCTGTTTGGTTTTAAAAATTTAAAATGCAGTTTTTTGTTTTTGGAACCGACAGGATATGAACCTGCGACTCTCTGGCCATCGCGGTCTGAGCGCTTTGACCACTAGACTACGGCTCCCCTCTTGCCGAATTTGTATATTCATTTGTAACAGTCTTATTAGCGACTGTAGCGCCATGTAGTAGGAAATATTGTACTTTCGATCTACTTTTCAAAGGTCTAGACGAAGAAAGTGGGCAACAGCTAGTCAGTAATAATTCCAAATTCTTTTGTAAGAATATTTTATTTATTAGATTTGGAACATTATCTATGGAACATTTTAAAAACTACTCTCTTTAGGTATGAAAAAATTGAATTTGCCTTTTTCTGCTTGAAGTCGATCGCCAGTTCCAATCTAGCCAGCTTCATATGATCGCCGTCTTCGAAGGGAGGCGCCTCAGGGTCATGGTTCAGTATAACGGCCAATTCTTGAGAGCTTCGAGACTGATCCAAAAGGTCCACCGCAAACTTTTGGGCCCTACGTCGAAGCTCGAGGTACTCCGCTTTACTTTCCTGATGAAAAAAAAAAACGTGTGTAGTTAAATAAAGTTTATTTAAATACCACAAAAAAAATCCACATAATGAATCAATGAAGTCACAGGAATGAGCCCGCCGACTTTGACAAATGAAAGTGTACACTGTCAAAGTGTTATGGCTAACTTCAGGGTGTCGGTTTTTTGTGACGGTGTGCGCGCGCAAAGTAAAACTCTACTCTCACCATTTTTCCCTAACGTGCCAATAGAAGAATAACTTCAATAAATAGGTTTGATTGGACCACAGCAAACATTACGTTTTTATTTTCATTATATACAAGTTAGCCCTTGATTGCAATCTCACCTTGTAGTAAGGTGATGATCTCATTTTTAATTTCAGAATTTTCTCTGATCCGCAGGGTGATTACGTGTCCCACAAAAGTTTTACTACAGGCGTAAATCTTGCGATCTTTGCTATCAAGCGTCACTTTAAAAAAAAAAACGAAATTGACGTTTGACAGCAAAGACTTTTGCCAATCGATTCAGCGTTGCGAAGTCGCGTAGAAACTGATTACGGGTATGTTTTTACAGCTTAATATACGTGCCATACCCCTTAAATATTATTTTTTTATTATATCTAACATAAAAGATTATCTGACTTAAATTTAAATATTATCGAATAACGGTAATTATTACATTACTCAAACTGTATGATATTAATACTCGTATATTATTTTCTTGGGGAAAGGGCCTATACGCTATACTTATAAAAGTGCAGTATAATGTTGCTTACGGGCTATTTTGTTACACAGTTATAATGTTGCGACGGATGCTTGAACTAGGTAGAACCTGTGTCTCAAGCCACCAGGCCCTGTCCCCGAGGAAAAATTATACAAGAATGAATATAATCAAGTGTAATTATTGTTATAATAAAAATAGCTTACACTATAATGTGGAGAAATAAATAAATCATGCATTCATTCGTGCATTCATTCGTTTATTCATTCGTTTATTCAAAATTAGGAATTACAGTGACTTTTAGTGTAATAAAAATAAGAAAAGTTAAGAATTTACCGGTTCTGCAAAAGCCAACGTCCTTAGTTCCCAAGATAGCTGGAACGCGGTTAATATGGGATCAGTTGCTGATAGAGCTATAAGAGATGGTGAACTCAAAGCTCTGTAGGCATTCAGACGAGCCAGTGAGTGACGCAGGGAGTCCTCTGTCGAGAGTCGGATGCAGGTGTCGCAGCCACATCTGTCATCACCCAGAAGGATAAATAAAAAACGCAATATTTACGACGAAACACAAACTTCTGCGTCGTCATTGGTAGGCTAACAGTAACGCCTGCTACTATTAAAACTTAATAACTAAGGCCCTTATCAATAAACCAAAATCTAGCTAAGGATAGGTTTTCAAGTATAAGTCAAACCAGTGGAGTGCATTTCATACATGCACAAAAGCACTGAGTACCCTAAAATTGATATATAACTCGTAACAGGAGGGGATTTTTTGCCGTTTCGTGCAATTATCCTGCGGTAAGCACGTTAAATAATTGACGTTAATATTTGACGTGCTTATTTAAAATTACCAGTTGAATTTCGAAATCTCAGAGCATCATGAGCTCTTTAGCCCTCATCAAACTCTCAGAAACCGTTGACCAAAGTAAATAGGGAAAAATCTGAAATGCAAATCGGAAAAGACTCTCAAGTGTTTAAGCCTAGTTTGATTTATACTTGAAAACCTATCCTTAGCTTCATTTTGGTTTTATTAATTAGTATAAACGAGTTATATACTTTCTTAAAAGTACCAAGATTAACTGTTCCGGCAATCATATTTTCTTCCTCAGTGTCAAATAAGAACACTATCAAACGCTAATTAATCTATGATAAAAAAAAATAAGAAAAATCCTTATAATTAAAATTTAAAAGACTTGTTAAAATTATTGTAACCATAAACTGTGTTTTTACAAAGATATCATTTTCTAATGTCAGACGAACTTTCAGTTTAAAACAAATTTGAAACAAACTCACACTGGTGGCTTTTTAAAATTGTATTAAAGTTTTAGGAGGAGAAAACAATAATAATTTTAAAATCGTTCTTTATATAAAATTATTAAAATTAAGCTCAATGGTGGTGGTGTACTAATGTGCATATTACACCACACAGATTCCCCTGCTTTTCGCGGGGTAGAGCAAATGAATGAAGCGGTGATAGCGCAGTGGGTAGGAGCTCTACTTCTCTATCGGGGGGCCGAGTTCGAATCCCAGCACGCACCTCTAACTTTTCTAAGTTATGTACGTTTTAAGTAATTAAAAATATTCTGGCTTCCACGTTGAAGGAAAAGATCGTTAGGAAACCTGCATGCCTGTTAGTTCTACATAATGTTTTCAAAGGTATGTTTAGTCCACCAGTCCGCACTGGGCAGCATGGTGGACTACGGCCTTAACCCCTTCTCATTTCGGCAGGAGACCCAGGCCCTGTAGTGGGCCGGTAATGGGTCGATATGCTGATGATGTTCAATTGAAGCTTAATTTTCATAATATATCATAGAATTCCGCAAAGTAACGCCTACTTCAATATCTTTCTTGATATAGGATAGAAGCAGCTAATCCTAATAGGTACGCATTAATTAAATGTTGCCTCTTAAAATCTTACGTTATAAGTGTTCACTGCCTTATTTTTCTTTTTCCTGAACATTTTAATATTATAACACAAAAATTGCTTGACCGATTTCGGCTACATTGTGTACACAGATACTCTCGCTACACCCTCACTGTAATAGTGCGATTGGACTAATAATGAATGAATAAAAATAAAAAAAGCCTTTTATTTCATCATTTATCCTTAATTTCAAGTATATAAAGCCATATACTCGAAATAGATCATCTGCTTAATCCGTCTAATTATAACTGTAAAAAAACGATGAAAAGGTTGAAAAGGCGATGTGTACCTCACGTCATGAGGATCTGGCAGGGTTGCTCCGCGGTCCAGCAGAATCTTGATGATTTCATAGTTGTTCTTGTGCGCTGCCAACATCAGCGGAGTGATGTCCGGTGTAAAAGTGGCCGTGTCTGGATCCACTTTTTGCCAGCTCTGTGGAAACATAGACATTATCATCCTATCCTATGGCCCTTGAAAAATGCATAGCTCAGAAAACGTGCGCTTGTAAAGCACAGCTTAGTTAATAACCTGGTGTCTTCATCAAGAAGAACATCAAGCTAAATTTTTTGTGGGCTTCTTCTTAGACCAGGGCACGTTTAGAACCTTCGTAGTTTAAGTTTACAAATATGGTTATCGTCATAATCTCACTACCATGTACACATTTTTCATGTAATCAGCAATGAGGAGCACGACGTACAGATAGAGAGTTTAAGTTTAATGAAATGCTTACGTGCAGCCCCGAATCCTTATGGATCAGCTCCTCGTGCTCCAACAACAGCTCAACAGCCTCCACAAACTCCGCATTGATAGCTTGCAGGAGTGCGTCCCTGGTCTTCACGCCCATCACCACAAGTAGTTCCACCATCTCCATGTTCTCCCCTTCAATCGCCATCGTAAGAGCTCCACGGCCGAGGGCATCCACGCAGTTTATGTCTATGTCCTTCAACCGTATGGCTTTTTGGAGCATCCTAAGGATAAATTAAATATAATTTTTAATTGTTTTTTTTTTAATATTTATTTTACACTAGCTGTGCCCGCGACTTCGTCTGCGTTTGATTTTGTTTTTGATGTGGCATTAAATTTAGTTGTAGATTTAAAAATAAAGTATTCAGTATTGCTAAGCCGATAAGGGGTTTGCTGTTGTCCGCTGAGGAGTTCTATCCTCTATCTAGAACCACAGTTTGGGCACATATTATAACCTCTATAGTACAAATATAATTATTTAAATCGGTTATAATTTGTCGGAGTTATGGTGTAAAATCGTCATACACTCATCCCCTCTCCCAAAGGAACCGATTACTTCTAACACTTCCAAGAATATGTGAACGAAGTTTATTTATTTATTTATTTATACTCTTTATTTGCACACAAATAAAAATACAGAAGAAGAATAAAAGAAAAACACAGACAGAATACAAATAAATAAATAAGAAGTACACAAAAGGCGGCCTTATCGCTTTGTAGCGATCTCTTCCAGGCAACCTTAGGATGAGGAAAACAAAAGGATAACATACTGCAGGTTTCATGAGGATCGCTTAAGTAGTTTTTGCGTGAAAGCGTCACAAACAAACTTACATTGACATTTATAATATTAGTAGGGATAAGGATTTATACAATAGTAATTATATTTATTGTACTATAGAGGTTATAATATGTGCTACAGCGCTCGTCCGGAGAAATACTACTATCATGCTTATTTCTGCAGCCAAGCAACATTATGAAGTGCGTGATTGTCGGTGTTACTACAGGCATTTAGCTTATCTACGCCTCAGATTTATGGACACAGGGCTTCACTTTGTAGGCCTTGCGAAGTTCTGATCTGCTTATAATCTATGGTTTTCCCCATATCATCGGCCTGATCCGTTAATCTATCTATATATATAAAAGAGAAATGAATATATAAATTGACGGTTGATTGGCGCAGTGGGCAGCGACCCTGCTTTCTGAGTCTAAGGCTGTGGGTTCGATTCCCACAACTGGAAAATGTTTGTGTGATGAACATGAATGTTTTTCAGTGTCTGGGTATTTATATGTATATAATAAGTATTTATATATATTATTTATAAAAATATTCATCAGTTATCTTAGTACCCATAACACAAGTTACGCTTACTTTGGCACTAGATGGCGGTGTGTGTATTGTCGTAGTATATTTATTTATTTATTATTTAAAGTGTGTGAGTATGTTCCGTATGCAATGTTCCAGAAACGCTGAAGATCGTAACAAGTGGAGGCGCATCGCGGGGGCTGCTGTAGCCAAAGAAAATGTACCACTCTGTCAAGAGTGAACGACTAAGGAGGAGGATGTTCCGTATAGGCTCCGAAACGGCTGGACTGATTTCAATGAAACTTTCAGGGAATCTCCGGATTGACCTGACGAGTAATCCTGTAAAGTTTGGTGACGGTGGGAGCACCCCTATTTTTGAACTGTCAAACTGTCTAATACAGATTTTATTTACTACTAGCTGTTGCCCGCGACTTCGTCTGCGTTTGTTTTTTGATGTGGCATTAAATTGCTGCTGTCCGCTGAGGAGTTCTGTCGTCTATCTCCAACCACAGTTTGGGCACACAATTAAACACATATACCTGTATAGTACAAAAATAATTATTTAAATCAGTTCTAATTTGTCGGAGTTATGATGTTAAATCGTCAAACACTCATCCCCTCTCCCAAAGGAACCGAGCTTAATGACGGGATAAAAAGTATCCTATATTACTTCTAACACTTCCAAGAATCTATATATATCATATTTACATTCTCCGTGGAAAAATACATGGTCATACCAATTTTTATGACAATCGGTTGAACGGGGCGGAAGTCGATACTTGACAGCGCCGCCTGGTGGGGAGTTACATCAATGGACATAGCATGTTCGTTTTCTCCGAGGAAAAATACATGGTCATACCAATTTTTATGACAATCGGTTGAACGGGGCGGAAGTCGATACTTGACAGCGCCGCCTGGTGGGGAGTTACATCAATGGACATAGCATGTTCGTTTTCTCCGTGGAAAAATACATGGTCATACCAATTTTTATGACAATCGGTTGAACGGGGCGGAAGTCGATACTTGACAGCGCCGCCTGGTGGGGAGTTACATCAATGCACATAGCATGTTCGTTTTCTCCGTGGAAAAATACATGGTCATACCAATTTTTATGACAATCGGTTGAACGGGGCGGAAGTCGATACTTGACAGCGCCGCCTGGTGGGGAGTTACATCAATGGGCATAGCATATAAACCTTCTCCGTGAAAAAATACATAAGCATACCAATTTTCATAATGATCGGTCAAATAGTTTCTGAGTTTATCGATGACATATATACAAACATCCTCTTTTATATATATAGATGATGATGATATTCTTTTGTTGGGTGTACATGGGTGTAGATAATGATCTTCACCGCTCTAGAAGAGAATAGAACAGAATGAATACAGTGACTTAAATAAAAAATTTAATGATTTAAGTTTATTGTTTAAATAAAATAAAGCAAAATCTAGCCCGGCGAAGCGGGCTGGGTACGCTAGTTATAAATATAAAAAAATAAAAAATTGAATAACTCAGCCGATGAACTACTGGAACGTTCTTAAGAATGCCGTGTTATTAAAAGTTTAAAAAAACCTGTTGTATTTAAACACGGGAGAGCAATATAATATGATTATTTTTCCGACCCAAATATCGACCAATAGAATTGCACCATTCGACGTCACGTGGTACAACCTACATGGTATTATACTGATAATTTTTTGAAAATTTTCTCTGGTAGTTGCTATATATATTTTGCTATATTTATTCATTATGAAATTCTTATTTGTTAACTGTAAAAAAACAAAGCTCTTGTGGTATTATAAGTGAATATTATTGGACTACCGTAGTTGACTACGGCCTTAACCCCTTCTCATTGTTGGAGGAGACGCGTGCTCTGTAGTGGGCCGGTAATGGGTTATTAGCTTAAACAAACTTGGACTTAGATTTTTAATATTTTTTTTGCTTTTTAAATTTTTTTTATGTCTATTTTATTTTTAAATATCACAACCTTATTAATTTAAACTTAAATCTATAACCATTTATTTTGTAATACAGTTATATTTGAAATGTAATTAATTTTGAAATTATTTGCAAACGTTGTGAAAACCAGTACTGAGCTACACATTCACTTAGCTCACAACGATATTCACTTTGCTTAGAAACTTAGACAAGAAAAAATGCTGGTGGTTATTCTAAATAAATAAATGAATGTGATGAACGACAAATACCTGGACAGTTAAATCGGGGCAATGAGCAATATTTCATGAATTTCCACTAATTTGGCTGTACAATAGAACTTGGACCAACGATAAATAATTTTGGACGTCGAAATGAAAATAGCGTATACCTATACAATGACCAAAATCCTATTACTAGATACTCGTGGCCACTAGAGTTTGAACAATAATTAGTTTGCTTGCTCATGCGATACATGGATGTTGACGACCTCCCTGGCGCAGCGGTGAGCGCTGTGAACTAAAGTTGGAGTTCCCGGGTTCGATTCCCGGCGGGAACAATTTTGGAATTTATAATTTCTGAAGCCGTGGCTAGTTACCACTCTACCGACGAAGACGTGCCGCTAAGCAATTTAGTGTTCCGGTGCGAAGTCGCATAGAAACCTAATAGGGGTATAACTATTCCCTAACTGGTTAGCCCGCTACCAGCTTAGACTGCATCGTTACTTACCACCAGTTGAGATTGCAGTCAAGGGCTAACTTGTAGTGAAATAAAAAAAAGATACCAACTTGACTAACAAATTGCATCTGATCGATTAGACTAGTGTTAGAGGTTTCTCCCCCTGGCTGATACCTATGCTACGCCATAAACATGTTGTGACGTCACTACAAGATTCATTAATATATAATATTTTGCTTCATATAATTCGTAATAATACTAGTGTAAATATTTAATGCTTTCAAAACAGAATAATAACAATATATTTTGTGAAATAACTTACCGGAAACTAATATCATAAAATATTATTATTGGTTCGTTTTGTTGTCAACATTGTGAACGGTACCTAAGCCGTATAAAAGAAGAAGCATTACCTTCTCAAGCATTCATTCTGTATCTAAATAGTATTATTCCAAGTCTTATCCCCACGTTCTTCAACACTAGAATAGACTAGTTTTAGAAAGTTTTCGCTACTTGGCTTTGACTGCAATCTCACCGGTGGAGTCTGCGGTCTAAGATAGTAACGCGCATCATCAATAGCCTATAAAAGTACACTGCTGGACTAAGGTCCTCTTCCAGCGCCGCCCTATTTTTACATTGTACTGTTATCTACCTATTACCTACAAAAAATTCCTGGGAGAACTGTCAGTTTCCGTGGGATTTGTAAAGACTGTAAGTAACGCGAACGAAATCACGCACAAAAGCTAGATATCGCTACCACCTAGGTTCTATAAAAAAAACTTCAAAAAATGTGGAACGCTTCACGATTTTGCGTGTCATCCTTGCGCAGGGGCCATGCTAATCTTCTCTGTATCGTTCCAATTTTAGTATATGTACTGCCGAAGCAAGTACACTAATAATGGAATCACGTTTCTATATATATCCAAATATTTCAAAAACTTCAATAGCGCGATGTAGAACTTACATATAAAATGTACTTAAATACTCTTTTTGAATTTTTATTTTTTACATGAATATTATCATCAACTTTAATTTACATTAGTAATAACAAAATATGAAATATTAATGCATCAAAAATACATTTTAAATCAATTTAACTAAGAGAGATTGTTTTAATGTTGCTAGTGACATCTATGATTGCATTAAAGCAACTCGACTGTATATACTAGGAACTAGAGGGCGCTACCTGTCTTACCAACAATTATGATCAATGGGACCGTAGTTTCGTTGGTTTATGAGGGGCCGATTGTATTGTATACAAATCTACATTGACAAACTAACTCTAGTTTTGAGTTATTTAATTTTAAGCTTTGATTGTGATTCGTCCTAATGGAATTCTTGGTTCTCTGTTTTTAACTTTTATTTTTATCACTATGTAATGTGGAATTTTTATTTATATTTCTAAAGAAATGTTTGCGAAGTAGACTTCAGACGCTTTTAAGAAAATTATGAAGGACTTCTGGGGCGTGCAGGTTTCCTAACGATGTTTTTTCCAACATTTTTAATTTAATTAGAAGGCTATATACCTATAACATCACGCTAATCAAGAAATTTTTCTTAATTGGTGCAATGGTTTTTTTTTCCTTTGGAGAGCTTTTGCTTCCTCCACTGCGTAAACGGTTAAAGTTTCGATAAAATCATGTATTACAAAGTTGTTCGCCTTTCAAAGTTCTAAAAAAAGTCCAGGACAGTATATGTGTCTCTTTTAAGGTTGACTAATACGTGGATGAAGTTTCGAGGGACTGCTAGTTTTTATGTAGGTAAAAACTTACTTTCTAACGTTCGCCATGTCCCCTCTTTCCACAGCGAGGAGGTATTTCTTCTCTTGCAGAGTGAGGGCCTTCGGAAGGGTCGGCAGCTTCATGGACTGCCGCCGAACCATCCCAGGGTCACCCTAAATATTTTTTAGAAATGTGTAAGAGGTATTAGACAAAAAAATTACGTCTTAACTAAAATTATATATACGTTAAGTGTGGTTATTTGTCCTTTCTTCACGGCCTTAATAAGCAACAAATCAACTTGATATTTGGCATAGAATTAATTGAAACGACGGAGAGTAAAATTGGCTACTGAATAAATTATTAGTAAACAAACATTTTCAAACAAGCTTAAATGATCTAATATTCAAATGGTCTAAAAATAGGGGAGAAGGGGATCTTTGGGAGTCCCCCATATTGGATATTTTTTATTGGAAATTTCCTCTTTCAGAATCTTTTTTTGAAATTTCTTAAATATTAATAGTTTATGGCAATATTGGCAAAAAACGAAAAGCAATGTTTTTTTCATCTTTGTTTATAACTTTTGCTAATGAATACACGCTTTTGGCACATTTTTCTAAGCGCCATTCCGGATCCAATGAGCAATCGCACATAATTTTAAGAGCAGTATCTCTATTTTGTACCATTTTCAAATTGTCTACTAGACTATCATACCTATATAATGTTAACATAATTGTGAGGTGATAGTGGTAACTACGTTCGTTAGGTTTACGTTCACGGTATTTGTGTAAATAGATTTATAAAAGGCGACCGATGTCGTGATTTCTTTCGCACAATATAAGGGCATGCGAATACTGTGTAAATGAGAACGCGGCCGGCTTTTATAAAATCTATTCTTCATTGGTACGGGATATACTTACCTAAATCTAAACTGAGCTTGACCAAAATTTGAATTGAAAAAGCTTACAGCATGTTTTGGTTCTCAGAACTTATCAAAAACCGAAACAAACGCTAGGTAGGAAGTAGATTTAAAATATGCTATCTATCGTTAATTATTTGAAGTTCACTAGTAACCCTCAAAAAACCTATGTCAACATAATCCAATAACAATCACAGCATTGCGCAGTGGGTGTTAAATCACATACAAACTAGGTACAAAGTCACGTTAAATGCGCTTCATTTTACGGTCAATGTCAATTAGGTGTAAACGCCCTGGCAACCGTGTACAAGTGAGTGTGATAACTACCGACTTTATGATTACTATCCCAACTCGACTCGATATGGAATAGTAGATTGTGCAACAAGGGGGTAAAAGCAATGTCTTACATTACGGGCGATGGGGTATATCCCAAGGGATCGAAAGTTTGTAGAGGTGTTGCAATCTAGAATCCTGAGAGTAGCAGATCTGTTTGATGTGGAGTGTAAGGATAGAAGAAATTATAAATTGCATCATCCAGATTCTCCTGCTTTTCGCGGAGTATAGCAAATTAAGCTTAATTTTCATAATGTATAATCATGAAATTCCGCAAAGTAACGCCTGCTTCTTCAATATCTTGGTAGCAAGCAATAATAATAATATACTTACGCTCTCCAAATCCTTTTTATCCTCCATTTTGATACCAGATCAGATTGGCGGTTAAATTGGAGATCGGAGAGTTGTACGTCCCCTCAAGCGACCTCTGTCAACAAAAAGATTTAACTTGAAATAACCAATATCTTGGAGATACTAAAAATATCCAAAGTCAGTTTCTGTCCGTCACTGACGGCTAGCGGCTTTATTATGTTGTTTTTATTTATTATCTACCTGGCTGCATGGTGATATACCTTCGCCTTTCAACTAAGGTTAGGAATAAAGAAAAAAAAATGTGTTACTATGCAGTTTTTATTCAATTTCAGATTAAATTCAGGGTCTCATATAATATACTACACGTGCTGCAAAGCTGATTTACTAATATTTGTCTTTTACATTTCGTGTGGTGTACCTACTACAGCCTTAACTTTTCTCGTTCTGAGACGAAGTTCGGCCTTAAATTAGCGTCCTCGGCCAATAAATCGAATCTGCGAGCCCAAGAGCACAGCTTAATTCTTCACAGAGCCTCAGTCCGCGGCTTGCTAGCAAACTTTGCCCGCGTTTTTTTTTAATAGTAATAATTGACGTACCAAGCTGATGATGGATAATCAGTGCCTCAAACAGAACAACGCTTCGCAGGGTAGGTAGGTATGCAAGTAACGTTTCCTACAAAGTTCTGCCCCGTGTTCAACAACCTGAGGCGTAGCTGTTAAACCTAACACGCCTGTAACTACACCGGCACCCATACCCTTCAGACCGGAACACAGGATTGCAACAATGCTGATTAGCGGCAGAAATAAACATGGTACCACAATCAAGAAAATCTCTACATGTATTGAATTATAATCTTTTTGTTAATATTCAGACAATTCATAATTCCGTGCTAGCATTTATTGAATTTGATATATTTAAAAAATAAATAAAGAAAGTAAATTATGAATCTATTGAATTATAATAAATTGTTAAGTACTTCCTTCATTTAATCTCATTACTGTAACATTTTTGATATTGTGAAATATTCACACAACAACTGGTAAAATGTACTGGATTCTATTTAATATTATAAATACTCTACATTCTTGAAAAATAAATTATTACTAGCTTACCCGTGCAACTTCGTCTGCACCAAATCGGTTATTACCGGAAAACACAAATAAAATGACATTTTATAAAAATGAATCCTAAATCTGTATACTAAATTTTATGAAAATCGTTGGAGCCGATTCCGAGAGTCCAATTATATCTATACAAGAATTGCTCGTTTAAAGATATAAGACTATTATTATAATCTATGGTAAAGTGACGACCTCCGAACTTGTAAGTAGGTTATTCACATTGCTAATCTCTCGCAAAACGTGTCGTGTAAGCATATAGAGAGATCGCGAACAATTCAATTAAACATATTATACCCACGCAGGTGACAGCAAATGGCATGATCCTATGCGATTAACGGACGAAATGCTATTACGTTGGCTTCCGTTACTACGACTTTCGTTATGGGATCATATTTTTTTGTATTCTACAAATAGAATGTACCTATCGTTTTATGCTTGTATACATTTCTAAGTACGTAGGTACCTACAGCCGGTGGTATGCTGATGAAGTATTCATTAACTTGTGTACTGTTTCTATTAGTATTAAGTAATATTATTATTATTATTAAATTCTTTATTGCACACACAAAATACAAAGAAACACATTTACAAATAAAAAATAATAAAAAACTAGTTTAGGTGTGCAAAGGCGGTCTTATCGTTAAAGCGATCTCCCCCAGACAACCTTTAGCGATAGTAGTTTATGTAAGGAACGGGTTGGTGCGGCAATAAAAATTTCTACCTACATAAAAATATTGCAAACTAAACTACATAAATGGTATAAATTCTAATACTACACATATAATTAATACCTAATAGATAATTCGGATTGGCCAAAAGCGCAATGTCACAGCTACATAGGACTTGGAAAGACAGGAATATCTCAATCAAGACAAAAGTGCGTCTGGTCCGCGCACTTATTTTTCCTATATTTACGTATGCAGCTGAGACATGGACCATTAAAGCAGCTGATAGACAACGTATAGACGCTTTTGAGATGTGGTGCTGGAGGAGAATGCTGCGATTCCCGTGGACGGCACACAGGACCAACGCATCGATATTGAGGCAGCTTAAAATTACAAGAGGGCTATCAACCACCTGTCTTAAGAGGATGCTCGAGTACTTCGGTCACATTGCCAGAAGAGATGGAGACAATCTTGAAAAGATAGTGGTCACTGGCAAAGTGGAAGGAAAAAGACCTCGAGGACGTAGCCCGATTCGTTGGTCGGATCAAATCCGCACTGCTCTCGACACCAAAGTGCATACTGATTTAAACGTTGCTCAAAGCCGAGTCAAATGGCACAAAATCGTCCAAAAGGTTGTGGAAAAGTGGAAGGGGTCACGATCCTCAGCAATGAGGAACACGATGTAGAGAGAGAGAATAAACCATTTTGTGACCGACCGAGGGAAAGTACTACTGACAAGCAGCATTGCTACGTTCCGGTCTAAACGGCATAGTTGCAGGTGTATTACAGGCACACGAGGTTTAACAACGTCCCTACGCCTCAACGTGGTGGGCACAGGGCGCACACTTTGTACCCGCCAGTCTACCCACCGGCCTGCCAATTAAATTTTTTAAATAATAATTATAAAATCACAAACAAAGTTAAATATAGCGAAGGTATATCGTGGTAAGTCAAGCTAATAAAATAACTACGAATTATTACCGAATTCCTAATTTTGTAATATTATTAACTTTATAAAGCAGCTGACAAATATAAGAACGCCCGCCCAGTTCCAGTGCGATTTTCCAGATAATCCCTAAAAGGTAAGCCCGCTACCATCTTAGACTGCATTATTATTTACCACCAGGTGAGATTGCAGTCAAGGGATAACTTGTAGTGGAACAAAAAAAAATTATATAAATTTCGATGGCCTCGAAATCAAAAAACAAAAAAAAATTGAGAGTTATCAACTATGTTTTAGAAATCAACTGCCCTTACCGTTCACGAAATATCTTTTAAGGCGTACCTAATCATCAATAGAATATAAGAGTCCACTAGTTAGTTTAGTGGACTAAAGGCCACCCGTTCTCTGTTATATTGTTAGCTAGTCGACTCGTAAGACACCCGCGGGAAGTTTATTTATTTAATAAGAGCACTAACAACATCCATATTACATGATTTTAAATATAGCAAACACACAAAAACATGGACACACACAAAAACATGATATGCACGTCAATTATAAGTGCACATAGCATTGACAAAGTCATTGTGCACTTGTATCCAGTGAACAGTGGTAAATTTTAAGTTTTGGAGGTGGGCGTGATCAGTTTTACGCAGTTTCATGCTTTTACAGTGATCATCGTTTCATTAATTAGCGGTTAAGTTATGTTATTGTTCACAATATTGTCAAAATTAAGCTTAAAGTTAACAATTATTCATTGTAAAGTCAACATCTCCGGATGCTCCGGTGTCGGAGCGAAACGTGCGTAGAGGGTATATTGCCGACGATCTGTTTGGTGTGGAGTATAAGGATTGAAGAAATTAAATTCAAAATTCATTTATTTCAAGTAGGCCTAATACAAGCACTTTTGAAACTTCAAGTCTGTCCGTGTGTAGTGACTCTACCACCGGTTCGGAAGGCAGATTCTACCGAGAAGAAGCCGGCAAGAAACTCAGCAGTTGCTCTTTTCCAACAACAAAAATTTACATTTTAACATTCATTTTTCTATCTAGTTATAAATTACACCACACAGATTCTCCTGCTTTTCGCGGAGTATAGCAAATTAAGCTTAATTTTGATAATACTTATATCATAGATTTCCGCAAAGTAACGCCTGCTTCTAAACTTAAATTTCATGTAAACTTAAATTTAAAAAAATTCAAAAGTTAAGGGATAGTGTATTGTAAATCTGCTGTGAGTCGTGACCACACTGCTCAATTCATGATAACTCAACATAGAATTAAGAACTTACAGAACCCTCATTCAGCTATTATTGCATAAATTACAATATGGCCAGGAACAGTGAAAACACCGCGCGCAAAACTTTTTCACATTTTCCCAATGTATGGTAAATGTTCGGAACATTAGAGTTAAAATAATTACTGTTAACTGCTAAATGGAATGTAGTGACTTACCGAATGTTCGAGAAACACTACTAAAGTGGAATGGTGTTTGATGCTTCAATATAGTCGTGAACACGGTTTCTGTGTAACTTAACACAATACGTACGTTATATACCTATAATCATACTTCATAGGTACGAAACCCTTATGCGCACGTATCTAATTCGCACTTGACCTAATTTTTATTATTTATAATAATCATGGTATTCACAATAGATTCTAATATTCATCTTGAGTTCAAATCACAAAAAATTTGTACGCGCCTGCTGAATAAAAATAGCAATTTTGAGTAATTCTACAAATTTATATATGTATATATAATTTAATATAATAATTATCTTGTATAAGCAAACATATACGCGAGTACAATTACCTACGCGACGCAAACTCACACACGCACAATCATACACTCAATCATCGGAAACAACAATTTAAGGAGAGCACTGTCGCCTGTAATACAGGTTTTTACCTAAATCAGGGACAGTAGATTTTAAAATGGCACCATTACACACATTTATTACATACACACCAATATAATTTGTGAGGCACGCATTTGTTTTTACAAATATTATAATAATTACTTTACATTATAAAAACTCTATGTACCTACATTCTTGTGAATAAACTATTTTATTATTTTTTTATTATTATTAAATGTTTCGTAAAGCTAATGCTACTCACAGGTCGCTAAGGCTGACGGTAAACAATCCGGCGGCAAGGCTACCCACCCCAACTTATATACCTTCCCCTATTATCCAATTAGGCTTGCACGATGGATTGTTGTGGTACCTACGTACGAATATTTACAGTTCAAACATTATTTATATTCGAAACGTTCTCTTCTAACACCGGCTCGAAAGGATTCCACCGAGAGCCGGCAAGAAACTCAGCAGATTGCTGTTTTCCAACATCATTGTATAGTTTAACAATTTTTAGATTTTTTCTGTTTTGTGAAAGCTTAGAGCGGATGTCGGTTCATACGCGACATCGCACTGGAACACTAAATCGCTTAGCGGCACTTCTCCGTGGGGAGGTAACTAGCCACAGCCAAAGTCTAGCGTCAACGCTCAAACACGGCCAAAGCGTCCAGACCAGAGAAAATTCAAAAAATATTATTCCCAAACTTCCCCTACCGGGAATAGAACCCGGGACCTCCTACTTAAATCGTCATCTAGAATAATCTTCCATCATCCTTTGCTAAGGTATTTCATACTAGGTTTAATCATAGATCATCATCCTACCCTACCTCATCCGACATGGTAACGATTTTGTAGCATTCAGCTGAATGTCAATATACTTATCTACTGGGTGTACGGAAAAAATCTTCTGAATTTATGCTTACACCTTTTAATTAAGACCTGTGATGTATATTATGTGTGAGTAGTTAATGAATAAGAAAAAAATCCCCAATACAGGGAAAACAGACAGTTCCAGAGGAGAGAAAAAGTTAACAAACACAGACGAAATCGAGGTAAACAACTAGCTATAATAAATAAACAATACGTTAGCTGTGAATGTTACGACTATAATAAGAGAAGTCATAATTAAAATCCATGCCTGTCTAATCTACGTTCAGCCATGTTAAGCCAACGGATAAAGTGCTTATTTGATTCAAATACTTGAAAATGACATTAAATGAAACTAATTTGACTGATGTATTACAAAACTTGTGTATAGTTTCTATCTAAAACTCTTTTTTGAGAGAACTCGTCCGAAAATTAATTATATAATCGGGGATATGATTTTTATCTCTTGTTTGTGCTAGCCCTTCTGAGAGTTGTTAAAGTTGTGGGAGACAATACATTTATATTCCCGACACGAGATCCTTTCGATTTGCCTATTTAATGTATCACACTTTCAGAGATTACCTAAAATGTAGAGTCACTAACATGATTTACATTATAAAATTAAGACTTTAAATCACACACAGCAGGTACTTAATAAAATTCAGACTCTTAATCATATTACTCTAAGTATCTATTACTTCGTTATTCTCTCCCATTTAATAGGGATTTCCAAAAAAACACAATGTTACGGCTATAGCGACTAAGATTGCAATAATCGCATCGATTGCAATTACTTTTCGTAATTCAGATCGACTGGATTAACCGGCAACGTGGCTGCAGCTTCGTCGCAGCCATAAGAGTGTTTGTTCGAATCGAAACCTTTTTATTAGCTTTTTATTAGCTTCACCTGTATGTTTGTATGTTTGTTTGTAACCGACTTCTTTGGGCGCGATTTTGACCCACTTTGAACGATCAGATTTGATTCAAACTTTGTAGACATATCGAGGATCGATGACAATACACTAATCTGAGAAGATTATTCCAATTTTCAATATAAAAAATAAGATTTTTTTTAGTTTTTTCGAATAATTAATTACAATTACTACAGCGCCATCTAGACCCAAATGTAAAAAACCCTAGACCCAAATGTAAAAAAACCTATGGCGTTTCTTACAGATGGCGTTCGCGTACCTAACAAATACCACAGAAAACATTAAGCTACTAGATGGTAGAGGGCGTTAGCTGTTACTTTTTAATGGGCTGTTTTAAATAAGTTATCACGGAATTGATAGTAGATTAGATCAAATAACAGTTTAAAATAAACCAAACTAAAAAGTAGAAAATAAATAAAAGTTTTAAAAAAACTAAAAAACACGCTTTTTATAGAAAACCGAACTAAAAAATAGAAAATAAATTTTAATAAATTTAATTTAAGAATAGTGTTAAAAATTTCAATAAATATAAATTAATAATAGTGTGAATAAAAAATATATTTTATTTAAAAAAAAGCGTGGGGTGCTTTTAAAGATATTATCAAAATAATAATCACTCTACTCATATCTGTCAATAAAATATTTATAACTATTGAAACCATGTAAACGATATTGTACCATCATTTTACAATGTTTCTTGAAAATACATTTTATTATTTTATTATTATTATTATTATACCTAATAGTATATTTCTATAGTTATTAGAGTTATTAGTTAGATATTAGAGTTATAGTTATTGCAGCTTTCTGCAGCTGATGCTAAGTGGGCGGGCGACTATTATTTGGTCGGCGTCGTTGTTGTTAATAACATATTACAATAAATAATAAATAAATAAATATACTACGACAATACACACAGCGCCATCTAACCTCAAAGTAAGCGTAGCTTGTGTTGTGTACTAAGATGACTGATGAATGGTATACAGATAAACGCCCAGACACTGAAAAACATTAATGTTCATCACACAAACATTTTCCAGTTGTGGGAATCGAACCCAAGGCCTTGTACTCAGAAAGCAGGGTTGCTGTCCACTGCGCCAATTGGCCGTAAAATAGGTATATAGGACAATAAGTAGGTTAGCACATGTATTGGCCTGATAAAAAACTTTATATTTCAATCCCTGGTTTCAACCCAGTGTTATTTGACACACTTCTGGCTAGGCTTTATTATCATATAAATGACTACCTAAATGGAAAATTGAAATAATTATAGACATACATTAATTCATTGTATTTTTTTTTTATTTGATTTTTTATTACCTTTTTTTTTTACTTGTAATTAATTTAAATGTGACTAGTTATTTAATATTGAAAATTGTTAAAATTATTAACGACAAATTTTTGCACGCCAATCTTGGCAGGATATGTGACACTTATAAAAATTAATTAACACCTATGTAAACATGTTGCATGTACCATATTCAAGCTAAATAAAAATTGATTGATTAATTGATGGATTTAGAGAGATGGTGTCAGCTCCTGAAAAAAAATCTTTATATGTTCGAGCCTGACATGAATTTGAGATAACTTAATTTTTATACAAGTTAAACCTTTGCTGCAATCTCCTGTTTCAGGGTTGTAACCAGCCATGGCTCGCACACCAGAGAAAATTCAGAAATACTTAGACTACACCGGCTACCACGCTCTTCGGACCGGAACTCAGAAATGGCGATGGCGGTAGTACTTTCCCAGACGAGCTGTCAAAAAAGCTCTACCACGTCCAGGTCATGGTTAAGAAACTGTTAAGGACGCCTTCTGAAGGTGGGAAGAAGCATACAAAACGTCAAATCGCCAAATGCCGAACTTTTGAATAGCGGATACATAAGACCAATATTCCTAGCAGTTTATATGTCTGTGGCGTATCTTCTTCACTGCGTAGGCGGCAGAACTAAGCCTGTTCGATAAATTATTTACCTGAATTCCTACATTATGAACACAATGCGTACATTATGAACAATGCGTACTTTATTAACAATGCGATAATTTTATTTCTTGATAAATTTAATCAAGAAGCGTTTGGCAAACCATTTCTTATCTATGTAATATTATACCTAGTATGTAATATACTGCATAAATATGTATATTCTTTTATATATTACGTATAATATGTGGGTAGTATTAGAATTTATGAGTGAGTAGTTTATTATAATTATTTTGTATATATGTATATAAATATATATTTTTAAACTTAAATTGCTGCACCAACCCGTTCCTTCGTTTTTTTCCTCACTTCAAATGTTGTCTGGAAGAGATCGCTTTAGTGACAAGACCGCCTTTGCACGCTCTATTTTTTTTCTTCTGTATTTTTGTTTAATTTGAATAAAATGTGTGTGTGCAATAAAGACTTCAAACAAACAAACAAACAATGCGTACATTATGAACAATGCGTACATTCCAATACAAACGCGTCGCTTAAAGTGTCTTGTAAGCCCTCTCAAATAAAATGGACATTAATTGACACTTTTAAAAGATTTTTATAGACTGTTTTATGTTCGCCTTCAAATCTGTCGATGCTGTAGTATTCTAACCGCCTTTTTACGAGATGGAGCTTTTTTATTTACAGCATTTTATCATTGGGTTTTATTGATAGGTACTTCTGTTTCAAACACATATTATGCATTTAAAAATTAGCAAATTATTATTTTTATAAAAAAGCTTTAAGCGGTGAATAGCCCAGTGGGTAGGAGCTCGACTTCACTTTCGGGGGGCCAAGTTCGAATCCAAGCACGCACCTCTAACTTTTCTTAGTTACGTGCGTTTTGAGTGATAAAAAAATCACTTGCTTCAACGGTGAAGGAAAACATTGGGAGGATTCCTGCAAGCCTGGAGTTCTCCATAATGTTCTTAAAGGTGTGTGGAGTCCACCAATCCGCACTGGGCCAGCGTGGTGGACTACGGCCCTAGACTTTTCTCTTTGTCTGAGGAGACCCGTGCCCTGGGTGGGCCGGCAATGGGTTGATATGATGATGATGATGATGATGATAAAAATAGCTTTTGGACGTAACCCTACTTCCATTAGGGGCCTTGATCCCATTTACTGGGTGGGTGACTAGGTACATACATGAGATTTTACTGTGCTAGGAGCGAATCAAAATATCGATATATGTATAATATTTTTACCATCAGATGTGTGTAGAACAAATTTGTAACCGTTATTCAAAACACCTTATATATTATCTAGATTACCATGCAGTTGTACTACCGGTAAAAAGGTCACAGTGCAAGCAATACGGCAATGATATGAAAAAGGCGCCCTAAGACCGACGATCTCTTCGCTCCTTCGAGCCCCAGGGTTCAAACTCTCCCTGGCAGAGCCCCATTCCGAGGCACGCCAACAAGCCCGCGTGACGCTGTTTAAAATCATTAGGGTCAATCAGCTACGCACAATCCGAAAAAAAAAGATATTATAAAATAAAACTGCAAACATAAAAAATGTAAAACTTTATTTCAACATAGTCAATATAACACAAGGTTTACACGCAACTACCACTCGACTAAACTCTGACTAGTGCTTTTAGATATGTCACAAAATACCACACCAACTTTTACTAAGCGTAAAATCGTACTAGGGACTATCGTTTACCATCTTAGCGTGTATTAATTAAAATTATATTATTAGAGCCTTTACACACGGCGTTCGTTTCACGCGCTGACGACGTTCAAAGGACGCTTTAAACGATATTCAGACGCACTAAAACTTTTCACACGTACAAAAAATTTAATAGCGCTGTGAACGGTCGTTTGTATCGATTAAAACGCGATGCAGTCGCGCGTATTTGGGCCGTGCCGTGCCACTCTCCACCAATTTATATAGACGAGTTCTTAACGCTTCTCTTCTGTATCGCTTAGTACGCGCTGTTACCATACTAGCATACATATTGCTACACACTATTATTTATTTGCGTACTAAGGAAGTCGAATTTACAATGTCTCTTTTTTAAAAGGCAGTGCAATTTCGATAAACAGTCAGTTCCAGTTTTAGCCGAGGCTGCCCAGCTACGAACCTGGTTTCTGCCTGCCAGCTGGCTCAACAATGAGCTGATCTCCTGAGCACAAATTGTCGAAAGACCTATTTTGGTCCGCGTTACGAACGTTAAGTGATTTGAGTATCTAATATTTGGAGAATTTTTATAAAATTTTAAATAAACTTTTTCTAGTGCTTATCTCAACGAAGTGCCAGTGTCTAACAGCGCGTATAAATGCGACAATCGTCTGTTTTGTCATCTCCAAATCAGTGAGCGCGCGTT
Organism: Pararge aegeria; assembly: GCF_905163445.1. NCBI lineage: Eukaryota > Metazoa > Arthropoda > Insecta > Lepidoptera > Nymphalidae > Pararge > Pararge aegeria. The sequence continues at coordinate 17,161,431 of NC_053186.1, forward strand.
CTTTAAACATGCTTGCGCCGGCGCGTTAAAACACGCCGTGTGCGTAGGCTCTTAGCCTTATCACTTGCGACTATAGCGCGTTGGAAGCGCGATTGCGGCGATACAGTTACGCAATATTGCAGATAATTAGTAACCGCAAAGATTTTTAATTTTTAGAAACCCTGCCGGGCGTGGAGTTAGAATCAGAAATAAAGCATAACAACCTCTCACACGCAGTGATAAATACATAGAACGCGTTCTTTAATGCGCAAGCCAGACTGTACTTTATTTAATAGTAGTAAGCGTCGCTTTTTATTTTTAAGGATCGTCACAGAGTTCACTTATTTCACAACGAGAAATATTTTGCTCTTCTTTGTGTAGATGTTTATAACATACGAACGCAAATATGAATATAATTCAGAGAAACATCACTGCTTCCACGAGCAAACAATTTTTCTCTCTGCGACATGTCCCTAGAGATCTTACATTAATTACGACATTTATTTCCATAAACCCTTATTTCAACATTAATCTTCCTTTTGGCCCTAACAGATTTGCTAATAGATTTTTTTATTTATTAATATTATTTTAATGATACATAGCATGTTATCTTTACAATACTCATGTTTTTTTAAGATGGTGTCCCACGGCGCGTGTTATGACAGGCCAGATCGCACCAGGCCAGACTAACAGGCCATGGGAACCGTCGCACCCGATGAAGCCTGTAGTCGCCCGTCCGATCCGTCGGGAGTCGGTAAGTTCAAAGGCGAGCCGCGGCGCGGCGCGACGGTGCCTGCCGTGGCCTGTGCGGGCGCGTCTGCGTCGGTTCTAACTCATTCATTTTACCTGCGGCGCGTGCGCGTACACGCACATGATGGACTGGACGAACGATTTAATATTCGAGTTGAGGCTGGTACAGTCTGGCACACACCTTGGGAACAGCACGGCGTGAAACGTAATCAGACGCACAGGCATCCACAGGCGTCGCACGGTCCGGCCTGGCCTGTTATAACACAGGCTGTGGGACCCCACCTTTACAGATTCGCGGACGTGAAGCCGGCCTGGCCTGTTATAACACGGGCTGTGGGACCCCACCTTTACAGATTCGCGGACGTGAAGCTTAGGGCTGACGCAAACCGACATCACGGCATATTTATTCCTTAGACATTCATGTACATGCAGGTCAGGGCCACGTTCGCTGTTAGCGTTCAGTCAGGGTATGAGAAGTATCATAAATCCAAGTATTTGTATTGAAGACACACTTATGCGTGTCAGGGGCATCCCGTACCTTTAGCATGTCCTGAAAATGCACTGACATAAGCGCTCCTGAGGTCATCAGATATTTTTAAAGTCTCTATTCCCTATTAAACGACTGGACGCATCGTAGAAGCTTTTATTACTCGGAATGAAAACAGAAAAAACTGACGCCTACTTCCCTGAAACGTTTATAAACAGTACCGACAGTACTGAGATTTGTATACCCTCTCAGTGGTAGTCATTTTAGACCATTAAAACAATGTAACGTCAAAGTAGAAATAGAACTTATGTACCTTGCTTTAAAGCTTCAAATGGTCCACACTTCTAAAGCTCTTGAAGGATAATTTGTAAAATAGAAATCAGTTGCAAAGTATAAGTATCCATTTATCTTTGACGTCATATAGCCCAAGATGATTCCACGTTCAAATCTTCTACCAATAAACTGTCAACTGAATCCCTGACATGTTTCACGGTTCCGTCTTTCCGGAATTTTGATGTCCGGACCAAATATCTGAATAGAGCCTTAACCTAACAACGATAGTTACAACCCTACACACAATAACTTTTACTAGCCTTAACCTAAAGTAATATATTAGACCAGCTGTTGCCCGCGGGTTCGTACACGGTTTTTTTGTTTTTCATGAATCCTGCGAAAACGATACATTTTCCCGGGATAAAAAGCAAAATGTTAATCCAGGGTATAATCTATCTCCATTCCAAAATTCAGTCAAATTAGTTCAGTACTTTTTGAGTGAAAGAGTAACAAACATCTATCCATCTATACCAACTTTCGCATTTATAATGTTAGTAGGATCTTGAGAAGCGAATTCATCGCAAACCGTTTTTTAGCGATTGTACGTATGTATGTCGGATAAACCTTGTTCAGAATAGGCGAATGCGGCGCGGAACTTTTCGACTTTAGCGATTACAGGTATGTCTGTATATCTGTCTGTTTATCAAGGCTAATCTAGGGTTGGCTCGGAAATACCTTAACATAATCCATATCTCATGATGGTTATGCTATGATTTCATACCCACCATCGTCAGTATGGACAGTGGTGTGTCGGTATGGTAAAAGGATTATCCACCCCTAAATTAACTCCACACGATCAAAAAAAAATCTTTCTATCTCCTTCTTAAAGCAATTGTCACACTTAAGAGCTCATAACGTTTCGCAGCAAATTCGCCTTTCTGGACAAAGCCATAAAATCCGTCAGATACCTCTTTCATACCTTCTGGACAAACCCTTCCAATCCGTCAGATACCTCTTTCATACCTTCTGGACAAACCCTTCAAATCCGTCAGGTAGGTACCTCTTTTAAACGTAGGTACGCAAGAATGGATGCTTGTGCATTTTCAGCAACGCATCATGTCACAAAACTAAAATATTTTCGCTTAGCATTTCCAACCGTAGAAAGAATGTAAAATTGTTTATTCCTCTTGTGCTTTTTTACACCCGTATTCGATAATATTCTATGCATGGGAGCATAAGGTTCGAGCCAAATATTTGTTAGCGAGGTTAAGTTGCAAGATAGTTCAAAAAGAAAACCACTATACGGCAATCGATTTCTCCCGATTTCGCCGGTTTCAATCTCACAAACTTGAGTCATAATTTCACTGAAAGCGCGTAGTTTTTTTTTTTTTTTTTTAATTGTGCAGCCTTCAATTACTCATACTCGAATACCTAAATCATTCTTAGATTACAGTTCTTCTAGAAGAGGTGTAAATACATACATATCTATTTATTTCAAACAAACCAATAAAAAGTAAGCCAAAGAATACAGATAAAGTCTGTGATTCCCACACTAGGATTCTCCATGTTGTGAAAACAATGCGTTTAAATAGTAAATTAGATAAGTTTTATAATGTTGGTCACCACCACGCTCTAAATCTCTATGGTACATCAAATGTAACTCACGTTGCCCCTCTCTTCACAAAAGTCCTTTCAGCAAAGGTTGTCCGTAAAAAGGCCGCCTTAGCATGCTTACAATTTTCAGTTTTTTGTTATTATCTTTATTATTTTACGCACAGTACATAGTAATATTTATGAAAACAGGTGCATTTCAAGTTTTTTGGTCCTACGTGATATAAAAAGCTACCGTCCAAACACTAATTTATATTGTATAGTGAATTCCGGGTATCAAATCTACTAAAATCGTTCAATTATGAGGATTCCGAGGTAATTTCAGAGTTATTTGTAGAGAATTGCACTAAAGAAAATTTGACACATTTTGACTATACATATACATCGAGTAATAAATGCAAGTCATTTTTACAACCGACTGCGGAATATAACAATCTGAATTTACAATGATATAAATCTGCTATACGCCACAAAAAGCATAATAAGTTTTTAAATGTTTATGCTCCAAACCAAACAGAACTTTACTCTCTACATACATAATTTCAGAGTACATTGCGGAAGATCTTTTTGGTGTAGAGTATAAAAATAAATAAACTACCAAGCATCCCGTACCTAACATGCTTCATCAATGAAAGGTTGTCTGGAGGAGATCGCTTCAAGCGATAAGGCCGCCTATGCGCATATATATTCATTTACCTTTTGTTTTGTTTAATTTTTTTTTTTCTGTATACGCAATAAAGAATTTCTATCTATCTATATACAACGACGATAACCAATCTAGCCCCAAAGTAAGCGTAGGTTGTGTTATGGGTACTAAGAAAACTGATGAATAAATTTTATGAATAATATACATAAATTCTTATAATATACAGATAAACACCGTCTGAAAAACATTAATGTTCATCACACAAACATTTTTCCAGTCGTGGGTTGGACTCGAAAGCAGGGTCGCTGCACACTGCGCCAATCGGCCGTCAATATCTCCTGCATTTCGCGAAGTACAGCAAAGCTAAATATTCATTGTATATCATGGAATTCTGCAAAGTACTGCAATTTGGACGGCCACAACACAAGCTACGCTTACTTTGGGAACTAGATTGCGATGTGAGTATTGTCGTAGTAGATATATTTATTTATTATTTACGCCTGATTCGATCCAATATTTTTTGTACCTTAAACTTTTATTAATAGTATACTAGATATACTATCAGTGCTCAAAAAGTGTCCGATAAAAATAAATTCTCACATAAATATTCTACTGTGCTAATGAATAGGTAATTTTTTGACATTTTTCTCTACCTATGTTTTTTATCATGGTTTTAAATAATAATAAACGTTTTGGTTTTAGTTGACCAACATCTGTTGCTCGATGAAATATTGACAAAGAATGTGATCATTGATGTTTCAAGATTGACAAAAGATGGCATGTTTAGTCGAATCCAATAAAACACACTGAATGTCTGTTCAGACGGTTCGAATCTTATGCGAATAAGCAATTGCTAAACTAAAATCCAACCGTGTGAACCCGCTTTGCATTGAAATTCGTTTTCGTAATCATAATGAGCAACAAATGTTTGTCAACCAAAATCAAACCATGTCGGTGAACCCGCTGTAACCGGAAACGGAAAGGCATAGAAAAAAAAAAAGGAACGTAGGTAGAGCTCTTTTTGCGAAGCAGGACACGTCTCAAACTATTTTTTTTGCACAATGTCAATCGCTATTTTCATAAGCACGGCAGTGTTTTCATATTACATCCAGATTCACACGGTGGCGAACCGTAAAGAAACGCAAATTTACAAAATATATATAACAAGATACGAACAAAAACAAACATTTTTTTTAACATGTCGATATTAAAAATAAAATTAATTACTTAAATTTTGATTTGATTTTTTTCATAATTATCACAACAATAGCATTTAAATAATAATAATATAATAAAGTAAGTATTGCCATTTAAAATAATAATAATATAAAATTAAAGTATTGCCAATAATTACACTTACAATATAAAATTTAAACAAGAAACAATAACACCTCACATCTTTTATTTTGACACACTCTGCATCAAGAGGGACCGCATCGAACGCATTTTTCACTGTCAAAATAATGAATGACGTCAAGGAAGTTGATATCTATTTTTCATAACCACCTGGGTACGATATAAGATTAATACTAGATAAATATTCCTATATTTGATCTGTTTAATTAATTTACTATACATGAAAAAAATACTTGATACTTGAAGCGGTGATAGCCTCGTGGTTAGGACTTCCACTACAGTTTCGTGGGGCCGAGCTCGAATCCCTGTTGAATACGCGTATATACGCCATTTCCTCATAAGTCTTTTGTATAAGAAAAATTAAGCAATTATTTCATAATAACTTTAGTGTCAATAAAAAAATGTTATTGAGCCCTGGTTTTAACTGAAAACAGCACATTTTCTATCTGTCCTTTTCACTTCTCACTAGTATCTTTACGCATATGATTCAAGCTAAGCTTCCCTGCTTTAAATCATACGCATTTGAATCTACAGCTGCTTTCGATTCAAACGTATAGCATTTAATTGTTTAATATTAATATATTTTTATTTTTACCATTCTTGCTATTAATTTAATTTAATTATTCTTATCCAGACAAACTCCAATGTTGTGTGTACCTGTCAGTGATAACTGTACTCGTACTAGGAATTATAATTTAATATTGATAATAATAAAACAGTGCATCAATGGTTTATAAAACGAAATAAATAAATACGAAAACGCAATTCATTCGGCTAGCCTTAATTTAACCTGAGTCTACCAATATTTAAAAAACTTGTTATTGAACATGTACAAAATACCGTTAAGTTAAGTTAACCTCTTTCCTATAAAACGATTTGTATTACCACTCGCTAACTTTTTCTTTAACCACCCGCAAAAAATTTTACTTTTCAAAAATATGGTACATTTGTAGCACTTTGAGATTTTGTATCTCCTAATTTTAAAATATTATTATATTCTCGATGTAAGTGAACTATTGTGTTCTTTTTAAGAAATAAATGTCTTTAAGCCGAACCTAACCTTTGGAAAAAAATTAGAAATAAAGAGCCAACAAAACATACGAACGTTAACATTACCAATTACCATTGGTTATAATATATAATTAAATATTAAAGACAAGAGTAATTTTACTCTTGTTAGAAATATAGAAAGAAATGCATTTTTCTATTCAAAGTAACCTTTTGCTCCGAACACATGCCAACTACATATTTATTGCAAAAATATCGTAAATAAGTGCATTTAATACGTTTAGCACTCGTACTATTTATAGTTAATCATTAATCGACAAGAAATACTTGTCTAGATCAGAAATGCGATTTATAATGTAACTTACTATTTTACTCCAGAGGCGAGTAATGTCGTATGCAAACCATATGGGCTATAAAACTGCAAATAAACGCTGGCTCACTATCAAAGTGTGCACCCAGCATAATATATATATCTAAGCAAATTGTATGTTTATAACGAAATATTTTTGGATATTTTACAGCTGCCATATATTATTTATTAACAGTGATCGGAATAGGTAGCGCTAGTTGCAAACATTAAAATAAAACTTATTATATACGCGCAAGAAAAAAAATAAGAATATTGTAAATATCATAAAGCATTAGAGTAATAAATACGTTTTTTTTTTAATTCGTTATACCAATTCGAATTAAATAGTCATCGTTAAGACAGGACAACGTCTGTCGGGTCAGCTAGTAATAATATGGATAAGCCTTAAAATAAAAAATAAAGTTACTTACTAGTCGTACTTAATAATTTAATAAGTATACATTCAAAACATTCCACCTTATCGGCGTCTAAATAAATATAATGTATTTATCAACATTTGTAATTAAATTGTCAGTCGCAATATTTATTACAAATTTCAATAGATGAGAAATCAATTTAGGTAAGTAAGCATGAAGTAGGGTAAGCCATTATTAATTATAAAGAAAAAAATTAAACTCTTTAATGCCTTAAATGAATCAAATTATTATTATTATTATATTATACTCATTTCTTATATTTCACGTAATCTTGATCCACTTGACTTGACGTTTCAAAAGTGCCTTTTAATATAAGCACTTTTGAAACGTCAACGTCAACGTCAAGTCTATCTGTTAGTAGTGACTCTACTACCGGTTCGGAAGGCAACCTTGTCATTAACCGTCTCAACAAAAAATAATGAACTTATTAGATTGCTTATGATTTCTTTACTAGTTCAAGTTTGACCAACCATTATAACATTTAACCAAACCAAATAACATTTGGTTTATTGAAGTTTCACGTATATAAATTCTAAGTTTGCTTTAACGGTATATCCATATTAAGATAACGTAATAAAATTTCATAAACTTGGACTACCTATTCCGATCACAGTTTATTATTATCTATACAATATTTACATAATCTCTTGCGGTGTTTATTTCAAATCTTCCTCTTCTTCCTCAACGTAGAGCAAGTCCTCCATTTTGGTCATAAACTTGTTGTTCAATGTTTGCTCGTCCAGAGGTTTCTGGAATATAACGAAAATATTATATTAATATATCATCTTTATCAACGCAGGCCACGTTTCTCTTCTCAGAAGTTTATTGGTTCTTTTAAGAAGTTGACCATATGTAGCCACCACACTAGTTGATGTAGTCCACTGCATTGGCCAAGTGCGGATTGGTTGACTTCGCACGCCTTTGATAACATTATGGAATAAATAAATACATTTTTGTTTAAGTATGTATGTTTGTAGTGACTCTACCACCGGTAAGGAAAGCAGATTCTACCGAGAAGAGCCGGCAAGAAACTCAGTAGTTGCTCTTTCCAACATCAACATTTACAATCATTTTACTATCTTGCGGGGGATGAGAGCGAGGCTGGCTGCTTCCAATCTACCTTGTCATTGAGGAATTCATCAAATGATCGAACTAGATAATGGGTTATAATAAAATGTATTTAATACCTTTTTTCTACTGTTAAGTTCGTAGAGAAAACTACACTAAATTAAAGGTGTGAGATAAAGTTTTTGAAAAGATTTTTATCTTGTAACGCCAAAGAAATATAACTTTTCTTTTTCTTGCAGAGCATGCAAGGAACTTGTCCTACAAAATGCCGCCCTGTATTCATTAACCTGAGGAGTAGGTTTTAAGCCGCATGTGGTAGTATACCCCAGAGCATCTCTGTCAGAAAAAGCTCTAATACTATTAAAACTACTACTCTCCGTAAGAGTTCAGCTCTAAGTGAAGAAGCGACGTGGTGGGACATAAAAAGTTGCGAGCGCGACGTAGCGAAACTAACGGAAGGAGAGGCGCGTCAGAGCAGTAACCAATGTATGGAAAACGCGACGTCGTGGCACTAATGTTAAAGCAAAGAGCGTAGTGCGAACTATGGGGAACTGCAGGCAAAGCTCTCAGAGAGCACCACAAGAGGTTCGGCCATGACACAGTCAAAAAAAATTAATCTATGTTTATCTTGTTTGTTGGATTCAAATTATCTTTATCGAGACTCGGCGACCTTCAAAATAAAATCAATAGATACACAAAAAAGAACTTGTATTATAATTATGAATGATATGCGATGCCGTGTGCAGTGGCGTGCATAGAGGGCATGAACAGGGTATGCAGATGATATAAAATGAAGAAAATCTCCACTCCGTGTGCGCTTGCCTTAAATCGAACGAAAGAAAAACTGTATACTTGCTCAGGATATTTATTGCGAAACAATATGAAAACAACAAAACCCAAAATTGTTATGAAAATATATAAAAGATTAATACTGCAATTTTCATAACATAACAAAATATAACCTATAATAAATCATTATTTATAAATATATTATATAACAATCATATATGAATGTAACAATTATTTACGGTAGACAGTTTATTTCTTTTAGGTTACTTTTTATAGACCGATTGTGTCACTTGAAATTATAATAATTGGACGTAGTTAGACCAAAAGGGCGGTAAAGAATAAAGAGAAGCGGTGATAGCTTAGAGGTTGGAGCTTTGGTTTCCCTTACGGGGGACGGAGTTCGATTCCCGGCCAACCTCAAACTTATCGGAATGGATCGTTTTTGTTTAGTTACGTCCAACTTATCTTAATCGAGTAATAGTTACAATTTTTATAGCTGATGTTTTACTACCCCATTTCCAAATAAGCTTTTATAACACACACACACACATTCAAAGCATGCATTATTAATATTTTAAAAAAACATATAATTTTTACAAAGCATAAAAATATAAATTTCTACAAACGTGCATTCGATAAAATTTCAACAACACAAAAATAAATACTATATGAAAACCTAAAGTTTATAAACAAAAATATATCACAAGCATCAACTCATTCGTAATGGTATGCCATTAAAATAAACCCAAACTTAAAACATTAAATGTTTTTAAAACAGTTTATTTTAAAAATTAACGCCACACAAAGTTTAAAAAAAAACAAAAGAAATGCAATGAAAGGTGTAAAAAAACGTTTAACGCAGCCTGCTAAATGATGGCAGACCATTGTCTAAAATAAAGTTTTTAATTATATTTCTATAAGGAATTTACAGATTAACAAAATGGATTACGTATTCATCTAAGTAAGTATTTATTTTAAAACGAGAGGTGATTTTTTATGAGAATCGTCGATTCGGCATAGTCCAGTATTTGTTGGTGTGTGACATACCAAGACATTTGAAGGGCGACTGTAGAAGAAAACGGTACATTAAAATACGTAAATTTCAAGGTGCGGAAACACGGTTTAGAGTTTTTCTAAAGCGTAACTACGAAAAAAGGAAAATTAAAAAAAAAATTGAAATGTGTATAAACAATTTTAAAGAGAATGAACACCTCTATTTTAAAAACCTAATATTACATTCAGTCATTATATTTAGATCTAAATTTGTAGACATGCAAATATGCAAATATACATTTATCATGCACAAACAAAACCAATATACAACGTGTAAATTAAAAACCGAAGTAATACTTTAGAGGCGGTTACTATAGAGGTACGTTATTTACTGTCTCTGAGACTTATCTCTCTGCCATAGGTTTTACTGAAACTAACATCACATGCAAAATTAAAATCATGTGACTCCTTTCACTTTATTAGGTACGCGTCGCGTAGCGTAGGCACAATGCGCGTGTCGGTCTTCTATCCTCAATAGGGCTGTCAAAGATTTGAATTCGTTTATATGGAAAAATAAACATGTTTCTTTTGATTTTTTATTTTTACAAGGTGATTCCTTTTGAAATACACTTTCGCACCGTTCAACATTATTTCGTAATTCCGTTACACGTTGTATATTAAAAAAATAGATATGTGCTTTCCTTAACAGTTACATGCATTTATCGTGCTTATGTTTTTGCTTCTTAATATACAAGAGAAAGAAAACATACTTCCTTTGTAGCCGGATGAAGGTATCAACAGTTTTGAAAGGAAATAAAACTCACCATCATATCAACCCTCGGGAAAGGAGATAGGCATATAAGCAGGACGGTCATGTTGTCGCAACCAAGGCCTCCAGTGGCGCAATTGGGAGCCAGGCACAGTTGCATCAAGGCCTCACAAACAGCTGCCGGCTCCCAACCGCTCAGCAGACGGACCCGACAGAATGATAGTACCTCCTAAAATTAAAAAAAAAAGTTACGTATTTTTTTATACACATAATATCAACTGACCGGGGAACCACAAAATCAAGTGAGAAAGGTGGGGAAAAAAACGGAAACCAAAATAGGGATCTTCGGCAATATACGTCGTAGACTTTACAATCAATAATTGCTAAGGATAGCGTCGCTCGGTCGCTGCGTGAAAGGAGGTTAAACCGACGAATGCATTTACAATATTAATGTGGTTTCTCACACTTAACGACAAGGCTGCTTGGAAGCATCTCTCACAAGACAGAAAAATTCTAAAGATTGTTAAACTTAAAAATGATTTTGGAAAAGAGCAATCTGCTGAGTTTCTTGCCGGATCTTCTCAGTAAAATCTGCCTTCCGAACCGATGGCAGAGTCACTAGAAGCAGACTGACTTGACTTTTCAAAAGTGCTTATTTATTAGGCCTACTACGACGGCCGACTGGCGCAGTGGGCAGCGACCCTGCTTTCTGAGTCCAAAGCCGTGGGTTCGATTCCCACAACTGGAAAATGTTTATGTGATGAGCATAAGTGTTTTTCAGTGTCTGGGTGTCAGTATATGTATTTCCTAATTATTTATGTATATATAATTCATAAAAATATTCATCAGTCATCTTAGTACCCATAACACAAGCTACGCTTACTTTGGGGCTAGGTGGCGATGTGTGTGTTGTCGTGATGTATTTGGTGTTTTATTTACTTGAAATAAATGAATTTTGTTTTTTTTTTTCCCACATACCTCATTCGACAACACTTCCCATATGCCATCGCAGGCGATAACTATAAACTCCCAGTCGTCATTCAGCTGTCGTACTTGAACGTCCGGGTACGCTGGAACAATAAATAGAATCCTCATCACCGTGATCATTATCACCATCACCATCAGCCTATGCTGGGCAAAGGCTTTAAAAGCATTGACCCACAACGCTGCTCCAATAGGGAATGGTGGGCTCTATACTATTATCACAGGTTAGTGATAATAACCGAACTGACGGCTTAACGTGCTCTCCGAAGCACGTTTGTTTACATCATCATCAGCCTATGCTGGGCAAAGGCTTTAAAAGCATAGACCCACCACGCTGCTTCAATACGGATTGGTGGGCTCTAATTACTATTATCACAGGTAAGTGATAATAACCGAACTGACGGCGTAACGTGCTCTCCGAAGCACGTTTGTTTACATAATCATCATCAGCCTATGCTGGGCAAAGGCCTTAAAAGCATAGACCCACCACGCTGCTTCAATACGGATTGGTGGGCTCTAATTACTATTATCACAGGTTAGTGATAATAACCGAACTGACGGCGTAACGTGCTCTCCGAAGCACGTTTGTTTACATCATCATCATCAGCCTATGCTGGGCAAAGGCCTTAAAAGCATAGACCCACCACGCTGCTCCAATACGGATTGGTGGGCTTTACTCACTATTATAAAAGATTAGTTATTATAACCGGGACTAAAAGTGTAACGTGCTCTCCGAAGCACGTTTGTTTCATCCCTTTCCCTACTCTACCTGAAAAGAATCATTTAATAATTTTGGGTAAAATTTTGAGATTCAAACCCAAGACCTAGTGATCTTTGTGATCTTTTCCTCGGGTTTCTAGTAAAGCCCACGAGGGGGACATGTTGTTGTTGTAGCGATCTCCACATTACATAACTAGATGGCGCCACAAAAATCCTGAGTGTTTATTATAAGTACTTATGTATATTATTCATAAAAATATTCAACAGTCGTCTTAGTACTCATAACACAAGCTACGCTTACTTTGGGGCTAGATGCGATGTGAGTATTGTTGTAGTATATTTTTATATTTAATTACTTATTTAGAATTAAAAATAATAATAAGCCATAATTCAGATGTGGTTTGATTTTGGTACATACAAGATTATTACTAAGTTCATTTTTTGTTTTGTTTTTTAGAACAATTATTAGTTTAAATATTTAATTTTCCTTTCTCAAATTGCCTCGGCAACCCCATCAGTTTGCCCTTTGTTGGCAAAGACATTATAATTCCATCACTTTAAAGCATTTACACCGCGACCAAAAAAAAAAGACCTTGTAATCTGTGGACGACGAGGTGGTTATTCATTCTAAATTAAAATTCGTCATTTGGAAAAAAATTTGGTTTAAACACTTATATATATAGATGTTATCATTTTGTGTTACACGCATAGTTTGTCGTTCACATCAACAAATCCCAATCCTTTAAAAAAAAATAAAAAAAGCCTTGTACAACTTACCCGTAACAATTTGGTCCCTCGGCGACAGTCGATAGTTTCGCTTGAAGATATAATCACCCAAAGCTCGCGATAGAGCCAAGTTTCCGTTTACCCTGTTAAGCTGAACCCATCCGCCGCCCGCAGTGATCCTACGCAGTTCTTCTTCGTTATTGGGCTTGTGGTCGTAGGATAGCACTTCCACCTGAAGAAACAACTCTACGTCAGCGTTTTATGGCCCAATGCAGGGCTAGCACGGGTAAGAGATAACTATAATAATGCACCAATGCGCCAATGCTCTGAGAGTTGATAAAGCTGTGGGAGAAGACAGTTTTTTATCCTTTCCCCGCGGATATAGTTGGCCGACTGGTACAGTGGCCAGCTACCCTGCTTTCTGAGTCCAAGGCCGTGGGTTCGATTCCCACGACTGGAAAATGTTTGTGTGATGAACATGTCTGTTTTACAGTGTCTGGGTGTTTATATGTATATTATAAGTATTTAAGTATATTATTCATTTAAAATTATTCATCAATCAACTTGCTAGCTACGCTTACTTTGGGGCTACATGGCGATGTATGTGTATTGTCGTAGTATATAAAAAGAAAATATATACACAAAAATATATACATGAGATAAAGCCTAATGACAGAAGGAAAGGCGTAATAATAGGTTCACGTTTTCCCTTTGGACACGTCAGGTAATTAGGTACTTACTGCGCCCCTGACGCTTGCTATAGCGCGCGAGTCGCCAACGTTGGAGCAATAGAGCGTGTTTTCCTTTATAAGCACCACCACAGCTGTACTGCCCGCGACCTTCTCTTGCATGTCCTCTTCTAACATAGCTTGATCCAAGTCTAGGAAGCCCTGAAGTTGGGGAATTGTTTTTGGTCACAAACATGAAAATAAAAGTGTTGATTATTCAGAATGGACTCAGATCGTAGTAGCTAGAAGTACCTTTACCAGAATGAAAATAGTACACTGCAACCGCAGACTTTAGATCCCTTTGCACATTCGACTCCTGCGTTGTTACATCTGGCCTATACTACTGTACGGATGCGAGGCTTGGAAAATTAAAGAAGACCTCAGGAAAAGCATTCGAAATGTGGTCATTCAGACGCGTGTAGGCCATTAGTTGGAATTGCAAATTATCCAATGAGGATATTTTGCACACTGGACCTGGAAAGTTGCATATCTGGGACAGGTGCTAAGGCACGAGAGTTATAATCTCCTTCAACTTATTACGATATGAAAAGTTACAGGAAGAAGAGGCGTTGGTCGCAGAAAAAAGTCCTTGCTTCGTAACACCAGAGTGGACTGGAAACGCGAGTGCTGCAGAATTATTTCGCCCCGCGGAAAAATAGACAAGAATTTAAGAAACTGACTGCCAACCTTCGCTAGACGAAGAAGAAGAAGCGTCAGAATAGTATTTAGTCTGAATAAAATGTTGGTGGGTATATCAAACCACTCTATTACCTGTTTCTTGCATATAATAGGGTCAGTGAATCATATAAACAGGGTCAGTGAATCTTTGGGTATATCAAAACACCCTATTACCCATTTCTTGCACATGCAATTAGGGTCTTAGAAATTCTGAATACATATTCAGAAATACATATAATACGTATTTTTTAGGTAGAGTAGATTTTGAAAGGATGGCACGATCTTTATGAGATGTATATTTAGTTAAATTTAATTTGTACCTCTAAATATACAGTCAAAACCGTTTATGGCGACATCGTTTAGAACAACATACCGGTTAAATTGACCAAAATCAAAGGTCCTGGCTGAATATGATATGACCGCCTTATCGGAAAACATTGGTATTTACGACATTGTTTACTGCGACATACCGCATTAAGCGACCACATTTGGTTAATGTTTTCGGAAAATTATATCTATAGAACGACCGGTTCAGCTGTATTGTAAACAATTCGAATAGGTTACAGTATCCACATCTGGCACAGTATAATGGTCAATGGCTATTATCGTAAAAGTAAACAAAGTTAAGGGTCTTTTATAATTCTTAGAAACAAAGCACGTGCATGCCCTAGCCTCAAGGCCCGCTTCGTCATACCTCTTAAGTCTGTTTGTTACTTATCTTTACACAAGACGCACTAAAACATATTGATGAGTTAACTGTGAAAATTGTAACATGTCGCAAAAAAGAAAACAAATCAATATCAAAGAAAAATCGCGTATTACATACGTATATTGTCTTTCCTATTAACATCTGTTACCGGTTGTTACAACTATCGGTTTTTACGACTAAATATGAGTAGTCCCTTCGATGTCGTTATAACAGATTTTGACTGTATTTACAATATTTTTATGCAATTTACCTGTTTCAAGGCCTCTTCAACATTGCCAAGGTGATACTCTGGCCTGGCTGTTATGAATTTGTGAAGATGTTTCCCAGCATATTCTGCTATATTTGCACCTGAAAATACTTGTTATAAATCGTTTGAATTTTAATGGTTTTTCACATTAAAAAGCTAGGCTAAGCTGTTGTTTAGGTAATGTCTAAAGAAAAAATATATATTTTTAGGCATTACCTATATATTTTTTTGGCATTACCTTGTTTGTGAAAACGGGCATTATAGTCACACAGTGAGATGGTTCATTTTTGTGGTGTTATTATCTTGACATTGTATTTGGGAATAATTTTTGGGTTGGGTCTAACCTCTACCTCATGTGGCTTCTCTCTATTTTAAGAGAGAAGTCACATCATGACGCCTGTGGCATGTGGCTTCTATTTATTTAATTATCATTACCAATAATATTTTTTTTTATAAATATGTTTTTAATATCTGCCTTACTACAGACAAAACACACTCAAATCAATACATATATAGACGACCTGCATGGCGGTGGGGGAAATTTGGGAATTTTCAATTTCCAAATTTTCTCTGGTCTGGTCATGTGGGAGGCTTCGGCTGTGGCTAGTTACTACTCATCCCATAGAGGCTTTTTGATTTAGGTTTCCGGTTTTCCCCCAATGTCGTCGAGCCCTGGGGATCTTCTCATGGCGAGCTCTCGCGCAAGCCCCACTCCCCCAGTGACG
This sequence comes from Pararge aegeria, assembly GCF_905163445.1. Classification (NCBI taxonomy): domain Eukaryota; kingdom Metazoa; phylum Arthropoda; class Insecta; order Lepidoptera; family Nymphalidae; genus Pararge; species Pararge aegeria. The sequence continues at coordinate 17,177,463 of NC_053186.1, forward strand.
CCTTAGCAACCCCTCAGGTGGTTATCGGCAAGTGTCAATCCAAAAAAGAAAGAGAGGTTTCCGGTATGTCATGTAGAAAATGATTAGGAGTAGAGGTTTAATATATCTGCAATACCCCTAACAGGTTAGCCCTACAGACAGCATAGACCAGATTAACCAGCATATGAGGTTGCAGACAAGGGCTAACGTGTATAAGAATAAAAAAATAAATATAATATTCCAGTTTCATCTTACCACCATGGCCATCGTAAACAGCAAAGAAAGCTGTGCCAGGATCATCAGGTAAAGATAGTATCTGTGTGTGCGAGTCGTCCATGGAAACACGCCAGCCCTGCATACAAGATGATCCCACCAGGTATCGTGAATCCTGACATGTTGATGACTGTTTCTCTGTCACCGGTTCAGAGAGGGTTTGCCCCATTACTCGACTGTAAATAAGGTAACTCTAGTATATTATTCTAAAGCGTTTGTTACCTTATTACTACCAATAAACTAATAGTGCCCGACTAGTTTTATATTATGAAGTGCCAAAATACTTTTCACCCATGGTAATAAAGCTGGTACCCAATTACTTGCAATGTGCATATCTCTGCCTACATTCAAGCAATTTAATTATTGGTTTAGATGGCATATTCATGAAGGCATTATTGTTACTAACTTCATAAATATTTATACAACATGTGATGCAATGTGAGATGGTGATAACAAAAAAAAACCTGGCTAAGTCTGTTGTGAACCCTTCCTTGATGAACAGAGCACGTTTGGAACCCTCCTAAATATAGTTCTAAGTTAACAAATGTAGTTATCACCATCACCTTGCATTAGTGGTAACGTGTTACATGTAAGAACACGTCATAAGTGCATTCTTCATGAATAAAACATTTTTTAATTTGTGTTAATGTTCATAAAACTATAAAGGAGTTCAATGTGTGACTAGAATGTTTACACAGTATTGCATTTCTGATTTGTACAATATTATGGAATGTATGAACATGAACATTAATTAACTATCTGTATTTGTAATAGACAAAAGAGGAAGTATGTTATCAATTAATTCAGGATATACTATCAGTATGACTGTATTATAAACAGCATAGATAGCCATACCAGAATACTCGCTGATGATTGCAATTGATGCAAAGTTTCAAAATTAATTAACTCACGAGCAATGAACGGCTTATAACTTTGTAAATCTGCTTTCTACTGAGTAAAACATGGTTTTAAACCGTCATACATGACTAATACCTGATGTCATAACTACGAACTTTCGATACAAATTAACTCAAATAACTCTACGATATACAAGTAACTCTCTCGTTGAAAGTTACCGCTATTTATCACCTGAAACTCTGGTTTATTTGCTTATACTTACAATCTGTTTGTTTTTTAAACGAAGTTAGTTGATGATAATATGAAACAACACTTCTTATCTATTTAAAAACAAGCGGTATGTAATCGACATTTGTTCAGAAAATAACGGCTATTAGGTGTACTTACTAGATGATATATCTGTGAGTAAATTAACTATAATCTTGGCCTATTTAGTGATTTATTTTTATATAAAATCGGAATATAATCTCAAAGTGCGTCAGTAAATATCAACTAATGAAACGTCAATGTCAGAAATTGACAAATGCCAGTTCTGTCAAAATAAATGGTCAGAGAGATTATTTTTTTCCTATTAGCAAAGATTGTGATTTCAAAGTATCACCAAACATTGAGATGGTGGAGATGTTATTTTATAAAAACATATTACCTAAATATTAATTTGATAATCAAATGCACTAGGATAGTAGATAAAGTATTAGGTTCAACAATTGCTTGGTATTTTTTTATTATTAAAATGTTAAGAAAAGTTGAAATGAACCTTAATATTCTTGATGCCGCATGCATAGTAAAATCAATGATTTTGTTAACAAAAACCAATTAATAAAACAAACTTAAAATATAAGTTAAAATATAAATTAAATAATATAACTTTAATTCATTTCGTACAGGAATTTTAACAATAATGACATGTGCTATAAATTAATCAAAAATATAAAGAAAATTATAAGAATTTTCTAGCCAGTACTATTATATTTTATGCATATAAAGACAATTAATTATGATAAAATAATCAACACAACAAACAGAAATTGAATACCCGTATGCTGGTAGATGCGTTTTTGACTCTGTTGGCATTTCTCTCAGTGTATCTATTCATGTGGCCAGAGCCAGGTTTATAGATGGGCCAACCGGGTATTTGCACACAGCGGCACAAATAAGGGGTGGAAAAATATTTTTTATTTTACTTTATAATTGAATAATATGTATTTTTGTAATCTTAATAAATCCTTTTCGCCAAAAAAAATGTTATTCATTAACTAGCTCGGTTGTCCGCTTTACACGATTCAGTAAAATTTACTTCATAGAAGTTTCAAGTACCTAGTTATAACTTTTGCTTATACAGAATACTGTGTACCTTCCAATAGGGTACTAAATAATATTACAATCGAGCCAAGTGATTTGGCTAATATGCAATTTAATTTTAATCTTAACTTCTAAAATAAGATTTTAAACCAAGAGATAGTTCTATAATTCATCAGCCTTTTTTGATAAATAGTGTCACTTTGTTCATGTGTTCTACTACTGACTATTCACTAAAGGTTTTGTCACAGAATTAAGAACATAAAGACTCCATGTACTCGACTAATATTGAAACATCAAAAGCCACTCCACTTTAGTAGTGCTTCTCTAACAGGCGGTTAGTCAATTCACTCCATTTAGCAGTTGACAGTAATAACCATAATTTTACCTCTAATGTTCTAAAGGTTTACCATAAAATGTGGAAAATGGGAAACGTTTGAGAGCTAGCGACATTCCGCGGTTGTGACTGAGATACAGTGACAGTGAGACGCGCGCGAGGTGTTTGGAAATTGCTGATTGAGGGTTCTGTATGTTCTAAATTCTGTGGGTTGGTTCTTTTTTAGTCTTCTCACAAATTTTATTATTTCGAGCAGCTGGACGTTGACGTGATAGAGAAGCCGATGTCCGTGGGCTTCACCAAATTTAGTAATTGCTTTGTCGACTTACTCAATATGACTGTATATAGGACCCGATAAATATTTTGTAATTGCTAATGTACCAGAGTGCATTTACAATATTCATTCGTTCTTTGCTTTGGATAACTTGGATGTAGCTTTTTTTATTATAAATACTAGTAGAAATAATAAAGACAAAAGTAAAATAGTTAATATTTCCCATCACGCGAACCTACCTTATATTATTACTTTAGTAGGTATAAAACTTACCTGTATATACGTACTATAGTCAAAATATCTAATGGGTTAATTAACTCCATACATTTAAATGGAACGGTCAATTATGCTGAATCTACGATGACTTCAATCGAATCGATATGGCATCAGATTCAAGGTTGAGGCAAGGCTATTATGTTTGCGTTAGACTATACAATACCTAAAGTCTGATTTAAATTATGTGGCATGTGTCGTTAATAGATTCATAACAATTCCCTCATCAACAATTTCACGTAAGCCTCTTAAATCATACCTATAACGAAATAGGTTTACGTGAAAGTGTAATTGTTATAAATACGTCTTAAAATTTTCCGATTCGCAAAGAAGTGCGCTTGTTTTGTGTTGCCAGATTGTTAGTTTGAAACGTCAAGTCATTCTGTTTGTAGTGACTCAACAGGCAGATTTTAACGAGAAGAGCCGGCAAGAAACTCAACAGATTGCTCTTGTCTTATTCAACATATTTTGCAGTTTACATTTTACAGAAAGTAATTAGTTTACATCGATTAAAGTTACTACAGTAAACAGTTTACGGTACTTACAACGTTTTATGGTAATACTAGATGTGCCCTGCGACTACGCCCGCGTAAACTACGGGACGCAGCGTACTGCTATATAGTCTAACCTACCTCAATAAATCAGCTACCAAACGTAATGATTCACTAATCGTTCTGGAAGTGCCAAATATACAAACCATATTAAAACCACATAATATTACGTACAAATAGTATTTCAACATTAAATAAACAACTGGAGTATGGGCTAACAATACATCTGTTATTTCTATTGGAACTTTAATCACCCACTATTTGAAATCGAAATCACGTGCCAATCGCAAATGCCGTCTCGAGGACCAACTCCCGTTTTGCCTTATTTAAAAAACTTTGAATTCCCTGTAACAAATAACTGCGTGTCCAAAGTTGATGGGCATGAAAGAAAATTTTGTATCCATCAGTCTCAGCTCCCATTACTAACAAAGAATAGTAAACGCTAAAGGAAGAAACGAAACGGTATATTTTTTATTTGGTCCTAGCGCTGAAGTTCAAATATGGCAGCACTTTATTTAATCAGTATTGTTTAAGTCATATAAATCCATTTATTAAGCTTACGCATTAATATCTATTACATACTAGCTGACCCGGCGAACTTTGTTCCGCCTTAATGTCAATAAATAAGCAGATTTTTTTTTTATTGGAAAAAATACAAAAAAAATTAAATTTCTACATCAATCATTCATAATTATTTCTGTATTTTAGTACATAGGTTGCTCTTCATTTAAGTACCTTGTGATACACGACATTTTTTGTTTTATTATCAGGCGCAAAAACAAACAACGCAGATGGTCTTCCGACCCGTGAACATGCCACGTATAATTGACCATGGGAAAAACATGAATGTTCTAGATTTAAACCACAAACTTTTAAGGATTGGCCTTGTGATTTGTTGATGGTCATGGCAAATGCAAGACGTATCGGAAATTGAAGTCTTTTAAATTCAAACGGCATATCGGTTGGGATCATCGGTATCCTCGGAATGAGAACTTGCTCACCTTTGAATTTTCCTATCATTATCGTAGCGTAAATTACATTGTTCATCAATTTTCTAACCACCAAACGCGTACCGTTGCACAGTTTTGGTTGGTTTATGTTTCGAAGCATGATTACTACGGAGCCAACCTTTAGGCGTAAATTGTGCGGTGGTAAGCCAGGCACGTCCAAAGAGTTTAAAAATTCAATTGGATAGTTGGTGGCTTCATCTTCATTTGTGACGCAGTCAATAGATTTGAATGAATGCATTGTTCCAATGATCTTATTTTGAATTATGTTGTTTAGGTCATCTACATCTTTATTCTTAGCCGCTAAAATTGCTCGCTCACTCATCCATTCATAATTTTTGTAGTTAGAAATAATTTCTGGAAATACATTGTTGATAAGTTCGTCTTTTGATGAGACAAAATTACAGAAATTATTTGGAAATGATATTAATCCGCTCGATTCATCGACAGGTACTTGACCATTACAAAAATCTTCAGCAGATGTATCATTAAGCAATGCAACTCTCATGTTTGTTGTCAGTTGCAGTTTCTTCACATGGCGCCATAGATTTGACGATTTGAGGCAAGCGTTTATTTCGTCGGCAGCCGTAGATCTTGGAATTACTGGCAGTATTTGGCGGAAATCACCAGAAAGTAAAATCATTGCTCCTCCAAAACATCTCGAGTCATTGCGTAAATCTTTTAATGTTCGGTTAAGTGCTTCTAATGCACGTTTATGCGCCATTGTGCATTCGTCCCAGATGATGATTTTCGATACCGCTAAAACTTTGGCCATTGCTGAGTGTTTTGCAATATTACACGTTGGTTCTTCAATAGTTTGAAGATTTAACGGTAATTTGAATGCTGAATGAGCCGTACGGCATCCTTCTAACAATGTGGCTGCTATTCCAGAAGAAGCAACTGCAACCGCTATGTTAGATCTCGCCCGAACAGTTGCTAAAACTAATGACATGAGGAATGTCTTGCCAGTTCCACCAGGGGCATCTAGGAAATATAAACCACCATTTTCATCATCGATTGCCTTCATTAAAGTATCATAAACTTTCTTTTGTTGGTAATTCAACAGGGGTACATTCGTTTGAACTACTAAATCTAATTCCTGGTGATCATATTCACGTTCCCGTTCCAATTCTCGATTAAATGCGTCATTCATTTCACGATATGGTGCTGGCATTCCTAACCTGATTAATAAATTACCGCACATGAGGTAACACATATCTTCGATCAAGAGTAAAGCACGATTATGTATCTCCTCATTCATCTCAATATCGTGATTTCTGGAACTGACACGAATTTGATGTAAAATATCTTCTGACATATTATCCTTGTATTTGTGCCACAGGTTACATGGGTTTGATGGAAAACATGTCGAAATTATGATAGCGAATAATGTGCGTATCTGACTTGGAGATGCACAGATAATGGCTTCAGCGATTGTCGTATCCCAATGACTATCGTTTTCTAATAACTTCAATTCTTCACATGCAGCACGATATGTTGGGAATATTACACCATTAACAGTTCGTAGTGACTCAAATGACGTTGGCCCACGCACATTTACCAGCAACAACCGCAAATAGAAACATTCATTATTCTTTGGATGAACTGTATACATACGACCAAGAGCATCAGTAGAACGCACATCTGGATACCCAGGAACCGCATCGCCTTGCTTCCGTCTTTGAAAATTCTTCGATGAAGCATTCCAAGTATAATAACGTGGCATCTCCGAGTAAAGCAAAGTTCGTGCAAACTGATCGCTTTGGCAGATTGCAAAAAAACTGGTCAATGTAGTTGCTGGAGGTGTTTCAGCACGTTGCGTAGCATTCGAAGCCGTGAAATATACTCGTTGACCATTCTCCAGATGCACCGCCAAATGCGTAACAGTAGGATGACGTTCGTGAATGGGAAATGCGAATATACGCCAAATCGCTTCATTACAGTTCACATAACGACCAACTTGATAGCGTGAAATTTCATCGTTGGTATTCGAGGATTGCAATCCAAAAACCGCCATATCACTGCCTTTCGTGACATATTTGCAAATATATTTTATGGACTTAACTGAATTGCAGTATTCAACGTTGCAATGTGTCTTGAACGATTTAGAAATAAGTGGCGAATATGGAACAATCCAACTGTTGTCGACAACGAAATCCATTCTTTTCACTTTCGTTGTGACAGTTCGACCGTTGTCATCTGGTGATCGACGCCGATACAGCGGATAACCATCATTGCCAGTGACAGTCTCCGCCGTTAATTTCCGTGGATATCGTTTAGAGCACTTTCCATCGACCATGCAAGGTGATTGGGGATTGATGGCACCACACGGTCCATGAATCATATTAGTAGTAACAACATCATGTAGGTCTGGATCGACTTCATAATCAGGAATCTCAGCACATATGATATCATCTATTTGGTCAGGCTGAATTCTTTCCACTAACCAAATAAGAATGTGTGCGTGCGGCAGGCCTCGCTTTTGCCATTCGATTGAATACATCCAGCATCGAGTATCTCCAAAGACGCGTTGTTTAACAATAAAGTTCATCAGGGACCGAATTTTTTGCCTGAATATACGTGCTGTGATGTCGTGTCTATCACTTGATGTTTGTCCGGGAAGCAGCAATTGAGTAATTTCTATCCATTTTGGATTACAGGTAAAAGTAATAAAGAGATCGGGCCGACCGTAATGACGAACATATGTCATTGCATCTTGTGCATATTCATGCATATGACGTGGACTACCAATGTATGTCGCCGGCAGAATAGTTAATCGACCAATATTAGCTGCATTTCCTTCAGTATTAACTGCATCACGTAAATGGATGTACTCCTCAGAACGCAGTTTGGCTTGGTTCAACCTAATGAAATAATTCATTGAGCTAACTTTCTTTGTAGTTTCTTCACCTGAAATTAAAAATTTGATAATTAACCATTTCAAAGGCAAATTTTAAAGGCAAACAATACAGACATTAACCATTTTTTTAATAAGCATTATTTTAAATCAGTGTCTTTCACAAATAAATGAAATAAATTATGATACTGATACTCACCATTCAATGGATTTTTCATTTTAATATTAAAATAATATCCATCTTCTCCTTGCCAAAACATCAGCGGGTATTGCAATGTGTCATATGATCGATGAGTTTCAGATATTTGTTGCAGTTGCCCAGTATCGCGACGTGTAAGCACAATATCGCGTTTTTCCAATTGTTCACCAACAATCAGGATGGCAACTTCGTCTACTGTTGGAGCATTAAATGTCCTTTCGTGTGTTCCAGATGGTCGTTTATCTGCTTTGATAACAACTTTATAGTCATCACTTGGCATGCGCTCTAAAGCACTCTTAAACAACCTGACCAACGCATGATGTTCATGAAGCAGACACTGCAAGTCTTGAAGAATTGCTCGCTTCATTCCTGCATTGATCTCTAGGCGTCGATCAAGTTGTTCTTCCATGTTGCCCATGAAATATATTTGTAAAAATTTATTCTGTGTATCTTCGAAAGGTAGTAATGATCCAATTCGATGATGAATCTGTCCTTGTATCTACAAAATAAAAACCAGACAGTATTAACTGGGTTATAAACACTTTTTTCGGTGGGAGAGTAGAGTTCAGAATTAGCAAATATACTACATAGGTACCAATAGATAAAGTAAGTTATTCTTTAACTACATTCTATATAAGTACAAAAATAAATACCTTAAATGTCGGATTAAATCCCCGTTCTTCGATAATATCTGCCCCAAATGACGTCATCTGGAAACAACCATTGTATTTTTGAGTATTTGCAAGAAAGTGGCGTGATTCTTGTGTTTCGCCACAAAGCAATGAATACAATGGCTCAGGTGGCGGAGTCAACAATGGCAATTTCACTTTACCATTAAGGCAGCATAATCCAGGCGTTTCTCCGGAAAACTTTAATGCACCACAATACTCGCAAACTACGTCCATTTGCCCAATGCAAACGCTAGGATGCAAGCTGTAATCATTGCTGCAATCGTATTGAAACGCTGCTCGATTCAAATCAGCACTTGATAAATATCTTGTTCTGCGTCGCAAATTATCTATTTGTTGACCTCTGTTGTTCGCTCGACGATTCTGCATTGCCAACCGAGCTGTTTCACGGGCTGCTTCACTTTGCTCTCGTGATTGAGAAGCACGAAGTCGAGCCATACTATCGCGGCGCTGTTCACGTGCAATTTCTTGTTCTTCTTCAGTCCTTTCATTTGCAGTATTTCGTATTCTTCTTGCATCACGGCTTTGTCGGGAAAGATTCGATCGTCTTGGTCGCGGCATTATTAATTAAACTTCACTTCACCTAAAAACTTAAATTTTTAACCATACCGAGTTTTATAGTTCACTTCACTGTTTATACGAATGGGCAATTGGGCAATAATGTTAATTATTTATTTAATAGAAATAGTTATATTATTGATTTCTTACAAATATCAAATAGTCATCCATACGTCATTACATAGCTGTCATTATACGTCAATTTTGTTATTCCAAGTCTGATTCTTTTTTGTTATACCACGTTTTATAGTGACTGACGTTACATGTCAAGTCACACGGGAATGATGTCGAACGGGATAAAAAGTATCCTATGTCCTTCTCCTGGCTCTAAACTACCTCCCTGCCAATTTTCAGCTAAATCGGTTCAGCCGTTCTTGAGTTATAAGTGAAGTAACTAACACGACTTTCTTTTATATATATAGATATGAAAGCAATTGACTTCTGTGCCTATCCTATTATAATATTATTTGACGGCCGATTGGCGCAGTTTGCAGCGATCCTGCTTTCTGAGTCCAAGGCCGTGGGTTCGATTCCCACAACTGGAAAATGTTCGTGTGTTGAGCATGAATGTTTTTCAGTGTGTGTGGGTGTTTATATGTATATTCTAAGTATTTATGTATATTATTTATAAAAATATTCAACAGTCATCTTAGTACCCATAACACAAGGTACGCTTACTTTGGGGCTAGATGGCGATGTGTGTATTGTCGTAATATATTTATTTATTTATATTAAGGATTACTTAAACGATAAAAAAGCTTAGGTGTGAATTGCTCTAGCTTCATAGCTTAATTTAAATTTACTGTGAGATGGTGATAACAAAAAAAATTACTCGGCTAAGTTTGTTGTGGGCTCTTCTTAGACCAGGGCGCGTTTGGAACCCTATAATTTAGGTTTAGTTGGCGAACGAAGTTAGCACCATCCTCTTACAATTATGGAAACATATATGAACGTTTCATAAGTGCCTATGATAGGCCTAAATGAATAAAGAAATTTTGAATTTTTATCGCAGTTTTCTAGTAGCAGATATTCGAGACCTTCTTTTTATTTAATCCGCAAACTAATCCTCAACTGCAATCCCATCGTAATATAGGTAAGGTAAGGTAAGGTTTCTATTTTATCCAACCAAAAAAAATCTGTAAAAAATGAGCCAAGTCTCGATGGAGCTGCTCGTTTATCTCTAAAAAGTAATGAAATCTTGCCAAGTCTAAGGTTCCTTATTGCGATTTCTTTATTTTTATAGTTAATTTTGTGGGACTTAAGTTTACTAGTGTACCTTTGTTTTGTGTACTTTTATGTTTGTTCCGTGACGGTTTAGATGGCGCCTAACGACGTTAGACATCGCATCAAAATTAAATATGCAATTTTAAATTAAAACAAAATGTAGAAAATGTTCCCTACACACAAACACACACACATTTACAAACACGCGCACACACAGATCAAACGTACCTTCACAGCCACCTCAAAAATGTATATCATCCTTTTTTTTCATTTCTTTTTTCCGTTTCTATAATTTTGCCTGTTAATTTGTCAAACGTTTCGAACATACCTATATAGGGAAACACTGCCTCCTGTAACACAGTTTTAACTACCGCAGCAGGGTTAGCACGGGCGGGAGATAAAAATTATATACCCTGATTATGGGTCCTGACAGGGGATATAATGAACGTGCCCACCTGCTAAATCACTGGAACATGGAATAGGAGAAGTTTACCCCCGTTTATTAATACACATATGTTATATGGATATTATTTCCACTTGTGCGCCATTGCTCCGAGAGTTGATAAAGCTGTGGGAGAAGATACATTTATATCCTTTCCCCGGAGATATAACTGTCTCCTGCTCATGCTAGTCGCGCTGGAGACAGGGCTTTACACTAAGGAATGTATACGTTTATCTGAATAAATAAAGATATTATTATTATTATTCATTAGGCATCCGATTAAACGGTTCCTAAGCTTAGTTGAAACAGGACTGTTATTGGTGATGATTTATCACTGGATAATGCTCCGTCATTACCATTTGTTTACGAATAGATATGATGTGATAGAGATGGGCCAGTTCAAGCAATCACTAACTACTTTTACAGAACTGGTACGAACTAGTTTTTTTTTTAATAAAACGTCAGTTTTATTTGATACAATAATATATTATACAACGTGTGACAGAATTACGAAATAATATTGAAGGATGCATAAGTATATTTATAGAGTAAGTATAGAGTATATTTATAGAGTAGATTTTTATTTTGCATGTGATGTTAGGGTTGTATCTGATTTCTTTCAGTAAAACTATACCATATATTAGGTTTTCGGTTTCACAAAGAAGTCTCAGAGACAGTTAATAATGTACCTTTAAGGCCTGTGAAGTATTATTTCGGTTTTCATTTACTCGTTGTATATATTGCAGTTGCAACTTGAAACCAACTTTATGTCCGCGTATCATTTCTGATATCTTGATAAGAAAAAAATTCAATACAAACGACCATCCCGTTAAAAAGGGCAAGTGCAGATGGTTAGACACATGTTCGTACTGTACATCATGTACACAGTACGAACGTCATATTTTAATTGCTTAAATTAAAACGCACATAACTCCGAAAAGTTAGAGATCCGGGTATCGAACTCGGTTCCCCGAAAGGGAAGCTGAAACTCTAACCACTAAGTATTACTTTGGGCTATAATATATTATTAACTACGTAGCGTACACAACGAAATATACTATATAGTCATTATTATGAACCCACGTTGTTTTTATACGCGTCACGCATTCATAATCGTGGCGTGAAAAATTCGTAACAGTAGCTTACGAGAGTGACTGTGGTTCTCACATGGCAAGAAATTGCTGACGAAATCCGTAAAACCGATGGAGTGTACCGCTTCACTACGCCGCTCACAGTTTAGAAACCGTACAGTACGGCGTTGATGCTACTCACATGTCGTAACTAGACTAAACGGTTATCGCGTGGAAACGCTTAATATGAGTTAATATAACTACTATACACCCTAACAGGTTAGCATGCTACAATCTTAGACTGAATAATCACTTACTAACAGTTGAGATTGCAGTCAAGGGCTAATTTGTAGTGAAATAAAACAGGACGTGTATAAAAGTAGTGGTGATTGTCCAAGCTCATGACAATCATTAACCTAATACTGGGCCACTACAGGGCACAGGGTCAGAATGAAAAGAGTTTAGGCCGTAGTCTACCACGCTGGCCAAATACGTATTGGTAGACTTCGTACGCCTTTGAAAACATTATGGAGAACTCTCAGGATGTCCTCCTCACAATGTTTTCCTTCACCGTTGAATGCTATTGTAATTGCTTAGATTAAAAAACGCGCATAACTCCGAAGAGTTAAAGGTGCATGCCGGGGATCGAACTCGGGCGAAGACCTAAGAGCCAAGTGAGCCTATCACCACTTCTTTCACATTGCACCCTCTAGAAAAAAATAGCGCTGTGTTTAGATGTGTTAGGTTTGAATCACTCAGAGATTTATGTACAGCAGAATTTGACACCAATGTTCTTAGCCTCGCTCTGCTAAACAATCAGAATTGAGAGTCGTAGGAGCTTCACGCACTCAGAAACGGGCAAATTAAATTTTCTTTATACTAATAATATTCATACGATGGTAACTAACTCTGTCTGTCTGCTAATTTTTCACGCCTAAACCACAACGCATCAACAAATTTCTATAAGGACAGATTTCAACCTGGGAAAACACAGGAAGGGAGGTTATTTTTGCCAGGAAAAAAGATGGTTCCCGCAGGGTTAGAAAATGGAATAATAACACACAGAATTTGCGGGAAACAGCCAGCTATTACTTAAGCTAAATAAAGGAAAATAATTAAGAACACTAATATTTAAACATATTTTGTCGTCTACTTTATTATAAATCTTCACATATAAAATCAACAATCAACATCAGAGATGGCAAAAAGCACAACAAAAGCTTCAAAAACTTGAGATTCACATCCCTCTACCTGCGTCAAACCGGTGCCCATCTGTATAAATATGATTGATGGACTGTAACGCCGCCGTACCGAATCATGCGTATGAATTATTTTAGTGTTAAGAAACTACGCAGTAAGTGTGCGCGCGTTTAGTGTATCGCCGCGTGTGCATTTTGAATTTGGAACTTGGAATATATTTTTTATAAATATTTGCAAGACGTTCTGAGGATTAAAAAAAATGGCATGCCCAATGCGGTGAGTAGAGTCCTTATTTATTGCGCGGAAAAATAGTTCAATGCAAAAATTAAATAAAATTTAAGTAGGTAGGTATATACCTACTAATATAATAAGAATGTGTATCAAATCACAAATGTATAGGGACGATTGTCCTAATTTCGCCCGGCGACGTGTCCATTTTGCAGACCACCCTTGTAAAATAGCAAAAAAAAATAGATATACCTACCTACCTACTTACGGGACACTTCGACGTCTACTCAAAAATCATTCGTGTAGAATCTTTAATGGCTGAGTAGTTTATTATATGAACAAACATAAATAAAATCTTTGCCTAAGTTAGGTCTACTTGATGTTTCGAAAGATAATTTAGGTACTAAATTTAAAGCACATTTTAGAACTAATGTTCATCAGTCAAAAGAAAGAGATATGGGCTGCAATGCTGTGCATAAAAGACAAACCTTACCAGGGTGCCGTCCAGCATACCAGCGAATTTATTGAGGAGGTTGTTGGTGCTCTTAATTTAATAACCCTACTCATCACAGACGCGGCAAGTTGGCGCATAAATGAACAGTCATCCACACGAGCAAAAATCTTGCGTTGGTTTTGTGGTTCAGAAGTACAATCCATAATTCCAAATTTAAAGAATTAATTTAAAGAAAAAGTATTATGAAAATTATTTTTAATTTGCCATACTCCTTGATCAGCAGGAGAATCTGTATGGTGTAATTTATAATTTCTTGAATCCGTATACTCCACACTTTTTCGCTCCGAAACCGGAGCATCCTAAGGAGATGTTGACTTTTTTTTTTATAGCAAATTAAGCTTAATTTTCATAATATATTATGGATTTCCGCAAAGTAACGCCTGCTTATATATATGCTTAACAAAGCAACCAATCGACTTTAATGTTGGCATAGAGTATTGTAGAACGTAGAGTAATATAGGCTACCTATTATCCCAGGAAACAAAGGGTTCTCACGGGATTTGTACAAAAATCCGTGTTAAACGCGAACGAAGAACGCAATAATCACCTTAAGGGTTACAACAGTACCACATACATCAGTAAAGGGTTGCGCGTAGCTCGCGAGGACTTGAACCCCGGTGCTCGGCGATCTGGAGGGTGGGAGACGTAACGTAAACCATAATGGTGCCTAATGTAGGTCTTGGACTTCGACTTAGGATATATAGGATTTAGTCCTCGGATGAGTTTAATATCCCAATGACGTAAAAATCAGGGGCATGGATGATCGCGTCATCTTCGACAAATAGGTACACCGTAGAGTTTGAATCTGTGTATATCTATTAGTAGGTACTCATTTGTCGCTCGTTATTTGAACATCCTAGTCGCAAAGGTGTAGGAGAAAATGTGTTTTAGACATCTCCACATCACAATCACACACAATACTTATGGGGTTGGGTTATATATATCCTCCTCCATAGATATCGAACTCTCTAAAAGAAGGTTTTAGAGATTTCGATATCTATGGAGATCTACGTCAGCACCAATCAGTGGCTGCAGGTGGCAGGGATCGTACGCATAAACCTAACAAGTAAAAAAAAAAAGCAAGAAAAATCGTCTTTATTGTCACACATTTGTGTAAAATGTTACCTTTGTGTCATCAATTTGTTAAAGTATAAAAATAAATGTTTTACAAAGGAGCTGGCTCAGTATAGCTGCATGCTAAAAAGCGTAGCACTGGTTTTCAGCCAGCCCCCTTGCCTAATCTTTAGGGTTTGGAGGCACTTGTAATTGCTACGAGGTGGAAAATCTTCGCTAGAGTAGGACATAATGGGACACAGTGGCGTGCACTGGGCTTCTTACCAGGATATGCATACAGTGGGAAGATTGCCAAAAACTCCCAAAATCCTCCTACATACGAGTTATATATATCAATTTGAGAGTAGGCAGTGCTTGTGTGACTGTACGAAGTGCACGCCACTGATGGGAAGAATACTTGGTTGTTTACCTTGTGCAGTGTGGCGATGGCAGATTGGCAGGGTGATGACGTATCTCGCGCCAGCATTTCGACAGGCGTAAATCATGCAATCACTGCTGTCAAACGTCACTTTTTCATACAATAAATAAACAAAAGTGACGTTTGACTGTAGTGATTGCAAGATTTACGCCTGTCGCATTGCTGTCGCGAGATACGTAATCACCCTGCAGAATACATTTGTCGCCGCCCCTACTGTTCCCGCGGGTGTCGTATGAGTCAAAGGGAATATAAAGGAGAACTAGCAGCTGCGTCTTCTGCTACTAATAGCAGCTAAGTTTATATAACTTAAGAGTTATCCTCTAAAGTTAGAGGGGATTTTTCACATTTTATGCCACGTACCTGCTTTATGCATACCCTGGTCAAAAACCCTGTGCACGCCACTGAGCTTGGAGAGGCCTAGTGTCTAGCGGTGGATGCTATTGATGACGATGAATAGCATCCACCTTAGTTAAGAACGACTACACATATATATATCTAGACTAGCGGACCCTCGCGACTTCGTTCGCGTATGAGTCTATCAAGAAGCTAGAATAGATTTGATGCTAAACATCATAATCATCGCGGCTAGCTTCGAGTATATACCTACCTACTATTATTTTACGTGGTATACTGAGTTAGTAAGTTGTCATTATTTTATTATACATCCATCCTCACAAAATTTCGCATTTATAATATTAGCAGGATGGTACGCATGTATTCGATCGTTGTCCTATATGCCTTGCGACTTCTGTTATTTGTGAAGAGTGATGTTCCTTTCTCCGACATTATTTATCAGATCTGCATAAAAAATTGACAATACATGCTTGATAGTATACACTTTCAAATAAAAAAGAATTATTAAAATCGGTTCAAATTTAACGGAGCTATGAAATAAAATTTAAAAAAAAATTCATCCCATTTCCCGGAGGAAACTTATTGTTTATCGGGATACAAAGTATCCTATATGTTGACCTGGAATATCAGCTACAACTATATCGAATTTTATTTAAATCCGTTAAGTAGTTTTCTCGTGATGCCCGGACAGACAGACTCAGTATCAATTATAAAGCAACCCCCGGTAAAAAATTTCAAAATAATGTACAGAAATCTTCCAGTTACAGTTTTATAATAAGTATCCCTATCCCTACTAATATTATAAATGTCAATGTAAGTTTGTTTGTTACGCTTTCACGAAAAAACTACGTAACCGATCCTCATGAAACTTTGTACACATATTCTTAGAAGTGTTAGAAGTAATATAAGATATTTTTCATCCCGACATTAAGCTCTGTTCCTTTGGGAGAGGGGATGAAAGTGTTTGACGATTTTACACCATAGCTCCAACAAATTATAACCGATTTAAATAATTATTTTTGTACTATGGAGGTTTTTATGTGTTTAATTTTGCCCAAACTTTGTGTAGATCTGAATTTGGTTAGAGATAGAGGACAGAACTCTTCTGCAGACAGCCGCTAACCCCTCATTTTTTTTAGAACTACAACTAAATTGAATGCCACATCAAAAAACAAAATCAAACGCAGACGAAGTCGTGGGCAACAGCTAGTAGATAATATATGGATGATACTTTCTACATCACACTGTTTTATTTGAATGGTATTTGAGTACACGTTGTATGATGTAGGCTCTATGGCGTTGTAATATAAACGAAACGCACTAATTGCATTTTGTGACACAACTTTTAATGGCTCTTCATACAAGTTCTTTAAATTTTTGAGCCAAAATAGTTTTACAATTAGAAAGTACGAGAATCAGAGGCCAGGTACATTTGTACCTGAGTTACAATACACGGAAAAATGAATTTTTATGACGTAGTTTATTGAATTACCTGTTTGTTTTGTTTTTTTTTTCGAAAAAGAATTAAAAAGCTTGCCGAAAAAGGTTGAGGTTGCCTATTTTGAATATCGATTATAAAAATACCGAAATAGTTTCGGCTTAAAAGCCCTTGATCAGGAAAGAACGCGATTTATTTTTGGCGCCTTTTCACATATTTGTATTTCCGTTCAAAAAATTGCAATTACAATGGAACCAACCTTAAAAGGCGCCATCTTATTTTATTTCTTAGTCTTTGCCTTTTCCCTTTGGGAAAGAATTAAAAAAAAAGGATTTAAATCAAATTCTTCGCATTTAGAATTCTTTACTTTTTCGGTTTCTGTACCAAAATTATGGAATAATAACCCTTTGGCTTTGTCTGCTCCTTTGTTAGTTTCATATTTCAGTAGGTTACTATACTAAAGTTATCTCTTTGCAACTGTAAATCTTATACTAATATATAAAGCTGAAAAGTTTGTTTGTTTACTTAAACGCGATGATCACAGGAACTACTGGTCCGATTCGATTTTTTTTTACAGTTGATGGATAAAGGGCGACGTTATAGGATGTGTTCCTGTCATGATCTCCGTAGTGTTGCTCTGTATATCGGTGATTCTTCTTACCATCAGGTCATTGTAGTTTTATTGCCCAGTAATCTTGGGCAATAAAACTTTACTATGAATTTCTTAGTGAAAAGGTTGCTTCGAAGCTGTCGGCTCTAATTTAATCTCCCATAAGATAGAATAAAAAAAGTTAAGTTTTAAATATTATACTAATATTTAGAGCTGAAGAGTTTGTTTGTTTACTTAAACGCTATGATCTCAGGAACTATTTTCCGATTAGAATTTTTTTTACAGTGTTGGGTAACATAGCATTTACTGAATAAGGCTATATCAATCTAACCACACAATAATATTAGTGTGGTTAGATTGATATAATATATAACCAGACCAATAGGAGCTATGTGCCAATATCGGTGTTTTTATTTCCTTTCGAGAGCTTCGTAAAGGGTTAAAGTCCATAAAATCATGTATTAGAGCTATTTCCTTTCAAAAATTCAAAAAAACAGGCCACGACAGCATATGGTTTAATTATACGCGGCTGAAGTCGCCGGGCACCGATTGTTGTTTATAACGCTTCTCGTTAGAATCTGCTTTTCAAACCGGCCATTACTAAAAACAAAGACTTGACGTTTTAGAAGTGCTTACATAAAATTCATGAAAATTCTTAAACATTTTGTGCCTATGCAATATGCATGCATAACATACATAATTAAGTAAATAAAATAAATATACTACGAAAATACACACATCGCCATCTAGCCCCAAAGTAAGCGTGGCTTGTGTTATGGGTATCTTAGTACTGATAAATATTTTTATAAATAAGTTACATAAATACTTATAATATTACATATAAACACCCAGACAATGAAAAACATCCATGTTCATCACACAAACATTTTCCAGTTGTGGGAATCGAACTCACGGCGTTGGTCTCATAAAGCAGGGTCGCTGCCCACTGCGCCAGTCAGCCGTCAAAAATAATAAAAAAGTTAATGTATAAAATAATGTATTTAACATTACTTATCCACCTACACCATATGGTAGTACCATGCTCTCTCTAACCTCTATACGTATGATTTATCCGCCCACATAAAAAAAGCAGGTCATATTGCAATCAATATACATGTCATAATTAACTACTTAACTTTTTTTTAATTCCACTTAGTTACCCTTGACTGCAATCTCCTCTGGTGGTAAGCGATGATGGAGATTAATATGGTAGCGGACGACACGTCTTTATAGGTACGATGGTAACTAGCAATGGCTGCGACCAAGATAAGAAACAGAAATTATAATACCCAAATTGTCCCTGCCGGTAATCAAACCCGGTACCTCACCGCTGCACTTAAAAACTTCATAAATTCAAATTCATTTATTTCAAGTAGGCCTACTTTATAAGCACTTTTGAAACGTCAAGTATGCATGTTTGTGTGACTCTACCACCGGTTCGGAAAGCAGATTCTACCGAGAAGAGCCGGCAAGAAACTCAGTCGTTGCTCTTTTCCAAAATCAACATTTACAATCATTTTGCTATCTTGCGGGAGATGAGAGCGAGGCTGGCTGCTTCCATTCTACCTTGTCATTGAGGAATTCATCAAATGTATAGTAACCTCGCTGTACTAGATGCGTTTTTACACATTTTTTAAATGTATGCATTGGTAGGTCAAGAGTTTCCATAAACACATTTCATAACATTTCAATTGATTCAATATCGCTAATTTGGATCAACGATTGATGAAATTACTCTTGAACCACTCATTAACACCTGTCGTTAATGAAACTTGAAATGTCATTAAAGTGAAGTAAGAGTTACGAAGCTATGATAGCCTAGTGGGTAGGACTTCGACTTCAATTTCGGGGAGCCGAGTTCGAATTCCAGCACGCACTTCTAACTTTTCTAAGTTATGCTTTTAAAATATCACTTATTTCTACGGTGACGGAAAACATCGTGAGCAAACCTGCATACCTGAGAGTTCTCCATAATGTTCTCAAAGGTGTGTTAGGTCCACCGATCCGTACTGGGCCAGCGTGGTGGACTACTGCCTTTAACGCCTTCTCATTGTGGGAGGAGACGCGTGCCCTGTTGTGGGCCGGTAATGGGTTTTATGTATTATACACATAAATACTTACAATATACAGATAAACACCCAGACACCGAAAAACATCCATGTTCATAACACAAACATTTTCCAGCTGTGGGTATCGAACCCACGGCCTTGGACTCAGAAAGCAGGGTTGCTGCTCACGGGGGCGTTGTCAAACTTGCGGCTGTCTCTTATATCTTTAACAACTGGATAGATATATCACGCACAGTGATATGAAAAGGAGCGATAATTAGCTCAAACTTTAACCAATGCAGGCCGACGTGACAATTTATCAAACTTGTCTGAGTGGTAATGAAAAACCGGTTCCAAAATATCGTGTCGTCAATGGAAGGTACCATCGTACACACCTTACACAAGTACGTAATACTGAGTACTAAGTGGTACTGACCAGTTTTTTTTATTAGCACGTGCGTTAAAAAGTAACGGTATGAAATGACAAACGGCGGAGAAAATTGTTTTGAAGTATCATGCATGACTATCCTTAAGAATATTAGCGGATAGGTTTTATTATTGCATATCACCTATATATTTAGTAGTAGTAGAGAGTTTTGTGACAGAGATTGTCCAGGTAACTTCTACCGCAATGCTTATTTCTACAGCAAAGTAGCGTAGCTGTCTTCCCGTCGGAAGAGCTTGTTTGAACGAATGAGTACACTTTTATTGTACACCAAAGAAGAAAGTATTTACAGAGGTATACACATAGAGCAAGCGAGTACAATTTGGTGGCCTTATCGCTACATACTGATCTTCCAGGCAACCAAAGATGTAAAAGGAATAGTTATGTCGATCTTATACTTTGCGGAAATACATAATTTATTATTACTTGCTGCATAATTAGCTTAATTTTCATAGTATAGACGAGTGTGATCCTAGTAAATTACTTTTGTGTCGCCAACGCAAACGTTTCGCTGTCCCGTCTTGCCGCACAGTGATTCGTGTTAGACCACCCATTCCTCACACTCTTTCGGGGCTAAATGCACTGCTGACGGAGTCACATCACTGTGACATATTTGCATATCCTTGGAACAACGTTGTTAACCATTGCCTTTGCACTGTGAGAAATGTAATAGCACCGTGTTTTTGGCTTAGCTTGATCGTGTAAGAAGATAGCGTAGTTACTAGTAGGTAAAATTATTGTTGAGTTTTTTGAATGAACTTGTTATATTTATGTTTTTTGTTATATTTTTCTTTTCTTTGTTCTCGTTTCAATGTTTATAATATTTTAATCTACTATATATTTAATTTTTTTTTTTTTTTATTTAATTATTATAACTATTATTATTATTTTTTTTTCGCTTTATATACTTAAAATTAAGGATAAATATGAAACTATGTAAATGTATGAAGAAATAAAAGGCTTTTTTTTTTTTTTATTTATTTATTATTTGTATTTAATTAGTGGAATTGGTGTTAATCGTACTAATTGAAAATAAGTAAATGCGTAATGGTCACACTGATTTTCTGGGCGGCCACGCTTGCTCGTTCAATCGTCATTGCAATGGTGCAATTAAATGAGTAGGTACACATTTTTTCACTGCCAAAAGTTTTTTTCCGGTATGCTCTAAGGGTTCTATAACAATGACCATCAGGATGTTGAGCTTTCCGCAGTTTTGCTGAGCATCGGAAATGAAGAGCGAAAAGATGAATTATTGTCACCATACGAAAATTTATCGTCGCTACGTACGTCTTGCCAGATTGCGTGAAATCTCCAATGGTATCCTGAACACGTTTAAGAGTAAAACCCTAGAACACTTTATTCGAATATTAAAGTGACCATGAAATAATTTTAAGGAGAGAGTATTTTTGTTTACAATTAAGAAATACCTACTAACATTCTTGTTTCGAAGCGGTGATAGCGCATTGGGCGGGAGCTCGACTTCCCTTTCGGGGGCCGAGTTCGAATCCCACTACGCACCTCTAACTTTTTTAACTTTTTTTTGTTTCAAGTAATTAAAATATCACTATCACGAGTTCTACATAATGTTCTCAAAGGTGTGTGGAGTGCACCAATCCAGGCCAGCGTGGTGGATTACGGCCCTTTCTCATTGTGGGAGGAGACCCGTGCTCTGTAATAGGTTGATGTGATTAGTTGTTCTTTATTCTCTTGTACTTATATTGTCTTCACTAAGATTATGAGCCTCAGTTGACTGCATTTCACCATTTTTATTTAAAACAGCTCGGTGACCGATGACTCGGCACAGGATGGCGATCACCTGGGCAATGAAGCTGGTATGCTCTACGGAGAATACCTTATGCTGGACAAACTGCTCAGCGCTCAGAGAATGCTTAGCGCTGAGTCTTCTAAGCCGGTTCACGACGAGCATTTGTTTATAATCACACATCAAGGTAAGTCCAAACTTGAGTAGCCTTCAATTGTAATTATTCATTAAGTTTATAAACAGTTACTTACTATTTTACAATCGTAACAATAAAAACGGCTCGTACTATAATAATTATTGTCTGAAAATATCCTCTACGAAATTATATAGCGAAGAACTACAATTTACTAACTTAACTGATTCAGAATGCAGGATATATACACCACATAAAAATATACAGCCTCACAGCGTAATATCGTGATATTGGGAAAATAGCTAGCTTCCAAGTCCTGCTCAACTCTCATGACTACCCAAAACACCTACCCAAAAAGTTTGGGTGTTTATGAGTGGATTTTTTTCAATTAAATCTTCGTATGATGTCCTTATCTATGACCTAAAAAGATTCTTATTGAGAATAACTCCAATTTCAGCGTACGAGCTATGGTTTAAGCAGATAATATTCGAAGTGGACTCAGTCAGGTCTCTGCTGGATGTAGAAGGACTGGATGAAAGCCACACCATGGAGATATTGAAGAGGCTCAATAGAGTCGTACTAATTCTTAAGGTAATCTCCATAAAGATACGCGAATTGAAAACAGTCCTTACACATCGTATGATAAATTATTTATACAACTACTTCAGAAGTTGTCCATAAAGAGTTCTGTTAATTCTTCAGAGAAACTCAAAAGGTTAAATTTGGGTAAATAGTTTAGTAAAACTCAGTGATCACTAAAAGGATTACAAAAATCAATTGCTAGTGGTCTCCACACTAGGTAGACTTTATCCCGGAGACCATGAAAGACTTCTAATTTTGTTCAACAAACTGTTCTTCTTTTGTATTTTTGTTATTTGACTTCTTATTTTGTTTTGCTGGATGAAACTCACTGAGAGGCTTAATATATTCGATGCTAATGAAGGTGCAGGGGCATAATAAATTTCGTGCTGGTAAACTACAAAACGACGTCAAGTTTAAATATTTCTGTGATTCAATTAAAGATTTAAGTGCGAATTCTTTGAAAGTTGGCATTATTGATCTATCTTCTGTAAAAGGAAAAAGAACCATTTCCTTCCTTGAAATAATCATGCTTTGTCAGTATGAATTTGCCAGCTGTACACATATAAATATTAGTAATGAAACTCTTAAAACAGTGCGCAGTGAGTACCTAAAGCTGATCGGACAAATTAATCAAATTATTATCACATTAAGTATACATATATATCATAGTGTTTTGATATTAAATTACGCATAGGCCTGATAAATTAACTTCTTAGATCCCTGACATCTGACCCCGTCGCATTCCGTCACTTTTTATCGGTAAAACTAGTGACGTACCTACATCAAGTGCTCTCATGTTATGATAGTATAGGTACTTACCGTCTGACCAAAATATACATAAATATGAAAATTCTAAGATCTTAAGCTAAGTAAGTTTACGCGGCATCGCGCTTCACTTATTAGGGTTCGTAAACTCATAATTAAAGATTTTGTTAACACTTCGCTTTACTAAATAACTGAGGTAACAGATTAAATTTTATATTGAACATACACTAGTAAATAATCCAATTATCAGGATTGGCGCAATAATACAGCTCTTTAAAGAGTAATTTTATTCTAAAAGTCGCAATCACTGATCAATGTATCTGCAATCTTTAAATTTTGCGCAATGGAAGGTACTTTTGACTGGAGCAGTAAAACAAAAAATCTCATGACGAGACGATAAGCATCACCTTATATTAAATACTTTTTTTGATAAATCTTTGTGCTAGATTTGTAAAGTAGGATTTAAGATTTAAGCATTTGCTCTGCGAATGCGACATATTAGCAAGCAAACAGATAGATCTGGAAGTTTTAGGAGTTTCTAAGCTTGTTTACGATAAGAGGATTATATGGTGGTACCTCTAGACTAGAACCTACCATCTAGCTCCTAGATTGTGTGTTTAATCTATTAAGAAAGAGGTACTAAAGATTCTCAAGAGTCGAAGACAGAAGAACAAAAAGGACAATAGATGACCTTATTTTTTATATTCCAGCTTCTAGTAGACCAAGTGATGATCCTAGAGACGATGACGCCACTAGACTTCATGGACTTCAGGCATTACCTACGACCTGCGTCCGGGTTCCAGAGTTTACAGTTCAGACTTTTGGAAAATAAGGTAAAAATTAGTTTCTGGATTTTGTCACTCTTTTGCCCTTGCATCATATTCACTCATTCTAGTAATATCAAGGTGACAGGGCTCTGAATGTGTACAGTTTCACCTCTATATTTGACTGTTTATCCAAGATCAATCTCATGGATTACGTCTACCCGCAGTAAACCAGCGCAATGGGTCTATTATCTATCTTTCGGTTATATTATATTTATGATGAAACCTGAATGGAGTTTTTTTTTTGGTTTTTCTAATGAGGTTTTGTATTGCCTTTTAGCTCGGCTTAAAACAAGCTTTACGGGTAAAGTACAACCAAAACTACCAAACTGTATTCGGAGACGATCCAGAAGCTATGGAGTCTTTACATAAGTAAGTATTACAACATGAGTGCTAAGTATATTTGAGAATCTATATTTTCTAAATTGACCTTAATCTTTAATTGTGGTCAGCTTTGACCTAGATTAAGTAGCACCCTGCTGACAGAGGCGTACTGTCGTACGTCGAATGGATTAGAATAAATAGGGTTTAAAAAAACTTTCATACCGCATCGTCAGTTATCATTGGTGAGTTCGTCAATCCAATCTTGATTGTTCTTAATGTATTTTTAATGTAACAGTCATTATCATTATGTAAGAATCTGAATGGAGATATTAATAATAAATATATTATATCCAGTGTAACGATGTAGAGACAGAAGAGCATAGGTTATGTGACACCTCCTTGCATTACCCCACATTATTCTACTTTCAACAGACCATATAATGGCATTTTATATTACTTTGACCTTAATTTATAAATAGAGACTGTTTTCTATTTGTGTATGTACATGTACGTAGTTTTATTAATAGAGGAAGTTCTCATGATATAAACTTTCAGATCTGAAGAAGAGCCAGCTCTATTAGCCTTGATAGAGCGCTGGTTGGAACGCACACCGGGACTTATCACCCACGGATTCGATTTCTGGGGAAAATTCCAGGCAGCTGTAAACAAAATGATCAAGGAATCGATTGAAGAAGCTATGGTAAGAACAATTTATCAATGCTTGTGTCTCTATTACCGTACAGGTTTTTCTCTCTTTTTTTCTCGTAGATTAAAGTAGCAAATTAAGGTAAATGTGCATTGTAGATAAAAAGGGGTATTTTTGGGGTGTAGTTAATAAAACATACGAGTACGTACATATTTTTGTAAATAGTGAGGTAGGTGATGGTGACAATTATAACGGAATGTGTAACTCGGAAAAAACCAGTTCAATTATATAATATTTCTGCGTCAGATAACCTGTTTATTGAGGAAGGTTACTCAATCTTCGTGGGTTATTGGTGAATTGGAAATCCCAGAGCATTTTTTTTTTTTAATTAAAAATTATTACATTAAAAGTCCGCGAGGAAATTACAATATAATTTACAATATAAATTGTAATACAGAATAATGGATACAATATTAATTGAAATCTACATTCTACAACAATTGAAAAGAAAAAATAAAAATGAAACTATAAGTAAAGAATAAATTGTGTAGGTCTGTATTTGGCATTTGATTGTGTGTGTGTGTGTGCGCGTATGCGTGTGTGTGTGTGTGTGTCATTTAAGTCATCAAACAACTAATTGTTAGCTACAAAAAAGTACGCGAGAGAAGATTATTTGTAACAATAGCAGCTTCTGTGTTCTAAAATTTTATTACATCGCCGGCAGAAAAAAGTTAGCTGGGCTCTGCCCACTGCGCTAGTCGGCCGTCATCGAAGTAATATATATATTTTAATTTTCCCAGCGTGAACCTAACGAAACTGTCCGCCGCCACCGTCTGCAAGATGCTGAGAATCGTCGCGAGATATACCGATCCATCTTTGATCCTGCCGTACACGACGCACTGCGGTCACGAGGAGAAAGGCGGTACGTTGAAACCACGCCTTCAGTCGAAACAAGTGATAAACATCATAATTTCAACTGATTGAAGTCCAGTGCTGGACGTAGATCTTTTTTAGGCGGTCCTAAAATCGACGGCCTTGGGCCTCTGTCTACCAAGTTGAGAGCCGACCAACGCTGCTTTTACACGAGTCGTAGTTACCCGCACCAGATGACATCAAGCAAATGTCATCTTTCCAGTGTCTTGGGACCCAAACGTCCATCGGTCTCCGAGCTGTGTTTCCCGCCCATTGCCAATTCACGACTCGTTGAGCTTCGTTGTTTTTTCTAGTTATAAATAATAAATAAATAAATATACTACGACAATTCACACAACGCCATCGAGCCCCAAAGTAAGCGTAGCTTGTGGTATGGGTAGTAAGATGCCTGATAAATATTCTTATGAATTATACACATAAATACATAGAATATATATATAAACACCGAGACACTGAAAAACATTCATTCATTTTCTGATTTGATCACGTAGAGATTCTCCTAACATAGCTCGCTCCATCGCCCGCTGAGTGATTTTAAGCCTTCTTATGAGGCCCATACAAACAAGTGTCAATTATAATTTAGGTGATTTTGGACCTGCCAATGCACAAGTTTAAAGAATCTGTTAAAACACAGTTATTACAGCGAGGTTACTATACAATTGATGATTTTTTTAATGACAAGGTTGCTTGGAAGCATCCGGCTCCGCTTTCAGCTCTCACAAGATAGAAAAATGAATTTTAAAATGCAAAATGTAAATTGTTGATGTTGGAAAACAGCAACTGCTGAGTTTCTTGCCGGCTTCTTCTCGGTTGAATCTGCCTTCCGAACCGGTGGTAGAATCACTACAAACAGACAGCTTATTATAACTTATATTAGGCCTACTTGAAATAAATGAATTTTGAATTATGAATTATGAATTATATCCCCTGACAAGGGATATAATTAACGCACCGGAACGTGGAATAGGAGAAGTTTATCCCAGTTTTTAATTACACTTATATTATTTGGATATTATTTCCTCTTGTGCGCCTGTGCTCTGAGAGTTGATAAAGCTGTGGGAGAAGATTCATTTTTATCCTTTCCCCGGGGAGATAATTGTCTCCTGCCCATAATAACCGTGCAGAAGAAGAAGAAGAAAAAGAAGAAACTCCGGAATTTTGAAAAAGAGTATACTTTGGATTGACCTGACATCCTGACAACCTTCCAACTCTAATACTTTTTATTCATTTATTTATTGCTTTTATGTACTGCGACCCCGCACCGGTAAACGCAGCGTTGGTCGGCCCCAACGATTGGACAGACGATATCTGTCGCTGGAAAAAAGCGGCCTAAGACCGTGGATTTCAGAAACTCCTACAAAAAACCTATGTTTTGACGTGGAAGTCAATCGGTTTAAGTGATTTCGCTGATGCGCCTATATAATTTCATGTTTTTGTCCCGTCTATTCTTGAACTGATTCAGTGATAAGGGAAAAAAAAAAAAAATAATAAATAACTTACTGATTCCGCAACTCAGGCGAGACATTCCATATGTGTATTACTCTATTGCTGATAAAGTGCTTGGAAGAATTGGATGATCAATCAATCAATTTTTATTTTACTTGAATATGGTACATGCAACATGTTTACATAGGTGTTAATTAAATCTTAAAAGTGTCACATATCCTGCATATAGATTGGTATGATGTGTGAAGCCAGTTGAAATCCAAATTTAAGGCCATAGCTTCTTAGTCTGGGGTTGCTCTTTTGGATTACTGTTTTCCCTTATACTATCGGTCGGCCAGTGGTCGAAGTTCGACCATAATAAATTTAAATTATAAGATTGAGCATTATTAAGGTTCAAATGTCAAAGACTTCTTTAATCACAGATTTCGCCAAATTTACACTGTTTATGTATATGTATTATATTTACTGTACAATATGTATAATGTATATAATTTACCTGTTTCTTTCAAACAAATTATAATCCATATAATGATTTAAAATGAGTAAAGATATATGTGTTCAAATAGTTCGTAGTGTGTGATGTTTTTTTAATGATTTAATATATATGTTTTATGCATCATTTGAAAAAAATATTTTGCACAAAATCGCGCAATTTTCGTAAAAAGATATTTTTATATATAGATTCTCTTCGTAGCCTCGTAGGACACAAGAGGGTTGTCACCATTCCTCTAAGTGACAACTGTATTAGAAGTCAAAGTCAAATATTTCTTTATTGAAACAAGCACATAGATGGCACTTTTGTTGCGTACATTACATACAAAATGTGTACATAGTAGTGTGTAGTGACTACATTCGTAAACTTAAAACTAAAGCTAGGAGAGTTCCAAATGCGCTCTCGTCTAAGCTTTTTTTTGTTGTCACCATCTCACATTGTAATTTTAAACTATTAAAGAAGCAACCTGGTTAGAGCAATAGTTTACACCCAAGCATTTTTATCGTTGACGTAGTCCTTAATACTATAATAGGAGTTTTTAAAATCTTACGTTTAATACGATCTGCCGTCCCCACACGGTAAATTTATCGCGTAGTAAATGGTTCGTTTGTGTCCAGGCTGTCACATCGGGCCCTGCAAGGCGCGATTATGATCACGTTCTACCGCGATGAACCACGCTTCTCGCAGCCGCATCAGCTTCTAACATTACTCATGGATATGGACAGTCTCATCACGAAGTGGCGTTGTAAGTATTTCTAATTGTTTGTTTGTTTGTTTTAAGTCTTTATTGCACACACACATTTTATATAAATTAAACACTAAAACAGAAGAAACTTAAAAATAATTAAATAAAAAAAAATAAAAATAAAATAGAGCGTGCAAAGGCGGTGTTATCACTAAAGCGATCTCTTCCAGACAACCTTTGACGGTAGGAAAAAAAAACGAAGGAACGGGTTGTATTTTTTTTCTACTACACGTTAGCCCTTGACAGTAATCTCAAGTGATGATGCAGTCTAAGATGGTAGCGGGCTAACCTGTTAGGGAGTATGGTAGCCATCGCACCGGAACACTAAATCGCTTAGCGGCACATCTTTGTCGGTAGGGTAACTAGCCACAGCCCAAGCCTCCCACCAGACCAGAACAGAGAAAATTCGGAAATTATATATTCCCAAATTGCGTCTTCCGGGAAACGAACCTGGTACCGCAGAATTCCATAATAGGTATACAATGCATATTAAGCTTAATTTTCTACACTCCGCGGAAGGCAATAGAAATCTGTACGATGTAATTTATAATTTCTTCAATCTTTATACTAGCAAACCAATCTGAGATGTGATTGTGTACCAAACATAAGTTCGCTTTTATAATATTCTAACTTCTGCTCGCGTCTAAAGCTTCGCTCGTTAACTTACTGCGGGAACTATTTGAGAGATCGGTATAGAAACAACATGTCCTTTTCCATACCATAGGTGACATGCATACAAAAATTCAAAACTGTCTGCCCGCGGCTCAGCTCGTAAACAGTTTTCAATTTTCCCTCGGGCACTACTTAAGGAATCGGGATAAAAAGTAGCCTATGTTCTTTTCCATGTCAAAGGCTACATGCTTCCCAAATTTTATCCAAATCCTTTCAGCAGTTTTTGCGCGATTGAGCGTAACAAACATCCACACTTTCACATTTATAATATTAGTGGGATCATAAGGTTCACAACCTCAAAATCAAAACCTCTCAATTTAAATCTCTTTCTATGATGGCCTTTATAAATATATAAATATACTACGACAATACACACATCGCCATCTAGCCCCAAAGTAAGCGTAGCGTAATAATCTACATAAATGCTTATAAAATACAAATAAACACCCAGACACTGAAAAACATTTATGTTCATCACACAAACATTTTCCAGTTGTAGGAATCGAACCCACGGCCTTGGACTCAGAAAGCAGGGTCGCTGCCCACTGCGCCAATCGGACGTCCGTCCTTTGCCCAGCGCTGGGAAGTTAATATGTAAGGATGATGATTGTTTTCTCTAATTTACAGATAATCACGTGATAATGGTACAGCGCATGATTGGTTCACAGCAACTCGGCACCGGCGGTTCTTCCGGGTACCAGTATCTTCGTTCAACCCTCAGGTGATCATATTTTTTTAATTTTGAACGTTCAAATCCCGTTGATGCATTACCGGCCCACTACAGGGCACGGGTCTCCACCACGCTGGATTAGTGCGGATCGGTGGACTCCACACACCCTTGAGAACGTTACTTAGAACTCCCAGGCATGCATCGTCACGATGTTTTCCTTCACCGTTGCAAGTGATATTGAATGAATGAATACACTTTTATTGTACACATATCAAGAGAGTACAAATTGGTGGCCTTATCGCTACATAGCGATTTCTTCCAGGCAACCAATAGCGTAAACGGAAAAAACATAGAAATGATGTAGGTGGTGCAATAAATAAGATTTAAAATTATATAAATAAAATATATGTATAAATATAACTACAATATATTTATTACTTATATATAGATATTATTATTATTCAAAACGCACATCACTGAGAAAAGTTATTGGTGCGTGCTGGGATTCGAACTCGGACCCCGCAAGTGAAGTAAAGCTCGTACCCACTGGGCTATCACTTTTTAAAATATACATTCATTCATTCTTACATTCAGTTATATATTCGGTACAATGTTTGAAAATGCACATCGCGAGATCGGAACCAATTTTTTTAATAATTAACTGTGCAACACTTTTAAATCAAAACTTAAACACATAATATATTCAAAGTTGACCAAATGACCTGAGATGACCGACATATAGGTATTGCATCACAAGTAATTAATTCTTATTAACGTCACAATCGATGTTATCTTATCTTATTTAACTGTCCTAT
This sequence comes from Pararge aegeria, assembly GCF_905163445.1. Classification (NCBI taxonomy): domain Eukaryota; kingdom Metazoa; phylum Arthropoda; class Insecta; order Lepidoptera; family Nymphalidae; genus Pararge; species Pararge aegeria. The sequence goes on from NC_053186.1 coordinate 17,208,492, forward strand.
CTTTGGATAAAACTGAGATTAAATCTTTAAACCAGTCGGAGACCACTTTCGGGGTTAAGCCAAGAAGAAACTGGTATTTGGTAAAAATAAGTAATCTTGGTGATGGGCTTAGAAAGGAAATAATCAGTGGTAATTAAGAGTTTTCTTTTTTCATTCCACTACAAATTAGCCCTAGACTGCAATGTCACCTGGTGGTAAGTGACGAAGCAGTCTAAGATGGTAGCGGACTAACCTGTCGGGGAGTACGGTAGTCATACCCCCAATCGATTTATACGCGGAATCGCACCGGAACACTAAATCGCTTAGCGGTACGTCTTTGTCCAGAGTCCAGAGAAAATTCAAAAATTATAAATTCCCAAATTGCCCCTGTCGGGAATCGAGTCCGGGACCTCCTACTTACATTCACAATGCTCACCGTTGCGCCAGGGAGGTCGTCGAACCTAATTAATTCTATATGCTTTCGACGTCTTGTTATGAGCAAACGGTTTGGAAACCAGGTTAAACCTGAATGGTTTTTGAGGTGCTCATTTATTATTATACTTTATTTACACTGTAAAGTTGTCAGCTATATTTAAACATTAAAAAAAATGGTACCTTGTAAAAAAATTGTAAATCTTGTGAAGTATGTCACAAGATTTACAATTTTTTTACAAGCAATTGTATTTATTATATTTTTTAATTGTTGTTTTATTAATTGTATTTATTATATTTTATTATATTATATTTGATATAGTATCCGGAGCATTAAGCTGAGTCAGAACCTTTTTATTGGCACGACACATCATAGACTTAAGCTATTTATAATTAAGTACAAAATTTTTAAGTTACTCCGTATGTAAGTCTGTTTGTGTTGTATATATATTTATATAGAATTGCGATTTCCCGTCTCTCATTGCCTTATTCAAATAGTTAAGGTATATTTTGCATATAATTTATGTTAATGTAAGTGTCCCTGTGTGTTTCCTATATAATGCAATAAAGTTGTTTAAATAACTAAATAAATACTTCGGATTGCCGGGTTGTGACGGCGGCAGATCAGAAAATTTTTCACCGCCCCCAAAATTCCCGCGTGGTTGTACGACTAAGGGGCGACTTAGGAATATAACACAGTAATATGTTGTATATATATATAGAGTCTTCTGTGGTACTACCACAGTCTACTGCATCCACCAATCCGTCTAACCAGCGTGGTGACAATAACTTTGCTCAGGCTTAGTTTAGCCTGCTATAATCTAAGACTAATGACTTATCCACATCGCAATTTTTCATTCAGTTTTAAGCTGTAACTTTGCACAGACTTACTTGCTTTTATCTTAAAATGCAGTATCAGATACTACGCGATTAAATCGCGATAGTCTAGTGGTTACGACTTCGGCCAAACTTTCGGGGGGCCGAGTTCGTATCCCAGCACGCACCTCAACCTTTTTTAAATTACTCGTATGTGCGTTATCAAATAAAATTTCCCTTTCTTCAACGGCGAAGGAAAACATTGTGAGGAAACCTGCATGAGAAACCTGAGAGTCCTCAATAATGTTCTCAAAGGCGTGTGAAGTCCACCAATACGCACTGGGCCAGCGTCGTGGACTACGGCCTAAACCCTTTTCAATTGAATGGTTTGATATGATGATAATATGCCAGCTTGCAATCCCAAGTCCCATTCGTTGACTTCTATCAAAATCTACAAATATATACTTCCTCAAAAAGGTTGCTTTACAAAAAAAACGTTATTTCTTCCAGTGACCGCTACAAAGTTTTTCTGGACCTCTTCAACTTGTCAACGTTCCTTCTGCCACGTTCACTCATACCTCCCCTGGATGACGGGATAAAGAAGGATCTCAAACTCACCTGGGGAGATCACATTAAGGAAAACGGACACAACGTCGAGGAAAATGGGGACACCCAAAAGAATGGAGAAAACCAAAATAATGGTGAAACCCTGAAGAATGGGGAAATCCAAAAGAATGGGGAAACCCACCTTAATGGTTTGGAGGCGTTTACAGATCTGACCTTGAAGGAGACTTCATAACAGCCACTGTATCCTACTTAAGCGTTCCCCAAACAGACGCGCTGGCGTTTTTCGTCGCGTTCGCGTTTTGATTTCGCAGGCGATAGTTTACCGAAAATGTCGAACGCGGAAACGGTACGGTCACAAAATGTTCATTACTTAAATATTGCGAAATTAAGTTTGTTTGTTAATTAGGCCTCACTTTACGTCTCAACTAAGCAAAGTTTACTTGGTTTTTGGCATTGAGTTACTTGAAATGACGGACTGGCTTCTTTACATTATAGTAAAACGATCGGCTCCCACGGGATTTGTAATAAAAGAATGCAGGCAACGGCTACTAGATTTCTTAGATACATACAAAGCAATATGCTCTTTTATATACAATTTTTCTTTTGCTATTGTTTAAACATTTTTAATCTAAGGAGTGTCGGAAAGACTGTGGACACTATAATATGAGGCAGGTACTAATAATACATGATGCTTGAACGACCTGCCTCCCGCAGTGTTGTGTGCTATTCTTTTTCAATATACAATTTATAAATTCTCTTATTCTTATTATATTGTTAACTAGCTGACCCGGCGAACTTTGTTCCGCCTTAATGTCAATAAATAAGCAGATTTTTTTTTTATTGGAAAAAATACAAAAAAAATTAAATTTCTACATCAATCATTCATAATTATTTCTGTATTTTAGTACATAGGTTGCTCTTCATTTAAGTACCTTGTGATACACGACATTTTTTGTTTTATTATCAGGCGCAAAAACAAACAACGCAGATGGTCTTCCGACCCGTGAACATGCCACGTATAATTGACCATGGGAAAAACATGAATGTTCTAGATTTAAACCACAAACTTTTAAGGATTGGCCTTGTGATTTGTTGATGGTCATGGCAAATGCAAGACGTATCGGAAATTGAAGTCTTTTAAATTCAAACGGCATATCGGTTGGGATCATCGGTATCCTCGGAATGAGAACTTGCTCACCTTTGAATTTTCCTATCATTATCGTAGCGTAAATTACATTGTTCATCAATTTTCTAACCACCAAACGCGTACCGTTGCACAGTTTTGGTTGGTTTATGTTTCGAAGCATGATTACTACGGAGCCAACCTTTAGGCGTAAATTGTGCGGTGGTAAGCCAGGCACGTCCAAAGAGTTTAAAAATTCAATTGGATAGTTGGTGGCTTCATCTTCATTTGTGACGCAGTCAATAGATTTGAATGAATGCATTGTTCCAATGATCTTATTTTGAATTATGTTGTTTAGGTCATCTACATCTTTATTCTTAGCCGCTAAAATTGCTCGCTCACTCATCCATTCATAATTTTTGTAGTTAGAAATAATTTCTGGAAATACATTGTTGATAAGTTCGTCTTTTGATGAGACAAAATTACAGAAATTATTTGGAAATGATATTAATCCGCTCGATTCATCGACAGGTACTTGACCATTACAAAAATCTTCAGCAGATGTATCATTAAGCAATGCAACTCTCATGTTTGTTGTCAGTTGCAGTTTCTTCACATGGCGCCATAGATTTGACGATTTGAGGCAAGCGTTTATTTCGTCGGCAGCCGTAGATCTTGGAATTACTGGCAGTATTTGGCGGAAATCACCAGAAAGTAAAATCATTGCTCCTCCAAAACATCTCGAGTCATTGCGTAAATCTTTTAATGTTCGGTTAAGTGCTTCTAATGCACGTTTATGCGCCATTGTGCATTCGTCCCAGATGATGATTTTCGATACCGCTAAAACTTTGGCCATTGCTGAGTGTTTTGCAATATTACACGTTGGTTCTTCAATAGTTTGAAGATTTAACGGTAATTTGAATGCTGAATGAGCCGTACGGCATCCTTCTAACAATGTGGCTGCTATTCCAGAAGAAGCAACTGCAACCGCTATGTTAGATCTCGCCCGAACAGTTGCTAAAACTAATGACATGAGGAATGTCTTGCCAGTTCCACCAGGGGCATCTAGGAAATATAAACCACCATTTTCATCATCGATTGCCTTCATTAAAGTATCATAAACTTTCTTTTGTTGGTAATTCAACAGGGGTACATTCGTTTGAACTACTAAATCTAATTCCTGGTGATCATATTCACGTTCCCGTTCCAATTCTCGATTAAATGCGTCATTCATTTCACGATATGGTGCTGGCATTCCTAACCTGATTAATAAATTACCGCACATGAGGTAACACATATCTTCGATCAAGAGTAAAGCACGATTATGTATCTCCTCATTCATCTCAATATCGTGATTTCTGGAACTGACACGAATTTGATGTAAAATATCTTCTGACATATTATCCTTGTATTTGTGCCACAGGTTACATGGGTTTGATGGAAAACATGTCGAAATTATGATAGCGAATAATGTGCGTATCTGACTTGGAGATGCACAGATAATGGCTTCAGCGATTGTCGTATCCCAATGACTATCGTTTTCTAATAACTTCAATTCTTCACATGCAGCACGATATGTTGGGAATATTACACCATTAACAGTTCGTAGTGACTCAAATGACGTTGGCCCACGCACATTTACCAGCAACAACCGCAAATAGAAACATTCATTATTCTTTGGATGAACTGTATACATACGACCAAGAGCATCAGTAGAACGCACATCTGGATACCCAGGAACCGCATCGCCTTGCTTCCGTCTTTGAAAATTCTTCGATGAAGCATTCCAAGTATAATAACGTGGCATCTCCGAGTAAAGCAAAGTTCGTGCAAACTGATCGCTTTGGCAGATTGCAAAAAAACTGGTCAATGTAGTTGCTGGAGGTGTTTCAGCACGTTGCGTAGCATTCGAAGCCGTGAAATATACTCGTTGACCATTCTCCAGATGCACCGCCAAATGCGTAACAGTAGGATGACGTTCGTGAATGGGAAATGCGAATATACGCCAAATCGCTTCATTACAGTTCACATAACGACCAACTTGATAGCGTGAAATTTCATCGTTGGTATTCGAGGATTGCAATCCAAAAACCGCCATATCACTGCCTTTCGTGACATATTTGCAAATATATTTTATGGACTTAACTGAATTGCAGTATTCAACGTTGCAATGTGTCTTGAACGATTTAGAAATAAGTGGCGAATATGGAACAATCCAACTGTTGTCGACAACGAAATCCATTCTTTTCACTTTCGTTGTGACAGTTCGACCGTTGTCATCTGGTGATCGACGCCGATACAGCGGATAACCATCATTGCCAGTGACAGTCTCCGCCGTTAATTTCCGTGGATATCGTTTAGAGCACTTTCCATCGACCATGCAAGGTGATTGGGGATTGATGGCACCACACGGTCCATGAATCATATTAGTAGTAACAACATCATGTAGGTCTGGATCGACTTCATAATCAGGAATCTCAGCACATATGATATCATCTATTTGGTCAGGCTGAATTCTTTCCACTAACCAAATAAGAATGTGTGCGTGCGGCAGGCCTCGCTTTTGCCATTCGATTGAATACATCCAGCATCGAGTATCTCCAAAGACGCGTTGTTTAACAATAAAGTTCATCAGGGACCGAATTTTTTGCCTGAATATACGTGCTGTGATGTCGTGTCTATCACTTGATGTTTGTCCGGGAAGCAGCAATTGAGTAATTTCTATCCATTTTGGATTACAGGTAAAAGTAATAAAGAGATCGGGCCGACCGTAATGACGAACATATGTCATTGCATCTTGTGCATATTCATGCATATGACGTGGACTACCAATGTATGTCGCCGGCAGAATAGTTAATCGACCAATATTAGCTGCATTTCCTTCAGTATTAACTGCATCACGTAAATGGATGTACTCCTCAGAACGCAGTTTGGCTTGGTTCAACCTAATGAATGTTAAACGTTCCGTTTCTATTTTTACATACATGTCAACGCAATACTGCTGAAACAATCGACGAAACCGCAGCAAATAGTTGTCAGCATTTTGACGAATCATCAAACGATATGCGTAATAATTCATTGAGCTAACTTTCTTTGTAGTTTCTTCACCTGAAATTAAAAATTTGATAATTAACCATTTCAAAGGCAAATTTTAAAGGCAAACAATACAGACATTAACCATTTTTTTAATAAGCATTATTTTAAATCAGTGTCTTTCACAAATAAATGAAATAAATTATGATACTGATACTCACCATTCAATGGATTTTTCATTTTAATATTAAAATAATATCCATCTTCTCCTTGCCAAAACATCAGCGGGTATTGCAATGTGTCATATGATCGATGAGTTTCAGATATTTGTTGCAGTTGCCCAGTATCGCGACGTGTAAGCACAATATCGCGTTTTTCCAATTGTTCACCAACAATCAGGATGGCAACTTCGTCTACTGTTGGAGCATTAAATGTCCTTTCGTGTGTTCCAGATGGTCGTTTATCTGCTTTGATAACAACTTTATAGTCATCACTTGGCATGCGCTCTAAAGCACTCTTAAACAACCTGACCAACGCATGATGTTCATGAAGCAGACACTGCAAGTCTTGAAGAATTGCTCGCTTCATTCCTGCATTGATCTCTAGGCGTCGATCAAGTTGTTCTTCCATGTTGCCCATGAAATATATTTGTAAAAATTTATTCTGTGTATCTTCGAAAGGTAGTAATGATCCAATTCGATGATGAATCTGTCCTTGTATCTACAAAATAAAAACCAGACAGTATTAACTGGGTTATAAACACTTTTTTCGGTGGGAGAGTAGAGTTCAGAATTAGCAAATATACTACATAGGTACCAATAGATAAAGTAAGTTATTCTTTAACTACATTCTATATAAGTACAAAAATAAATACCTTAAATGTCGGATTAAATCCCCGTTCTTCGATAATATCTGCCCCAAATGACGTCATCTGGAAACAACCATTGTATTTTTGAGTATTTGCAAGAAAGTGGCGTGATTCTTGTGTTTCGCCACAAAGCAATGAATACAATGGCTCAGGTGGCGGAGTCAACAATGGCAATTTCACTTTACCATTAAGGCAGCATAATCCAGGCGTTTCTCCGGAAAACTTTAATGCACCACAATACTCGCAAACTACGTCCATTTGCCCAATGCAAACGCTAGGATGCAAGCTGTAATCATTGCTGCAATCGTATTGAAACGCTGCTCGATTCAAATCAGCACTTGATAAATATCTTGTTCTGCGTCGCAAATTATCTATTTGTTGACCTCTGTTGTTCGCTCGACGATTCTGCATTGCCAACCGAGCTGTTTCACGGGCTGCTTCACTTTGCTCTCGTGATTGAGAAGCACGAAGTCGAGCCATACTATCGCGGCGCTGTTCACGTGCAATTTCTTGTTCTTCTTCAGTCCTTTCATTTGCAGTATTTCGTATTCTTCTTGCATCACGGCTTTGTCGGGAAAGATTCGATCGTCTTGGTCGCGGCATTATTAATTAAACTTCACTTCACCTAAAAACTTAAATTTTTAACCATACCGAGTTTTATAGTTCACTTCACTGTTTATACGAATGGGCAATTGGGCAATAATGTTAATTATTTATTTAATAGAAATAGTTATATTATTGATTTCTTACAAATATCAAATAGTCATCCATACGTCATTACATAGCTGTCATTATACGTCAATTTTGTTATTCCAAGTCTGATTCTTTTTTGTTATACCACGTTTTATAGTGACTGACGTTACATGTCAAGTCACACGGGAATGATGTCGAACGGGATAAAAAGTATCCTATGTCCTTCTCCTGGCTCTAAACTACCTCCCTGCCAATTTTCAGCTAAATCGGTTCAGCCGTTCTTGAGTTATAAGTGAAGTAACTAACACGACTTTCTTTTATATCTATATATATAAGATAAGTTGATAAGTTCGTCTTTTGATGAGACAAAATTACAGAAATTATTTGGAAATGATATTAATCCGCTCGATTCATCGACAGGTACTTGACCATTACAAAAATCTTCAGCAGATGTATCATTAAGCAATGCAACTCTCATGTTTGTTGTCAGTTGCAGTTTCTTCACATGGCGCCATAGATTTGACGATTTGAGGCAAGCGTTTATTTCGTCGGCAGCCGTAGATCTTGGAATTACTGGCAGTATTTGGCGGAAATCACCAGAAAGTAAAATCATTGCTCCTCCAAAACATCTCGAGTCATTGCGTAAATCTTTTAATGTTCGGTTAAGTGCTTCTAATGCACGTTTATGCGCCATTGTGCATTCGTCCCAGATGATGATTTTCGATACCGCTAAAACTTTGGCCATTGCTGAGTGTTTTGCAATATTACACGTTGGTTCTTCAATAGTTTGAAGATTTAACGGTAATTTGAATGCTGAATGAGCCGTACGGCATCCTTCTAACAATGTGGCTGCTATTCCAGAAGAAGCAACTGCAACCGCTATGTTAGATCTCGCCCGAACAGTTGCTAAAACTAATGACATGAGGAATGTCTTGCCAGTTCCACCAGGGGCATCTAGGAAATATAAACCACCATTTTCATCATCGATTGCCTTCATTAAAGTATCATAAACTTTCTTTTGTTGGTAATTCAACAGGGGTACATTCGTTTGAACTACTAAATCTAATTCCTGGTGATCATATTCACGTTCCCGTTCCAATTCTCGATTAAATGCGTCATTCATTTCACGATATGGTGCTGGCATTCCTAACCTGATTAATAAATTACCGCACATGAGGTAACACATATCTTCGATCAAGAGTAAAGCACGATTATGTATCTCCTCATTCATCTCAATATCGTGATTTCTGGAACTGACACGAATTTGATGTAAAATATCTTCTGACATATTATCCTTGTATTTGTGCCACAGGTTACATGGGTTTGATGGAAAACATGTCGAAATTATGATAGCGAATAATGTGCGTATCTGACTTGGAGATGCACAGATAATGGCTTCAGCGATTGTCGTATCCCAATGACTATCGTTTTCTAATAACTTCAATTCTTCACATGCAGCACGATATGTTGGGAATATTACACCATTAACAGTTCGTAGTGACTCAAATGACGTTGGCCCACGCACATTTACCAGCAACAACCGCAAATAGAAACATTCATTATTCTTTGGATGAACTGTATACATACGACCAAGAGCATCAGTAGAACGCACATCTGGATACCCAGGAACCGCATCGCCTTGCTTCCGTCTTTGAAAATTCTTCGATGAAGCATTCCAAGTATAATAACGTGGCATCTCCGAGTAAAGCAAAGTTCGTGCAAACTGATCGCTTTGGCAGATTGCAAAAAAACTGGTCAATGTAGTTGCTGGAGGTGTTTCAGCACGTTGCGTAGCATTCGAAGCCGTGAAATATACTCGTTGACCATTCTCCAGATGCACCGCCAAATGCGTAACAGTAGGATGACGTTCGTGAATGGGAAATGCGAATATACGCCAAATCGCTTCATTACAGTTCACATAACGACCAACTTGATAGCGTGAAATTTCATCGTTGGTATTCGAGGATTGCAATCCAAAAACCGCCATATCACTGCCTTTCGTGACATATTTGCAAATATATTTTATGGACTTAACTGAATTGCAGTATTCAACGTTGCAATGTGTCTTGAACGATTTAGAAATAAGTGGCGAATATGGAACAATCCAACTGTTGTCGACAACGAAATCCATTCTTTTCACTTTCGTTGTGACAGTTCGACCGTTGTCATCTGGTGATCGACGCCGATACAGCGGATAACCATCATTGCCAGTGACAGTCTCCGCCGTTAATTTCCGTGGATATCGTTTAGAGCACTTTCCATCGACCATGCAAGGTGATTGGGGATTGATGGCACCACACGGTCCATGAATCATATTAGTAGTAACAACATCATGTAGGTCTGGATCGACTTCATAATCAGGAATCTCAGCACATATGATATCATCTATTTGGTCAGGCTGAATTCTTTCCACTAACCAAATAAGAATGTGTGCGTGCGGCAGGCCTCGCTTTTGCCATTCGATTGAATACATCCAGCATCGAGTATCTCCAAAGACGCGTTGTTTAACAATAAAGTTCATCAGGGACCGAATTTTTTGCCTGAATATACGTGCTGTGATGTCGTGTCTATCACTTGATGTTTGTCCGGGAAGCAGCAATTGAGTAATTTCTATCCATTTTGGATTACAGGTAAAAGTAATAAAGAGATCGGGCCGACCGTAATGACGAACATATGTCATTGCATCTTGTGCATATTCATGCATATGACGTGGACTACCAATGTATGTCGCCGGCAGAATAGTTAATCGACCAATATTAGCTGCATTTCCTTCAGTATTAACTGCATCACGTAAATGGATGTACTCCTCAGAACGCAGTTTGGCTTGGTTCAACCTAATGAATGTTAAACGTTCCGTTTCTATTTTTACATACATGTCAACGCAATACTGCTGAAACAATCGACGAAACCGCAGCAAATAGTTGTCAGCATTTTGACGAATCATCAAACGATATGCGTAATAATTCATTGAGCTAACTTTCTTTGTAGTTTCTTCACCTGAAATTAAAAATTTGATAATTAACCATTTCAAAGGCAAATTTTAAAGGCAAACAATACAGACATTAACCATTTTTTTAATAAGCATTATTTTAAATCAGTGTCTTTCACAAATAAATGAAATAAATTATGATACTGATACTCACCATTCAATGGATTTTTCATTTTAATATTAAAATAATATCCATCTTCTCCTTGCCAAAACATCAGCGGGTATTGCAATGTGTCATATGATCGATGAGTTTCAGATATTTGTTGCAGTTGCCCAGTATCGCGACGTGTAAGCACAATATCGCGTTTTTCCAATTGTTCACCAACAATCAGGATGGCAACTTCGTCTACTGTTGGAGCATTAAATGTCCTTTCGTGTGTTCCAGATGGTCGTTTATCTGCTTTGATAACAACTTTATAGTCATCACTTGGCATGCGCTCTAAAGCACTCTTAAACAACCTGACCAACGCATGATGTTCATGAAGCAGACACTGCAAGTCTTGAAGAATTGCTCGCTTCATTCCTGCATTGATCTCTAGGCGTCGATCAAGTTGTTCTTCCATGTTGCCCATGAAATATATTTGTAAAAATTTATTCTGTGTATCTTCGAAAGGTAGTAATGATCCAATTCGATGATGAATCTGTCCTTGTATCTACAAAATAAAAACCAGACAGTATTAACTGGGTTATAAACACTTTTTTCGGTGGGAGAGTAGAGTTCAGAATTAGCAAATATACTACATAGGTACCAATAGATAAAGTAAGTTATTCTTTAACTACATTCTATATAAGTACAAAAATAAATACCTTAAATGTCGGATTAAATCCCCGTTCTTCGATAATATCTGCCCCAAATGACGTCATCTGGAAACAACCATTGTATTTTTGAGTATTTGCAAGAAAGTGGCGTGATTCTTGTGTTTCGCCACAAAGCAATGAATACAATGGCTCAGGTGGCGGAGTCAACAATGGCAATTTCACTTTACCATTAAGGCAGCATAATCCAGGCGTTTCTCCGGAAAACTTTAATGCACCACAATACTCGCAAACTACGTCCATTTGCCCAATGCAAACGCTAGGATGCAAGCTGTAATCATTGCTGCAATCGTATTGAAACGCTGCTCGATTCAAATCAGCACTTGATAAATATCTTGTTCTGCGTCGCAAATTATCTATTTGTTGACCTCTGTTGTTCGCTCGACGATTCTGCATTGCCAACCGAGCTGTTTCACGGGCTGCTTCACTTTGCTCTCGTGATTGAGAAGCACGAAGTCGAGCCATACTATCGCGGCGCTGTTCACGTGCAATTTCTTGTTCTTCTTCAGTCCTTTCATTTGCAGTATTTCGTATTCTTCTTGCATCACGGCTTTGTCGGGAAAGATTCGATCGTCTTGGTCGCGGCATTATTAATTAAACTTCACTTCACCTAAAAACTTAAATTTTTAACCATACCGAGTTTTATAGTTCACTTCACTGTTTATACGAATGGGCAATTGGGCAATAATGTTAATTATTTATTTAATAGAAATAGTTATATTATTGATTTCTTACAAATATCAAATAGTCATCCATACGTCATTACATAGCTGTCATTATACGTCAATTTTGTTATTCCAAGTCTGATTCTTTTTTGTTATACCACGTTTTATAGTGACTGACGTTACATGTCAAGTCACACGGGAATGATGTCGAACGGGATAAAAAGTATCCTATGTCCTTCTCCTGGCTCTAAACTACCTCCCTGCCAATTTTCAGCTAAATCGGTTCAGCCGTTCTTGAGTTATAAGTGAAGTAACTAACACGACTTTCTTTTATATATATAGATTATTAATCATGTTGTAGTAACATCACCTAAAAACCAACAAACCGCAATCACGCTAGTGGCGATTCGCCCCCGCGTATGTTTGGGAAACGCTTTACTCTGCACTGTAGTTCAAAATATAATACCTCTATATAAAGAAGTTTCTACCAATAAGAAAATATCTACAAGTAACTTTACTTTTGAAATAGAAGTCTGTCATTGTCCATAACCGCGTAACTAACATTAAATATTTGCAATTTTATGTTCACTTTTGATAATTTTACCTGAATACTAGGTAATATCTTGAAATCAGAATGACTTGTTTCTAAAATCAGTTTCCTGGCTCTCCTGTAAAACTAGCCGTAGTGTGTTTACGTGTGATTTAACGATGTTAGTTACGCGGATTGTTTTTTATCAACGACGATAAAGCATGACTGTCATGACAACACTTTTTCTTCATCTGTTTGTGGACAATCAAAGGCGATTTTGGCCTTTGGGGGTATCCCATTTCTTTTACTGTAATTTTATCTACATTTAACATATGTACAGCCAACTCCTAGCAACATTTTCTAAACAATTAAATGAATACTTATTAATAATGTCTTTATACTCGGAATTTCAGTTAATATTGTATATTTTTTTACCAACACATGTCACTGCCTTATGTCCAGCAGTCAATAAAAACAAATTCCCAAAGCTATGATGTCCCCTGTTAGATGTCACATGTCAAATGTCACATATCAAAGATCACGTGTTACTTTAGTCCATAAAACGCCATCTAGCGGTGAACAGCGGAATTTTTTAATTCCAACTAAAAATATACCTAATGTTATTCTAATCAATTACTTATTCGTTACAAATAAATAAAACTAATACACTTAAACGTATTTTATTTTATTTACCAAAAAAGTGTAACTCATGTGATTATAAAACCTCTAGACTTACAATTAACTTAATAGTTAATATCATTAAATCACAATTCATTGAAATCCGATTAGTAAACACAATTAAAGAGATAACGTCGAAAAAAAATTGTTTAGAACGCTTGCAAACACCAACATAGTGCCACGAAAAGTGCAATAGATAACATATTTCTTAGTCCATGCACACCTAAAAACATAATGTTATAAAAAAAAAAGAATACAGTGTTATATGGAAACAACAAAATGAGTTCTAAATTCTTCGAGCTTTTACGTATTTATCGCGAATCCTGTTTTTTCACCTGGTCATCAATATTCTCGGCGGTTGTTTATGTTTTACCTACTTATCAAAATCGACATAACTTTAGTTATGGAAGTTTTATTTATGTATTTATTTCAACGAATTAGTTTGGCCATCCAAAGGGGCAATGCTGCCAGCATATTAGGAACTGTGCCTCGCTGCGTTGTTTTCGAGGACGTTTTAGATTTTATTTAGTTTTTAAATAGTTTATTTTAGTTTATAGTTATGTATTAATAAAAATTATATTTTTTTTTTATTTATTTATTAAAATATTGGGATCAAATAATAATGTATGAGTAGTTATTATCGATGTTTTAAATTTTTTAATTAGCTATTTATATTCATATTTCACTGCAATCTTTGCTGTCAAACGTCAAAACTTGACTTTTATAATTTTATTGTATGCAAAGCTATTTGATACTGGCAAAGTACATTGTGCTGTTTTGGCACTATGAAGACTCATAAATCAAAAGAAGAAGAAGTTCAAGTAACTTTTGACAGCAGAGATCGATCGTAAGATACGTAATCACCCTGCATGCAATCATTCTCCAAACGTAGGTAAGAATACATTCATAAAAATACATAATATGCATCGAAAATAAGAAAAATAAATAAATGGCAAATTGCAACGATGTATACTGAAATCGAATCCGGTAATTTCACTATCTTAATAAGAGAAATTGAAACTTGGAAAATATTGCACTTATCGTTAGCAGGGAAGAATTGTTCAGATAGTTATTTATTAAGTTACGAAATAACAACCTCAGGTCCGATTTCTTTGCCCACTCCGAACCTATAGTTGACTCTATGCCTGTTAACATCACCAGGTTGCAAAATAGCGCTTGGGAACCCTGGGTGATGAATAGCATCCGGGTAATTCTGGGTCTCCAGACAAAATGCTCCGTGACGTCTGTAGCCGACACCCTGTTTTCCTATTAGAGCTGGTTCGCTTGGGGAGGGCAGGAAGTTGCTTGTATACAGCTGGACGCCCGGCTGGTCACTGTACAACTCAAGGTATCTTCCGGAAGGTGGATGAGTTACCCGTGACACGAAGTTCAACGCCTGGACAAGAAAATAAACCTGTCTATTTTGTAATGTATATATACCCAGGGGGGTCAGGGGAGGGCAGCAGCCCTCCCTGGAAGCCTCACAGAATGTACGAACTCGCCTATTCACTAATCAAAGTTTAAAAGGGGCCTTTTGTGCTAACTTTGAATAAACTTGTTTTTTTTTATTTCGCTGCAAGTTAGGGATGTACCTACTACGTAATAGTGAGTATGTCGTCTATGGTCTACCACCTTAGAGTGTATACTTAGATACTATTTCGTAACTTTTTTTTTCGTGGAAAAATCCTCATGGATACCAGCCAGTAGGCACGGTGGTTATGTCGGAATTGTTCCGACTAAAACCCCACGGTGCTCCAACCAGTCGCCTAGTGGTTGAACCACGGGAACGCTTTCGCACAAATCCGCTATTGTAGTGTAACCTAAGCTATTAGGAGTATGGCAGTTAGCAGCATCGTACCGGTACGCTGAATCGATTGGCGGAACATGTTTTTCGGTAGGGTGGTATCACGGCCAAAGCCCACCAGCAGCCTCTGCCGTCGATGCAGTAATGAAAAATTACCTTCTCCTCATAAGAAGTGACGCAAAAGTTGTCGTCATACAATTCGGAGTCCGCCTGTCTGTTCATCGCGTCCCCGAGGCGTGCCGGGACTCGCAAGTCGTATGCCGTGCCGCCCACTTTGATAAAGCGGCCCGTGGGAATTGATTCCGGGGTCGTCTCTGTTATCCTACAAAATATAGAAATTTTAAAAAGCAGTCTGCCTTTATACCGCTAATAAAGAAGTGAAAACAATAACTTTGTTCTTTAAAATCTTTCATGTTTATGTTTTTCAATACATAATATTAACACGATAAACCGCTAACTACATTAACCTCAACCTAATAACTATTAAATTATTAACAAAGACTATATTTATTAGGTATTAATTGAATATACTAAACACAGCGATACAACAGCGAAGAGCAGCTGTCTCTATCTTCTCGCTAGGGTACACTCGGCGGCCCCGATTTCACCCGATCGAACCTTTCACCTCAGAGCGTGACGGTTCAGCCAAACTTACTACCTACGAAAAAATCTGTATGCAGTGCGCCAAAAGAAGTTTTCAGTACAAGAAAACTGACTGATAAATTTTATACCAACTAAAAAGTAAATATATATTTTTTTAAATAAAACTTGATTACTATACTGCAATTAGCTTTAAGTCCCGAAAAATTATACAACTAGTGTAGTGATACTCACTTATCAGCGTTAATGCTGATAACATGGTTGTAGACCTCCTCAGCGCCAGTTCCGTGTCCCGCCAAGTTGAAGTACGAGTGGTTGGTCAAATTGACAACAGTCTTCTTAGTGGTGGTGGCAATGAACTCCACATATAGCGTATCGTCATCTTTCACATCGTAGATGACGCTGGTCACCAGGTCGCCAGGGTAGCCTTCTTCGCAGTCCTTGGACAGGTAGCTCAGGATGACCTTATTACCATTCACTGTATAATTCCAATTTACCTAAAACAAGTAGCGAATTTGAGCTAATCTGCCTTTATGTGTACGTTTGGTGCAACAAAAAAGGTAACTTCGTTCCAGACTGGTAAAAGCTATGCATAATCTGTGGTCGTTATCAGTTGGAGTAAGAATTCAAAATGACAGGAACCCAGGTCAAAAAGGAAGCTCATATAAAATGGCGGGAAAAAAGTGGTACAGAGGAGTACCGACAGAAGTGGCAAGGAAAGATTGAAAAATATTGGAAGATTATCTCTATATAGTTAGTTAAAAGCGTGCTATAAGTTAAGATTATCCACTTTTCGGATACGTGCCGCTAAGATGTGAAACGACCTCCCGGCAACTGTGTTTCCTACCACGTATAATTTGAGTACCTTCATGACTAGAGTGAATAGGCTTTTTCTAGGCAAGCATGCTCCAACCTAGACCTCATCATTGCTTTCTAACGGGCATGATTGACTATCGTTAATAAACAAAAAAAAAAAGATTGATGTTTGAATTTATAATGTGTAATGCTGTAATTAGAGATATTAAAATAATTAACTCTGTGCCATATTCATGTCTGTAAGATATGAATATGGGGTTTCTTTTACAAATAGGCATTTTTATAAAAACATTTCGATACGCAGGCGAATATTATACAGGTGCTAATACAAGGTAAAATAACTGGTACTTGATCTGGAGTAGAGAAACGTATTCAAACGAACGTAACTTTTTAAAACGTAAACAAAAGATTAGTGTTGCCCAAATTCAGTCTTGGTCTTGCAGTCTTGGTCTTGTTCTTGCGTTTTTGCAAGACCAAGACCAAGAACAAGACCGCGTATTTTTAGCAAGACCAAGACCAAGACTGACCGTGCAAGACTTGAGCAAGAACAAGACATAGCCTGCAAGACTCTTGCGTCTTGCAGCTAGGACTTAGCGCTATTTCACGGAGTAGTTAGGTGTAACAGTTCGGTGTATAGGTAGGTAGGTACGCTTAGGAATTCTATGAGACGCAAAAAACTATATCAAAGAATATGAAAAACTGGACCTATGCGCATTACGACTAATACCATAAACATAGCGAATAAAAAAATATCTATTAAAATCAAACTGAGTGCATGCATAGTTATGTTTTAACCATCGGCACTTTGATAATGCGGCATCAAAGGTTTTGTACTTACTTCTCAAAGAAATTTGCCGCTTTTCGGAAGTACATGGTTATGATACACGCGCCGGCGGCTTCTTTTGAAATCTAAAACAATCGTTGCCGCCGCGCCGAAATCATAACATTTGACACTATTCATGCAAAATAATTTCGAATTTTAAGAGTACCTACAGGTGTTCCAAAGAATAAATAAGTTTCAGATTGGTGATTTTAGATTGGTGGAGGACGCATGAGACAGAGTATCTGATTTTATCGAAAATGGCCCGTGATTTTCTCTCAATACCTGCAACTTCAGTACCTGCTGAGAGGTTATTTTCTAAAGCATCATTAGTAATTAGAAAACATAGAAATAGGTTAAGTGATGAGTCAGCCAGATGGTTACTTTGTATTATTTCTTGGTCAAAAGAATTGATATAAAGTATCATAACCTAATGATAAAGCTGTTGATTTGTGTTGTATTTTATTTTTTATTCAAATAAATGATAAATCGTAAAACTCTTTTATTAAATTTCTTATAAGTTGAGGGTTCAATCTCTTTCTAGACAGATAAGTATTGTTCTTTAAAATACAGTCAAGTTATTGTAATTAATTTGTTTTTTTACATGTTTTAGCAAATGTAAGCTTATAAATCATAAATGTTTATTAAGAAACAGTTACTTCCATGGAAAACGACATATAGGTCAGTTGATTTTTCGAATTTCTTATCAAATCTTCAGTTATTTATTAATCTGCTTGATCTTTACTATGGCTATGTTAATTCAAGCTCACAATGTTCCAATTCTAATACGTTTTTCTAAGATTTAAAGTAAACTTTAATAAATAGTAATAGACTAATAGGTAATTGCAAGACTTGCAAGACTCTTGCTGCAAGACCAAGACCAAGACCAAGACTGGGAGCGCAAGACCAAGACCAAGACCAGGTGTATTGGCGCAAGACCAAGACCAAGACTGGCTAAGTCTCGTCTTGTTCTTGCATTTGGGCAACACTACAAAAGATGGTCAATGTTCCAGTGGCGTGCATAGAGGGTATGCACAGGGTATGCAGATTACATAAAATGATATGATAATGATAAAAATCTCCAGTAAGGGTTATATAAAATTTACGGATAGGCATTGTAAGATTTATCAAAAGCCTACCCTTAAGTTTTTACAACTCTTACTGAATTAAAACTCATTTTATATCATCTGCATACCTTGTGCATACTCTATGTACGCCACTGCAATGTCCATGGTTTATCAGACCTACTTCTAATATAGTGGACATACTAAATATTAGCGTTACATCAATATTGATAAGGGCCCATCAACACTGAAAATGTTTTTGTTTGTTTACATAGGTGCGTAATACTACTCATAATTTTCATTACATTTTTCTTTTATACCCAAGTTGTGTTTATTATTTAAAATAAATAATAAATAAATATACTACGACAATACACAAATCGCTATCTAGCCCCAAAGTAAGCGTAGTTTGTGTTATGGGTACCTACTAAGATAGCTGTTAAATATTTTATGAATAGAATAAACATAAATTCTTATTATATAAAGATAAACACCCAGACACCGAAAAACAATCATGTTCATCACACAAACATTTGAATCGAACCCACGGCCTATATTTCACTATCCCTACTAATAAAAATAAAAAATAATATTATAAATGTCAATGTATGTTTGTTTGTTACGCTTTCACGCAAAAACTACTTAAGTAACTGATCCTCATGAAACTTTGTACACATATGGTTGGAAGTAATATGGGGTACTTTTTATCCCGACATTAAGCTCGGTTCCTTTGAGATAGGGGATGAGTGTTTAACGATTTTACACCATAACTTCGACAAATTATAACAGATTTAAATAATTATTTTTGTACTATAGATGTTATAATTTGTGTTTAATTTTGCCCAAACTTTGTGTGGATCTGAATATGGTTGGAGATAGAGGACAGAACTCCGCAGCGGACAGCACCAAACCCCTCATTTAAGGCTTAGCGATACTGAATACCTACTTTAAATTATTTCAGATCTACAACTAAATTTAATGCCACATCAAAAAACAAAATCAAACGCAGACGAAGTCTCGAACAATAGACATACAATAATATAGAAAACATTTTATTCAACAAACAAGTAAAGCAAAATTAAAAATAAGCAAAAATGTAAAATGCCAAATTCTCCTGCCGGTGTACGGATACTATATAATTGAATCGACTATACCTTATCAAAGCCGATAATACCGCCATGTAAGTGATCCTTTCCTATGTTCTTGGCTAACTGGTATGTGAAGCCGTCGATTTGGAAGCTGGCCCCGCCTATCCTGTTAGCGCACCGACCCACAGTGGAGCCCAAGTGTGGATCATTACGGCTCACATAGCTGTCGAGGTCATCGAAACCGAGGACTACGTCGCTTAAAATCCCGCTTTTGTCAGGTACCTATAAAGAAAAAAGCAGTGGGCTTCAATCGGCTGAAGTAATTATGATGTTGATAAAGACAAACTGAAATTCTGCCCAAAAATATCGGCAAAGTCAAAGTCAAAGTCAATAATGCCTTTATTCAAGTAGGCCCATCGGTAGTACTTCTGGTGCATACATTTACATGAAAAATGTGCACATGTGAGATTATGGTGATAAACATAAAACATTAAGCTACGAGGGTTCGAAACGCGCCTTGTAAGAAGAAAAACTCAACAAACATAGCCGGGTGTTCTTTTTGTTGTCACCATCTTCATCTTGTTTAAATCTTATTGATGGCACCACCTACCGTCTATCTACAAAGGTTGCCTGTAAGAGATTGCTTGCAGCAATAAGGCCGCCTTTGCATGTCTACATTGTGTACTGTATACTCCTTACTGTTTCTTTTCCTGTATGTTATACGTGCAATAAAGTTTTTCTTCTGCTTCTTGTTCTTTTACCTCATTTCTTTGTGTTTTCCGTTTACGCCTTTGGTTGCCTGGACGAAATCGCTATGTAGCGATAAGTCCACCAAATTGTACTCTCTCGCTATATGTTTACGTATATCTGTAACTGCTTTTTTTTTCTTTGGTGTACAATAAAAGTGTATTCATTCATTCATCTCAAATAAAAGCGGCCGCAGGGTAAACCAGGCGGATCTCAATAAACCTTACATTAAGTGATAAAAAAATATATTTTTACTTCCCTACAAGGTAGCTACCGACAAAGACACCGCTAAGCGATTTAGCGTTCCGGTACGATGTCGCGCAGAAACCGATTAGAGTGTGGTTTAAATATAACTGGCATACTCCCTTACAGATTAGCCCGCTACCATCTTAGACAGCATTAGACATACCATCAGGTGAGATTGCAGTCAAGCAGTGGCGTGCACGGCACCCAGGGTATGCACAAGGTGTTTAGCACAACATTTTTGATTACAAAACTTAAATGGTCCTATCTTAAGGCTCTGTAAGACCCTGAGGGTAGGGTATGCACTGCTTATTTGCGTATATGCGTTTGTATTTGGGCTAACTTGTAGTGAAATAACGAAAAACCAAAGCGAGCGGGAGGGGTGGCCTAGCCATGAATAGCCTATGGAAGTTAATATAGTGTTTCTGATAATAGTAGAAGTTAAATATTCACCTTAATCGATTGTACAATAGCACCGTATGATATCACGGAGACAGAAAAGCCACTGTCAGTTCCCCATGTGAACTTCTTCACTACTTCTCCTTTGAATGAGCCAAATTGTTCATCGTATAAGTAAACCATGTTGCCGTGACAAAGTCGTTGATATGACTTGGTTAATATCTAGAAAGATTAAAAAAATATATTTAACTTTAAGCATTTAATGCTTAAACAAATCCTCAGTGCCTGAAGACTAAAGTCTTCGAACAGTGCGTGTTGCCAGTGATGACTTACGGATCTGAGACATGGTCGCTAACACTGGGCCTCATAAGAAATCTCAGCGAGAGAGCTATGCTGGGAGTATCTCTACGTGATCAAATACTACTAGAAATGAGATCCGTAGAAGAACTAGAGTTACCGACATAGCTCAGCGAGTCCCGAAGCTGAAGTGGCAATGGGCAAGGCGCATAGCTCGGAGAACCGATGGACGTTGGGGACCTAAGGTGCTGGAATGGCGACCCCGCACCGATAAACGCAGCGTAGTTTGGCGCCCAACGAGGTGGACAGATGACATCAGGCGAGTCGCTGGGAGCAGCTAAAGGCAAGCGGCCCAGGACCGTGTATTGTTGAACTCCCTACAAAAGATCTCTCAGAATATAAAGATAAAGATCTCTCTCTAAGATGGTCTAGCAGTGGACGTCAATTGGTTGAAATTATGATGATTATGATGATGATTAAAACAAAAAAAAGACGGCCAAATGAGAGTCGGACTCGCATACGCAGGTTTCCGTACCATTGTCTATAAAAACGGCAAGAATTCATACCTTAAATATATCTTTTATTATTTTTTTAAAAATAATTTTTGTTATAGCAGCTAAAGAAATACATCCGACCTTTGAACTGCCTAACTTCAAGAGATACAGCCTGGAGACAGACGGACACACTTACACAGGCAGACAGACGGTTCACAGTCACACACACAGTCTGAACGGATGCCGTTTTACGGTACTTTTTAAAAGCAGCGATAGCTTAGTGGTTAGGTTAGGTTAGTGTCCAGTGTCTCTTTCTGCAGGGCTAGCACGGGTAGAAGACAAAATATAATTACGTGAGCTCCTGCCCATTTGCCGTGCAGCAGGGTTAGCACGGGCGGGAGATAAAAATTATATCCGCCGATAAGGGATAGGTATAACGAACGTGCCCACCTGCTAAATCACTGGAACATGGAATAGGAGAAGTATACACCTGTTTATTAATACAAATATGTTATATGGATATTATTTCCACTTGTGCGTAAGTGCTCTGAGAGTTGATAAAGCTGAGGGAGAAGATAAATTTTTATCCTTTCCCCGGTGATATGATGGTGGGTGGCGTGCATAGAGGGTATGCACAGGGTATGCAGATGATATAAAATTAAGAAAATCTCGAGTTATAAAAAACTTAAGGATAGGCATTGTAAGTTATAAAAAGCCTATCCTTAAGTATTTATAACTCGTATGGGAGATTTTCTTCATTTTATATCAACCGCATACCCTAGCCGTACTGGGAGACTGAGTTTGATCCGACACGCACCTTTAACTTTCGGAGTTATGTGCGTTTTAAGCAATTAAATACCACTTGCTGCAACGGTGAAGCAAAACACTTGACTCTTGAGTTTTCTTATCAAACCCTTGGTTAGCAGTCATGTCACCTTGCATCACACACACTCTTCAAAGAACTAAGACTTATACATACGCGTACAACTGTTACAAATGACAATATGTTACCCCTTTTTACTTCGCCGATAAACAATTCAATAACAATAGCAAACAATATCTTAACAAAACTTATCTCGTTAAAAACGCCGGCGTACTGAAATCTAAAAATACTTTCAAGGGTAGCATAAACCATAGAAATTAGTAATTACTTAAAGAGTAGTTAGATAATTTATATAATTTAATAATTATATTAATTACTCTCTATAGAACCTTTTCTAGAAAAGTGTGTAAAATCTACTTACAATCGAGACGAGCGCTCCGTACTTCGTCTTGTACTAGACTAAATAAGTGTTATCTCGACAAAAGACTTGTTAGTTGTCACTATTTGTTACAGACTGAGCTAAGTTAGGCACAGAACCATAATGTCACTCGATTCTGGAATACGATACACCCACGCGCTCGTACAGTGATGTGGTTTCATGCGTTAAATATATCTACTAGCTACATGATATGATTTTGAAGATGTTGTAAAATATTAGGGAACGTCCAACCGCGCGACAGCTGTAAACCGCATTTTCTCAATAAAATGTTAACTTTACCCTCAATTTATATCATGGAAACCGTCCTATTTTTAAGGAAGCATTACTATTTATACAAACCCCAGAACAAACCAATAATATTAATAATAAATTGTAATTTGCATGAATAAATAATTCAATTCATGTGCAAATAATATAGCTAGTAGCTACCTATTGTAATTAGTTTTACTTTAATAATAATGCAGTCACTGTTCTATTACGTCATCAACACAGGCTAATACTTCCACAATATAAATTGAAAATATCTGGCCGAGGTCCTTACTTTAGTTCTATCATGATTTACAACAAAATCCCAAAATATATTACAGAAGAAAGGAATGAAACGGTATTTAAGCGAAATCTGAAACATGGCTTATTCAAAATTGTTTTTATGACGTCGACGACCTTTTTAAATATGATGCTGAGACCTCAATTACATGATATCTTGATTATTAATTATCAATTATTAATAAAAGTGTGACATTAAATCCTAATTCTATAATTATTGTTAATCGAAATTATTCTTATGTTTTAAGTTGGCAAATTCTATTTTTTGATTTTATTTTTCTATTTTTTCCTTTAGTTCTAAGTTGACATATTTTCATATTTAAATCAATTGTAATAATACATTTTAATTTGGATAAAAAATTTAAATTAAGTAAAAAATAAAAATAATTTCGACAATTTTTATTGCAATGCCCCGGCGGGGCGTCATGTCTCTTATGTATGTGCATGTAGCAATTTATAAACAATAATTATCTTTTAACTAAGCGGTGATAATCTGTGGTTATAGCTTCGGCTTTCCTTTCGGAGGTACCCATAGGAGGTACCTTTAACTTGGCGCAGTGGGCAGCGACCCTGCTTTCTGAGTCCAAGGCCTTGGATTCGATTCCCGCAACTGGAAAATATTTCTGTGATAAACGTTAATATTTTTCAGTGTCTGATTGTTTATCTGTATTTTATAATTATTTATGTATATTATTCATAAAATTATTCATCAGTCATCTTAGAACCCATAACACAAGCTACGCTTACTTTGGGGCTAGATGGCGATGTGTGTATTGTCGTAGTATATTTATTTATTTTTATTTAAACTATTAAAATATCACTCCTCCGGTATTTTTGAAAAGATCCCTGGCGCAGCGGTGGTGTTTTAAGTGGGAAATCATCATACACCTATCAGGTTAGTCCGAGATGAGATTAGGTTAGATTGCCATTAAGGACTAACTTGAAGCGAAATAAAAAACCTGATATTAAACAATTAACACAATCATAAAAACTGCCATCACATAATGGACCTTTGCCGGGAATCAAACTTAGGAGATCCAACTTAGATATAAATATTTAATATAGTTAGATGCATTTGTGTATATTAGTATTTAGTTATTTGTATGTATTTATTTTATATTTTTACCACCTGCAGTTTGTTCTCCTCTTTTTTGTTCTAATTCTAAGGTTGCCTGGCAGAGATCGCCACTAAGCGATAAAGCCTTTTGTATTCTGCTTCTATTTTTATGTTTCTTTTTTCTTGTATAATTCTTAATTTTATAATAATAATTTTTCCCACGCCCAATGTCAATAATTTATCTTTACGAACCATTTCTATCTAAGTATATATTATCTGGTCGAGTGATGGTAGAGCGGTAAAACTGACCGCCTCTTGACTGTTTGATAACAATTATCTTATCGAAATTAACCACAATAAATGTTTATTAACGAAGAAAATATGTATAATGTAACGGGCAGGTACATTGAGTTGTTATTACTTCTTGAAACTACAGTTATAGCGTTTTTCATCTAGTTTTTTGAAACGCACCGCTAAGGTTTTGAACGCTCTTCCGGCATCAGGGTTTGCTGCCACATACAACTTGAATGCCTTGTGTATTCTTGTAAAAAATAATTGGGTGTAGTTTTTTCAAAAGAGTTCATCGATCCCTATCCCTGCTTATAGTATAAATGTGAATGTAAGTTTGTTTGTTACGCTTTCACACGAAAACTACTGAACCGATCTTCATAAAACTTTGTATACATATTCTTGGAGGTATTAGAAATAACATAGTATACATTTCATTGAAAAGTATACCACGTAAGATAAAAAAATGTTTGTGAAAAAATCTCAAAATCTCATGTATAACTATAGGTGTATCCTGTGACTTAACTATGAAAGTTAGTTTTACCGGACTTTTTCTATTACGTAGTACATCATTTTTATGTATCCTCAATAGTTTTCACAGCGCACGTATTGAATTTTATAGGAAAATTGTTGCTGCTTTGGGTTACATTATAGCAAATAAAAAAATAATTAAAGTGTATGCTACTTCGTGATACATTAGCTTTGTTTTAGCGAAGAAATGGTTTAAATGGTCGCCGAAATAGAAATTTGGAGTGTCCAAAACACTATAAGATTAGTTCCAGAGATATAATCTTTTGTGTCTTGCCTATGCTAGCCGTCACTATGATGATTATAGGTTTCCACTGTGGGTGCAATTTACCGACGAGCGTTAAACCAATCCAAACACGCGCCTGTTAGAGCTGACCTGTGATTGGTCGCAATTGGGACGCATATTTGCGCGCCATGAACGAGTTTGTTTGGGCATGCCTTTAAAGTTTTAGTACCCATTAATTGAGTTCGCACTTTATGTTCGAAGATAAGGAATCATTATCTGTATGTAGTGTGTCTGTGTGCCTTAATACGAGATTTGCTCTCGCAATCGAGGAGTCGTTTTCGCGTATCAAACTCTCTTTTGACAAATTAAAATGGTCCTAATGTGGTTCGTTTTAAGGTCGCAAATCCTTCACTTCTGATTTTGGTTTAGTCAAAAGCTCAAACTGTAGAATTGTAGCCAAATTTGAGCCTTAAAACAATCCAGATAAGAACCATTTTTCCAACGTATTTCCTTCTCGAAAACGACTCCTCTATTGCGAGCGAGCAATGTACTAAGGATACTGTATTCTGGAGGTCAAGGATACGTTGATTCGATGGCATCGTGCGGTTTGCTAGTTCCCGGGAGATCCCTAAGCAAGACCTGGGTTCGGTTCCCGGCAAGTGTCCATAAACTAAGTCTTTTTTCTGGCTTCGGTTCCATCAACTCACCATCATCATCTCCTCCTCTAAAAATGAGAAGGTTATAGGCCGTAGTCCACCAATTCTGATTGGTAGACTTCACAAACCTTTGAGAACATTATGGAAGACTCTCAGGCATGAGGTTTTCTCGCGATGTTTTCCTTCGCAGTTAAAGCAGGCAATATTTAATTGCTCAAATTAAAACGCACATAACTCTGAAAACTTAAGCAGTACGTGCCGAGTTTCGATCTCGGTCCCCCCGAAAAAGGGGCCAAAGCTCTAACCACTAGGCTATCGTCGCTTAAGTCTAGTCAAGTCTAAATAAATTAAACAATAGAGAAAAAAAGGTACAAAAAAGGTTTATTCGCGTATAAAAATGACATCATACTAACTACATTCACACTTACTTCATGATTAATTACATCACAAAATATAAAAATTAAAATTTCATAGGCACAAAACACATTGTAATCAAATTGAATGTTTTTTTTTATTCACTACAAGTGTGCCCTCCACTTCTACAATCTCACCTGATAGTAAGTGATAATACAGTAGCGGGCTCTCTTGTTAGGGGTATAGCAGTTCTTATAAATTTAAAATGCATATAAAAATGTTCGGAACCGACAGGATTTGAACCTGCGACTCTCGGGCAATCGCGGCCTGAGCGCTTTCGCCAATTAAGCTACGGCTCTCCTACCGTCGATGCCGAAATTAGTATATGCCTTTCACATCAGTCTTATAGCGACTGTAAAAACGCTAATAAAAATGATAAAACTATAGCAGTTCTATTAAATACACACCACAAATCGATTTATGTCGGTTTCTACGCGACATCGTACCGGAACGCTAAATAACTTGGCGGCACGACTTTATCGGTAGGGTGGTAACTATAACCAGAAAAAATCCGCAATTCACAATTCCTAAATTTTCGCTGCTGGGGATAGAACCTGGAACCTCCCACTCATAAGAATCCAGCGCTCTCCACTGCGCTAGGGAGGTCGACAAAATTTATTAAAAACTACCATTTACAGTCGAGTTTCCTTAACCTTGCAAAATGCTACCTAACTGGCAAAGTTCGATGGAAATTATGAAAACGGAGCAAAGTAGTTCGCCTGTCTGTCCGTGTTCAAGGCCGACGTTAATGGACAAAACTTGAACCAAATAGTATATGACGTCATAAAAAACCATTCCTTTTCCCCCTTTAAATCTCCGAGAAACATCTAAGCTAATATAAGTTCACAAATATAACAGAGAACATAAATCCGTTCAACATTAATCCTATACAAATAAACATAGTCACAAAACACAACAGCATACAAAACATAACGATATATTTTATTTGTTTAAGAAGGTGTCTAACAATAACAAAGCCACCCATTTTGCAATGTTTAAATTAAAAAAACCATATATTTTTAAGACAGTTTTAGTCAACAGTTCAAAAACTACCACTGTTTGATAAAGAATGTCTAAATGTAATCCATAGAGTAAGTTGTTAATTAAACATTCATACAATTATTTAGATATATTCTTGCGAACTCGCCATCCTCGCCATAAACGCAAAGTTTCTAAGAGCTGATGTTATTGTAAAATGTTTGTTACAATTTAATTTTAAAAACAAACAAAAAGTACAGTTACTATAGTCGTAAAAATGTAATAGGCCCGTTTTGACATTCGTGCAAGACCATATAATGTAACTTGGAACGAAACTGAAAGAAACAATAAAATAAAAATCAATTACATACGGTGTTTCAAAAAATACGTAATTTTTTTTGGGACGTTAAATAATATGAAAGAATATATCGCGAGTATTCTTTTTGCGCTTACTTTATAGAAGCATGCAATTTATAATTGTTGCGAAACGTTCCGAAAACAGTAACGTTCTCAGTCTTTTTTCTTATACTAGAGATTTTTTTACTGAATAACGAAAATAAATTTTGTGTAGTAATCTTTACTGCAAAGAATGAGCTTGGTTCTCAAAATGGGTTCTAAATAAAGAGTCTGAGTTGATGTATCAGACCAAACGGCACATGACTGAAGCGTGGCGCGGGGCGCACTGCGCAGTATTTCGTTCCTCATCTTGTAAAGTTGACTGTGCGCTCGTTTAAGTTTGGTATATATTGTTTACTATTACGTTAACTATGGCTCTTCTATTTTGGACATTAATTTAAACATAGTGATTTGACTCTAACTCTGTTTCAACATGTTGAAAAGTGGATGTATAATCAACAGCCAGTCACGCTTATTGGTTGTGAAGTTAAAGGAATACTTTGAACGAACGAACACTTTACAATACATAATAATATCAATCAAGTAATGATACAAACTTGAATTGATTTATCGTGAGTATCGAGTCCCGAGTCTTATGGTTCCATAACTAGTTACGTCGCGATGACAAATGTCAAAACGGGCCTATTACTTTTTTACGACTATAGTAGGTATTATTATTACTTTATATAATGATTTTTTTTCTTTCCTTTACCTTTAAATTTTTATAATTTAATTTCTTATTCGTAGGTAGGGATTGGATTAAAATAAAATTAAATACGCTTCGTTCAAAGTAATAGTACTAAATAATTTCAATAGAAAACATAACTCACCTAAGTTAAAACAATTACTGTGATAATATTATGACAATTTTAATATTGAGACAATAAATCATAAACCACTTTAATGCTTATTATTGCTAACATAAAAAAAATACATTTTCATAGTACATTATGATACAAGTGCACCAAGTTGACATCTGACTAATTATATTACATCACATCAAAAAAATCTAAGGCACATATCATGGCAAGTTACTAAATTTTAAAATTTAATTTTTGTATAATTAAAATTTAGTCATTAAAAAATAAGACTACTAATTAAATCGTTGAACGCATTTTCGACTAGAGATCACGAGGCCTTGGTTTATATTCCGGGCTCAGATTTCCCAGAGTTAGAAAATTGTCTTGGACCTTTCTCGTGCCCCGAAGAGGAGAGGAAAATAAAGGTGTGAAACCTTTGTTTCCGGTTATTTTCATCTTTAAACCACGTTTACAAGTATTGGCAACTACAAAGTGGGGATACGAACATGATTGGCGTATGGAATGATTAAATATTTACATCTGAATATTTAGTAACAAATTCTTAGTCTATTTTTTGTTAAAAATTATTTTTTACCACAGAATAGCCAATAAAAAACCCTCACTAAGCAATTATTGTATGCAGTGCATTGTGTCCAAAAACAGTGAAAACGCCTCGCGCACGTCTCACTTCACACCCGCAGATAGTTGCTAGCTGCCATACTTTTCCGATTTTCCCCATTTTATGGTAAACGTTTAGATTATTAGAGGTAAAGTAATTACAAATTTTCGAGAAACATTACTGAAGTGGAGTGGTTTTTGATGCTTCAATATTAGTCGTGTACGCGGTTTCATTATTAAAACATTTATTAACATTTATTAAAACCCTTATTTTCAAGCTTTTGCTTATTTGAGTTTCTAAATAGGTATTCGGATTTATATTCGAGCTTTTGAATAAATACTCAGTATTTAGGGTTATTATGATTGGCTTATCTGAATCACTTCTTTAAGTTATGTAGATCCATATCCTACTGTAGATTGCCCAGTGCTGGGACTCTACAAGACTATCGAAACCTCTAGACCCGTAGTCGAACATTCTACAGATACCTATGAGGGAATTGTATAATTATCACACTTAATATATTATAAACCTTATTCCTATAGTTATTGCTTATATTTCGATTTATTTTAATTTGTTCATAAATTCGAGAAACTTCTAATAATAACCTCTAGATGTTCTTCATTTTCATATCAATAACATTATATTTTGAGTCAGCAAAATTATTCTGTAACATTATCCAGCACAACTAGTATAGGCAGGATAACAAAATTTTATCCCCCGATTGAGGGATAAAAAATCACTTGTCCACTTGCCAGCTGCCAGAGCGCAGAAGCAGGAGAATTAAAGAAAGACCAATCATTCATTTTATTTGATGTACGTTAAATGTACGGAAAGTGGAAAAAGTTAATTTGTCCTTTCGCTGTAATAAATAATAGCTCCTGCCCATGTTAGCCGTAAAGGTCGATTGCGACACTTGTGATTCTAATATTGCATGTATCGAAATCTTTGTGATTGACTGAAATAATTGTACTCTCTCTCATATTACCTATAGTGAAAAAGGGTTAGCCAATTAGAAAGCATTTGCGATCGTTTGTCACTGTAAGTGTGCGGCAGTTGATACTCAGGCCTGTTCTAAGAAAATTAATAGAGTTCAGTCTTAAGCACGGATTAATAAAATTCTTAACCTGTTCTTATCTTGATGCACTTTTGTTAAAACGGGCCAAAGTACAAAAAAAGCCGCGAATATTACTAAAAAAGTTTGGTAAAAAAGTCCTATTGTAATTTCAACAAATGTGCCCATTCAGACACCTTTGTTACCTATGTATCTTAATCGACTCAAAAGGGTCGCAGTGGATGATACATAAAGAGATAAATTCATTTTGGTCCCTTTTCATCACATTTGGAAAACAGGTTCAACTCATTTCATTTTAATGTAAAAAATACTTATTACTTTTATAAACACTTCAGTCGATAATTTTTCAAAAATGCTTTAGAGGACGTAAAGTATTGTCTCATCCTTTAATAAAATCCAATATTACAATACACGGGGCAAAAAGCATTCTGGCATGCCGGAAACTACGACACCCGAAATCAAATATCTATATAATCCAAAATTTCCAAATATCGTCGTTTAAACATATGTGGCCATAAAAAAACCATTGTTATGGGCATGTATCAAAATTGCTCTAAAGGATCTGAGTCCAGTATATAAAAACAGATAAATACATTTCGGTCCCTTTTCATGGCAGCCCTAGTCGGGTAAAATAGGTTAAACTAAAAACATTTTAATATAAAAAGATACTAAGTTATTACTTTTACAAACACTTCAGTCAACGAACGAATAAATTATCTTTACTATTTTTATACTATATAATTCATAAAAAAGAATTTAAAGGACGGAACATAGTAACGTATATATTAATAGAATTCAATAAATTTACTTAGGGCAAAAAAATAGCTGGCATGCCACAAAACTACGGCACTATCTTAATCCAAATCTGCCTATATAAGTATATAATATTTCGAAAAAAGCATTAAAGGACGGAAAATATTATCTCATGTTTTAATAAAATGCAATATAATTTTTACACGGGGCAACATGCATGCTGGAATGCCAGTAACCACGTCACTATTTTGATCGAAGCATGCCTTAAGAAAGTATTAATAATCCAACTGACATCTATATAAGGCCAGAGCTGTCATGCCGTCATCTCTCTTATTTATTAATCTATGGCAGTCTTACAGAGTAATCTTATAATCTATTTGATTTAAAATAACTCTAAGCAATATTCATAATAATTGAAGTGAGCCAAAAAAAATTAAAACATTGACTTCCGCATTTAGTTATTTTCATGCAGCCAATAAAATTTATTAAATAGATACCGCCACCGCACCGCGGCGCTTACACTTGATATAGGATACTTCTTATCAATAAACTATTGAATTAAATTTTTTAATATTCTTTTTTGTTTATTATTTTATACCAATAACTGAACGGCACGATGATCAAAAAGCCACCGTGTATAACCAGAGCTAGTAGCATGCCATCAACGCTTTTTTGTCTTAATCTAAACCTACCTTTAGAGAGCTTTAACGAAGATAGTCCTTAATACTTCTTTGTATTGACGCCAGCTATTTTAACACAAATTGTATGCATGCAATGATAAGTCAGGCTTATATTTCAAACCCAGATCTGAGGTCAATATTTTAATCCAGATAATAAATTTTGCAAAGCGTATCTGAATTTATATTGAATAGCAGATCGATCTGCCGATATGCATCAATCTAAGATTGTTTTAAATCTTGATCCTTTCTGAGTTATTGTTCTTTTGTGGATACCATATTAATTTAGGCTGTTACTAATATTATAATATATCGGAATTTTATGGCTACAGGCCGTGGAATGTGGAAATCCCTGTTTCTTTTATGTTCGTAACACCGTTGGAAAAGAGAACGCAAACTAAATAAGATTAAGATATGCGACTCTGCCGCTTCCCCGCATAACGTTGCCCCTCGCTGCCGTCACAAGAAATATAACCGCCGATAGAACAGTGACTTAAGACGCTTCCCACCAGAAAAATAACAAATGTCCGAAGCTTCGATTAATATTGTACTAGATTTGCTGTTTTCGAAAACTGTCCTTGAACAATACGGTCTCAATTTTACGAATGGTCCTTTTATGGTCGGTACGCAAGTGAAGAAGCCAATGCGTAGGTACTTAACGTTTGAAAACACAATAAAAGAGATCGACTATCACTATGAGAATATATGTTGTATTATAAAAAATATACTACGACAATACACACACCGCCACCTAGCCCCAAAGAAAGCGTAGCTTGTGTTATGGGTACTAAGATGACTGATGAATATTTTTATGAATTATATATACATAAATACTTAGAAAATACATATAAACACCCAGACACTGAAAAACACTTATGCTCATCTCACAAACATTTGCCAGTTGTGGGAATCGAACCCACGGCCTTGGACTCAGAAAGCAGGGTCGCTGCCCACTGCGCCAGTCGGCCGTCAAATATATAATATTGAATTTTATTTTATATTTTTATTAAATTGTTTTATCTACACTTACACTTGGACTTTGGGGGTAATATCAAATACACTAAACATCAATTAGCTTATTTTCTATCTGTTTTTTATTCCTTTTTGCATATCGTTTTTTTTTTTTCAATCCGCCATGTTGTAATTATTTATTCATTATGAAATTATCTGAAAACGTTGTGAAAACCTGTAATAAGTTAAACATTTACTTAGCTCACGACGTAAAAACTAGACAAGAAAAAAATTTGAGTTGATGATTTTCGTAAATAAGTAAATAATCTAAAGTCTTAGCAATAATGTTCATTGTAAAGTTAATGTTTATTTTAAACATCCCCTGAGGAAATACCGGTGTCTGAGCGAAATTTTGGAGGAAATTATGGAATTCCTCAAAGTAACGCCTGCTCTGTCCAAGAAATATCAAATTTATAAACTTCATTTAAGACAAACCCTTAAATTCATTATATATATATATATGTATATATAATTTAATGTATATTATTTTACATATATATATATATACATTAAATTATACGTTAGGAATGTTCACTTTAAGATCCTTCATCTGATATAAAACTTGGAACAACTCTCTCATTAAATATTTGTAATATTGTAACTTAATTTATATGAGATAGAATATTGTTAAAAACTCAACGGATAACCATTCGTAATACTTAAAGACCGGACACATTTTCTGCTAGATTTTTTATAGGACTGCATATCTAATACATTACTGATCGAAGGTCCTACGGCTTAATGTCGATAGTAGCGACCTCGTTGGCCAACCCGCATATGTTGGAACCAATCGCCAACTGTATGTATCCGTTGACGCCGAAACTCTTTCCCCAAGAGTTCTTGGCGATATAGTAAGGCACCTCGGCGGTCAAATCGTAGCCTACAAGTTGTACTGCGTGATTGAGATCCTTGGGACTGCCACTGAAAGAAGAATGAATTCAAATTCAAATTCATTTATTTCAAGTCCTACCTACTTTATAAACACTTTTGAAACGTCAAGTATGTATATTTTTAGTGACTCTACCACCGGTTCGGAAAACAGATTCTACCGAGAAGAGCCGGCAGGAAACTCAGTAGTTGCTCTTTTCCAACATCAACATTTACAATCATTTTTCTATCTTGCGGGCGATGAGAGCGAGCTGGCTGCTTCCAATCTACCTTGTCATTGAGGAATTCATCAAATGTATAGTAACCTCGCTGTACTAGATGCGTTTTTACACATTTTTTAAATTTATGCATAGGTAGGTCAAGAATTTCCTAATGTTTGTAAAAGCGTATACTCAACCCCACAAAGGAGTTCTGCACCTTTCGCAGACGATATGCAGATATCACTAATTTATGTCCGTTTCTGGTAAGTCGATTGTTAATTGCAACTTTTTATACAGAGTAATATTTAGTCTCACAAAGACTATATTATTATAAATATATTGTGAAGCTACTGTAAGAATACCTATTTGTTTAAATTTTTCAGGAAGCGATTCGCGTGATCCAAGTTTATATATTGAATGCATGAATTACACTTTTATTGTACAACACAGACAAAATTCAAGGAGATACATATACAATGGCACTATAAGGTAGAAAGTACAATTTGGCGGCCTTATCGCTATAGGTATAGCGAGATCTCTTCCAGGCGACCTAAGGCAAACGAGAAAATGCTATAAGAAATTGGTAGGTGGTACAACACACATGTAATTATTAATAATTATTATTAAACTCTTTATTTGTATACCACAACATTAACATATTTAAAATATAACAAAAACAGAAACATATCGAAAGAAGTAGTAATACAAAAGGCTATATAATATATAATATATAATAATAATAATATGTAATATCGCTTAATAGCGATCGCTGCCAGGCAACCTTAGAATTAGAAAAAAAAAGAAGAGGAGAATAGACTGCTGGTGGTACAAATATTAAAATACATACATGCGAATAACTACATGCTAATACATAAACTAGTGTACACAAAAAGATAAAAAGATGTTAGATAAGTGGATAGAGTTATATAGGCAGTGAATGATTAAGCAAGCGTGGGGCCCGTAGAAAATTCTAAAATTACAAAAGATATGTTCAACCGATTGAAGTCCACTCCTGGACTAGGGAATTCCAAAATAAATAAGTCTATTGTAGGGAATTCCAAAATCCGCCGGGGCCGCTTGTTTCCAGGACCGTGGCTTATCCCATATATTCCATTCATATATACAAATATATAAACATACAACTCTCTCTAAAAATGCATAATATAACAATAATAACAAAATAAAAGCATATAAATTTTATATACTGTTTTTTATTCCTTTTTGCATATCGTTTTTTTTTTTTAATAAAGCATTAAAACCAACATACGAGATATTAAAAAAATTAAAGACATTGAACAGAGCGGTGCTTCTTATGAGTCAATAAAAAAAATATATAATTTGCACCGTATACAACGCATAATAAACCGAAAACGGAAATAATACTTCACAGGCTTTAGAGGTGCATCATGTCTCATCTGTGAAACCGAAAACCTAATAGTTTTTTAATAAACCACTGCCATACCACTGTTTTACTGAAAGAAATAAGATACAGCCCTAATTAAAACCCATGTTACCCACGTCACTTTGTTACGTACGCGTACTATGCGCGTGTCGGTCTTTTATCTACAATAGGATTGTCATAAGTAAACACTTAGAATGTGTTAAATTCGTTTCTATGAAAAAAAAAAAAATATGCTACTTTTGATTTAATATTTTGACTTCTTATAAAATATACTTAAGCATCCTACGATATTATTTTGTAATTCTGTTACACGTTGTAGATGTTTTTCCGGATTATTAAGGCTGAAAACTCAAACACAACGAGGCAAATCTTGCGCAGGATTTTGAGGATTCCACTAGGCCACGTAGGCATAGCTTCTTATGTAAACTTCTCACCTGCAATGGTATTGAATGACCCCGCCGAGATAGTTCTGCCACGTCAGAGCGTTCACAGCGACCGTCACGGGCCCGTGGGTGGCTATCGACTGGATGATCTTATCTTCTGATCCCACGAGACTGAAAATACGAATACATACAAATTGCAAATGTTCCATGAACTACAGTTACCGACATAGCTCAACTGCGAGTAGTCACGAAGATGAAGTGGCAATCTAAACGTAGCGTTGGTCGACCCTCAACGAGGTGGATAGGCAACATTAAGCAAGTCGCTAGGAGCCGCTGGAAACAAGCGGCCCATAGTACACAGCATCAGGGCTAGCACAGGTAGGAGACAAAAATTATATCCCCCGATTATATCCCCGGAGAAGGAATATAAATAACGTGTCCACCAGCTAAGCTAAGGGAACGTGGAATAGGTGAAGTTTAGTCCCTTATGAAAATTAAGCTTAATTTGCTATGCTCCGCGAACAGCAGGAGAATCTGTATGGTGTAATTTATAATTTCCTCAATCCGTATACTCCACACCAAACAGATCCTCGGCAATGTACCCTCTACGCACGTTTCGCTCCGAAACCTTAGCATCCTCAGGAGATGTTGACTTTACAATTACTCAACAATTATTAATTTAATTCGCTCGCCATAATTTCGATTTATCGCGAAGAAAGATGCAAAAGTAATTCTCAAATTTTCAAGCATGTTCGAGATATAACACTTACTCGTCACAAGTGAACTTCTGAACACGAACGCCGGTCGCGTTGGTCTTCTTCTGACACACTCCACTGGTCAATCGCAGCGGGTACTCGTTGTCTGCCTGGACAACTGTGTCCGTCATCAGTAACCAATCGAGAAGCAGACAAATGTCGCCGCCAGCGCAGCCTCCGTTACCTAAGCCTGCACAGTCGATCGCTTCCTGGAGACGGGTAAAAACTGGCTGATTAATTTATTTATTCCTGCAGCAAATGATATCCTCTGCCAAAGAAAAAAATAGTTGGAAAATCCAAAAGTGCACGCCTCATAATCTTATTCATTACAATAAAATTGAGATTATTTGTAAATAATAATTAAACTACATCTAATTATGCCGTGAAAAGTCTTAGGCTTCTATTCCTCAAAATACTGAAGCTTATAAAAAAAAACCCAACTCGATAAGTGAAGTATTTCGCTCGTATCGTGACCACAAGATACGGGATCCGCAGATACAGACACGGACGTCCCAGACAGAACTTTTATAAACAACTTTTTAATTAGTTTAAATAATAAAAAGAGATTTTAAAATATCATGAGTGTTAAAAATAGTGTTTTCTCTCAACATTTGTCTTTCATGTCCTTGCCAGGTTGCCTGGTAGAGATCGCTTTTAAGCGATAAGGCCGCCTATAGCTTATTCTCTACCGGTTTCTTCATAGACTAGGGTGCGTTTGTAACCCTCGTAGCTTTAGTTTTATGATATGCCTACTTAAATAAAGACATTTTTGACTTTCACTTTCGACAGTTCAAAGCCATCCGTTTCACACAATCCATTAGCTGAGATTTGAGTGGGACTTTAGGATACGGACCTCCCAAGCGCAGTGGTGAGCGCTGTACCGGTGGCATTTTGTGAATTTATAATTTTTAAATTTTCTCTGGTTTAGTCTTGTGGGAAGCTCTAAAGCGGTGGCTAGCTAACACCCTTTCGACAAAGATGTGCAAGCGATTTAGCGTTCCGGTACGATGCCACGTAGAAACAAATAAGGGATATGGCTTATAACTGCCGTAACACTTAAAAGTAAAAAAAACTATGCTGATACGTTTTTTTTTCTGCTTTTGTAGAGCATATCAGCAGAACAGTGGAAACAAGTTATTAAGGTAACCGGGTAAGGCCCGGTTCTCCTCCCATAGTTTTGTTTGTTTGTTTATAAAATATCTTTATTAATTAAATAACTGTATTACAGTTCATATCCTGGAGACTAGCCTAGGTTGAACAAATCAATAATATACTTACAGTTTAGCAGGTTACAACACCTTTTTAAAACTTTACAGCATATAAACTAAACATTTTTAACAACTTATTGAGCCACATAACAGATAATAATAACTTGTTTTACGTAGGACTTAGTACAGACGTACGTTTATATAAAAATTAAATGCATTGAACTGTTAAAGATATTAATCCTATATTTTTAAATTAAACGAGGGTAGCACTCGGAACTATGCAACAGTTACGTACAAAGCATTCACTCAGTCGTCGAGGAAGTAGTGATGTGGTAGTCGGTACCGATTGTACTTATCGATATATGATAAGTCTTTATACCGGCTTTAGCCAATTGCGGACACAAGTGAATTTTTATGTTTTTTATTTTTCCTCCCATAGTGATAAGGGGTTAGGTCGTAGTCCGCCACGCTGGCCCAATACGGATTGGTGGACTCCACACACCTTTGAGAACGTAAATGTGAAAATAAATTTATTTATTTATTTATTATTTATAAATATGCACACATCCAATCTCTATCGCAGAAAGCATAAAAACCGTCGCGATTCCATGCTGGGTAATAATAAACCTCGTATCCTAGGTAATTTATGTGGGAGATAAAGATAAAGGAAATATCTTTGCTGCATTAAAAGGTCACATTAAGAAAGGCCCAACAAAATAACGAAGCCTTTATTTATACAATCTCAATAAACAGGTCTTCCGAAACCTGTCCACAACTCAAGTACGAAATGTACCATTTTAAAACTCCACTGGCAACATAATTATAGTCTTGTAATCTATATTAATATTCGCTTCGCTATGACTCAGCAAGGTTCTTTAAAACAATCTACTCAAACATAATAACATCGACTACTGACGTACGTACGTAACTTACTGAAACAAAAAATGCAAATTGCTTATTGCCCCTTCCGGCCATCAAAGTTGGAACCTCTATGTTATAAGACCAAGGGCTCACCACTGTGCCAGTCTTAGAGTTAACATCGGTTAAATTGGATTATATCTGTCCGCCCGTAAGAGCCCTTTAATTTAATAAGATTTAAACTCAAAGAGTCTTAATTTAACAACAAATGTCGATATATGGTAACGAAAAGAT
Organism: Pararge aegeria; assembly: GCF_905163445.1. Taxonomy (NCBI): domain Eukaryota; kingdom Metazoa; phylum Arthropoda; class Insecta; order Lepidoptera; family Nymphalidae; genus Pararge; species Pararge aegeria. The sequence goes on from NC_053186.1 coordinate 17,247,323, forward strand.
AGCGATAACAACATACAAGGTCGATTCTTAAATAGTTTTCAATGGTAATATGAGATGGTGATAGCTAAAAAGACGCCCTAGCAATTTTGCTGCGGGCTTTTCCGACACCAGGTCATGTTTGGATCCTACGTATACTGAAGCTACGTGGGACAGAAACACGGTCCGATTTACGAAGCCCACAACAAAATTACCTGGACGTTATATTTGTTATCACTATCTCACATTGTCACTTTTGAAAATCAACCTTGTTAGTTCATTACACAAAAAGATCCGATGGGTATATCCCGTTGGACGGTGATGAAGTGTTACCTGCACGCTAAGACTGCTGAGCTTCCCGCTGTTGATAGCCGCCATTGCTTCCATGACTCCAATGGTGCTGAAGGCCCAGCACGCTCCGCAAAGTCCCTGGTCCTGTACCGGACCTATCACGCCTCTCTCCCTCCTATTTTAAGAGAAGACCTGGTTTTAAACTTTAATCCATCCTACTATATAATTCTATCATACATCCTAACCTACTAATATTGCGGTGTTAGTTTCTCTACAAACATATATATTTATGTTTATATATATATATATTATATGTTAGTTTTAATATATTATTATTATGGTTGTGGGTTTATTTAGTTAGTTTAGTAGTATTCGTTTTATTGCTGTATTTTTTAATTTTGGTTTTTTCTTTTTTTTGGATTGTTTTTTTTCTACTTACTTCAGTTGAACCGGACGTTCTACAGATATAATTATCCGAAAACATTAACCAAATGTGGTCGCTTAATGCGGTATGTCGTAGTAAACAATGTCGTAAAAACCAACGTTTTCCGATAAGGCGGTCATATAGCATTCAGCCAGGACCTTTGATTTTGGTTAATTTAACGTGTTTGACATTTGACACGTGTGTACACACATCGCCATCTAACCCCAAAGTAAGCTTAGCTTGGTATGGGATTAACATGACTGATGAATATTCTTATGAATAATAACATAAATACTTATAATATACAGATAAACACTCTGATACTGTACAACCATTCATGTTCATCACACAAACATTTTCCAGTTGTGGGAATCGAACCCACGGCCCTGGTCAGAAAGCAGGGTCGCTGCCCACTGCGCCACTCGGCTGTCAAATGTGTGATATACATCATCTGTGAAAATTTCAACTGTGTATCACGGTTCATGAGATTCCGCTGGGTAACAGAGGGTCAGATAGAAAGATTGACGGACACCGGAGTTTTAATTAATAGAGTCCCGTTTTAGCCTTTGGGTATCCCAACAAAATACGTGTATGAGTATCGGTGTACCGCAGCTTATTAATGACGTAAGCCTAGGAACACATAGTTACGCAGTGTTTCATCACGCTCTATCATTTGAAAGTTGCTCTCAGTTGAAGTGTGACAGAACACTGCGTAACCATTCTGGAGTTACGTTTATTAATACGGGGAAGTGTTCACAAGGGCACAAGTCGCGACACACATACTAGCAAACGTTTTAGTTTATATTATGTATTTATAAAAATTGATACTCGCAAATTATTACAAATCCCGCAGGAATCATCAGTTTTTCCGGGGCCTTTAATCGCGTAGTGCGGTGATAGCCTAGTGGGTGGGTTGGCTTCTCTATCGGGGGACCGAGTTCGAGCCCCAGAAAGCACCTCTTACTCGGAGTTATGTGCTTTTTATTTTAAGCAATTAAATATCACTTACTGTTCGGTTACGGAAAACATCGTGAGGAAACCTGCATGCCTGAGAATTATCCATAATGTTCTCAACAGCGTGTGAAGTCCACCAATCAGCACTTGGCCAGCGTTTCTTAATTCCAACATTTCTTATTCTGAGTGGACACCCGTGCTACCGTGCCGTACCGTACCGTGCTGTCTGACTATAGTGGGCCGTTAATGGGTGCATGACGATGAATCGTGTAGTACATTACTTTTATGTATCTTCATAGTTTTCTCAGCGCATCCCAAAATAATGAATTTGAACGTCAATATTTTGCTACCTTACTGCAATTTTCTGAAGGATCTCTAATTTTTTTAAAAAATATTATAGACTATATATATATTACTTCGTAATAATTTTGCTTTGTATTGCTAAAAAAAAAATTAAATCAGCCCATTAGTTTCGGAGCCTATTGGGTACAGACAAACAAAAAAATCTTTCTTTCTTAAAAGTATGAAATGCTGTTGCCAGTGGTATTTGTTTTTTTAATAAAAGAGAAATGCTAATTTACCCGGGGAGAAAAATGTCCTTGGTCTGTTTCCAGCATGCAAGCTGTGCGTATGCAAAATGTTGTCAAGATAGACCTTTTTTTATTAATAGAAATTGATGAATGAATGAATACACTTTTATTGTACACCAGAGAGAAAATTTACAGAGATACAAATACAACAGCACAATAAGGTAGAACGTACAATTTGGCGGCCTTATCGCTAAATAGCGATCTCTTCCAGGCAACCAAAGGCATACCAGAAAATGCTATACGAAATTAGAAGGTGGTACAACTAACATTAGTGAAATATTAGGATTTTAAACTAAATTAACATAAAATAAACATTAAACATGTACAAAAATATAAACATACGAATACGCTACTATAAATACATAATTAAAAAATAAATAAAAAAATAAAATAAAAGAACCCTCAAAAATATGTAGATTCCCATCAATGCCCGGCCGATACAGACAAGTAGTGATCCTTCACTTGTTTCTTAAAGATGCCGATCGTTTGCGCGTTATAGGCTTGGTACATCAATACATGACATGCGTGACATGCGTGACGATCCGGGTGCTTGTAAACTATAATTACACCGGCAACTACGCCCTTCAAATCAGAACACAGCAACGCTGCTTAGCGTATAAGCATAGCGGTATTAATTCCACGGACGTGCTGTCACAAAAACCTCTATTACAAAACAAGTTTACCAACATATATATATTTATGTTGCACCACCTACCTCTTTTCTATGTTTTTTCCTTATACGCCTTTGGTTGCCTAAACGAAATGGCTATGGAGCGATAAGACACCAAATTGTACTGTTGCTCTATGTTTATATCTCGGTAACTACTTTTTTTTCTTTGGTGTATTCATTCATTCATTCATAAGGCAGTTAATATTTGCATAAATATAGCTTGCATCACGGATACGGAAATAGGATACTTTTAATCCCGGGAAAAGTAACGATTCCCTCGCAAAAGCTAGTTATAAATATCACGACTCGCATGTTCACTAAGCTCCTACAGACTGCACCACCTTACTACCGTTATTTATAACGTATTGTTAACAGACTCCAAAAAAGAGGTGGTTATAAACAATTCAGATGTTATTTTTATGATATTCGGGTACAAGTCCTGCATATAGATACAAAGTGTAAATTAAATTCGAAATAATAATTCACAGGCTTTAGAGGAAAAAAAAAACGAAGAAAAAGTAAGAAGTTATACTACTATAGCGTAAAGAGATAAAAATTTAAAATCGTTTCAAAAATTTCGTCTTTCGCCTTATTCTTTGTAGAAAAGGTATTTAATACATTTAAAGTTTTATTATAACGCAATATCAATTAGCTATTTAAATAAAGTTTATTTAAATATCACAAAAACAAAATTCTATATAATTAAAGAAATTGACATAATTAACATAAATAAATTTGTAGTAATATACTCATTATCGGACAAGCAACATTAAAATTAGAGATTTCATGTACAGTTGAATCACCGGAATGCGCCCGCAGACTTTGACGATTGAAAGTGTACAATGTCAAACGTTATAGCTAACTTCAGGGTGTCGGTTTTTCGTGACGGTGTGCGCGCGCATCATGCAAATTTACTCTCATAATTTTTCCCTAACCATCTCGTTATTTTAAAATTATAGCTTCTAATATGATATACTACCCTATGAACTTCCTTAAACAATTATTCTTAAATGCATTAAAATAATACTGCTTTAAGGTGTCGTAGTGGGACACGTGTCGTTTATCTATAAATAGCTTTACATAATGTGTATCTTATAATATAAATGCGAAAATGTGTTTGATTGTTTGTAACTTGTAAGTCAATTCCTGACTCTATTAAGCAACCAACCAATCAACCCAAAAATTGTCGTCATTATAAATAATGTTGAATATTTTGCGTCTTAAAAAATAATCACATAAATCTGTCTAGAAACAAACCTTACTGTTCTCGGCAGATTACCGCGGAACCACAGAATTAAGAACATACAAAAACCTTGTATACGACTAACACTGAAGCATCAAATACCACTCCACTTTAGTAGTGTTTCTCGAACGGGACAATAGTCACTTAATTCCATTTAGCTTTAGATGGCCGAAATTATTTTATCTCTGATGTTCTAAACGCTTACCATAAAATAGGGAAAATGGGAAAAATCGTGAGCTAGCAACATTCTTCGGGTGTGAAATGAGACTTGCGCGGGTTGTTTCACTGTTTTTGGACACAGTGAAGTTTATTTCTTCTACTACAAGTTAGCCCTTCTCTGCAGTCACATCACTTACCACCAGGGTAAGTGATGATGCAGTCTAAGATGGTAGCGGGCTAACCTGTTAGGGAGTATGGTTGTCATTCTCCTAATCAGTTTCTACGCGACATCGCAACGGAACTCTCAAACGCTTAGCGGCACGTCTTTGTCGGTAGGATGGTAAGTAGCCCCGTGGCTTTGGCCGTCCGAAGCCTCCGACCAGACCAGACTAGAGAAATTGCAGAAATTATAAATTCCCAAACTGCCCCTGCCGAGAATCGATCCCAGGACCTACCACTTAAATTCACAGCGCTCACCGTTGCGTCAACATTTTAGCTATTTGGGTATGCAACCCAAAGACTATGCACTTTTAGCCTAATGAGGGTTCTGTATGTTCCTTATTCTGTGGGTAAAACAAAAAAAGCTTTTCAGCTTTAATATGTTACTAATTAGGTATATGTACATAATTGTTATTTTCAAACCGATACACAGAGATCACTGTTTTTTTATGAATGGCCGGTGTTCGCTTGACCGCGATCTCACCTGCTGATAAGTGATACTTGCAATGCAATACCTATTAGATGAAACGCATTTAGCTATAAGATGAGACGTATTTACATTAATAAATTGTATCATGTAACAAAATATTATGACGAAGCTAACTTCCGCTTGAACCCAATACCTTTAGCCAATCAATAATTCTGCGGCAATGTTCAAATTCAATTATTGCATATTACAGGTCAGGTTGGATAGAATTATAAGTATGAAGTCCCAATGTATATTGCCTCTTTGGGCGTGCAACAATTACAGTGTAGGCATTTTACAGACTAAAGTTTATTATTTAGAACTAGTACATTAAATGTCATATTTAAACTATTTGAAAATTGCATTAATATTATAAAATGTATTGTTAAATAAAAATTTAAAACACTCTTTTTTAAAATTAATTAAATTATTTTCCCTTACGATCTTTGGTAACTTATTATATATTTGTATAGCCAAAAATTCAAAAAAAAAAAAAAAAAAAATGTACTGTCTACATTGCCGAAGATCTGTTTGGTGTGGAATATAAAGATTGAAGAAATGATATATTATAGCATACAGATTCTCCTGCTTTTTGCGGAGTATGGAAAGTTAAGCTTAATTTTCATAAAAACTGTCATTATTTTTTTCACAAGTTACCCCTTTACTGTAATCTCACCTGGTGTTAACTGGTGAACCAGACTATGATAAATAAAATAAATAATAAATATACTTCGAAAATACACACATCGCCATCTAGATCTAGTGAATATTTTTATAAATATTATACACAAATACTTATAATATACAGATAAAAACCCAGACACTGACAAACATATATGTTCGTCACACAAACATTTTCCAGTTGTGGGAATCCAACCCACGGCCTTGGACAGAGAAAGTTAAGTTAGGGAGTATGGCGGTTATATTTAACCCATACCTTTAATCGGTTTCTACGCGAAATCATAACGGAACGCTAAACCGTTTAGCGGCACGTCTTTGTCGGTGGTAACTAGCCACATCCGCAGCCTCCCACCAGAACAGCCCGGAGAAAATTCGGTAACAATAAATTCCCATGTCTCACCTGCCGGAAACAAAATCAGTTGCAAAAACATGTCTTCAAACATGAAACAGATCTTGTATGTCTATTACAACAGTGTTGTGCAACCTACATTTTAAACCACAAACGATTTTTTGATTATAATGTAGAGATAAATTAATTGGTATAAAAGTATTTCTAGTTTCATTCATCATCAACCTATAACCATCTCACAACAGGGCACGGTTCTCCTGACAGAGTGTGAAGGGGTTAGGCCGTAGTCCACTGCAGTGCGGATTGGTAAAAAAAAAAAACTTGTAAAAAAAATTCTCATGTATGCAGGTTTCCTCGCAATGTTTACCTTTACCGTTAAAGGAGGTGATATTTTAATTGCTTCAAATTTAAAAATATTTGGAAAATCCAAAAGTGAACGCCTCATGATCTCATTCATTACAATAAAATTGAGATTATTATTGGTAAATAATAATTAAATTACATCTAATTATACCTTGAAAAGTAATAAAAGTAGCTTCTATTCCTCAAAATACAGAAGCTTATAAAAAAAACCAACTCCATAAGTGAAGCATTTTGCTCGTTATCGTCACCACAAGATACGGGATCCGCACATACGAGTATATGGGCGCAAATCGCCACCTGTCGGCAATAATTGGCGACTATTGATATTTACGTTTTAGTTTATTAAAGTGAATATTTTATTATAAAAATATCTGAAATATATCAGATTTAAATTCAAATAGTTATTTGTAAACATGAAACCGCTACTTATTAGGGCCTGATATTTAATAGACACTGTTTTGACTGTTTGAATGTTTTAAAGATGTTTGATGTTCCATTTATTGTTAAACTATTTTATTTACTGTGAAAATGTTCAAATTAATATCTTATAGAATTAATATCATTATTCTGTATCAAACTTTATTATTTTATGCAATAAGTCTTTCTTTAATTCATTTTAAATCTGGCCTGCAGCGCCATCTTTAGACTGACTAATGTTTGTTGCAATTAAATGAACAAATCTCTGTATTATATAAATGATTAATCATTTTAAGTCATTTAAATTGATTAAACATTTATTATAAATATTAAGGAATATTTTAAGGATTATTTTGCAGTACCTAATTTTATTTGTTTGTTTCAAAAGAAGTTGTATTTACTATATCCGTTTTAGCCATTGTAAGGAAACTATAAAAGCGTTTAATTTATGTAAATCGGCTCTGTTCTATACTAGCAATTGTGCGAAAATAAACTACGTGATATTTTGTGAGTTATTTTATTATAATGGACACCGAGCGTGAAAACCCTGGCGTATCGCCGACAGCAGCGGTGGGATCACAGCCCCAAAACTCTTCAGGGCCTCCAGATGGTACAACTTTCAGTATGGAACAAGTGATGGGTCTCCTAACCTCCATAACAAGAACTGCTGCGACAAGCGCTGCGAGAGCGACGTTATCTACAGAGACTGCACCTTTACGGCGGCACCATGACTTTTATCTACCGCCGTTCAACCCTGATGAGAGATCGCATGACATCAGGGACTGGTGTGCTAATGTGGACGAAACCATTACGAAGTTAAATATTTCGCCCCATGAAGCTCGAATGAAGGCCATCTTACAATTGAGAGGACGAGCAAAGACCTGGGCCGACACCTGGTCACTGCATTCAACCACGTGGGAACAAGTGAAGGAAGAGCTAACTCATACGTTTGGCAATGAGTTCCGGTACGCGGATGACGTGCAGAAATGGCGCAGCTACACTTCAGACCAAGCGAGCAGCTACGCTGAATATGCTACAACGGCTTGGACTCTCTTCAGGAGGGTTCGACCAGAAGCTACCGACGCCGACGTAGTGGATGCACTGATCACAGGTATTTATCCTGAATTTATTCGTTCTGAGTTGTTGAGAAATACCCCCAATTCACTTCCCAAATTAGTATCGATACTAAAAACATTTCGAAAGCGTAAAATTGAAAATAGAGAGAGTAAATATAATGACGTTAAAAAACCACGTGTCGCGGCACCTTCAAAGGATCAAGTCATATGTTTTAATTGCAATAAGCCGGGTCATTTCTCACGAGACTGCAAAAATCCATCTAAAAATAACCCTGTTTTGTCACAATCAAATAATAATTCTAATTCCCGTGGTAGTTTTAATAACGCTAAGGTTATTGAGTGTGAATACTGTCATCGTAAGGGCCACTTAGAGAAAAATTGTTACCGCCGTCAAAATGACGAACGTAATGCCCCAAATAAAACAATTAATTATTGTTCATCTATTAAACGTGCCACTTTTAATGTAATTATTGGAAACACAAATTATAACTGTCTTTTCGATACTGGAGCTGATTGTTCATTAATTCGGGAGAAAATAGCTGGCTCCGTTGCTGGAAAACGTAAGCAAGTTGACGTGAAGTTTATCGGTATTGGGGGTCAAACAATTATTTCAAAACAAAGCATTAAAACTATAGTTCAAATTGATAATGTTCGCTTAGAGCTCGAGTTTTATGTAGTAGGTGATAATGAAACTCAATTTGACATTCTAATAGGTTTTAATCTTCTAAATATACCCGGCCTTAGCGTTACCCTTAGCGAGGACAGTATATCAATTAATCGCGAGTTCTTTATCAATGAATGTTTAAATTTAACATCTTCTTTTGAATTAGATACCGACCTTACTAACGATACACAAATTAAAGAAATCTATCGTATTATCAATGAGTTCAAGGATAATTTCACATCTGGAAATCGCGTCTCACAGGTAACCACCGGGGAGCTAAAAATTAGATTAAAAAATCCCGATAAGATCGTGCAACGCCGACCATATCGTTTGTCCCCTTTAGAACGTGAGAAGGTCAGAGATATTATTAAAGACCTAAAAGAAAATGGCATAATAAGAGATAGCTCGTCTCCGTTCAGCAGCCCTATATTATTAGTTAAGAAAAAGGACGGTACGGACCGACTTTTACGTTGATTTCAGAGAGTTAAATTCAAATACCGTTAGAGACAATTATCCTTTACCCCTTATAGCGGACCAAATTGATAGATTAGGCAAAGCTCGATATTATAGTTGTTTAGACATGGCCTCTGGTTTCCACGGTATTCCTATAGCGGAAGAATCTATCGAGAAAACTGCATTTGTAACCCCGGATGGACAGTTTGAATATCTTCGAATGCCATTCGGTCTATGTAATGCTCCGTCTGTATACCAACGCGCCATAAATGCCGCCTTAGGTGATTATAGAGATAATATTGCTTTAGTTTATGTTGACGATATTCTGGTTGTATCTGAATCCGTGCAACAGGGTTTGATAAATTTGAATCTCATTTTGACTAGATTAACTCAGGCTGGATTTTCTCTAAATATTGCCAAATGTTCTTTTCTTAAAACTAAAATTGAATATCTTGGTAACATTATTGAAAATGGCACTGTTAGGCCAAGCCCAAGGAAAGTTCAGGCTCTTACTGACTCTTCAACGCCTAAAAATATAAAAGAAGTAAGGCAATTTAACGGCTTAGCAGGTTATTTTCGAAAATTTGTACCCAATTTCTCTAAAATCATGGCACCTCTATACAACCTAACTAAAGCAAATGTTTCTTTTAATTGGACTGACCGACATGAAATTGCTCGACGAGAAATAATTAACATACTCACATCTTCCCCAGTTTTAACTATATTTGATCCAAATTTGCCAACTGAGCTACATACAGATGCCAGTTCAATTGGTTATGGCGCCGTTCTGATTCAGAGACAAGATAGGAATCCTTTAGTAGTAGCTTATTTTAGTATGAGAACTTCAGATACAGAGAGTAAATACCACTCCTACGAACTAGAGACTCTTGCAGTGGTAAAGGCTATTAAACATTTTCGCCATTTCCTTCATGGCCGGTCATTTAAACTAGTCACAGACTGCAATTCATTAAAAGCTTCGAGTCACAAACGAGACCTAACCCCCAGAGTGCATAGATGGTGGGCCTTCTTGCAAAATTTTCAATTTGAAATTGAATACCGTAAGGGCGATAAACTTGCTCATGCTGATTTTTTTAGTCGTAATCCAATTAAAAATTCTAATGGACGTCAATTAAAGCGCTGTTTAGAATTTAATAAATCAAGACCCCTAATTTGGTCCATTAATACCACTACACTTGATCATAACTGGCTCCTTGTAGAACAAAAACGCGATTCAACTCTATCTAGTATTGTAGAGCAATTGAAAGGTGATTCGATTCCCAAGAATATCGCAGATACTTACGTTATACTTCAGGATAAATTACTGAGACGTAAAGTACAGATTAATAACAAGACACATAAGTTAATTATAGTTCCACGTAATTATAGATGGAATCTTATATCCCATTATCATGATAATCTTCAACATTTCGGTTGGGAAAAGATCCTTGAAAAATTGCGAGAGCAGTACTGGTTCCCTAATATGACCAGATTAATCAGAAAATTTGTAGAAAATTGCGTCATGTGTAGAGTTAGAAAAGGAGTATCTGGTGCTAGACAGGTTACTTTACATCCCGTTGACAAAATAGCTGTTCCTTTCCATACCGTTCATGCAGATATAACTGGAAGAATGAACGGAAAACGTAGTGAACCTGAATATGCTTTTGTATTTATTGACGGCTTTACTAAATATGTCCATATGATTTACACAAATGATCGTACTAGTGAAACTGCAATCAAATGTTTTCAAAATCTGATTACAATATTTGGCTCTCCATCGCGATTACTGACCAAGATAAAAGTATGACTTCAACAGAGTTTAAAAACTTCTGTCAACGATATGGGATTCAACACCACGTAGTAGCAAAGGGAGCTAGTAGGGCCAATGGTCAGGTTGAACGATTAATGAAAGTTATAAAGGATAACATGTCTGTTATAGAACTGAGTAGGCCATGGCACACAGCTTTACAAGAATTACAATTAGCTATTAACTGCACAGTATCAAAAAGTACAGGTAAAAGTCCCATGGAATTATTATTAGGAAAAAGATGTTACCCACCTGCCATTAAAATATTGCAAATTGACGATGACATACTAACAGACAACTTAGAGGAAGTTAGATCGATTGCTAAAAAACGGATGGACGAGCGGTCCCTTAGCGATAAAACTCGTTTTGATAAAGGTAAAGCCACAATCCGTCCATTTAAAGTCGGTGACTTCGTCTTAATGCGGCGCCATGAACGACACACTACTAAGTTAGGCTCAAAATTTGAAGGTCCGATGGAAATTTTAGAAATATTACCAAATGATCGATATAGGCTTAGGCATGTTAACCTTCGTGGTTGTTCAGAAAAGATTGCAAGTCACGATGCCTTACGTCCCGCTCCCATAGCTCAATCAGACCCTTTCAATGATTCTGACAACTCAGACGAATTGACCGTATGGGCGGAGGAATCAGTGGAGACCGAGGGTGCGTCCACTTCCTTTTCGAACAAAGTTAGTTCTACATGATAACATACGAGTGAATTGATATGGTTTATAATTTAATTTTGTAATTATTAATGTGTTAATAATTGATATGATTTAAGATTGTAATTATTAATGAGTTGGCGTGAAACTTATTTTTCCTATCCAATATCCTTCCTTAAACGCTGGCTGGCCACCATGCGTATCCTTTTAAACCTGGTCTTGTTGGCTAGATCCCAGGATGGGTGATGCCTTGTGTGTTGGCTAGATCCCAGGATGGGTGATGCCTTGTGTGTTGGCTAGATCCCAGGATGGGTGATGCCTTGTGTGTTGGCTAGATCCCAGGATGGGTGATGCCTTGTGTGTTGGCTAGATCCCATGATGGGTGATGCCTTGTGTGTTGGCTAGATCTCAGTATGGGTGAGGCCTTTGAAATTATGTCATAAAAACAGCGCAAGGGACGCGCTGGAGTCAGTATGGCCGTATGGGCGCAAATCGCCACCTGTCGGCAATAATTGGCGACTATTGATATTTACGTTTTAGTTTATCGTTAAAGTGAATATTTTATTATAAAAATATCTGAAATATATCAGATTTAAATTCAAATAGTTATTTGTAAACATGAAACCGCTACTTATTAGGGCCTGATATTTAATAGACACTGTTTTGACTGTTTGAATGTTTTAAAGATGTTTGATGTTCCATTTATTGTTAAACTACTTTATTTACTGTGAAAATGTTCAAATTAATATCTTATAGAATTAATATCATTATTCTGTATCAAACTTTATTATTTTATGCAATAAGTCTTTCTTTAATTCATTTTAAATCTGGCCTGCAGCGCCATCTTTAGACTGACTAATGTTTGTTGCAATTAAATGAACAAATCTCTGTATTATATAAATGATTAATCATTTTAAGTCATTTAAATTGATTAAACATTTATTATAAATATTAAGGAATATTTTAAGGATTATTTTGCAGTACCTAATTTTATTTGTTTGTTTCAAAAGAAGTTGTATTTACTATATCCGTTTTAGCCATTGTAAGGAAACTATAAAAGCGTTTAATTTATGTAAATCGGCTCTGTTCTATACTAGCAATTGTGCGAAAATAAACTACGTGATATTTTGTGAGTTATTTTATTATAATGGACACCGAGCGTGAAAACCCTGGCGTATCGCCGACAAGTACATAGACACGGACGTCCAAGAAAATAATTAAAAAAAAAAAATTTTTAGTTAGTTAAAATAATAAAGAGAGATTTAAAAATATCATGAGTGTTAAAAATAGTGTTATTTCTCAACATTTGTCTATTTATATTCACTTATAAAAGCAATAAAGAATAAAAAAAGGTGACTTAAGTTGGAGAATCACTTAAAAGCACGCACACAGAGTGCGTAAACTGACAGTAATACCCACCTCAACGCTTCGCTTATGAGGCGTGCAAAAACGCAATAACCTCTGAAAAGTTATTGGTTACCTGGGATTGTGCTTAGCCCATCCGAAGGAAGGCCGAAGCTAGGCTATCGCTCTCCGTTTTCATTATCCGTAACTTCTACAAATATTCTAATAATTCATGAGTCAATATGAATGTGTCTATAATACCTCCCCAGACACTGTTTATAGAATAGTCTAGGTTTTATAATACTTATTGACAGCCGACTGGCGCAGTGGGCAGCGACCCTGCTTTCTGAGTCCAATGCCGATTCGATTGGGTTCGATTCCCACAACTGGAATATGTTTGTGTAATGAACATGAATGTTTTTCAGTGTTCATCTATATATTATAAGTATTTATGTATATTATTCATAAAAATATTCTTAAGTCATATTAGTACCCATACTACAAGCTACGCTTACTTTGGGGCTAGATGGCGATGTGTGTATTGTCGTAGTATATATATTTATTTATTTATTGAGTAATCGAATGGATTAAATGATGACAATTTAACACACAACTGACCCTGATCGACCATTAGTAATAAAGATATATATAACGTGTAACAGAATTACGAAATATTATTGAAGGATGCATAAGTATATTTCATAAGGAATCACACCGTAGAAATATTAAATCATAATAAACATATTTATATTTCCTTACAAACGAAATTTAATTATGACAACCCTATTGGAGATGAAAGACCGACACGCCCATAGTACCCACATTACTACTGGTACATTACATTTACTACTGGTACATTACGCGTACCTAATAAAGTGACAGGAGTCACATGATTTTTATTTTGCATGTAATGTTGGGGCTGTATTTGATTTCTTTAGTAAAAACTATGGAAGTGTTTTACTCAAAAACTATTAGGTTTTTGGTTTCACAGAATACACATTGTATATTTAAGAAGTTGTGTGGCTACCCTTAGCAATTGCACTTTGACCCTTCAGAATCTTTTTAAAGATAGAGGCACATAAATCTTGTGTTTGTAGGTAGATAGGCAACTCCCAGAAGACGCATATGCTTTCTCACTTACAAATTGCATTATTTTAATTTTAGTTATCTTGCTTGAAAACCCTGCTCACACTGTTATTTCATTCTTTATATTTTAACCGCTAACTTATATGCAAGGCTAATGGTGGAGGTGGAACTCTAAATTACTGTGCCAGAGCGAAAATTGGCAGAGGAATTGGCAGTGTCAGAAAGAAGAACTAATTCCATCTTTAACAGCCTGCAACAATCCACTTCTGGACTACGGACCTCTCCCAACACAAGGGTGGGTTTGCCCTTAAGCATCACGCTGGGCAGGCAGTTTTGTGATGGTAATAGGTACCATCTATTAGTAGCACATTATATAATATATTCCCTTAGTCGCCCCATATAACATCTGCGGGAAGAGGAGGGTTGGTGACAATTGTATTCTGACCTTTTGTCACAACACGGCACCATATTTTACACATTCGTTCTTAAATCTACACCATTAATAAATAAAATACAAGGCGTAGGTTAATAAACTTTAGAGAGTAACTTACCAATCAATCTTTAATGGTAGCGCTGCTCTTTTCTTCCTATTAATAATAATGTAAATGTTATGATGAGAATTTTTAACATCAATGTCATCTTCATTATCAATTTCTGGCCTATCATCATCAAACATTGGTGTGTCATTATGATTTTCACCAGCATTATATTTTGCTCTAGTTTTGCTCCAACTCTTGCCCAAACTTTTGTTTCTATGGTGATGAGGTTTCTCGTCTGATAGGTGAATGTCTATGAATTCCGTTTTTGACATGTCAGATAACGGCGTCAAGCCAAATTTGGCTCGGTGTTCCTCTGGACCTCTTGATAAGCTGTTCAGTCTGCCTATTTCTTGTACTGAAGCCTTTGATAAAAATGAAATATAATGAAATTGTTGTTCTAACGGGCTTGCCAATCAAATCTAAAAGCAAGCTGTTCTCAACCCTAGGTTGAGCACCTCATCAATAGTGTATACAAATCCACTACTTGCTAATCTGACAGTCTTCTGTGCAAAGTGTTGTATTAGTGTTGCATTGAGACAAATGTAACACTAATACAACAGAACAACACTGATACACTGCACACCTTGGCTCCTCAGCATCACTGAACCTGAGCTGCCTAAGGTTCTGGAGTGAACTGAGCTGGCCAGAGTGACCCAGCAGGCAGTGATACGAGTGGCACTATGTACAAAACATGGTTCCGGCCAACCTAGTACGGAGACAAGCATAAAAACAGAAGTAGAAGATATGACGGAGGCCGGCTGCACCTAATTGCATTATTTTAATAGCCTCACTGTGGCACCTCCTAGTGGCCTATAACTGTAAAACATACCTTCAAACTTGGACCAAACTATATGATATTACCTAATCATGCAAACAACTAATTCAATATAGGTCAAGCAGTTTACCAGGTAAACATAAACAAGTATTAACTTTCCCAAATACAGACAAAATTCCACTGTGAGTATAAAAAGCCTGATACTTTAATTAGGTAAGTATTTTCCTAATGACCTATCCATATTTTTAATAGGATTTAAAATGTGGGAATGGATGGCGGAATATACAGGCTTGTAATGAAACTTAGTTTTATAATCATTAAGACAATTCAATTTTTATCAATTCATTTTATATCTAAAAATAAACTTGTTTACATATTTTTATGAATAAATTAGCAAGGTAGAAACGAAGTTTGATAAAGTTATATGACCCGTAATTTTTTACGACAAATGTTATGACATACAAAACTAAACTATTCGAGTTAAATTTGAAGTTATTATGTTATTTTCTTACCACGAAGTGCCCTAATCTCGTTTCATATTCGGCGGTATTGTTTTTATATGTTTTATTAAACTGCTGGATGTATTTGTCGAACATTGATCGTATTTCCTCTTTAGTCTCGTATCCGGGGTAGGTAAGCGGTATAGCCACGAGCGTTAGACACACTAAAGCTAAAACTAAAATCCAATTCCACCACTTAGCCATCTTAAGTGATTTTAATTAAAAGTTTTTCGTAACTACACACACATCCACCTCTTGCAATGTAACTTTTTTGACTGTTTGTAAATTGAAACAGGCTTGCGCCTTGCAGAAAAATATCGATGTAAAGACATTTATTTTTATCATATCGATAGTTTTGAAAGGAACTTATAATTAAAATTTTGTTTATACAGTATGTGGGTCGAAAACTTATCAAGCACAATAAATTATGTCCACAAATTGAAACTGCAGGAATTAAATGTCTAGTTAAAGAAAACAAACACAATGTAATTTCATTTACATAGTACTTGAAAACCACGATATGTCAATCTCTCGATATTATATCGTAAGCAATTTATTTCTTTGAATATCGATACTTTTTGACTTCCTTCATCTTTAATGCGTTTGTGACTGGAGGGTTTGGCTTGTCCCTCGCAACTTATATATCCGCGTAAACGTGAACCTTAAAAGATAGACATATGTCGTCGCGGACTGGTTTTTAGAACTATTAAAGGGGAGCAACTTTATCATACATGATTTTATCGAAACTTTAACCGTTTACGCGGCCCATGAAGCAGAAATTCATTTAGCCTTCCTCAATAAATGAGCTATAGCTCATTTATTGAGGAAGGCTAAATGAATTTCACATTCAACACTGAAATAATTTTTCAAATCGGACCAGTAATTCAAGATCATCGCGTTTAAGTAAACAAACTCTTCAGTTTTTTATAATAGCTTCGTCTGAAGATTTAGTACAATGTATGCAATAAAATCAGTGTTGCTAACTCTTAAAAATATATACCCATATGTGTGACTTGTTTTACCCTTTATTTATTAACTAGCTATGGCTCGTGTTCTTAGATCAAGTTTATGACGGTTTTTTTATGCAAATCCCTCGGAAACCGCAAGTTTTCCTGGTATAAAGAGTAGTCTTTGTTACTGTTTTCTCTATGGCAAAAATCAAGTTGATTGGTTGAGGAGTGGAGGAAGGACAATTACTAAACACGTGCTCAGCAGTTTTGTTTAAGTTTTTGATATCAAAATAAAAACATCAACAATTTCTTGTTAACAATTTATTTTTTATTCCATTAATAAATTTAATCTATATATCGAAATAAAATACATTCACTTATATAACCTTTTTAGATTATTTACTTTTCCCTCTTAATAATGTCAAAGGTAACAAAATACCATCTATGCTCAATGCAGGCTCCAACACCCGTAGTTTGACAGTTAAAGATGTCTTTATATTTCTGTAATGTTGACAGTACCGTCGCTTGAGTCACATTTGGATTCATAGACCTGACGTAGGAAACCAGGTAGTCTAAAGATGCTCCCAATGGGTGAACCATAAGGAATGCAGTTAGGATTGATATAAGTTTCGCTTCAGTGGGCGGGACTGACGATCCAGAAAGGAGCACTTTGTCATCATCCGGAGTAGGTGGTGGAGGTTGCGGCTTCATGTTTGATGGTGGTAAAGGAGGCTCTATATTTGGTTGCGGCAACGGTGGAAACACCTGCAAAGAAAAGTAAAGGTCACATATCCGGCTCGAAGGACCAACAGTTAGATAAACTATGCACGCTACAAAAATAGACAGTAGATATTTATGGCACTATGCCATGTCCTTTGAGAACAAATATATCAATCAAAATGATACTGCAGAGAAGATTAAGAATTAAATCAACACATTTACAAATTTTGACGGTTGATTGACGCAGTGGACACACACAGTGTTCCTGCTTTTTGAGTCTAAGGCCGTGGGTTCGATTCCCACAAGTAGTTAAATATTTGTGGTAAAATGTTTGTGATGAACATGACGGTCAGTGTCTGGGTGTTTATCTTCATCAGTCATCTTAGTATCTATAACACAAGCTACGCTTACTTAGGGGCTAGATGGCGATGTGTGTTTTGTCATATTATTATTATTATATTATTTAAGTTATTAATGAAAATTAAATATGAAAAAGGATAAGATTTGTATTTATCTTTTTAAAAGGAAAAATATGCACTGATTGTCGATTTGAGTCAATTTTTGTGATACAAAGAAAAAAGCGCACTAGTATGAGCAGGACAATATACCGATTTTTGTTGCAAGGCTTGTTGAGCTATGAAATGAGCCTTGAACTTCTCGAACTTTCTCTCCGCTTCATCCTTCGCAAGATATGCTTCATTCTTGTAGCCTTCCAACTCGTAGGAGAGATTCTCGTTTTCTTTCTGCAACGATAAAATAATTTTAGGGTAAAGTACAGAGTTGCTCATTTTGTGTTCTTGAACATTGTTTTAATAAAGACGTCTTACTAATATTACCTTCAATTCCTCGTACTTCTCAAGGGTCACGGAATTCTTGTTCGGTTTATCATCTTCCTCATCAAAAATGGCACTAAATTCTTCTTTTATGTTATCCACCTCCTGAAATACAATATTTATTGTAGTATCGCGGGCAAAATTACCTTTAAAATTTTAGGAGCGTTTTGATTTTTAATACCTATCTGTTAAAAGGCTTGCACCGAAAATTTCCTCAATTTAAGCTATTATTAATTAATGATTTAACCTCAGATTTTATTAAGCCATTTTTGAAAGGTTGATGGAGGTGCGTCAAAAATTCTTGCCACGCGAAGCGCTAATACAAGTGACTACATATTGTATGGTCCTCAGTTCGGATTCCTCGGATACCAAAACACGACTGATGAGCAGATCGTTAGCTAGCTATGTTAACGGAATATATTAGCTTGATTATGTTGAGACCGGACATCGAGGCGCGTACCTTTAGCTTGGCTATAAGGGAAAGAACGGTACTATAGTACAAAGTGTATCACGCGACATCTTTAAGGTTAATGATCATGAAATTATGAGATCATTATTTTAATGACATTCGATCATAATCACTACATTAGGAAGACGATCAATACTTCCTATAAGCAGGACAAGGATTTGGTCAGTTAAACCTACATTAGTAAAAACGTAATAAAAGTACCAATCTGCTAAAATGTTGTGTAAAATCACGATATTGTCGACAGTTGAAGTCTCTAAAATCGAATAGCGCACCAAACTTTACAGCCATGCAGTTGAGTTAAGGCGGAACCATTATTTCTAATGAGATCAGATGAGTCGCCCCGCGTTTTAATTCTGTAGTGTGATACCACGTCATAGTAAATACAGCAATTTGATTTGAATGTCGTTTAAAAATCATGTGGTCACCTTAAATTGAGAGAAGGTTAAGTTCTCCCATCGCATTCATGTACCTACTTTGCGCAAGATACAACATTACTCCGGCCATAAAGCTTGGTAACAAAAGAAAAAAACCGAAGAAGCGAATGAAATTTGTGTCCACAAATTGGCAAAATTTTCGAATGCTTCCGAAGTTCGCCGCTCACAGAAACATGCTGCTCGTAGCGAAAAAAGCTGGTGAACCGGAGACGCACGGAGACCATGAAGATGAAAATCAGGGATAAGAAATGCGCGCCGACACGATGGGTGCACGATGTCTCCATGACGTGTTTCCTGATGTTTACAAACCCTACCAATTTTAAGGATACTAATATTCAAACATTTTCCATTTCTCCAATGGAAGTCACCTTTTTTATAAAGCTTCTTATGTCCGCATTGCAATCAAACTAACCGTTTTAATTGACGATACTATTGCTGCAATATTGTTAGCGTCGTAATTGCGGATTCATTAAACGTAGTACTTTATCTACCCAACATTTTAACAGATTGCTGAATGCTAGTTACCTCTTGTTGAACAACGTTGCTGAATCTTTAGTGGGATCTGCATCAGGAACCACGAGCAATTAAATCAAAATTTTAATACTTACAGTGTGGAGTGATGCAATGTCGCTTAAGTAGATACTAATTCGTAATGTCACCAATTTCGGTATAAATTTAAACTCACGAGAAAGTCACGACCGGTGGAAATTACAAGTTTAAAATAACCTGCGCGGAAACTAGAACCTGTCATGGTTCTTGAAAGACGAACAGGTAGCGATGAGACGACATACGGTAGCAACTTGGCGGTGTATGATGTGCTTCAGAATAACTCTGGAATATTTGGCAGAAAACATGGCAGTAGACTCCGGATTGTAGAGTATTGAATTTGTATAATATTTAAGAAAGATTTTGTTGTAAAAATTAGGATATTAGAAGTAATAAGACCGCGAATAAAATCCAGTTGATATTCTCTAATATTCCGTTTTCTTATATTAGCCTTGTTGAAAAAGTTGTTGACATCTTACGGTTATCAGCGTTTCTTACCTTGGTCCTTTGTTATCTAGTTTTGCCGGATGTCCCAAATTTGAAGTAGCACCACCGGAAACGTCGATTACAGTTGATTTAAACTTATCTAAGGAACTTACCAGTTGTTGTTATGAGTTGCAGCTATGAAATAAATCCATGTCTAAAAACATGTATTTATAACCTCGATCGTCATTAAAAAAAAATACAACCTACAATAATTATGGAGTTATCATTTGTAAAGACCCCCATGACAATGATGTTACCTTTTTGTATACCTAGTGTTTAAATCCTCTTTGTCATAAAGTACAAATAAATTTATGTAACGATGGAAATCTTAAGTTTTTAGTATCAGTCTTGATTTTTAGTTACTGATGAACAATTGTTGTAATACGCGGATTTTCAGATAATTGCGGTTACGTGAACCGTTCAGATTTGTAGATTTGTTTTGAATTCAAGATCTGGCCAATAAAATAAATACAACTTTTAAAGCAACGAAATAATGTGTAGCAAAATGAGTTCTATGAAATGTTAACCACTTTTAAAACTGCGAGAAGTGTAGTGTTTTGTATAACAGAGACAATATACTTCTGGTCCCATTATAATACTGGAAATTGTTATGAGTTAGCTTATTTGCTTTTTAAGTATTCTTGTGTATCTTTTAGAGAGATCGATCATCTTGAGACACTTTTACAATAAAAAAAGGAACATCATCGTCTGTGTACGGTACCTCAGTCATTTTTAGCCACATCTCGATGTTCCTGCGCTGCTGTTTGGTGAAGTGGTCGGACACGCGTTGGTGTTTCGCCGCCGACAAGATTTTCGCTACCTGCTCGACTGGATGGAAAAACTCGTTTTTTAAGAGCATTGCTTTGCGGAGACATTTAAAAACTAGCAACGCTTTGAAATATTGCCGAAAGAAGAAAAAAAATATTTAAAAGAAAATGTTATCAGAAAAATACTTTTACTATTTTTCTGCGTACATCCAGGTTTACAAATTTCGGGCTTTTCAATTCCATAAGGACACTGCATTAGCTTCAATAAAACAAGAATAACTCTTACTGTATACAACGTGTAAATGAAAACCGAAATAATACTTCACAGGCTTTAGAGGATGGTGAAAACCTGTTTTTGAGTAAACCACTGTAATAGTTTGTATTGAAATAAATCAGATAAAGGCCTAACATCACATACAAAATTTAAATCATGTGACTTTTGTCACTTTATTAGGTACGCGTTGCGTAGCGTAGGTACCATACGCGTGTCGGTCTTTTATGTTCAATAGGGTTGTCATAAGAAAACAATTAGAATGTTTGGAATTCGTTTGTAAAAACGTTTAAAAATCTGCTTCTTGGGATTTAATATTTTTACAGGGTTATTTATACTTGTGAAATATACTTACGTTATTCTGTTACACGTTGTATAGAAAGAGCGTTAATACTTCAGGGTCGGGGATTATCCGGCATACTGAAGGTGGACAAGTGTAAATTGATATGCATTAAGACGAAGCTTTTTAAATATTTTTTTCAACTTTCCGTGTCCTTATATTTATTAATAAGCTCAATAGATACAGAATGGTGCATTATGCGTAATGCGAAATTTGATTCTTTAATTCGTATAACACACAGTGGGCTGTATTTTCCTCCACGAGCGAGACATGGTCATAAAACCTTTTAATAGATTTTTTTCATATCTTTATTCAAAAGATACTCCATTTCCCGTTACAATTGCTGTGGCAACTTCGCTGTGATCCCATATAAGGCGTTCCCGAAAAAACTACAATTCGGGGTTATTCAACAAACAGTAGCTTATTAGCTAGCAACGCTCTTCTGGTGCTGCAAATGTTCATGGGCGATGGTAATCGTTTAACACCCGCCAATTATTTACATAGAGAAAAAAGACTTTAACTTTTCATAATAAATCGATACTCTTATGGTAGTCGTTAGACATATTTTGAATTGTTTGGAAACTTTTAAACATTTCCGTCATTTTAAACATCTCTCGCGGAAGATGGTCAAAGCGTAGCTGCAAGGCAAGATAATAAATAATGCAGAGGTGGGAATTTCCCATAAATCGCACGCATTTCAGCATGTCTTTCTGCTATCACTTGAACGTGTATAAATATTGCTTAGATTTGTCATTTTTGGGTACACGATCTCGCCGATTTTTGTACTTTGAATCAATACATAAAGCTTACTGAGTGAAATGAAGTCATAGAACACAATGCTAAGAAGACTGTTCAGTGATTTCTAGTATTAATAGTAATATTTATATATATATTTCTTGTGTGCGTGTGTATGTCACTGGATTCCTCCTAAACTGGACCTGATGGCTGGACCGTTTTGAATTAATTTTTCAGTATGCGTTTGGGTGGCAACTTGGAAGGTTCAGATTCACAAATCAGCCCGACCGATAGCGCTGGGGTCCGTTAGTAAAATGTAATTTTTGAAAATAATTTCTCCATTCTTCAAGAAGGTGAATTGATAAGGAAGTTTGAAATGACAGTGCAATTTTATGAGTGAGGTGTGTGTCAATTATTTTCTAGAGCTAGCTCGTAATCGCACAACGGTCTTCAATGTAATTTATAGTCGGTTAAACAATTCTAAGAAAACAATATTTAGTATATTTTATTAGGATTAACGTAAATCTAGACCTGAAGGTCACAATTTTCCTTCGGTTACAATATAGTAAATCTCAAGATTGCAAGGCCTTTATCGCTAGAACAATGTTGAGACTTGTATATGAGAACAAGCTCAGCTTCCAAGATTATTAACAGATTTCTGCATATCGAGGTGTCTGCATTCCATAAACATACAGTACGTTGAACATTCAATCACCTGATAATGTAATGTAGAGCAGGAATCAGCTTGGGCTGGCAACTGAGAATATACCGAGACAAAACATATTAATAGACGGCCTTTTTAAGCTAGGAATCTAAATGCCTCCTTTATAAGTATCATTTCTTCATTATGCTGAAATCATCTTCATGCTTCACCTGTTCCTATAGAAAACAGCAAAATGAAAAAAAACTTTCTTGTGACACAACAACGCCTTTCGCCAGAACTGACACCGCGGCCTCTGCTTGGCGCCCGTAGTAAATTTAGCCGCGGACGAAGGAACGTATAAGGACACATGATTCAAAACTAGATAGATTTACCAGACAGTTTGACGAAAAGCCGAATTATTTCTTCTTGAATTTAAACACCTTACGAAGAGATTAAAATGGTTATGAGTTACCTTGTATGGTTGTCCTTTGATATATTGTCTGTGTTTCGTTGAATAAAAAATTCGTCGTATAGAAGGTACGAATTTTAACTTTTTGCAGAATGTATCCGCGACTATTTTTGAAGGATTACAATTTGTCCACTTCACTTTAGTGTTTACAGTGTTTCGATATTAAAAAAACGACTACGATTAAAGGCGTGCGTTAATCTCAGAGTAAAATATCTCGCTCGTAGCTTGAGTTTTAAGTAAAAAAAAAATGTGCGAATATTTTCAGTACCTTTCATCAAAATAGTGAGTGTGAACCTTCCCTTTTCATCTTGGTTAGAAGAGGCGTTAAAATCTGGAAACGTTTCGGAATTCTGTTTCAGGTCCTTTGTAAGTATATACGTCCTGATCTCGGGAAATAATATATCGCTGTCTCGGCAGTAAGCAGAATTTCATTAACTGACGTGTCCAAGTCGACCTGCTGTCGGATTCAGTAACTTTTCTGACAATTCATCATCACTATTTTACAGAGACCGATGATAGAAGTCACAGTCAGCACAAAACGTCAGCACCACTTCATTCAGTCAGCACACAACGTGGAAAGTAGGGCAGTGCATTTTTATCATTACCCAAGTATAATGATATAACCAACCCAAGGTAATGAATAATTATCCAAGAATTTCTAACTTTATAGACCTCAAAATCACGACATACATTATCTAATCGATTTTATATTTTAAAAGTAGATAATACAAAATAATAAATATACACTAGAATTATGTTTTATAAAATAAAATAATCGCCTTATTTCAATTGATTTTCATGACATACTACAGTAATTTTTGCACATAATTTAACGGCTACAAACAAACAAGTGGCTAAGCAATTATTTCAGATTAAAATTATTGAATGGCTAATGCTTCGTCAGGTTTATTCAGTAGACGAATATCTAAAACTAAAGGTTTAAATAATTGTGTTTCTAGGTTTAATAATATAAAGTAAAACAAAATGGTTTACTTTATATTATTTAATTTGAAGTTGACATTGCTATTTAATTTCACAGTTTTGATACCTTAATTTTCTGACATTTTGTATAAAATGGAAAAATAATTTTATAATTAAGGTGTTGTTATAATTTGCATGCCATAGAATGGCAGATTGTAGCACGGAATTTGTTATGTTTTACTATAAGATCAAATTTGTTAACCTGCAATCACGCAAATAAAGATTTGAATTTAATAGTACTGACATTTTTTTCTGACATCCGATATATATTTCTTCTAACACTAATTAGAATCCTGAAATCGTGTATTTGTAAAAATAATAATTATAAGGGTCAAACTGTTTCTTATTGCTGCGCCATGACATGGCCTCATGACTATGTAAAGGCAAGTAAATAAATAAATAAGATTAATGCCCACGTAACTAGTAGTAACATGGTCAGGTCCAGATACAAATGAGACCTTCCTGGGTCCCTTCGATGCCTTGGTTTTTATCTCTTAACATTGGAATCTATCTATATCTTAAGTATCAATTTACGTTCGGTTAAGATAAAATGCTCTCCCTTATCGTCCCCGGTGTGAGATTACCATTACACAACGCAAAGATAGGTCGAAAAACTACCAGAAAAGTTATTGAATAGGGTTGGATGGGTGACCAAAACCGGAGCGTGCGAGACAATTTGGCCGGCGACGCTTGATGAACCTGATGTCCTGACCGGTGACCTTGCACCGCAAGTGACGCAATGGAGGTGCAGATGAGTTGTAGGTGATGTTATTTTATAGATGTAGTTGCGCCGCGCTCGTCTGAAGAATGCCTATTCACTCCTGCTTTGAAGGATGCAGGAGAACCACAGACGTTCAAGCATTCCACACCTTTACGGTTAGCGGCAGAACCGCGGATGAAAAACTCGTTTCACGTGGTTTTGCTGTTCTGCGGTAGAAATTCCTGTTAAAAAACTGATGAAAAATTCCGGAGACGGAGGAGTTTTATTTGGTGATTCCTCGCCGACATTTTCCGCTTATTGTTCTTGCTGAGGCTTTTTGAGCCGCTGTAACACAGTTTCGCCACTCCTGCCGCTGTCCACCTGTCGCTATGTTGTAACATCTATTACTTACATTGCGTCACGACATGTGCGAACTTGTCCCTGATGGAAATCTTCATGTTCTGGAAGTCTTCGTCTAGTTGCATTTTCTCATTGAACAGTCTCCTTATCTGATTGTTGCTCGCCTGTATCAGCGAGTAGAACTGGTTGGCGAATTTCTTGTTACATTCTCCACGTTCCAGCCATCCCGCTAAAGTCTAGAAAGAAATTGATCGCTTATTATAAAGAAACTAACTCTGCCCACATGATCTTATTCGCTACATGTTGTATCCCTACTTAGTACGTGTACTTTAAAGAAAAAGTTGCTGCAATGATCATTTTCTAAGCTTAATTTTCTATGTTCAACTAACATTAGTCAAATATATGCAATGGTGCAATCCTCGGGAGATTATCATATTTCAAACAAAGCCGTGTTCGTGACATCGTAGTCAAGTTAAAAGCTTTAGTAAATCCTAAGTTAAAGATTATTGATTTCTGTAATGATAACAAAAACTTAGCAACTGATAGTTTGGAATCAGAGAGACACAGATATACACGGAGATTTTCGAAGTTCAAACGTTACAAAAATATGTTGATTTATAAGTGACGTCATGATTTTAAATTGGGCGTCGGCAACGCATTGTTTGAAGACTTTGGTGACACTGAAGGATTTTAGAGGAAAACACATGTCACGTAGTTTCCACCACCCACCACTGCTACACTGCTACAGCATAACGCTGAGGCGATACTCTGTTTGGGAGGAACAACACCACAGATATGTCACTGCCAACTGGGGAACTATATTTGTTTGTTTTTAGATTATTTAAATTTATTTTGTTAGCTAATTTTAAGATCTTTTTATATATATATATATATATATATATATATATATATATATATATATATATATATATATATATAGTTTAAGTTGTCAATGACAAGTTCTTTGTGTAACTCGTACTTTATATGTTAATTGTTGTGTTTTGTTTTTTTCTCAAATAATGATTTTATTATTATTATTATTATTTCCCAACCGAGTTAAAAGGGCGGTCGACCTCTTTTTCTGGAAAAGACTGATGGTAAGTTGAATAAAAACTTGTAAAAATGATACTCACAGGGGCAGCCTCAGCGAACTCAGTCTCACTCTTGATCTTATCCGAGATGGCTATTAGGTTGCTGGGCGTGAATGGCTCAATGCGGGGCGGAGTGGGCTCCCTCTTACGTTGAGCCTTGTCGTGCTCAGCCTGATCTTCACGATTCTGGAATAGTTTGTTTAAGTAAATAGCGTTTAAATCCATCATCATATCAACCGATCGATTTCCACTGCTCGACATAGCTCTTTTGTAGGGAGTTTCAAATTCCACGGTTTTTTTCACCGCTTTGGTCCAGCGGTTACTGTCATTTGTCCACCTCGTTGGGTTGGCTGCTATTCCTGCACCTTGGGACCCCAACGTCCATCCTTTCTCCAAGCTATGTGCCCGCCCATTGCCACTTCAGCTACGCGACTCGTAGAGCTATGTCGGTAAATCTGGTTCTTCTACAGATCTCCTCATATCTAATTTGATCACGTAAAGATACTCCGAGCATAGTTCTCTCCATCGCCCGCTGAGTGTCTCTGAGCCTTCTTATGAGGCCAATAGTTAGCGACCATGTTTCTTAACCATACGTCATCATTGGCAACACGCACTGTTCGAAGACTTTAGTCCGAGTTTAACTTATAATATCCTATTTTTTTTTTTAGAAAACTTTGTTACACATCATCGTCATATCAACCTATTACAAGCCAACTACAAGGTTCCTCGCACAATTAGAAGGGTTTAGGCCGTAGTCCACCATGCTGGCCCATTACGAATCGGTTTCTAGAAGACATTGCACCGGAACACTAAATCGCTTAGCAGCACATCTTTGTCTTTAGGGTGGTTACAAGCCACGGCCAAAGCCTTCCACCAGACCAGAGAAAATTCAGTATGGTTTCCCCACTATGTTTTTTCTTTACAGAAATATTTGAATGAATTACCATTGCGTAGTCGATGTATATATTGGTAGCATCATTGTCGGCTTGGTCGTGATACTTGAACCTGTAACCGGACATTACAAATGTTGTCTCCACACTCTCTGGTCGTTCGAAGCGCACATAATATACACCGTTCTTGGCCGATTTGATATCCTGTATGTTGCCAAACCGTTGGAATATTTCATTAAGGGCATCGGGCGTCATATCCGGTGGCAGACCGCCGACGAATATTGTGCGACAACCTTTGGGACGGTCACGCCTTTGGGGTGTTGATGAACCTGAAATAAAATAGCAGTACTATAATCAAAACTTAGTAATATTATAAATGCGATAGTGTGTGTTTGTTTGTACTTTTCTCACATTTTTTTTTCCTTCACCGTTGAAGCAAGTGATATTTAAATTGCTTAAAACACACATAACTTAGAAAAGTTAGAGGTGCGAACTCGCCGCCCCCGAAAGTGTAGTCGAAGTCCTACCCTCTGGGCTATCACCGCTCCGCCAACACGTTATTTTATTTTATTTTATTGTAGAGGAAAACTTACAGCTAATAAAAAAAAATCAAGTAAAATAATCAAGTTTAGCCAATTACAAGTTTTCACAGTTATCAGTGTTTGTTACCAACAGTCAACGAAAGTCGTTTATTTTCGCCACAATAAAACAAAAATTCATCCTTGGTTCATCCAAGTTTACACCATTACATCTGATTTCGAAAAGTGAAGTTTAAAGAAATTAAAACTTCTTGATTGGTAAAAATTCTGAAATACCTGGGATTGGTGGCAGCAGCACCCCACTGTTCATGTATATAGAGCTGTTGGCCATCAACGGCTGCATCATCGCCGGATTCATTATCATCATACCCTGGTCCATCATGTTTGTCATCATATTGGGCATCATGCTCATGTTCGGCATCATCATTTGTTGCCCTTCCATCGGTGATGGCGCTATCATGTTATTCATCATCATATTATTGTTCATCATATTTGCACCGGGGTATTGTATCATGCCTGGTGTATAAGAACAATATAAATAAATAAATATACTTCGACAATACACACATCGCCATCTAGCCTAGTATGGGGTAAGCGTAACTTGTGGTATGGGTCCGTGAAAAATTGGGTCCGTGAATGCCTCCGTGAAAAATTTAAAGAAATAGGTATACTTACGGTAGCCTCACAATATATTTATAACAATATAGTATTTGTAAGACAACATATTAGTCTTTACAAACAAAAAGTGGATATAAACAGTCGACTTACAAGAAATGGTCATAAATTAGTGACATCTGCATATCGTCTGCGAAAGGTTCAGAAGTAATTTGTGGGATTGAGTATACGCTTTTATAATATGATTCCTAAGGTAATTTTGGACCTACCAATGCATAAGTTTAAAGAATGTGTTAAAACACATTTATTACAGCGAGGTTATTATACAATTGATGAGTTTCTTAATGACAAGATTGCTTTCATCTCTCACAAGATAGAAAAATGAATGTTAAAATGTAAAATGTAAATTTTTGATGTTGGAAAAGAGCAACTGCTGAGTTTCTTGCCGGCTTCTTCTCGGTAGAATCTGCCTTCTGAACCGGTGGTAGAGTCACTACACACGGACAGACTTGACGTTTTAAAAGTGCTTGTATTAGGCCTACTTGAAATAAATGAATTTTGAATTTTTGAATTATTTTTTTTGGGTACTAAGATGACTAATGAATATTTTTATAAATCATCATCATCATCATCAGGGCACGGGTCTCATCTCAGAATGAGAATAGACTATCAACGACGAGCATATACTCGAGGTATACTTCGGCCTATACCTCCGTATAGGCCGAAGTATACCACGCTGGCTTAGTGCAGATTGGTAGATTTTACTCGTCGTTGGAACATAATGGAGAACTCTCATTCATGCAGGTTTCCTCACGATGTTTTCCTTCACCGTTAAAGCAAGTGATATTAAAATTGCTTTTATTAAAAACGCATATAAGTCCGAAGTAAGTGGTGCGTGTCGGGGCTCGAACGCGGTCTCCACGAAAGGAAAGCCGAAGCATCACTCACTAAGCTATCATAGCTCGAAGAATATTATAAATAAATACTTGAAAAATATTTTTTATTTCAGACTGACAGTATGAATAGTCCAAATTCAAATTAAAGTTTTAAACAATGAGCTTAAGATTATTACAATTATATACAAAAGAATTTATAAAATAACTGATAAAATAAAAAATATTTGAATTACATTGTGTCTAAATTAGTAACTGTTTCTTAAATCAGTTAAATGCATTTTAATTTAATGTAAGAACTTAAGAATGTATGTTTTTTTAATTGTAATGTAAGAAATTCAGAAATCCAGTTGTTATGATCTGAAGTTGCATTGCACATGCATTTCCCGCTAAGATAGCGGGAAATGCATGTTGTGTTTACTTTTATATGTATATGTAAAACATACTGTGCATGCTCGAAAATTTAATGTATATTACAAAGCTTATGTAAAATTTGCTAGTAGACATAAAAAAAAAATTAACAGGTTTCTGTCTGAAATATTTAAATTTGTAAATCTTAATAACAAGACGCAAGTAATGCATTTTAGTTAGGAAAACACTTGTCCTCACATTTCCCCCTTGTATTCTATAAGTATAGAAAACACTTGTCGCCGGGACGGGTCCCAGCAGACGTACCTACTAATGGGAGAAGAAATACTACGCGCTGGGAGTCACACCTTTCTGTTTTCACAACGGCGCCCACTAATTGTTTAAGAGAGTGTAGTTCAAATGTAGTTTCAAATTTACAATAAAATCGTTAACATTACAAATGTTTTTCTTGCATGAAATAACAAACTCTTGAGATTCTTGAGACCACTGAGTGGAGAGACCCTATTCAAACGGTCTGATTTCATTCAAATTTTGTAGATCTATCGAGGACCGATGCCAATACACTACATTTTTCAATTTGTAAAATAAAATTTTCGTTAATTTATATAATTTTCATCTATAATCGATAAGGCAGGAATGATGTTAATTTTAATTTCCAATAATTGTCTTTAGCCAAATTCTGTAATATTAACAAATTTGAAGGCAAATGGTTTACCGATTCATTTTTTTTTAATAAAAATAGTTTAAGAAAAACTAATTAGATTATATAAGTTTATTAGATAAGTTTTTTTATGCTATATTATTATGCCTTTTTACGTTCCGGTTTAGTTCCGCATCAATCGGCCGAAAATTTGGGCCAGTCTGAACACACCCTAAGTCACTTAAAGCCTATGTGAGACAAAGAACAGTTGACCCGCAAAAGTTTCCCATTAATAGGTTACCTGGCATCATTCCCATATTCATCTGCGCTGGAGTCATGTTCCCCATGGGCATTGCCTGGCCCTGTTGTGCGACGGGTGCCGTAGTGGACATGGAGGGTAGAGGCAGTAAAGCCTGGGGCTTCTCACTAGGGCTGCTGTCCCATTTGGATTTACGCTCGCTTCTGCTTTTATCCGTCCTGTTTCTGTCACTCCTGTCGTTTCTGTCATTGAACCTGCTCTGCCTGTCATGCCGGTCACGTGACCTGGAGCGGTGTCTACGATCTACAACGTGTAACCGAATTACTAAATACTGTTGAAGGTTGCGTAAGTAAATTTCATAAGGAAGCAC
The DNA here is from genome assembly GCF_905163445.1 of Pararge aegeria. NCBI lineage: Eukaryota > Metazoa > Arthropoda > Insecta > Lepidoptera > Nymphalidae > Pararge > Pararge aegeria. The sequence goes on from NC_053186.1 coordinate 17,278,398, forward strand.
CCTATAAAAATATTAAATCAAAAGAAGCATATTTTATTTTACATACAAACTAATTCATGACATTTTAAGTGTTTCCTTATGACAACCCTATTGTAGATAAAAGACCGACACAAGCATAGTACCTACGCTAAGCTACTGTACGGATGGTAAGGATGATGATTTGTTCGATGCCAAAGTACACCTTAACTGCTGAACCAATTTTGATGAAACTTAGCACAAGACGAGAGTTACCATGATGAATTAACTTATCTCATAGAACCAACAAGTAGAATTAAAGGCTTTGGAATCAATAAAAAAAGCGTGAATAATTGCACTAACCAGGTTGCTCCTCTAATAATTTTAAATGACAATGTGATATGGTGCTAACAAATAAGTACAACCCGCTGAGTTTGTTTTGGGCTTCTTCTTAGACCAGGGTGCATTTGAAACCCTTGTAGTTTTAGTTTCAGTTTATGAATATGGTTATCGCCATTATCTCTCTACCATTTACACATTTTTCATGCTATATTTGCATCATAAGTTTTATCTATTTGAATTAAGATATTATTGTCTTTGACTTTGAAAGTCTGATTACCTGTCAAATTTTTTCCTTGTTCTTTGTCACGATTGTCCCGCCTGTTACTACCATTACCTTTCTCTCGAGATCGCCGATGTTGACTTTGGGAACTTGAAACATCATTTGCTTGATTGTCTTGAATATGAGTGTCATTGCCATGATGTTCTACCTGCAAAAAATAAAGTCAGAATAAAGAATTACACCATGATCATATTAACTATATTTGTTTAATTAAAAGTACGACTAACTTTGAGTCTCAAACATTCTAGTTTAAGAAGCTGATAGGAAATTTATAAGCTAAATATTATGATATTTAGTTGACAAGCACCTAATATACTATGCTAAGACTGATATATAAAGGCATATACTAATTTTGGCATTGGCGATAGGAGAGCTGTAGCTTAGTGGTCACGGGTCTCCGCCCACAATGAGGAGGGGTTAAGGCTGTAGTAGTAGTAGTGTAAGTGTAGATTGGTGGACTCTACACACCTTTGAGAACAATGTAGAGAACTCTCAGACATGCAGGTTTTCTTCTCGCAAAGTGTTCCTTCACCGTTTAAAGCAAGTGATATTTAAATTATTTAAAATGTACATAACTTAAAAAAGTTAGAGGTGCATGGTGGGATTCAAACTCGCCCCCTCAAAATCTCTTGCCCAATGCGGTATCACCACAACTATACTGAGCCTCAAAAAACAATAATTTCTCATTGAAAAATTGATCAATTTCACTCTGCAATTTTTAATCTATGTTACAAGTTGCCTGATTCACCAAAATTTACATACAAGTTGCCAACTACTCGTTTACAACAAATAACTTGATAATGGCATCGCATATTTTGTATGGCATATAACAAGTGTATTTCGTCTAGCAATAATCGGAAAAGTAATTGAATAGGAGAGTCAAGATCGAGATCAGGCCAAGTGAATGTTGGACCAAAATGTACCTGCTAACAGTCAAATACCTGCATTAGATGGGGAATCGGGGGTCCCATAAGAGGTAGGGGTACTGGCGGAGGAGAGTTCATCGGCGGTACATTCATGTTCTCCATCATCATTCCCGCATGCATCATTGCATTCATTGGCATTCCTACGCCGTAGGGTTCGCAGCCCCAACTGTTCATGTTGCAAAGTCACAATCGTGAAACCAAACAACAGCCAGAATTGCATGTATATATCAACGGCTGTTTATAACGTAGGACGCGTAATAGAGTAAAACCATGCGTTAAACAACTAGGCGACTTTCGTCATTCAAGTTATTGAGTAATAACACTGGTAGAAAGGTAGAAGGTGTTTAATGTTTATCAGACTTTATGACATTATTGAAGTTTGACATAAAGAAATAGAACCCAGAGATAGAATGAAGTGCGTGAAAGCTGTGAAATGAAAAGTTAAGCGTGAACCATAGAACCGGACTTCCGGTTTCCGATTATAAAACCAGAAGTCATTTTTATTACGGTCGTTGATCTGTGTTTGTGCAAATGGCTAAAAAAAATATTCATAAAGTTTTCTATGTAATATTTATGTCCATTAGATATTTTTTTACCTTTAGTGTCTGTGCCCTATGGTTACTAATAATTTTAGTCTGTGGTTAATAACACAAAAAAAAGTTACAAAGCCATTTGCAAATATATTTGTGTACAAATTTTTGTAACAACAAACCTCTTTCTAATAAGATTATTTCTTTAATATGTCAGTTGTTTCAGTAGACTGGGAAAAACATTAAAAATGTGGTAAGCCGTTAGCGATACAACAATACAACAATTTTTTGTTTTGACGAAGTGTTTTCCCATACGCTTTGTGTTTTTAGTTCGGAAATGCCAAAGGAGTTTCAGAAGACCAGTGAAGTGTTACCTTTTACTAAGTATGGCTTGTCCTCAGTTAAGGAATTTAGGAAAGTTGAAACTGAAATACAGCATTTAGAATACCTGAAAAAGATTGGTCTATCCAATGAAGAAATAAAATTGTATCAAGAGAACGAGGCAGGCTTCTTAGATCAGCGTCAGAAGATCGAATCAAGTATCTTGAAGGCAAAACTGAAGACTTTGTATAATAAAATTAAAGATTCACAAAATGAAGCTGAGAGGTTTGTCTTTACTTTTTGATGTGTGTTTTATGAAAAAGCATAAAATCTAAATTGTTGATTTGATGTGATTGTAAGTTGCTTTTAAACTTATTGAAGCCCTCACTCGAGCAGCTCATCCTGAGCTAGCTATACGTTGCAGGGAAATGAAACCTGGAATTTCATCATAATATGTGTGACTTACTGCCAAATTTTCAGTGATTTGTGTGTCAACGCTGCTCTAAACTAAACCTAATTGCTTTAATTCTGTGGAAGTAATTCCCTTCCTATTTTTAAGAGTCATCTGAACAACCTCTCTTTGAGTGATGGTATTTGAAGTTATCGCTTTATTATTGTTTTTAAATGATGTATTAAAATCTTCTTATATATGTTATATATATTTTGTATTTAAATATTACATATATTTATTTGAATTATCTATGTATTTGTATCTATGAATTTTAGTATTTATTACAACACTTGGCACCATCCCTTTCTCTTGCTGTAAGTCCTTTCTACAAGGGTTGCCTGTAAAAGATTGCTTGCAGCAATAAGGCCGCCTTTGCATGTCTAAATTTTTTACTGTATACTCCTAACTGTTTCTTTGCCTGTGTGTTATATGTGCAATGATATAATTCTGGCAGAAAGCAAATCGTTCATTCACAATTTAGTTTATTTTACTACATGTTTATGGTAATTAGGTTATTGCCTCAATTTTTTCTAGAATCCTGAAGGCCATAGATTTGTTAAATGCATTTAATACTAACATTTTAGCCCCCAACAATTGTCCTGTGATGCTCCTAGCACATCTTCTGCAGTAGCAAAGGATACAATCAGTATGGTACACAAACAAGCAGCAAAATTCTATGCCGAAGGGCATCCCATGAATGAGCTTAAAGAAATCGAAGAAGATCTCTTTGGCCATCTAAAGAATGAAAATATCATACCAATAACCAAAAGGCGTAAATTACTGAGACATTTAGAACGCAAGAAGGAGAAAGTTATATCCCAACAAAAAGATCCCGGTATTGACCCTATAGCAGGGCCATCTCAAGTAAAACCTGGAAGCTTATGGGATGTTAAGGAAATCCCTGTGAAACAACCACCATCAAATTCAGATAACCGTATCATAGGTAATGATTTATTATATTTTAAAGCATGCTTGGTCCTTTTATCCAAAATTTGCTAACTTTCTAGGATGTTTTTATTAAACTGACTATAATAATAAAAGTGCAGGCAGCGCAGCATCAAAAACTTTACAGCAGCCAGCCATACAAAATAAACAAACTTTGTTGTTCTTGTGTTCAAAATTGTATGACAAATAGCATGAAAGTTTGCTTATGTTAATGGAGAGTTTCAGAGCTGCTAGATAATTAATATTATAAATGTAAAAGTGTGTTTATTTGTTTGTTTGTTTGAGCTTTGCCCTAACTAAGCAACCAATCAACTTGATTTTTGGCACAGAGTTAATAGAAAGTATGGAGAGACATTTATATATACATTTTATCCCAGAAAAACCAACGGTTCACAACAGACTTGTCTTTAAAAAAAACGTAATAAACGCCGGCCTAAGCCAGCAGGCAGCAGTTAGTAGATAAAAGTGTTCAAATAATTGTTTCAACAAGTTTTCATAACATCAAATAATTATGTTATACTTTCTAGGACCTAAAAAACGGACAATGTATACCATAAAAGAGGATAAAATAGTACGCCTGGAACCAGTACAGCATCGGGAAAATGCAGACGAGGAGTTCAGGGCCGTAGATATTGTAGTACCAGTTAATGCTGCTGAGGAACAGCTTTTAGAAGGCACAAAGATGTGCTTGGATGACATCAAGAAGATTGACAGGTTTAAAGATTATGAACCCGGATTACCCTCAAAAGTATGTATTTCAAAATTATTTTTTTCTTCCACTTCCGAGATCCCAGATCACAAAATTACCTGTTAGGGTACGGCCATTATATTGAACCTTGTTCTTTTCTACGCAACGTCTTACCAGTACGCTAAATCGGTTAGCGGCAGGTCTTTGTCGGTAGGTTGGTACCTAGCCACGGCCGAAGCCTCCCACCAAACAAAAATAATTAGTAACAACTTATTATATTTGGCGCAATTAAGACAATGCCAGGGCGGCGATATCCCAGTGGTTAGAACTTCGGTTTATCGTAGTATATACTCCAATCATCTAAGTAATTGACGGCTGACTGGCGTATCGGGCAGCTACCCTGCTTTCCGAGTCCACGGCCATGGGTTCGATTCCCACAGCTGGAAAATAATTGTGTGATGATCATGAATGTTTATCAGTGTATATTCTTCAGTCCCCATAACACAAGCTACGATTACTTTGGGGCTAGATGGCGATGTGTGTCGTATATTTATATTTATTTATAAGTTTCAGTGAAATATACTCAGTAGTTTCGGCATAATGCGCGGCGAAGATACAGACGGACAGAAAGACAGAAAAATGATGATATAATAATAAAACTGAACAGGTCCAATACCTGTTCAGTTTTATTATGAGTATAGATAGAAGAGTGGATGGAATTTCATGTTTTTATTTTGGTGCAGGTGCTATTCCTCAAAAATATATCCACGAGAGTACCTCAGGAGCAGCTGTCACTGCTGTTCAACCAGTTCCACCTGGAGAATGGAGGCCCGGTCGAGTTGCGACTGATGTCGGGTCGGATGAGAGGACAGGCCTTTGTAACATTTCAAAGTAAATTCTATTTCTATTATGTTAACTGTTGATTAATTGGCAAGTTGCGATGCTAGTTGATTGTAATAAGCCTAGTGGTAACTTTCGGGGGGCCGACCTCGAATCCCAGCACACACCTCAACTTTTTTAGCTCTAACGGTGAAGGAAGACATCGTGAGAAAACCTGCATGCCTGAGAGTTTTGTATAAGGCTACTCAAAGGTGTGTGGAGTCCACCAATCCACACTGGGCCAGCGTGTTGGACTTACAGCCTTAAACTCTTCTCAATATGGGAGGAGACCCATGCCCTTAAGAATGATGGATAAATAGGGCTGATAATGGGTTGACATAGGTTCCGATGGATGAAGTTCCAACAGTAGCATTACTACAAGATTTGCTTGCTTGCAATGAACTCTCATAATTTTGTTTTTCTGACTAAATTAATCCTTTAACTCCATTCAGGTACATCAATAGGCTGAAGATGATCTGTAATTTTTTTTCCAGGTGAAGACCTAGCCATTCAAGCATTGGTAGAGATAAATGGTACTATATTGGGAGGACAACCAATCATTGCCCAGTTCGGGAGGAACAGTAATCGTATACAGATGGAAGAGAACAGATAAACACATATTTTTTATACTTGTCTAATGTCTCAGTGTATTAAGTAAATACATTTTATTATTTATTAAGTAAACTAATATATTATACTTATAATCTACATTTCTTGTAAATAAAGCATAATTAACGAAAATGATGTTGTTTATCCTTTATTTAATGTGTATAATAATTATGTTATTTTGATACATTTTCAGTTTTACCGAATTTCACATATCAAAAGTTATAAGTCGAATTATTTACCCATGTAAAAATATTAATACACCATATTACAAAAACGGGATCTTCACAAGAACTCTATAGCAAAACTGTTTCAATACAAAACCCTTTTCTGATCCCTCAATCAAACAAGAGATAAAAACAAGTTTTTATTTTTAATTTGTGAAAAATGTTTTGTATTAAAACAGTTGCATAAAGTGTTGCGATATAACTAATTAAGATAACGTAATACACCGGATGATTCGTAAAAACTGGATAACATATCTACAGATTGAGAAGGCTTTTTGGTTTTCAGATAAGGAGTCTAGACAGTAAGTGAGTTGAAGTTTTTTAATCTACGTATAACAAACAATTGCAGTCTTTTAAGTGCATTTTGTAAATAGACACGCGTTGCTATTAGTTATCTGTACAGATATTCATTTTACAAAAAAAACCGATATAGGTTAGGAGTCCACAATTCGCAGATGAAACCATCATTTACGCTCGACCCGTTTACACGCGATGCTTATCTACATAATATATCTGGTCGTTACCGCACGCCACGTGGTCTTATCAATGTTTCCAACCTTACCAATCTAATTAATGCATCCACGATAATTCCATTAATTCCTTTTATTTTCCCCTTTACAATAACACTAATTTAATGTCCTTACTTCATTCAAAATTAAATACCGTCTTATTGATAAACATATTTCGCACTTTATTTGAACTTGATAATATTTACGTTGACGTTGAAAACGACGCTTAAGTGTAATACAAAAATCTTTTTCCCAGTAATCTTACCTCAATAATCATTAATATAAATACTAATATAAAATTGTAACAGTGTCTGTATGTAAAGAATGCATTTCATGCAGCAGTGGTATGAAATATTTTGCATGGGCTACTTTTATTTAGGAAAACCTAAATTAAGGCGCTTCAAACACGTGATATTTGGGTATCAAATGAAAATTCAGTTTCCGATCTTCGTGCAGTTAAGGCAAGCGAATAGGTTTGTTTATTAATAAGACGGTCGACATTCACGTATCACGTTACGTCACTTTACTGCGCGTCTTTGGTCGCAGATTTCCTGCGTCGCTTCACGACGCGCTTCGGTGACAATCATTCGGACTCCTTTTTAGCTGGTGGCTCCTCGGCTATAAATAAAACAAGCACGTTATTAAAAACACGTCTACCGAACACTGCGAATTGTGACAATTACATTGTTATTGTGTTTTTTAAGCGGTGATAGCGCATTGGGTAAGACCTCGACCGCACTTTCGGGGCGCTAAGTTCGTATCCCAGCTGGCACCTCTGACTTCTGAGTTATGTGCGTTTTAAGTTACTAAAATATCAACTGTGAAGGAAAACATCGTGAAGAAACCTGCACGCCTGAGAGTTCTACATAATGTTCTCAAAGGTGTGTGGAGTCCACCAATCCGCACTCGGCCAGCGTGGTGGACTACGGCCTTAACCACGTCTCACTGTAGGAGACCCGCGGTCTGTAGTGGATTGGTGATGAGTTGATGTGATGATGTTTTTTTTTTGCCAACTTCTTAAGTTTACCCAAGTTTAGATTTTTTTGCTTGTATATTTGAAATATAATGTGTAGATATTTTAAATGTGGAATAAAAGTAATTTAATACTCACGCTTGAACTCGTGATGCGGGGGGTAGTGTTCGGGCGGGTAGTAGTGCGGGTAGGCGGGGAATCCCCCCGCGTAACCGGGGTAGTATCGACCATACGGTGCAGCGTATATTTGAAATATAATGTGTAGATATTTTAAATGTGGAATAAAAGTAATTTAATACTCACGCTTGAACTCGTGATGCGGGGGGTAGTGTTCGGGCGGGTAGTAGTGCGGGTAGGCGGGGAATCCCCCCGCGTAACCGGGGTAGTATCGACCATACGGTGCAGCACCGTATCCTCCTGTAATAAAACATACGATTTATTAGTCCGATATAGGTTAGGAGTCCACAATTTGCAGATGTCCATCATTTACGTTAATCTACATTGTATTTCTGGTCGTTAGCGCACACAACGTGGTCTTATTAATATGTTTCCAGTCTTACCAATGTAATGCATCTACAATGGAGAACACTGCTGTCAATTATTAGTTCAGCTTACATAGTGCTAAATGTTCGCTTCTTCAGTTTGTACTTTTTTCGATTTTTAAAACTTTCAATTGATCGGTGTCTAAATCATAACAATACAAGTATGTAATTAAAAATAAAACACGAAATTGAATCAAACGCTTCTCGCTTTTAATAAATGATAATGCTATTTTAAAGCTAACAACAAGCTGATTTCGGATTTTCATTATTTTAAATGAAATTCAATAAATAAAAATGGCGCCAAAACGCTCGGTTTGGGGTCACGTGACTGCAATAGTCCCCAAAGTTTATAAAAATTTAAGAACTGATATTATCCATATAGCCGGCGGGCGGCTCGATGTAGCGACTTTATTTTATGGCTGACTAATGCGTTTTGTTTAATGAACTGTTAGACTTGTAGTGGAATAAAAAAAAGTGTTTTTCAGCTTTGAAGTGGGTGATATAGATTCTACGGTTACCTGGAGGCGGCGGCGGGCCCCCGTGCGGCGGCGCGGGGTGATTTGGCGCGTTAGGGTTCGGAGGCATCATCATTGCTGCAACAGTTAATATTGTAAATTAGTCGCCATTTCGTAGCTAAATTTTTCTTAGATATGTTATAATGTTAGATTAGCGCGGTAGGCAGGATACTGCTTTCTGAACCTCAGGGCTGTGGGCTCAATTGGACAGCGATCGATCGAATAATAGAAAATGTTTGTGTGATGAAGTCGTTAACTGAATGGTTTTTCTTTGGATGGTTCGAGTCTCATTCGATTTAGCAGTTGCTCAGCTAAAATTGAACCGTGTGAACCCGCAATAAGGACTAAAATTGGACGCAGTGGTGTAGCCTAAGAGCATAAGAACAGAAAATTATATTTACGTGGATGCGGCGGTGACGTTATCTGCGGTTGCGGCTGCGGGGGTCCAGCGGTCGGTGGCAACTGGGCGTCCTTGTTTTCCACTTTCATTTCTAGCGGCTTCTCTTCTTTGCGGTCGACTGGACCTGTATCGCATAACCTTTATGAATTCAACTAGCTTCGGCCCGCGACTTCGTCTGCGTAGACTTCTTAATTGGGTCTAAATAACAATTTTTATGTGAAACATCCATGGGCGGAGGGTAACCCTGATTTTTGGCGTGGCGACACAGGCCCAACCCGGCCGTGGCATCGCCACGCTATATAATTAAATTTTTGTATATCGTATGTAACAATATAAATGAATATTAATTTTGTGATAAAACAATCATTATTAACTTGTCTTGTCATTATGCAATAACTAAACTAAGGGTATGCAGATTATAGAAAATTATAAAAATCTCAGTACGAGTTATAAATACTTAAGCCTACCCTTACGTTTTTACTTACCCTGTGCATACCCTCTATGCACGTCTCTGGCGTGACATACATACCAAATCTCAAAGCAACCTGCCCGCAGCTTATCTCATAAACTATTTTAAATTTTCTCTCAGGCACTGCTTGAGGTATCGGGATAAAAGGTAGCCTCTGTTCCTTTCCATGTCAAAGGCTGCATGCATGCCAAATTTCATACAAATCCGTTCAGCCGTTTTTGCTTGATTGAGTAATAAACATCCACACTTTCACATTTATAATATTAGTTGGATGACACTATCGTTCTCTACAGACCAGGCATTATAAGAAATATTTATTTATTTTTTAGCTTTTCAAGGGAAACAAACAGTACTGTTACACATAAAATTAATGCCGTATTTTTATATATAAACCAATGAAGTTTCCACAACTTGAAGTATCCTTGAACTTTTCGTATTATTTTTATTTTCTAGCCGGTTTTTTTCGCGTGGTGCGCATGTTAGTCCTCCAAGATATGACTGAAATAATGCAACAGTTGCAGGTTTCCAGATATAATTTGGGAAAAAATGTCTACTAATTGGACACGTAAAATACGCAGTGACAACCAACAGTAGCTATGTCAATATTAAAGGTTAAATGGGGTCACGTACAACAACAAAAAAGACAATATTAAAACAATAAACTACATGCGTGTGTAAATATAATGTAAATTAAATACTTAGGGTTCTCAGGATTTACGTGGCTTTTACAGGAAAACTGAGATATATGCTACTAATGCCCGTTTTCACTAACTCTAGGCATCGCGTAAATATAATGTCTCATGATTTAGACGATGTTTATAGCAAAAAGAATGTTTCACTAACAGTTAGGTGATAACTATTAGTGGACGGTTGATCTATGCCTAGCAAGGCAATGCCTAAATAAGGAATCGTTACTTATTTAGGCATTGCCTTGTTCCTCGTTAGTGAAAACGGGCATAAATAACGTAACCGTTATTTATCTTCATTTTTGCTTCACATTTAGAGATACTTTTCATAATACAGCCTTTCCAAACATTTTGGTGTGTAAAGTGCGTATATTAATATACAATATGCAGTATCCAAATGCACGATTATGTGCCCGAAGACGTTACCTTCATTGTCCTGTGCAGTGCTCTCCGGAGGAGGTTCTTTGTGCTCAGGTTTGTTCAGCTCTGTGGTAACGTTGCTATCGGGTTTTACTTCTGTGGTGGACACTTTATCCACTTGGGTCGGCGCGTTGGGTCCCGACTCGGACTTGATCGCGTTTTGATCTTGCTCCATTGGCTAAAATAAAGTGCGATTCATTAGTTTTTTCCTAAATAAAGATTTGTTTATAGCAAAATGTTTATGAAAGACTCGGTTCCTTGACTCTGTCTGGGGCAGGGAGTTAACTGGTAGAAATCACCTTAAGTCACCTTAAGAAAAAGTGTTATATGCTTTCTATACGGTTTATTATATTATCAACTTTATTACAATAGAGTTACAACAGAGTAGTAGACATATAGTTGTAAGTGTGGTGCTGTTATGTATATAGTTTTAGGTAATATTTTTGTATTTACTATCATAATATTTTAAATTTTTTTTTCTTAAAATTTGTATTCATAAAATATATTTGTCCTTTTTTTTTTTTACTAAAATATCTCGCCTTGAACTTAGTCCTATTTATATTAATATTATATATTTTACATATAAATAATTTTACTTCAAATTTTATGGACATTGAAGAAAAGGCATTACTAACGTTACTAACGGGGGGTCCCACAAGATTTTTTTAACTTTTTTTTTACACAATTACTCAAAAGAGAATTAGGTGCTGTTCTGAGTAATCTGTGATCTAACCTCGTGTGGTCTAGTCTGCTGATGCGGTACGGAGCCAGGGTTGACACCTCGTCGCAGTTGTTCCAATGCTCGCTCCACCATGCGACTGAACGTATCGTCGTCTACAGCTGGCTTGCAGTGCTAAAAGAAAAAAAAAAAGAGTTACTTATTTATTCACACAAATACTGATTAGTTGCAACCCTACCGACTTAAGGATTACTCACGTTAGACCGTGTCGGGTTTAAGTTGAGCGTCGGTTGTAGCGTCATTATCATCATCATATCAACCCAATACTGATCCCACTAAAGAGCACGGGTTTCCTCCCACAGTGAGAAATGGTTAAGGCCGTAGTCCAACACGGTGGGCCAGTGCGGATTGGTGGACTCCACACACCTTTGAGAACATTACGTAGAACTCTCAGGCATGCAGGTTTCCACACGATGTTTTCCTTCACCGTCGAATCGAGTGATATTTGAATGACTTAAAACGCACATAACTTAGAAAAGTTGGAGGTGCGTACTGGGATTCGAACTCGCCACCTATAGCAATCACCGCTATAGTATCCATATAAATAACAAATAAATAAAAATTTCTTTATTCATGTAGGCCTATCACTGGCACTTATGAAGCGGTCATACATATTTGTTTACATAATTGTAAGGGGATGGTGATAACTTCTCTTAAATCTAAAGCTACATTAATACTTATAAATCCACAGATAAGCACCTAGACGCTGAAAAACATTCATGTGCATCACACAAACATTTTACAGTTGTGGGAATCATACCTACAGCCTTGGACTCAGAAAGCAGGTCCACTGCCCACTACGCCAATCGGCGGTCTGCTTCTACTACGTATCTTACCTTCTTCAATTCCTCTTGGAAGGATTCGCTGCTCTCGACGAACTTGCGCTTCTTTGCTTCGAACTTCTCTTCGATCTGCTGCAATTCGTCTTCTAGTTTCTTCTGATGCATCGTCAGTGACTGAACTTGTTTCTTCAAAATCTGTTAAAGTAAAAATAATTTTATTCAAAGTATTATTTTTTTTTTAAAGTATTTTGGTGCAATAGCCCTTTCTATAAACCTTTGAATTAAAAAAAATATGTAAAAAAAATTAAATCGTTTAATAATAATATCATATTTAATAGGGGGGGTAAGGGGACTGTGGAAATAACATCTTATGACTTATATCTATATCTTACATACTTCAAACACATTGTAAGGAATCAGATCGACTATATAATGATCAATAATCGCTTTCGTATAACTGTATTAAAAGTACTAAAACTTACCCTATGGCTGACATTAGGTCTGACCATAATCAAGTCATTGCCACACTATCGTGCTCACTTGAGAAAGTAAAAAAGGCTTCACAAAAACCTAGAGTAGATGTAAGAAAACATTCAGACCTTAACATTAAAACTATTGTGGCGAATGATAAAAACAAGTGGGCCAGTCGATATAAAATCTGGAAAAGTTGGTTTGGTAGAAGAGAAATGGAGCGCACTGAAGACAATAATATTGGATACAAGTACAAATTATTTAAAAATGAACTGGATTCCTAAACAGGAATCGCGAGTGCAGCAGAATTATTTCGCCTCGCGAAAAAAGATAGACTAGAATCTGACTGCCAACCTTCGCTAGTCAGAGAGGCACCGCAAGAAGAAGAATAATTAATAAAAAATTGTACGTAAAAAATAATAATAAAAATTAATAGTTCAAACAACTAAAAAGAACATGGAGAGTTTTGATTCGCCTTGGGGTTAGTACACAACATTAAAAGGCTGTTATTGTTTTTTTCTTTTTCTACCTGAAGCTATGATATAGTCTAAGATGGTAGCGGGCTAACCTGGTACCATGGTATGTATGGTAGTTATTTTAATTCAACGATAATTCTTTCCCCTTTAAGGCAATTATGCTCTGGAACAATCTGCCTGCTGAATTCCGTAGAAGTAATTCCCGTACTGTATTTAACTCTTGGAGTGATGGCATTTGAAGTTGTTGCTTTATTATTGTTTGTAAATTATGTATTAAATTTAACTTATATATTTTATGTATGTTAATAACAATATAAATATAAAATATTATGTATATTTTATATTTATATTACGTATATTTATTTCAATTATGTATGTATTTGTATCCATACATTTTGGTATTTCTGTATATATTACAACACTCTTGACACTATCCCGTTCTCTTGCTGTAAGCCCTGTCTACAAAGGTTGCCTGTAACAGATTGCTTGCAGCAATAAGGCCGCGTTTGCATGTCTACATTGTGTACTGTATACTCCTTACTGTTTCTTTTCCTGTATGTTATACGTGCAATAAAGTGTTTCCTTTTCTTCTTAAATCTATAACTCTAACCGGTTACACGCGTGATCGTACCGGAACGCTAAATAGCTTTTTTTATAAAGTAATAATTGTTGATGGGAGGTCGAAAACACTTCAGATGCAAGGACGGCCGATTGGCGCAGTGGGCAGCGCTTCTACTTGCGATGCGGTTCGATTCCCACAGCTGGAAAAATGTTGCTGGAATTGTGTGATCATGATATAATTTTTGCTTAAGTTAAAATATGACCTATGCTTTAATTCTATTTAATTTTTAATTTTTTAATATGTAACTATTTATAAGTTCACTGCTTAAATAATATTGCACGCCTGAAATGGCAAACTGTAAGCCCCAAACTTTTAGCTCATAAGACCATTATATGTACTGTTTATGCATTAAATGAATTATGAACACCAAGACACTTAGTCTTGGTGTTTATATGTATATTATTAGTATTTAGGTATATTATTCATTAAAAAAAAATCCTCAGTCATCTTATTCATTTATTTAAGAGCACTATATTACACGTTTTTTAAACATAGCACATGCACAAACACATGGACACATGGACTGTCAATGACAAGTGCACATAGCATCTTCTTAGTACTCATAAAACAATCTGCGCTTACTTTGGTTCTAGATGTCGAAGTGTGTCGTAGCATATTTATATTTATTTTCGAGGAGCCCGCATTCCGCCCTGCGTCTAATTCTGAGTCAATTTGAGGCGTAGGTGTTAAATTATCACAATTAAGCTTAATTTTCTATACTCCACGAAAAGCAGGAGAATCTGTGTGGTGTAATTTATAATTTCTTCAATCCTTATACTCCACACCAAACAGATCTTCGGCAATATACCCTCTACGCACGTTTCGCTCCGAAACCGGTGCATCCTCAGGAGATGTTGACTTTACAATGAATAATTGTTAAGTGAAAAATTCGCTTTTTTGCTTTTTTTTTTTTTTTTTTTGCTTTTTCGGAAGGTCACTTGCCGATAACCACCTAAGGGGTTGCTACGGCGTCACCGGGGGAGTGGGGCGAGCGCGAAAGCTCGCCATGAGAAGAGCCCCAGGGCTCGACGACATCGGGGGGAGTATGGGAGACGTCGACCCGAGGGTGCCTCCTGCGAGGACTCGGACCTCGGCTCGGTTCGACGTTAATCTGACTGTTGGTGGACTTTTGGACTAATCATTGTTTAGTCCGAACGCCCCCGTGACCGTGGTAAGGATCCACGTCCGGATGACGTCAGAAATCGGGGCCCTCGTCTTCGCCGGCGAAGACGCTGTGTATGTTGCGTGTGTGTGTGTTGTTGGGACACGTTGTCGGTTGTTATTTTATCGTCAGGGGAAAAATTCGCCAAATGTGTCGCCTTTTTATACCTCTCTAACCCCCCACCTTATCTATCTAAGCCCCTCCCACCGCATTAGTGCCTCTGAATATGTTCAATAGAGGTGAAGTTGATAAGTTTATTTATTCGTTTAAACGCTTGGTAATATATCATGGATTTCCGCGAAGTAACGCCTGCTTCTATCCAATACGTAGGTGTTAAGCCTAATATGCCTGTAATAACACCGGCAGCCAAGATCTCTAGACCGGAACACAGCATTGCAACAATGCTGCTTAGCGGCAGAAATAAGCATGGCGATATTACTCCTCCGGATGAGCTGTCGCAAAAAGTTCTACTGCTACTTAAAACGGTTCTGTGGCACGTCTGTATCAGTAGGGTGGTAACTGTATAGGGCCGGAACTCACCTGCATGCGCGCAGTGGTGACCACTGAGCGGACGTCTGGCACCACCGTGTCGGAGAATATCTCGTTGATGAGGCGGTGATTGCGGAGATAACGCGCGTATGCCACGTGCTTCACCGATAGACCCTCGTCTTGGTCTGGAAGTTACACAAACATGGAGAAATATTTAATAAAACGAGATTTTTTGATTAAGAAGGGAGTCCTTTGTTTTGATTATATGTGGGGGGGAGACACACACACACACACACCTAGATGGTAATTACGTCAGCGGTTATTTTTTGCGATGAGATTTCAAATAGACAAGTCAAGTTGTACGAAAAAATTGTTTGCAGGATTTAATTTAAATAATCTCAGACAAATATAAAAGTACAAAATGTAGCCGGGAGGGCCTTGTAAAGTAATAAATCTGCTTGCGTAATATTTGTACGGCCCTTAACATAATATTTTGTTAATCTTTTCAGTTTGTTGTTGATTATTAATAAGTTTTAATATCCAGTATAATTTGGAAAGCAGAGCAATAGTAGATTTCACTCCGCCGGAAATCGAGGCATCTATCGTATGTGAATTAAAAGTGATTTGCCACTGAAATCTAGAGATCTGCCAACTTTAACAACGTGGAAAAACAGCAAAAATGGTCACTTATTTTCTGAGATCGTATTTTAAACTTTAGCCTGTTTTTTCTTTGCATGTGTGATGAAAATCATCGTATGAAACGCGTATGGTACATAACTTATTACACTCTCGACTTCCTTATCGCCTAACACCACCTCGACTGTAAAATGCAACGTAACCGTACTTGATGCATAATGTACTATAATTGTATTCAATTTATCGTAACGTACCTTCTTCATCCTCCGCAGGTTGTATGTCAATTCTCCTGTCTTGCTGCTGTGATTCCTTCTGAGACGCTCCTTTCTTGGTTGAGCTTTCTTCTTCTAAGTTACCAACTGTTCACATAAAGTTGATTGTTCTATTAATAACAACTTCTTCAACTATGTTTTGCTATGCAGAAGCAACATCAGAACTGATTTCGTAATAAAACAAGTTCTGAACCAAAACAAAATATGTTTATGGAATACTTGAATCTAACTGGGACAATTCAATTCCTCGAATTATGTGTCAATAAATTTTGTCCTTAATAAATAACCGTTATTCGGGTCAAGGTAAAGGCCAAAGGGAAACCTGGCCGAAGGTTTATTTCTGGGCTTACAAACCTACTTCTACTAAAGTCACTGTCTAGGGCATCAAATAAAAAAGCTCAGAAAGCCCTTATTGTAACTTGCCAATCTTCTATAGACAGATGACACTAGAAGGAGAATCTTTGTTGAATTGGCTGATAAGAAACTTTCTTACGTCTGCTTCATAGCAGACGGAGTGCCTTAAACGCTTGGGCCACGATTAATTCACCCGTAAAAGTAGAAAATCTGTTATTATATAACCTTATTTCAAATATTTTCGACTAAGGGCATTGAATCACTAGTACACCAGTGGATGCGTAACCAGTTGTGCTACCAGAAATATATATCCAGCTCTATGGAGGGTATCTCACCCTTGATAGCGGACGGGATGACCGCAAGGTTGGGCAATCATTTTGGGGTGGAGGCCGGGATTCCCCGCTGGTGACGCAACCAACAATATGCATAGAGCTGATTGGTGTCTCACTCACTTGACCTAGTTACTAGTTGCGCAACCTGCGCAACTGGCGCTCCTCCCGTGTACTCCTTGGACGTATAACAAATGCAGTGGTTAACACTGCATTCTACGAAACTTCTGTCTGCGAAACTTTGGTGTTCATTGTTTGGTAGCTCAAGACAAGAGACTAAGGTGGCCCGATCGGTGACGCTGTCATGGTGTCCTAGTGAGATACTAGCCTAAGGTGACATCTTTAAGACCTTAATAAATAATGGATATTTATTACTAAAAATGCTGAAACTTCATTAAATGTAAGAGCAAGATCACATTATTCTCAACAGTTTCTTGTACACTATACTGTCAATCACGGCGGAATCAATATATTCATTAAAAAACGATTCCCAAAGACATGAAAGTAAAAAAAAAATATATTTCGAAGCACACGGCACTAACCGTATAACGTAACGATGAAATTAAAGCGGACTTCATAATACGTGTATAAACCAAACAACCTTTACGTAGTGAAAAAACATACAGCTCGCTCGCAACGTAGGAGTCGTTTTCGAGTATGCAAATACTTAAACATCGGAGTAAAATGGATCTTATGTGTTATTATGATTAAAACTCAAATTTGCCTACAATTCTTTTGTACGGGCTTTTGACGGAACGTTTGTAAAACAAAAATCGGTAGTACAGGATTTGGGAGCCAAAAATTTACTACATAATTTAATTGACTGTCAGCATCTTTGGAAAAGTGCCTCGCTGCTTTGGTTTCGAAGACGTAGATTTTATTTAGTTTTACATATTTTATTTTAGGTTATTTTTCTGTACAATTAATATAAGGTAATCAAACACTGTCCAATTTAATTGACTAAATAATTATTTAAAATTTTATTTATTATTTACTAAATAATTTAATTTTTTACATTAGGTCCATTTTACTTTGACGATCCAGAGTTTAATATGCGACAACGACTCCTCTCGTACTAAGGCTGCCGATGAAATTAAGAATCTATACTGAAAGTCCGTACCAAATACTAACTATTATAAGTAAGTATATAATGAGTAAGTATAGTGTGATCTTACTGATTACTGTCATTCTGTTTAAATCCATGCAAATAGCTCCATACCCTTACCAACGGCCTTGTTCTTCGCGGCGATGTACGCGAGGTACGCAGGCGAGTTGTGGTACGTCTTCAGGCTCTTTTCGTACTCCGACTAGTAGGTACCCGTGCGTATAAATATATGGAATGATGGTGCATGTGGGGGAGAAAATTAGCAGAGTTTATATGTGCGTGTTTTGTTAGTCACAGTCGTAGAAATCTTAATAACAAAGACACTAGAACTTTTGCGTACGTGTCAATATTATGTCGCCGCGAACGTGACTCAGAGCACACCAATTGTTATTTAATACTAAAAAAATATTTGAACTAGAAATAATTGTTAAGATTCTCTTAACAATTATTTCTAGTAATTGTTAAGAGAATCTTAACAATTACATTATAATAATTATTTTATATATTACCGCCGCTGTACAACGAGTACATTGCTGAAGATCTCTTTGGTGTGGAGTACAAAGATTGAAGAATTTATAAATGACATCATACAGATTCTACTGTTTTTCGCGGAGTATAGCGAATTAAGCTTATTTTCATAGTATACTCAAAGTGCTAGTGGGAATTTTTAGAGACTTGTTATTAAGATTTCTATGGTCACAATACATTGTGGGCGCACGATATGGCTGAGTTTGGTTTCTCGTGACGATTTATGATTGCTTGAATTTTTAAATAATAAATGCCATGATTTTTTTTACTACACAACGTGTAACGAAATTACGAATTAATATTGAAGGATGCATATGTATATTTTATACTGTAAAAATATTAAATATAAAATAAGCTTTTTCCATACAAACCAATTTAAAACATTCTAAAGTTTTACAACTATCATGTTTACATGGCAACCCTATTGAAGATAAAAGATCAACACGCGCATAGTACTTAATAAAGTGACAGGAGTCACATGATTTTAATTTTGAAATTTTTCAGTAGAACTATGACTGTGGTTTAGTCAAAAACTATTAGGTTTACGGTTTCGCGGATAAGTCTCAGAGATATTACATAATGTACCTCTAAAGCCTTTGAAGTATCATTTCGGTTTTTATTTACACGTTGTATACAATTTGCAGAGGCATTACTTGAGCGATCACAAAACCCCGAGAAACCAGTACTGTAATTTTTGGACTTAAAAAAAAACTCATAGTGATGTATGCAAAAGTGTATGTTTCATGAAAACCATTTCGAATTTGTATACTGTGCAAAGTTTTTTTTACAGTGGCAGGACAGTTAAATCCTAGCTTTACTACGTGGGTTACATACATTGAATGAATTAATGATACGTTAATTACCAACTGCTTTAACTTTTGGTACATACAATTCCTAGTAAATACGCCCACTTTGATATGAATGCCTGACGAGTTTCAAAACGATCAGGGCTCTCAGTATATGAATAAGTCTCTGAGAGGTTCAAAGACAATTGGATGTAAATTGACAAAAAAGAGCGTGATTTACTCAGAATTATAACTGGTATTGTTTTAACATTATATCGGCGAGATAATATTGAGAAGTTAGTAAGAAGGATCTGATCATTGAGGAAATAGGTAGGTAGGCTTTCTAGACTAATATTAAACCCATCGTTATTTGCTCATTATAATAATTTCGATGGTTTCTATTCATTGCATTTATTAATAAGGGTCGGTCTGCAGTGTCTGTCATTGCCAGTGGCGTACCATAAACCAAAAAAAAGAAAATCTCCTGTAAGAGTTATAAAAAACCTATCCTTAGGTATTTATAACTCGTACTGGTGATTTTCTTAATTTTAAATCATCTGCATACCCTCACCCTCTATGCACGCCACTGGTGTCTGCTAGTTTTTTTTTATTAAACCAAACATTGTTTCTTAATAAATTGAAAATGTCTGTTTCCAATTTAAAAAAATTTATGGCCATATTTCTTCACCTTGTGACAAGTATCGGATAGTTTATTCACAAATTCTGTCTTTGACACTTAACATATAGTAACGACACTGCGATGATAGCCTAATCGGTAAGGCTTCGGTTTGCCTTTTGGTGGAAACGAGTTGGATCCCCGGACCGGAGTAATGTGCATTTTTATTTTAAGCAATTAAAATTATCACATGCTTTAACGGCGAAGGAAAATATCGCGAGGAAACCCTGCATGCTTGAGAGTTGTCCATAACGTTCTCAAAGGCGTGCGAAGTTTACCAATCCGCACTTTGTCATTTCCCGGGAGGGAGGCACCGGTGCGTTCCTGGGAAATCCCAGAGCTTTCCAATATGTGCCGAGGGTGGCCACCGAGGGGGTTTTAGAGGGAAGGGAAGCTGGGTATCTCACCAGGAGATTTGTCCACCGTCATCAAAAAAAGATCAGTGCCCCGTAATGGGTTTCTAAGGAAGTAAGTGACAAAACTAACGTTTAGGCCATCCGAAAGTTGTCGGACGGTGATAAAACAGGCCTTCAATATAATTCTCTACAAATACATCTCAGAGCATTTTCCGAAATCTGAGTACTTGATTTCGAATTAAATGGGAAAAGTTTTCGGCAAACATACGTGTTTAAGGGAATATAGTGTTCGTAGTAAAAAAAGGTTAAATGCTTTTCTCGCCGATATGCATGAAACAATGTACCGACACCTATTCCCACATAAACAAGCCAGTGACGTGAGTGCGGTGGTTTTATTCAGGTTTAAATCCCAGTTCGGTCACAGGGTGAACGGTACCTCTGCTTTTGTGCGCGAGCCATTGCAAATACGCGGGCGACGATTGGTATGTTTTCAACATTTCAGTGTACTGCGCCTACATCCAAAATTATATTGATTACAATATGCCCGCCCGACCGAATTAAACTTCATAATGCTTCTAAGTCTCTGTACTTTGATTACACATACGATTCCATTTTCCAACTTCAATATTTCAAAATATTTAGCTGACAAAGCATTTTAGATTCATTGGGAATAAATTTTGCCCCAAATCATAAAGAGCCAGCCAAAAAAAAATATCTGTATTTAGTTAGAACTTGTCTGCCTAAACAACTTCAAGGTCTTGGATTAGAAGCCCGGGTCAGGCCAAGAATTTTCAGTACCAGCCTGGAGTTAGAAAATTAGCGGTATCAACCCCCTTGCTGCTCAGCTGTGCACAGCACTTTGAGCCGTCGGTCTCGGTTGTTCTAACTTAATTGTGATGTTAGTCGTTAAAGCCCACCAACCCGCATTGAAGCAGCGTGGTGGGTCTATGGTCTAAAACCGTTTCTCCTGTGAGAGACGAAGGCCTGTGCCCCGCAGTGGCGTTAATAGGGTACGGATGGTGATTCCGTCTAAACATTATGACACCGAAGCGGTAGGACTATTACACTTATTAAGCTCAGTTTGAAAAATGTGTAGGACTAAAATTAACAAAATACATTGAGTTGGCCGGCGCTTTACATTTTATTCAAAAAGTGAGACGAAACGTATTTCTTCGTGGACGATGTACTTTATCCATTATTTTAAAAGACTACAAAGAAATTATGATATTCATAATAAAGAAATACATTCGAAGTTTCTTCATGTTTTATATATTTAGGTATTAGAAAGTTTTGCTCTTTTGAAAATTATTTGGATATTTTGATTATGTCGCTTGATTCGGTTGGGCAGACGGATTCTCTCGACAGGTCTGGTCTCTTAGGAGATATTATACATACAGAGCTTTGTCCATAACGGTGCTCCAGAGAAATTTAAATTATAATTAATACAGGATAAAATCACTATTGGTATGTAGAAAAACGCTAGTTTTAGCGTTTATATATTTAGTTTTTTATAATTATGTCGAGGTACATTATAATCTCAGCCGTAGGACGTCCGATGCTGGACATCTGAAGATGGTCTTTTGTAGGGATTCCCACTCGCTACGGTTTTGTGTCGCTTTTATTCAGAGACTCGTTTAATGTAGCCTGTCCAACTTGTGAGACTTCTACCAAAATGACTTATCTGTAAGCTAATCTTTTTATCGTAATTAAAATAGGCTAGTTTGTCACTTTTATGCAAGGTCATAGATATTTGTCTATGGTGTAAGGTGATTTTTATATCTGTGGCGTTTGGTATCTCGTAAGTTTAATTTTAAAGTGTTTTAATACTAAACACACCTAAGAAATGTATTATAGATTTCTAGGTGAACTTTTGACAGCTACCAAAGCCATATTGATCTTTTTGTTTTGCACAACAGATTTTTGGATTTGTGGAATGCAAATTTTACCAATCTACTTGTGCCGATATGCAAAAAAAAGTTTAAAATTGTGATACCGATAATGTACTTCTAAATGTTTTCAACTCTAATGATCTTTATAGCACAATATCGGTCGAATTTAATTTTGTAATTTTTTAAACACCACCGTCGATGTTTATATACCAGACACCATAGATACACATCCGTAATCTTATAAGTAAAGCTACAAGGTTATGTCACCATCCCCATATTCAGTAGCTGTTCTGCCAGTTGCTAACCCGATGACAACCGCAAAATACCCCTTTGCTATGTGCGTTAAAATCTACAATCAATTAGATGCAGGTCTAAAAAATCAACCTACGCGTTTGTTTAAGAAAAATCTGGCGCATTGGCTGTTTACAAAATCTTTCTATACAATATCCAAATATCAGACATCGAATTAAATATAATATTATTATTTGACAATATTATGATAACATTGACATTACCCGTATGTATAATTAATTACTTTTCAATACTTGCTCAGCAAGATTTTGCACGCAGGTTTAATAGTTGTTCTTGTTGAGCACTCTTAATTTCGCATGCGTTATAGTAGAATATTATAATAAGAACCTATGAAAGCTCATGTTCAGCGAATAAATTTAACTTTCGACGTGTACAACCAGCGCTGTCAAATAATGCATTTATTATGATCGAATAGGTTGGCAACTTTCTTGAAAAGATACTAAATACGGGAGCAGATCGACGGTTAGCTTAAAAAAAAAAAAAAAACTTATTCACCTTCTCAGCTTCGTATTCATCGACGAACGCGTATTTTTCTGTTTGCGGCAGGTCCCTCCACATTCCTCCAATGATGCGACCGATCTCCCAGAGTTTGAGATCTGGGTTGGCTGCCTTCACGCTGTCCCATACTCGGCGTGAATACCTCATGTACGGCATCAGGGGCTTTTCTGGCGGCTTCGGTGGTTTAGGGAGGCCGGCACCCTTCATTTATAAAAGAAAACAAAATTACACCTATGCGACTATTCCAGGCCGCTTTGGACAACGCTAGTTTTTTATGGCTACAATCGTTTAAGGCGAAAAGTTTTTGTAATTCTTTATGCCAACGAGCAATTTCATCTAGTACTGAGTTGTTTGCCAGTAGTAGTAGTAGTAGTCTATAGTATAAAATACGAAATCAAACCTAGTTCGGTTCACCGATCCCGCCTAGTAAATTAGTGGTTATAGAAAAATTCTGTGACGTTCGAAACATGGTATTGGCATGATAAACTCACTCTGCCAGCCCGTGTTTTGTCGTCCTAGCTCGTGTCGTTGTGTTAAAAGTTCCCTTGTTGTTATATACCTAAACTCTTGCTTTGTCTAAAATCCGTGATCTTTAGCATTAGTAATTTTGAAAGCATTAGTATTAAGCCAGCGACCCCCTCTCCGATCTGTGGTCGGACAGAGTGTAGGCTAATAAAATTTTCATTTTTACTTGCTTGTATTACTTCTCCCGCCAACGTTGTCAATGCTGTCGAAAACCTTCGTGGATGAGTTAACCGTGCCTATCTACTGCGGTTGGAATCCAAGGTGCGAATGTATGCTGGTTGAAGGAGCGCGTTTTGAGGTATTTATCAACTTGCGTCGCCGCTCTACCTAAATGCCAATGTTGCCAAAAATGTTGAACATGGTATTGGCATGATAAACTCATCCCGCCAGTCCCGTTGCTAATCTTCTGCAGTTGGAACCCAGGTTGGGAATGGGCACTAGAGACTCGTCTTGTGGTATTTAATAGCTGCGTCCACCCCCACTTTAATGCCTACGTTGCCAAAAACTGTGACGCTTTGAACATGGTGTTGGCATGATGAACTCACCCCACAAGACAAGTTGACAATCTTTTGAAGTCGGAAGCCAGGTTGCGATTGTAGAAGACGAAATGGCTAGTCTTGTCGTTTTTATTCGCTTCCGTCGCAACCCACACCTAAACTCTGTTTTTAAAAACACTAGTGACATTTGGAATATGTTATTGGCATGATAAACTCACCCCGCCAGCGCCCTTGCCGATCTTCTGCGGTTGGAAGCCAGGGTGCGAGTGTATGCTGGAGACGAAGGGGCTCGTCTTGTCATCCTTGCTGGCTTGCGTGGCCGCGCCCGCCGTGCGTCGCGCGCTTTCTGCACCGAAACGGTGTTGTTGCCACGCGTACCCACCCGGCGGGCCCATGCCCGGCCCGCCCTGGTATTGCGGGTGGTACTGGTATTGGTTATGGTGGGGCGGTGCATTCATACCGCCTTCAAGCCAAGCAGCGCGGCAATACAATGAAAGAAAAAACAAAAAGCGTAAGGGAGGGGCGGGGGGCGGAAGGGGGCAAAATAAAGTAAACAATGCACTAAGGCCGAGCGCATACATACAATTGTTACGACATTCAACTACGTATCATAAGTTAAAACGTTAATGTACTGTTCAAAGGTATTCAATCAAAAAATTATTCAAATGTGTTAAATTAATTTATTAAACAATTATTTAAATATATTCAGTTAATTTATCTAACATGGATAAATTGTTTAGTTAATTCGTCATTTTAACAACTATTTCAATGTGTTATTCCAATGCTTGTCAACTATATTTACTTAATTCTTCATTCAATTAACTATTCAAATTAACACATTTAGTAAGTCAACAAATATTCAATTAAATTAAATAAAATTCAAAGTTATTCAATTATGGTAATTCACTAAGAAATTATTCAAATTTGTTCAGTTAACACATCAATTAACTATTGCCTAAATGTCATAAATTCAATTTTTATAGAAATAATGAAATATTATTTTTAAATTAATTATGTATGAATACCTTTCACGAGTTCAAAAGGACTAATAACAAAAAAACAAGTAAGTTAAATCAAATAAGCAATCATTCAAACATATTTAGTTAAACTTAATAATCAACAATTTGTCAGTTCACAAAGTCGTATTTTTTATGCAAGTGCACAAAATTGATATAAAATGAAAGTACATATTAACAATTTTAAGATCAAATGATATTTACAATGACAATGATTACATTAAACATGATTAATCAAATATTGCATTATATTCAAATAAGTGCACAATGGATTGTGTTAAAAAGTGAAATGATGAAAGACTAGGTATTTAATAGGAAAGCATATTTCAATTTAAAATGAAATAGGGCATGATTTGTATATTTAGATTTGAGGAGTAATGAATCTCTATAGAGTCCAAACAAAAATAATTAATTTTGCTTTATTACATTTAATTTATTGTTCTAATACTGTTTATATATGTAGCGATCTAACCAAATGTGCTCTATGGTTTCAGGACCTAGGTTTATATTAAAAAACCTTTTGTTTTGTCTTGTTCTTTTATAGAAGAAAATTGTGGCTCACAAATAATATTCCTTTCAAATAATTATAGATATGAATAAGACTTGTAAATTAAAAATTGCGTGTATGCACTGTGGCAGATGCTCAAATTAGTTTGGGTAGCACTAGCAGTTTAGTAGGCCTCTAATAGAAAACAAACAGATGTGATTGCGAGATGGATTCATTAATGTGTTTTTTTTTAAGCTTTCCCACACGCTATATAAAACTGAGCTATGATTGTAAATGTACTGTCACATGCTAGGAATAAAGTATAAGCTGATTTAAGTATATATAAAGTTACTGCATTAGGTATAGTAATGCGACATTCCTAAATAAGTAATCTTACAGAAAACTATGCAAATCAGTCCTACTAAGTAGATGTTGACAATGGACCCTTGTGACAGTTTAAATAAAAGCGTAGCACAGTTCTACATAACGGGCAGAGACCTTTAAACCCCAAAACCTAAATCGAAATGTGTGAAATTTTGAAAAAATAAATAAAAATGTAGTAAAAATAAATCACATTGGTGTTTACCTTTCATCATACCGAAACTCATTGGGGGGCCCGCAATCATGTAGTCTGTTTCAAAATAACAAAACATGAAACAAATCCAACTTAATAGAAACAATGTAAGTCTAATGCATAAAGAAAAAAATGAGAAAAATAAAAAAAAAATTATAAGAGATTAATTAATAAAGTACTGTTGTAGATGCAAAACTGTACGGTACAGAGTAATTAAAAGCAGAGATTATGCGCTTCATGCTTGTCTGTACATCTTGATTTTATAGATATTTCCCATCATATAAGTACATAATTCCATAATTAATTTTTAGTATCACTCAAAACTATAATTTTAGCATATTAATAAATTAAATACATACAAGTGGGTAAAAGATTACAACTTATATTAATAGTTACTGATCATACGGCAATAAATTTAACGTCCCAAGTTGCTGAATTATAAATTAAAAAACTATATTTTTATTCAAACAGAATAAATAATGAAGTGCATTAAATACTAAGAATGCATTAAGAATATTAAATCAGTTTGTTTCGTTAACTTCAAACCATTTGATATAACTTTATATTTTGTGTTGACGATTGGAAATACCTATAAGATCATTGCATACGACAGAGCGGTTAGATACCAGCATTAACTTAGTACTTGAACCAGCTAAGCTCGCAACAATCAGGTCTAGTACTTTATATGTTAAGTAGTATGTTAATATCTAACAACATTCTAAACTCACAACCAGGGGGTCCACTCTATGATAAAATTTATGAAATAATTGAATGTTGTCATTTATTGTATTTAAATTGAGAAGGTAACAAGCCAAACTAGTGTTATAACAATTGTAGTCTATCTGTCAGTTGATATCTCCAAGCTAAATGGCAATTGAACATTTAGTACATCTTGCAAGAAGTTATAGTTATATAGTCAATCATGCAGAATTTCTTCTGCATGATTGATGATTGAAAAGGCTATTCTTTTTTACTGCTGATGTGTAAAGGTATTGTCTTCTTCATAGATACAGATTAAATATACAAGCTCATGTATAGACCAATATTTCAAGATTTTTTATAGAGTTAACCTGTAGCGTTTTTACAAAACAGCACGCAATCTATTTTAAAATTTAAGACATTTAAAAGAACACATATTTTATTATTATACATCAAGGAGATATAAGTTTTGACTGCAAACTCTAGAATGTTTAAGCTAGCGTTGTTACATCTAAACCTGGAATACCGTCATTAAAAATATGAAGGTTTTTCTGTCGATTTATTTCTAAGTGGACACCCTGATAATTCATAAATTAATTAACAGGCATTCCTAGTGCCATATTATGAGTCAAGGATTTATAAAATCAAATACAATTTTATATGGTTGGTTTAACTAAATATTGGATATATTGAGAGGAATATGGAAGTATACAAACGCGGATTGGTCTGGGGGCTCGGCATTGACATAGATGTGTTTTGTTTGTAGCTGTTTGGTGTAGCCATCTTGCTGAAATCAAAAGAGTATAGATAGTATAGTTCCTTGATATAACATTACAAGGTTTTTCTGCATTTTCACAAGCATTTACAGTACTGTTCAATTGTCAATATGTACTATGCAGATATAAATACTATGATCCTATAAAATCAATAGAATATAATAGTCCATCGGTGTACTAAAAATTCGCCACAACAGCAGGGTTTGCCCGTAATCACTGCACTGGGCAGAT
Organism: Pararge aegeria; assembly: GCF_905163445.1. Classification (NCBI taxonomy): domain Eukaryota; kingdom Metazoa; phylum Arthropoda; class Insecta; order Lepidoptera; family Nymphalidae; genus Pararge; species Pararge aegeria. Next base: position 17,306,348 of record NC_053186.1, read on the forward strand.
GTTGAGTGCAGAAGATGGTAGTAGTGGCACAGACAATGCTGTGGCCCATTCTGTTATTTTCCCTCAGTTGCCTCGTACCACACGTGTGGGAAGACAACAATGGGACGAGTTGTGATATTTGAATACACACTCATCTTAGTTTGTGTTCTATTCTCTATACTTGTTTGAATTCTATAGTTATTGTTTAAGTGATACATATCAACACACTCCTTGCCGCTCACTACTGAATTCTTAACACTATAATTACCCTGCAAAACCAGTTGATAACGTTATAAAATAATATTTCTCTAGAATTAAATTATTATAAGCCCACTATTAGGATTTAATATTGCTTAGGTTATTCGGAAGGGTTGAGCAGTTTCACTTTAACCTTAACTATTTCAAACACTAACTATCCATCTCCTAGATGGATAGCAACTAGAACACAGAAATTCAATAAACATTTAAAAAAGCCTTTCTGGATATGAAAATGCTATCATGATATAAGGCAATAGTTTTTCTCTGTTGTCCCTAGTTCCACATTTGTTATCATTAACTTATTATTTTTCACAATTTGTTTTAAAAACCAACATATTCCGAATAATTGTTCCATAAAATTTTACAATTAAATGTAATTCGTTATTGATCTATTCGTTTCTTTTAAAAATAACAATGTTTATTGATGGAAGTTATAAATTACGAGTAGTACATCTAGGTTGTATTTGGTCAATTATAACCACAACCAGTCAACTATACCTGATAGTATTAAAAAGCTGTAATGTTTAGCCAAAACTTTGTATTCTTTTTATAATTATATACTCCAAAATAACGGCAACTTCATTCTAAAATTCTAAAATTCTTTATAATAGCGTCACTTGTAGACGTAGGACGCTAAATAATCAGCCATTGCGCTTCTTTTTGACAACGACAATTGACATAATCTGTGAACCTAATTTTTTTTTCGCAGATTGCATTGCTCTGGGTTTTAGTGTTTTGTTTCTCCACAGACAATATATTTTTTTTCTTGGCACCAGATGAAGGTATTTAAAGAATAAGAATTAAGGGGTTTGGATTTTAATGGTTCTACAATACTACTAGTATAATTTAATGCGGCCAAAGCCACTTCAATAATTTAGGAAAATGATTAATGGAGGCTGGAGATGTTAGAGTTCCAAAATTACTCCGTGTGATACCAGCGAAAGAAAACCATAAACAGTGGTTTCACCTAAAAACATCGATTTTAATTTTATATAGACACAGATTTAATATGTACATAAGTATACCACTATAAAACAGCTATTTAAATATACCTCACCGTCCGACAATAATATGCAATTAAAAGTAATTAGACGAGAGGCTGGAATTTCAATTACAAGGAAGTTAAAGAACCGTGTATCAGCGCTCGCCAAAAAACTAGACGACCGACCGTTATGATTGCCAGCCTCGGTGTTATTAGCCGAAACGTAATGTTACCCCACCGCTAATATATAGGGTAGATACACCTTCACAAATTTCGTCATTGCTCAATTTATTTTTGAGGACTATCAGAAGATATTTGAAGGTTTATAAAACAAATTATTTTAGAAGCGCGTTGCAGCGGCGCAACCAAATTCGGTCGTTTCATGCAACTGAAAAAGTATTCGAATAGACTGATTTCGAAAAGTTGTTTCGAATTTTTTTAATGTAGAAGTTAATATTTTATATTTTTATAACCGTTGTAGTTAGATATTGCTGGCTAGCGATGTTTGACGATGAAAATATCTTTATATATATATATTTCTTGTGTGCGTGTGTATGTCACTGAACTCCTAAACGGCCGGACTGATTTGAATGAATTTTTCGGTATGCGTTTGGGTGGCACCCTGTATGGTTTAGATTCACAAATCAGCCCGACAGATGGCGCTGGGGTCCGCTAGTTTAATATAATTTCATAGATTCTCATTCTGATGGTTATTTTTTGTATATAATAAATTATAATATTATATATTATTACTATTTACTAACTCGCGTTCTTCGTCCGCTTTTACTAAGACTTTTTTTTTAAATCCAAAGGCCTATGTTACTCTCCGTCCTATCAACTAACTCTATGTCAAGAATCAAGTTGGTTGGTTGCTTAGTTTGGGCGTAAAGGAAGGACAAACAAACAAATAAATATTGCATTTATTATATTAGCTATAGCTAAGTGGGCACTAATTGTTCACAGAATTCGGTCAAAATTACCATGACAATGGGAGAGTACCAAAGGCTGGCAGCACAGTTATTATTGGCTGGCCTAGTGCTGGCCCGGCTCATGGCTGTGTGACCGACTGACATTTGACACGGTTCAATAAAAATGGGTCCCGTGCAGTTAGGTCACTCACACCACGCTGCGATTGTATAATAGCAGTGTTGGTGCATAAGTTTTTGCTAATTGCTTGCAAGTTGAAATAGATTGTCGGCGGGCGCCATTTGGGGAATTTATATTTTCTGATTTTTCTCTGGTCTTGTCTGAAGGGTTAGCACAGGCAGGAGACAAAAAATATATCCCCCGATTACATCCCCTGACAAGGAATATAATTAACATGTCCACCTAACAAAGCACGGGAAAATGAAATAGGAGAAGTTTACCCCCGTTTATTATTACACTTACTCGTATATACATTATTTAAATATATTTATATTATATCTATATTTATTACTAGCGTACCCAGCCCGCTTCGCCGGGCTAGATTTTGCTTTATTTTATTTAAACAATAAACTTACATCATTAAATTTTTAATTTAAGTCTCATAATATATTAAATCATTTATTTCTCTCCGTATTCATTCTCTTCTATTCTCTTCTCGAGCGGGTGAAGATCATTATCTACACCCAACAATAGAATATCATCATAGTAAATAAAAGCTGTATTTGACAGTTTGACAGTTCAAAAATAGGAGTGCTCCGATCGTCATCAAACTTTACAGGATTACTCGCCAGGTCCATCCGGAGATTCCCCAAAAGTTTAATTGAAATCGGTCCAGCCGTTTCGGAGCCTTTACGGAATATACCCACACACTTTCTCTTTTATATATATATAGATATTATTTGAATATTATTTACACTTGTGCGCCAGTTCTCTGAGGGTTGATAAAGCTGTTAAAGAAGATAAATTTTTATCCTTTACCCGGGGAGATAATTGTCGCCTGCCCATGCTAGCCGTGCCGGTAAGAGGCTTCGGCCGTGGCATGTCGTATAACAGATTGCCGGACCCATATTACCCCGTTGCTATCTTAGACTGCATCACCACACAGCAGGTGAGATTTCAGTCAAGGGCTAACTCTTATTAGAATGTAAAACAAAAAGTGTTCTTAAATCTAGGTACGTTATGGAAACCTAGATCCTTATTTATGAACCGACTTGTAGCTTCTAGCAGTTTCTTAAGAAACAAGCAAACTATGAATATTATAGAACTTGAGAATCCGTTCTTAGCTTGATATCGGTTTATTATTATACCTTAAAAATATACATGCATCTCTGCGACTTAATACACATAAAACTCCTGATGCCTTACGAAATTTCTTGCATACAAACTTTGGTCTATAATATACAAATCAATAAACCCTGACCCACCGCGACGCATCGCCCGCAGCACTTTTACTCTGTTTACGCTTAGCGTTCATTTGTTTTTTTGATCGGCTCCTAAACGTTGGACCTACTTAATAGTGATGTCTATCATTTCTCAAGAATCGGTTTGTATCCGACTGGTTCTGGTATATGTGTATATTTTTATATGTAATATTAGTCAACAATGCTACGGCCGGTCGTCATGTTCCTGCGGGTGTCCTACGAGGCGACTAAGTAAACATAGCGTCTCTTAAGGCCTTGTTATGAATTCCTAGTACCGAATGAATGAATGGGAGTTAATTGATGATTGCCCTTTCCAGTATGCAGTATGGTGACGGCAGATCAGCATACATTTGTCACCGAGCCTTCCCACGGATGTCGTACGAGGCGATTAAGGGAATATAACGTAGACCGGGTATATTCCTTCTCCTGCTCTGTGCTTCTACCATCTACTGCGATCATTCTGCTCACCGTGGTGATTATAGGCAGACTCTCCAGCTGGGAGAGGCCGTAAGGCCAGTGGACTGTTATAGGCTGTGTGAAGATTGAAGAAACGCTACGGTCTAGTGAATCATCCTTAACGCGCAAACTAAGCTGCGAGCCTTTTCTAATAAAAAAAAAAACATCGAAACCAGATTCAGTTGGATATTAACATCGCCAATCAAAAACGCATCAAATTGACGTTTTTCTGGATACCGGTTGAGTAACCTTGAAGGAGCGCAATTTGTATCAATTAAGGCAGCCAGATGCGGATGAAACTGGAATGATATGGAAAAATGGGATGTTTCAGGACTTGTTTGGATCCGAAGTAATTATTGCTGGACAATTGTTTAATGAGGAAAATTAACTGCGAGATACGCATGCTGCACAATAGAAGTCGTCGATATTGTTATACATAAAGATTTTAAAACTGAGATTTTCGTGGTTAAAAAACATTTCTTAAGTATATACCACGATAATACATAAATAAATAAATATACTACGACAATACACACAACGCCATCTAACCCTAAAGTAAGCGTAGTTTGTGTTATGGGTACTAAGATAGCTGATAAATATTTTTATTAATATAATATACATAAATACTTATAATATGCGGATTACACAATATTTTGGGATTTCCCGTATCAGTCCCCTCGTGACCACGACCCATGCAACTGGGTCGAAATACTCGTATGCGTATTGTTTGCCGATGACATATTAATACAAACCAAATGCAAAAACATCGAGGGCTTAGAGTCTAAATTATTTAATACTAGCGGACCCTCGTATGAGTCAATCATAAAGCTAGAACAGCTCTGATACTAACATTATAATCATCGTGGCTAGCTATGTACCTACTATAATTTTACGTGGTATACTGAGTTAGTAATTTGTCATTATTTTAATTGATACATACATACATACATCCATCTATCCATACATCAATCCTCAAACTTTCGCATTTATAATATTAGTAGGATGGTACGCATGCATTCGATCGTTGTCCCATATGAACTATATGTCATTACAAAATTATTATCTTCTCGTATAATAATTTTGTAATGAAATATAGTTCTTATTCAAGAAATGGTTATACATTTTAATCTACCTACTTTTATACCTAGCTGTTTGTTGCATACGACTTCCTTCTATTCGTTTTTGGTTCTGATTTTAAAAATCCCGGGAGAACCGTTATCCCGCTATTAAAGTATCCTACGTCCACCTCCAGGAATATGTATCTATAGAAATTCTATGATATATTATGAAAGTTAAGCTTAATTATGCAGGTGCAGGATATCTGTATGGTGTAATTTATTGTTTGTTGTATTACATCAACGTCAAATGAAAAAGTAAAATCGAGTGCCTCCTGTCGGTAGAAGCACTTGTCGGTATTTTATCTTCAATAGGGTTGGCATAAGTAAACATGTAGAATGTTTTGAATTATTAGTTTGTAGGGAAAAATAACCTTCTTTAGATTTAATATTTTAACAGGGTGATTCCTTATGAAATATACTTATGCAAGCCCTTCAACGGTATTTCGTAATTCCGTTACACGTTGTATATCTAGCCAGTATATCGTGTTGACATTGAGTTAGGTCATAATTCTTCCACGCCTCCGATCAGTTAACTATCAAGGCGGATGTTTGCGTTACTAAATGCAGTAATACCTTGTGGAAACTCCTCATAAGTGGACAGGTATAAATATCAAATTCATTCAATATCAAATTTGAATTAAGACAGACACAGAAAAACATTAATGTTCATCACACAAATATTTTCCAGGCGTGGGAATCGAACCTACGGCATCGACTCAGAAAGCAGGGTCACCCACTGCGCCAATCGGCCGTCCAAATTAAATTATAGTGACAATTAGTGATAGTGGTGACAAACACGTTGTGAACCGTGATGAGTCTTCACGCCTCTATCATAAACGTCCCTTGACTCGTCACGCAATGCATCACGTTTATCTTACGTGTGTTTTTAATGATTATTGCTGAACAAGGTCATGGGTGCTCATCCATTTATTACAAATTATAATATGAACCCTATTGTTTCATTTATTTATTCACATATCATTCATAATACATGGGGTTTTCTTACACTAAACCTTGAAGTGTTACGTATTGTCGTAGAGGGTATACCTATTTATAAAAAGATGACCTCCCTGGTGGCATGGCGCAGCGGCGAGGTTTGTGGTTTTAAGTGCGATTTTTTCGGGTTCGTTGTGGTTTTAAGTGCGATTTTTTCGGGTTCGGTCCCTAGCAGGGGTAATTTGGGAATTTATAATTTCTGAATGTTCTCTGGTCCGAGTGGGTAGCTTCGGCCGTGGCTAATAACCTCCAGACAAAACGTGCCGCTAAGCGTTTTAGCGTTCCGGTGAAGGAAAGCATCGTGAGAAACCTGCATGCCTGAGAGTTCTACATAATGTTCTCAAAGGTGTGTGGAGTCCACCAATGCGCACTGGGCCAGCTTGTTGGACTACGGCCTTAAACCCTTTCCATTGTGGGAGAAGACCCGTGCTCTGAAGTGGGCCGGTAATGGGTTGATATGATGATGGTGATGTTTATCTATCTATGAGTAGTAAAAAATGTTAGAAAAGTTAGAGGTGTGTGCTGGGATTCGAACTCGGCCCACGGAAAGTGAAGTCGAGCTCCTACCCATCCACCGCTTCTGTATCCATCAACCGTTCACCAATAGTTATCACCTAAGAGTTGGACGAATGTTTTTTTCCTATAGACATCGCCTTAATCTTAGGCATTCTATTTAGGCGATGCTTAGGCTTGGTGAAAACGGGTGTAAGTCTTGAAACAACAAGAATTTTAGCACGTAACAGGTACATGTACATGTATCTTGACTCACAACATTTATTTATTAGCACCAAATCTCGTTTAATTGTTTTATTATTTCTAGTAATTTTCTTGAGCACTAGTCACTCATACTAATAACCAAACATCATTTATTCAGTGAATCACTTTACAAATGTAGTGCAGACATGCGTTTATTTCAGAGCAAAAAGCACGTTATTTCGTAGTTAATTCTTTTATGTAGGAATACGCACTGGGCCAGCGTGGTGGACATTGTGGAAGGAGACCCGTGCTCTATAGTGGGCCGGATTTCTCTACAAATTAGCACGACTGCAATCTCACCTGGTGGTAAGTGATGATGCAGTCTAAGATGTTAGTATGGTTGTCATAGAGCAAAATACACGTTATTTCGTAGTTAATTCTTTCATGTAGGAAAAAAGATGAAAGCCCTGCTATTTAACAAAAATGAAAAAAGACCTGCTATTTAACAATGATAGACAGGGGGTCTATCAATCTAGTGTACATTATTGTAATAGTCAAGCCCTTTCATTTGATACCCATATAGGGAGTCCTGAAAAAATATGTAATCCGCAATTTTTTACTACACGTATAACTCTGTATATATAATATTTTATTTTTTAATGTCTGGTTAATGAATTAAGGAAACTGCAACTTAATGCAATTTATCTAAGACATATTTGTCGCATGTCTGCCATACTTAACGTGTCCTATTTTTCAGGGACACTTCACGGTTTTACGACTGGGTGATGCTATCTGCGACTGTAGGATATGACGTCATCCATTTTGTAATAATATCTATTTTACAATAACTACCTCTATGGTCTAGTTTGGACATTTTCGACTACTACGAGGGCCTGGCTTCGATTCCCAGTTCGAGCCATAAAATTTGCGGTGGGCGCTTCTCTAAAATAAATCTAAGAAGGCACGTAGGTACTTAGATTACACCGGTTACGAAAATGCAAGCTTTTTTGCTCTATTTTTAGAACTTCAATATGATAAAAATCGGTAAACCAACCGACCCATTGGTCGGTCTATGCTCCAATACTCTCTCTCCTATATGAAGGGAGACGGTGCTCTGCAGTGGGACGTTAAAGGCCGATTATGACAGCTATTGTAGAGCAAGCATGGATAGGTATTCGAATTAAAAAGGCGGCTATCCTCTTAAAGAAAGAAGGGTTTCAAAACATAAATAAGAACATTTAGAACGTACCGGTTACACTAGTAATATTGAAACATCAAAAATCACTTCACTTTAGTGGTGTTCTTTGAAGAGGCTAGTCATTTCATTCGAAATAGCAGTCGACAGTTATTATTTATCAAAACGCACTGGGCCAGCGTGGTGGACGTTGTGGGAGGGACCCGTGCTCTATAGTGGGTCGGAAATGGGTTGATGTGATGATTGTTGTCGCACTTCTGGTTGCCGCTGTTCCGAACGGAAACGGTGGCGCCACGTGACAACTATAGCGAAGTTTTACGAATGCCACCGAAGCGCCATCATGAAAAACAAGGATTTGAGATCAGAGGGTCGTGAGGTTAAATACTTTTTGCGGAACGGACGTCTGGCAGGCAAGAAATATGCTTGTCAGGCGAAAAAGAGTGACAGAGCAGATTTATTGGACAAGCGAGTAATATGAGATATACTTTCCAAAGAATGTAAAGGTATTGTTCTATGTAAGATTTGGTGATAGTAAATGTAAATGCTTATACAATGATAACCCATGTGTACTCTTTTATGATGATGAGTTATTATTTTACCTCTAATGTACTAAACGTTTACCATCAAATGAGGAAAATGGGAAAGTCTGTGAGCTAGCAACATTCCGCGGGTGTACAGCGAGACTTGCGCGGGGCGTTTAACTATTTTTGAACCCAATGCACTGCATGCAATAATGTGTATGCCTTTTAGTATTTTTTTAGTATTTAAGCGGTGATAGCCCAGTGGGTAAGAGCTCGATTTCACTTTCGGGGTGGCCGAATTCGAAGCCCAGCCAACTTTTCAAAGTTGTATGCGTTTTAAGTAATTAAAATATCACTTGTTTTAACGGTGAAGGACAACATCGTGAGCCTGCATGCTTGCAAAGTTCTCCACAATGTTCTCAAAGGTGTGTGGAGTTCACCAATACGCAGTGGGCCAGCGTGGTGGACTACAGCCTTAGCCCCTTCTCATTGTGGGAGACCCGTACTATATAGGAGGCCAGTAATGAGTTTATGTGATGATGATGAGTAGTATTTCATACCATCTTGAATTGGACGCTATTATAAATTTCTCGCTATATCTTTATAGCCCATAAATTAAATTAGATAGACAGCCATTATAAATAGGTTTATTCGATTCAAATTACCCACTGATGATATCATTACATTCTGGCCTTATTCCAAACATTATATAAGCGTGCGAATAACAACCTAATATGGTTTTATAGTAGACTGGCACGTCTTGTTAGTCGAATTGTTCAGCTACGGATCCATATTCCAGGGTTGGGCCGCCAAGGTATTGAGTTTTTCCGTCAAGGAATTATCAGTACAAGCTTAGGGTACGGCAGTTGGCGTCCCTTTTTCCATCCACTGAGGATTGATATAATGACTGGCAGCAGTGTTTTTTGCGCTACTAATACGATTCACTGTGATCACCATCCCGTCTGGTCTCCCGATGGGAGAGGCATTTGCAGTTTGCATAAACTCACCACGCTGGGCAGGCGGTTTAATGATCACGTAGATGGTTGTACTGGCAAGAAGGACGCAGCTAGTAGGTATATTACATTTCCTTAGGCGCCTCGTATGATACCGGATCTTAGAGAAGCGGTTGTGACAACTGTATTCTGATCTGCCGTCACCATACGGGCATTTTTATAACAATCTTATTTATCTAAACAGTGTTTTCATTAGATACTTTATTAAGTAAAGTTTGTTTTAAAAACTAGTGGCAGGGCAATCAATCAATCAAATATACTTTATTGTATACCAAATTAAAAAAAAAAACATTGAAAAAAATACACAATAAAAATATAGAAGAAAAGGGGGCCTTATCGCTTAAAAGCGATCTCTACCAGGCAACCTACCAAATCAAATTGATTAAATGAAGTTAAGAAGAAGGGTTAGGGTGTACACAAAATAATACTTAAATAATAAACATAATTTACATAAATAAATAAATAATAATATAATTAGATTGCATTTAATATTGATTAAATATGTTACTATATTTGTAAGCTTACTGGAATTTAGTATCTAGAGCTAAAATTATTGGATTATATTGATTATTAACTTTGGGATTAGATAAACCAAAGCTGACTACGTAGCACAACTTTTCGAAAGTTGAGTGTTGAGTGGGCGTGGCAGATATATAAGTTCATGGGCCGGTGGATGACCCCAGCACGGACAGCATGAACAGGAGACATTATATATATACATTATATACCCCGGGTAGAGGAAAAAAAATGATCTTCTCCCACAGCTTTATCAACTCAAGTGCATTGGCGCACAAGTGGAAATAATATTCAAATAATTTATGTGTAATATTAAACGGGGGTAAACGTCTCCTGCCAATACCCCCCTAATCGGTTTCTACGCAACGCTAAATCGCATAGCGGCACGTCTTAGTCGGTAGAGTGGTAACTAGCAACAGCCGAAGCCTCCCACCAGACAAAAGTTTAGAAGAAACTCGATAAAGCAAAAGTGTCTCACGATAAAGAAACACATAAATGCTTGGAAGTGAATGAGATTTACACATTTTGTTTCCTACTTTAGTTACCCTGGAAACTGATTATTATGTAATATAATATTTAACATTAAAATATTATACAATTTTAAGCTTGCTAAAAGATAAAAATTCTTACATTTATCCTGATACTCTATATAAGTATATCCATCTTAATCTCTCGTAAGCTAGTTATTAGAAGTTTCACTTATGCCGTGTGTGAATTAATTACGGGGTTTTTTTCCATTACCACATTGGCTTCCACCATCGGAACCTCTTCCCAAATAGGCTATAAACATTTCCCCTGTATCAACTAAAACTATCGCGCACATGCAAATAATAAACATGCGTGTAAAACAGAAAACATTACTCTTTGGAAATCGGTTGGTAAATGGCAAACGCACTTGGCGCGAAACAATGTTTACCACGACACAAGTATCAAAACGCTAACATTTGTAATGCCTAATCTAAAAATAATCGAATCATAAATGTAACATACTTAATAGGTGCATTATGGTCACTCCGACCGACGATCGGCTAACTCACAGTTTGAGTTCAGTGGGTTTTCTAACGCACCGGCGAGCGCCTGTGTCCGAAACCAAGCTAAAATGCTACTAAAATTCACGTCGCAAACTAACTCGATGTTTTATCAGGACGTCGATATGTTGAGATACAAAGAAAACAACTTCGCAACGCAATACATACTGCCTAGGCGAATTAAGCGGAATCTACCAACTTTGCCAGAGGATGCCGAATCCAGCTGTTTGGAGCTTCGGAAGTCGAAGCTTTTGCATCGGAAACGTCGTCAAAGACGCCTAAGGTTGCCAGTGCTACATGAAAACGATGAATGTTGATTCAAAAGTGCTTTGTTGTGGTAAAAGTTGCCGCCCGTTTTTATAAACGGAATTCATTAAGCTTTTAGCTGAAATGCTGAAGATTTTGGAGTTAAAAAGGTAGTGCGATTCCTATAGTGCGTGATTATTTGATGTGTTAGGGTAAGGTGTATGTTTATGTTTACAGCCTTTCTTGTAAACTTTAATTTTATAATTTTAATAATTGTAATACTAGTTCCGGATATAGGACATTAGTGGCTTAAAAAGCACGTAAGTTATAAGAAGACTGTTTTACTTCTGAAGCCTTTATGGTACAAACGGTGCGGTAAAGAGAAGTACCTACATGGTTTTAATTCTAACCGGTGGCTGAGAAAATCACTTTGTATAAACTCTTTTAGCATGTCTAATAGTTTTAGAAAAGAGTCTAATTTAATGCAGATTATAATAAAATAAACACAATTGTGATTATTCAAAGTAGGAGACTATATAAAAAGTCATTCCGAAAGTCAAATTTCGAAATAATAATGTGACTTTTGTAGTCTTTATATTTACATTAGTGAAGATACATATCTTCAGTAAAAAAATCTTGAGGGAGGGAGAAACTAGGCCATATATTTATTGGCCCTCTGTAAATAGGTATTAAGATTAATTTATGGTTAATGTGCAAGGATGTGTTAATGAGCGTAACCAATAATTTTATTGTGTGTTTAATTCTAGAGTCAACAGAGTGAGTTCTGTGGTTGACAGTTTGATGTTAGGGGTCATAGATATTATGAGTGAGGTATTTATATGCATTTCAATGAGAACTAGTCAGTAGTGACGCGATTATAGCACTTATATCTGTACTATATGTAAACGTAGAAACGAAAACTGTTTTTATGTTGTAGATTTTTTTGCTTGGTAAATAATAAGCACTGTAGTAGCACTAATTATTTTTATGATCAGAATCGTTAGTTCTTATGTTATTAGCACTCTTGTACTCTCGGGTACACGGCCAAGATTCGAACCTGAACCTTTTTGCGTGAAACACGTAGTAGTTTATTATTTCTTAAATGACTGATGGGTACAACAGACAGATCTAATCGTTCAAAACATTAATAAGTAGCGTAGGTATACAATAAACTGTAAACATATCATTCTACCTTGGACATATTACCATACATGTTTATCAAATATATCAATGTTTTTCCGAAATGATAACTTATCATGTGACAACTTAATAAATGACGCTAGCCTTAATCACATTTTTATCTGTTTCCATGAAATTTTGGACTTATACATATAACTAGGTAGGTACCTAGTATAGGCTATACTTTAGTAAAACGGGAACATTTAGTAAGGTACATAAAATAAAGAGTAATTATCTTACCGACCCATTTCTTCATAACTGATGCCTTTATCAAATGAAAAACCTACCGTAATTCAATCTAATAGGTACCTACTTAGATTATCTTCATAACAAGGTTAATTTTTTTTTTTAAATATATTATATACTGTTTTACGTATATTGTCTGTGTTTGTTTAGTTTAGATAAAAATAATAATAATCATCTCAGACGTTTTTATCCATCGATCTAAAAAAATAGCGAATTAAATTATAAATTAAATATAAAATATATTAATAGCGTATTAAAATTGGTTTCCTACCATTTTAATAACTAAGCAAATATCAACCTAGTTTACCAAGTAGGTTATTAAATGCGTTCTAAATAATAATTTATCATAATAAATAACAATTAAATGATTTAAATCATTGTTGCATGTACATAATAATATTTACTATAATATGTTATCGCAAAATGGATAATTAACTACATATAATAACGATGTTTTTGTGATTAGTTAATGAATTATGGTTATAAGTTTATTAATTAATATTTGTTTTTAAATTAGTTATACTTATTATGTTTTTCGTAATGAAATAAATGGTAAAGCCGAAAAGTTTTTTGTTTTGTCTCAGTTGGGCTTCGGAGCGATACGGCGCCTATTATTTTCCGAAAGTGTCGTCTGGGGAGTGGGGATCCTCACTGGAAAGCGCACTGTTCGTAGACCCCCATTACTTATGGAGAAATCTACCATAAGTGGACAGACGACGAATTATGAGTCGCAAAAAGTCGCAAAACTATGTCCAGCAGTGGGCGTAATGTTTTTTTTTTTTAGCCTTACCCCTAATCGGTTTCTACGCGACATCGCACCGGAACACTAAATCGCTTAGCGGCACGTCTTTATTGGTAGAGTTGTAACTAGCCACGGCCAGAGCCTCCCACCAGATCAGACCAGAGAAAATTAAAAGTGCCCCTGCGAGGAATCGAACCCGGGGCCTCTTACTTAAATTCAAAGCGCTTACCGTTGCGCCAGAGAGGTCGTCAAAATGTAGTTGAGATGATGATGATAATCGATCGAATTACATGATAGTACTAAAGTAAGATATAACTACGTATTATTAGTTTCAAATATATTATTCTCAACAAAAAAAGATGTTTGCAGCATGTTTTCGATCAGAAGTGTATACTTTTTTATTAAATAGTGTCTAAAATAAACACAACTGACATCCATCCACGATACTGGTTAATCAAATATATTTAGTGTTCTTAACAATCGAACTATTTTTTTTTATAAGGCAATTTGTCTTTGACCGATCCCTGATACACAATAATTGTAATAGCAGACTCGGGGACTTGTACATAAGCCTCCTAAGTCCTACCTCATAGTTCGTTAACCGAGAAGGATTTACAAGCTATCCGATTCAAATGGTTTGATAACGCCTGTTTGCATATTTTTACGGAATTTCTGCACAAAAAACCTATCGGCTACTCTGGGGCACAGATAGCACCAGAGTAGAAATAAGAAATCGTTGGCCATGACACCTGGGCAGGGTGCTTTAAACCTTCACATTAGTATATAAGTTTCATTATTATTCATTTGGAGCGGTGATAGCCCAGTGGGCACTTCACTTTTGTGGGGCCGAGTTCGAATACCTGCACGCATATCCAACTTTTCTAAGTTATGTGCGTTTTAAGCAATTAAAATATCTCTTGCTTTAACGGTGACTGAAAACATCGTGAGGAAACCTGCATGCCTGAGAGTTCTACATAATGTTCTCAAAGGTGTGTGGAGCCCACCAATAAGCACTGGGCCCGCGTTATGCACTACGGCATTAACTCCTTCTCATTGTGGGAGGATCCGTGCCCAGTAGTGGGCCGGAAATGTGTTGATATGATGATTATTCATTTAAGCAAAATTAATTACAATTACTGTATGTCATTTGCCTTCAATAAATACCTAAATATAAATTAAATGCTTAAGCTTCGGACATACAATACCTTGTATCCCAAACATACGTAGGAATACAATTTCCGGATTGTTAAAAAAATGGTTATTTATAAACCAGCAAAACTGATATTTAGAAAATTTTGCATAATTGCTTGCTCCCGGAAATAGAAATTGCATAACATACAAACGCGGACGAAGTCGCGCGCAAAAGTAAAAAGGTTAATAATTTAAACTTTATTATTAATACCTATCATTGACTAGCGCAACCTTGTAGAAACCAAAATATGACCTCGTGATCCGTAGAAACGGGAAGACCAGTAGTGTGAAAAAAAAAAAATTATAAATAGACTCCGGATAGATTGTATATTGAAAATGGGCATAAGTACTCGTAATTGTTCACTCGACAAGTTTTGAGAAGCTCAAAATTCAAAAATGGAACGCACCTGTTCTTACAAAATTAATAAGATTGAATAACTTGATATGCCATTGCTAAATAATATCGTGACACTTAATATCTTCTTCTTCTTTTGATTTATGGCTTTTCGTAGTGCCAAAACAGCACAATGTACTTTGCCAGTGTCAAGTAGCTTGGAAAAGGCACGAACTAGAGTGAGTAAAGAAAAAGAAATGTCTATTTCATAACTTCGCCTGCAATAGTAGTTGTTAGTGAAATGAACTAAGTTCGCATGAATTTAACAATCATTCGAAGATAAAATAAAATTCAAAATTTATATCCAAAATATAAAAGTCATAGTTTTAATTTGTTAATTTTAATGAATTTGCATAGATATTTAACATACCGACTATACACTGACATTAACACACACTCGACATTTAAGGGACGAGGAATTTTAGAAGGAAGTATATCATACAGACTAAAGGGCAATTTCGGGCAGGAAAAAAGGATATGTGAGACTGATCCTTCGTCCAGGCCACACTCACACAGAGAATGATCTCGAACTCTTATTTTTGTCAAATGTACTGGGGTACAAGCATCTCCAAGACGACTGATAGTTGACGTGACCCAGCGAACAGATTTTTTATGAATAAAGAACCAAGGTTTTCGGGGATATTAGGCTGGATTGAAGCATATTGTTTTCCTTTAACCGATTTTGATTCGACCCACACTGAGTTCCAAAATTTCTCCAAGTCTGATTTTGCTAAGCAACGAAGGTCTTGCGGACGGTTTTAAAATAGGTCGTAGAACCCGATTCGGTTGCAAGTTTAGCCCAAGCGTCAGCTATCTCATTACCAATGATGCCTGAGTGACCTGGAACCCATCCTAACACAACGGTAAGGCCTTTCTGCTGACATGTTTGCAATACCTCTCTTATCCTTAATATGATGGAGATTCTCATGTTAAAGCGAAACGGATTATCCTTTAGTGCTTGTAAACACTTAATATAAATGATAGAAAAATATTGACATTTGTTCATATTCGGTCGCTATTTTTTTGCAATAAAACCTATGTAGGAGTATCCAATGGCGCTCGCTTGTCGATAAACTCACTCTATGCCATAAACACGTCAATTCGTTGCACTGCAGTTGCTGCATGAAAGAAGGATTCATGTTTATTATCATGTATTAGTAGGTAGGAACTTAAATGAATGACATAATAACCAGTAATAACCAAATAAATAATATTATCATGTTTATTGAATGCGTCGAACCCACGATATTAGTATGTACCTACCTACTCTAGCCAGTATCTTGCCAGGATGTTATTGATGACTTTTGACTGCTAGGACTTTATATTGCAGTTGTATAGTGGAAAATACCAACATCTATATATTTATTTAATCTCGAAATTTCTGGTTGGTTTCCATCCTTAATCGCAGAAAATTTCCGATTTTGATGAATCTTTTTATAATACCCGTCATAATAAAAAGGTACAAGATAATGTCATGGCGCGTTATACCGCACGCCCTGATGCCCTAGTGTTTTTATTCTCAGTGCACCTGCCTCCAAAGTCGTGTTCTTATCCACATACCACTGACCTCTATAATAGACATCAGTGCCACATGTGCATTATTTTTAAAATTGTAGAGAACAGTGTTTGTATCCTCGTTGGCCAAAAGAACAATTAAACTTATCAGTTAGAATCAGCCCATACCTTCCTTTATTTTTTTTTATTCATTTAATGCCTACAAAACAGCCCTCCTCAAGCTATAAAGTCGTTGACCAACATTTGGCCAAATCAAGAAATTATGAATATACCGGTTAGATTAATCGATAAAAAAAATAAGATTGATTTTTTAACCCTATAAGATAGCGTTTAGTTTTCGAGATAGCAATAGAGAAGAAGAATTTACATAATTACCTATTTATTTGCTAACAATACTTAAACGTATTTATCTAACATTGCTAGTCTAAAATGTCTCAAAGCCGCGTTAATTTTTATTGCTATAAAGTTTTTTTCTTTAATTTCTCAACTACATAGTCGTTTGTGGATTTTACCTCACTTTAATGTGTTTAAAGTAACAAAATTATGTAGTCTAGTCGACAAGTTGAAAATGGTACAAAGTAGAGATACTGCTCTTAAAATTATGTGCGATAGCTCATTGGATCCGGAATGACGTCTAGAAAAATGTGCCAAAAGCGTGTATTAGCTCATAAAAAAATGCAAAAGTTAAAAACAATTAAAGATGAAAAGAAAATGGCATTTCGTTTTTTGCCAATATTTAATAAACTATTAATATTTAAGAAGTTTCAAAAATTCTGAAAGAGGAAGAAATTTCCAATAAAAAACTCCTGACTCCCGGAACTCTATCTCCATTATTTATAATTTTAATTTAACGCTGAAAATAGGTCTGCGCGTGACATTTTTAGGATGCGCGCGTGGCGTCAAAAGCGAGTACGGCACATTAATTAATTTATTTAAGGTATTGTATTTTTTTTTTTAATTTGAAAAAATTATGGTGTGTTCTGAACACTATAATTAATTTGTTCCCGTTGGAAATTTTACTTAAAGTAAATTTTTCAACAAGTAAAACAATTGTTAACTAACTAAAAAAAAATTCTCGAACTATCGTCTTAATTGTAAGTAAAAAAAAATGTTTAAATAATGGTCGTAAAAAATTTTCGCTTCGCAGAGCCTTTCTTACTTACATACTTAACAAGATCGTGCCATAAAAGTAAAAAAAATATTCATACTTTGTTTAATATGTATAATTATTTTTAACAACATTACTTGGATTTTTAAGTTTTTGTTTAAGTAAAAAAATTGTTATAAACAAAGTATAAATATTTTTTTAACTTTTATGGCACAATCTTTTAATCCATATCAAAGATATCTAAACAAAATTTAAGTGCCAAAATGTATTTTGAAAATTTAAAAAAAAAACGTTTTTTTATGGCTGTAATGTTATTTAGTAAATTGCTAGCACAGATGCAGGCCATGACTCTCCAAACTTTAATATATATATTAAAGCTCTGGTTTATGGTATGATGGCTGGTAATGGCAGATTTCCCTAGTTTTGTATAATCATTTGGTTTATAATCATTATATTCTATTCCATTCTATTCTATTCTACTCTGTTCAGTTCTGTTCTTTTCTGTTCTGTTCAAGAGTATTTCATACATTTAATCAATGTGATATTATTTTTTTTTTATACTGAGTCTTGGACTGTTTTCTTGATGTTCCTATTAAGAGTACAAAATATTGTATTAATGAGGTTATTAAAATAATTGTAAAAAAACTGATATACTGAGTGTATATCAGTATTTTTTACAATTATTTTAACTACAATTATTTTAACTTTAGCTAGCCCGCGACTGCAGCATCATTTACAGAGATCCGACAGACAGATAAATCAACTCCGAGGCCTCACTTCATTCAATCAATTAGGTATATGTAAGTCCGTAAAATGGAGAATTATGAACCCTTTCGCCGAATCCGTAACCATTCATGCTAATCATGATAAACATGTGCAAAATAGATATGACCCAGTTCGGTGGCAGTGTTCCGAGCAGCGTAAACAAAGAATAAAATTACACCGTCGATATAAATAAAAAGGATACACGCTATGAATTGTGATTGTGTAACATCAGTGTTCCAAATTTCCAACATAGGTATACCCGTGATCCATCTTCAGCATGCAAACATCCTATAACTTGGCTACAACCTCTCTTTGGGAGCAAGGATCTGGAGATCCGTCTCGTCCCGTATCTCCAATGAGAGCTTCAAAATAATGCTTTAAAAATAATTACCTCGTGATAGCTTTCATCGTACTCACAAGAATAAAGACTTATCCACTGCAAAATAATAATCAATGTCTCTACACGTTATATTGGCATAACTTAAAAACATTAGTTGAAGGAAATATTCAACGAGCCTCCAAACAAGAAAGGTTCTCAGTATCCCGCAAACTAAACAACCAATTTTTATTAATATTCAACAGTGTTAACGCATATAAATAGAACTTGCTGTTCTTACGATTATTAATTATACTGTAGGAACTGCTAGATTTCTCGGGATAAAAGTAAAAGTAGGTATTCTTCTAACTCTCCAAATTTGTCAAGATGGGTTTAGCGTTGAAGCTGTGTGTATGTAAAAAGGGCTATATTCTTTAATCCTGCTAGAATATTATCCTGGTGCATTACCGGGGTACAAATTAAAATATAATTCTCGCATCTTCAGGACGAAAGTCACAATTATAATATGTTATGTGTTAAATTTAATCAAGATCAGTGTAATGGTTAAGCCAAGCATAAGTTACAAACAAAAAACAAACTAACTTTAGGCTTGCCCTCGACAAATATCTCGCCTATTGGTAACCAAAGATGCGGTCTATTTTACAGCGTCTCGCTTTTATGTGGTAGAATAATATCGAAGTAACAAGATTATAAAGTTCCTGAGCACAGTCGCCCAAGTATTTCCTGTAAAAAACCGATAGACAGTAGTAGTGTAGTTTCGCCTGAGTAGGCGAATTAGTATGAATAATTGAGTTTATCACCCATTTGCCTTGCGTCTTCTGAAGCTATTACATAGCACATTGAAGTCGTTTAATTTGTTCTATGTGTATCTTTGTTGACTTATATCATTGAAATCCGCCCACAATTAGTCTGTTCGGCGAAAATTACGTAAACTCACCCATTTTCCCAGTGTTTTGAGCTCACCTGGGTGATTTGAATTGATGCTTCCAGTTTTAGGGCTCTAACAGAAAGCTTACGCAAATCGTTGACCTACCTTTTCCATTTTTTTTAAGTTATACTTTTTTGCCGCGTTAGATAAATGGTGATAGTAAATTTTTACGATGCGCGCGCACACCGTCACAAAAAACCGACACCATTAGTTATAGTCAACATTTTAGTTTTTCTAAAATAGGTTTGAAAAGACTTCTTTAATTCACAAACAATGCCTTTTTCTATTGTTAGTGTCGTTTTTTCTACAAACGTAGAATAAGGCGAAAGATAAAATTATTGAAAAGATTTTTATCTTGTTACGCCAAGGAAGTATAACTTCTAACGCATGTAAGTACACAAATGTATTTTTTTATCACACTATAGGTTAGCACTTGACTACAATTTACACACCAATAATACAATTTTGACGATGTACCTTTGCACATTGAAGCGCCCAAAGATACTATGTTCATACCTTTCTTATACTTTCGCGTCATCATTAAAGTGTCCAAATTGTCTGAGTTCATAAAGTGTCATTATTCATTATCGAGCAAAGTATGTTGCCGAAATACTTCGTGTATTTCAGTATTGAGCAGTATATTAATTGTTATTTAGTTTGAGACGTTCTCGAAAAACTATTTGCAGCAATGGAATGCCGAAATGGCTGTTATAATATACTCTTCATAGGTATGGAAGCTTTTTTCATAGTTATCATCATCATCATCATCAGCCATTGTGCGTCCACTGCTGGACATAGGCCTCTTTCAAGTAGTGCCAACTTTTCCTATTTTTGGCTTTCCTTATCCAGTCGATGCCTGCCACTTTTCGGAGGTCGTCGCTCCATATAGTTGCGGGGCGTCCGTTCATACTTATAGATAGTTCAAATGTATTAAGTTTTTTTAGTTGGGGTGCGTCCGTTCATAGTTATTCTATATATAACTAGTCCTAATGTATTAAGATATATTTGACAAGTTACCTACCTTGATACAGAACACGAATTTGATAGCATAATCATCTCTCGTTCGCCTTCCACCGTTTCATTGCTGGATACATGCCTCCAGTCTTATTGGAGAGAGAGAGAGCTTTTAACCCATCACTATGCTATTGAATCGGTACTACTCTGGTGGGTAATACTCCAGCCTCCTTTTCGTGGGAAACGAGTGCGATCGACCTCTAATTTATCGGAAAACAAATGCACATATGAATTTTGAATACCATACATTGTCATGCACAGACACAAGCACACGCTTGAAAACACACTTTTGTGTATACACAATGCACGCACAGGCATACACACAAACACACATAAACACACAACAAGTAGACAACCCCTCCAAGTGCTCTTCCACATTTAATATAGAATTATTTTTATTTTTTTTCCTTGTGCATATTTAGTTTCATATTTAATTTTTTACCTTTTTTAAAATTTTCTTTTCGTGTTGTTGTGTCTATCTTAATTAATATTAAGCATGTTGTCGCTACCTATAAGTTGAAACATGCGTTTCTAATATCTTATAGTTCCTTAAATATTAACATTGGTAATGTAAGTTTCTATTTCAAATTCAAATTCAAAATTTCTGTATTCATGTAGGCCTATCACAGGTACTTATGAAGCTTTCTGTTTAAATTTTATTATAATAAATATACGAATCTTTTAATAATGCTTGTATAAAAGTGGGTTATCGTACATACTAACCAGTGCATGCTGTGACTACCTATAAGTGAAATTATGTGTCATTAGTAACCTAAGGCTATCTTTATTCATAACTATAATTCATGTGATTTTGTTGGTAGTTCTAATAAAAATAAATAAATAAATAAATCTGAGGCTATTACCATATTATATTACATGTGATTCTGTTGGTGGTGCTACGAATAAAAAAATAAAAATAAAAGTATCACTTGCTTTAACGGTGAAGGAAAACATCGTGATCAAACTTGCATGCTTGGAATTTCTTCATAATGATCTTAAAAACGTGTAAAGTCTAAAAGTCTGCACTTCCTACAAACATTCACGTTCAAAGTCAAAAGCAAAGTCAAGAATATCTTTATTTTGCAATTACTTTATTTGCAATTACTAACCTCATTTATTATGTAAGCAGGTATTATTTTTGGTTTGAAGGTCGCTGGTACTTATAAAACTGTGAAATCTGATGAAGGCACCAGCAACCAAATCTTATGTTTTAATAAGTATTGTTTCTTTATAAATCATAAACGCAATGTTTTTGTTTTTTTTATATACTTAATCTAGAACTCTGCGTACAAACTATTTTTGGCCTAAATAAAGTTTATTTATTCAAGTAGACCCACTACATAAAAAATATGTTAAAGGCAATGTTATATGGTGATAACTAGGTACTTATATTCGTAAACTTTAAACTAAAGCTACGAGGGTTCTAAACGCACGCACCCAACGTAGAGAATTTAATAAATGCGAAAGTAAAGGCGGGTGACCAGCTCTAACAGTCTCACAGTTTATTGTTATCAATTCGAAGAAGCATTTGGTATTCGTATCGTTAAACGCTAAACCGGCGCCACTTGATTGATAAGCGATAATAGACAACTATTATCGTTGACCACTGATTCTATTTAGAACGTATTACACTGCTAAAAGGAAAAATGATAGCGAAAATATTTATTTGTGTTCCGTAAAATACTAAAAGTTTTACGTTTTCTCGAATATAATTATAAAAAGGAAATAAATCGTTATATTATAATGTCCATTTTCACAGTTAGATAGAAGTAGATTATTTAAATATTTCTTTAAATATGGAGGACCACAATTTACAAGTGGCAGTTTTATAATAGATTGTAAAATTCAATCTTTATTCATTTCACACAGGTAAGTTCTCTTCATTTACGTGCGTAAATGTCTTAATAGGCCATTTATAATTAATCAACCTTAATGCGAATTTTGATGTCTTTATATTCATACGGGAAAGGAACTCCCAATTTGCCAGATGAGTTGAATTTGGGTTTGGGTTGAATGCTGGCTGGATTTTCAAATAGTCCCACAGACTTATTCTTAATATGACTTTGTCTGTTGAAGGTTAAGATTAAAGCTTAGGGTAATGACATTATTTATTTACCGAAAGTTAAATTTACGGTTACGTATCTACTGTTGAATTCCAGTTAGAAACAAAATACATAATACGTAGTATACACTACATATTATGTATTTTAATTCTATTATATACATCTAAGGATCAAAATTATAAAATTTATTACAAACTTATTAGGTCATCGTATTTATTTTCTCTCTACCTAGTCGAGAATCATAACAGTGTATTTAAATTTAAACACCTGACTTCATAGTTTTATCATGACCACGGCTGACTCATTTATAAGTATAATAGATTAGTTATCAATAATTTTGATTGTTATATTTATTTACGAGTACGATATAGCGTTATTTTGTTATTTAACGCGTGTCATAGGCATAAATAGTTTATAATCATTCTCATAAAATTATGATATTTTGAATCAAACTTAAAAAATGCATATTAAAAGCTTTCTGAAATATTTGATTGACCAACAAGGGCATAAAAATTGCTGAAAATACGTAGGCCTTTCTCCATTCTTACTTATATTACAAGTGGAATGTGTGCTAGTTTGTTGTTTTGTTTCTCCTTCCTTCACGGCCTACTTTAACCTGATATTCTTCTTAAGCGGCGGCGTTAGGAAAAATTATGGGAGTGATTAGTGAAATTATACGATGTAACATAATGCAGATGGTTACACGATTTTAACAGTTGCTAAACCGAGTGAGACTGGAATATATCGTCCGCCAGCTCTTCACGATGCGCACACGGTCACAAAAAACCGGCACCATGAAGTTAGATATAAGCTTTGATTATTTATTTGATATTCTCGATCAATTTTTAGTGTCGTTTTCTCTACAAACGTAGAATAAGGCAACATTTTTTCTTGTTACACCAAAGGAATATAACTTCTAAGTACCTACGTAAGTTTTTTCTATAAACATCGCCTTAATCAACAGGCATTTGTTTTTTGGCGTTTGTTTTAGTGAAAACGGGTATTTTTTTGTCTTCTGTTTCAAAAGACATAATAAACAACCCAAGTGGCGTTGAAGTTTGGGAACACGCGTACCTACTTGTTAACTTGACTCGTGTTTGGAAACATGAGAGAGAATTTTTAAAACAAAGCACGTGGAAGTTGGGATACGAGGCTGAAAACGTGACTGGAGTTTAACACAATAGCCGATTGGGTACTTAAATATCAAAGAGCTGTATGATTTTATTTTTTTTCATTTTCTGGCTTTACACAGATTAGCCTATGTCAGGTGTCTTTATTTATTTTGGTATACATAGAGTAACTTTGATGCGTGGGTTTATTGAAATACTGACTGTAGGACATAGTATAAAAAAGAAATGTATACAGAAAGTATAAAAATTTAGGTATTTGAATAAGTTTTATATATTTACAACCAACTTAAAAAAACAACATTTTTAAGTCTGTGCCAAGAAGAACGTAGAAAATGAAGTAGGTACTCGGTAGGTATAGGTTTGTTAACTATATAAAAGGGAAACATTTTTATTGCTTTTTAGTTGTTCAAAAAATATAGAAAAAAACCCTTTATGGCACGCAAAAATAAAAACATAAACATATATATTTATATAAATATAATTAAAATCATAACATAATTTAAATACTTATTTATTTGTCCGCTTATAGCACTGCCTCGCTCTTGCCACAGGTCCTGTCATTCAAAGGTTGCCTGTAAGAATTAAGAGACTTGCAGAAATAATAATAAAATTTCAATGTATTTCTTATTCTTATTATTTTTGTTTTATCTGTATTATTTTATGGTTTGGGTGCAATAAATGGTTTTTCTTCTTCGCTTTTTTGCCATTATATTAGCAGAGAAAACATGAAATGTATCTCCATCGCCCGCTGAGTGACCTCTGAGGCCCATAGGTCCATATATATTATTATGTAGCATGTTTGATATTTAACAGGCGTCGTTGCTGGTCACTTAATTATAATAACATCTAAGGTCTATATATAACCAAAGCTTGAAGGCCAACCATCTAACGTAAACAGTTATCAATTTTACGTAATCTCGACCAGCATTGTTTTACGCATGGTTTCACGTACAACGTGTAATATGACGTCGCTACATACATTGCGACGTCATAAAACCAGTTTTCACGGCTCATGGGTGGTTAAGCATTAAGGTCATTGTGGCATACCGAACGACGAAAGGATGACGTCATCGATGGAAATGAAATGAAATGAAATTTATTTATTTGCCCACAAAATCGCTTACAATTATAATACAAAAATATATCCTAATAAAAGCATGTGGACAAATAGGGTTCCACCTCAGCACGAAGCCGCAGCGAACTGCAGCGCTGGTTTTCAGGGGGACCCTGTGTGCTCACAGACGTGTTTGCGACTACATCATCCATGCCACAGTCTATACAAAATAAAAATAAAAATTAAAAATAAAACATGGTGCGGAATATAAAATTTACAGATCTAAACCAAGAAGCCTACCACAGGCAGTGTCCATGGAAACGCTAGATACTTCGTCTGTACATACGCCAGAAACAGATTACAGCCCTGCTACTATAGTGTTTTTCACACACAAACACATACGGAAAAAAACGGAAAAAACTGATTCAAAGAAAAGCCTCATTAATGTCGATTTAAGAACTATAAATTTTTTGTTGCTGTAGCAAATGTGCTTTGAGTTTTTCTTTAAATAGCTGAACAGTTTGTATATCACGTATGGGTGGTGGCAAGTCATTCCAACACTTAGTAGCAGAGAACTTGAAACTGCCGCGAAAGGCGGCAGTTTTATGTCGTGGCATCGTCAAAACGATTGAGGAGCTTCTTAACCGGCCAGTGCAGCGATATTCTATCCACCTCAACTGTTTGCGTAGGTATTCCGGGACACCGTTATTTATCACCCCAAATAGCAAAGTAGCGAAGTGAAGTTTTCTTCGCTCTTCCATTTTTAAGAGGTTTGCGTTATTGATATAAGGACTGATATGACTTCTTGGTGGAATGTCATAACAGAAACGGGCGCATGCATTTTGAACACGCTGTATAAGCTTCTTAGTTCTACCCAGTAATCGTGCTCCAAAGACAGTATCAGCATAATTGAGCTACGATAGGACCAATGACTCGCACAGTTTATTTCTAAGGTCCACACCAATATACGGTCTTATTCTATATAATAACTTAAGCCTAAAAAAGCAATTTCGAACGGCTTCCAACACATGGGATTCAAAGTGCAGTGAAGAATCAAAAATAACACCCAAAAATCGAGCTACTTCCTCAATCCATCGATGACGTCATATGCTATTTTTCAATTTTGGAGCGTAAGCACAGCTCATTACCCGGTGTGCGCAGTGGCCGATTGGCGCAGTGGGCAGCGACCCTGCTTTCTGAGTCCAAGGCCGTGGGTTCGATTCCCACTACTGGCAAATGTTTGTCTCATTAACATGAATGTTTTTCGGTGTCTGGGTGTTTCTCTGTATTTTATAAGTATTTATGTATACTATTTATAAAATTATTCATCAGTCACTGCCCATAACACAAGCTACGCTTACTTGGGCTAGATGGCGGTGTGTGTAGTGTCGTAGTATATTTATTTATTTATTTATTTATTACCGGTACACAACAGGGCACGGATGTCCCCACAGTATGACCATCACGCTGGCAAAATGAGGATTGGTGGATTTCTAGAGAACTGTCAGTCTTGCAGGTTTCGTCTCGATGTTTTCCTTCACTGTTAAAGCAAGTGATAGACAATTAATTGCTTATAATACAAATATACTTTGACGAGTTAGAGGGGGTTTGAACTGGGACCTGGGGGTTTGAAAGTGAAGCCGAAATACTAACCATAGTGCTATTACCGTTTTTTTACAATAAAACAATATTGTGTGATTATTACATAAGATCAAGATGAATTTCGAAATGACATGTTGCATTGAAACAGTCCGCACCGCTTTCGCATCTCACGTGATGTCTTTTGGTAGGTTGCCTGGTAGAGATCGCTTTTAAGCGATAAGGCCGCCTAGCGGCCTATTGTACCTTTAATTTCTTTCTTTTAAGTGTTTTTTTGTTATTTCTTTGTATATGATGTACAATAAAGTGTATTTTCATTGGAGATAGAATAGTTTAAATTTTTTAAAAGTTTCAAGTCATCAGTTACTCTTTTCTGTCTTTTTTCCACTACAAGTTAGTCCTTAACTGGAATTTCACCTGGTGGTAAGTAATGATGCAGTCTAAGATGGTTGCAGGCTAACCTTTTAGGAGTATGGTATTCATATTTCTAATCGGTTTCTACGCGACATCGCACCGGAACACTAAAGCTTAGCGGCACGTCTATGTCGACCTGACGAGAAGTCACTTTTCTTCTTGTCCGCATCTTATCGGTAGAATCTGCCTTACGAACGCAGAGGTAGAGTCTTACAAACAGACGTCTCTTAAGTATATTTAAGGCAGGCAAACTTGAAATAAATTAATTTATTCCTCGTGATCATCGTCATAAGCGTAGCGTACTCTTACAGGGCTTCTCTCCCATAGAAGACAGAGTTTTAGAGCATAGACCACCACGCTAGCACAAGTTATCACCCCGATCGACAGCTTTATTTGCTAGTTGAGGCTTATATATAATTACGAAATAAGTATATTGTCTCAATAATCGTAATTATATTTTTGTTCAAAATTTTTCAAAGTGGATAAATTATTTTTTATTTATTTATTTTTTTATTTAACTCTTTATTTGTACACTACAATGAAGTTAGGAAAAAAAAACAATAGAAATACAAAGACAAAAGTAGAATGCAAAAGGCTATTTATCGCTTAGTAGCGATCTCTGCCAGGCAACCTTTGGATTAGGACAAGATGAGAGAGAGAGCGGATAGGTGGTTTTAAAATTATTATAAACGTACATATTTGCGGAATTTTCTTAAAAATTATAAAGTTTTTATGAAAATTCCGCAAATTAACGTCAGCTTCTATCCAATATAAAGTTTTAATCTTAGGAACTGTGCCTCGCTGCGGTGGTGCCAGATATTTTATTAAATTGATTGATTTATTATTAAATAGATTGATTGATTAGAATTTCTACAAATGTGCTAATAGTTCCTATGAACAGCTTAAAATTATATTTGACTAGATGTTGACCGCGACTTCCTTTTAAATTTACATGTTATTCTCCGACCCCTGAACTACCGCAATATAAAAAAACATTTCGCTCGGCTCGTTCCATTTCTCTGTTAAAAACAAAACAAATGTATCCCACGGGAACGTAGACCGTTTTTCCGGGATTAGAAGTAGCCTGTGCTATTCCACACTATAATATTTTTCTGTGCTAAATTTCATCCAGATCCGTTTTGGCTTGATTGAGAAAAATGGTCATCCATCCAAACTTTAGGATTTTTGTATAATAGTAGGAAGTTTGTTTGTTTGTTTGTTTATAAAATATCTTTATTAATTAAATAATTGTATTACAGTTCATATCCTGGAAACTTATTGAGCCACATAACAGATAATAATAACTTGTTTTACGTAGAACTTAGTACAGACGTACGTTTATATAAAAATTAAATGCATTGAACTGTTAAAGATATTAATCCTATATTTTTAAATTAAACGAGGGTAGCACTCGGAACTATGCAACAGTTACGTATAAAGCATTCACTCAGTCGTCGAGGAAGTAGTGATGTGGTAGTCGGTACCGATTGTACTTATCGATATATGATAAGACTTTATACCGGCTTTTGCCAATTGCGGACACAAGCGAATTTTTATGTTTCTTATTACAAACTATATAGAACTTTTTTGGATTGCCCCAGTATGAAAGCTTTCAAGGTAGGTAACTTAATACGATTATGTAAGGACGAAAGATTGGTTCGGAAAGAGGTATTATAAGCGGATTTTAATGCTTTATTTTGCACTACTTGTAGTTTCGTATAATTCGAATTACACGTACTACTCCAAACCGGACATGCGTAAGTGATGCAAGGTCTTACTAGTGAAGTGTATATTTTAAGTTTGGTGTTAGGCTTAGATTTGATTTTCGGTTTATAAGTGGGTGAACCGCGCTAAGTGCTTTAAGCCCCTTGATTCTTGAATTCGATAGATGCTCCGTCCAATTGAGTTTTTTTAGATAGTTTAGTTTTTTAGTAGGAAGTAGATACATGTTTATTGCATTGTGTTAGCGGGCATTTTGATATAGATACAGGAGCATAAATAAATAATACACTTGTCTTGTGTTGTTGTCTTGTTAAGACCCTCAGCTTACCGCAGCGATACTGGTGTCGTTATCACATAGGCAAAAATTGTACACGGACGAAGTCGCGGGGAACTGTTACTCATGAAGAAAATTAAAGCATAGTACGTTATTAAAGTCGTACGGTCGGCGGTACGGAATGGATCTTTGCATTATTCTACAATGTAGAGAAATTGTAGAGCTAGGAGCAAGAATAATAAAACCAACAGGAAACACGCAGCTTTCCATGCATTTTCCTTTGACGTGAAACATGCATAATGCATGGATATTATGCAAAGCCTTTGTGGCTCCTATCCCACTTCAACTCTGGCTGTTTATTCTTGCATACAATTCACATTCTGGCATACAAGTCATGCAAATGTCATGACCGGGCTTTTAGCTGTGAGTAAAAGCTGGCGGTTTTCTCTTAACGTATCGGTAATAAGTGATATTGGTGCTATTCAGGACTAATCAATAAATTTAAGTACTCTCACAATATTTTAAGTAGCTATATATAATTTTTCAGTGTTGGTCATTCCTATTTTTAGACTTAACACTATTCATAAATCTTTTAACTTTGTACTATACTTCCCGTGTGAGCATTTTCCTTTCTAACTATGTAAATTCTATTTGTGAAAACTTGTAATTGGTTACTTTACTACTACTTGATTACTTTACTTTCATTTTTTTTTTCTGTTATTAGCTGTCAGTTTTCCTGTACAATAAAATAAAATTGAGAAAACAGTGGCGTAATTTATATGTATTCACGATGTACAAAGACAGTTTTTAAGTCTGCAATCTTGTCAGAAAGGGATGCTGCACTAAGGATGGTAACTCCGGAACGCTAAATCGCTTGGAGTCATGTCTTTGTTGGTGAGGTAGTAGCTAACTACAGCCGAAGCCTGCCACCAGACCAGGCCAGAGGAAATTCGGCAATTATTAATTCCTGAATTGCAATGTCGGGATTCGAAGCCTGGACCTTTGAGACCTTAAGACCTCGGCGCCAATCACTGCACTTTCCATTTTTTTTATTATTCAATTAGTACGGTTAACACCAATTACACTAATTAAATACATAGCAGATTAAAACGAGAACAAAAAAAAAAGAAAAAAAATAAAAACAAACAAATACATAATTACAACAACTCAATCAACTTACAATATTTTTACCTAATAGTAATTATACTATCTACTCAAAAAAATCAAAAAATAGTTAAGCCAAAAACGAACGATGCTATCAGTTAAAGTTTTTGTTTTAAACAAGGCTTTGGCACGGTACCCTAAAGCAAAAGAAGTTGATGCATTTTTCAAGTATTTACTCACTTTGAAAAGGCTAGAAGAACACGACAATGTGTGTTTTGCCGATTTCCAAACAAACAAGTCACACTTTATTATTATACACACAAGCCGTGAGTCTTAACTTAACCAAATAAGTTTTATCTCCGTTGCTAATTTATGCTAAGTACGTAACTACTCAACGTATCTAAAAATAAAACATCCGTAAATACAAACTTTACTATGTAGATCACGTAACAGGTTTTTATCACTGTACGTAAATAGCATCATGTTTTTTTTTTATCGAATAACCTTACTCCAATAAATATCATATCCGGTGTTTACTCCGCTCTAAGTTTATAACGGTATTTAAATCAAAAATGTTCATGAATGGCAGAGTTTTGAGTTAACAAATAAAAAAATAATTATATACCCTGATTATATCCACTGTCAGGGGATATGAGAGTCCACCTGCTAAAGTACAGGAACATGGAACAGGAGAATGTGACCCCCGTTTATTATTACACATTTATTATTTTTATATTATTTCCACTTGTTCGCCAATGCTCTGAGAGTTGATATGTCAAAGTCAAAGGTAAAAATATCTTTATTCAAGTAGGCCCATAGGTGGCGCTTTTGATGCATACATAAGAATTACACGGTAGTGAGATGATGGCGATAACCACATTCGTAAACTTAAAACTAAAGCTACGAGGGTTCCAAACGCGTCCTGGTCTAAGAAGAAGCCCACAACAATCTTAGCCAGGTGTTTTTTTTTTGTTATCACCATCTAACAATGTAATTTAAAATTATTAGAAGAGCAACCTGGTTAGAGCAATAATTTACTCCCAAGCTTTTTATCGATTACGTAGTCCTTTATACTGTAATAGGACTTTTCTATAAGCTTACGTTTAATACAAACTATGGCTTTGTTCAATGTTCCCGTGCTTTAGCAGGTGGGTACGTTAATTATATCCCCTTGTCGGGGGATATAATTATTGTCTCCCGCCTGTGCTAGCCCAATTGAAGATTAATCCCCTAAAAATTATATCCCTTGATTATATCCTCTGACAGGGGATATAATCAGGGGATATAATTTTGTCTTCTACCTGTGCCAGCTTGCAGTGGGACGTATGACTAGGTACACCGTACATGGTACCGACAAAGACGTGCCGCAAGTTTTATGGGTTCGTATATCAAAAAAAGGCGATTAGGGATATATGGTAGTCATAACATACTCCCTAACAGGTTACCCCGCTACCATGCTAGACTGCATCATCACATACCACCAGGTGAGATTGAAGTCAAGGGCTAACTTGTAGTGGAATCAAAAAAAGACAGTCATAATAATTGCCCCAACATTTCTACAGCGTACGATATTTGCATACAAAATTAACTTGTCCACACGTAACTGGTTTTAACCAACGAGCGTTAATTGTCCCAACCCGATATTCAATACGTCAATACACTACTGTGCATTTGATGAAAACGAATATCACAAAAATAGATACGATAATTATGCTTGAAAATGTTTTATTAAATGACAAAAGTCTCGCGTCATCGAAAAGTTTAATAGTCTTATTTTCTCGCCCACCAACAAAGTAAACTCTTTGTTAGTTTATTTGTCGACCTCACCGGCTCAGTGGTTAGCGTTGCTGTCTTGCTGGGAATCAGGTGGGAGTTGGCTCGATCCCAGTCAATGACGACGTCTCTGGCGCAGCGGTCAATGCAGTTGATCTATACGCCTTGCGACTTGCGATCTGTGAAGAATTATGTCCTTATTCTCCGACAATATTTATCAAATCTTCATTAAAATTAGACAATACATGCTTGGTAGTACAAATAAAAAAATAATTGTTTAAATCGGTGCAAATTTAAGTTATGAAGTAAAATTGATAAAAAATTTCATCCCATTTCCCGGAGGAAACTTATTGTTTATCGGGATAAAAAGTATCCTATACGTTGACCCGGGATATCAGCTACCACTATACCAAAATTATTATATACTATTTAAATCCGTTCAGTAGTTTTCACGTGATGCTGGGACAGACAGACAAACAGACAAAAATTACATAAAAATCTGTTTTTGACTCAGCATCGATTATAAAACATCCCCCGGTCAAAATCTTCAAAATAGGTAACTATATTAAATGTAAAATGTCCAGAAATCTTCCAGTTACAGTTTTATTATAAGTATAGATGACTTAAAATATACCACAACAACTATATACCTCCCAGCGCAGTGGTGAGGGTTGTGGTTTTAAGATGGAGGTCCCGGGTTCGACCATTCGGGAATTTATAATTTCTGTATTTTCTCTGGTCTGGTCTGGTGAGAGGTTTCTGTCATGGCTAGTTACCACCCTATCGACAAAGACGTGCCTCTAAGCGACCTAGCGTTCCGGTACGATGTCGCGTAGAAACTGCTTAAGAATATGCATCAGGAACACTTACCATCAAGTGTGATTGCAGTCAAGGGGTAACTTGTAGTGGATTAAAAAAAGGCTATATACACTTTTAAGGTTACCTCATCACATCTACCCATTACCGCTTACTACAGAGCACGGGTCTCCTCCCACAATGAGAAGGGGTTAAGGCTCTAGTCCACCAGTGACCCAGTGCGGATTGGTGGACTTCACACACCTTTCAGAACATTATGTAGAACTCTCAGGCATGCAGGTTTCCTCACGATGTTTTCCTTCACCGTTGAATCCAGTAATAATTTTAATTACTTAAATTCGTTTCGGAGGGATTCAAACTTGGCCCCCGAAAGTGAAGTCGAGCTTCTACCCAATGCGCTATCACCGCTTCTCCGCTGAGATTACCTACTTACTCCTTCCTCATTCCTCCTTCAAATACGTGATCCCTTTATATAGAGGCATCTGAAAAAACTGGGGCGACCTCTCTCATAGATCTCGTTGACCCATTTCGGAGGTACAAAGCAGGGGCTAAGAAATGTGCTCAGTTTAGAAATTAAAACACTGTAAATTACAACATGAGTACCTTTTTTGTATGTGATATGCTTGTTTTCTTGGCAGTCAATGGTAAATTATACAATCTTTTTCAACACCTGTCTTCAGAGTCAGTTAGTATATTTTTCTGGGATTGCTAAAAAAAATACTTCAATTCATTTTATTATTAAGAATATGCAGGTTTCGTCGCGATATTTTTCTTCACCGTTAAGCAAGTGATATTTTAATTGCTTAAAACGCATATAACTTATAAAAATTAGAGGCTGGAGAAAACCCCTGATATGTTCCCCCAAAAGTGAAGTCGAAGTCCTACCCACTGGGCTTTCTCCCTTTTTTCTTCACTAGCTTCCGCTCGCGAGTTTGTCGGCGTGGATTTCAGAATTGGGTCTGAAGTTTCGCTCGTTAACAATTTTTAATCTAACTACAGTCAAACCTGGATAAGCGAGAGTTCAAGGGAGCACAATCTTATAGAGGTTTCTCACTAACCCGAGTTTCTCGCTAATGCAGGTACATGGGTAGCGTTTCTCTCTTATAGAGGTACGCAGCAATAACAAGACATATATTCTTGCACTATGTAATTTTATTTTATTTAGAACTTATTTACATTTAAAAAAATCCGTGAATTTCGTTTGGGTTTCTGTTTTTGTATTTTGAATGTTTTTCTCTAACTCATAAATTTTGTCGAATATTGCTTGCTCGACTTTCGCTTATAGAGGTATAGATAAGTAGCAGTCTCACTTACGGAGGTCCGTGAGGGAAAAACGACTCTCTCTTACAAAGGTTTCTGTTTCTCGCTAATAGAGGTTTTGGGAGCTTAAAATGACGGGTCCCGGCTATTACTCTCACTTATAGAGTTTTCTCACTTATCCAGTTCTCACTTACCCAGGTTTGACTGTATTTCTGAGATCGGTATAGAAAGCACATGTCTTTTTCCATAGCATGGGTGACATGCATACCAAATTTCAAAGCTGTCTGCCCGCGGCAAAGCTTGTAAATTTTCAATTTTCCCTCGGGAAATACTTAAGGAATCGGGATAAAAGGTAGCCTGTGTTCTTTTCTATGTCAAAGAATACATACATACATGCAAATTTTTCAGTCAAATCTGTTCAGCCGTTTTTGCGTGTTTTAGTAACAAACATGCACACTTTTACATTTGTAATATCAGTAGGATTATTTCTTGTATTTTATCAATATCTCGGGTAATTTACCAAGTGCTAACATGTAGAATAAAAACAGTTTCCATGAAGAAGCAATGCGAATGACCCGTCAGTTTCAGCGACGGGCGGGGAAGTGGAACCATTCACGCTGATTCTCACAGGACTCGACTACATCCTTGGTGGGTAGATAACTCGATCGTTGTGTGGATTTTTCTCGTTAACTGTTAGTACATATAGTTCGCTGACTAGATGATACTAGTTTATTAAGTCAGCGTCACATGTACAGCGTTTACTTATTAAATGTCACATGATAACCTGCGAAGCCTCAAAAGCGTGGGAAGTCTATCAATCCCTACTAAACCAGCGTGATGGACTACAGCTTAAATAAATAAATAAATAAATTAAATACACACATCGCCATCTAGCCCCCAAGTAAGCGTAGCTTGTGTTATGGGTACTAAGATGACTGATGAATATTTTTTATGAAAAATATACATAAATACTTATAATATACAGATAAACACCCAGACACTGAAAAACATTCATGTTCATCACACAAATACTTTCCAGTTGTGGGAATCGAATCCACGGCCTTGGATTCAGAAAGCAGGGTCACTGCCCACTGCGCTAGTCGGCAGTCAGACCCTTCTCATTCCGAGAGGAGCCCTATAGTTGGACGATGATGAGTAGGATTATCCTCCTAAGACCTATCGCTATTCTAGTCATGTATATTTGCCCACATAATGGCTTAAAACTGTATACAAAAAAATATCACAAAGCAAGTGGACAAATAGTGTTCCGCCCCAGCAAGAAACAGCAGCGAGCTGCAGCGCTGGTTTTCAGGGGGACCCTGTGTGCTCACAGACCAACACTTTAAGTCTATAGATAATAAAAATAAATTTAAAAATAAAACAGGATACGAAATATAAAATTTACAGAGCTAAACTAAGAAGCTTATCCAAGGTTACGCTGGCTCTTTACAAACCACCAGAAATAAAGAATGTTTCAGATAGATAATAGCCGATAACCACTATAAGACCCCGCAGGAACTGTACGTTTTTCCTGGATAAGGTTTGCATTAGTAACCAAAGCTATTTTTTAAATCTCTCGGAAACACAACCATACTGTTATCCCATTATGAAATAGTAGATTATGCATTAAGTATGTTACATTTTACAGTCTCGTACGCGCTAACAAGTAATGTAGGTACTATACCCGTTTCATGCGACGATTTGCGAGGATCAAAACCAGGATGAACTTTTAAATACGTTCTTAGAAAATCACAGTTGCCATCACAATCTAGAGAGTAGCCTACGAAACCTTCATACAATGGAAAAACAGCAAACATTGACTTTTATTTTGTGATAACGTATTTTAATCTTTTTTTTCTCGGAATTATAATGAAAATTGTCGAATAAAACGCGTACAGCTCGCTATCTTGCAGCGCGCTTTATAACGCCTCGTCAGTAAAACCTAATCTACGAAATTCTTTATTGATTTTGACAAGTCGTAAATAAATTATAAGTCAACATCCCGATTATCCACCCATGTGACAGTCCGAGTAGGGACATCAAAAAGGTCGTTTGACAACCGCTGGTATGAAAGGATGGTTTCCGACCCAACTTGAACAAAATTTAGTTGCAGCGTATAAGGTTTATCCGGTTCAGTCGACACCACAGGTTACGAGGCAGATGGAATCTTGGAATTTATTGTGGGATGTGGGAGTGTGCCTAACCTAACCTAACCTAGAAGATTCTAGGTTAGAGTGCCTTTTTTCGAGGTATTTGTTCAAAAACCAAACCCGCAGCTAGTCTGAAACGCCAGTTATATGACGATATGTCACGGCGGGCCTGCATGATGATCTACGACGTAAAGTAATATAATATGTTAGTCACTCGGGAACAATTTGCACCACGCGTTTATCAGTTCGGCGTGCGATACCTTTACCATTGATAACAGTATTGACCTTGGTTAAAATGGTCTAATTATAGTGTGCAGCTGTTGCCTACGAATTAATATGCGTTTTATTCTGTTTTTTTTTTTAAATCCCACGGCAACAATTAGTTTTCCAGGAATAAAAAGTCCTCTGTCTGCGCAAAATTTCTACAAGATAGGTTTAGCTGTGCTAAGCTAAGTTTTTTTGTGGGATTCTTCTTAGATCGGGCCTCAGGGCGTTTTTGGACCCCTTGAAGCTTTAGTTTTAAGTTTACGAATGTACTATTTTTATGTATTTATGTACAAAAAAATATAAGAAACTGAAAACAAATTATTATAGAGTAAAAATGATTGTTTAAGTATTTATGGAATATTAAGATATGTATTAGTATATTTATTTTTTATATTTATCAATAGTATTTTTTTATTTGTGTAGTCTGGTTTATGTATTAGTATGTAGATATTCGTATGTGTGTACTTAATAGTGTATTACCACCACCCACCTATTTGTTTTCTTTTTAGTTTTTCTAATCCTAAGGTTGCCTGGCAGAGATCGCTACTTAGCGATAAGGCCGCCTTTTGTATCCTGCTTCATTCTTCATGTGTTTGTTCTTTTTTTGTCTCGTTTTTCTAAGTGGTGTACAAATAAAGAGTATAAATAAATAAATAAATAATGATTACTGTCATCTGCTAAATGGTATGAAGTGACTTACCGTTCGTTCAGGAAACCATTCTAAGGTGAAGTGGTTTTTGATGTTTCAATATTAGTCGTGTACACGGTTTCTGCATGCTCTGTCCAACTGCGAATCATCCTGTAGGTACTGCATTAGAATATATTATTTGTTTTATATATTAGTTTGAATAATTAATACAGTACCTACTAGCTGTCGCCCACGTTCTTCGTCTGCGTTTATTACGCTTTCTTACAAATCCTATGATACTGTGAGAGGAAAGGGAAGGGAAAACCAACAGACAAACACTTCCGCATTTATAATATAAGTATGGGTTCCTTAGCTAAATTCTAATGTACTATGTTTTTTTTAAATTTATTTTTTTGTTTTTTTTCCCCCTTATTTTTAAACGCAGTCGTTTTTTTTTATATATATTCGGACATGACTTTGAAGTCTTCGAACTTACCTCAACTATTAACCGTGCAGTAAGTATGAGCGACATCTGTGTAAATGTTAATACCGCTAAATGACGTATATGCGGGTAATTAATTTACTACATACTTATTTTATTACACGTCTCGTCTCTTTGAATACGTTTTATGGTTCACCAGTATAGCAATCAGGCAACGCGTTAATATCTGGTAATCTATACTAATATTATAAGACTGGAGAGTTAATTTGACAGCCGGTTGGTGCACTGGACAGCGACCTTGCTCTCTGAGTCCATATTCAAGCCATGGGTTCGATTCTCACAACTGGAAAATGTTTATGTTTTCCAGTGTCTGTATATTCTTTATAAGTATTTAAGTGTATTATAAATATTAAAATAATCATCAGCTATCTCAGTACCCATAACACAAGCTACGCTTACTTTGGGGCTAGATGACGTTGTGTGTATTGTCGTAGTGTATTTATTTGTATGATTGCTTGGTTGAACGCGATAAACACCGAAACTACTGCTTGGAATTGAAAAACTATTTTAGCGTTGAATAGTTCATTTATCAAAGAAGGTGATAGAAAACACGAAAAGTTGATTCACTCTTACCTTTTGATGGTAATTAAATTTGCATTGTTAAACCTATCGGCCACGCTCTTCTCACTCGTAACTCTAGTAGGCTGTCGGGACCCTTTGTTTTGCTATTGTCGAAAACTGGAATTATTGCAGTTATATTTCAAATGTAATTAATGTTTAAATAGTTTGTGAACGTTCGGAAAACCTGTCATAACCTGAACATTCACTTAGCTCACAACGTAGAAACTTGGAAGTTGAAAAATGTATTAGCTGTTGGTTTTCCTAAATAAATAAATAAACTGCTATTGTCGCACCGACAGACTATATGAATGCCTACTGTACGATTGGTACGCTATGCTTCAAACAATATATACGATCGTTTCATGTCAATATTTGATACGGAATACTCACAATTCATCATGACGTTTCCTGATTCCTGTCAAGTTTATATTTTTGCCAGAATAATAATTACTTATCTAGTTTAATATTTTTTTAAGGGTTTCGTCAAAACGGAAAAATGCTGTAGTATATGGTAATACAGTCTAATTTTCAGTCACTGATCGGGGTTTTGCGTTCCCTCTGAACTGACCCTTAAACAGCTGGTTAAATCTTTAGAGAACTACTTTAGATAAGGGTACGATAAAAAAGCTTGGGTGTGAATTGCTCCAACTTCATAGCTTAATATAAATTTACTGTGAGATGGTTATAACAAAAAAAATTTACCACGCTTAGTTTGTTATGGGCTCTTCTTAAACCAGGGCGCGTTTGGAACCCTTGTAGCTTTAGGTTGGACGAGCTCTATCACGAAATGCTTCTACTACTACTAAGAGTGGAGAACAATTAGGGTCCACACTCGTGTATTTTTACCTTTTTCTTTATGTTCCCTTCAAATATGATTAATTTTCTGTGGTTCCCAAATTTCCCAAGTCAAAAATTCTGTCAGAAGTTAATATAACAACAGATAAACTTCTAGTAAGCAAAGTGACAGAGTAATATTAGAAAACCATTCGGTCACACAATGTTGAGCTAATGAATATGGTAGCAGGTAACCCATAAATCGTTGAAATTTTAGAACGCAATAAACATAGTTATCTGTGACCCAATTTGTTTCTGGGTCGAACCTTGACCCGCTATATCGGTTACCATAGACACTACTTGAACAACAACGTTTGTTTATGGATATATATTTTGAAGTGGTTATAGCTCAGTGGGTAGGGAGTTGGCCTCCCTTTTGAGGGGACCGAGTTCGATCTGACACGCATCTGTAACTTTTCGGAGGATTACGTAATTAAAAACGCTTTAAAGGTGAAGGAAAACATCGTGAGTAAACCTGCACGCTTTATCCATAACGTTCGTAAAATCGAGTAACGTCTACCAATCCGCACTTGGCCTAACCCCTTCCCATTCCATGAAGAGACCCGTTTCGTATTTATTAAAAACAAGCCTCTATATTTGCAATGCAGTCGTAAAGCTTTCAATCCAATGCACTTATCTCTGTGCAAACAAAACAAAATGAATACGCCTTCCAGTTTGAAGTTTCACTCATCCGTATTATGAAGTACAGGGCTACATGGGCAGAATCGATTGAATGCACGTTCACGCAGCCGGGGAATTGTGATTTGAAAATCTGAATCGGTATACGAATCGGTAAGCAGGGCCCGGAAAACGGAAAAAAATTCCAACGGGTTTCAGCCATTAACCGTTTTCATTTCGATATCGTTTTATTAACCTGTCAAACAGAGAAACCGGTTTTCATTAATTTCATTCAATCGATTCGAATGAACCGGTTTAACAAACTTGAATTTCAGTTCTTTTTTTGATTTACGAGTAATCTGAAGCGGCAGAACGATATAATGGTCATTAAGTAGTCATTCGTTTAGATAGTATTACATGCACAGCATTTTACTTAAAGTACTTGCTTTTTCTTTCAAATTAGCAAAAACTGTCATCATATTATGGGTACCTAAATTTATACTTAAAGTGCTTGCTTTTTCTTTGACATTAGCCAAACTGTCATCATGTTATGTTATGGATACCTAAATAATTCTTAGTCCTAAAATTAAACTTTTGCTATTTAAACATCTTGATTTTTATGATGCGAATCTATTCAAAAATTGTTTTATTTATACCATTGTTTTTCTTTGCAGCAAATTAAGACTCGCACGCATTACGAACTAGGATAGCCATTTGTCAAAGTCTCTACCGTTTAATTTTGGTTTATTAAACGTTAGGAAAGCGATCGCTCAATTAGAACGGTTCATAACAGTTCGTTCACTATTTTAGCCGGTAAAATGCAGAACACTAAAATAAACCGGTAATCAACCAAAATTTTCCGGCAAATTGCAACCGGTCTTGAGCGCTATCGGTAAGCTGTGGCGAAATTAATTCTCTGGCTTTACTGGCTCTGGAAATTAGTGCCCTGGGTACAGTATACATGGTGGATGAGTGAAAGGCTACTTTACTCGCAAAAAATAAAGCCCATGTAAATGGATTAAATGTGCAATTCTGGGATACCTACCTCACATGCTAAAATGACTGATCGGATTTGAATGAAATTCTGTATAAGAGTAATATCGCGTAATACGCGTAGATTACACGCGGGTGATGAGTTAGTGGAATTAATAAATTAGTGATCGTTAATTATTCTATCCCAGACAAATAATAAAGCTTAAAAATATTCGCAAGTCTATTCCGATCGCTAAATCACAGATCACAATCGCACCAAACGCTCCGGTGCAGTTCATTGAACTGAGAGTGCCGAACCGGCGGGGGGAGTAAAACGAGGGAAAATGCATTACAGCCCTTCGCCGTCTGAGTAATTAAGAGGGAGATAAAAAAGGGTTGAATTGTGTTATGATTTTAGAAAACTATTTGCACTGTTATCTAGATGCAAAATGTTTAGGTTTTTTTTGCTATAGGATAAAGCTCTGGAAAAATAAATTAAATAAAACCTTTCAAACAAGTGAGTAGGGTAGGTGTGGAGGTTTCATATATCAGATTCATATATTTTTTGTTTGTTCAATTAGATTTTCTTGAATTCAAGGCGTTATGAAATCAAGGCGAAAACTACATTCCTGAACTTAAAACTAAAGCTACGTGGGTTTCAAATGCGCCCTGTTCCAAGAAGCCCACCACGAACTTAACCGGGTGTTCTTTTTGTTATCACCATCTTACATTGTCATTCAAAACTATATAACAAAACTATATATATTTAATATATTTATATGTTTCGTATTAAATTTATGTGTGTATCTTAACTAAGGATTTACTTATCGTCATCATCATACCAACCAATTGACGTCAACTGCTGGTCTTTTGTAGGAAGTTCCACAATCCATGGTCCTGGGCCGCTTGCCTCCAGCGGCTCCTAACGACTCGCCTGATATAATCTGTCGGTGCGGGGTCGCCATTCTAGCACCCTAAAGTCCATCGGTTCTCCGAGCTATGTGCCCTGCCCATTGCCACTTCAGCTTCGCGACTCGCTGAGCTATGTCTATCTCCTGATTTCTGATTTGATCACGTAAAGATATTCCTAGCATTGCTCTCTCCATCGCCCGCTGAGTAACTCTGAGCCTTCTTATGTGGCCCATGTTTCAGATCCGTAAGTCATCACTGGCAACACGCAATGTTTGGACATTTTAGTCTTCAGGCACTGAGGGATTTTGGACGAGAAGATGTCACGAAGTTTCCCGAACGCT
Source organism: Pararge aegeria (assembly GCF_905163445.1). Lineage (NCBI taxonomy): Eukaryota > Metazoa > Arthropoda > Insecta > Lepidoptera > Nymphalidae > Pararge > Pararge aegeria. Next base: position 17,348,113 of record NC_053186.1, read on the forward strand.
GCCCATCCTAGTTGAATTCGGTATACCTCTTAACACTTATCGTCATAAGTAGCCGTATTTTTTTAATGTTTCGTTGCTCAGCATTTTCTGAGAAATACCTACTTTGTCTATTTCAATTTTTTTTGTAATTAACACCCTAAATTTGTTAATAAAAAACCGCAATAAAATAAGTCTATCTTGCTACGTTATACGAGAACTCAGACAAAGCAGTTACACGTTCAAACAATCATAATGAGTGTGGTTCCAACTTAACCACTTTAGGTAATATTCAAATAACTCTTCATAATGGAAATACAAAAACAGGGCGAAATATTCCATTCAAGAGTGTTCGAGCCGTTTTGTTCGAAAAAGTAAATAGCAACCTACGTCACCAGTTCAGTTTGCGTAATGTTTAACGATCTCAAACCCACCCGACTGTTATAACAGTTTAACAAATTAAAACAACTATGTTTTTCAGTATTTTTAACGCATAAAGATCTAACTGGTAAAAATAGAAATCTAGAATATACTAGCTGTTGCCCGCGACTTCGTCTGCGTTTGATATTGTTTTTAAAGTATTCAGTATCGCTAAGCCTCAAATGAGTATAGTAGTATACATATAACATGTGACTGTCAATTAATTATAGACAAATAATTTGCAATAAAATAAAATTGTGACTTTACTTAAAGATCTAAGCTATCCTATCTCTTAAGTTGGACCAGACTGCTCACGGTGTGTCAATTTAATTTAAAAAGGTTAAGTAGTTTAGGAGTCCATCGCGGACAAACATCGTGACAGGAGATTTATATATATTACGATTTAAGTCGTTTTAGAAAATCAGTTACTTCGCAGGAAAGTACTCCAATAATAATAACTTAGTTATAAAATTAATAACTTCTACTCCAATAATATAACCCTTATCCATTTACAGCATAAAGTAAGCAACTTTTTTTTTTAATTCTTAGCCCTTACGAGACCAGACCAGAGAAAATTCTGGAATTGTAATATTCCAATATTCCTATTAGGTAAGTAGATAAAAGCAAAAATCAAATATTTAGTTATTCAAATAGGTATATAAAAGGCACTTTTGATACGTAGGTACTTTACATGTAAAATATGAAATAGGAGTGAGTTGATGGCGATAACTAAATTCGTTAACTTAATACTAAAGCTATGAGGGTTCAGCGCGCCCTGGTCTAAGAAGAAGCCGATAACAAACTTAGCTGGTTGTATTTATTTTGTTATCATTCCACATTTGGTACCATCTCACATTGTCATTTTAAACCATTTAAAAACAAACTGGTTAGAGCAATAATTTACACCAGGGGTTTTTTATCGTTAACGTAGTCCTTAATGGGACTTATCTATAAGCTTACGTTTGAACTTTTTAATAGACATCTAAAAGATATTAACTGGTAGTTTATTATAAATTGTAAAAAAAATCCTTTAGCACTTTAATTCAATAAAGTCTTAGTATCTACAGATATATCATCATCATCTGAAGTCTCGAATCAAAGCTCAATCATCAATCAGTGTACCGATCCTCTTTAGCTGAAAGGGGAATGAACTCATAGTTGTCCAAGGATAAGTTTAAGCAGATGTGCGCACGTTTAGGTGTTTTTTGCCCCTACTTCGAAAATTACTCAAAACAATTTCTCAAAAATGGTTTCAAGAAAATGCGATTATTGTGAAGAAGTTATAATATAAAAATGTAGAGTCTAAGGCCGTGGGTTCGATTACCACTACTTGAAAATGTTTGTGTGATGAGCGTGAATGTTTTTCAGTGTCTGGGTGTTTATATGTTTATTCTAAGTATTTTTGTATATTATTCTTCCAATATTCATCAGTTATTTTACTACCCATATCACAAGCTACGCTTACTTTGGGGCTAGATGGCAATGTGTGTATTGTCATAGTTTATTTATTTGTTTTATAATACAACATATAACTGAACTAATTACTGTACAAGTCATGCACGTGTGGAAAGGTGACAAAAATGCTAGCTGCATTTCTGCGCTGAACAGCGAGGCTGATCCTCTACGCAAAAGTCAGCTCATCTCTCGTCAGTCGAGGCAATCAACTTCAGTGTAAATGTGATGGAAGCATGTTTTTGCTGCGGCTAGGCTCTCGGTCTTGATTCGGTCTCCCTGATACGAGATGAGGCCAATGATTCAACACCTTCCAAAAAAACTGCGCGTCGCCGTTCCCAGAGTACCAGCGAAAATCTCTGTTAAGAAAAATACTTTTGTATTAATCGTACCTAATTCAAAAGGATGAGGTTATTCATCAAATCTGAACGGTTAGAAAATCTAATATAATCTGTGAAAGATGGCATGCTATTAATTGTGTTATCTGTACGTTATGAATCTGCCACTGGCGCTTTTTTAAACATTAAACTGAAAGCAGTAGATCCCTATATATTATGTAACAGTGAGTTCTTGGCGAAAAATGCTTTTACAGAATGCCGCTTCCATAAAGGCTGTTCTGAATACACTGCCTAACCAGGCTTCCTACAGCCAACACTATCTCTCATTAAACTCAACACCAATGTTAAATCGAAAACCAATAGTAATTGATTAGTGCAAATAAAACGCTCCCTCATTTCTCTGCTGCTTACGTCAAGCTCTTATTTCTGAGCGTGTAATGTAACCCAGTTAGTGAACCGACCGGGTTACGACTGTTATGCTCACAATGCCGCCACACGTAATACCCAGTTATCACCCTCGGAATTAGTACACTGGTACAGGTTAAATATACCGACAAACGTTTATTTTAGCTGTTACGCCATAAAGTATTAGTACGAGTAAATATGTAAATACGCGGCGAAATTGTTTAGATATTTGGTTTTCCTGAAAAAAGGTGCGGAGTTTGTACGGGCTCTGAGTTAAGAAATCGGTGTTTAACTGAACACGTTAAGCTTTCGGTCTTAAACCAATTAAAATGACAGGCCGTTATATTTGTTTACGCGTGTGTCAATGATCAGGTCCGGTAGCTCGGAGAACCGATGGACTCACACTGGTAAACGCACCGTGGGGGTTTACCAGCGCTGCGTTTACCAGTGCGAGGTAACCACTCCAGCTCCTTTGGACCCCAACGTCCATCGGTTCTCCGAGCTACCTGACCAGACCAGACGAAGTCGCGTGCAAATGCTAGACACACATATATACAAAACAAAAGTATAGCTATTAATATGACTTTAGCCCACCATGAAGTCTGAAAAATGGCAGCACTCCAGAACTAGGTATTCAAATCCTCAATCCTTGTAAACAATGCCATCCAAAAATAGCCAACAGTAGCCGATAAGGAATCGCGGAGTCATTGTGAAACAAAGGCGTCTGTATGTCTGTTTGTCCTCGGTCCGTATGTAAATATTTGCATTGTGCTACGAAAATAGACTAGGAAAATGTGGTCTATTTAAGGAAAATTTATTTTGTTACTGATTACCGAGTTGGCCATGACAAAAGCATAGATAAGAAAGAATAATGAGGTCTACGATTATGCGGAACAGAATATCGGATAGTATTTTTTTTCTTTTTTAACATACTTCCAAAAATAAGGAAAGGGTTCTCAAAATGGTTTTAATTTTTAAAATTATTTTAACTTTTGCTCCGTCAATTTGAAAAATTATTTTTTCAATTGGAACAGGTAAGTACATACTTCCTAGGTTATTGACGGTTGACTAGGTTTTTTTTCAGCCCGCTAACATCTTAGACCGCATCATTACCAACCACCAAAGCACCAGCAAATATATGTGCTGTGTTTACTTGTTTTTGACGTGACAACGTCTTATAAATTGGTTTGCCGGGTGACACTTCAAGAAACTGCGTTACGCTCCCCTCACGTTATGCGCTCACAATGAGAGCGAGTGAGAGGCACGCGCCCGCCTAAGAGCGAGAGAGACAGACATAAAAAGTGAAAGGCACGCGTCCCTTTGTAGTAAACGCTGTTTCATTGTACGCAAATGTATTGTATGTATATTTGTTTATAAATACGTATGTATGTGTAAAGGTAAAAATAAAATTTTGTTAATATGAAATTCAGTGCGAGATTCTTTGTATAAATTAATGTTTTAAATATAATTCTTTGTATAAATAAATGTTTTAAATTGTTACTATTATTTCATCCTTCTTCCTACTATACGAATGAATATTCACATTAAAATTATTTTACCACTCAAAGTCGTTGTCACGTAAAACTTTCGCCCGTATACCGACTTTACAGGCAACCAATTTTTTTTCCTGTATGTATATGTAGTCAGTGGCGTGCACTGGGTTTCTTACGAGGGTATGCATACACCAGTAAAATTGCATAAAACGGCACAAATTCTCCTCCTATACGAGTTATATATCAATGTTAGGGTATGCAATGATTTTGTGCATGTATGGAGTGCACGCCACTGTATGTAGTTATGTACAACGAAAGTGTATTCATTTATTTATTGACTTTTGGACGACCTTATGTCGAAGCGGTGATATCCTAGTGGTTACGACTTCCGCTTCACTTTCGGGAAGCGAGTTCGAATCCTAGCACGCACCTCTAGCTAGCAAGCTATTTACGTTTTAAATTTAAAATATCACTTGCTATGACGGTAAAGGAAAACATCGTGAGAAAACATGCCTGAGGGTTCTTCATATTGTTCTCGATGGCACATGAAGTCCACCAATCCGCATCAGGTCAGCGTAGTGGACTACTGCCACTAGCCCCTTAGCCTAAGCCCTTCCGATTGTCTTGTGATTAACGCAGTGGGCAGCGACCCTGCTTTCTGTCAAGTCAAGGCTGTGGGTTCGATTCCCATAACTGGAAAATATTTGTGAGATGAACATGAATGTTTTTTAGTGTCAAGGTGTTTATTTGTATACTATAAGTTTTTAATTGTATTTTTCATAAAAATATTCATCAGTCATCTTAGTACCCATAACACAAGCTACGCTTATTTTGGAGCTTGATAGCGATGTGTATATATTGTGGGGGATACACTGTAGTGGGCCGGTAAAGCATCCAATAAAGATCCGCTGAACACGAACAGTCTATTAACAAAATTAAGCTTAATTTGCTATACTCCGCGAAAAACAGGAGAATCTGTGTGGTGTAATTTATAATTCGACGGCCGATTGGCGCAGTGGGCAGCGACCCTGCTTTCTGAGTCCAAGGCCGTGGGCTCGATTCCCACAACTGGAAAATGTTTGTGTGATGAACATGATTGTTTTTCAGTGTCTGGGTATTTATCTGTATATTATAAGTATTTATATGTATTATATTCATAAAGATATTCAACAGCTATCTTAGTACCCATAACACAAGCTACGCTTACTTTGGGGCTAGATGGTGATGTGTGTATTGTCGTAGTATATTTATTTATTTGTATTTATTTATTTATAATTGTTAAACAATTATTCATTGTAAAGTCAACATCTCCTGATGATGCTCCGGTTTCGGAGCGAAACGTGCGTAGAGGGTGTATTGCCGAGGATCTGTTTGGTGTGGGGTATAAGGATTGAAGAAATTATAAATTACACCACACAGATTCTCCTGTTTTTCGCGGAGTATAGCAAATTAAGCTTAGTTTTGTTAATATATCATGGATTTCCGCAAAGTAACGCCTGCTTCTATACAATACGAACAGTCTATATATTGTGGAAAAAGTTAAAGCGACCGTTGGAAAATTTAATATCGTTTAAACGAATAGTAAAACCTCCTACGACAATTCAATTCAATTACATTGCGAACGGCTCCGCAATGTGACGAGCGACGGGTGCGGAATATCGTGGAAATGCCATGTAGGTAACAATGTACTCGTTATTAATTGAATGAATGGACAATGTTACGTAGGTGAGGGTGTGTCCCATGAATGAAGAGGCTGTTATAAAAATGATTACTAATTGACGAATGAAATGGCGACCTCCATGACCCAGTGGTGATCTCTTTGGTCTTATAAGCGGAGGTCCCGAGTAGGATCACCGGGGGCTCCTATATTTTAATGTGGTGTACAACACAATGTATTCGTTCATTCATTGATTTTTTGACGACCTCCCTGGCGCAGTGGTGAGCTGGGTGGTTTTAAGTGGGATGTCCTAGGATCGATCTCCGGCAGGAGGAATTTGCGAATTTCTCTGGTCTGGTCGAGTGGACGGTAGTGGCTAGTAACCTGAGTCCAGAATCTAACGACATACACGTTTCGCCGAGGGATCCGCGTTCCGGCACGATGTCGTGTAGCAATTGTTTTAACGCTCCATTATCATTCAGACTCGACAGCCGAGTGGCGCAGTGGGCAGTGACCCTGCTTTCCGCGTCCAAGGCCGTGGGTTCGATTCCCACAACTGGAAAAACATGAATGTTTTTCAGTGTCTGGGTGTTTATATGTATATTATAATAATATGTGTATTATATTCATAAAAATATTCATCAGCAATCCTAGTACCCATAACACAAGCTACGCTTACTTTGGGGCTAGATGGCGATGTGTGTCTTGTCGTAGTTTATTTATTATTATATTATTATTATATTATTATTATATTATTATTATATTATTATATTCAGCGTCTGTTTTCCTCCGATGTGTTAGTCGGAGACCTTTTTGAGATGATATTATGTTAGGAGCCGAGTTTTCCGTATTTATTTAATAAGTTAAAAGTAAGGAAGTAACAAAATGGGCGCCATACCCCGAACAGGTTAGCCCGCTATCGTCTTAGACTGCATCATCACTAGGGCTAACTTGTGGCAGAATAAAAAAAGTTTTTCATTTTAATGCGTCCACCCTCAAAATAAATGCCCCTCTACTTGTCACAGGCTTACTATTCTCTATTATTAAGGTTCGATCTTGGACTGTTCTTAAACACTTATTTTACGTGTATAAAACTTATTCAACTTGTATTCCCTCCTTGTTCGTTTTGTTGTCAACATTGTAAACGGTATCTGAGTCGTATAAAAGTAGAAGCAGTACATTTTAGAGGATTCATTTTGTAACGAATAATTGTTAGAGGAAGTTCTGCCCGATTAAAGTTCAAAGTTTAAAAAGTGAAAACGAGTATTATACAAGTCCTACTACCTATCCGTACGTTCTCCAATACTTGTGTGGTATGCCACGTGTACCTACACTCTAGCACACACGTTTAGGCAACGTCGTCTACCAGTGGGTATAATGGTGGGTGCGTCGGCTACCAGTGCCGAGCAGGCCAAGAGGCGAAGATATGTAAACCTTGATTGCAGTTTAATTTTTGTGCGTTTTGGAATATTACTTTGGGCCCCTGGGACCGGGGGCTCAAACTCTTTTGAACAAATAAAAATGTATTAAAACTTAAGTTATGTTTTTGTTTCTGTTTAACTTCATTATACAGTGTTTAATCCGCCACAACAATAATATCATCGTAAACTCGCGAACCCGCACTTGTGTTTTTCAGATACGCATGCCGGTTTGCCAGTAATTGGGTTTACACTACAATGTTTCTCAATTTTGTACTTCCTAAGCTAGTTTCATTGTATAATCTTTTGGTGAAACAAATAAATTCAAAGAGGCAATGATGCTTACGTATTCTACCTCGATGCGGTGGTTCCGAAGACGTTTTACATTTTATATATTCAAATTCAAAACTTCTTTATTCATGTAGGCCTATCACAGGCACTTATGAAGCGTCCATACATTTAATATGTTTACATAATTGTTAGGTTAGGAGGACGGTTATAACTTCGTTCGCCAACTTAAACCTAAGCCTACGAGGGTCCCAAATGCGCCCTGGTCTAAGAAGATCCCACAACAAACTTAGCCGGGAAAATTTTTTTTTGTTATCTCCATCTCACAATAAATTTAGCAATTCACACCCAAGCTTTGCTATCGTTTAAGTAATCCTTAACGTTATAATAGGATTTTTCTGTAAGCTTACGTTTTATATAAACTAAAATATAATATAATATAGTAAATATAGTTTTGGGCCTCATAAGAAGGCTCAGAGTCACTCAGCGGGCGATGGAGAGAGCTATGCTCGGAATATCTCTACGCGATTGAATCAGAAATGTGGAGATTCGTAGAAGAATCAGAGTTACCGAGTTCAACGAGTCGCGAAGCTTAAGTGGCAATGGGCCGGGCACATAGTTCGAAGAAAGGATGGACGTTGGGGTCCCAAGGTTCTGGAATGGCAGCCCCGAACTGGTAAGCGCAGCGTTGGTCGACCCCCAACGAGGTGGACAGACGACATTAAGCGCGTCGCAGGTAGCCGCTGGTTCCAAGCGGTGCAGAACCGTGGAATTTGGAATTCCCTACAAAAGACCTTTGTCCAGCAGTGGACGTCTATCGGTTGATATGATGATGATAATGAATATAGTTTTATTTTGGCACATAGGTTATCAATGAGAAGGGTTCTCTCTTCTCATTGTGGGAGGAGACTTGTGATATGATGATGATTTAGCTGATGGCATAGGTAATATTTGTTTATTCCTAAATATAATGTTTTTTTATGTTCTTAGGAACTAAGCTGTAAAATCATCTTGATTATGTAATCTAGGATGGCACGCATGACTAACAGACGCCAACCCCCTATACGACGGCCCACTGGCGCAGTGGGCAGCACCCTGCTTTCTTAGTCCAAGGCCGTGGGTCGTTTCCCACAACTGGAAAATGTTTGTGTGATGAACATCAGTGTTTGGGTGTTTATCTGTATATTATAAGTATTTATGTATATTATTCATAAAAATATTCATCAGTCATCTTAGTACCCATAACACAAGCTACGCTTACTTTGGGGCTAGATGGCGATGTGTGTATTCTCGTGGTATATTTATATATAATTATATATATTTTCTATCTATAGCGTTCAACTTCCAAAGGTACCAGAATTCGTTCGTAATTTTTCCCCGAAACCCGTCATTCAATTCCATAGTAATTAAGGCGGGGACGTATCGCCGAGCCCAATTCATGGCAAAACACCACTATTAAAGTGAAAAACCGTCTCTCAAGGTCTTTTTATGAATTCCTAGTACTGAATGAATGAAAGTTAATTAATTTATTGCCCTTTCCCATATGCCGGTCACCACGCCTGCCCACAGTTGTCGTACGAGGCGATTAAGGGAATATATTGTAGAACGGGCAGCAGCGTGCTCTGTGCTACTACCACCTACTGCGGTCTGCCCAGCGTGGTGATTATGGGAAACATTACCGTCGGGAGTGTTGGGAGTGGGCCAGCCCAGCAGTGGACTGTTACAGGCTTTTGATGATGCTCTTTCAAATATAGGTACTGCAAGTATTTTGTTTTTCCATTACAGCCAATATCCTTGACTGCAGTCTCACCTGATAAGAAGTGGTAACACAATTTAAGTAGCGTTACCTGTTAGAGGAACCAAGAACCCCTAAACTTTTGTTTCCATAAAACAACGGTGGTGTATAAAAACTCAAAGCAAAGACGGACAAATCTTTTATCGAATTACAGAGTTTGAGCTATATCGAAGACATTTTTGAACAAAAAAAAAACCTAAACTAAAGAAAACAAAAATAAAGTAACTACGTTTCATATAAATCAAGCTCTCAATACGATGTGCTACAACTGGATTTTAGCCGAAATAAAAATTGCAACTACTTCTAGCTATGATAGAAACTGAGTGAGAGAGAGAGAAAATGAGTGTATCCCGATTCTGTAAACAGCACGGCTAGCATTGGTATCTCCCCGGGGAAAGGATAAAAATGTGTGTTCGCCCTCAGTTTTATCAACTATCTAAGCATTGGTGAACAAGTGGAAATAAAGTGCCACCTATGGGCCTACTTGATATATGTGTAACGGGGATAAACTTCTCCTATTCTGTGTCCCCGTGGACACGTTTATTACATCCCATTTCAGGGAGTATAATCGGGGGATATAATTTTTGTCTCCTGCCTGTGCTAGCCCGGCTGTCATCACTATGACGTCAATACGCATCAGCAAATTCTAGATATATAAACATCACCTTGACACGAATTGATAATTGAGTCTCATGGCGAGGAGCTATAACTCATGTGTTGCCACACGGAGACACGTGGTGTGGAAAATATGACACATATCGTCTTCATATATCACATGAAAGTAGGTTTTCCTTGGAGTAAAAACATACTTTTTTGTCACTGATTAGCAATCATACAGAGCAGAAACAGCCATATTATGATATCCTCATCGTTATTTTGACGGCCGATCATCATCCGCAGCATATAAACTTCGGAGATAGGAGAGACGGGTTTAGAGCATAGTCCCACCGCGCTGCTCTAATGCGGCTTGTCGGCTTTAACGACTATTTTCACGTGTTAGTAACTGGGATTGATGGCTAAACGTTCTCTCCAAGGCACGGCGGATGGCAAAGCCAATTTCCTAACTCAAAGCCTCATATGCACAGCAATTGCAGCTTAGCTGCAGTACTCCTTCGCCAGACTCCCCCAGATAAGACAGACATCTAGTCTCGCAAATAAAACACCTTTAATTGTCTACATACGTTTGTTTCGGAACTGTAAGTTTGCTAAGCAGTGATAGTAATAAAAGTTTCAGTGTTACACGCCCTTGGAAATTTAATTGAAGGTTTATTTTACACGTGCCTCCTTTAGGTACAATGTATGGAGCGTAGTTCAATAATTATTTTTGAATACAACCTTTCATTAATTTTCATAACCTTGGATACACAGACAGTTTTAAAATTATGGGTCTATATCTGAAAATCTCCATAGTTCGTTTTTAGAGTTTCGTACTCAAAGGGTTTTGTACTAAAAGACTGCATTCAAACCCATACAACCGTTTTCTCTTAGAGTTTTTCCTACATTTTCCGAAAACCTGGACGTCGTGGAAGTAATCGTGTCACTTAAGAGAAATACAAATAAAAACTTTTTAAGAACCGATTTTTTTTCTCAGTACTCGTAAATATTAAGCAGTACGTATGTGAGAAGACATGTGCTCTCGTCTAACCAATGTGAGGTCTAGGTTTTCCCAATGTGACCCCGCAGCGGAAAACATGACGCTGGTAAACTCTGGCTTTATGTATAAGTGACATAAAACCTGATCTGGATATCACAACAATAGAGCTTTTTCATGTCGTTGAGCTGAGATGAAGGCGACTACGAATCTAAAAAAAAAATCCACTAATCATCGACCTATCACTGGTAATAATATAATTGATTAGTGGCTTATAAAGTGGCTCTAATTCTTTTATGAGCTAAGTTCAGTCACATAGCAACAGTAGCTATGATTCGGCTACGAACATAGAAAAATCAATCGAGTCGCATGTAGCAGGGACACATGCGGTACAAGAACCCACTGAATGTTATGATACAGTCTAAGATAATAGCGGCTAACCTATTGAGAGCGTTACGTTTATATTAATCTCTAACCCCTTATTTATATCTAAGCGGTAACGTACCGGAATGCTAAACCATTGTGCAGTACTTGTTAGTACAAGTTGCAGTGCTTGTTACTAGCCATTTGAAAAGCCTTAAACCAGATCAGACCAAAGAGATCAGAAATTATATATTCCCAAACTACCTCTAAAGTACCTCCTACTTATGGTACCACAATGCACAGCATTGCACCAGGGCCTGGTTTCCTAAATCAGTTTATAAGAACGACAAAAAAGTTAATGTTTCCAATCTTTATATTTTTTGACCCAGTGGTCTTGTACTTTGTTAGTTGAGAACATTGCCAGAGGAGTCTCCCCCGCCAGGAGTAGATGCGTTGCTTTTCGCCCGCAAGTAAAGCGTAATACAGATGACTAATGATCTAAAGCGGGGCGCACTGAGTTCATATATTTTTTTTACCACTTTTTGCTTTGGCGCCGCGCCAACCAGCTTCTGCGAATGATGTGCATTTAAAGACTTTGTATTTTGTGTATATTTAGTTTAAGAGTTTGTAAACAAACGGGTCTCTATGTACATCATTATTAGCCGTTTTTATGCCCATCTGATCATGAATCGGTGATAGCCCACTGGAGCGGTGGCATGCATATCTTACTTTTTTTTATTCCACTACAAGTTAGCCTTTGTCTGCAATCTCACCTGGTGACAAGTGGTAATTCAGTCTAACATCGTAGCGTGCTAACCTGTTAGGAAGTATGGTAGTTATAAATAAATATAAATATACTACGATAATACACACATCGCAATCTAGCCCCAAAGTAAGCGTAGCTTGTGTTATGGGTACTAAGATAACTGATGAATATTTTTATAAATAATATACATAAAATACTTATAATATACAGATAAACACCCAGACACTGAAAAACTTTTATGTTCATCACACAAACACTTTCCAGTCGTGGGAATCGAACCCACGGCCTTTGACTCAGAAAGCAGGGTCGCTGCAAACTGCGCCAATGGGCCATCGAAGTTATACCCCTAGTCGGTTTTACGCGACATCGCACCGGAACGCTTAGCGGCACGTCTTTGTCGGTAGGGTGGTAGCTAGCCACGGCCAAAGCCTGTCACCAGACCAGAGCAGAGAAAATTCAGAAATTATATATTCCTAAATTGCCCCTGCTGGGAATCGAACCCGGGACTACTACTTACTTTCCCGAGTTATGTGCGTTTTTAATTTAAGATATTACTTGGTTTAATTGTGAAGGAAGACCTCTCGAGGAAACCAGTATAGGCATTCGGAAAAAGAAAATCTTTTTCCGTTACGTTGTATTTATCCCTAATGAAGAGTTACAATTCTTGTATGTTATTGTAAATTGACAATAACATACTGTAGGAGATACTTTTGTAGGAAAATAAATATCCCGTGGTATCCTTTTTTGAGCAGTAACCATTGAAAACGCCCCGCGCACGTCTTACTTCACACCCGCAGAATGTTGCTAGCTTAAAATCTTTTCGCATTTTCCACATTTTATGGTAAGCGTTTATTTATTTATTTATACTCTTTGTTTGCACACAAAAAAATATAAAAGAAGAAAAAAACACAGACAGAAGCAGTATAAAAAAGGCGACTTTATCGCTTAGTAGCGACCTCATCAAGAACTTCTCTTCGCAGTTTGGAACATTAGAGATAAAATAATTACTTTCACTACTAAATGAATCAAGTAACTGTTCGAGAAACACTATTAGAGTGGAGTGGTTTTTGATGCTTCATTATAAGTCGTTTACACAGTTTCTGTATGTTCTTATTTCTGTGATAGCTACCTATATCGATGCTTATGTAAGAGTAACGCAGTTAGAGCTACAATTCATACAATTCTGACAATTCCGATATTCTTACTACATACTTCCGTCGATATATATTTATCGATAAAACACGAATAAAATGACATTTTCTAAAAATGAATCGATTTATCGCCCCCGAAACCACCTGTATACTAAATTTCATGAAAATCGTTGGAGCGGATTCCGAGATTTCAATTATATATATATACAAGAATTTCTCGTTTAAAGATATAAGATATCGGAAAAAAAAAGAGATAATCTCACCGCAAAAAAGAACGTTGACGTCAAATTGATAATAATATATATAACTATCCTCTTTCTGAACTCGGCTGAAAATGTAGTAAATGGATACGTCAAACAATACGTTCTCGTTTAATACAAATGTGTTCTAAACGGTCGGAGGCCTTGCCCTAAATGTATATTTTAGATCAGAGAATACCAGACTTAGCTCTGATTGTTGAATAGAAATAATGCCATTGTAGAATATACGACCTCCGTGGTGCAACGATGTTTTTTTAATTTACAACCAAAATACAAAAATCACAAATACTACGATGGTATCTATTCAAAGTTTTAGAGCCGGGTTGGTAAAATTGCTATATAATTGGCTAATAAATTAATATAATTACCCTTTTATCTGGGGTGACCATAGTTCCCTGAGACTACATCAGAGCATCTTTGTTGTCAATAATAAAAACATTGAAAAACAAGAAAAAATATATATATATATATATAATAATATAATGGAAAAATAAAATATAATTTTAATATAATAAACGGTAATGAATGAAACTAAAAAACCTATGAAAATTCAGCTTAACTTGCTATCTTTCGCAAACAGCAGGAGAAACTGTACATTGTAATTTATAACATCTTTAACCTTTATACTTCAAATCAAACAGATCTTCGGCAATTTATTTTTTACGCACGTTTCGTTCCGACACCGGAGCATACTCAGGAGATGTTGACTTTACAATAAATAATTGTTAGTCATAATAAGTAATAATTAGAAATCCGTTTGTAGATATATGACCATTTTCTATATTCAATCTATCCATAATCTACAGATTTGTTAATGAACAACGTTGTTTCTGACAAGAAATATCCATAATTTATTAACAAATAACAACTTTGCTTTGACGACCTCCCTGGCGAGTGGTGCGTGCTGTGGGTTTAAATGGATGGTCCCGGTATCGATTCCCGGTAGAGGCAATATGAGAATTTATAATCTCCGAATTATTATTAGGTATGAATTTAATATACAAAACATTAATAGATGGTAGAGTCACACAAACATGCATACTTGACGTTTCAAAAGTGCTTATAAAGTAGGCCTACTTGAAATAAATGAATTTGAATTTGAATATAATAATAATAAAATAGTTCTAGATTTAGTATATAAAAAACCATTATAATAATAATATTTAGAGACTTTGGGACCGTGGGGTCCGGAGGCCAGAGCCCTTTTCAAAGAATTATCGAAAACGGTTATCGAGTCTACCGGTGATCCTAGAGCGGGCAGTTACCTTGGCCAACGTGTTAGTTTGGCCATCCAAAGGGGCAATGCTGCCAGCATCTTAGGAACTGTGCCTCGCTGCGGTGGTTTCGAGGACGTTTTAGATTTTATTTAGTTTTAAATAGTTTATTTAGTTTTAAATAGGTTCCAAGCTGTCCTGATCCCCTCCTCGTTAGCGCGGGAGCCCCAACAATCGGTTGGGGTGGTTGGTAGACGTCCGGAAGGTATACAACGGGTTCCCCGGGCGTCTAACAAAGCCAGCAATAAGGACATGCCGTCATATTTTTTAGTTTGGGTATACCCCTTGAGAGGGGGGAGTCCCACATAACCTCCGTCCTGCCCAAGGGTCAATAAAGCTTTTCCACCACGCCAAAAAAAAAGAAAAAAAGGTCGCTGCCTACTGCGCTAACGGGCCGTCTAATAACATTGAAAATAGAAAATAGTGACATCACACCACCGATACCTAGTACTCAGATAGTAACTGTCTGGAACGTGTCCAAATATAATAAGTTTGTCTTCATCGGAGTCAATCAACACCTTGTAAATAAGGAAAACGGGTTTCCTTGAAAATCGTGCCTAAGCCACGTTATGTTTTTGTTAAATCGTTATTTGGACAGTTCGCATGCGGGAGAGCTGTTTTTGAGAAATCGTTACCGTTTATATTATCTGTTGGAGTTTAATGAGCTGTTTTAGTGATTTAGATAAGTAAATAATAATATGTTTAAGCGTGTTTACGTTTAATGTTTATTTTAACCCCCTTATAAGTTACAGATTCTGTGTAATAATGCGTAGACACTGAACTGAAACTGAAAGTGATTATTAATATTGTAACAACTGTGCTTACACACTAGAATACGAAATGTTGTTAATGGAGTTTATAAACATATGTTATTTCTCTTAGTGCTCAAGTTCAAAACTCATTCATCAGAAGTGGGATAATCATAATGTAAAAACCAGATTTTTTGTATAAATAGAAATCAACGAGCAAGCAGATGATAAGTTACCCGTGATCATCTGCAGAGTGGCCACTTCTGCATTGCTGGCTTTTAACAAATCACATTCGCGGTGCACGACATTTTGTCTGGTATATTCAATGCTTGAAATAACAAAATTTTGAATTATAAACTATTTAAATCTTTGTTGCCAAGTGCAAACATTGAGAATGTCAAAAAAAAACAATTGTTTACATGCACCATGCCAATAAAATGAGTGCTGTCACTCATCGACATCTGATCGTCAACTGTGCCAACAATGTTTGAATAGTGTCATAACTCATAACTCATTTTGTCTTTCACATCTTGGCGACGTGTTGGCATCTAATGCGACTTTACATGGAAAATAGGAAACTTCTTAGTATACCTACTTTTTAATGAGCTGCCTGGCCCAGCGTTGAGTAGTGGGCATATAAAAGAGAGGTCTGGGGGCTTTAATGGGAAAACTACACTGCGGTGAATTCGCTGACGCTTAAAGTGGTAGTATTTTAAAGTTGTTAAAGCTCTTGTTCAGAATATATCATAGTAATCTTCTATCTATATATATAAAAAAGAAAGTGTGTGGGTATGTTTCGTATAGGCTCCGAAACGGCTGGACCGATTTCAATGGAACTTTCAGGCAATCTCCGAATTGATCTGGCTAAGTAATCCTGTAAAGTTTGGTGACGATCGGAGCACTCCTATTTTTGAACTGTCAAATACAGCTTTTATTTGCTATGATGATACACTAATAGTTTTGAAGAAACCACTATATTCGTTTTTATTGACAACATATTATGCAAAATTAATAAAAAATACTCCTGTCACTTATTTAATCTATTGTAAAGGTACGCGAAGCGTAGGTACTTGGTAGGTACTATGCCGTGTCGATCTTTTATTTTCAATACGGTTGTCATAAGTAAACACTTAAAATGTTTTGCATACGTTTGTATGGAAAAATGAATATGCTTCTTTCGATTTAATATCTTTTCTGGGTGATTCCTTATGAAATATACTTATGCACCCTTAAACAGTATTTCGTAGTTCGGTTACACGTTGCATAAAATTGACATTTTAAAATAACACTGCTTTAAGCGATGGTAGTGAGCCCGCAGGATCTCGTGATCCGTAAGTAATCGAACGTTCTAAATGGCAGTGACTGGAATCGTATCACACATTAATTAGTGAGCGACCGATCAAAGGAGATCAAAGAGAACCTCGCGTGACAACGCTACCGATATTTACGTGATGGCCCGTGTGACGCCGCATTTCAAAATACGTGTGTGGTTAAATTTAACTACGTACTCAACCGAGTTTATTTATACGAGATCATGCCGCGTGAATTCGCGTGTGCTGAACGCCACACGCGAATTATTATTATTTATTTATTATGATTCTAATGACAATGTGAGATGGTGATAACAAAAAGAACACCCGGCTAAGTTTGTTGTGGGCTTCTTCTTAGACCAGGATTGGAACAATCGTAGCTTTAGTTTTAAGTTTACGATTGTAGTTATCGCCATCACTACTCACTGCTATGTACACATTTTGTATATAATAACGTATCAAAAGTGCCTCTTTATTCAAATAGAAATAAAGAAATATTTGACTTTTACTTTGACTTCGACATAATTTTTGGGTTACGGAACATTTGGCCTCCGCAAATGGATAAAACTTCCCGGAAGCGCTTCTTCTTCTTAAGAAATACCTACTTTTAATTAAGGCTGAAATCTTATTATCAGTAGTAGTTATTTCCGAATAAAATAGCTTTCTAACGGTGAAAGGATTATTAAAATCGAATCGTTGCAAAACTTATTATTTTCCAACAAAACAAACAAATATTTCCTCTTTACAATATTAGCTTTCTCTATTATTTTATATTTTTTAAATAATCCGTTGGTTCTCCAGGTATAAGTAGCCTATTTTACTCTCCGTGCTTTCAACTAATTCTACACAAAAAAAACAAGATAATTAGTTTCTTAGTTAAAGGAAGTAAAGACAAACAAAAGAACGCAATTTCGTATTTATAATATTAAACTAGCTTTTGCCCGCGTTCATAGTCCGCGTTAATTAATTTTTTTTTTTAATACCGTGGGAACCGTTTCTTTCCCTGGGATAAAAAGTAGCTTATGTTACTCCCCGTCACATCAATTTGTTTGTTTGCTTGTAAGAGCGCGAAGGAAAGAGAAATAAACAAACACACACTCGCATTTATATTATTAAAGTGGAATATTGAAGTGTCAAACTTATGTTCAAGTGGCCCCAAATAATCACGTTTCTGAAGAAGCGACCCCATTGCATTGAAATAACATTTCGAGATAAAGGTTTATTTATACTGCGACCAGGAACGGGTTTGCGTCACGGGAGCTATATCGATCTGAGGTCACGCGGCCGCGCCGCCGTGCAGTCTCCTTTAAAACTGCTCCCAATATAACGTGGGTACCGTGACAATTTAAGAGTTGACCATTTTTATGTACTCGTATTTCTTTTTATCGTAATAACAGCAGTTGCCCGCGGTTTAACCTAAGTTTTTTTTATTTTTTGTAAATCCCGCAGGATCTGTACATATATTCGGTATTAGTAGTTAGCTTATCTGTTAATCCAGGATTAAATCTATATCCATTTTAAATTTGAGTCAAATTGGTTCAGTAGTTTTTGTGTGAAAGACTTACAAACATCGATACATCCATCCATCCTTACATTAATACATATATGTATGGATGGATGGATGTATGGATGTTTAAGTAGGAAGTAGGATTTGACCGACAAATTAGATTGCCCGGCTGATGAAAAGTGGAAAACCAATCGGCTTTAAAAAGATAAACACTAGGCATACTAAGCATCGGTTTCCCTTGGTTTTCCTAATCCTAAGGTTGCCTGGAAGAGATCGCGCTACTAAGCGATAAGGCCGCCCTTTGTATCCTACTTTTTAAGTTTATTATTGTTGTGTCCATTGTTTTTTTTTTCTATTTGTGGTGTACAAATAAAGTGTATAAATAAATAAAAAAATAAAATAAACATGTCCTATTTGTGTCAATTACCCTGAGGATTAGGGTTTAAGGCTCATGTGTCTGTAATTACACCGGCAACCCCACCCTTCGGTCTGGAACACAGCAGTGCTGCTTCGCGACAGCAATAAGCATAGAGGTAGCACTTCCCCGTACGAGCTCTATCGGAAAAAGCTCTACCACTACTTTATTCGGCCAGGTGCTTTACCACCCTAGGGCCTCTTTAATTACTCCTGCAGGGGACAAAAATTATATCCCCCGATTATATCCCCTCAGAAGGGATATAATTAACGTGTCCACCTGCTAGAGAAAGGTAACATGGAATAGAAGAAGTTTACCCCGTTTATTATTACACATATATTATTTGGATATTATTTCCACTTGTGCGCCAGTGCTCTGAGAGTTGATAAAGCTGTGGGAGAAGATTTTTTTTTTATCCTTTGACGGGGATATAATTGTCTACGGCCCACGCTAGCCGTGCTGGACAGGATGGTGTCACTTTGTTTTAGTATCCAATTCATTGTCGCCATGCTGGCGCTGTAAGTTGTGAAGCTGTATTACGAGTGTCCAAGGAACTATAATTTGTATTTTCTCAGAATGTGTACTTTGATTGCTGCTAATAAAATAAAAAAAAATATCGGGTTGAAGAGTAGAGAGAAGTCGAAGAAAGTCTTCAACTTTTACACACATGTGTTTTTTGCTTGGTATACGGAACCCTTTGTGTGCAATTCCAACTCGCACTGAGCCGGTTACTATTTATATAGATGAAATTTAAAATTTAAAGAGGTAGGGGGTTCAAAATCGTGCAAATTAAAAATAATATGATTGTCAAAGTTTTATTATGAAACATTGTAAGTAATAAATTATATTAAGTTATGATTATTAATGTACGCTTCCGAGATACGTGTGATCTTGTAAGCGTAAATCATTTCCCGGACAGTTGTAACAGCCCGCGAACATGGCTATAGTGCTTGCCAAGACCAATTAATATTTTTAATCCAGACGAATTTACAAAAAAAAAAAAAATTTCTTGACGACTCTGGTTCAACAAATTCATGAGATTTAAGAGAGTTCAACAAACGCAACTACATCAGACCCGGATCTACGATTTGTTTGTTTGATAGTGGCGACCCTCTCTGCAGCGTTTGAGATAAACTACATAACAAAAACTCAAACTATACAATGGTTGGTTTGTTCGTGAATGGGACCCTTTAATGAATTTGTTCTGTTTTTTATTTGTGTAAGCGAGTTTTTTATTTTTAATCATACCTACAAAGAGACTACTACATATGATTTGCCGTTTTTTTCGTAAATGATTGTAATGTTAATAACTAAATTATTAAAATCAAACACATCTACGTGTACATATCATATTTGGAACTTGATATTTATAATTGAAAAATAGGATTCGCTGAACTTTTGAAGAAGATTCCAGAAGTGAGATCACGAAACACAACTTTTTTTATTTCATCTGTAATCTTTATTTTTATTTGCACTCTGCGCCTTTACGTGTACGTGACTTATTCAGAATTATAAATTTGGAATCCACTTACGTTCGATATTTGAATCGTAAAATTTGTGAGTCGCCGAAACTTGGAACAACATGAGGCCTTGCACGCGCGCCACACCCATCTTTTTAAAAATAGAGCGCGCAGCAAAACATCAGATGACTTGAAAATATTGATTATGTGATGAATAGATAGAACTATTTATGAGTAGGTGGCGCTGGCTGAGGAACCCATAATTATGGCGCCAGTTTGAGACTTTTTTTCAGTAGACACCGTCTAAGGAACATCCGTAATTCGCTGTTGGCAACCCAAGTGCTACGTAGAAAAACATGCGAGAGAATTAACGTACAACAGAGAATATCTTGCAATCCATTAGGTATATTTAAAGTTGGGAGTAGCAGCTTTTAGAAAAAGATTAAAAAAAGAAGAATAAATTACTTCAGAAATATTAATATATTTTTTTTAATATATTTATTTAATTGGCTCATATCGTATTCAGGAGGACAACTTTTCATCGGAAATCCCTCAGTGCCTGAAAACTAAAATCTTCGAATAATACGTGTTGCCAGTGGTGATTTAAGGACTGAAACATTGTCACTAACTTTTAAGAAGGTTCAAAGTTATTAAGCGGGCTAGAGTGAATATTCGGAGTACCTCTACGTGAAAGAAATGAGGGCATCAGTAGAAGAACCAGAGTTACCGACATAGCTGAGGTGTAAAGCTACAATTGCATGCTAATATTATAAATGTCAATGTAAGTTTATTTGTTACGCTTTCACGCAAAAACTACTAAACCGATCCTCATGAAACTTTGTAAACATATTCTTGGAAGTGTTAGAATTAATATAGGATACTTTTATCCCGACATTAAGCTAGGTTCCTTTGGAAGAGGGGATTAAAGTGTGTGACAATTTTACACCATAACTCCGACAAATTATAACCAATTTAAAAAATTATTTTTGTACTATAGAGGAGAATTTAGCGATACTGAGTACTTTGATTTTTTTTAGGACTACAATTAATTTGATGCCACATCAAAAAACAAAATCAAACGCAGTCGAAGTCGCGGGCAACAGCTAGTTAATCATTTATCATTGGAATCTTACATATTGTATTTTAATACAATATTTTAGCGATTCTATGTTAATGCCATCGTGCCTATTCTTAGTTCAATAAACTGACATACTTGCTTGCGTTCTTTGAGTGCAGTCGTGTGGGGTTTTCTGACGGGTTGGTCGCTACATATTCCCACAGCAATTTCCAGAGCAAGGCGCAGTAGTAGTAGTTATTATTATTTATTTATTATTTATACTTATTGTGAAATTACCATAAAAATATCAACAAATATAAATGCACAGTTTGTTCTTTTGTCAGATCAGATAATCTTTTAAGGTAATCTTTTTTTACATGTGATAGATGAATTCTCGACGAAAGTAAATCGTGTTATGTCACTGTAAGGTAGTCTTAAATGAAATGCATAATTTAATTTTTTACATTGACTAACCGCTTTAAAGCCCTAGTCCTTAATCTAAACGGTTACCTATTATTAAAAAAAAAAAAAAAAGTGTGTGCGTGTAACATTTACACGCGATTAAAGTAAAACTTTTATTATTTATTGATGAAATAGTAAAATGTTCCTGCGCCTACGCCATTTCATTTAATATTCACTATTTCATTTTATATTCTATTTAAAATTCATTAAAATCACTTTCTCATTTTATAAATATTTTCATTTGTTGAATGGAATAATTGAAAATTGAAGGTTAGATCAGAACATGTCAATATAACCTTGTTATTGCATATTATAGAATGTCGCAATAGTCATAAAATTTATTAATAATTTATTTTTTACAAAAGTCATTAATAAACAAGTATATTTAGAGATTTTCAAAAAACTTAGCAATTGAAAATATGTTTTTAAAATATGACATATCTAAATCTAAATTATTATTTTTAAATAGCGGAAACATCACAAACGTCTGACGGAAGTAATGCTTGCGTCAGACGTTTGTGATGTAATAATCTGAGTTACTCCCTAGTCGCGCCTAAAGAAGTTTTACTTCAAAAAAAGATGCCGCATTCCACTTTTAAAACGAGACGTTCATTAAAATTAAACTTTTTTTTACATGGGATAGACGAATTTTCGACGAAAGTGAATCGTGTTAGCCCCCTGTAAGCCCAAATAGTAAAACCGCTATAAAGAGCTAGTCTTAAATCTATCTAATACTTAATAACGGTTACCTAATTACTATTTAAAAAGAGATGCCGCATTCCATTTTTAAAATGAAACGTTCACCACTGTTTCACGTTTCAGTGCATCTACAAATCGGAATACATTACGGTACACCGTTACGAAATTAGTTTACATAACAACGGGACCGGTTCACTTGAAATACATTGATGTAACGAATCTGTGCCGAAACTGATGAATCAAAGATGTATTTAAATATATACCGCTATATTCAGACGAATTGATTTTTCAGTAAAGTTGATTCAGAGAGACATTATAACATCTATACCGTATCGTCCGCAGTGTATAAAATTTCAACCTGATTTCAGTGTGACCTGTGTGCTGAGTGCGAGACTTTATCTATTCGATCGCGTAAAAAATCGCCATCTAGGGATCAGAGATGGCGTTCTTTCGACGCCATACAAATCGCGTAATAGTTAACTTTTACGCGATCGAATAGATGAAAAATCTCGCACTCAGGACACTGTAGATTAGGTTTAACTTGTTTGACTCAAATAATTTCTTCACCTGTTATCTAATAAGCCATCCAAGTTGTCTCCAGAATCTTAGCTGGCGAACCAGGTTGCTGCTGGCCTCCGTGCTGGGGATCCTATGGGAACTCTTGCGCTACACCAGAAGTGATTTTTTAATTTTTTTTCGGTAGCTGAAAAACTACTTTTCTACAGAAATCTCTTTTGGTTATTATATAGTCGCACTTTCAAACTGAAACTTTTCATCATGATCATCATCAAATCGACCCATTACCGGCCCACTACAAAGCACGGATATCCTCCCACAATGATGAGGGGTTAAGTCCGTAGTCCACCCCGATGGCCTCTAACCCATTGGTGGACTCCACACACCTTTGAGAACATTATGTAGAACTCTCAGGCATGCAGATTTCCTCGCGACGTTTCGATCACAGTTGAAGCAAGTGATATTTTAAGAACTTAAAAATCACTTAACTTAGAAATGTTATAGACGCGTGCTGGGATTCGAACTCGGCCCCCGAAAGGGAAGCCGAGCTCCTGCCCAATGCGCTATCACCGCTTCGCAGATTAGGTATACTGTATACGTAAAAGTTTTGATAACGTTATCAAAACTATAAATTGCAGGAAGTTAAAAGTTAGTCCGTAGGCAGTAACGCAATCGATTACGCAAACGTGTTTCAATTCGCTTTGGATTTTGGTGCCGCAATTGATTTGACACCGATAATGTTACATACACGTGTTCGTGAATCATATGGCTTAGAATGCAGGTCGCGCGGTCGATTCTGGATTAAGTTATTACTATAGGGTCATCATCATATAAGTCTATAACAGGCCACAATGGGAAGGGTTTAGGCTGTAATTCACCACGCTGGCTCTGTGCGGATTGGTGGACTTCACACTCCTTTGAGAACATTATGGAGAACTCTCTTTTGTTTTTTTACAATTCACACATCCCAAAGTAAGCGTAGCTTGTGTTATGGGTACTAAGGTGACCATCAGCACGTGTAGTGCAGGTTTGATAACATTGTAAGAGGTGGACATTTAAATGTAGGTTATTTTCTGACGGAAGGCTTTGGTTGTCGCGTGGGCAGTTACCACCTCTTTTTACACGTTTTTATTAGCTTCACCTGTGTTTGTTTGTATATTTGTAACCGACTCTTTTGGACTTGATTGTGACCCCCTTCAAACGGTCTGATTTCGTTCAAACTTTGTGGATATATCGAGGACCGATGAAAATACAGTAATTTGATAAAATTATTTCATTTTTCAATTAGCAAAATGAGAAATCGAAATTGATAAGGCAGGCGTGATGTTAATTTTAATTTCCAATAGTTATCTTTAGCCGATTTCTCCAATTTCACCAAATTTTATGAATTACCGATTAATTATGATAACAATAGTTTAAGGAAAAAGGGGGAAATTAGTTTTTTTTTTTTCTTAAACCAAGCTTTTTTTTTAACAGTTAATTGTTAACTTAATTTAAAAAAAAAAAATCTTACATTTCTTTTGCACAATAGGTATATCTTATATTATTTCTATCAACTGTCCCAAAGCTAAGTATAAACCTGTGTTATAAACCTGTGTTAACCTATGTTATGTGGCCACAGTGTTCTCGTTATAAATATGGCTCGTTCAAACAAAAAAAAGATGTAATTTGGGGTAAACATACCCTATTCTCTAAGCTAGCGAGATCGGATGATGTGGGATTTCTAGTTTCTACCTACCAAAACGACCGAACTTGGAAATATTTCTTTGGCCTTAAGGTACAGACTGATTCCACGCTCGTCATGGATAATAAAATATTACAATCGTGCATTCTCATCGAAATTCTAAACCAATTATGTTTTTAACAATGAACTAATTAAATCACAGATTTAACAACATACAGAAACCGTGTACACAACTAATATTGAAGCATCAAAAACCACTCCACTTTAGAATGGTTTCTAGAATAAATGGTCACTTCATATCATTTAGCAGTTGACAGTTATTATTTTACCTCTAATTTTCTAAGCGCTCAACATAAAATGGGAAAATAGGAGAAAAATTGTGATACATTCTGGGGGTGTAGAGTGAGATGTGCGCCACGACTCAATGCAAATTCAAATTCAAATTCAAAATTTCTTTATTGATTTAGGCCTATCACAGGCGCTTATGCAGCGTTCATACATACATGTTTACATAATTGTAATGGGATGGTGTTAACTTCGTTCGCCAACTTAAACCTAAAGCTACGAGGGTTCCTAACGCGCCCTGGTCTAAGAAGAGCCCACAACAAACTTAGCCGGGTAATTTTTTTTGTTATCACCATCTCACTATTAGTGCAATTCGCACCCAAGCTTTTTTATCGTTAAAGTAATCCTTAACCTTATAATTGGATTTTTCTGTATGCTAACGTTTTATATAAACTTTGAACTTTTTGAGAGATATCTCAAAGCTTTCATTCGGTAATTTGTAATAATATAATATAAAATAATATAAAATAATATAAAATTGCTCTTGAATGAATTAGCAATTTTACGTCGCCTAGTAAACGGCACGACGAGTTTATGTTTGCTTCTAATATGCACTCCACTTTAGAATGGTTTCTCGAACATAAAGGTTGGTCACTTCATAACATTTAGCAGTTGACAATAATTATTGTATTTCTAACGTTCTAAGCGTTCAACATAAAATGGGAAAATAAAATGTGTGAGTCACGGGACGCCTGGCAGATGTGAAACATCGAAATTATTTTCTCTAAGTTATTGCAGGTATTGCATAATGAAAAGATAAAGCATTACAAATTTGTTCCACAAATATAAAAAAATATGGGTAACCACTACTTTTTGTAAGTCGGTTAATAATGACTGTTTTATTACAAAATTAATATTAATTTTTAGTTACATACGAAATACAAAAATTCAATCATATAGCGTGGCGATGCGTGGCTGGGCCTGTGTCGCCACGCCAAAAATCAGGTTTACCCTAGACTGTGATTGTGACTAGCTTACAATTTTTTTTCCCATTTTCCCATTTTATGTTTCAACATTGCAATAATGGCTACATGAGGAGTCTGTATGATCTTAATTCAAAGAATTAAAATAAGGTATAGCTATAAATAAAGTTAAGAATAAATCACAGTGCACTGGTTATTTTCCGCTCTAGGTTGGTAACGGGCGGCGCGTATCAAATCGCAAATAATAAATACCTACCTAGTTACATGGCAACAAGTTATCCCGCCTTTTAAATACCTACTCGTTCAGATTCAACGACCTTTTAACTTTGCTTACTTTGTACGTTGCCTACACGCGCCGCGCTGTTTTAATTACTGGGTTAGGTAGGTACCTAGCTATAATTTATTTATTTATTTAGCAACGCATCCAGTGAAGACATTACAGTTGCCCAATTCGTCTCCCCAGGGCTATTTAAAGAATTTAACTAAAAGAAAAAATAAAATGAAATTAAAACATAAAAATAAGCCATATAAAATTAAGAATTTAAAAAAATAATTATTATCTTAGATCTCTCTAATAACATTTTAAATTGTTTTTGGAGCTGAAGAGGCGGGGTGTGAAATATGTAGAGTTCCGTAATACTATGCTGTGCTGTAGCTTTAAGATATATAGCCTACTAGCTGCTGCCCGCGACTTCGCCTGCGTTTGTTTTTGTTTTGGACATGTGGCATTCGATTTAGGCGTAATTCTACGCACTTTACTTATGTATTTAGGATAGCTAAGCCTTAAATGACGGGTTGGCTGCCGTCCGCTGAGGAGTTGTGTCCTCTGTCTCCAATTACACTAAATTGAGGCAAAATTAATCAAACATTATAACCTCTAAAGTACAAAAGTAATTATTTAAAGTAATTATTTTTTTAATTTATGGTGTAAAATCGTAAAACACTTTCATCCCCTCTACCAAAGGAACCGAGCTTAATGTCGGGATAAAAAGCATCCTATATTAATTCTAATACCTTTAGAAATATGTGTAGGTACAAAGTTTCATGAGGATCAGTTAAGTAGTTTTTGCGTGAAAGCGTAACAAACAAACTTACATTGACATTTATAATTAGTAGGGATAGGGATAGGGATAGGGATAGGGATAGGGATAGCCTTCCTCGATAAATGCCGAATAAAACACTGAAAGAATTTTTCATTATAATGTTAGTTTATTAGGTACGTAATTTTATTTTAGGTTTTCGCACTTCAACGATCTTCATTCACGAGGGATTTAGATTTAACTGGTTCGATGGGTTAATTCTCTTACGATGAAGTAAATTGGACAAAAATAATAAGAAGACGCAGTGGCGTGCGTAGAGGGTATGCACTATACAGATGATACAAAATGAAGAAAATCTCGAGTACAAGTTATAAATACTTAAGGATAGGCCTTTTATAATTCTTACAAAGCATATCCTTAAATTGTTTATAGCTCACACAGTCCCCACTCCCCAGCCTGAAGTGGCATTGGGCGGGACACATAGCTCGGAGAACCGATGAACGTTGGGGTGCCAAGTTGCTGGAGTGGCAACCAGGCACCGGTAAACGTTCCGTTGGTCGGCCCCCAACAAGGTGGACAGACGACATTAAAAGAGTCGCTGGGAGCCGCTGGAAACAAGCGTGGATTTAGGAACTCTCTACAAACGACCTATGTCCAGCAGTGGACGTACATCGGTTAATAATTCGTTCTGCTGTGTTCCGTCAATTATTATTATTACTAATTTGTATTTTTGCCGTCAACATCGCTTGCGAATCGGCTTATTTGTCTATTCCAAAAAGTTAACTTTAATTAATTTATAATAATAACTATAATATGAAATGACTCTCAAGACTTGCATACAGGCCAAAGAGATGAGATTAGGATAGGTGATTGTGACTTCTAAGCCAAAAATCAAACTACATCATAGAAGTTCACTGCTCTGGACATCAAGCGAGTATCTTTTAATCAAATTGAGCTATAAATATCTTATACTAACTTACCTACTTACACTTGGCCGAGTATGAAGCCTTAGGCCGTAACTAACATGTGGTATAGGTAAATATGCTATTGCTTTAACTTGCTTGCCCAACGGTTATTTGGTCCAACTGGTCACTTTAAACGACTTCAGAAAAAGGTGGAGGTTATAAATTCGGTACTATTTGTTTGTTTTTTGCCTTAGAACTTAATCATTATTGAAGCGATTTGGAGAATTCTTAAAATAAGTATATACTTTTCGTTCCCTTTTATATACATTATACATACAGTAGTATGTAATAGTAGCAGTGAGAGTACCTACCTAGTAATTTTCTATGTTTTACTAGGCACCGACTGAAAAATTATGAAGAAAATATTTATTTCTTACTGTTTCACTTTAAAGTTGCTTAACAAAGTCGATATTTTAGTTAATTTTTGTTGTTATATACCTATTTGATGAGAAAGTGCTATGAAATAACAAAGTATTGATCTCAACTCAAGACTCAAGGAAGGCGGAATGGGAGTTATTTTTTTACGGCCTTAGATTCCAGTCCTTCAACACCTTTCTAGAAAAAAAAAGTTGGTAATGAATCGGAGAGAGCATAGAAGTAAACCATCAGAACAAAAAAAAAACAGTCATTAAAAAGCACGTGGGATATGACGTGCTACACCTATCAAGTACCAAGTAGGTAGTTTTTTCACAATTACGCATCAAACTTGGCAAGTGGCGCATTAAATGCCATCCCATCGTAATTACTATCAGACGGGCGGAAAACTCGTCTACATAAGGTTTAAATTCGCTTGACAACTATTGTCTCCGATAAAGTAGATTTCACCTTGCGTCACGGAAAAGTGAACTGTATTGTTTGAGCAGTAAAGTTTCAACTCCAATGAATACGCAAGCTAAGAATATGTATGACAATGTACCCATATCGTTAATTATTTTTACCACAGTCACGAGGCCGAAAACACAAACGTATGATCCGATATATCGATAGGTCTAAGTATAAACATTGGCACAGGATGTGTCGTAAAAATGGATTCTACTACACACCTACCGCCTTACTATAATCGTTGTAAAGCGATTGCATTGTTATGCAATGTTTTGTTTTCTTCTTTCGAAGGACAAATAACTGATGACAGATAGAGAGAAAACATTGTACCTACACCTAAACACCAGCTTACATCGTTCATTCGTAAGTCCTATATGCTTTACCTAAGGAACTATATGTTTTTGGCCTAATATTATACTAAAATTAGGATAGTGCTCAAACCTACTAAGTAGGAACTGTTACTATTATATACTGTTTTTATTATATAAAACTTGTATCGTCTGCTGTGTTGTATTGGATAGTGTAGCACATGCTCGACACTCGCACTTTATCAGACGCGTCCACTCTCGCCTTAGCTCTCGTGTATTACCGTAACCGACAGGATTTGAACCTGCGACTCTTCGGCAACCGCAGCCTGAGCGCTTTAACCAATAAGCCACGGCTCTCCTACCGCCGGTTCCGAAATAAGTATATGTCTTTTACATCAGTCATCCGAAGATTCCGAAATAAGTATATTATGTCTTTTACATCAGTCATCTAGCTAGTAGATCGAAACTGCAAAACATTGCAGTTTCGATCTACTTTTCCAAAGGTCCATATTGCAATGTTTTGCTATTAGATATACATATTATCTGTACTTAATATCATAGGTTTGTCCATTTTGGCACTTATACTGCGATTGAAAAACTTTACGTTTGGTATGTGATTTATTGAGGTAGGTGTAGACTATGAAGCAGTATGATGCGTCCCGTAATTTACGCGGGCGAAGTCGCAGGGCACATCTAGTAATAATAAATAATAATAATAAAGTTTTTATTTCAGACCTCAGTCCATAATTGTTTTTCTAGTAAACAATTTACCTACTGAACTATGTTAGTAAACTATCATATCAACTAATAACCTCCCCGCAGGGCACGGGTCTCCTCCCACAGTAAGAAAGGGTTAAGGCCGTAGTCCACCACGCTGGCCCACCGCGGCTTGGTGGACTCAACACGCCTTTGAGAACATTATGAATAACTTTCCGGCATGCAGGTTTCAGGCATGTTTTCCTTCGCCGTTGAAGCAACGCACATAATTAAGAAGTCGAAGCCCAACCCAACTAGGCTATAAACGCATCTTACTGGACTGTCACTGGACTTATAATATGCAGTTTTAAGTGGTAAATATCTAAATCAACAATGGGCGTACCCAGGGGGGTGGGCAGGGGAGAGCAGGGGAGAGCAGCTGCCAGCAAAACTCAAAAAAAATTATGAACTCTCCTAAAAAATGTACGGGCGGCCAAGATACAGATAGGCATTCAAAAATGAAAAAAACATATAATGAAAATTAAGCTTAATTTGCTATAGTCCGCGAGCAGCAGGAGAATTGAATATAATGAATAATTGTTAAGTCAACTTCTCCTGAGGATGCTCCGGTTTCAGAGCGAAACGTGCGTTGAGGGTACAGATCCTGTTTGGTGTGGAGTATACGGATTGAAGTAATTATAAATTACACCATAAGGATTCCTCCTGTTCCCGCTGTTCGCGGAGGTTCGCGCAAATTAAGCTTAATTTTCATAATATATTATGGAGTTCCTCAAAGTAACGCCTGCTTCTATCCAATATTTGAAAAAAAACGTAGTTTTTTTCTTCAGTATCGAATATATAGGGCCCTCTGCGACAATTTTTAAAAACAGTAACGGACGATCTGGCCTAAAAAAATCTAAAACCTACTACACCAGAATCTGGGTACGCCCATTAAATTAACTCTTACGACTCAACCTGTATAATGTCACTGAGTACACATACATCAGATATGGATATAAATTATTTTGTCAGCAGCATGACTTGAATTTGATTGCCAAAGGTCAATGCGATAGGTGTAATCCTTCCGGCGTCCGATTGGCTGACACTACTCCTCCGGTGGCCAAATTAATATTAGTAATAAATAATAACGCACTATGAATAAATCTTTTACCTTCGTAGCCCGAAGAATCCGATAGGCCCCAATTGCTAAGCCTGTCCATCCGTCCGTCTGTCTAACAGCGGACTTTATGTCATGAACCGTAACAGGTAGAGACTGGTCACAGAATTTGTGTCTGTCCGTCTTATGAATAAACACAAAGAAAGTTCCTTCAATACAAACTTAAATTTTAAATAATAAAATGCTCAATCTACACACCCGCGGAATGTTGCTAGCTTACAAACATTCCCATTTTCCACATTTTATGGTAATCGTTTGGAACATTCGAAGTAAAATAATTACTGTCAACTGTTAAATTAAATGAACCGCCTGTTCGAGAAACACTATTAAAGTGGAGAGGTTTTTGCTTTAATATCAGTCGTGAACACGGTTTCTGAGTGTATTTAATTCTGTGGTTGCCAGTTATAACATAACGCTCTGAAACGTGGTCGCTTACTATGAAATTCATGAGATAGTTCAGAGCTATGCTCGGAGTATTTCTTCGTGATCTAAATAACTGGTGTAACCGACAAACACTATTGTTTGTACAATATAGAGTAGATTTTTTTCAATAAGTTTCAGAGTGGAAAACAACTCTTCTTGTTTACATAATCTTTATTTACACGTTTTATATACAGTTCCCGCAGAGTTCTTATTATTAATAGGTAGCAACTGACTGTTTACAATCCAAACACTAAAAAATTTCGCTTTAAAATTTGCTGAAATCTAAAAGAATTACTTTGATATAGTTTTCTTCAAAGAGCTTGTGTTTAATAAAGTGTATTAAATGATATGATAATAACTGCCTTGTTAGTAAAGTGGCTAGCGTGTTAGACTACAGATAACGAGGTTCGATTGCCAGATCTCGCCGAATACCTACTCTTAGGTATTCGTGCCAATTCTGTTCAGTAGAGGTATTACCATAGAAGCCGAGTAGCCGGGATTGCGTTACAATAAATATCACTATAACACTGTTTAACACTATAACACTGTTTGTAGTGACTCTACCACCGGTCGGAAGGTAGATTCTACAGAGTCTTTTTCAACGTCAACTATTTAGATGTTACATTTTAACATTATTTTTTCTATCTTGTGAGAGATGTAAACGGAGCCGGATGCTTTCAAGCAACCTTGTCATTAAGAAATTAATCAATTGTAGGTATAGTAACCTCGCTGTAATCGCATATTCTTTAAACCTATGCATTGGTAGGGCCAAAATTACCTTAGGAATCATATTATAAAAGCGTATACTCAATCCCACAAATGACTTCTGTACCTTTCGTTGACGATATGCAGATGACACTTATTTATAACCATTTCTTGTAAGTCGACTGTTTATGTCCACTTCTTGATTATATAGACTAATATGTTGTCTTACAAATACTATATTATTATATATTGTGAAGCTACAGTCAGTATACCTATTTCTTTAAACTTCTCTCGGAGGGATTTGCGTGATTTGTGTTTATATATTGATCGAACAGCTCATCAAGCAAACAATATAAATTATTTCATTGCAGTGATATGATGGTGATAACTACATTCATCGACTAACCTATTAACATTCGTAAGCTGGGAGAGTTTAAAACTGGTTAAAAAATAAACCTACAACTCAAGCCGGATATTTTATTTGTATTTTTAACTGCGAATTTGTGAGTCTCATACTGTTATCATTGAAAGAACATTTATTTCTTTGTATAGACTGTTTTTCCCGTGTCTATAAATATTAAACGAAAACTGTACATTATTATCCGTTACCCAAAAAAACAAGTAACAGTTATCTAGAATTACTAGCACGCATCTAACTGACGACGGTCGATTGTTTACGAAATAGGACTACTGACCGGTTTACCGCGATTTATTTATAACATGTGCAACTTTCTAGTATAATACAATAATAGCCGAGTGAAGCTGAAGTGGCAATGGGCGGGGCAGACAACTTGGAGAACTGACGTGTTCGCTACATGAGATCTTTGGTTGTATTCCTGCGTTGGGATAGATCTTCTCTTCTCTTCTTCGCCGTTTACTTCATTGCAGAAGGGCGTGTCCGGATTCAATGGTAAGGGGGAGAGCGGCGATACCATCTAGTCCACCCCAAACGTCGACCGCACCTGCTCGTGATGCCCCCTGCTAGATAACGGACGAGGCTCTGGCGACCGAGTAATGGCGGTATATCCATACTCCTACTCAGGAGACTAAGTGGAAGAGGCAAAAGCAGCTATAAGGTTTTAAATCCATTGGCGCAGTTTGCAGCGACCCTGCTTTCTGAGTCAAAGGCCGTGGGTTCGATTCCCACGACTGGAAAGTGTTTGTGTGATGAACATGAAAGATTTTCAGTGTCTGGATGTTTATCTGTATATTATAAGTATTTTATGTATATTATTTATAAAAATATTCATCAGTTATCTTAGTACCCATAACACAAGCTACGCTTACTTTGGGGCTAGATTGCGATGTGTGTATTGTCGTAGTATATTTATTTATTTATTTAAAAAAATGGTCCTTAAAAATGTCTGGTGCAGAAGGCAAGGGGAAACCACTGTACTATTTTCCCATGAAATCCGTATGAAAGTATACAAAATGAGAAGGTAGATAAGTCAGAGTAAAGTTCTATAACAGCCTGGAATAGCAGTAATAGATAGACGTTGGGATTCCAAGGTGCTGGAATAGCACCTTGCATCGGTAAACGCAGCATTGGTAGACCACGACAAGGTGGACAAATGACATCAAACGAGTCAGGGAGCAGCTGGACTCAAGCGACACAAGACCGTGGTATCATCATTTATTATAGAATCATTTATTTTATGGAATCATTTATTTATAGAATCATTTATTTCTCTTAAAGAATAGTTTTATATATTCACTTACAGAGAAATCATATTGATCTAATATTATTTGATTAGCAATTCTCCGGGAAATAAGTTTTTATCAATTTTACTTCATAGCTCCGTTACATTTGAACAGATTTTAATAAGTCTTTTTTTATTTGAAAGGATATACTAACAAGCATGTATTGCCTAATTTTAATGAAGATCTGATAAATATTGTCGGAGATAAAGGACATCACTCTTCACAGATACTAGCAAGTCGCAAGGCATATGGTACAACGATCGAATGCATGTGTACCATCCTACTGATATTATAAATGCGAAAGTTTGTGAGGATTGATGTATGGATGGATGGATGGTTTTAGTGTATATTTTACTATGGTTTTCTGTAAATTGGCTGAAATACTGATTTTTTTTTTTTTCGGAGTTTTACTCGCGTACGCCGCGAAAATGATTGATGATACATAAATATAATGTACTACATGTTTAAAGTAAGCGTGATTATCTTCAAAAAAATCCGCGTGGCTATATGTGTAACTGTTATGATTAAGTCACAATAACTACTTTTTAAAACACAGGTATAATTCTAATATGTTGACATGTCTATCATCATATTAATCCTTATCCAAATAAATAGTTTTATAAATATTAATTTTGATTATATACCTGAAAATTCCTTTTTAAATTATTCAAATTGAACCTATCGCTTAGAAGTTGCGACGGGTATAGAAACGCAAAAAGCAAGCTAAATGCATCGGGCCGCCCGGCCGCGAATAACATAGTTTGGAAATAAAACTTTACCTGCTATTTAGCGCTGCAATTCGTATCTAGGTTTTTTTAAGATATTAAAACCTCTAATAACCGATTCGGTGCAGACGAAGTTGCGCGCTTGTGATATATAAATCCTATAACCTGTCTCGATAAATAAGCTTTCTAACACTGAAATAATTTTTCTAATCGGACCAATAGCTAGTTCCTGAGAGCGTCGCGTTCAAGTAAACAAATAAACAAACTCTCCAGTTTTATATTTTGGTATATAAGATTAGATATATTATAGATTATTTTACATGAAAAGTTACATTAACATTGTCATTAATATAATTCAACCGCATCAATAACATTACTTCTTATTTCATTTTGAAAGTAAAACACTGTAATTAATAATGTTTTATTAATTACTGTGAGTGTATGACGGAAGGTTTCTTATCAGAAAATATTTATTATTTATAGACAAATGCATAATGCATCCAGTGTTATTGAAAAGCTGTATAACAGATTTTCCATCGTACGTAAAAGGTAACCTCGTTTAAAACTTGTTGTCTTACTAGCCCTGCTAGTGATGTACAAATTAGCATTGGAACCAGTTTTAGCATGCAAAATTACATTTAGATAGATGCTAAATGTAATTTTTGCAATATTTCAATTATTGCGATTCAATATTTCAATGGAATTCTGTTAATACAATTCAATCTTCGTACATTTGCGGTAGGTAAATGGAAAAAAAAAAAAAAAATGTAAAAAAAACTGCTTAATTGTAAAATGAATTACGGCTTAAAACGTACATCAAGTACCAATGATCAAGAAGATCATGAAGCAGGTGCTAACCTAAAAAATGAATGGCATGTTAAGACATTTCTTCTTATTTTTCCAGAGATGCCAGCACTTGAACCGTAGATAAAAATAAATAAATAAAAATGCTACGACAATACACACATCGCCATCGAGCCCCAAAGTAAGCGTAGTTTGTGTTGAATATTTTTATGAATAATATACATAAATACTTATAATATACAGATTATACATATATACATATGTATTTCATATAAATTGAGGATGTTATTTGTTATCTATATGTAATATATTTATATATATATATATATTATAGTTATATTTATATAGATATAAAAAATATATATGTTTTATTTATATATTTGTATAATTTTAAATATTATTTATTGCACCACCTACCTCTTTTCTATTTTTATTCCTTTTACGCCATTGGTTGCTTGGAAGAAATCGCTATGTAGCGATAAGGCCACCAAATAGTACTCTCTTGATATGTATTTATATCTCTGTAACTACTTTTTTTCTTTGGTGTACAATAAAAGTGTATTCATTCATTCATTCATACAGATGAAACACCCAGAGCTGAAAAAATATTTTATGTTCATCAAATAGACATCTTCCAGTTGTGGGAATCGAACCCACATCCTTGGACTCAAAAAGCAAGGTCGCTGCCAAGTACGTAGTTTATTTATTTACTTTAAGACTCCCGACTTCAAAATTAGCATGCAAATTAAATTAAAGCAAAAAGCGTTTGTAATCATCACTAGACCTTCGTCCCTAACTCGGAATGGAATATAATTACAAATGACGTTGAGTCATCGACGCGACAATCGACGTGTTGTGAATTGCTATTAAACAATCGGAATCGATTGATTCAAACTTTAATAGAGGTACCGTGGACGTACACAACCATAATACATTTTATTTTTATTGAAGTGAAACATTAGAATCGTTGCGATATGCAACTTTATGAAACGAAAATACGTCTCGATAAAGATACAAACACATAAATGTAGGATTAACGTTCGTTTTCTATATTCAATCCATCTGTAATCTGTTGATAATTTGCTTAGCAAAGACATTATTTGTTTAAAATTGTATGTTTATTTTTTGATACTTGGAATTGCTGAGTAATAAATCTTTAGATTAAGGATAGATAGAATATTGAACATAGACCTAAGTCAGCGAGAGATTGAAATGGAATACATTACACATATTGTTTTTTTTTACCATGAAAACTGAATAAAGTAGGCTACGTTTCAGAAGTTTTACTCCTGCCGTATGTGAATTGCACAGGATTTTTTCGTTTATTGCACCCACGAGTAAATCCCTCTTTAGAACGTGAAATTGTTTAACAAGTTTTTTCTACAATGTTCCAATTATAAACTATTAAAATATTATAGGGACTTACTACGCGTCTAAGTCAGGGGTCCATGGAATAAGTTCAACTCAGCATTCCGGCATGAAGCCTTATTAGAAGTCAAGTCTTTAGAGACAAATTGGATTAGGTACATAAGTCTTTACAAATGCTATTACCCCTTTTAGCAGATTACTACGTTCTATCTTAATAAGTTTAGTCCTAGTCTATTTTTTCGCAGCTAATTAATAGGTGAACTAATACAAGTAACTATTCTTCTTACATGATGGTGTTATTGTGAAATTGCTATTTTAGTAGGTATGTGAAAACACATGCGAATTTGAATATGCTCAAAATTAAAAATCACCGCCTCTTATCGCTCGTGATCGCTTTATTGAATGAATACCTACATGCCGTTTAGTCGACATGATGAAGTTGATCTCGTTTCTCGTGGAAACATCGGGGCCCATCGGTCTGACTTCACACGCACTTGAGAACATTATTGAGAACTCTCAAGTTTACTCACGATGTTTTCCTTCATCGTTTAAGCTAGTTATTTTTATTGCTTTAATTAAAAACGCCCATAACTCCGAAAAGTTAGAAGTGCGTGCCGGGGTACGAACTCGGTTCGCCCGAAAGGGAAGCCGAAAAATAATAACACATATTTTCCATGTAGGGCCAAAGATACCATTCAATTCCGATTCCGATCGGAACAGCAATCGCGCCAGTGGAAACCCATTGTGTTTGCGGAAAACACATTTTTTTGCTGCGATTGCGAAAAATCCCCGCGGATTTTAATTGTTTTCGCTTGGCAATGGGAATGGGGCAATACGAAGGTATTTCTGTGGCAGTCAAGTGGAAGGGATTTCATGGTCGCTGAACTTGATAGTGGTAACGCATCAGGAGAATTCTAGAGCGATTGTGATAATTAGAGGTAGAATTTTCTTAAATATATTATAACTAGCGGTCCCCAAATATCTGCTTGGTCCATCAATTATTAATTAAAAAAAAAAACAAGATAATCTATTTTTATCGCGAAACGTAACTCTCTCTCTTACTATCTTCACTAACTTATATCTCCCTCTCAACTTCCGTTCTCCAAGCCCAAAAGTGAAGTGAGATTCACTTTTCGTAACACTATCGTCACGCCTTCACCAGGCTACTCCCTAAGTCGTAGTGACTAAAGAAGTTTTACTTCAAAAACATTTTAATCTCTAGAACAGCATGGCAGTCCATAAGTTAAATAATAATAAATAAATTATATAGCCAACACAATAATAACTTGCTCAGGAATATGTGCAAAAATAAACGTATTTCGTAAAGACGTCACACGTGACTGAACCACGTACAATTGGCCAGGTAATTAACATCGGGCGGTAAGGTCATTACCAACTACGTTTTATATATGCTCTTGTGCATTTATTGTTATGCCGAATGGTTCTGCAGCCATTTCAAGTAAAAGTGTGCTTCTCTTACGCTTGTTCTTCATTGGATTGTAGCTATCGCCATCAATCTCACAAATTTTGTATAATCTGCGCCTTTTAATAGGTTGATAAACCGTAGCCAAGGGCGGGGTGTTATAAGTTTGACGTGTGTGTGTGTGTTTTTGTATTTCTGTCAAATCGTATTTCTTGTTGGATACGCAGTTTTTGATTATGTTTTTTTGGTTTGAAAGTCGAATTATCGGCCCAAGATGGCCGCCTCCACAAAATGGCGGTTGATATATTTTTCCACTACTCCCTCAATATGTTTGTAAAATGAAAGAGCTTGACTATACCACTGTATTATAAAATATGTCAATTTTCAAAAAAAAGGTTGCCACCACCAGAAAATGGCTAACTATATATTTATTTTCAAATCTCAATATGGATACCAGAAGAATAGGGCTCGTCTAGAAGAATAATTTACGTGACTTTGAAAGTCAAGGTTTTTAAATTTTATATTTTTTTTAGGATTAATCATCATAGTCAGATGTTATTTTCAAGCAAAAAAATGGATTACCTTAGTAATGTTTATTTGTATGGTACATGAATATGTATGGTATGGAATATGGCGCTGTATGATACGCTAAACTCATTGTTCAATTACTAGGTAGTCTCTGATACATGCCTCTTGTTACGGTGGCAAAATATTTAATAGAAGCAGGACTTTTGTCATGGGAAAAAATGGCGTGATCGGAAACAAAACATTGAAAATGTTTTCCAAAGATAAATAATATTCGTTGCTTAAATATACTGTTTTCAGAAGATATACGCCTCTTGTTACGGTGGCAAATTATGTTTTTAATAAAAGCAGGACTTTTGTCATAGGAAAAAAATGGCGTAATCGGAAACAAAACATTCAGATTTTTTCCAAAGATAAATAATATTCGTTTTTTAAACTTTTTTTACTGAAAACATAATTCCTTTGTTAGTTTTGTTTCTCCATTACACACTTTCTAACTATACAAGCGAACTTAATGATGCACGGTGTTTTATTTCAGTTCACCTTATTTTTCCATTTTAGTGGTTCAGGTTTCATAACCCGTTGTCAACCGTAATATTTGTTTTTCAAATTAGCAATTTAAAAATTACAGTATATATATCTACTGTCATATTTTAACTTTGCTAAAAGTTATAACTTATCCATGATAAATTGATTTAATTAACATAATGACGGCCGAGTGGCGCAGTGGGCAGCGACCCTGCTTTCTGAGTCCAAGGCCGTGGGTTCGATTTCCACAACTGGAAAATGTTAGTGTGATGAACATGAATGTTTTTCAATTTCTGGATGTTTATCTGTAGGATTATAAGTATTTATCTTTATCTTAAGTATATATATTAATTATTTATCTTAGTACCCATAACACAAGGTACGCTTACTTTGGGGCTGCATGGCGATGTGTGCATTGACGTAGTATATTTATTTATTTATTCATAATTCATTTTAAAATCAATCGAAAAAACGAAAATTAAATAATCTTTGAATTACATTAATGAAAATCACTGGACATTTGAGATTTGATCTATGTTTCTTATCTAACCTTTCGTGTTAGATGGCCATGGTCATCCTACTCGCACCTAGCACAGCAGGTTATTTTTAGCACATCCTATATTCGGGATAATGGGACGCTGGTGAGTAACACTCGATTGTGCTGACGTCACGCGCGGTCCCTTCGCTCCAGCCACTCCAGTTGGTGTGTAAAACAGAATAATGGATCCATTATATAACTATAATGTTAGCCACTATGTTTATGATTTCTCTACATAATCCTTGTCGAATACCGAGTTTTATCAAAATTAAGCTTAATTTGCTATACTCCGCGAAAAGCAGGAGAATCTGTATGGTGTTATTTATAAGTTCTTTCCTGTTGTCTAGGATATATTATTGTTATCAATTGGCTTTATATAATATGCTCCTTTAATTTTGTTTTTCTTCATGTCCTGTCAAATCTTTCTTCTTCCCACTTTAAGACAGGATTGTTAAAAAACATACTGTCATATTTAGTTGCATCGCATTTACAAGAGTCTGTGGCCGCTTTATTGTTCAAAGACCTTTATCTTTTCTCTGTTTCCATGGCAATCCGTGATTTAATTCCACCAAGTAAACAGCTGAGGTTGACGCTGCGTATTTTTTATAATAACTTTGTGCAGTTATTTTCCTAAAAGTAGTGATTCCGGAAGGGCTAGCATGCGGACCACTAGACCATTATGTATATCCATTATCTATCGTATTTATATATAAAAAAACTGCAATAGCTCAAAGGCTAGTAATTAATTTTTCTACGTTTAGGAGGTTTTAGTGGTCAAACAGACAGCCGCGGAAAAAGACTGTTTTATATAGTATAAAACGTAAGTAGAGATGCCTAAGTTTCAATGGAAAGATTAAAGCGGATATAAAAATCAAGAGGAAATTATGACTGGGTGTTTCCTCAATCTCTTATAACGGTTGCGTTATAAGGAAAATCTGCCACCACTGAATAATAATATGTACCTAATACTATACAAAAACATAACAATAACATAAAACAAAGAGGATGCATTATTAAATGACAGTGTATAGTCAGTACATATTTGAAAATTTAATGTACGTTCATAAAAACATTTCTAAATTTAAGAAAAAATGTGACTGCAATAATTTAAACATAAGAAGTAAGAATAAACTTACAGTGCAATATACTAGGTTACATAAAATTCATAATTCGTTTAAAGGAAATTGCATACAATTCTACAATAAACTACCAATTGACATCTTGGAGATGTCTCTTAAAAAGTTCAAAGTTTGTATTAAACGTAAGCTTATAGAAAAGTCCTATTATATTAAAGGACTACGTAATCGATAAAAAAGCTTGGGTGTAAATTATTGCTCTAACCAGGTTGCTCTTCTAATAATTTAAAATGACATTGTGAGATGGTGATAACAAAAAAAAAAAAACACCCGGCTAAGTTTGTTGTGGGCTTCTTCTTAGACCAGGACGCGTTTGGAACCCTCGTAGATTTAGTTTTAAGTTTACGAATGTGGTTATCGCCATCATCTCACTACCGTGTAATTCTTATGTACGCATCAAAAGTGCCACCTATGGGCCTACTTGAATAAAGATATTTTTGACTTTGACTTTGACTTTGAATGTTTTATTGAAGAATAAGGACCGGAAGTATAAATAAAAAGAAATACACATTACAGTTACAGTACCTATATTATAGTTTATAAGGTACCTACTGTCCCCTGACAGACAAAATCACAATAAAAAAAATAAAATCATGTGACACTTTATTAGGTGCTATACGCGCGTCAGTCTTTTATGTTTAATAGGGTTGTCACAAGTAATCACTTAAAATGTTTTGAATTTTGTTTCTATGAAAAAATAAATTCTGTTACACGTTGTATATATGTGTATATTTATTTTTTATAGAACGAGTTAGCCCTTGTCTTCAATCTCATCTGCTGGTAAATGACGATGCAGTCTAATATGGTAACAGGCAAACATATTTGTGAGTATGTCAGTTATATTAAACTCATACCCCTAATAGGCTTCTACGCGACGACGCGACGTAACGGAACGCTATATCACTTAGCGGCACGTCTTTGTGGCTAAGGGTGGTAACTTGTCACAGGCGAAGCTTCCCACCAACCAAGACCAGAGAAAATTCAGAAAATTGCCCTAAAATTGCTTCTGCCGGAGATCAAACAAATTGCCAAGTGTTGCGCCACACAGGTCGTCAAAAAAAAGGACTAGGGTCCCGTTAGCGCCATAGAGTACGGAATCCAAAAATATAGTATAGTGACGTAAGCACTCGACTGTTGATATGTTATCATAATATATAATAGAATTGTTATCGATATCATAATATGACGTCTCATATTATATCAACCGTATATTGTTATGAGTTGTGACAATAAACTGACCAAATTTTATATTTTGCTGATAACTTTTGTGTGACTTTGTTAACACGATCAAACTGTATAAATATGTAACTCGGGACGCCGGCCGCGTTTATTTAGCTTTTATTTCAACCCTAGGGCTAAAAAGTGATAGCCTAGAGGCAGTGACGTGCATACAAGGTATGCACGAGGTATGCACAAAGCGAACAAATGATATAAAATAAAGGAAATTTGGAGGTAGGCTTTTTATAACTCGTACAATGCCTATCCTAACTCTTCAAATATTATAGGACCATCTATAGAAATTTGTGTTTTTTCTTTCGAAAAGCACTATTTCAGGTCAAGTGAAACTCATGGTGGAGACCAAATTCAAATTCAAAATTTCTTTATTCATGTAGGCCTAATACAGGCACTTATGAAGCGTTAATACATGCTTACATAATTGTAAGGGGATGGTGATAACTTAAACCTAAAGCTACGAGGGTTCCATACGCGCCCTGGTCTCAGAAGAGCACCATCTTACATCTACGAAGTTAGAACAATTCACACTCAAGCTTTTATATAGTTGCAAGTTTGATCCCGACGCGCACCTCTAAGTTTACGAAACTATGTGAGTTTTTAATTTGAGCACCGGACGAAACCTGTCGTGAAAACCTATCTGGGAGTTCTCCTTGATGTCCTTGAAATCCCAAACCTTATTCTGGGAGGAGTCTCGTGCGCTGTAGTACGCCGCTAATGGTTATAATGATGATGATGAAATTATTTTACAGCACACTAAAGAAATGTCTGCCCTGTGGAGATG
This sequence comes from Pararge aegeria, assembly GCF_905163445.1. Classification (NCBI taxonomy): domain Eukaryota; kingdom Metazoa; phylum Arthropoda; class Insecta; order Lepidoptera; family Nymphalidae; genus Pararge; species Pararge aegeria. The sequence goes on from NC_053186.1 coordinate 17,390,788, forward strand.
ACAAATCAGAATACAACCTACCACCCTTCCTCTTCCCGCGTGAGTCGTACGAGGTGACTTAGCGAATATAACGAACATCGGGAAGCAGCGGCTTCTGTTCTATCATTCCAACGATCACCAACCCGTTTTAACGAGAGAACAGCAGTGGATTGTTTGCTTAAACAATCTTCTGCTGGTATCTATATAGCTTTATAGCGATCGTGACAAAGCATTGCATTACTACTCCAACGCTACACTACTTTCAGTAATAAGGAGGGCAGGCGGCAGTCATTTATAGTGGGTGAAACACAACCAGCCAATGGAGTGGTATGCATCAGGTGTATCTCTGAATAAAAAAGTGGCCTGATACAACCTCTTCGTTTCTTCATGTTGCGAATTGCCTCACGATAAAAAAAAAGTAAGTATTCAGTCTTGTTACGCTTCAGAGTGGTTATAGACTTACAGATTAGACCACCAGATGTTCAAAATATTAAATCGAGCATCGAAAAACCTCATGCATTTGACATTATAGTTTTTTGCATCCCATAAAACCAAACTCAGCATTATCGGCTACGCAGCTGTCTATGGTCACATTTCATAAACAGCACCTACGTGTTTAATCTATTAAAATGGCGGCGTTTAGGTCTGCTGAATCTTTATTTAAATTCTATATTATACAATGGTGAACAGGGATAGGGGAAACTAGGATACCAGCCGTAAAAAGATTTGTGTATACTCAAATTTAGTGACGTTCTTATACCTTCAAATAACGTATATTTCAGTTTAACATTATATTATCTATGATCATAACCTTTTAGTAATTGCCATAGTAATCCGTGACCCCATTTTATTTAGGGACTTAAAAATCAACACAGCTGATTGACACAGCGTATTTTTTATGAAAACTATGTACAGTTATTTCTCCAACAGTATATAACTCTGGAAACAGTATTTCATTATAATGGATACAAACTGATGAATCCCTCAACCCCCCTTTCCAACTAACATAGTGTGTCATCCTTATATCCCATGCTGGGCAAAGGTGAAGTATCTTTATAGAAAAAAGGAATTTACAGCTCTGGCCCCTTCACGCTACTTTAACTTTGTTGAGTTGTCATAAAAAATTTGGTACAGAAATCGGGTTTTTGTGATAAAACCATGACAGATGGCCTTCAATTCCCACTTGTATGTGCCGCCCATTATACAAACGCTTTTAAAAAATAGCTATAAAATAGCTATTTTTGTAAATAAAGTGTAAGTAAAAAATATAATAAATAATACCTATTTTTGTAAATAAATTATAAGTAAAATATATAAAAAGTATGTATATATTTTCAATTACACTTTATTTTCACACCGCCAGTAATCTTTCGAAAGCAGCGACAAAGCCGCTTCAGAAAAAGTGTGTGGTACTCCGGGCATCCGAGACTACCCATTTAAACCCCGCGGATACTTCCTGCCCTTCTGCTGCTTTTATAATGCAAGTTTCTACACTTTTTTTCTATGAATTATTACAATTATCCTAGTAGTTCCTATTTTCTTGTTACTTTCAGATTCGTTCTGTTGTTTTTTTCCTTCGTCGTTTCATTTATTTTTTTATTCTTGTCTTTTATATTGTATTTTTATCTTTTCACCTACATGTTAAGAAAATAATGAAGTAGAGTAGACTTAAAGGCGACCTAATCAATTAGCAGTGATCTCTCCCAGAGTTTTCTCTCCATAATGAAAATCCAAAAAAAAAGATATAGAAAATTCACCATTTTGTGGTGGCCGCCATCTTGGATTTGAAATTTACATGTATTATACTCATCAAGCCCTTTTATTTGATACGTATATTGAAATAGTGGCAAAAAAATATATGTAAACCGCCATTTTATGTTGGCGGCCATAATACGGACAATAGACTTCAGGCGGTGAAATATTATAAAAACATAAATACAAGTAATTTATACTTTCTAACCTTATAGTAAGACGAAAGTCCGATCTATTTTTAGCGTAAGTATATATCCATTTAAAAAGAAAACAAATATATGCAGTGCACGGATACATAATGTGACTTTGTTTACGTCTTATGAAGATCAGAATATTGTCACAAACAACCCGTAATGAGATGGCTGGAGCTTGATTTTACTTTTTAAACAGGCAATTGTATTTGTATGAAGCGAGGGTCATGATAGCTTCGACAAGATGACCTGGATGAGAAAAGTAATGATTTTTCATTTGGCCATCTGCAAGTCTGATTTTAATTCTATTTTACACGTAACAAATATATTTTAAATAAATAAATATACAACGACAGTACACACATCGCTATCTAGTCCCAATTTAAGCGTAACTGTTGTTATGGGTACTAAGATGACATATGAATATTCTTACGAATAATATACTTATAAATACTTATAATATACAGACAAACATCCAGACACTGAAAATCATTCATGTCGCTGCCCACTGCGCCAGTCGGCCGTCCTATTTTGTTTGAATCACGTTTTTTTAAGAAACAAAACTGTATTACGCATTGTTTTTGAAACTTTTCTTTACTAGCTGTTGCCCGCTTTATTCTTCTGTGTTTATTACGGTTTTTTTTCAATCCCGTGGGAACCATTTGTACCCTTTGTTACTCTCCGACATATTAACTAACTCTTTATAATAAAGGTTACTGGCTGCTTAGTGAGGACTTAGGGCTTGAAGGAACAAACAAACAAGCACACATTTATCATATTAGTAAGTGCCTTGTTTTAGAAAGCAGGGATGCCAAGCCTCTTTGCTCTACTAAAGCAAAGACGCTTGCGCTGGCTAGGTCATGAACACCGGATGGAACCTTCTCGTTTGGTGGTGCATGCTAAAAAGCCAGTGGGCCTATCGCGTTAAAGGTTTAAAGACTGCGCTAAGAGGCACATGACCGAATTCAACATAGATCGTAGACATTGATGGAGGCTCGCGGAAGGAAGAGTTGAATGGCGCAAGAGCATTAATGAGGGATGCCGTATCTATCACGAAGCTTGGCTTAGTGTTCCAGCTCAAAAAACCACGGGATCTTCAGATTGCGCCGAAGGGTTCAACTGCCATATTTGCGGCCGCAAATGTCGCTCGCGCATCGGCTTATTTAGCAATACAAAAAAGTTTTTGAACCGTCTCTCAAGATGTACAGGCCAACGTGTGTGTGTGTGTGTTTTAGTTTTTATTTATTTAAGTGTAGCAAAATAATTTTAGAGGAATTGCTCTAGCGTTCGTATTGTTTATTTTTTTGCACCTCAGGCATGTCTCGCTTGGTTTTCTCACCAGGATAACATGAACAAAAAGAATTATGCGGCACGGTTCTCGGAAAAATTCAGAACTCAGAATCGTTGACCTGAATAATTTGGACTCGCAGAATGCTTGTTTACGTTCACAGTTAACTTATCAGAGAGTTTTAATTATTTACGATAGTGCGATAATGTTAATGTCGTGGATTGTTGTTTGTTGTTATAACGATATAAAATATGTTTACTTTTTGTACTTTTAGTGAAATTGGTCCAACGGAATATAATGTAGTTCTACACACATGTATTATGACACACATGTATATATTATTTTGTTAATATATTATTTCTAAGTAACTTTAGATTTTGTTCTTGAACTTTAGAATTATGAACCTTATAATGGCTGATTGGCGCAGTGGGCAGAGACCCTGCTTTGTGGGTCTAAGGCCGTGGGTTCGATTCCCACAACTGGAAAATTTTTGTGTGATGATCATGAATGATTTTCAGTGTCTGTGTGTTTACATGTATATAATAAGTATTTATGTATATTACTTAGTACCCATAACACAAGCTACGCTTACATTGGGGCTAGATGGCGATGTTTGTATTGTCGTAGTTTATTTATTTCCTTTTTTTTAAATGGCATACTTTAAGCCACGCGAATCCTCTCAAAATAAGAACGGTATGGACCCTAGTCCACCACGCTGGCCAAGCGCGGATTGGTGGACTTCACACGCCTTTGAGAACATTAGCTTCTCATTTGAGCACATTATGCAGAACTCTTAGGCATGAGGTTTCCTCATTATGTTTTCTTCGGAATGAATGAACACACTTTCACTGTATCCACACCCCAAAATATACAGAAAATATAATATGGGCAAGCTAACACAATGCATACAATTTGGCGGCTTCGTCGCTACATAGCGATTTCTTCCAGGCAAGTGATATTTAATTTCTTAAAACGCACATAACTCCGAAAAGTTAGAGGCTTGCACTGAGGATCGAACTCGGTCTCCCAAAGGGAGGCTCAAGTTCAAACCACTAAGCATTCACAACTATTGCTGGACAATATTTTGTTGTCTTCACAATTATCATTCAACGCCATTCCAGCCCTCGTTTATTTTAGTATATCCCATTAGCGAAACCTTTTTAGAGCATAGCCCCGCCATACTCCCGCAATTTGTTTTATGACATTCGCTTTCTCATCTCAACAAGAACTCATCGCAACGAAAAATCTTTCAAAATCAAAAAAACACCATATTCTTGATCTCCGAATAACTCCTCTGTAGCTAGTTACTCTTCTTTCATTAATTTTGCCTTGTAGGGTTAGCCTTGGAAACTCGTCCAGGATTCCTCTCTGCAGGTGACCAAAAAATGCCAACTTCCATTGGTTCATCATCAACACCTCAACCAATTGACGTCCACTGCTGGACATTGGTCTTTTGTAGGGAGTTCCACAATACACGGTGCTGGGCCGCTTGCCCAGCGGCTCCCAGTGACTCGCCTGATGTCATCCGTCCACCTCGTGGGGGCCGACCTACGCTGCGTTTACCGGTGCGGGGTCCAGCACCTTAAGATCCCAACGTCCATCGGTTACATCACTGGCAACACGCACTGTTCGAAGACTTTAGTCTTGAGGCACTTCTTTGGTTAGTCTTTGTAAAACAATCACAGAGAATCAATCACAAAAACCAAAAAATGTTTTATGTACATCTGTATCAGGGCTGGATAAAAAAGACTATTCAGTAGTCACCTAGATAGATACTTCTCCCCTCCATTCATCATATCATCTTATTACCGGCACACTGCACGGAACGGCTCTCCTTCAACAATGAGTAGGGGTTAAGGCAGTAGTCCACCACGCTGACCTAGTGCGGATTGGTGGACTCCACACGCCTTTGAAAACATTATGGAGAACTATCAGAGAAGCAGGTTTCCTCACCGTTGAGGTAAGTGATATGTTAATTGTTTGAAACGCACATTACTTAGTAAAGTTATAGGTGCGTGCTGTGATTCGAACTCGGTCCCTTGGAATTGAAGTCGAAGTCCTACCCACTGTGCTAACGCAGAAAATATCAAGCGAGTCCTTACAAGACATTTTTCTTCCATTCACGAGTATTCACGAGTATGTTATCTCCGAATTCGTCAACAATCCAGTTTTGACTTAGGTCTAGGTCAGACTAATACGCGCACAATGCGTCTATTCCAAACCACGGGATGAACTGGTTAGGTATAAATAGTCCTAGGGCCAACCTTGAAAAATGTATGCACATAAATACAATAACAAACTAAGCTTTGTTGCAAGCGCGTATTGTTTAAGTGCAGTCAAAATAAATTGTTGAACGTTAACCAGGTGTTCCGGCAAGGTCAGAGTAAGTATTACCGTGTTACATAAATAGCAATGATAGCCTCGTGGTTATAGCTGCGGCTTCAATTACGGGGGGACCGAGTTCTTTCCCCGGCACGAGCCTCTTACTTATTTTTAATTTAAGCAATAATAATATAATTTAACTCATATTTAAGTATTTATGGTATATTAAGATATGTATTAGTATATTTATATTTTATATTTATCAATAGTATTTTTTTTTATTTGTGTAGTCTGGTTTATGTATTAGTATGTAGATATTCGTATGTATGTACTAAATAGTGTACCCCACCTATTTGTTTTCTTTTTAGTTTTCCTAATCCTAAGGTTGCCTGGCAGAGATCGCTACTTAGCGATAAGGCCGCCTTTTGTATCCTGCTTCATTCTTCATGTGTTTGTTCTTTTTTTGTCTTTTTTTTCTGAGTGGTGTACAAATAAAGAGTAAATAAATAAAAATAAAAAATAATTTGCTTTAACGGTGAAGGAAAACATCGTTAGGAAACCAGTATGCCTGAGAGTTCTCCATTGCGTTCTTAAATGCTTATAAAGTCATCCGCTTTTACGGCCAACGCTACGGTCTAGGCCCTAAACCCTTCCCCTCATTCTGAGAGGAGAACCGTGCCCTGAAGTGGGTCGGTAATGGGATGACGATGATGATGAAATGAAAAATGTAATTTTATTCTATACCTTACTGTAACGTTTGTAAGTACGGTTGCACAGGCTACAGCAGAGATTAAAAGAAGACCTCCCATGACGCAGCGGTGAGCTCTGTGGGCTTATAAGTGGGCGGTCCCGGGTTCGACCCCTGCCGGAGGCAAATTGGAAATTTATAATTTTTTTCTGCTCTGGTCTGGAAAGAGACTTCGGCCGTGGCTAGTTACCACTCTATCGGCATGGACGTGCTGTCAAGCGATTTAGTGTCCCGGTACGATGCCACGTAGAAACCGATTAGAGGTATGGATTTAATATTTAAACTGTCCCTAACCCGCTACCATCTTTAGGGTTCCGTAGGAAGGTAACCAACCCCAAGAGTGAAATAATTCAAAAATATAAATTCCTAAGTTCCAACTGTCGCTGACAGAACCCGAGACTTCCTCACTCTTAAAATGTCATTCACTGCGCTCACGTCTCGTTTTATATCAGGAGCGATGTATAAGGCAGCTTCGACCTATCAAGCTATAGATACAATTGCAAGATGGCGAACTGTGACGTAATCACGACAATTAATCTACGCGTTTTAAACACACCTTTAATGGTTAAAAGCAATTACACTTTACGTCTTCGTCTGACGTCACGAGCGACCGCCATTTTAAATTAACTTCCAAACAAATATGATGAAAGCAATATTGGTAAGATACCAATATTTAGGGATTTATTTTCATTATTTCGCAATTACGAAGGAAGGACATTTGCATGTTTTCAATTTGCGAAACTTGTTTCTATACTACGTCAGTGAGATCTTATTACCTTTAGAGTCCCAATGGTAAGTGAACTAACATCACTTTTGTGTTGTAAGTCAACACATTTTGTAGAACATTTTGTTACAGATACTACAGCATTGCTTTGTTCCCGTCTAAAGCATGGTTTCCAGTGTGATTACAGCACATGAGGCGTAACACCTCGCCTCATGTTGATAAACCACTTTGTAGGATGTTATCCTTGCATGCTCTGCGTAGTGCTGCTCGGTTTATAGGCATCTACTTGGTCCGACAATAATAATTATTACTGTAAAAAAAAACCAATATAAGTTTACAATTTTATATGAAGTAGTAAATCGTATACATATTTTTTTATCGTATTCGATGGCAAGGTAACGCTTCATTAAATACTAGATAGGTACCTGATGGTAAGAAGCAATTTATTGCTTGCGATAAAAACGCCCTAACCTTTTAGTCCAATCTTTTACATGTCTCATGTTTTTTTTTTTTTTTATTTTTTTTTTATTTCAAGGGAATTTTGACACAACGTGACTATGTCACCCCTATGGAAGCTAAACATAACAAAAAAGAAACTATCACTAGTTTTCTCTCCGCTTTAACGCTAATAGAACAAGTTTATAAAGCATTTTTGCCTTCTCGGATGCCGGGAAGGCAATAATGCTGTTCCACAGTCCTATATTAATTACATTAAAATATTGTCTTTAAACTAAATCCAACCTCTCGGCCGCGTACCGGGCACACTCCGCTATTATATGATACACGTCCTCTACTACATCGCATTCGGAACAATTAGGTGATGGGACCTTGTCCATTAGCGCCGCAAAACTGTTGAGCGGAATATGTCCAGATCGTAGCCTGAGGGCTGTTACTACCACGGTCCTACTCATATTGGCACCCAGAAACCAAGGTCGTCCGCACAAACTTGACTGTATTGTCTTGTACCAAATTCCTTTGGCCACTGATCTCTCATCAAAGTGTTCTCTTCATAACTTGTTACATTTAGACTTAACCATATTTAAAAGTTCTGAATGAAATGGTAAACAGCTGTATGAAATACCGTCATCAATCGCTTCTTTCGCTAATTCATCTACTCTTTCATTTGCAACTATGCCAACATGAGACGGTATCCATTGTAGAATTATTTTCTTATTGCCAGCTAAGAGCTTATATGTCTCATAATATTAAAAATTAAAATTTACCACTAGTAAAATTCAAGCGAGCAATTTTTGAAACTCTCAACAAAAATACTATTATAGTGTAAAAGAATACCTTAGTGACAGAAACACACCTACTTAGTTAAATTTTGTAACGGTGTAACAACATTTGTAATTGTATTATTTGCCTAATTTATTTAAAATGGCCTTATTACCTATTTCTGATTATTTTATTTATGTTCTTTACATCGTAATGTAATTTTTATTTTTTAAAACATTTGCACACCGTCTGTGACAGTCGATTGTGAAGGGACTGTTTGATTAAATGTTTACTTGTTTTTTACCCACAATTCGGCAAATAAATAAATAAATAAATATTATAACGTTAATTTTAGAAATACAAAACAATATTTAAAACATACATTTAAAAAAACACTTTTTATATATTTGAGCACTTTTTTGTGTTATGAAATCAGTAGATTGCTATCAAATTGAATAAAAGTTAAATACTTCTCTGTAATTTAAATAAGCCAATAGATGGTACTTTTAATGCGTATCTACGTAACATGAAAATTGTGTATGCATAATTGTGGGATAAAAATCTAATTTCAAGATACCAATCTTGACATTAGATGAATTCTCATAGCATACTAAACATCCACTCTAGTAATTCGTATATTATTACACAAAGTTTACGCCAGACCGCAAAACTGTTATGACTGTACTGACTCGATGTTTACAAAAATCCCAAAAAGATGTGGGTATTTGATATGGCTATGACATTTTTATACGATTCAAGGTTGAAACGCCATATTTAACCCAAACCAAAACAGCGGTGCAATAAAATAATCACCTACTTTTTTCATTTTGTTATTGTGGTAGGTTTAAAACCTCGTATTCGTAAATAATATTATGTTCACTTTATATTAGCGTGCTACTCACAAATAAAGTATCATCCTCGATTGACCTTTAAGGTACTAAGTGCTGCTAAATGAGGTCGAAAGAACTTGTACTATAAATAATCCTTGTAGTTTTGCAGAACAAAAAAAAAATGTTTTTCTTGACCATATTTCTGATCACGGTTATCAACTTTACACGATTCAGTATAAAAATTCTTGATATAAAAAATTACAGTTACCTCTTACGTTTGAAGTATGAATTTCTTATGTCCATTATCTATTTTCAATCTATCCGTCATGTATAGATTTATTACTAATGCCCAAGTAAGTAAAGTTCTATGCATACATTTACCTTGCACCAATGAATTTTCACTAGGCAACTAATATAAACTAATTTGTCTATGGTTCTTACCACAAGATGTGGTATTTTGCGTTTGTATTCTCATATTTTTAAGTTTTCGTATGAATTTGAGAGTTGTTAAAATACCACAACCATACTCAAACGGCGCTTACGTCATTAGATATCACATAAGAGGTCGTGAAACTTAAATAAGGCGATTCCTAAGTTTAGTGTAAATTGTCTTATAACGTTGTTACTGTAAAATAATATCCATATTCTTTTTAACAAACTACCTAGATGTGATCCAGTTAGTTTTAATATAGAAAACGGACGTTAGTTATGTACTTACTTTTAAAAAAAATTGGTATAAAATATGTTACCTAAAAAGAAATAAGTTGTGTGCCGGATGCCATTTATTTTATGGCGAAAAACAAAATACCTACCACCTGGTTTAGTTTTGATTGTAACCTGTAACCACCTAGATAAAGCAATTCACATGTAAGGTTTCTTTATCATTTATGTAATAATCTATGGAATAATAGGATTTTTCTATAAGCGTAAGTTAAGCATATTATTTATTTTTAAGCCCAAATACCTACCGATTTGTAACAGAACTAGCTGAAGTACCCGCAAACTATCTAGATGTCTAGATGTGATCCAGTTAGATTGTATAGATTGTGTAAAAAATTTGGTATAATATATGTTATCTAAGCCGGATGCTATTTAGTTTATGGGGAAATACAAAACACCTACCACCTGGTTTAGTTTTGATTGTCACCTAGATAAAGCAATTCCCATGTAAAGTTTCTTATCATTTATGTAATAATGTTAAGAAACGGCCGAGTGGCGCAGTGGCCAGCGACCCTGCTTTCTGAGGCCAAGGTCGTGGGTTCGATTCCCACAACTGGAAAATGTTTGTGTGATGAACATGAATGTTTTTCAGTGTCTGGGTGTTTATCTGTATATTATAAGTATTAATGTGTATTAAATTCATTAAAAAATATTCATCAGCTATCTTAGTACCCATAACACAAGCTACGCTTACTTTGGGGCTAGATGGCGATGTGTGTATTGTCGTAGTATATTTATTTATTTGTTACTTAATGTATGGAATAATAGGATTTTTCTTTAAGCCTTAATACCTACCGATTTGTAACAGGACTTGCTGGTGCCCGCAACTTCGTCGGTATGATTGATTATTTTATATCTATTTATTAAATTTTTCTTATTTGTGCAATTTTGTTTATGTATTTGTATTTGGCTATTTGAATGTAGGTTTATAATAATTTTACACCACCTGTCCGCTCTCGCTCATCTTGTCCTAATCCAAAGGTTTCCTGGCATAGATTGCTACTAAGCGATAAGGCCGCCTTTTGTATTCTACTTCTGTCTTTGTATTTCTATTGTTCTTTTATTTTCCTCACTTCATAGTGGAGTACAAATAAAGAGTTAAATAATAGCAATTATTGAATGTGTTGATATTATTTAAAGAAATTATGACCAAAATCACCATCAGCCAACGAGCGTCCACTGCTGGACATAGGCCTCACTTAGAGCGTGCCACCACACGGACCCCCGTCTTTCTCATTTAGCCAAATGCATAAATGTAATGAATGTGGTGATGGCAGATCAGAAAACAGTTGTCACCACCCCTATGTCGCAATACGTCACGAGCATGTCGAGGCTATCGGTGACCCTAAAGTTTTAAATCCGAATTTTAGTTCAAAAATATAATTTTAAATGTAAAACGGATATTGGGTTATTTATATAACTATAAATGCTATACAAATTCTCAATGTTGTATAAAAATATGTCAAAGTTATGTAAATTTTGACATGTTGTTATGATATCGCTAACAAGGATCTATCGCGTAATTATAACACCAATTACGTTTCGACACAATTTAGTGGTAATTAACTATTTGTCTTCCTAGATCCGACGTATTACCCCGCACCAAATGAGTACAGTCAGTTCCTTTAACTATTGACTTGTGTTAAGGTACACTTTAACTAGAGCACACAGGCAAGCTAGACATAAATCATAGGCAAAAAAAAAAGTCAAATATTAATTAAGTCGAATAGTAGGCCTATGTGATTAAATAAATATTTAATATAATAAGCGGTGGGTAAGACTTCGACTTCGAATCCCAGAATGCGCCTGTAACTTTTCGATGTGTTAGCGTTCTAAGCAATTGTAATATCACTTGTTGGAAACCTTCAAGCCTGAGAGTTCTCCTTTATGTTCGCAAAAGCGTGTGGAGTCCACCAATTCGCACTGGGCCAGCTTGGTGGACCTAAGCCCCTTCTCATTGTGGGAGGAAAACCCTGTATTGGGGCGGTAATGATGATTATCGTCTCAACAGAAACTTTATGCTATTTTAAAGCTTGCTTTAAATTCTTAAAGTATTTAAAATAAAAAGGTTAGATACCAAAGTATATAAAAACAAAAAAAATATATACTACGACAATAAACATATCGCCATTTAGCCCTAAAGTAAGCGTTGCTTGTATTATGGTTACCAAGAATATTTACATTAATAATATACACAAATGTACATATAAACCCAGACACTGCAAAACATTCATGTTCATCACACAAACATATTCCAGTTGTGGGAATCAAACCGCCGCCTTATACTCACAAAGCAGGTTCGCTGTCCAGTGCGCCAATCGGCCGTCTAAATATAAAATCTGATTAGTTAAACTTAACTTTACAAAGGTATTTGATCCGCAGTAACCGCGACCTTCGAAGTTCTTAGAAGTCATTCGCCGGATCGTTGACTAGCGCACTTACTGGTACTTACCTCCGTATCTACGTCAATAAATATTTTTATAAAGCCATTATGTAAACCCTGTCGCCCGATTATTGGGTTTTACAATTGTAATTCGCGAGCCTTTGTGTAACTTCAATTGTAGGTATTGTAAGGCCCGGAAATCCCTGATAAGCGACGTAATCCGTAACAATTAAGCTGATCCGGATAAGGATTTTCTTGTTATTAGTGTGAATTGTAACAGTTTCTAAGCGGCTTTCAAACTAAGATAGTTAGGAATAGAGCATTCGTCCCCTTATCCGAGAATGTAGGGCTAGAGTTGATAGCCCAGTAGGTAGGGCTTCAATTTGACAGTCGGGGGGTACGCCACTAACTTTTCTGAGTTATGTGAGTTTTAAGCAATAAAAATATCACTTGCTTCAACGGTGAAGGAAATGATCGTGAGGAAACCTGCGTGCCTAAGAGTTCTCCATAATATTCTTAAAGGTGTGTGGAGTCCACCAATCCGCATTGGGCCAGCACACCGGCGTGTACACTTTCAATCGTCAAAGCCCGCGGGCTCATTCCAGTGACTTCATTGATTAAATTGTACAAAAATCTCAAATTTTAATGTTGGATGAAACTTGGCTCTCCGATAATCAGATAACTCAATAATGCGTTATAATAAATCTTGCAATGCATTAAATATCTTTTTTCTATTGTTAGTGTAGTTCTACGAACGTAGAAAAAGGCGAAAGGTAAAAAAAATATCTTGTTACGCTAAAGAAGTATAACTTCTTACGCGTGAACATAAGTGCAAATACGGTTTTTTTTAACAACTACATGATGCTATCTCACCTAATGTTAAGACTACCCAGTAAGGGATTGGTAGTTATATTCAACTTAGGGTGAACATAGAAATTCAAAAATTTTCAAGTCCTGAATTGCATCCACCGGGAACGAACCGCGGACCCCTACCTTTTTGAGTTAGAGGTCCGAGGTTCGACCACCGCGCTTGCACACAGCGCCAAAGAGGTAGTCAAACATGTTCAAAGTCAATGTCAAATATTTCTTTATTCAAATAGGCACATATGGCACTTTTGATGCGTACATTACATGTAAAATGTGAAGTAAAAGAAGTGAGTTGATGGCGATAACTAAATTCGTCAACTTAAAACTAAAGCTACGAGGGTTCCAAACTGCCCTGGTCTAAGAAGAAACCCACAACAAACTTAGCCGGTTGTTTTTTTTCTTTACCACCATTAATAGTAATTTATGAATTTCCAATTCCGTACTAAAAAAATCAGAGTGCAAGTGGCTCAGTAAAGGTCACAGTATCAGTAGCCACAGCCTGCGTTATCTCAAATATCAACTCACGAAAAGCACCGTGCACGGCACGCGACAGTAGGAAACCAGTGCGACGACCTAGAAACCGATACAATACCTTTTAAGTACATGTGACTCGCTCATTATGTACCTACGTCGTTATCGGGGCATATGAGCGCACCAAGTTTACTAGATGCGTAGTTTATTTACTAATAACAATAAGTATTGAATAAGTATTCGAAAAGTGGTCGAAACTCGAACATAATTAATTTTTCCTCCGTTCCCTGCGAATTTAAATCTATTTTTTTTTAGTTTAAACGAGCCATATTTATAAAAAGAGCACTGTCGCTTAAAAAAAGGTTTATACCTAGCTTAGGGACAGTTGATTACGTATATTCAAGTAAATCATAAGAATAATATAAGTTACACCTATTGTGCAGATGTAATGTAACTTGTATCTATGTTATATTGAACAATAAACAATTGACGGTCGATTGATATAGTGGGCAGCGACCGTGCTTTCTGAGTCCAAGGCCGTGGGTTCGATTCCCACAACTGGAATTAGTTTGATGAACATGAATATTTTCAGTGTCTGGGTGTTTATCTGTATTTTATAAATATTTATGTATATTATTCATAAAATTATTCATGAGTCATCTTAGTACCTATAATACAAATTACGCTAACTTTGGGGCTAGAAGGCGAAGTGTGTATATTTTGTCGTAGTATAAAAAAAAATAAAAAAATATTGTTATTATTCAATTTTAAGTTTAAATGTTATGAAAATTAAGCTTATTTTGCTATAGTACTCCGCAAAAAACAGGAGAATCTGTATGGTGGGTTCTCCATAATGATCTCAAAGGTGTGTGGAGTCACAATGGAGGTTTATTCAAACAAACAAAAAACTTTTTATCGATATTGTTTATTTAAGGATAGAATAGAATTTGTGTTCAAATAGAAAAACTTTATTGCAACAAACCACAATAGAAATAACACAAGAAAAAGCAGAAATAGCATTTATCTTGGGTGCAAAGGCGGCCTTATCACTAATTAGCAATCTGAACGTGCGAAGCCGATAAAAAGGTAAAAAAGTGAATAATGCACCAAGTAAAAAAATAACTTACATGAACATACATAATAGTTTTACGCAATAACTACAAAAATACAGATATGAAACGAATGAATGAATTAATGATTAGAATATATATGTATGATATATACTTATATTCTATCATCAACTTACACAATTCTTAATTACACAGATAAGTAATAATTTTTAAAGCGATGTTTGAGAATAAACACAAAAAAAAGCACATGGCAAAAAAGACAAAGAAAATTTAATTAATATTAATAAATAATATTCGTGAACTAAACCTAATCATTCCAAAGCCCTGTTACTTACCTCGATGAACACACGCGACACGTGAGTACAACACGTGACCGATCTCACGGGTCCATACATCTTGTGGATCATTAGGTGTTTAATGTTCACGTGCAGTGAAATTGACTGACACTTTCAGGCATTGATATCTATGCAAACCTATACTAACATTAAAAAGCTAAAGAGTTTGTTTTGTTGAACACCCGGTTGGTGTATTCCCCGTGTGAATGAATGAATTGTTTATCGGGGAAGATTTCTGTACATTTAATATAATTTGAAAATTATAGTCCAAAACATATTTTTACGTTACGTGAAAACTACTGAACGGATTTAAATACAATTTGGTATAATGGTAGCTGATATTCCGGGTCAACATATAGGCTACTTTTTATCCCGATAAAAAATAAGCTTCTCCGGGAAAAAAGATGATTTTTTTATCAATTTTTCTTCATAGCTCCGTTAAATTTGAATCGATATTAATAATTCTTTTTTTATTTGAAAGTGTATACATCAAGCATCTATTGTGTAATTTTAATAAAGATCTCATAAATATTGTTGGAGATAAAGGACATAACTCTTTACAGATAACAGAGTCGCAAGGCGTATGGGACAACGATAGAATGCATGCGTATGGTACGCACCTACTAATATTATAAATGCGAAAGTTTGTGAGAATGGATGTATGGATGGATGGATGGATGCTTGTTACCCTTTAAGGCCACAACGAATGAACCGATTTGGTGGAAATTTGGCAGAGACATACAATATAGTCTGGAATAGCTCATAGGCTTATTTTTATCCTGGAAAAGCAAACAGCTCCTACAGGATGGCATTGCTATTTTTTCCGCATTTGTCTTTCAAAATCCGCGCACCGGAGTTTTAGATTGACGTAGTTTTTTGGATAGGCATAGTTGAGGATTTGAAAGGTGAATTCCTATCATGATATTCATCCTTATCCAAATAAATAGTTTTATAATAAAAATTGATCGTTTAACTGCAAATTCCTCTTTAAATTATTCAAATTCGACCTATTGCTTAGAAGTTACAACGGTTGTTTAGAAATGTTAAAAGCAAGAAAAATGCCGAGGGCTAAAACTTGACCCGGTAGATGGTGCTGCAATTACTTAGTTTCTTGGTTTTTATAAGATATTTAAACCGATAATAATCGATTTGATGCAGACGAAGTTGCGCGGGTCAGCTAGTATAATAATATATTATTACATAATAAACGGGGGTGAACTTCTCCTATTCTCCCTTGTCCCCGTGCTTTGGCGGGTGGACACGTTAATTATAGCCCCTACAGGCGCGTTTGAAACCCTCAAGTTTAAGTTTTAAGTTAACGAATGCAGTTATCACCTCACCTAACATGAGTGTTATCATGTTAAGTGTATGAACGCTTCATAAGTGCCTGTAGTAAGGTCTACATGAATGGAACATTTTTGAATTTGAATTTGAATACTTAAATAAACGTATATAGTAATAAAGTAACATTAATTTACATAAACGTACAACAACATTGCGTAGGCCAGTGAGTTCTAGAAGCGAGTATTATTTTTGTAACTCAGAGGTGAACAACCCCTCTTTGACACTAAACTAGTAATCATGAATGCGCATTGGTTTTGTATAACCATTGGACCTTGGTTTATAACCATTAGTTATATAATACCTAGGGGCTAAATCTTTGATAGCCTAGTGAGTAAATTCGGCTTCCTTTTGGAGGCACCGTGTTCGATTTCCGTTTCACTATATGCTTTAACGGTGAAAGAAAACATCGTGAGGAAACCTGAGAATACATTTCGTTCTCAAAGGCTTGTAAAGTCTACCAATCCGCACTTGACCAGGGTGGTGGACTACGGCCAAAACCGGGCCGTATATGGCCTGTAAATAGCAAGATGAAGATAAATAAAATAAATAAATAAATACACTATGACAATACACACATCGCCATCTAGCCCCAAATTAAGCGTAGCTTGTGTTATGGGCACTAAGATAGCTGTTGAATATTTTTTTTTATGAATATAATACACATAAATACTTATAATATACAGATGAACACCCAGACACTGAAAAACAATCATGTTCATCACACAAACATTTTCCAGTTCGGGGAATCGAACCGACGGTATAGGACTCAGAGAGCAGGGTCGCTGCCCACTGCGCCAGTCGGCCGTCGAAGATGACCACAATATAGCTTTAATGTTTTTATTTAATTTGTGTGTAAAGCACATCTACTTACGTGAAACTTTAGTGGAAACCCGCAGTTATTTACCTTTGACATTTAACTCCTACGTAGCTATGAATAAACCATAGTCATCGGGATATAAAACGCCAAACGGAGCACAGACAGACTGGCACCAAGTCTCGCAGTTATTTAATACATATTCCGTCCTGAATACGGATTCGGTGTCGAGGTCCAATGTCTGCGACCTTATTAAATTCCGCCCAAAATAAGTCAGGTTCGCTTACAAAGTAAGGCTGTCTGTCGCCTTGTGTAATGGAATAGGTCACGCTAGGCTCGAAACTTTAAACCTCCCATTTAGAAACATATCAATGGAAATTTGTCTATAGGGAATGGTCCCGGCAAAGTATATTTTTTACCGAAATTACCGTAGATAAATGGCGTGCCGCCAATCGATTTACCGTTCCGGTAAGTTGATGCGTAGTAACTATTTATCGCGAGGGTTTGGTTTTGGGTGGTTGGTTTGATTGTGCAATCAGGCATCTTAGAGGCAACGCTAACTCTTCCAATATCAGGCTTCACATCCAGTTTTTTTTATTTTATTTTTTTAATCATTGCGGATAGTGGATTCCGAAGTTGCTCCATATAATTGGGGGACGCCATGCACTCTATCTGCCGAGAGATGATCTCCATTTGCGACTCCATCCATCGGCCGTCAAAAAAACTACACAGAGTCTTTTCATAGTTCCATATTTCTTAGAACGCCCTAAAATCAAGGTAATCAATGTTTATATTCACAATTTCTGTAAAGCATAGATTGTTGATATCAGGTTTCTGTCATACACAAGTAAATTCATACTAAACACCGTAGCATTTAGTAACTTACACATCTCTATACAAAACCAACGCTGTATTTTATATTTACATATTATTATTATTATAAGTTACATGAGTTTAATACGAAAATGGTATAAAAAATACACTTTCATAATAATATAATACATACAGTATTATCATAGTAACACAAACGTGTCAATATCCTAACTTTAAAAAATATAACAATTGTAAAAGCTACTATTTAAAGCCACTACACTGTTAAAGTATTTCACGTAAATGGCGTTCATCGAATATAGTTTTTAACATAAATGTTATTTTTTTTAAGAGTACATGTTTACTCGCCATGTTTTTAATCACGGAAATAAGCATGTACTTACCTAAATATTATAAATGCCTAAGTAAGTTATTGAACCCTTAATGCCCGCCTGAGATTCAAGCCCGCGCCCGGTAATTTCTTTGATACGTTAAAAAACGCCGGTAGAAAAACAAGACTTCAATTTGCATTCATATTACATTGTTGGTTTGTTTGTTCAAATCAGGTATATGGCATTGTTTTGATGTACAAACCTTGAATATAAATTCTTTTTTTCATAGAATTCTGAATCTTTTCTAGAAACTAATTCAGTAAACAAAACTAGTCTACTAGTGATTCATTATGGATCGCGGAGAACTTGGCTCGATCGTTATTCTGTCAAGAAATTCTCAGTACCATTCTGGATTTGGCTGTCATACCTTAAGACGTCACATGGTCTTATAATCCTATTTAGAGAATTTAATTCAAGGCTCTAAAATCCGTCACTTCTTAAAAAACGAGAGTACTTTTCCCAGTAGTGGAATACTAGAGGAGACTGGAGACTGGACTGGATAATCATAAAAATACAATTTTCTCGAAATATCTCACAATTTTTTTTGAATACGTAGTAAAACTCTTTTCTAACATAGGATAGATTACTCTCTGCTTTCTTTTAACACCAGTTCAAAGTAAAACTTTGACGGCCGATTGGCGCAGTTTGCTGCGACCCTGCTTTCGGAGTCCAAGGCCGTGGGTTCGATTCCCACAACTGGAAAATGTTTGTGTGATGAGCATGAGTGTTTTTCAGTGTCTGGGTGTTTATATGTATATTCTAAGTATTTATGTATATTATTCATAAAAATATTCATCAGACATCTTAGTACCCATAACACAAGCTATGCTTACTTTGGGGCTAGGTGGCGATGTGTGTATTGTCGTAGTATATATATTTATATAAAACTAGATGATAAGCTAATAACAGATCTTAATGATTATACGGATACCTATAGTTGAATTTTTAAGCGTTAATAATTTTTTGATTTCTACTATGAGTATGTTCACGAACTAAAGAAGATAGGTAAAATTGCAAAGTGGACTTAACGTTAGGCGAAGGTGCAATATGAAACACTTATAATCACTTCAACCGGTTGACTTCCACTGTTGAACATAGGTCTTTTGTAGGAAGTTCCAAATTCCACGGTCCTTGGCCGCTTGCATCCAGTGGCTCCCAGTAAAGCTAACACTGCTAGAATGTTAGTTATTGGAATGAGCAGTTTTTTTTCTCGACTGGCTGTTGCCCACGATCCTAATCTACGTTTATTAAATGTTTATTAAATCCCATGTGAACCGCTCGTTTTCCTGGGATATAAAATAGACTATGTTACTCTCCGTTCATTCAACAAACTATGCCAAAAATCAAATTGCTTAATTGCTTACGTAGGGCGTGAAGGAAGAACAAATTATTATACTTTCGCATTTATAGCATACTAGCGTACCCAGCCCGCTTCGCCGGGCTAGATTTTGCTTTATTTTATTTAAACAATAAACTCACATCATTAAATTTTTAATTTAAGCCTCATAATATATTAAATCATTTATTTCTCTACGTATTCATTCTCTTCTATTCACTTCTCGAGTGGGTGAAGATCATTATCTATACCCATATACAACCAACAATAGAATATCATCACAAATAAATGCTGTATTTCACAGTTTGACAGTTCAAAAATAGGAGTGCTCCGTTCGTCACCAAACTTTACAGGATTACTCTCCAGGTCAATCTGGAGATTCCCCCCTTTCGGTCCAGCCGTTTCGGAGCCTATACGGAAAATACCCACACATTTTCTCTTTTACATATATATAGAAGATAGATAGAAGTAAGGATAAGGATTATTTGATGTTACAGTATATAAACATAAATATTATGTGAATATCCCCAAATCTCAACCTATTACGGTGCATAAGATACATCTCGCCGGCAGACAGACGGACAGAGGTGACTACATACTTAGCGCTATTCAAGTACCGAACCCTAGAAAGTAGTCAAGTCAGTCAAATATTTCTTTATTCAAAGAGGCACATAGATGGCACTTTTGATGCGTTGATTATATACAAAATGTGTACATAGCAGAGAGTAGTGATGGCGATAACAACAATCGTAAACTTAAAACTAAAGCTACGAGGGTTCCAAACGCGCCCTGGTCAAAGAAGAAGCCCACAACAAACTTAGCCGGGGTTTCTTTTTGTTATCACCATCTCACATTGTCATTAAAGTAAGTATTACTAGAGCTTTTCAACCATTCATTCAAGTACTACGCTTATTTCTGCCGCTAAGCAGCATTATTGTAATGCTGTGTTGCGGTCTGAAGAGCGTGAGTGCCGGTGTGATAACAGCCTCATGAGGCTTAACAACTACGCCCCAGGTTAATGGACACATCCTGCGAAGTGCTGCTTCGTTTATAGGCGATGGTTTTCCACTTACAATCAGGTGGGCCATCAGTCAATTAAAAAAAAAAAAAGAGTGTGTGTACTTATGTACACGCGTTAGAAGTTATACTTCTTTGGCGTATGGAAAAAAATTTGACGGCCGATTGGCGCAGTGGGCAGCGACCCTGCTTTCTGAGCCAAGGCCGAGGGTTCGATTACCACAACTGGATAATGTTTTTGTGATGAACATGAATGTTTTTCAGTGTCTGGGTGTTTATCTATATATTATAAGTATTTACGTATATTATTCATATAGTTATTCATCAGCCATCTTAGTACCCATAACACAAGCTACGCTTACTTTCGGGCTAGATGGCGATGTGTTTAATGTCGTAGTATATTTATTTGTTTAAAATAAAAAACTAAAATCCAGTACCTAGTGATTAACGATAAATATTAAAATTGATCACAATGATTTTATTTGAATAAAAATTGTTTTATTAACGTAATAATATTTATTTATTCACACTGTTTGTACTGTTTCATGACACCTGGAACTAACTTTACGATGTAGAATTCAGGTGTCGGCGTGCGCGCGCACCGTAAAAATTCACTCTCATCATTTTTCTCCATCGCGCCAAAAGAAGTATAAACTATCTCAATAAACGGGATAATGCGGACGAAGCATCCAAATAAAATGACAATAATAAAATTATCATTCCACCATTGAAACCCATCTGTCTCACCTAGCCTCCAAGGCCTTTGTATTCCCACGGAAAAACTTGTCTAGTTGATCCAGCAGCTATTCAATTATAGTCATATTATTATGCATCAAGACTCTTGGATAGTTTAGTATAGTCTGTAGGTAACTAGCGTGCTGCCCCGGCTTCGTACGTTGCAAAGTGGATAGAAATATGAGGCAGTTTGGAGTGATTAATAATACAATTTCACTGTATCTTTATTATCTCATAAGGTTTAGCCAGTGTTTGCAATATAAGCGCAATAATGTTTTGTTACAACATCGAAATTGAAATCTTTGATTTTCTTTGCTTTCTCTACTATCATAATATTATGTTAATTTACTAAATTACTACGAAGCGGTGATAGCGCACTGGGTACGAGCTCGACTTCACTTTCGGAGGGGGCCAGTTCGAATCTCAGCACGCACCTCTAACTATATATTATGTGCCTTTTAAGTAATTAAAATATCACTTGCTTCAATGGTGAAACAAAACATCGTGTGGAAACCTGCATGCCTGAGTTCTACATAATGTTCTCAAATGTGAGTGGAGTTCGCCAATCCGCGCTGGGGCAACGTGGTGGATTACAGCCCCCCCCCCCCCCCCCTCCGCCCTCTCCGGTAATGGGTTGATGTGATTATTTAAATTTCGTATTTTAAAAGATCTTAGCGTACAAACAACTGGAGATTTTCTTCATTTTATATCATCTGCATATCCTATGCATACCCTCTATGCACGCCACTGCATATAGGTCAGAAAACAGATTGACCTTGACTGTTGAGGTCCCATGGTGCTGGAATGGCGACCGCACCCTTAACGATGTGGACGGGCAACACCTAACGAGTAGCTGGCAGTCCACGACCGTGAATTTTGAATGACTATAAAGGACCTTAGGTATACTTTTGTTTGATCGACGCAGTTTTTGGCTAAATTAACAAAAAAATAACTAAATTGTTAATCAAATTTAAATCCAATCCTAATTATTAACCGTCGTAAGTCGTAACGTAAGTAACCAAGGTTCTGGGTATGTGGATTAAGTAGGTACACAATTTTAATGTTTAGTAAACCACATGAACAAACAGAAAAAGTTATAAGAAACTAGTTTACACAATGTATACCAATTAGGCAGTCTTATCGCTACATGTATCGATACATACGATCACTTCCAGGCAACCGATGGCGTAAAAAACTCCTCAAGACGAGCTAGTAGTGCATATAAATATATTTATATAAATATACATAAATACCTACTAATAATATAATTTCAGTAGATCTTCTTTGATCTTGCACATTCTTGTTCTTGCACATGTACTTTCGTTCACATTGTGTTAAAGGTTTCTCATACATTAAATTTTGTATTTACGAGTAGATGATGTTTAATGTGGAAGAAAGAACTAGTCTAGTTTACAAGATCGCTAAATAATAAGATGTAAAAATGAATTTATCAATTTCTTTAGAATTTTAACTATAATATAAAGTGTTAGTAACTGGCAAAGACCATAGCTTGTCACGAGTTCTTTCGAAAGCCGGACAGAAACCTTGAAGGTTTCTATAAAAAACATAGGATCGACTGCTGTTTACAAATTATCACGCGCTTTACAAGTACACAATGTGAAGAAACACAATGTTTTTACTTTTTTAAACGGTTAATCTTGGTTTTTTAACCTGCGTATTTAAATAAATAATGTTTCAGACGTTATCTTTTCTTTTTAACCCTTTGGAATTGTATTAATAAAGCTTATTTAACACGATTTACTTTATTTTATTTATATGTATTGTTTTATCGTCAACATGACCCGCAGCCTATTAAATGACAAGGTTGCTTGGAAGCATCCGGCTCCACTTTCATCTCTCACAAGATAGAATAATGAATATTAAAATTTAAAATGTAAATTTTTGATGTTGGAAAAGAGCAACTGCTGAGTTTCTTGCCGGCTTCTTCTCGGTAGAATCTGCCTTCCGAACCGGTGGTAGAGTTACTACAAACAGACAGACTTGACGTTTCAAAAGTGCTTATATTAGGCCTACTTGAAATAAATGAATTTAGAATTTTTTTTTTAATTAACATCCCACCGCTGGACACAGGCATTTCTCACGCGGATTGATGGGCTTGTATTATTTTACTGACTCCAAACCATTTAGCAAGTCATTCAGTTAACGTACCTATAAAGTTGAAACTACTTCATTAGTTCAAACACTTGGCTTGCGGTTGCATCATGTAATGCCACGATGATTTCATCCGGCTCCCATCTGACTGCTAAACATGCTTCGGAATTAGGACAACCGCCGATATGCGCGTGTCCTTAAGTCTTTATTTATGTAGAGACTAATATAACAACAACATTGCATTAAGGTTATGCAAATCGTTTGAAGTCCAATGCGGATTCCGATCTATTATAAAACTGTTGAGTACGGATTTACAATTTTATCATCTACTAGCTTCTGCCCGCGACTTCGTCTGCGTGGACTACAGAATTGCGTCTAAATCTTCGCTCGTTAACAATTTTTAATCTCACCACGGGAACTATTTGAGAGATCGGTATAGAAAGTACCTGTCCTTTTCATAGCATAAGTGACATGCATACCAAATTTCAAAGCTGTCTGCCCGCTTAACTCGTAAGCAATTTTCAATTTTCCCTCGGGAACTACTTTAGGAATCAGGATAAAAAATACCCTTTGTTGTTTTCCATGTCAAAGTCACATTGTTATATTTCCGCAGGAAACCTTTACCAGCAGGTTTTGCGGGATGAATATATAACTATGTCCATCTCCAGGATACAAGCTACATGTATGCCAAATTTTAACAAGATTGCCTCAACGGTTGAGCCGGAAATAGGTATCAAACAAACAGACGCACTTCGCATTTAGAATATTTCTTAGTTTGGATACTGACTTTATCATAATAAATCAGAAAGTCTGCTTTTTTATTCGTTTGGCTTAACCATATCTACAATGTTGACGAAATATGGCAAAGAGGTAGCTTGAAACCTGCAAATAGGTAATGTATAATTATCATCCCCTAAAAATTAATTGGATTTAAAAAAAATGGTCGACGGTTTTCAGCTAGTATAGTAATATAGAGCTAGTATACTAGGAACTTCTTTCTTTCCAAGCCTACTTATAAGAAGTACCTAAATAAATTTGTTATGATAAAATAAAAACGATTAACATGATTGCAATTACAAAAGTCACTAGTGATTTGGTATTTTTTTACATCATTTCATTTTAAATAAAGAGAAAGATTTATATAACCTACCTACTTAATTTCTTCTCATTGTAGATTTATAATAAATTGGCTAGTAATTACGTCGTAAGTACACACTAAAAGTAGCTTCAGCTTTTTAAACTGTTTTTGAGACTGGACTTAAGGAGGTCAATAAGATTGCAGCATTAGATCCGCGATTTTGACCAACAACAGTTCGCGCTAGACATGTGCCACGTAATGCTAATTTTGTAAGTGGCACCTTGTGTTGAAGGTGTCAATGCAAGGTGTACTTACGAAAAATTTGCACAACATTGTCTCTGATTTGAGAAGCTTTCTTAGTGAGTAGGGAAATCCGGTCTAATCCGGCACCCCCTTTGATTGCGTTTATTATTATTTTTTTTTTTTTTAAGTCTTTGCTAATGTAAATACTTAATAGTTTTACGGTTTACGGTAAAATTTTAATTATTCATCAAAAGTTATTAGCATCAAATTACCTTTTAATTATGTTGTGAGGCAATGTTGATTTGATTTGTTGACATGGTTATTTAATTATACCGAAATTCTCATGATTGAAAAGGTTTTAATTTATAGGATCTTATCGTTAGAACTGTAATTTGTCGTATTACAAGGTAAGGACTCCTAATAGGCAAGTAAGGCTAAAGCAGTACTTTATAGTCCAACTAATTCAATATGTAGTTGAATACCAGTTTAAATTTTGATACTTGCTAAAAAAAAAATTATAGGGAGTATGATTTTAAATTATTTGATTTTATTCAAAAAGATCTGTTTAACAGACAACAAAACAAATGGGCTTAAACTCGATTACGCTACCAGTAGTCAAAAGGGACTTTGAATCAAATTTTCAATCAAAAATAAAATTACCCCTTTCCCACATTCTTCTGATCACATCAATGAATGAATGAACACTTCTATTGCAGACCACAAAAGTACATAAAAAAAAAGAAAAGTACCTATAACAAAACAACGTTTACAATTTGGCGGCCTTATCGCTTCATAGCGATTGTTTCTCGTCCGAACTAATCCGTACTAAATATCGCCAATTTTGTCATGATCGGTAACTAGGAAGTTGCCAAGAATCAATAACAAATTTTGTATCAAAAGGACAAGGTCATCTCATTAAAATAGTCCATTGACCTAGTAGACTAAAAGTATGCTATGACCTACATAAACATAATGTTATGTAAGTAATATTTGAGTCTTATCAGATAAAGTACTTTTAAGAACGGAAATTAATTTGAATAGAAATGCAGAACTCAAGTTCGGTCTCCTAATAAAGTGCTTAAGATGATATAAATAGAGACCGAAATAATCTGAAGGAAAATCTTGCTTTGTTGACAAGTATTTAGGCCAAGATTAAAATTTCTACGAGACATTCAGTCATCGCTAACTTAACTACTTGATTTAATTTAATTACTAAATAATTAATTACTTAATAGTTTAACGGTTTAAGGTTAAATTTTAATTATTTTAATAAAGTTATTAGCATCAAATTACCTTTTAATGATGTTATGAGGCAATGCTGGTTTGATTTGTTGTCATGGTTAATTAATTATACCGGAATTCTCATGGTTATAATATTTATATCACTTACGTTGTTGCTACTGTAGTATTACTATGAAATTTATGTTATACTTTCCATGCTTTGGTTTATTTTTCTAGATCACAAAGAATTCTAAAGAAAAGCCTTTTCGTCGCGTAAATTGTATTTAAAACTTAACATAAAACTTACTATTTACTTCCTATAACCAGGTTTCGTGAAGTTGAAAAGAAAATAAAGACGTTCATTATAAAAACACAACATTTATTTTCATGGTGACATTACATTTTATCTTTACACATAGACATACATAAATACGGGTGCAAGGTGTTACAACAAGTAACAAAAATTGTTTTCACTCCACAGTTTATAATATTTTTTTTTTGACATTATATCCGGTCGTAACCGCACAGAAACACCGCCACAGTGGCTACAAAACTGTTCCGTCACATAACATTCACTTTTTTTGCGGCAAACGTGCTGATTTGGCGCGAGATTCGCCGAACCTCTCGCGAACCGTGAAAACAGGACCAGCTGTTTCTCAGTGTCAAAACTCCATTCCCAATTCCTTCCACCAAAAGCTCAAGGCTCCTCATCTTCTGATAACGACGGCAGCGCAAGTTGTCGACGCATCCTCTCCCTGCGCTGCGGAGAAACTGACTTCTGCCTCCTTAGCAAGCCTTCAGTATGCAGGATATAAGACCTCTCCGTTTCAGGTTCAAAAGTCTCAACTTCGGAATCATCTTCCACGAGGGCTGGTAAAGCTTGTAGTTTCTGACGCTTTTCCGCCGCACAATCAACTTGTCTGCCACGGCATTTCTGAAGCGCCGGATAAACGTCCACGCACAGCGCAGCGTGTGATAGTTTCACGACCATGATTGATAAGGTTTTTTGTAAGATTTAAGAAAAACGTTTGCTCTCAACGATTGCTGGATGCAAAGTGCGGGGCAGAGGTGCGCGCCACGTATTTATAGTCTCACGGAGAATTGCGCGTGTGTGCGAGCTGGCGTCACGGACTGTGTCCACGGCGTGAGTTGCCGCGGCCTGCGATTGTTCACGGCAAACAACAATGTTATCGGGGAACCGTTTTGATGTCACAATTAAGATCGTATACGTTGTAGATACGCAGGTAATGTATACTCGACCGGAGACAATGGCGGCTTTGGTATTAGGTAAAGCAAACAGACGTAAAAATTCGTGACGCCGCGCTCCGACACCAATAATTTCCTTCACGATTTCAATTTCAAAACAATGGAGCTACGACATTTATTGATGTTTCTCGGCTCTCCTCTGCGATGCATTTCTCATCTCCTTCATCCCAGCGTGTTCCCTGTATTTAGTTCCGGTTTACTTTTCTACGCAGATTCATCTGACCTAGTTTCGAATTTAAACAGGTAGATCAAGCTAAGTTATAGACAGCAATTTATTTTAAATTTCACACATTTATTAGCAGGATATTTATGGACTTAAGTTTGTTTATTTAGAGTGACAGAGATCTTTAAATGAATAAGAGAATAATACATTTGCCTCTCTCTTAATCTCTTGAGACCTGTGCCCAACAGTGGGACATTAATATGATGATATTTTTTAATAAAGATTGCACTTATTTTGAGTGATTTCTATGAGATCCGTTTGCCCAAAGTCAATAATGAATCCAATCTAAAATTTGCAGAATAAATAATAAAGTTATTAGAGCCATTCATATTGAAAGGGAAGAAGGAAAAGATTAGTACTTGGATTGCATCATAGATCTGAAGATTTTGATTAGATTAAATATTGATTTCGCGCGGAGTGAAGTATAAAAAACAATAGCTATTCTCTTAAATCTAAACTGTTCCCGCATGTTATAACGGAAAAGTATCATATGCAAATGATAAAGATACTTTTCATGTATTTATTTTTGTTTTTCTTTTCTGTTTTTATGTATTTATACAAGTTTCCACATGTAGCTATTTACCAAAATTGGCTGAGTAGATAAACCGAATATATGTTAAAAAAAACAGACTGACTCCCGTTCGCCATTTCGAATATAAGTTTTAATTACGATTGTTTAACTGTACGACGCTTTTTTCGTTCGTGGTATACGTCAATATAAAAAAGTTATTCCATTCTTAAAATCTTTTGAATGATTTGGAACCAGTTAAAGTTAAATTGAAATCATAAAAAGATTCTCAGATTTCAGTTGAAATAAACGGAACCCAATCGCCATTTTCATAATAGCCAAGATATGGAAACGAAATTCCGACTACCAAACTTCGATCAACCATGCCTAGATCAACCAGGTATAGGTTAACGTTACAGAAGAACGAATCATAATCGAGTGATATTTAAATTTCGATTTCACCGTCAACCTCTTTGATGATACCTCCAAATAGATACACGCACATATTAATCCTCTATGTTTGTATTTATATAACGCAGTATATACAAGTTCATTAACATATTGATTATATTGCTCAGTGTTATTTGTTATTAAAGTTTTATCGTTGTGTTAAAACTGTAAACATGCGCCCATGGTCATACCTACAAACACAGTTACAAGTTTAACATGTAATAAATTGGAAAATAAATACGGAAAAAGTAGCGTTACAAGTGTTGCAGGAAACCTAAATCGAAGACTACTTGTGTAAAACAATTTGGTAGATACCAAATGTCAAATAACGCTTGATCGGAGGTAAACAACTTTTTACACTTACTTGTTTATAAGGTATTAACTGCATGTTTTTTGTTAAGAAGATCAACTTTTGAACTTAATTAATATAATTAATCTGCCTCGGTTTTATAAACTTAAGTCAATGAATTCAGCCGAAAAGTTAAACACAAGGTAATAAAGTCAGTTTTCCAAAAAAGTTTTCTCTTAACTGTATTTGGAGCCTTTTTTTGGATCATTTACAAGTTGCAGTATAGCCTGACAAGTTTACCACCTGATGGTAAATAGTAAAGTATTAAAGAATCGAATTACAATATTGTAGTCCTGGATTACTTCCTAATTTTAATACACTAGGTAATAACGATTATTGCACGTAGAGGAGTTAAAGTTTAAGTTACAAAAAGAATTTCGTACACAGTTAAGATTTTATCGGCTTACAGAAATGGGATCCTGGAAACTAATCTTAAAATATAGTCTGCAATAACATTCGAACAGTATTTTAATGTTAGGACAGTGTTATAACGGATTACTGCCCCCCAAAGTGAGGATAAGGAATAAAATAATAGAAAATGAATATATATAGGTACTGCGACTGGCATATATCGCCATCTAGCTCCAAAGTAAGCGATAATAATAATAATAAGGATAACGTGGTCAAATATTGGGAAATTCCATTGAAAGCGTTGGAAGAGTTAACAATGAGGAAAACAACATAGAATAAAATAACTGAGATCGTGAATAAATGATTAGATTCCGTTAATTGCTAGTGATTGGTACGAAGCGATGATAGCCCAGTGAGTAGGACTTCCACTTTCGGAGGGGTAAGTTCGAAGCACCTTTAACTTTTCTAAGTTATGCAATTAAAATGTCACTTGCTTCAACGGTGAAGGAAAACATCGTGAGGAAATCTGCATACCTGGGAGTTCTCCATTATGTTCTCAAAGGTGTGTAAAGTCCACCAATCTGCACTGGGCCAACGTGGTGGGAGAACTGTGCCTTGTAGTAGGCCGGTGATGGGTTGATATGATGAATTGGTACAATTGGAAAATAGCATTGTGATAAATAATGCAGCTGGGGTTTTTTTTCTATTGAATCTCCATATTTTTGTTTATCTATTTCCCTTCAACAGCAGTCAGACATTGTTGACAGGAAAGTTTAGTGGTGTTTATTAGATAAAAAAATTGAAAAGGTACTAATTAAAACAATTAAAAATTAAACAGTAGCAATTCCTAGACATTTCAAATGATAAAACTCACGAAACATACAGTTTACTTGATCGTATTTACAAATGATGATCATGATTTGATCATAGCTAAAAATAAACTGACTGCGAGATGGTTATAAAAAAGAATAAGCCGGCTAAGTTTGTTGTGGGCTCTTCCTAGACCAGACCCAGGGCGCGTTTGGAACGCAGCTTTTCGTTTAAGTTGGCGAGCATATATGTATTAGAACGTAGCTTTAGTTGGCGAATATAGTTAGTGCCATTACCACATTGCAGTAATGTAAACATGTATGTATGAACCGTTCATAAGTGCCTACAATAGCCCTACATGAATAAAGAATTTTTGAATATAGGTACCTACCCCTAATCGGTTTTCAAACGGCATCTTACCGGACTTGTACCGATACTTAACCACTTGGCGATACGTCTTTGTCGGTAGGATTATATATAGAACAGGCCAAAGAAGAGATAACTTCTCCTAATTATCGAGAATCGAGAACGGGACCCTCCACTTATAAGACCACAGCTAGACTCACTTTGAAGCAACATGGTGGGTCTATGCTCTAAAACCCAATTAGAAAGAGCAGACCTGTTCCCAGCAATGGGGTGGTAAGAGGCTGATGATGTTTATTATCATCGAATGTTTTTAAGGACAACCTATCAGTATGTTTTGCTCGGGCGACGGACTTTAAGCT
The DNA here is from genome assembly GCF_905163445.1 of Pararge aegeria. Lineage (NCBI taxonomy): Eukaryota > Metazoa > Arthropoda > Insecta > Lepidoptera > Nymphalidae > Pararge > Pararge aegeria. The sequence continues at coordinate 17,421,470 of NC_053186.1, forward strand.
GTTTTAAGTCACGTACTCTAATGTCCCATAAGGTGATTTAACTAGATAACAGTGTTCGGAGATACGCACGTACTTAGTTGAACATGACGGGAGTCAGGAACAATTTCTTACTTAACTATTGGATAGAAATAAGCGTTACTTCGCCGAAGTTTTTGGAACACAATGACCAAAATTCAAGAGCGTATTCTGCAAGGTGTGTGTGGTTTATAAGAGTACGGATTTCCCTGATTTTTGCAAATTTTGACAATGTTTAAGGTTTAATTTATCTACTGGTGAAATACATAGGCATCCAGGGTTTATTTAAATAACAAATAATCATCATATCAACCCACTTCCAGAAACAATGGACGTTTGGGCTTATGTGTTTGAATGGCAAACCCGCACCGGTAAACGCAGCGTTGGTAAACCCCCAAACAGGTGAACAGAAGCCATCAAACGAATCGCAGGGGCTAGTCGTTACCGGTAAAAGACGGAGTTTAAAATTCCTTACAAAAGGCCCAGGAATGGGAGCGCATCGTTAGTATATGTCTAGGTCTAGGTCTGATAATTTTGTGTATATGATACATAGACGCACACCGAGCAGAACTATTGTGTTCTAGTAAAAACACGGCGGCTTTTTTTATGATGTGTGTGGCATGTTTTCACTGCATGCCGGCCGTGCGAGGTGTTGCTCTGTTTATAAAGAACAAGTTTAAATTCCCAACAAAACACCCTTATCCAGCAGTGGATGCCCATCTGTTAAAATGCATAGCAATATAGAATTATGCAAATTAAGAAAGCATCGTACAGCTTCTCAATTTAAAATCAGTATAGTATGTTGAATATTTCGTGAAATACCAACAAAAAGAACACGAGAGCGGGAAGTCAGATTCTACCTGTGACATCCAACTTGACATCTCGTACCTCCGAAGTGCCGTCGTGACCACGATTCACGCAAGTGGGTCGAAATATTGACAAATCCCAAAATATTATCGTGGTGTGTACCCTTGAACTATATTTAAGAAATCTTGATGAACCACTAAAATTCTTAGTTTAAAGTCTTTAGATATGTATAGCTTCATAATCCGTCCCAATGTAGTAAAAAAGACGCACTCTGAAAAACGGTGATCTTTTTTCAAAACACCTAACCTTTTGCGTCGAGGATTAAAAATAACATTAGTTAACATCGCTGCCATTTAGTGTTCAATAAAGAGTGTGAATGATAGAGGGGTGTTCCCTTTCCTTTCCTCGCCTCGGCCCCGATTTGGGTTTGATTGCTTCACTGACAGATTGGTCTGACGTCGGCACGGGCGGCGCCGCGAACCGGCCCGTGACCCAGTTCGGAAAAAGTTTGTTTTTCGGAAATGTCAAAGGACATCGCTTTATTCGAACCCTATTTAAAGCTGACATGTAGAATGCTATGGCGTCAGCATCATATCCATCCATACTTATTAATGCTAATGTGTAATTGTTTGTCCTTGTTTAACGCCCTCACTAAATAACCAATCCATTTGTTTTTTGTAATTTGTATTAGTGTTTTTACCTACACTTGGAGGAATTTTCAATTTTATAAATTTAAAAGGCATATAAAAATTTTCGGAACCGACAGAAGTAGATCGAAACTGCATTGTTTCCTACTAGATAGCGCTACAGTCGCTATAAGACTGATCTAAAAGGCATATACTAATTTCGGCATCGACGGTAGGAGAGCCGTAGCTTAATTGGTTAAAGCGATGACCGCGATGGCCAGCTAGGCGCAGGTTCAAATTATGTCGGTTCCGGAAAATTTATAAAACAATCCATTTGATTTTTGGCATAGAGCTAGTTTAGGAAACAGTTCTCACGGGAAAAAACCGTAATGAAAGCGGACCAAAACGGAGGCAACAGCTAGTTCATACTATGCTCACTAATATTATTAATGCAAGTGTGTTTTTTATGTCCTTCTCTGATGGCCTAATTAAGCAACCAATCGCCTTTATTTTCGGCATAGAGTTGAAAGGACGGAGAGTAACATAGGACGGAAAACAAATAATAGTTCTCACGGGATTTGTATAAAACAGTAATGAAAGCGGACCAAATCTATCCTCTATATTAGATTACTTTTTATCCCAGGGAAATGTTTGTTTAAAAACCCGTTAAAAACGCGCTCAAATAACGTGGGCAAGCTAGTACTATTAATGAATGCGAAATTTTGTCTGTTTGCTTATTTACCTTATGTTCGGCTTAACCGTTGAACCGATCGTGATGAGATTTGGTGAACATGTAACCAGCACCCTGGACATCTACGTGATTATTTCACCGGAAAAGGTAGTTGTTTAAAGTTACTAAGGATTTAAAATAATGCATAAGTTACCTAGCTTGACTTGACCGCTTAACTTATCGTGGTGAAATATTGCCTGGAAGTAGTTTGCATCCTAGATACTTTTTCTGCATTCCGGGGTTTTTAAAAACTCCATTCTCTAAACGCGGACGAAGTTGCTGACAACAGTTAGATTAGGTATTCGAAAAACTATGCAGCTAAAAATGAAATAAAAATCTATTTCAGAATATGCATTGCAAGCCCTTTCGTTTGACCGGCCAAGTGAGGCCACGTAACCTAGTAACCTCATTTTGAATATTTGACCCCAATTTCTGACATAAATTCACAGAAATCTAAATAATTCATTCATGCATTTTTCTTTTCATCTGTGCCTACCTTTACCTACATGCCGTGCGCTGACGGCAGATCGAGGTGTCGTACGATGCGATTAAGGAACTATAATGGGCTAACTCAGCATATCGTCTAAGGCAAGTACAGAAAACCTTTGTGGGACTGAGTATATGCTTTTATAACATAATACCGAAGGTAATATTAGATTTACCATAACATAAGTTTGAAGAATGTATAAAAACACATTTAGGTTATCGAGGTTACTTACAGGGCGCGCTTGGAACCCTCGTAGCTTTAGGTTTAAGTTGGCGAACGAAGTTATCACCATCCCCTTACAATTATGTAAACATATATGTATGAACGCTTCATAAGTGCCTGTGATAGGCCTACATGAATAAAGACATTTTGAATTTGAATATGAATTTATATTATTAATGAATTTCTTAATGACAAGGTTGCCTGGAAGCAAGCCGCTCCGCTTTCATATCACACAAGATGGAACAATAAATGTTTGAGGCGTAGGTGTTAAGCCTTTTGTGCCTGTAATGACACCGGCAACCACGCCCTTCAGACCGGAACACAGCATTGCAACAGTGCTGCTTAGCGGCAGAAATATGCATGGCTATACAGCTTTTGGCACATTGTTCACAAGCAGTGCCAGATTTGGACTAGTAGCCACTAGTAGAGCTTTTTATGATAGAGCTCGTCCGGGGAAGTACTACCGCCTGCGACGTGCACTTCATAGATGCACAAAAGCACTGGCTACCCTAACACTTTTATATTACTCGTATAGGAGGGCAATCTTTCCATTTTATGCCTTCTCTCTGCATTATCAAAGTCAAAGTCGAAGTCAAAAATATCTTTATTCAAGTAGGCCCACAGGTGGCACTTTTGATGCGTACATAAGAATTACACGGTAGTGAGATGATGGCGATAACCACATTCGTAAACTTAAAACTAAAGCTACGAGGGTTCCAAACGCGTCCTGGTCTAAGAAGAAGCCCACAACAAACTTAGCCGGGGGTTTTTTTTTTTTATGTTATCACCATCTCACAATGTCATTTTAAATTATTAGAAGAGCAACCTGGTTAGAGCAATAATTTACACCCAAGCTTTTTTATCGTTTACGTAGTCCTTTATACTATAATAGGACTTTTCTATTAGCTTACGTTTAATACAAACTTTGAACTTTTTAAGAGACATCTCCAAGATGTCAATTGGTAGTTTATTGTAGAATTGTATGCAATTTCCTTATGCCTACCCTAGCCACAAGCCCTGTTCACGCCACTGACTACATGCTTATATCTGCCGCTAAGCAGCATTACAATGCTGTCAGTGGCGTGCACTCCATATATGTACAAAAGCACTGCCTAGCCTAAGATTTCTATATAACTCGTATAAGAGGATTTTTGCCGTTTTATGCCATTTTCCTGCTGTATGCATACCCTGGTAAGAAACCCAGTGCGCGCTGAATGCTGTGTAACGGTTTTAAGGGCGTGGTTGCCTTTTTTTTTATTTCACTACAAGCTAGCCCTTGCCTGCAAACTCACCTGATGGGCTAACTTGTTGATAAAAAAAGTTCCAAACACTAACATAACCAGTAAACATTATACCTAAGTACGTTAAGGTACCTACACTATAATCTAATTTAATTCCATAGACATATACCTACAAACAAAATGATACAATTTTCAGTGGAAATTGGAGCAGACAGCGCTGTCTGTAAAAACTAGATTCTCGGAACCTTGAAAGTAGGTATTTCCCAGAGGTGTCGGCTATTTAATTAATTTGGACTATTCATAAGAAGGCAGTCATAAAAACCATTTACAAAACATTGGGCACCATTTTGTAAATTAGGTAGTCATAATGGATGGGTGGATTAGATACTTTGAGGGCAAAAAAGAGAGAACCTAATTTAATCTAATACGGAGATACATTTGATTACCTAAGCAGTAATAAAAGTTACTCTTTAAGTTATATTTGTTATGTTTTGTTTGTGTTAAAGTCTGCAGCGGATGAAGACTGACTATTCACCACTTATAACTTGTGTTACAGTTATTTTTATAAAGAGGGTAAATAATTAAACTTTGGATAACTATAATTGTTTTATGCCAAATATTTTATTAAATTGATTAGCATTTTAACAAATGTCCTGATAATTCTTATTTAATTAATAATAGTTTAAAAAAATATATATAATATTTGACATAGCCAACGTTCCTTTCCTTAACAATGAACAATAAACATAAAATAGTACAGATAAAAAATAAGAAAAATAAAAGAAACAAAATAATAAGAATAAGAAATAAATTCAAAATGTAGGCATGCTAAGGCGGCCTTATTCCTGCAAGCAATCTCTTAAAGGCAACCTTTGAATGACTGAAAGAGTATTCAGTAAATCGAAAAAAAATAAGCGTATCTTTAATAGGGGGAAGGGCTTTTGGGGTTTTTTGTTCTAAATGAAATAAGTTATAAACAAATAATGTGTTATAAACTTAAAAAATTAAGTCATTTTAGTCAATAGTAAAATAATCTATGTATTAATTCAATTCGAAAAAATGCTACTTATCTGTTTTTTTTTTAGCAGTATTGGAGTGAGTAGCACTCACTCAGCGGGCTATAAGAGAGCTTGGAGTATCGCTACGTGATCAAATCAGGGATGAGAAGAAGAACCAGAGTTACCGATATAGCTCAAAGAGTCGCGAAGCTAAAGTGGCAATGGGCGGGGCACAAAGAGCGATGGGGTCTCAAGGTGGTGAAATAACGCGCTCGCATCGGTAAACGCAGCGTTGGGAGTACCCCGACGAAGTCAAACGAGTTGCTGGGATCCGCTGGAACCAAGCGGCCCAGGACTGTGGATTTTGATTTGATCACATAGATATACTTCTTAAATAGCTATACATCGCCGTCGGAGCCTTCTTATGAAGAACATAGTAAGCGACCACGTTTCGCACGTTTCAGATCCGTAAGTCATCATTGGCAACACGCACTGTTTGAAGTCTTCAAATATCTTAAGAAGCCTTACTCAAAGTAATTAAAAAACGAATCAATTTAATAAACTTAAGTAAAAAACTACTTCAAAATTACCTCATTTCAATTCCATCAATTTACCTAATGGATGATAATTACATTTCAATTAAATGGTCAAATGAATATTGACAATTAGTTAAACAAACTTTTTACAACAATAAAAAATGAATCTGTTCTCAGTTTGTCACACGCTAATCTGTCCTAGTATTTTTTTTTAAACGTCTGCAGTATTTAATTATGTGAACTCTGCCGTGCGACAGTTCTCAAATCAAATCTAAATCTCTATTGTTTTAACATGAAACATCGGAAGAGACCTAGAAATGATTCCATCACTCATATCTGGCTTTATAAGAAAAACTTAATTAATATTCTTCACTTTTTCCTTAACAATGAACAGTGCCGGTTTAAGACAATTTAATTCACTAACAGAACCTGTAGGTCTATCAGGCTATCCACTAGAAGCCTACTTATCATCATCATCATCGCTCAGGAGCGAGATGGGGATGTAATAGTACTTTAACTCGTCACCTTCTCTGAAGAATAGAACCACCACGCTCATGTGCCAGAATTAAACAATCTCCTATCTGAATAATGAAACAGTATTACAAAATAGAGGACAGGCGACTAACCCTGTTCAAGAAACACTACTAAAGTGGAGTGGTTTCGTTTGGTCGTGTACTCAGTTTCTTTATGTGCCTAATTCTGTGAGGGTAGTTTATTCTATAAGTAAAAGCCACCAAAGCTAAAAGAAATCACACACAATTACCAGCCTACTACAGTGCATTTAGGGATCTCCTCTTACTATGAGAAGGGTTTAGGCCGATGTCCACCACGCTGTCCAAAAGCGGATTGATGGATTTCACACGTTTTTGAGAATTGTATGGATATGTGCTGGTGTTTCAACTCGGCACTTCGAAAGTGATGCTTTGGGACCCTTTGGCTATCACAGCTTTTTAAAAACATAACTAAATATAGCCGAATATTATATCTATCACAAAATAACAATATCAGTTAGGTACCTAAATTCGTTTCAAAATAGGTATTCCCTCGAATTTCATCTTTGAAATATGAAGTTCATCAATTATGTCTATTAACCTGTTTTCACACATTTTCTTCAGCGGAAAACGTAATCGGGATTTTCTGGCAATAAAAAAATACGGCGAATTTTGTTTTACACTCCCATCAACATAAACTGAACGTAAACTCTTCGGTGTAGATAAAACGGCAAACGATCTTAAAAACGTTTACGTCTAAAAAATAAAATTAATGCCTGCATCTACCGTGTAATTGCGTCAGTCAACTGTAGCTGATTTACTTGGAAAATCGTATTTTCAAGGAAAACTGTTTGTTGTAGGCACCTATACTTACCTTGGCTTCGACCCAAAACGTTCGGCGAATGGAATCAGAAACAAAACACACCTTATGAATTGGGGAAGCCAAGACTCGTAGGTTCAGCGGAACAGTCCTGGAATTGTTTAGGAGTTCCGTCAGAAATTGCATTGCAGAAAAGAGCTGTACGGCCAGCAAATAAGCTTAAATTACACAAACTCCTACGTGGAAAATTTAAAGAAATATTTAAATAATTAACAATATAGAATTTGTTATGAACTTTAAAACAATAAAACCTTACTTTAACGAAAAGTGGTTGTAAGCCGGCTTACTCGAAATGGATATAAGTTAGTGACAACTGCACATCGTCAGCGTAAAGTACATCAGTTATTTGTGGGATTGAGTAGGTACTTATATGCTTTTATAATATGATTACTAAGTTAATTTTGGACCTACCAATGTATAAGTAAACAAACGCGTTAAAACACATTTAGTAAATCTCGATTGCTACACAAATTTCTAAACGACAAGGCTGTTTGAAATTTAGCTCCGTTCTGCCCGTAATGCCCACAGGATAGGAAAATTCTAAAGATTATAAATCGTAAAATGGTATTGAAAAAGAGCAATAAAAGAATCTGTGGTAGAGTCGCTACAAACACTTGACTTGACGTTTCAAAAGTGCTTATACACGTATTTTGGTCCACTAACTTATAAAAGTAATATATTAAATCAATGTTTTGGTTACTACCAGAAAAGAAGTTCATTAAAAAATATTGAGAATCAACCGCATTTTCAGTCTTATATTATAAAACTACCTTAGAAATGCATCTTATTAATGCGGCATTTTGTTTTTTATCTTGGAGCAACGGTGAACGCTGTGAATTTAAGCAGCAGTTCCCGGATTCGATTTTGGGAATTTATAATTTCTGAATTTTCTCTGGTCTGTGTGGCTGGTAACCACCCTATCGACAAAGACGTGCCGCTAAGAAATTTTGTGTTACGGTGCGATGTTGCGTGGAAGCCGTTTAAGACTACCATACTCCCTTACAGGTTATCCCGCTAACATCTGAGACTGCATCATCATTTACCACCAGGCGAGATTGCGTCAAGAACTAACCTGTAGCGAATAAAAAAGAATTTGCTCAGACCGTGTCAAAAGCAAAAAAGCTCCACACCTCAATCGCAAAGACTGTCGCTATTGGATAGAACTGCTTCTATCCAATAGCGTTACTTAGCGGAAATCCATAATATATTATGAAAATTAAGCTTAATTTGCTATACTCCGCGAACAGCAGGAGAATCTCTATGGTGTAATTTATAATTTCTTCAATCCGTATACTCCACACCAAACAGATCCTCGGCAATGTACCGTTCGCACGTTTCACTCCGAAACCGGAGCATCCTCAGGAGATGTTGACATTGAAATGAATAATTATTAAGTGACAACAATATATAGCGGAGTATACAATATATAGCAAATTAAGCTTTATTTTCATAAGACTGTCGCTGCTTAGTCAAAGAAGTGCAGAGTCGTTCCTCGTAACAAGATGTTCATCTACTGAATAATTAAAAAATGCAATAATATCATGTTATTGCGTCACTCATGTGGCAGTTGTGTTAACACCTACGACAATAGTTATGGCGGATCAGCTGGTTAAATACTAAGTAGCTCTCCACGTACGCACAACGATAATAATTTTAACAATCAAGTAACAATGTGTACAATGTGTGCACAAGTTCTTTATTTAAACCAGCGCGATGCAGTTTAATGTGAGATGGTGATATTAAAAAAAAAATTACCCGGCTTATTTTGCTGTTGGCTCTTCTTAGTCCAGGGCGCGTTTGGAACCCTCGTAGCTTTAGGTTTAAGTTGGCGAACTAAGTTATCACCATCCCTTTACAATTATGTAAACATATATGTATGAACGCTTCATAAGTGCCTGTGATGAACTACATGAATAAAGAAATTTTGAATTTGAATTTGTGAAGCATGTTGGCCTAGCAGAAGTCTGATACCCTCTTGAATTGAAGATATCCACATTAAAAAATATTATAAAACAGGAGGTGAGAAAAACGGACACATTTCGCAAATCGATGCATTTCGCATGTTTATGACCATACGCGGTCACTTATTAACGTAAGAGTTTATTTATTATTCATTTATTTACTAACTTAAATTATCAATACAGGCTAATGCGATAAATAAGCAAAGAAAACTAAAACTTAGTATGGGCATAACTGATTAAATACATAATTGCATGGGCGTAGCCAGGGGGGGCAGGGAAGGGCAGCTCGCCACCCCCGAAATTCAAAAAAATCCTTTATACTATAATAGGACTTTTCAAAACTTCTCATCGCTATGAACAAATCTAGTACTACTAATTCGTATCTTTTTAAAACAACCAATTAAACTATAAATATATACGATAAATACATAAATACTGCCCGAAGTGCAGAAAATCGTATGACATGAATATATTTATATGACAGGAAAAGAGCCCTACGGAATAAAAAGCCGCCTGGTGGCTGGTTTATCGCTACGATCCTGAATCCAGTGTCAAACATTTGGCCATCTTAGTCTTCACGAAGAAACACTATAGGTGCTGTAGGTGCAGACTGACAAACGGCACTTCCTGCATCCTTTGTTAGTGTGAATAATAACAAATAACGTTGTATATGCACCTACGTTCGATATGACCAGTGTTTGGGTTTAAGTCGTGTTTCAGTACGAGACACCTCCTGACGTTTATGACTAAAACCAACAAGCATGGCTGCGCTCAACACAAATACTGTGTTTCAATGTAAATTAATGGATTTAAAGCTGAAATTATTGGTTCGATTTCATCTATTCGATACGTAGTTTACTTTAGCTTCAGTTAGAATTCGTGCACATTGTTTTTCAGCACAGTCGTAATGCTGAACGAAATGCTGTGCTAATATAAAATAATTAAATCATACTTCCATAATGCTAAAGTGTGTTTGTCTGTTTGCTACTTACGTTCGGCTCAACTATTTCAGAAATCTAAATAAAGGACTTAGAAGGCTTCATCCTGAAGAAGGACAATGCTTCTTGTCGCGCAAAATAGGAACTGTTCCCGTGTGCATATATAACATTTGGTACCTATGCGAGGCTTGACAGCTAAGCTGGTCCTGACATAATGTTGCATAAAGATAGCATGCGTCTTAAAAACAGACATAGAATACATTTTCTCCTTTAAAAACTAACAAAATTAAAAAAAAAAAACAGTAAAATCTCCCGGGAAAAAAGGTATAAAATCTTGAGGAAGCTAAGGTGAGGTGAGGAAGGTAACCGGATCAGCTCCCCAATCAAAATAGAGGATTGTGTATGATGAGGAATACGATGAAGGACTTAAAACTACAATTTGATATACTAACGCTTGATTCATAGGATTTAATCTATTTAAAACATATCATTCTCAGGCTGATAAGAGAAAGTCATTTATATCAATTTACTAACAGACAGACACTTCGATTTATTTCATTTGTGTAAGTTAGATAGGTCTATTCACCGTAGCATTATCTCAGTTTTATTAACAGATAATTCTCTATAAGCGCGATCTATAAGTAGATAAATACAGAAACCGATTCATAGAATACGCAATATTTTCATTATCTTATTGATAAGAGAAAGAAAACATGGACATGGACGGAGATAAGCAATACCTAGGTAATTATAATTAATCAGGTGAGTGTTTAAATGAAACATATAGATTCTAGAATATAATCAGTAGTAGATACAGACGCTTTACTGAGTGAAATAAAAGTGTAGAATGTTATCTATCCACTTTTCTGAAACGTACCGCTAAGGTATAAAACGCCCACCCACCAACTGAGTCTCTTGCCACCTATGACTTAAATATCTTCGAGGCATGAGTGTAGTAGCATTTTCTAGACTAGAGCGCTCCAACCTAGACCGCATCATTGCTTTAGATAGGCATAATTGTAGTCTAGCACAAACGGTACTAAAAGTAGTAGGGGAAGTACTACGCCATGCTTATTTCTGCTCCCTCCCCCCTACCATAAAATCTGGCAGATAAAAGGGACCTTATGTGCTAACTTTTGAATAAACCGTTCAGTAGACACAGGCAAAATGTACGGTGCTATTGGCATTAAATAAAACAGCGCAGTGAGCAAGCCCTACAGTCGATTTACTATTATTTATTTAACTACCGACAAAGCGGGATCATTTGCGGCTGTTTGCACTAGGTGACTAGACTATATATACCTAATGTTTTACAGAGATGTCTTCGTGTAGTCTGTATGACAAAACAGCCGCGGACGATCTAACCTAAAAAGATATGAAAAAGCTCTATGTAGGTACTTACTACTAAATAATTTATTATTTGAAGGAAATAAACAATAATAATTGAAGTCTATATGAATGGTGGGTAACAACTTGGAAAATAATTACCTACTAACACACGTCATTTACGCTTATCGAGCAGTTTATTATGTTCTAAAATAATAGTGTCGAGTGGTTGTTTATCAGAATCCTCGATAGCGGGCGAAAACAGAATAATTATAACACGGAATGTAATCCGTTGTGACCACGCGACGGAAAACTTTCAATTTATATAGATAACGAATTAATACGTCATATTGTCCAGCGATTTGGTAGTTTTACTTGATAAGTTTTCCGCAAGCTACCAAAACATATCTTTTAAGATTTATATGTGCTATTTTCGAACCGAATTACGAAACAACAGAAGGTTGTTAATTTAATAATAATAAACATTGAACAACCTTCTTTTGGTAAAAGAAAGAGGGTAAATAATAAAACTTTGGATTGCTATAATTTGATAAAATATCTGGGATATTTCATTAAATTGCTTAGCATTTTAAGAAATGTGCTGATACTTCTTATTTAATAAGTAAATAGTTTCAAGAAATAATTAAAATTATATTTGATTAATAGCCTATGTTCATGACATTGTGTCGAAGGGTAGTCGTTATCACAAGCTTCTTAGCCTATTGAAGCCTAGATACACAGCGTCTTCTTTGAGTTATTCCTTTATAAAATAACAAAGTTGTCTTACAAAATATGCAGCGACAACCTTATCATCTGCTGTGTTTATCAGGTCATATGGGTTCACAAATTACTATGGCAAGATCAATAAGGGCAATCTTAGAGAATACTCAAATAATAATACACAGACGAGCATTAGAATTAGTTAAGGTTGTCATTCTTTTCTTGGTGACTTTTGTTATAGAAATTGCAATGAGCGCAGCGAATGAAAATAAACTTTTTTGAAATTCGAATATAAGTGAACCTTTTTTATCTACCTCCTTTCCATCTGTTCTTCTCTACTCTTTAACCAGCATTGGCATATACACGACCGTATTTAAATAAACTTTGTGGGCCAAAATGAAACTTAGCAAAAGAATAATAGATACGCGTGGGCGTAATCAGGGGGGGGCGGGGAGGTCAGTAGCCCCCCCTGGAATTCTCACAGAAAATGTATGAACTCTCTTAAAAACAGTTTTGGGTTCGGTATCGATTATTAGAGGGCCCTCAAAAAAAGTTTTCCCAAAGCAGCTGCGAAAGAATTGACCTAAAAAAATCTCACCTTCTAACCCCATAAACCACAAGCTGGGTACACCCATGTCCTACACATCTTTTTAAACTATCATCGTACGATGTGGGATTTTGAAGGAGGTAACCGAAACCAGTGACCGAAAGGTTAGTTCACAAACCAGACGGGCAGGTGATGGACCACAAGTGCTAATTTTTAGCAGTCTCGGCTTATATACTCTTCCGTCTGCCCTTAAATTAATACGAGGTTTTTTTCATTTTTTTTATTCCACTACGAGTTAAAATAAAACAAGGTACCCGTACCAGGTAGTCGAATTTATAAAGAAATAGAAAAAGTAAATTCGACTGCCTCGTCTGAAGGAATCAAATAATTTACCCACGTATCTATTTGACGGAGTAGGAAGTTATAACATTGACGCAAGTAAACTTTAGTCGAATAAAGCTTGTTCCAGGAACAAACAGCACAGCACTTTCGGTTAATTTCATCTGTTACCGCACGTACGCGTTTAAGTTGCAGAGCTGGTGGTAATTTTAATGGTGGCACTGGTTTAGTCAGATGTCGTGATTGCCCAGTGTGTAGGACTTCGACTTCACTTTCGCAGGGAATAATCGGAAAACATCGAAACCTGAATGCTGAAAATTTTCTTTAATATAATTGGAGTCAACTAATCCGCACTGGGCCCGGCCCACTGGCTATGGCCTTAAACCCTTGTGCCTGTTGTGGGCCGGTAATGGGTTGATACTTGATATAATATGTAATGGTATGATGACTGGTTTAGTTAAAATAAATAATTAAAAAATAACTTCCTATATAATGCTTCGTGTCTGGATACTGGCTCAAAGTTAGTGGTGGAAAACAATGGGTGCCACTCAGCCACTAACCACTATTTTTTTTAATTTAAACAAATTTTCCCATTCTTTCATTGAAACAAAGTGGATCAAAGTTTTAAAAAAAATACTCACTTATTGTGGCCCGCAAATTATTAAAACAAATGTCTTTGTTCCCCTCGAAAGCAATTGTACGCTACTCTGAATTAATTTATAAGCAACTAGTACCATAATAAAAAGACGCAAAACTTTCATCTACTATTTTCCATAATTCAAAATGGATAAATTACAACTCTAAGAGAAATTGAAAAATTCAATAATGTATTGGCAGCTGGCTGATATAGGTTTCTAAACTCAGGTAAAGAGTACGTGCAGTATGAGAAATTAAAATATAATTTGTGAGGCACGATAAAAAACTAGCTTTTACTCACAAATTCCCACTAGCTCTTGAACTATTATAGGAGTATGATCATGGTTCGAGCCGTACGAGTGTAATAAAAGCGGAACATCACGTTTTAACTGAAAATACCTACTGACGTAGGCACCGTGCCTACGTCACGGCTGGAAGCTTCGCTGAGCTTTGGTTCTGTTTGATAAACCTATTATTATATTATATCTGTACACAAATAGTTAAGTTGATGAATAAATATACTATACTACGACAATACCCACATCGACGTCTAGCCCCAAAGTAAGTAAATATTTGTATGAATAATGTACATAAATACTAAGAATATACATATATACCGTTTATACATATACACTTAGAATATACATCTACTATACTATAGTTTGCAGTGACCTTGCTTTCTGAGTCCAAGGGCGTGGGCTCGTTTCCCACTACTGGTAAATGTTTTTTTTGTGATGAGCATGAATGTTCTTCAGTGTCTGGGTGTTTATATGTATATTCTAAGTATTTATAAATTATTCATAAAAATATTCAACAATCATCTTAGTACACATAACACAAGCTACGTTTCCTTTGGACTAGATGGCGATGTGTGTATTGTCGTAGTAAATATATAATTTTTTTAGCTAACTATCATCATTAATCAAGAATCCAACTCGGATGGGCAGCGTTCGGGAAACTTCGTGACATCTTCTCGTCCAAAATCCCCCAGTGCCTGAAGACTAAAGTCTTCGAACAGTGCGTGTTGCCAGTGATGACTTACGGATCAGAGACATGGTGGCTAACTATGGGCCTCATAAGAAGGCTCAGAGTCACTCAGCGGGCGAGCTATGTTAGGAGTATCTCTACGTGATCAAATCAGAAATGAGGAGATCCGTAGAAGAACTAGAGTTACCGACATAGCTCAGCGAGTTGCGAAGCTGAAGTGGCAATGGGCGGGGCACATAGCTCGGAGAACCGATGGACGTTGGGGTCTTAAGGTGCTGGAATGGCGACCCTGCACCGGTAAACGCAGCGTAGGTCGGCCCCAAACGAGGTGGACAGATGACATCAGGCGAGTAGCTGGGAGCCGTTGGAGGCAAGCGGCCCAGGACCGTGCATTGTGGAACTCCCTACAAAAGACCTATGTCCAGCAGTGGACGTCAATTGGTTGAGATGATGATGATGATCATCATTAGCCTATTTTTGTCCAACTGCTGGTCACAGGCATCCCCTCTCTCACGAGAGTAAGGGTAAAGGTGGTTTTTAAAGCCCATCATACTGCTCAAATGCGACGACGTGTGTGACGAGCTTAAGCGATTATTATCACATGGAAGTGAGTATGACCGACGGCGCTCCAGGACAAAGTGGACACTGTCAAATTTCTAATTCTATGCTGCTATTACCTTTTTTTTCAAATCGGACCAGTAATAAATAGTTCCTGAGATCACCGCGTTCCAGTAAACAAACAAACTTTTCAGCTTTATGTAAAAGATTAAACACATATTTCTAATCGGTTTCTACGCGACATTGTACCACGTGTGTGTCGGTAGATTGGTTAGCTACGGCCGAATCCTCGCACCAGACCAGAGGAAATGCAGTAATTATATATTCGAAATTGCCTCGCCTTGGAAATTCTTACCTGTTCCAACACACACAACCAACAATTATATCAATTATTACGATTACAGGAGAAAGGCAGGCGAATAAGACGCTATAGGAGGTCTTCACCCGTTTTTATTTCGATTCTCAACCGCCCGTAACTCTAACCAAATTCTTTTTTCATTCTCGTTCGACCGGAAGTAATCAAAACAATGTCAATAATTAGTTGTAGCATAATTACGTAACTTTTAAATGCAGTTTATAATTTTGTAACTATTTTTATTATTTCCTAAATAACAATATAGTTCAAGGGATACATACCACGATAATATTTTGGGATTTGTCGATATTTGGAACCAGTTGC
This sequence comes from Pararge aegeria, assembly GCF_905163445.1. Classification (NCBI taxonomy): domain Eukaryota; kingdom Metazoa; phylum Arthropoda; class Insecta; order Lepidoptera; family Nymphalidae; genus Pararge; species Pararge aegeria. The sequence continues at coordinate 17,437,194 of NC_053186.1, forward strand.
AAAATTCAAAAATTCAAAATTCAAAATTCATTTATTTCAAGTAGGCCTAATACAAGCACTTTTGAAACGTCAAGTCTGTCCGTGTGTAGTGACTCTACCACCGGTTCGGAAGGCAGATTCTACCGAGAAGAAGCCGGCAAGAAACTCAGCAGTTGCTCTTTTCCAACATCAAAAATTTACATTTTATATTTTAACATTCATTTTTCTATCTTGTGAGAGATGAAAGCGGAGCCGGATGCTTCCAAGCAACCTTGTCATTAAGAAACTCATCAATTGTATAATAACCTCGCTGTAATAAATGTGTTTTAACACATTCTTTAAACTTATGGATTGGTAGGTCCAAAATTACCTTAGGAATCATATTATAAAAGCGTATACTCAATCCCACAAATGACTTCTGCACCTTTCGCAGACGATATGCAGATGTCACTAATTTATGACCATTTCTTGTAAGTCGACTGTTTATATCCACTTTTTGTTTATAAAGACTAATATGTTGTCTTACAAATACTATATTGTTATAAATGTATTGTGAGGCTACCGTAAGTATACCAATTTCTTTAAATTTTTCACGGAGGGATTCACGTGATTTAAGTTTATATATTGACCGTACAGCTCTTTTCTGCAATATGAATATAGTTTCAATATCAGCAGCTTTGCCCCATAATAAGATCCCGTAAGACATCACACTATGAAAGTACGCGAAGTAAACAAGTCTTGCTGTTTCTACGTCAGTAATCTGTCTAATTTTCCTGACGGCGTAGGCAGCCGAGCTTAGTTTACCTGCTAGTGTATCTATATGGGTACCCCACTGAAGCTTACAATCCAAGGTCATGCCCAGAAAAACTGTGGAATCTTCCATTTTTAGTGATTCTCCATTTATTATATTGCATGGATCGTGGTCACGACGGGACTGTGGAGGTACGAGACAAACTATATTTAAGAAATAAATATAATAAATAAATAGATACACACATCGCCACCTAGCCCCAAAGTAAGTTTTACAGAATATTTTATAAAGTAGGTAAATAATTAAACATTTGATAACTATAAATTCGTATTGGCCAGATATTTAATTAAATTGATTAGGATTAGATTATTATTTTAAATTAATAAATAGTTTCCGAGAAACTGGGTGAGTGGGTATTTTGATATAAATACGGGTGCATTTTCGAGGGCCCCGATTTCTGACGTTATCCGGACGTGGACCCTTACCACGGTCACGGGGGCGTTCGGACTATACAATGATTAGTCTCAAAGTCCACAAACAGTCTGATTAACGTCGAACCGAGCCGAGGTTCGACGTTAAGCTCGCAGGAGGCTCCCTCGGGTCGACGTCTCCCACCTTTCCCCCAATGTAGTCGAGCCCTGGGGCTCTTTTCATGGCGAGCTCTCGCGCTCGCCCCACTCCCCCGGTGTCCATCCAAAAAAGGAAAGAAAAGATACACTTAAGTCTTACATGGACTCGAACGATGCAAAGATACCTCCCGGTTTCTTAGTCGTTTATCACTTAATTTTTGTTATTTATTTTAAAGGACAGTATTTAGTTTAATAAAAATAGAAGGGAGTATGTGCTAAAGGAAAATGTATCCTGTAGCCGATGGATGTCTTATTGAGGGTTGGTAACACAAGCAATTAATAAACAATGAAAAACTCCGCTTCGTAATATAAAAAACCTAATCCTAACGTTTCAATGACGGTAGCGCTACGTAAATCGTAAAAATGATTTGCGTTCTAAAAGAATTTAGTAACGGCTCATACGCATTGACGAATGACGACGTATTTTTATTTTACGATAATGGAAAGCTACTGGCGCCTCGCATGATAATTAAATTTATCTTTCTATATAGTCATTAATAAAGCTAAACAGATTGCTTGTTTGTTCGCTAAGATCTTAAACTATCAGTTAGGTTTCAAAAATTGTTTTTATCCATAGCCCATAACAGTCCACTGGTGGTGTAAGGTAGCTCTACCTATAGACAACCGGACGACCGGAGTGGTCGTCAAGAAGAATACCTACCGAGTGGTGACAACTGTATCCTGATCTGCTTACTTTGGGGCTATAATGTGTGTATTGACGTAGTATATAATATAAAAAAATACAGAGAAATTAAGATCGATCGATTAAGCCTAATGAGTACATGGTTTAAAACATCAGTTCTCTCTGTTTCTCTGTTTCTCTCGGCCGAGTAAACGAAGTTACAAAGCAAGTGGGCGTCACGATGCGGTAGGTAGGTTTATCTTATGTGCAGAATTAACGGATGAAATTTTGCATTTGAAAAATTATTAACAGATGTTTACGCGGCCGAAGCCGTGGGAACTACGTATGAATTAATGATAAGATTTGGATATGATCGATTGCTTTTTATAAATATCATTTGTTATTGCAATAAAAACATTATTGCGATATGGTTAATGGTTTTATCGGCTGTAAACTTGGCGCGTGGATACCAGGCGTTCTGTGTCACCGAGGGCGTGACGTGATCAAGGCCGCTGTAGGGGCGCTTTGGGGGATCAAATCCCCTAGAAGTGGCTTAACACCTAACCTACCTTAACCCTACCTAGTTAGAAGCATTGAACCGCCACACTGGTCCAATGCGGTCTGACGGGCTTTAACGATTATAACACTAGCTGTTGCCCGCGTTTATTCCGATTTTTGACAAATCCCGCGGGAACCGTTTTAATATAAGTTGGGATGTAAGAGACGGTACTCAGATTTTTTTTACCGAAAAACACATTTTGTTAGTTAAGTTTAATTTGCTATACTCCGCGAAAAGTAGGAGAATCTCTTGAGAGAAAATAAAGCTTAATTTTCATAATATATCATGGAATTCCGCTAACGCCTGCTTCTATTCAATACTTTATTTTGAAAAACTCATTACGAAATCTCTACCTGACCGAGAAAAACGATAGATTCATTACTAGATACTTGTACTTACTACTTTTTAAATAATAATATAAATAATATATAATAAAAATAGCCTTTAATTCCTGAGCCAAGTGACTCCGTACACACTAATATTTTTTTTACTAACAAAACCATATTATTAATGTACACTTAACATTAATAATATTGATTTTTTAGGTATCGATGAATATATCTAAACAAAAATATTAAATTAATATTATATAATTAAATTCTTAATTAATGATGTCACTCGTATCGGATTGACTGTTGGCAAAGGCCTTCTGTAATTCCCGGTAACTTTTTCCTGTCGTGCGCGCCTCTGCTCTCTCTATGGTCGGCCTATTTCTCTTCTCATCTCGTAGTTACCAGTTTCAGATGACTTTGCTCCACTTTTCCTGTCTATCTCTATGTGAATGTCCTGTCCATCTCCATTAATTCATGTCAATCTAATTCTTACTATTTCATTACATAACATCAAAGGTATGATGTTATTTTTTTTAAATATCATAAATATATTTGAATTGTTATGTAAAAGTGTTTACCAAATCATTATTATAATTTAGGGAATTATAAGGTAATTTATTTTAACTAATTTACACAGTTTCTTATACTTATTTGCTCGGAATAACTGAGTAGTTTTGACTCTTTATTTTACGATGCTGCGGTCATAAAGTTGCTGGAAGATTCTATTAGCTACTGCTTACAGCAGTAATCGACGGTTTAAGTTCGTTGGCTATTATAAATGCACTCTCATAAAATGTGTAAAAATAGAACATCCCTACGATCATATTAGGCCGTTAACCTTATTACCATTTTTTATTATTAAATGAAGCGGTGATAGCCTAGTGATAAGGCTTCGGCTCTCCTTCCGTGGAGACTGAGTTCGAGCCCCGGCACGCACCACTAACTTTTCGGAGTTATGTCCGTTTTAAATTTAAACAATTTAAATATCACTTGCTTTAAACGGCGAAGGAAACATCGTGAGAACACTTGCATGCCCGAGAGTTCTCCATAACGGTTTTAAGGGCATGTGAAGTCTACCAATCCGCACTTGGCCTCTTCTCATTCTGAAAGGAGACCCATGCTTTGTAGTAGTTTGATATGATGATGATTTTCAAATGATGTTTTTTTTTTCATAGCAATTATCCACGGACCAAGCACATAGCCTTTCTGATTAAAGTGGAAAACCATCGCGTTATAAAAAGGGCAAAACTTCGCAGGGCATGCAAGAAACACGTCCGTCAAAGTGCTGCCACGTGTCGATCATCCTCAGGCTTAGGTTTTCAGCGTCTTGTGCCTGTACTTACAGCAACAGCCAGACCCTTCAGACCGGAAAACAAAAATGCTGCTTGGCAGTAGTACTCCACGGACAAGCTCTGCCACAAAACTCCTCTACTACATTTAATTAGGACAGAATAGAATGGAACAGAATAGAAAAACTTTATTGCCACACAGTGGCGATACTACCATAGAAGCCGAAAAGCTAGGCTTTTATTATCAATCGAAATTTCTAATCATAACTCGCATGTGGACTATAATCGTAGTGTTTCAAAGATGAATTGGTTTGTTATTTGGCACATCAACAAGGCTTTATATTGGCCATATGATGAGTCGAATTAGTCCTATATGTAACTGGGCTTGCTCTTATTCAAGACCCTAGGAACGCCACTGTTGCCACACAGCACAATAAGAAAATCACAAGGAAAACAGTAATAGTACTTTGTGCTAGGGTGCAATGGCGACCTTACAACTAAAAGTGATCTTTTAAAAGCAACCTGTGCGTGCGAATGCGATAAGCGAGAAGTGTGTTAGTGGAAAGTATATGGTACATAAAGTATGCTACAAAAAATAAAACAAAGTGACATGAACATACATACTACATTTACATGAAAACTACAAAAATAACTACATACACTACATATTTATGTTATTATAAAATTACATAATACTCAATTACAGTACAGACAGTTATATTTTGTTATTAGGCTTCGACTGGTGGGAGTGGGAGCTTTGGCCGTTGCTAGTTACCACCCTACCGACACAGGCGTGTCGCTAAGCGATTTAGTGTTCCTGTGCGATGTCGCATAGAAACCGATTAGGGGTATGACTACCATACTGTGTCACAGGTTAGCCCGTTACCATATTAGACTGTATCAAAACTTACCACCAGATGAGATTGCAGTAAAGGGCTAATTTGTAGTGGAATAAAAAAATTAAAATTAAGTTTTCATTGAAATTTTTATGAAAGTAGAGATCATAAAATCATCTCTTTATCGAGTAGGTATTAGTGATACTTTATAAGGGTGGTTGACAAATATGTCAAAAAGCAAAAACCCAAATAGCTTTGGGTTTTTTATAATAGGTACTTTATCAAGTGATTATATCTATCGTACTTGGATGGCTTATATTTATCTTTCAATATACGTACTTAGCTCGAAACGTAATTTACGTCCATTATAATAAAATAATGCGTAGTTTTTTAATGAATATTATGTATTTTATTTACTAAGATAAGATTCGATTCATTTGGGGAATTCATATTTGCCTATTAATTTTATTATTTGAAGGCATAGTATCGGATCTACATATAGATAATACACTAATATATCGGAGACCCTATCAATCGAGGTTTGCTGAGCGTCTTTCTTTCATTATTTCTAAGCCTCGTAACGGACAACGGAAACCTTAAAAGATCATTTAGTCGTCTGTCTGTGTGTCAAGGCCCAAGTATACAGCTTGAGTTGTCAAGTTGAAGCATATATAACTGCAATATAATTTATACTGCAGCTAGCTGTTGCCCGCGACTTCGTCTGCGTTTGATTTTATTTTTAAAGTATTCAGTATCGCTAAGCCTTAAAGGAGGGGTTTGCTGCTGTCCGCTGATGAGTTCTGTCCTCTATCTCCAACCAAATTCATCAGATATACACAGTTTGGGCAAAATTAAACACATATTATAACCTCTATAGTACAAAAATAATTATTTAAATCGGTTATTATTTGTCAGAGTTATGGTGTAAATCGTCAAACACTTTCATTCCCTCCCAAAGGAACGGAGCTTAATGTCGGGATAAAAAGTACCCTATATTACTTCTAAAACTTCCAAGAATATGTGTACAAAGTCTCATGAGGATCGGTTAAGTAGTTTTTACGTGAAAGCGTAACAAACAAACTTACATTGAAATTTATAATATTAGTAGGGATTTTAATTTTATTTCGATTTGGTATATTGTTAATTATTTCGCTTTCTTTTCTCTAATATTGTTATTTTTAATGTAGTGTTGCCCAAATTCAGTCTTGGTCTTGCAGTCTTGGTCTTGTTCTTGCGTTTTTGCAAGACCAAGACCAAGAACAAGACCGCGTATTTTTAGCAAGACCAAGACCAAGACTGACCGTGCAAGACTTGAGCAAGAACAAGACATAGCCTGCAAGACTCTTGCGTCTTGCAGCTAGGACTTAGCGCTATTTCACGGAGTAGTTAGGTGTAACAGTTCGGTGTATAGGTAGGTAGGTACGCTTAGGAATTCTATGAGACGCAAAAAACTATATCAAAGAATATGAAAAACTGGACCTATGCGCATTACGACTAATACCATAAACATAGCGAATAAAAAAATATCTATTAAAATCAAACTGAGTGCATGCATAGTTATGTTTTAACCATCGGCACTTTGATAATGCGGCATCAAAGGTTTTGTACTTACTTCTCAAAGAAATTTGCCGCTTTTCGGAAGTACATGGTTATGATACACGCGCCGGCGGCTTCTTTTGAAATCTAAAACAATCGTTGCCGCCGCGCCGAAATCATAACATTTGACACTATTCATGCAAAATAATTTCGAATTTTAAGAGTACCTACAGGTGTTCCAAAGAATAAATAAGTTTCAGAGTGCTTAGAATGAAAATGAATACATTATACTGATCACGCAAGTAGTATTATGATTAGGATAAAATGGTGAGGATAGGTAGTAGATGTCATAATAATTCATTCTAGTAAGTAATTATAATATTGATTACTTATATGGTTTTAAACTAATTACTTAGGTACTATTATTGTACATTTAGTCATTATATTTCTTAAGTTTTTACAAGAAAAAATAGCAAAAAAGTGTTCGAATATCTCTGAGAGAGATGATGAGAGTAAGTATTTACTAGCTGTGCCCGCGACTTCGTCCACGAGGAATAGTAACTTTGGAGGTATAGTGACGTTCAGGATTTATTTATTTATTTTAAAACTTCTGTCATCAAACATACAAACGAACTCTTCAGCTTTATTCAAATAAATGATAAATCGTAAAACTCTTTTATTAAATTTCTTATAAGTTGAGGGTTCAATCTCTTTCTAGACAGATAAGTATTGTTCTTTAAAATACAGTCAAGTTATTGTAATTAATTTGTTTTTTTACATGTTTTAGCAAATGTAAGCTTATAAATCATAAATGTTTATTAAGAAACAGTTACTTCCATGGAAAACGACATATAGGTCAGTTGATTTTTCGAATTTCTTATCAAATCTTCAGTTATTTATTAATCTGCTTGATCTTTACTATGGCTATGTTAATTCAAGCTCACAATGTTCCAATTCTAATACGTTTTTCTAAGATTTAAAGTAAACTTTAATAAATAGTAATAGACTAATAGGTAATTGCAAGACTTGCAAGACTCTTGCTGCAAGACCAAGACCAAGACCAAGACTGGGAGCGCAAGACCAAGACCAAGACCAAGACCAGGTGTATTGGCGCAAGACCAAGACCAAGACTGGCTAAGTCTCGTCTTGTTCTTGCATTTGGGCAACACTATTTTAATGTATTACTATGGGCTTTGCCTGCAATAAAGATATTATTATTATTATATTATAACTAGGTAACCTGTATCTCACCCGCGCCATTAAAGAATAGATTTGCAAAAGGCGGCCAATATATGTATATTGCGAATGATGTAGCACGATATCGGCTGAGTTTTATAAATTTATTCTTTAATGGCGCGGGTTACACCTCGGTACCGCCACGAATATTATATAATATATATTATTTATTTTAATAAGTTGAGTTTCAAAATAATGATCTTTACTTTTGGATCGTCAAGGTAAGTCAACGACAAAGTTAGATGAAAGGGGTGATAGCCCAGTGGTTGGAACTCAACTTCACTTTCGGGGGGCCGAGTTCGAACCCCAGCACGCACCTCTTACTCCTCGTTATGTGCGTTTTAAGTAATTAAAATATCACTTGCTACAACGGCGAAGGAAAATATCGTGAGGAAAACTGCATGCCTGGGAGTTCTGCATAACGTTCTCGAAGTTGTGTGGAGTCCACTTATCCGAACTGACTACGGCCTTAACCTCCTCTCATTGTGGGATCTCCCGTACCCTGTAGTGGTAGTAGTGCCGGTAATAGGTTGATATGATGATGATGAAGGTAAGTCATATAAAATTGTCTATTACAAATAATACTGCTATAAACGTTGATAGTAAACAAGGCCTCTGTGGGCCTAATCCCAGTCCTGTGGGAATCTAAGACAATCCGCTATTTAATTATTGCTAAGCAATTGCCATCACCTCTGATCGCACCCGGGCCTTCCACTTATAAGACAACAGAGGCCACCACTGCGCTGGAGAAGAATAATACGAAATATTTTATTTGATGTTACTTTAATATATTTCAAAATTCACTTATGTCAAGTAGACCCAGTTTATAAGCACTTTTGTAACGTCAAGTCATTCTGTTTGTCGTGATTCTACTACCGGTTGGGAAGGCAGATTCCATCGAGAGGAGCCGGCAAGAAACTCAGCAGATTGCTCTTTTTTAACATCATTTTACAGTTTACAGTGAAAAAATATATATTTTAATATAATATGGACGAACATTTGGAATAAATATAAATAAATAAAATAACCAAACAAACAAATTGTAATAAACAGCACTAAGAATCAGTTAGGATTAAATAAATAATATCGATATTCGATCAGTTGTTGAGTATTCCCGATTCCTAAACGAAAACTAAAACGAAAACTACGTAGGTCTTGGTAGGAGGAATGTCAATGTCAGTGGAAAAAAAAGGGGAATAAGAGGGAATTAACCGGTGATGGTGGAAAAAGAAGCATGGTTAAAACTTAAATGTACACTTGGTAGAAGTTTAAAAGGTCATTCTGTTCTCTTACACCTAATTATGAGAATAAGTAATTTATAAACATAAAGGAAAGTAAAACGAACAACCAGTTTAATTGCGAGTCATTGAAACGTACTTTCTTACAAACCACAAGTTGCTAACGAGATTGGAGATGAGTATTAACACATTTACATTAAACCTAGTTGCTAGAAGCTGTTATAAGCACCATTGTGACCAAATAATAATAACGGTTAAAGTTTAGGCATGATAATTAAACTTTATAAAACTATTTAAACCTACGAAGTCGGCAGGTACTATGATAAATTATAAGTACCTAAAGTACCTGCTTTTAATAAAGCGAAAGCAAAGTGTTAGTGTAAGAAATATTTACCTAGTAGGTAACTAAAATAAATCTCGAGGTACAAAGTAAATAAATAACTCTTAAATACGAGTATGTACACTGTATTTTATTTATATGAGCCTAACCCAATATTTCTAACAATATAATAAATTTTCCATTTTGTGAGAGGTTTAGAGCGGAGCCTGCTTCCAAGCAGCCTTGTCGTTAAGAAATTCGATTTATTAAATGTGTTTACACATTGTTTAAACGTATGCATTGGCAGGTCCAAAATTACCTTGGGAATCAGATTATAAAAGCATATACTCAATCCCATTTTCTTGGAATGGTTGAGTTGAGTACACCTAGTTCCCGTATTCGCATCCCGAGGCGGGTCACAAATATAAGGTGCTGAGTTTTCTGTCTAGACCTTGTCTGTAGGTACCAGCCCGGTATTTAAATTGGCAGTGTCATCGGAGACCACGCATGCCGCCAAACCTGGTTATTTTCACTAAATTTTGAAAAAAATCTTTAAAGCCCACCAATCCGCATCGGGGCAGTGTGGTGGGCTAATGCTCTAATTACCTCAACACTATGAGCGTGAGACATTCATAGGCTGAGGATGATTATGATGATTAATTATGTTTGTGCACAAGGAGCACCTACAAGATAACGTATTACTATTATCTACCCTTTGGCTAGATCCAATCATATTTCTATTTATATAACTTGCACAAAGTAGGTATAAGGTAGGCCATATCTACGTTATCTACCAAGTAGATAAGAAATTACTGAGTAGGGCGTATGTTCCCCGTAAAACCAGTTTAATATTATCATTATAATATCTGATACACTTATCCATACTAATATTATAAATGCGAGATTATGACTGTTTGTTTATTGGCCGGCCGATTGGCTCAGTGGGTAGCAACCCTGTTCGATTTTGCGAGTTCGATTCCCACAACTGTAAAATGTTTGTGTGATGAACATGACCGTTTTCAGTGTCTGGTTGTTTATATGTATACTAGCTGTCCCGGCGAACCTACTAGATATTCCCTGCGACTTCGCCCGCGTATTTTTCGGGACGCAGCGTACATAGTCTACACCTATAGTCATACATGAGATTTTCGACAAACATTTTTATATTAAAAATTAAATATTAATTTTTTTTTTAATAAAAAGTATCCTACATTACTTCTGATACCTCTAAGAATACGTGTACAAAGTTTCATGATGATCGGTTAAGTTGTTTTCGCGCTAAAGCGTAACAAACAAACTTACATTCACATTTTTTGACGGCCGATTGGCGCAGTGGGCAGCGACCCTGCTTTCTGAGTCCAAGGCCGTGGGTTCGATTCCCACAACTGGAAAATGTTTGTGTGATGAACATGAATGTTTTTTAGTGTCTGGGTGTTTATATGTATGTTATAAGTATTTATGTATATTATTCATAAAATATTCATCAGTTATCTTAGTACCCATAACACAAGCTACGCTTACTTTGAGATGGCGGTGTGTGTATTGTCGTAGTATAATTATTTAATTATTTATTTATTTATAATATTAGGAAGGAAGAAAGGATTCCACAGTCATATACGTCAGTCATATTAGTACCATAACTCAATCTACGCTTACTTTGGGGCTAGGTGGCAATGTGTGTATTGTCGTAGTATTATTTTTTATTTGTTTCCTTTGTCCGTCTCAACCACATTACTAATACTGAAAAAAAATTATGCAAACTGACATAGGATACTTTCATCCCTGAAAAGAGCCAAGGGACTTCCCAGGCGGATGTTCAGAAATAAACTTTAGTATCTATGTACAGCTAACCTAACAGCAAATCAGTGCATATAGAGTTAATTTTGCACGATACCTCGCATCTTGGAGACATACCATAGAGTAAAGTAGAATAGTGACACAAAGATAGGATACTTTTTTCCCAGAAAAATCAATAGAGTTCCCGCAGAATTTTTGAAAATCCGAAATAATCGCGGACGACGTCACGGGAAGCAGTTAGTGTCTGATATTCGTTTTATAATAATAATAATAATAATAATAAATTCTTTATTGCACACACAAAAACAAAATACAAAGAAACACATTTACAAAAATAATAAAAAAAAAAAAAAAACTAGTTTAAGTGTGCAAAGGCGGTCTTATCGCTAAAGCGATCTCTCCCAGACAACCTTTGGCGATAGTAGTTTTTGTAAGGAACGGGTTGTTGCGGCAATAAAAATTTCTACCTACATAAAAATATTGCAAACATGGTTGCAACTAAACTACATACATGGTTTTATCTTTAATAATTGAAAAAAAATATTCATTAACCAAATAGCAAATCGGGTCATCTTTAAATCGTCGTAGCAATCGTCTTTAAAAAGTTGTGGGAATTCATTAAGTTGTTTTTCAGTGTCTGGGCGTTTATCTGTATATTATAAGTATTTATGTGTATTATATTCATAAAAAATATTCAACATCTATCTTAGTACCCAAAACACAAGCTACGCTTACTTTGGGGCTAGATGGCGATGTGTGTATTGTCGTAGTATATTTATTTATTTATTTATTTAATAACTAACAATATCGTAAGCATAACGACCTATTCCAAAATCACCAACAGTCAGTTCAATTTCATTTATGTACTTATTCAAAGTATAAGAGAAGCGATGTTTTCCATACAATAGGGTGCAATAGGTTTAAATACATAAATAATGAAGTCGCACCTTTGACCTCGTTTGTGCATTTGCCACCCACATCTTTGTTTTTGTATTTTGTACGTCTCTTATCCTTTAGTATGCCATAATAATAAACATGTTATTTCTGTCGACAATAATTGTAGGTATCTTTTGTAACTTATGGCGCCATTTGTTCGAACATTAAGTTTTATACGCCTTCGTGGTAGTGGAATATCATCGTCATAAACATCGGCATATTAGCCCACTGCTGGACACAAGCTTCCTCTCTCATAGAGCCCTCTCGGCTTTAGACTTACCACGCTGCTAAGTTGCGGGTCAGTGTGTTTAACGATTACGCGTTAGTGATTATAAAGTCAAAGTCAAAAATATCTTTATTCAAGTAGGCCCACAGGTGGTACTTTTGATGTGTACATAAGAATTACACGGTAGTGAGATGATGGCGATAACCACATTCGTAAACTTAAAACTAAAGCTACGAGGGTTCCAAACGCGTCCCGGTCTAAGAAGAAGCCCACAACAAACTTAGCCGGGTGTTTTTTTTTTTTTGTTATCACCATCTCACAATGTCATTTTAAATTATTAGAAGAGCAACCTGGTTAGAGCAATAATTTACACCCAAGCTTTTTTATCGTTTACGTAGTCCTTTATACTATAATAGGACTTTTCTATAAGCTTACGTTTAATAAAAACTTTGAACTTTTTAAGACACATCTCCAAGATGTCAATTGGTAGTTTATTGTAGAATTGTATGCAATTACAATTACATAATAACAACCGGGCCCGCCATCTTTCCAAGCTCTCCAAGACGCCAATTTCCTAACTCCGGTCAGATGAACATGAATGTGTTTCAGTGTCTGGGTGTTTATCTGTATTTTATAAATGTTTATGTCTATTATTCATAAAAATATTGATCAGTCATCTTAGTACCCACAACACAAGCTACGCTTACTTTGGGGCTAGATGGCGATGTGTGTGTATTGTCTTAGTTTTTTTAATTTATTTTATTTATTACATACCGAGGATTTTTAGATAGAAAAACCGCAAACATATTTACCAATACCAATTGGAGCTAATCCTAGAGTAGTTACGGTACTGGACCTAGATGCTTTGGTAGCGAAGCTAATCTACGTAAGAAGAAAAAAGATTTAGAAAAATTATCCTTATCATCCCACGTTTGCTTTAAATAAAATCATTTCGTTGCATTGCTTCGATAGTGTCACAAGTGAAATAGTTATAATTTCTCGCAACAGACAAACTATCATATAGATCGGCTCTTTATCGGCTCTAGGGATTTTCTAGAGAAAACGGCACGTCCTTTCAAGTGCCGTTTTCTATGGTAGGCACAAATTCACTGCCTTGGGACACTTAAATAAATAAATAAAAAAGTTAGTAAACAAATTTTTAAATTTTTAAATCTACGTTGTAAGTTAGTAATTTTTGTTTTTATTATCTTTGAAAATATGAGCCCCGTCACGGGTAAAGGACTCCCCTTTTCCATTTTTCTCTGTAAAAAATTCATTTATTTCAAGTAGGAATACTTTCCTTCCCTAGGTTCATCCAATCTTTCCCTGCAGTTTAATGTCATCGGCCCTATCCGTGTGGTTTATATTGTTGGAAAACTTTTTACAACCAATTTAATCTGTTAGTTGTTGGTTTGTATTATTAGGACACTTATTACAACCAAGTTGTGCTACTTTGAAAGAATAGCAGCGTTTTTGTATTACAGTATTAAATTAAATAAAACTGTGAGTAACGAGTCTCTTCGAACTGAAATATTGCTATTTATTTTTGCCACACAAAATAACCGTAGAAAATCGAAAAACTTCAGTTAGAACAACTGCCGTCTACGGTAGCTAAGCGGAACATGTGGGGAACGCTTGTATTTTTCCATTTCTGGGTGTTTATCTGTTAAAAAAACATGTTTTATTTCTTAGTGTTGATTTAGAGGTCAGAGAACAAAATGTGTGAATAAAATATCTATTGGCGAATTAAGTTTTGAAGTATTGAATTCAAAATTTCTTTATTCATGTAGGCCTATCACAGGCACTTATGAAGCGTTCATGCATATATGTTTACATAATTGTAAGGGGATGGTGTGGTGATAACTTCGTACGCCAACTTAAACCTAAAGCTACCAGAGTTCCAAACGCGCCCTGGTCTAAGAAGAGCCCACAACAAACTTAGCCGGGTAATTTTTTGGTTTTTATTGGTTAATTTAACCAGTCAATTAACTTAATTATTATAACCCGGATCGAGTTGGTGTGGCCGGGGTGATCAGTTGTCATATTCGAGTGTGGGGTTGGTGCCCGCCAGGCAGTTGAGTTGTAAGCTCGATATAGGATAGACGGTAGTCAAACCGCTGCACCAAAGTCATCGTTCACTATAATATAGTACTACCATTTTAGTACCTAATTGTTTAGCAAGTGTTAAGGGTGATATCTGTGTTAAATGCTGTGCTTTAGTTATTGTGAAATATAAAGTGTTACTATAATGAATAAATGAATGAATGTATCAATGAATGAGTGAATGAATTTATTTGTACACCAAAGAAAAAAAGTAGTTACAGAGATGTAAACATAGAGCAAGAGAGTACAATTTGGTGTCCTTATCGCTACATAGCATATCTATACATATTTCGTCCAGGCAGCCAAAGGCGTAAAAGGAAAAAACATAGAACAGAGGTAGGTGGTGCAACCAATAAGACAAATATATAACTATAATATATATATATCACATATAAATACAAATAACATATAAACATACATGAAATAACTAGTGTGCTCGTGTTTTATCTGCCAAAGTATCCGCAACCATATCATCAGCTCATGATGAAGAACATGTTCACAAAATTGTGACACACATCGGCCTCCCGACATATGTATACGCAACAAAACTTCCGCGAACAAAGCTGCAAACAGTAAATTCAAAATACTTACAAATTTACATGGATTTATGGAGGGATACCTAGCCCGGTCTTCCAATCATTGGCGTGCACCGGGTTCCTTAGCAGGGAAAGGAACGCGGTTTGAAAAAAGCCAAAATTCTACTTCTATAAGAGTTACATATCAATTTTAGGGTAGGCAGTGCTTTTGTGCAAGTATGAAGTGCATGCCACTTCTTCCGAGCAATGTGTCCCTTCTTAATTCAGTAATATAACGAATGAAACGCAAGTGTAATAATAGCAATATAAAATTTATTTAACAAATAGGAACGTGCGCCCGCGCCTGAGACGCGGCCTCTGTATCAACGGCGCACGCTGTACGCGGATGACTTGGCCCGCTGGATCTTCTTCAGCAGGATCTGGAACATATACAGCAAGCTTACTCATTTTTAAGAGTTTAAGGCGCTTCAAAAAACAGATATTGAGTGTCTTTGACAAGACAAACATGACACAAGATCAATATACTTCCCAAAAAAATGTTATCATAATATATAATAAGCGTCATCTGAGAGCACATTAAGCGGTCGGTCCCGGCTGTTACTACTAATGGATTTATTATACTCGATAAAAACAACCATTGGAGCAGCGTGAGAGGTCCATGCCCCTAAGCATCTCTTCTGTAAGAGAATAGACACCTGTGTCAGCAGAGGAAGGGTAGAAAGCTAACGATGATGATGACAATATGGTGAAATTAAAAATATAAAAAAATCTTCTTAATTGGGCCAGAGGGTGAGTTAATGTTCTAAAACCCTCCCTCTTATAGATATGAGAGAACTGTAAAACATTCATAGGCATACCTCAACTTCAATATAGAATCAACAGACGTATATATTTTTGGTGTCCAATTAATTGCACTTGACACACGCAGAAAAAGTGTACAACCACAGCAAAGATTCTAGGATCTTGTTCAACAAAATCCCTTTCTTTTACATTATTCGCCTCAGCAGTACCTACATGATCAAACGATCCGAGCAAACTAGAAATTTATCTGACCAATGGTGTGGTGTACAACAAGGAGGTCTATTTGGTCCACTAAAATATAACGTCTTTACTTTTAAAAAACTAACCACAATTTTAACGGTTATATTTTGAAACTTACTCAGAGCAATTAAAAACTTCTGGTTCCTCTATTTGCTTTGTATTGTTGCAAAACAAAGAAGAGTGAGCTACTAGTTTGGTGAGCGACCAAGATTGACGTGGCGTATCGCAATCAGCCCTCCTTATATCCTTGAAATGAAATCTTCCGATTCCTCTTAAACTTACTGCTTGCTAACCGAGAAAAGATACCTAGTAGTTTGAGTACGAAGAGTTGCGAGGCGTATCGCAAGGTTTTCCCTTTATACACCTATAATTAACTCACCATATTATCATGGTCTATTTTCCTCTGCAGCGTCCGCCTCTGCACGGCGGCTGGTGGTAGGGGTTTCTTCGGGCGCTCCTCGCGCGGCGGTAGGGTGGACTTGCGCTTGTTCCGCGCACTCAAGATCTTGTTCAACAGTATATGGTTGTGCCTCTCAATCTCCCGCAATCTCTCGTTTGTGAACGACATGTTTATGCGGCGCGTGGATGGAACTGACACTGAACTGAAGTTATACATTATAAATGAAATAAACTTTTATGTTTAACTATTGATCCGTTGTCGAACATTCTAGGCCTTATCAATACACATATTATGATTCCCTTTTAAGTTTAAGTAGATATACCAGCAAATATCTCTATAACCTACTAAAAGACCATGGCCTGGCAGGAACTGAAGTACGTTCTATATACGAACGAGTTAGTACAAAGATGCACTGACAGGTTCCTATCAAATTTTAGCGAGGCAGGAAAGGCAGTAGGCTTGGAGGTTCTCCCGCTGACAGACGATTAATCTATGGAATGTTAAGAAGTTCGTCCCATTCTTTTTTTTATGGTATATTGTCCCTATATGCGCAAAGTGCAACCCACTATATCTGTTCGTTACAATTTAATGATGTCAAATACAATATGAATTCTTACCCAAAATCCGTAGATCTTCCAGAAATGGAGCCTGGTTTTTGACTATTACAACGTGACGTGCAGGACTGGCTCTTCGACAATTTGAGAGAAGTTTTGGACATTGCGTTATCAATCTGTGTCTTACTGTTACTCTCGCTTGAAACAGTTTTAACTTTAGTCTTTTCTATTTCTATGTCACTTAGGTCTTCCTCTTCAAATTCATCTGAATAGTTGACCTCCTCATCGTGAGCTTGTGATCTGTAAAGTCAAAGTCCAATACTTTATTTTTTTAAATACCTAATATTATATTAATATTAACCTACCTACCTATATACCTACACATAGCAGGTTATATATATTGACTTTTGTTTGTCATCATTACTCACCACTGTTTGTCCACCACGTTTGGCCCACTACACTCAGAATGTGAAGGGTTTAGGACAGTAGTCTACATTGATAAATTATTAGACTTCACATGGCTTTAGTAACTTTTTGAATATAATTTAGGCATGGTTTACTCATCATACTTTCCTCCACTGTGAAAGCTAATGATATTTAATAGCTAAAAACGCACATAGCTCCGAAAAGTTATGTGCATGGGAAGTTCAAACTCCAAGTGAAAAGGAGACCAAAGTATTATCAACTGTGCTATCACTATTTTTGATTTTTGGTATCTACATACAAATCTTTCCATTTCAAGAAGATTGCTGGTTTGTTAACTCAAAAAAAAAGTAGAGAGATAAAAGCAATATGGTCTAAAAAGCCCTCAACACCACCCACCACACGGCTTAGTTCATGTTTCACTAAGCCACCCACCTTAGGTCATGTTTCCCTAAGCCACCCACCTTAGTTCATGTTTCACTAAGCCACCCACCTTAGGTCATGTTTCCCTAAGCCACCCACCTTAGTTCATGTTTCACTAAGCCACCAACCTCAGTTCATAGTTTACTAAGGCTTAGTTCTTTGTGAGTTTTTTATTTGGGAATTGAGTTATTTACCTTTCGTTTTCGTTGTCAGACTCAGGTTCTTCATAAACACAAGTCTCAATACATATATTCGGAGGTCGTTTTACTGCATCAACGATACAACCCATTTCGGAGAACTCTTTTGTGATCACATCTATCTCATTATTATTCTCCTCCTGGTAAAACTGTTTGCATTTCATCCCGTTATTGTCACCAGAAGAGTAGTTAGTGTCTATGTATTGGTTTAGTTTGTCTACTTTGCTCTCGATTAAAGACATTGTGGTAAGCGTGCTTTAAGAAATAAAATGCGAGGCTCTGCAGCTAAAAATACAAATATAATTTGAGTTATACTACACAATAGAATTACCTAACCAATACCTACAAATGCCTTAAGAAAATAGTGAGTCTTCAAAGCAGGGCAAATGTTTACTCACAGTCAAGTAAAAATTATACTTTGCAATAGATAAAGAAGAAGTAGAAGTTCAATGGATAAAAAAGAATATAAAGAGTGTAAGCGAGATGTTGAGGAACAAAGTATACATTGCATATTCAAAAAATTAGCCTTTTATTCTCACGTAAATGGTAGGTTTGTATTTTAGCTGTAAGAATTAAGTGTAACTTCTTCACATTGTTTTAGTTAACTTGTCACTTACACGCTGTATCGATTGATTATAAAATTTTGATTGTATTAATTTAATCCAGGTAAATAAAAGAAAAATTGCACAATGAGTTTGAAATTTGAATCAAAGTGCTTTCAACTAACTCAACTTTTATAATTTTGTCTTCCACAGCTGTGACTAGGACAGCAGACTTTAACTCACTAGTTTCTTAATGCCAATGAACTACAGTAAATACGTATTGTGCTTAACTAAAGGGGAATTCCAAAGGTTGTGTGTAGAAAGGGATGCTAAGTGCTCAGCAGAAAAAATGTATACACTTTCTCTTTGAGTTTAAGGTCTATTGCTGTAGTTAGTTGGCTGAACTATCTATTGTAAATAGGCTAGATACACTCTTCTGTGGAGACTACAGGGCACCATGGAATAACATCATCGTTAACCCTGTAGCAATGTGACACCTATATATGTAACCTATATATGTAGATTCTGTGCTGCACATCAATCAAATTTAAATGCAAACAAAGAAGATTCATATCATCAGTCTCTGCTTAGCATTGCATAATGTCCATCTATGATAGTATGCCCGGAGGAGTGAAACAACTGCAACCAGCCAAAAAGATCTCATTTTCCTGACGGCAACTGGTACTACAGATAACAGCAATCTCAATGGAATGCCCATGGCTATGGTATCCACAAACAATCACACTGTCCACCAATCCGCACAGGGCAAGCGTTGTGGAATATGGCCTTAACCCTTCTCATTGTGGGAGGAGACCCTTTGTGCCCTGTGGTGGGCCGGTAATAGGTTGATATGATGATGAATCAAACAACGATTAGGGACCGACTTTATTATATTATATGTCTTAGATGACTGTGAGCAACAGCTTAACACATTCCATGCATCGTCTCACTACCATGTCCACATTTTTCTTGTAATTTTTTCTCCCAGCAATAGAGATCTACTTCATAATTTAACAAAGTGTTCGTTAATTAAGAAGTAACACAATTCTACTTACTGCTAGAGGTGACAAGAGAAAAATAGTTTATGAAGTACGGTGTTAAGGTTGTTGGTACTATGTCAAATATTAACTGCTTTATACGTATAGTCGTAAGGCAAGTAGCTAATACAAGTGGACTAATTAAATAAGCAACCAGATACAATTACCATCAAATTACAAACGAAATCAACGAGAATACAAATGCTAAGGCGTACGAAATCTTCAAAAAATACGTAAATAATATATTTGACGATTTTGTCAAAATAATTTTGTTTTAAGAATCTAAGACGTACGCCTCCTTCCTTGGCAGCCAGATTTAAATTAACTTGATCATCTCTTTGTATTTTTACAACACTTTCATTTCAGAAGAAAAACTGCACAAATAATTTATGAAAAATCAATAAATCTCGATAACAACAAGTAACAATAACAACCAAACAAAACAAAAAGCCCGCCACCATTCACCGATCACTCGACCAATCATCATTCACTATAAGAGGAGCTGTATATCTGGGGATTTATTTGTCTGTGTCACTAAATGACATTCTCTTTTCTTTTATCTATTTAATTAGGGTTCTGGTTATGGAGGGTAGAGGTAAGGAGAGTCATCTTATATGGGAGAAAAGTTGAAAAAGTGTCCAGTTGTTGCGCTAAATAACAGAGAATTTCAACAACTTACGTTGTACAAAATATTGTGGTAAATATAACCTTACTTCCTTGTATCTCCATACTTCCTTGTTTATTTTTCAAGCCTACTCTAACAATATTTATATTTGGCGCTTCTTTTAAGAGTTACCCTGATGCAAATGTGGCGCCATCCTAATTTAATACATTTTGACGACACTTTTTCATATACACAGATGACTCTCCTTACCTCTACCCTCCATAGTTCTGGTTATAGAGGGTAGAGGTAAGGAGAGTCATGTCATGAGTAAGGAAGTAAGGTTATATTTACCACAATATTTTGTACAACGTTGAAATTCTCAATAATTAACTACTTTAGTCGATAATGACATTAAATTTTTTAACTCGGCATACTTCAATTCATCTACGATTGCTACATTCATACCATACCCTGTGCATCCACCAGCGCCATTGTGGAGGATTTTTGAACTGTTATTTAGCGCAACAACTGGACACTTTTTCAACTTTTCTCCCATATAAGATGACTCTCCTTACCTCTACCCTCCATAGTTCTGGTATAACAATGGAATATATTATAAAGGCACTTACAATAGGAAAATTACAGAGATAGTAAAATGTAAAAATAACAGAATACTATCTAACTTGTTCCATGTTCTGGAGCGTAAATGTTGGCATACATAATAAATATTCTGCCTATTCATTTTATAATATATAGCAGTAATTTTATAATAAAAATATATTTTTATATGTAAAGGTTATATAGAAACACTAAATGACGGAAGATGATGAGGTATATGAAGTTTCTTTATTGGGATGACTACTTTAGAACTGCTAATAATAAAGACAATGATGTTCTTTCCGTTTCAAAGCTATAATTTATTTAAAATAAATGTTATTTTAACATTGTAGCTAATTCATATATTATTGCAGGTTTAATGTTAAAATACCTTAAAGATAGACACATAATAAAGCTGATTTGTTAGTGAATATGATTAAATATTCTATTGTTTATTTTATCCAAAGTCTTACGATGAATGAACAGCTGGTTTTATTGACAATGACAGCATTGTCCACTTGACGTTTAATTTAATTCATCTTTTACTCATTCGCTACTCATTCATATGCTTAGAAGAAAGAAAATTATTCCTTGAATGAGCCGTGGAAATTTGTGGGTGAAATAATGATTTTTCGTTAAAATTTATAGCCAATAATTCGTTTTATATACTGAAATTATCTTCAAGATGGTGACTATAATTAAAAACCAGTTATTAAAACATCTCTCGAGGTAAGTTGCAATTATGTACCTACTTGTTGTATTTTCTACGGTGATTATTTTTACAAGTGTTAAAATTTTAATAAAATAACAATGTTTATACAATTTATTTGGATCTAGGTTATTCGTGTAACCTTGATAGACTCTTTAAATTGCGAATGAATCTCTATTTTGTGCACAACAAACGACTGCCAGTCGCTTGTTGCTTTATTTTGTATCTTACTAAACTCTGAAACGTAGTTCTTGCAGAAGAACGTAAAAATGTATCGATGGGGAAATTTCGAGTGTGACCCTAGTGCGCCATTGCTGGGCAAAATAACAATGTTTAGTGTGTTCTATGTTTCAATTATCTGTTCCATTTTACAACTCTGTTTTCTTGTGTCTGTTCTCCTTAATTGTCTGATCGTGTTTTGTTTTGTTTATCTACTTAATGCAAAGATTGTGGAGCAGCACTAACAGCATTCTGAGAATGATTGCGAGTAGATTAGACTGCAGGAACGTGGGTCATTGCTGTGCCATTTCAAATGGAATGGGGCAGCTTTGACTTGTGTACATTCAGTAATTAAGTTAAATATGTTTGTTTGATTAGTTTTTAGTAATAACATAGACAATAGAGTTGTAATAATAAAAAACTGAGCCTATTAGATTCTTGAAATAAAATTATTATTATTTTTTTTATCTATTTTTGAGTTGTAACAATCATTATTTTAATACTTATAATTTATTTTGAAATTAGACCATCAGGATACCTTGGTGGACTATTGTTTAACAATTGTTTTGCTATGTAGTTAATCTAATACCAACCAAGTTCTGACCGTAGATTGTATAGAGCAAATGCCAACAAGAAACTCAGTTGTTCTTTTCCAAAATCAATTGAACAGAAAAAAAACAGACAAATTGTTTATACAATATTCCAGATACACCAAGAATCTGTCACCAGAACAGATCTCCCTCTCTGCTCTCAGAGGGTCTGGTGAGCTCCAAGACCTGACTCTGGATGAGGATTTGCTGACTGACCTGCTGGAATTGCCTGGCTGGGTGCGGCTGACCTCTGCCAAGTGTAATAGAGCTTCATTCAGGATACAATGGACCAAACTGAAAACAGTTCCTATTGTTTTGGTAAGAATTGTATTCATATTTTTGCTCATGGCTTAGTCTATGAATAAATGTGGGACTAAATTTTTCAAGAAAGCATGTATATGCCGACTGCAGTTTGCTAACTTGCGCGAAAAACACACTAAACATGGTAGCAGAACATTTATTTGGTTGTTAATATTAGCAATTTCTTGACCAAAAAGTTTAGATGTTAAGATCTGAGATATTAAGTACCTACTTACTATATTAATTTCATTGTGTTAGTTTATTAGTGGCATTTAGTTGAGATAGATTATTTGTAGATGAATTAATATTAAAATAAGTGGTTAAATCTAAAATTGCAACATGTTGTTTTGGTATAGGCAAGGCCCACTGCCTCACTGAGACTGAAAGAATACACCTTGTGTTCACATTAAAGAACATCTTTTGCCTCACATCTATTTTTAAAATAAGACATAGTTAAAAAAAAAAGTATTTAAACTAAATGAGGTGATTTTGAGGAATACAGGGCTTTACACGTATTTTAATACGTGTTCACTGTAGGTCTTCTTAAATATTGTTCAACGGGTAATTACCACAATAATACGATAATATGGTATGTACCCGTTGAACTATATTTAAGAATTGTTGATAGTCCACTAAAATCTTTCTTTAAAATCTTTTATTCACTGTAACTGTGAGCACCTTTTAAATATCAAAGCGTGAAAAACACTACATGACTAATCCAATACTATGTTACGGTTATTTTAAAGCGTACTAAAACTATCTAAGTTTGGGTTGCATCCTTATTATTTAACTACTAGCGGACCCGCGCGACTTCGTTTGCGAATGAGTCAACTTCAAAAAGAAACAATTCCGATATACTTACAACATGTTTGGCGTCGTTTGGCGTAACGTTTACCGTTTACGCATCGCACAAATCGGAATCTCTCAAAAAGGATATTTATTGTAACATTTCTCTTTAATGATGGTTGCCATTGGTCTTAGCGTGATGTTATATATAGCCTTCATTGATACTAACAATCCAAAAAAAATCGAAATCGAAACAGCATTTTGGACTCGGTATCGATTATAAAGCATCCCCTGGTCAAAATTATCAAAATATATTTAATGTACAGAAAATATAAGTATAGATGTCTAATTCTCCAAAATGAAGCCCTGCAAAGTGATATATATATATAGTGGTATTTGAAATAGCAAACAAAAGTACCTACAGAGAAAATAAGAACAACATATTCAATTTAATTAACAAGTAGACTGAATAGTTGAAGGCTGACCATTATACCAATTAGCTAGAGCTAATAACAACACTAATGACTAATTTCAGGCAATCTGATAGATAACATTGCTTAATTGCCATAAAATGATAACAACAATTGCAATGCTTTCTGAGTGGCTGTCCATATTCCACTACTGGCTTATTTTGAGGGAGATTACCATAAAATAACAACAATGGCAATGTTATAATCACAAGTTTTGCAATCAGCCCACCATCAACCAAGATATCAATGTCATCTCATCAGCTGTCAGCTCATCAATTGGTACCCTAACCTTGACTTGCATAAAAGCTCTAATAGTTTCTTCGCAAGGTATTAATGTGTATGCGAAACATCTGGAACCCAAGTCAGCCTATGAACACCATGCTATGCCGACCGTTGTTTGGATTTATTTATTTTTTCAACTTACGACTAGTATTACACTAGCGTAGATTCTGACGCGCCTATCTACAGAAATAATATTTGGCTGTTGGGCACTGGCCTTTCTCCTATAGGACATATGTTAGGGATAATAAACGAAACTCCAGGGGACTGGATTAAACTCTGGTGCTCGTACTGAGAATTGTTTTGACTGAAAAAAAATATAATTGGCACGAGTTCCTGGGCTTGGGAATCCAGCATGTTGTGTTGCGTAGTAGTACACTTACCACTTGACCATAAAGGCGTTGCTATGGTCTAACGGGTGTATATTAAGAGCTTTGGCAGAAATTACAGTTTCATCACGTTATTTCTGCCGAATAAAGAACAGAAATTAGTTAAGTGCTACTATGTTTATGGTTTTCGTGCCATAAATAACACTGCAATCTTACAACATCCGTTTGCTTACATTGTATACATAATGTGATACATAATAGGTGTGTTATCGATCTGCACATATCACGCGCGTGTAAAAATCGTGTGCAAGTGTTTACCGTGGAAGCTATTGTTAGAATATAATGGTAGTTGCATTCCCAAACACTTAATAAAGTTTATTGTTGTGCTGTCTATCAATCCGCATTTGGCCAGCGTGCTCGACTATGGTTGAAACTCTACATATTCTCAGAGGAGCCCCGTGCCCTGTAATCATTGTCAATTTAACCGTTTCACGACCAGTCTTTTGTAGGGAGTTCCAAAATCCACGGTCTTGGGCTGCTTGTTTCCAGCTGTTCTGACTTTCTATTCTCCATCCATAAGAATATTTGCCCGATAATGACAACTCTGGGCAGGTTTGGTCATCGATTTACCCTGCCTTTAATCGATTATTAATGGTTTATAGTCCCATACTGCGTTACTAAAATTAAATCGTCATTATCGATCGATTGACGTCCACTGCAGGAAATGGGTTTTTTGTAGAGAGTTCCAAAATCCCAGAGCCTGGGCCGCTTGTTTCCAGCGACTTATGTCGTCTGTCCACCTCGTTGGCGGTCGACTAACGCTGCGTTTACCGGTGCTGGGTCGCCTAGTCCCATACTGGGTCACATGAATCCATCTTCATCATCATCATGTCCTCAATCGATTGTCTCCATTGCTGGACATAGGTTTTTGAGAGAGTTCCAAAATCTATGGTCCTGGGCCGCTTGTTTCCAGCGGCCCAACGCTGCGTTTACCGGTGCGGGGTCGTCATTTCAGCACCTTGCGAACCCGATTGATTGTTGAACAGTATTCTCGTTAGTTTGGGCGTTTTTAAATACAGTTTCATCAAGTAAGCCGTCCTGTAAATTTAATTTGATACCTTTTTATAGTTTTTATTTAATACCATGAACAATCCAAAGCATTATTTGCGCGCAAATCGATTTTAATCCAAATCACTGGCTGGAGGGTACAGGCCAAATTTTGACTTGGGTTGTCAAATTTGCCCTTTTCTTTTCGATATTGTTACGCCTAAAGGCTAAGTCCACTTTCGTCTTCACAACCGGGCGGTTGGAAAGTCGCAAGTCGTCGATCGATTCTCCGAGCTATATGCCTCGCTTAAGCTTCGCGACTCGTTCAGCTTGTCGATAACTCTTGTTCCTCTGGGGATCTCCTCATTTCTGATTTGATTTTTCATTAAATGACTACTGATAACCATCCGGAACTGTCTAAAACAATATCGTGAACAAACTACTGGTGATATTTACATTGATATTAATAAATTACTTAAAGCAGAACAAATTGGTGATAAACCGTTATTACTAGTTCGACTAATTTTATTCTAGCTCCGACAAAGGGCAGATAAATACCTTTTTAAATCCATGTTTGGGTACTTTGGGTTATGTTATCAATCACAGATTATCAATGTCCCAGCAGTGGATAAATGTAAAGGAAAGTCATAATGAGACCTAGTGATAGCAAACAGGGCTAGCCTAAAGGTGGGCAACCAAACGAACAAAGACCGAGAGCTAGAATAAGAGATTATTTCTTGTTCTTTTAGCGTAAAGGAAAGCTCGAAGCTCGCGTTTACACCAAAATAACAACGATTAAGAACCAAGAACTAGAATTCTTGGACAAAACTTAGAAACGCTTTGAAGAGACCGCTCCGGGTAGCGAGCACACAAGCAAGAACGCTATAGTTAACTGTTCGCACGCTCTAATGCCGTTCATAACAAGCAAGAGAGCATGGTACCTTGCGAAAGGAGACAGAACAACGACAGAATGCCCTACGTCTGTTTACACTGAAATAATGTAATAGAGTGGGGATAGAAAGAGCATTCGCT
Organism: Pararge aegeria; assembly: GCF_905163445.1. Lineage (NCBI taxonomy): Eukaryota > Metazoa > Arthropoda > Insecta > Lepidoptera > Nymphalidae > Pararge > Pararge aegeria. Next base: position 17,463,697 of record NC_053186.1, read on the forward strand.
CGCTGGATGTAAATCGGCCTTAAGTGTTTAATACTTCGACCACGTGGCTTTCAGGGGCACCGAATTAAATCTGCATTACACTTGGCCAGTACGGCGGAATATGACCTAAACCCTCTGGGAGAAAACCCGTGTCCTGTAGTGGGTCGGTAATGGGCTGATGATGAAGCTTAATGTTCATTGAAGATGTTTAATATCCACTTTGTTGCAGAATCTGGACGAAGTGAGCATAGCGTTGGAAGTATGCGAGGAGCCGCGTACAATGAACGCGAGCGCGGCGGCAGCCATGCCCATACCGGGCAAGTACAGCTACATACATAAGGTGAGAAAAACTTACCTTTGCATTCAGTACTTGTAGTATAATAATAATAATAAATAAACTACGACAATGCACTCATCGCCATCTAGCCCCAAAGTAAGCGTAGCTTGTGTTATAGGTTCTAAGATGAATAATATACATAAATACGTATAAAATACATATAAACACCCAGACACTACAAAACATTCATGCTTAGCACGCAAACATTATCCAGTGGTGGGAATCGTACACACGGCCTTGGACTTAGAAAGCACGGTCGCTGCCCACTGATGAAAATTTAATGTCCGGTGTTGTTATTTATTTTCTTTTCTTTATCGTAATAATTGACAGACCAAGCAGATGGCTGAGATTAAACAGGGCAACACTTTGTCATGCAATGAACATGGCCTGCATCGTGCTGGCCTGAGCCTATCAGACTTACGCATAGGTGTAAAGCCTCATGTGGCTATAATTAAACCGGAACTCATGCTCTTGAACACTTCTTCAACTGAACACAGCATTACAACAATGCTGCTTGCAGAAAAAAAAATGGCGGCATGCTTAAAATCAGACAGATTTACATAAAATTTGGTATAGTGGTACCTGATATTCCGGGTCAACATATAGGATACTTTTCATCCCGATCAATAATACGTTTCCTCCGGGAAATGGGAAGAATTTTTTTTTCAATTTTACTGTATAGCTCCGTTAAATTTAAACCGATTTCGAAAGGCATACATGACATCGATCGAATGCATGCGTACCATCCTACTAATATTATAAATGCGAAACTTTGTGAGGATGGATGTATGGATGGCTGGATGGACATGTTTAAAGTAATCATTATTACCTACAAAAAAGAGGTTATATGTCTAACTGTTAAGTCACAATAACCGCTTTTTGTTATAATTTGTCAATCAAAACACGGGTACAATCTAAAGATGGTGACATTCCTATCATGCTCCTTATCCAAATAAAATTGATTATGTACTTGCAAATTCCTCTTTATATTATTCGAATTGGACCTATCGTTTAGAAGTTACGACGGGTATAGAAATGTTATAAGCAAGAAAAATGCAGATGCGCGCCCGGCCGCGTATTATATGGTTTCGAAATAAAGCTGGACCCGGTAGGTGGCGCTGCAATTAGGTTCTTGGTTTTTTAAAGATATTCAATCGGATAATAACCGATTTGATGCATACGAAGTTGCGCGGGTCAGCTAGTATTATACAAAAGGTACAAGAAACGCAATACCGTGGTCCCTCAGAGCCCCTTTTTTTAACGTTCTGAGGAATAGCGCTTATGTAATTTACTGACACCTAATTAGTTTCTACACAACATCGTACCGGAACCCTCAATCATTTAGCAGCACGTCTTTGTCGGTAGGGTGGTATCTAGCCGCAGCCAAAGCCTCCAACCGGGAAAAGAATGCTCGAAAATTAAAATTAAATTAGCAAGGTGATCGACAATCAATAATTATCTCACGTGCTATAAGCGACCTTGATAAAATTGAATGTGTTAAAATGTTACCTTAACGCTATACAAATTAGTATGGTGACGTCTACTACGCGAACTAATGTGAGAAAAGTGAACCGCAAAAACAATAGATTTTTTTTTTCTTGACTTCGGCTTCACTTTCGGGGGGCCGAGAACGAATCCCAGCACGCACCGACAACGTGTCGGTGCGTGCTGGAAATGCTGTTGAAGCTCATAAGTATACTTCATAAGGAATCACCCTGTAAAAATATATCAAAAGAAGCATATTTATTTTTCCATACAAACTAATTCAAATTATTGTAAGTGTTTACTTATGACAACCCTATTGAAGATAAAAGACCGACACATGCATAGTAAGACGCGTACCTAAAAAAATAACGGGTTACGGGAGTCACTAGATTTTAATTTTGCGTGTGATGTTAGGGTTGTTCCGATTTCAGTAAAAAATATGGCAATGGTTTACTCAAAAACTATTAGCGTTTCGGTTTCGCAAATAAGTCTCAGAGACAGTAAATAATGTACCTCTAAAGCCTCTGAAGTATAATTTCGGTTTCCATTTACAAGTTGTATATCATTTCTAAGGTATGTGCGTTTTATGTCAGAAAACCTTCATGCCTGAGAGTTTTCCATAATGTTCTCAAAGGCGTGTAAAGTCCACCAATCTACATCGAGCCAGCGTCGTGGCCTAAACCCTACAAATTGTGGGTGGAGACCTGCGCTCTGTAGCGGGCCGATTATGTGTCGATATTATGATACGCTTGATCATTACTAAACGTATTGTTGAATTTGTTTATGTAGTACAATTTGTAGTACCTATTTCCTGATTACGCGGTGTTTTCCAAACAATCTCAGAAGTTACGAAGGTCACCAATACCCCTAGTACAAGCTCGCTCACTTCGCAAACGTCGATGCTCTTCGTATTCCTTTCCTACGAAGACCTAGACGTCAAATCTTGTACCAAAAATTGAGAAGGTCTGCAAACTAAACTAAGACGGGTTTTCTGATACGCTAGTGAACTCCACGATATTACCACGTTATCATTAATCGTCAATCAATGTCCTGTAACAGTCCACTGCTGGACTATCGCCCAACAGGTGGAATTGCCCATAATCACCACGCCGCGCTGCGCAGACTGGTTTGTGATCGCCGTAGGGGTAGTAATTACACAGAGGACGTCGCTGCCCGTGCTCCGTTATATTTCATTAGTCGCCTGCGGCAGCCGCGGGAAGAGGAGAGAGGTGGTATCTTTATTCTGCCCAGCCGTCACCATCCGGAATAATCATGCATTCGTTTCAAAATTACGAAACTCGAAAACTGTATACATTGTCGAGATGAGTAAACTGGTGCGAATACGGAACTACTCTTTTTTACATGTTTGTGCAGAGTTTTTTTGGGCTGTCGTCTATCTCGAAATCTCTTTATTTATTTATTTAGATGTTGCTTCTAATATGTTCGCCGAAGCCCGATTGCTTTTAAACCAGCTCCAATAGCGTCCAGAAGCTACAAGCTATAAGGATTTGCTGACAAGTTCGGTTTATGTGCAATAAAAAAGTCGCTTTTTACGTGGCATCGTAGGAGGTAATCAAGGTAATGCTTCGGAATGGAAAAAAATCATAAGAAATTGTCAAATTGCTGGGAATCGAACTCGGGACACTTCGTCAGGAATGTCCACGTAATGCTTAACGTAAACTTTATCAGTTCAAGTGTTGTAATAAAATTTACTTACTTATTTGATGAAGGACATAATTTTTTAACTTATTTCTTACAGGTAATTGACGGGATTTCGGTAGCTGTGAACCAAGTGCAAATAGACTTCAAATGTGATGCTTTCACCAGTAGCGTTCAGGTGATTATAAGTGATATTATAGAATTCGTTTTTAGGTGGACGGATAGAATAATCAGGGCACAATTAACCATAGAAATTTATGTAATTTCTACTCCCATTAAAACCGGTGTTTGGGTGGGTGTACTCACCCTTCTATTGGAATTAATTTGTTTTCTATGCACAGTTTGTACTGTCCCAATCTCTAGACACCTCAAGTTGCCTTTAAAACAGTGTCTTACATACTCTGCCTTCGTTTATTTAATAATACATCTAGGAATTCATCAATAACCTATTAGCAGCACCATCATCACCACGCTGGGCAGACGGGTTGGTGAACGCAGTAGATTGTATTCAAATTCAAAGTTAACTTATTTCAAGTAGGCAATATAAGCACTTTTGAGACATCAAGTATGTCTGTTTGTAGTGACTCTACCAGTGGTTCGTAAAGCAGTTTCTACCGCGAAGAAGCTGGCAAGAAATTCAGCAGTTGCTCTTTTGCAACATCATTTTACAGTTTAACAATCATTGTTCTATCTTGTGTGAGATGCAAGCGGAGCGGCTTGCTTCCAGGCTTGTATTAGTGTATAGTGGTAGCATAGAGGACGCTGCTGCCAGTTTCCCGTTACATTCTCTAAGTCGTCTCGTACGACACTTGCGGCATGAGAAGGGATGGTGACAAATGTATTCCGATCTGATCTATCTGGTGTTAGCTTAAAAAACATTTTAGACGGGAAACATCTATAGGCGAGTGTGAAACTGATTGTTGGCGTTGGCAATACAGGCCGTGGCGACGCATCACCAATTCTATATGATGGAATACATGTACTATACATAGTTAAATTGTCGCGATTTTTAGATTTTTTGTATCTGATAAAAATGCATAGTTATGTAATAAATAGTCATTATTGTATGGAACAAATTTTTAATGATTTGTCTTTTCATAATGCCATATCTGATTCGTCCACCAATCCGCACTGGGCCAGCGTGGTGGACTATGACCTCATCCCATTGACATGTAATGGGTTGATATCAGTGGCGTGCACTTCATAAATGCACAAAAGCTCTGCCTACCCTAAAATGTTCGTAACACTCATAAATGCGAAGGATTTTTCCATTTTATGGCATCTTCCTTCTTTATGCATACCCTGGTCAAACCCCCTGTGCACGCCACTGGTTGATATGATGATATGTGGTTCGTGTCGTAGTCTGTTATTTTATGCATATAACATCTGCCAGGCGTCTTATGACGGCTCACAGATTTGTGTTTGTTAGATCAAAGATAAACACTATTGTTAGACGTAGCCGACTCAACAGTGATGTAATGTTGGACTCATTGACCTTGTCTGCAGATCTCAAGGGTGACCGTGGAGTCACGCACGCCGGAGGGTCGGAAGGGTGACTTAAGACTGACTAGAATCAAATCCCCCGACACTGGGCAGCTACTTATATTTAAGGTAAAATTTGTTATTTATATTAGTGCAGTGAATAATTCTTTCAATTTAACATTTTTTTTTTTTATAAATAAATATTAAATATTTATAATATTTATAATGTAAGTACGTAGTATATTTATAAAAAAAAAAAATTGTAAAAAGGTATTTGATACATACTACGACAATACACACATCGCCATCTAGCCCCAAAGTAAGCATATCTTGTGTGTGTATAATTATAGGAATAATATACATAAATACTTATAATATATAGATAAACACCCAGACACTGAAAAACATTCATGTTCATCACCTAAACATTGTCCAGTTGTGGGAATCGAACCCACGGCCTTGGCTCAGAAAGCAGTACTTCGCCAATCGGCTGTCGCAATTTAACACACTGTCATTGGTAGTCGATTGTGAAGTAATTGATATAAATTTTGGCTACTTTATTCTTAAAGCAATATTTTTTTTGAAGCGGTGCTGGCGCAATGGGTAGCAGCTCAAGTTATCTTTCGGGGGGCCGACTTCGAATCCCAGCACGCACCTCTTTCCAACTTTTCTAAGTTATGTGCGTTTTAAGCAATTAAAATATTACTTACTTACATACCTTAAGAGTTCTCCATAATGTTCTCAAAGGTGTGTGAAGTCCACCAATCTGCACTGGGCAGCGGCGTGCATAGAGGGTATGCACAGGGTCATCATCATCAGCCTATCTCAGTCCACTGCTGGACTAAGGCCTCTTCATTTGCACGCCATCTCGGTCTATTGCTGGTTAGCTGCATCCAGTTCTTCCCTACTGCCTTTACAATATCATCTCTCCATCGAGCTGGTGGTCGGCCAATGCTTCTGTGTCCAGTACGCGGTTGCCAATCCAGAATCACTCGGCTCCACCGCCCGTCCTCCCTTCGACATATGTGACCCGCCCAGTTCCATTTCAGGGCCGCTGCTCTTTGAACGATGTCAGTGATTCCAGTTCGGTTTCTGATCTCTACGTTGGGAATCTTATCTAATAGAGACAAACCTAACATCGCTCTTTCCATTGCCCGCTGAGCCACTTTGAGCCGGTGCACAACCTTCTTTGTAAGGGTCCATGTCTCTGCTCCATATGTCATAGTGGGTAGGACACACTGGTCGAACACTTTGCGCTTTAAACATAAAGGAATGTCTCCCTTAAGGACGTCTGAGAGTTTCCTAAAGGCTACCCACCCGAGTTGGATGCGTCGGCTAATCTCTTTTTCCTGTCCCTCCTTGCTTAAGGTTATTGTTTGTCCGAGGTAGACATATTCGGAAACACACTTTACCTGGCAGCCGTGGACAGTAATATGGGCAATGTTATCCCGACACATTACTTTCGTTTTGTTGATGTTCATTTTAAGTCCTACGGCTGTGCACACTGTATGTAGCTCTTCCATCATCGCCTGTAGGTGTTTTAAGCTTTCTGCTGTAAGGACAATGTCATCAGCGAACCTCAGATGAGACAGTATTTTGCCATTGACGTTAATGCCTTTCGAAGACCAGTCTAAAAGGCGAAAGATATCTTCCAGCGCTGCAGAGAATAGCTTTGGTGAAATTGTGTCGCCTTGGCGAACCCCCCTAAGGATCTTTATTTGGTTTGTCAGTTCGTGTAATTTAACCTGTAGTGTAGCACCGCTGTAAATTTCTCTAATTATTTGGACATATCTGTCGTCCACTAAGCAACGTTGTAAGGCATGAAATATTGCCCAGTGCTCTACGGAATCAAATGCCTTCTCGAAGTCTATAAAAGCGAGGTAGAGAGGACGGTTGTATTCCCCACACTTTTCTATAAGCTGCCGGATCGTAAAGATATGATCTGTGGTTGAGAAATTTGATCGGAAGCCAGCCTGTTCGACTGGTTGTTCAAAGTCCAGGCGCTGTGTGATTCTTATTGTTAGCACTTTCGTAAATAATTTATATATGTGGTCTAGGATTGAAATAGGTCGGTAATTCGCTAGGTTGGATTTGTCCCCCTTTTTGTGGATTAGCGTTACAACAGCGTTTTTGCACGATTTGGGCGTTACACCTTCGTGTATTATTTTATTAAACATAAGCTGTAGACGCTTACGAACAGGTTTACCACCACATTTTACCAGTTCAATCGGGATTTGGTCTTGCCCGGATGACTTTTCGTTTTTCATGTGCTTCAGTGCGTTACTTATTTCGTACAGGCTTATATCCGGGAGGTCTTCAGTCCTACGTCTTACTAGTTTTGCCCTGGGATCTCTTCCTCTGTAGGTCGTCGGTTCTGGTGTAATAGTACTGTAGAGATCTGTATAAAAGTTCTCTACGGTTCTCAGGATTTCATCCCTATCTTCTGTTTTAGATCCATCGGGTCTCAGCAAACTGTATATGCACAGGGTATGCAGATGATATAAAATACTCCAGTACGAGATATAAAAAACTTAAGGAAAGGCATTGTAAGGGTTATAAAAAACCTAGCATTAAGTATTTATAGCTCGTACTGGAGATTTTCTTTATTTTATACCATCTGCATACCCTATATGTACGCCACTGGCACTGGGCCAGCGTGGTGGACTATGCGGCCTTTAACCCTTCTCAGGAGGAGACCTGCGCCCCATAGTGGGCGAGTAATGGGTTGATATGATGATGATGTGCTGTTTGTAGGAACTGGAATGGCAAAGTGCTCGCATAGAAGCAAAGGCGCTCGGTGCAGCAGCCGCGAACCTTCCACCGTTGAGGCTTCTACTAGGCAATACGCACTGCCGGATTGTTATCAAGAAACGGCTTTCAGGTATGCTTAAGTTATGAATGCTATTGCACACCACAAAAGAACATAAAAAAAGCAGTAAAGTATAACAAAACAACGTATACAATTTGGCGGCCTTACGCTTCATAGCGATGTCTTACAGGCAACCAATAGCGAATAAAACAAATACAGAAAATAGTTAGGTGGTGCATATCAATAAATTAATAAATATATACTACAACAATGCATACAACGCCGTCTAGCCCCAAAGTAAGCGTAGCTTGTGTTATGGGTATGGATATGACTGTTGAATATGTTTTATGATAGTAAACATAAGATGCTTATAATATACAGATAAACACCCAGACAATGAAAAACATTCATGTTCATCACACAAACATTTTCCAGTTGTTTGAATTGAACCCACTGAAAAAAAAAAAGTATTTTGCCTGGCGGAAAATATTCAGCAGTTTAAGCTTACTGCAAGAAAAAGAATCTGTGTTGTAAGTGAATATGTTTCCAGATTGTGCAGTCCTCGGTTCGAGGTTAGTGCTCCGCCCGGAGCCGTTAGCTTGGGCTTTGACGGATGGACAACTGCGGGCGGCTTTGGCGTGTGCGGCGGCTCTGGCCGGCCCCGTGCAAAAGGCCACACAAATGGCTACCCGGACTAAGGCAGCGCACAAGGTAAACCTTTTTAAATTGTTCAAAATATAACTTTTATACAACGTGTAACCGAATTACGAAATACCTTTTTTTCAAAGTCAAAGTCAAAAATATCTTTATTCAAGTAGGCCCATAGGTGGCACTTTTGATGCGTACGTAAGAATTACACGGTAGTGAGATGATGGCGATAGACATTCGTAAACTTAAAACTAAAGCTACGAGGGTTCCAAACGTGTCCTGGTCTAAGAAGAAGCCCACAACAAACAACACTGCGCCAGTCAGCGGTCAAACCTATATTTACCTTTTATGAAATTTAACCTTTCTTTTACAGATTGAAGAACCGCGTGAACAAATCCAAAGTAGGTCGAACTCGGGAGACAAAGATATCCTAGCACGGATGTTCGCGAAACACGACGTCCGGGAAACTTCCTACCATCTGCTCGCTCCAAGGATAGATTTGCACCTGTGTGACGATCCGGGCCGTAAGTAGACTAGTATACGACCAATATACGACTGCCTTGTTGGTCTAGTGGTGATCATTCAGGATTTTCAGGATTACGAGGTCCTGAGTTCAAATCTCGGATCGGACCAAAAATTGTTAGCTATTTTGTTGTTTCTGTGAATTAATTTCTCAGTACCAGCCAGATGTCAGGAAATCAACCCCCGTGCCTCAGAGAACACGTTCAGCCGTCGGTTATTATCAAGAAATTGTGAGAATAGTCTGTAAAGCCCATCAACCCGCATTGGAGCAGCATGGTGGGTCTCGTAAGAGATATGGCTTGGGCCCAACACTGGGCCGTTAATAGGCAGTTAGTAGACAACATACCGATTTCTTCCAGAATTTTATTCAAAATGATCATAACACAAACATTTTCCAGTTTTGGGAATCGATTTCACTACAATCAGCTGTCAATTTAATAAAATTTTCATTGTATATCATGGAGTATCGCAAAGTAACGCCTGCTCCAGTGATCCCAAACCTGGAATCACCGAAACTTCAAAACAGTTGTATTCCATCCATCCAGACTGTTTTTAGCATAGAATTACAAACATACAGAATTATTGCATGAAGTACATTGTGTTCAAAAATAGTTAAAACGCTCCGCGCACGTCTCACTTCAAACCCGCGGAATATTGCTAGCTTACAACCCATGTCTCATTTTCCCAATTTTATGTTAAACGTTTAGAACATTAGTGGTAAAATAATTACTGTCAACAAAATGGAAGAAAGTGACTAACCGCCAGTTCGAAATCACTCTAAAGTGGAGTGGTTTTTGATGCTTCAATGTACACCGGTTTCTGTAGGTTTTTAATTCTGTGGGTTTTCAGCATAACTTTGTTAATAATCCTCATTGTTTCAGTGGGAAGGTCGGAAATGCCGCAGCTAGCGAACGGTGGTGCTTTGCAAGTAACTCTAGTCAGTATGCAAGCTGATCTCTTTCCATATCACAAGGCTTCCAATGATCGACGACATTGGAGGGGGTACAGGTAATTTTTTTTTTATTAATCACTACAATTTAGCCCTTGACTGTAATCACACCTGGTAGTGACTGATGACGATGACTGTTGTCTAGGGGGTCCCCGGTTGGATCCCCGGCAGGTCCCATTTGGGAATCCCTTCTGCACGGCTAGTATGGGCAAGAGACAATTATCTCCCCGGGGAAAGGATAAAAATGTATCGTCTCCCACAGCTTTATCAACTCTCAGAGCAGGTGAAGGATAGGAGAGTTATAGTTGGTTGCGCGACAGAAGATGAAAGGAAGAAAGTGAAAGAAAGACTGGGGAAAGTAAGCGATAGACTGAACGTAGAGGACGTCACCAATAAGAACCCCCTGGTCATGCTCAAGGATGTTTTGAGCTATAACACTGACCAGGAGGTGTTAGGAGCGCTGGAAAAGCAGAACAATGCAATATTTAAGGGCCTGGAGGAAGATAGAAAAAAAGTGGAGATCTGTTTCCGATCTGTTTGCGCACTGGCGCACAAATGTGCGCCAGTGCGCATATAATGCACATATATTTTATATGGAAATATTATCCAAATAAAATATATGTGCATTAATAAACGGGGGTAAACACGGGAATTATATCCCCTGTCAGGGGATATAATTAACCTGGTACTTGGTTTCTTAGCGTTCCACTACACAGCAGTCGAGTATGGCAGATTAAACCTACAACCGTACTTGTTTTCTAAGCGACATCGTACCGAAACGCTAACGCTAATCGCGTGGTGGCACATCATTGACTGTGGGTAGGTAACCAGACCAGAAGGGATTCCCAAATCAGGCCTGCCGGGGATCGAACCGCGGACCCCTTCGCTTATGACAGCGGTGATAGAGGTCACCAGTGAGGTGGCAGGAATTATTATTGCTTGATTGCGTTGAAGGACGCTACTTATTAGCCTGCAATCTTGGAATACTTGTCGATTATCCAAACACTGTAACATCAAAGCAAAATGAACCTAATTGTCCTAGTTTTAGTGTCGCAAATTCTATAAACCTGTTTTGTATTTTGATATTACGACAAATTTGAGCTTTAAATCCAGAGAACTTCGCAGATTCCCCGGCTAGTTTTGAAACCATTCGGCGCTCATAGTAATGAGTTTGTTCGCGTGACGCGGCACGTTGCACACTGACACGTTTTTTAAATGAACTAAACTCACAACAGTTTTAATTCTTAAATATACTAAGGCCTGTTTAAAATATCTTTTGAAGTGAATAATTACATTCGTCAATATCCGCAGTGTTCGATAAGTCTTATTATATTTCAGGGAAGCTGCCACACCACATAGTCAGTGGTTGTCGCAAGCTCTGTCTACCTTCTGTACTACTCTCCTGGAGACTTTGGATCCCAGACCATTGACGCCAAGTGCTAAGGTATCGTAAAACGATGAATATATAAAAAAAAAAATTGTACTAAATAAGATATTGGGTTTCATTATTGAAATTAAATGAAAATACACTTTAACGTATTACTAACAGTGTGAAATAAAAAAAAAAATGGGCGGCCTTATCGCTAGAAAGCTATCTCTGCCAGGCAACCCAACAAAGGAAAGGGAAAAAAAAATTGGTTGTCTATAAAGTCGGCTTACTGACGATAGTTGAACGTGACAACGTCGTAAGAAAATACTGATCTAATGGTTGCATTTTTCAAAAGAAAATTTTAATTTTATTTGTTTGATAGATATTATCTTTGCTATAAACAATTGACACCACATTCACTTTTCACTGCACTTCATCCTTGCCGAAAACATGTACATGTGTTATTGTATAGAAGCTGGCCACGCGGACGCATCGCTCACTCTAGAAGGAGAGAGGCAGATGTCGAACGCGGAGGCCGACTGTGCCTCTGTCGCTCGTTCCGCGCTCTCGCTTGCACTTCAAGCCTTGAATGGAACGCCTCAGAGCGCGGTAACGCCGCATACGTCATGTTTTTTCGTGCGTGCAGCTCCATCGTATTATAAGACGTTGTCACGTCAAAAAACTTAAACTATTGGGTTAGGTTGTACACAAGAAGAAGTAGTATAATATACAAAAATAACAAATGTAACCAAATTAAAAAAAAAATCAGTCATATCATGCAAAGTATAAGCCAAAGGAAACTGACTCGGAAATAAAAATAATAAATTAGGTTGTCATTATTATTTACCAAACTGCACTAGAGTGAAGGCAATGTTTTACAGGTGTATGTATTCTATTATATACTTATTTACATATTTATTACATCCTTAAAATATCGAATGTTTTTGATATATAATACGGTGTCGGTAATCTAAGTGACGTATACTACCACAACTAAGTACGATGATGTGTATGAGAGCACGTAGATTGGTAACAGTGACTGCCTCATTGCTTTTTTTGTGACGTAAACTCCAACAACTAAGTCTTAGTTGTGGAAGTATACGTCACAAATGTAGTGCCTGCCATACTATTAAATCTGATATTTTCTTGGTATGACCCGAAACAGAATTGTAAATTTTGATAAATTAGCTCTCTTATGAGTCTTTATATTTTTATTACTTGTTGGAATGCCATTGGGTTAATGACGTAACAGAAAATGGCGGCAACAAAAATGTTTGAACTATTCTCCGGCTATTAAAACAATACCTTCTAAATTCCTAAATAATGTTTTTTAGACTAGTCACATCGAGAAGGTAGACGAGCCTGTATCCAATGGGGTGAATCATTGCGCCGCTGCGCAGGCGCAGGCAACTAACGATCCGTCCAATACTAATACTACTACTCTTACATCACAAGGTAAAAACTCTTAATTAATACTTACTTGATTGACTATAACTGCGAATAAATATGTATTTAAATTGAACTTTCTTCAATTTAATTGATATTATTTCACTTTTACAGAATCGTGATTCGCATGTATTCTTTATTATAATATTCATTATTGATTGTCTATAACTGCGAATAACTATGAATAAATTGAAGAAAAAGATATTAATTTTACTATTACAGAATCGTAATTCGCATGTAGCCTTTATAATAATACTTAATATAAGACTTGATACCTCATTGAAGACACCTTTTTAGTTTATTCGAAAGATTTCTTTAAAAGAGAACCATTAAGTTTATTAAGATATTCTGTATTATTACAGCATCGCCAACTAGAACTAGAATACTGCAACAATTGGGTAAACTTATGACAACCTGCCTTATACTTAGGATAGATGACTTCACTGTATATAAGGTAAGTTCACAACACGTTTTATATACAACGTGTAAATAAAAACCGACTTAGTTATTAATGGACCAAGCAGATAGCCCACATGATGTTAAGTTTTTTAGATTTTTATTCCTCTACAATTAAGCCCTTGACTGAAATTTAACCTGGTGATATGCATATAAGTGATGATGCAGTCTGAGATGGTAGCGGACTAATCTGTTATGAAGTATGGTAGTTATACCCCTAATCTGTTTCTACGCGACATCGCACCGGAACACTAAATCGCTTAACGGCAAGTCTATGTCGGTAGGGTGGTAACTAGCCACGGCCAAAGCCTCCAACCAGACCAGACCAGAAAAAAATCAGAAAGAATAAATTCCCAAATAGCCCCTGCCGGAAATCGAACATGGGACCTCCTAAGATCGTCAGGAGTGGAAAATCAACGCCTATAAATAGAGCAATACCTCACATCCTGCAAAATATTGCTACTGTCCATAAACCTGAGGCGTAGATGTGAAGCCTAATGTACCTATAATTACACCGGCACCCACGCCCTTCAAACCGCAACATAGCATTGCCACAATGCTGCTTAGCGGCAGAAATAAGCATGTTGGTATCACTTCCCCGAACGCTCCCTGTCACAAAAAGCTGTACTACTGCACAAAAAATATATAATTTACTCGACAAGCAAGGATTTGTACCGTATATTTTTGTTGACCTTGACTTAACAATATTTAAAACATTGTTTAAAAATAAGTGACTTCAAAAAATACCTTCTATATACCCATATCCGCTTAGAAATTTCAGTGGACAGATCTTAACCTAGTTTATTTCAATCAGGTATCAACGGGATCGAAATCCAGGGAGGCACCAAGGCCATTAGTGAGTGCTGAAAAAGCCACGTTACCCGGAGATGCTGGTCTTTTACATGCGGAGCTAACTTTCTTTTACTATCCTGGGGACGTTTGCTTTCCAGGTTAGTACGCTTTAGTATATGATATAACTCTCTAAATGACAATCTATTATCTAGACTTATGTAATAGGCGTACTTTTTCAAAATAAATTATTGTATGAGATGGTGATAAAATGCTTATAATTCTTGTTGTGAAATTTAAAACTTAATCTTTACAAACGGTCCCTAATCTGCGTAAACTCTAAAACCCCAGAAGGATGTTACCTCCCTAACTACTTTGTACTAACGTCTGGAACACTTTGGAAGTTTATTAGCCCTCGTGATTTACTTAATGATGTTTAGTCATCTGCTGTGATAGGAAACTTTGTGTCCTTAAGTTTATCTCCAGAACTCACATAGCTTAGAGTAGCAATGAAAGTTTGCTATCCAATATGCTGGAATCACTAAAGTATACCTATGTCTAGCCGTGTTTCACCTATCTCTTAAGATCATAATGATGAAACTTGAAGCAACAATTTGAATATTTCTGATAACTTGTCTCATAATGTACTTGGGCATTGGTGCACAACGAAAATAATCGAGTTAGTGCAACTTACATTCCCACACGAAAGTTTCTGTACCGTGCTATATGAAACGCTGCAGAGTATTGCCATTTTTATGATCGAGCAAAACAGGTTTCTTGTATTGCACCTTGATTTCATAATTCATTTTCTCTGTGGAAATTTGAACTCCCTGCCTAGAACGGTGATATATTCCGCTAACAGACATATGGACGGACAACTGAAAATACAGGAGCGGAATATGTTGCTTCTTGCGTTGAATGTCGAAATATCAAGCAATTCGTTCTTAAATTCAAGTGCCATCGCCCAAATTCTACGTGCAACTAAGTCCAGTGCGAGTATCTGTGGACGTGCCCAGTATTTTATGGCTGGCCGCCTTCCTGCCACACGTTGGCGCTGCGGCCGTTGATAATGCGCCACAAGACAACACCTCCACATATATGGACATACGGGCTGAGGCTATCATGCCTAAGGTGAGTTAACAGTTAGACGACGATGTATCTACCGTCTATATGATATTTGATATTATAAACGCGCAAAAAGTATTGCAAATTCAAGAAGATATCATGAAATGGTTTTAGATAAGTTGAAGGGATAACCTGATGGCCAACCCACATAACAATGCTTGAATCTATCATAACGACTTCTATCATCTTGCAGGGCGCGGAGATGCAATAAAAGATGTATTTAAAACAAATACCCCTTTTTATGTTACATAGAATTTTCTCTTACCTTTCTGAAGCATTTCTTTTACACTCACCACTTCCTATCACTGTATTAAGTTTTCTTAAAGTAGTGTTCATGTAAAATCACATAAATTTATAACAGCGTTCATTTAAAATTAAATGTTGTGGAATTATTCGTCTCAGATTGTTCTAGAAGCGGGCCCGGAACACGTATCGCAGCAGCGGGACCGACCAAAGGAACTTCACGTATGCACTGCGAGAGCCACGTTCACTAATGTGCGGGAATCGCCAAGGGCTAGTGAGTATTTGAAACTCTGCAATACTGCTCAAAAACCGAAATAAAATAATGTCTAGGAATTTTTTCCCAAAACTTTGTCCAGACGCGGATGATTTTTTTCAATCCCAGGCGCACTGTTTGTTATCCCAGGATAAAATTCTTTGTTCATCTCCAGGATTCAAGCATTATATGTCCCAGGTTTCCTCAGGATCAGTCCTGTGACTGAACTGAACATAAGTCACAGAAAAATTTACCGTCCGACTCGTTTTTAGGGATATCATTAAGAACAATGAAATATAACATTATTATACCAAAGCACTAATTCGCGGTGATGACCTTGTAAATAGTTAGGTAATATTAGCCTAACCTTCTAAGAACCGTATGAAATAGAGTCCAATGGCTTTATGTATAAACAGTGCAATTATAGAAGTTTTCTATATGACCTAACCTCTTGCATAATAATTGCTGTCTTTAAATCAACGGTCAACATGCCTCAACTATTAATTCTATATCAGATTAGTTTGATTTCAAAATTGTGGGAAAAGAATCAATATGTTGCGTCTTGGGGCACTAGACCCATCTATTCTGGCTGAAGTGAAAAGAAACTCACTGACCTTGAATTATTCTTTTGGTTTTGTGCTGCCCAAAACTGTGCCATTTTTTTATCTAATCCTGCTCCTTTTGCTTTGTTAGACACAGCCGGCAACAGAGCTGATCTAGCGTCCATAATAGCTTCGATCAGAAGGTCGGCTCCACCCAGAGGTCAGTTCCCGTGCTCCAGCGAAGATATGGACCCTATTCACGAACAGTTCCTATTGCATGCTGATAGTAAGTTGTTATTAACATTTTGAAGTGTTATAGTTTAATCTAGAGTAGGACAATGCAATATTTATACAGATAACACACTCATGTCTAACAGTCTTTTTCACTACCTATAATATGGGTTAAAATCAAAAGTTAATAAGTATCTTGCAGATAAGTGCGCACTACAACCGGCTGCGCCACTATTTGCCATAAGGTGTGTTCACAGTCTAGCTTTGGTTTGTTAATTAAAAACTATATGTCTATGGGAGATGCCATGTCATGTCATTTGTATGTTTTCAGGAGGTTATAGAATATAAACTGTTTCAATTGATATTAGTTATATTCCTGAAATATTTTTTGTCTTAGATTTGGATGACATCGACCGTGGTACGGCAATAACTCCCGAAATGTTGTGGCGAGAGAGCAGATCGGTTTGGTGTGCGAGAGTGGAGCCCTTGTGGGCTGACTTTTGTGGGGCGCGGGCTACTAACTATAAACCATCACCTTTATTGGATGCTACCCCATTAACTGCTTGGGTGAGTTAAAATTTTCCACAATTTTCTATGCATTTTCATAGATGTAACCCACATTTTTTGGTAATTTACGTTTGACCTTGGAAGCACAAATTTGATACCTCTGTAATTTTACTTTTTTAAATAGTGTTGATTGTTTTTGTAGTTATGTTTCGAGGAAGGATTCTCCCGCATTTGGGTGATAGGCCGCACTTGCGGCCTCAGTGGTATACAGCTGAATCATTACCAACTGCTCTTCCTACTGCGTCAAATGGAACGCATCAGCGAATTAACCGCATGGCTTGCGCACCAGGCCAACAGACTACCTGAAGATGACCAGGGGTACGCTTTTTTACTTAGCAATTGCCTTTTCCCACAAGTTATTGCCTCCTTTAGTATACAGCTGAGCCACAATCTTAGTGCCGCGTAAAATGGAAAGCACCATAGAGTAAACAGGTCGGTTTGCACTTCCGCACAGCACAATACCTGAGTTTGACCAAGATTAGTTTTATCATATTTTAAAGTGAAAGTAATTTTTTTTTGCCTAGGAAAATAACAATATTTCTTTCGCTTAAATAGTTCTTTATTACCTTTTAGGAAGATGTAGAATATACTGATTTGGCAATAGGGATCTTCCTTGTCAGAATAAAATTATAAAAAAATCTTTAATAAAGTATTCCAGGGTGTGTTGTCTGGCTCTCTACTCACAAATCATACGTGTTTTAATTTAATTATCTGTTAGGTGTATTTTATAAAATATAGATTTTTAAGTATATAGATTTTTTTTTTGACCAATCGGAGATTATACTTTCTTTATATGATTTTGAAAAGCATAATATAAGGTCGCTGTTTTCAGTTTTGAGCAGATGAGCCTTAGCTGTGAAAAAACACCATCTCACAAAATTATATATTACCTTTAACTAGTAGCAATAACGGAAGTACCACAGAGGATTAAGAAAAAGCGAAATAATTAGAAAAAGACCCATAAAAATGAAGTTAACCACCCAAACTCTATCTATCTTTTGGATTGAATCAAATTCCTACGGGCGTTTCCGGGATACATAAAATATATTCAAATACATATATATATATGTGTAATATGTGGTGTATTATTTAAATATATACTTATTTAATCAGCAACACCAGACATGCTCCAAAGATTGTTTACCTCCAATTGAATCGCGCAATTGCAAAGAAAATTCAGTATACAAATGTAGATAACCAATATTTTCAACCTAAACCATATTTTCAAACGACATCTTTAAATTTCTGTATTTTGTTCCAGAGCAATAGTAGTCGGTCTAGTTGTTCCGGCGGTGGAAATAACCCTGGTTTTACCTTCTAACTGTCCCGGCCAAGAGTCTTCCAGAGATCTAGACAGCGTACCATTAGATTCGTCCAGCCTTAATGATTTCAGATTAGGTAAATTGATTCACTGACTATTTACGGGAATATAAGTTTCGAGTAATATAATGAATGTCAGTTTAGCACAGTAGAGAGAGAGAGAGAGAATTTACGGGTTTTAATTTGTTTTATTCGCCGGTATTTATATAATATTAAGCTTTACAAAACCTTCCTAAAATAAAGAAGATTTATGCTTTCATAAGATTTATGGTCTGTTTTTTCTGGTCATTATTTAATGCAATAAAACATTTATTAACTCGTCGAATATCCGCAAAAAGCTTGGGATATAAGATTCTGCAATTTGCGGAAAATTTGTTTACAACTTGTTTGGATATATTGGTTTGTCCGAATCACCACCATTTGATCCAAGTTTGAAAACATTTGTTATATTCCATTAATAGCATAGCTTTTATTATTCGTCTTATCAGGTTCAGAAGCCACAATGGCACCGTCCATGCTAGACAGAGATAGCGGTGTTCTAGCAACTCAAGCATCTATAGAAGTGTGCACAGCTCAGCCTCTGGGTGCTGAGGAAATACCTCCACCAAGCCCTGGCCTGAATTTTGGAGGTAAGTGTTAAAGAAGTTGAACATTGTAACACCCAGAATGGTCTGAATAATTCACCTCATCGGAAAGCAGATAAATTGTATTACTGGAGAGCATGAAGCCAGTGTGTTCTGAGTAATCAAGGGAAAAAATCCAATGTTACCATATCTGACTCCTATATCCCAATATTGAACCTTTTTAGATTACATATGTATCTACTGTTCTAAAAAAAATAACTACACTTAGCGTTAATTTAAATTGTCAATTGATTTGGACTAGAATAGTGTATAGCTATTACGTTTGATTGTGGCGGAGCGTGTGCTAAAAAATATAAGGATGGAATGACCAGGAATTCATTTATTCACCTCAATACTAACAATGTTCAGGATGGCACTTAGATCTTTCATCAATTAACAGTATTATTGAAGCTAAATACCTAGTTTCTTAGCATGAATTATTTATTCCCATGACTATTATTCTTCATTACTATTAAAGTATTAATTTTATAAAATATATCATTAAAGCCCACCAACCTGCATAAGAGCAGAGTTGTGGGTCTGTACTCTATAACCCTGTCTCCCCAAGGAGTAAAATAAAACAACTGGACTGACTCTAATACTGTATATTAAGCTTCTCTATAATTCATATTACTACCAGTAAAAGACTCTACTACCAGTGCTGTCTTCGGCAGAGAAGACCACTGGCAAGAAACTCTACCGTTGCTCTTTTGTTCAATCAATTATTTGTCATATGTAATAACGCTAAAACGGCCCTTTGATACAAGACATATTTTAAGACAGGTCAAACATTATCATCAGGACTTTTGGCAGTTGTTTGTATAGAGCAACCCCTGGCACATAAACTGTTTGTATAAAATAATGCTAGGGCTCCATATATGATACCTAAATAACACAAAGGATGAGATATACTTATCTGATGCATCATCAGGTACAACCATAGTACCAACAACTTTTAACAACCATCACCAGTGCATACAACTCTTGTTTCGCCACAACTATATTTTGTTAAGTATATCGTTTCCATTATAAATCATCTATTCCCAATTTGTAACGGTCTTTCCACAATACTTTACTTTATCTCCTTTTCTCAATTAATTTATTTAAATCAGTGTTCACTTCTCTTTCCCGCCAATCGATCTTGTCAAACTCGCGTCACCCGCCATAGATCCAATACTTTTCTTTGAGTCTACTAAAGGCCATTATTCGATTTTCAATACACTATCAATGAGTATACAAACTATGGTTTGTTGATATATTTAATATAATCATCGGATTTATCATAGATAAAGTGCTATAATTCCTTATTCCCTAACACGTGCAATATATGAAATTATTAGTTTATCGACACACCTTAAATACATTATCATCAGCTTATATTTGACATATTACAGGAACTTCGTATCCCATAAGTGGGTAATATAAACCTACCAAGTATCCCATAAGGGTTGGCGCAAACTAATTCGTACAGCTAGATAACGATGATAAGCAAGTACATATAGCGATACTGAACGGAATAGACGCAATAACGCGCTGTCAGCGCTACAGAAAAAGTAAAGATATAATTTGTACCTTCACTATCAACATCACACTATCTACACATGGTACATTGTGTGAGATTTTCTACCTACGTTTAATCTTTCAGTCGCGTGAAAGGTTACTACGATTTGCTTAGGATCGAAAGAGAGCTATATAGTTATAAAACTGGGAAAAAGTCGCTAGATGGCGGTCTCTCGATAGATAGTTAATTTTCACGCGTTCGAATCACTAAGCTTAGGTACAACTATTCTCTTTCTCACTATTCTCAGTCTTTAGTCTTACTCTCCTCATAATGTAACTAATCTTTTAGTTACTTTAGTGTAAAGTTAATCTTCTAATTGTCAAGAAAATAATATAAACACACTTCCATGAAAAAAATCTCTTTATATTATTTTTGATTTAATTTTTTTATATTTTTAAATCATACTAACACAAAAAGTGAAAAGGTTGTTTACATTTTAAGTCGAATTAGACTTTAAACACTCTAGTACCGACTTGTTAAGGCTGCTTCGACAGTGCAAAGCATTAAATATGAACATTCGTGAATAGTCATCCTTTTAACAGGTTTTTCAACGATGCGTCGCGGATTCACATCCCTAGTGACGTCGATAGACAGTGCGTTGACTAGAGACGACGGTCGCAGTGACGCCGCATCTACTGCCAGCTCTGACAGCGATCGTTATGTCGTGGTGGGACTTGCGGCCGAATCGCCCGACGATGCTGACTTTGCTTTTAGGTGAGACTAATTAACATACCTTGTGACGTTGATAGACAACGCAGTCGCAGTGATGTCGCGTCAGTCGCGGTTAAACTGCATATAGTTTTTGAGTTATCTAATGCAAAGCTGTAAATGAGGTATTAAAGAGTCAACCTTTGCTACGAAAAGAGTATGGACTACTATAGTAATAGAGACAGGACTTTAAGTTGGCCGGATCAAAATCTGTGTTTCCGGCCATATATATATGTATATATATATTTTTTTTTCTAGGTAAGTTCACTTTTCTTTTATTATTAATTATTATTAATCTGAAATAGTCGTGAGTGTGGCGCAGATTTAGTTTTAAGGAATTCAAAGATGGCATTGTACATCGTACATCGTATTGTATGGGCCGGGGCACATAGCTCGGAGAACCGATGCTCGTTGGGGTCCCAGGGTGCTGGAATGGAAGCCTCGCACTGGTGAGCGCAACGTTGGCGACCTCCAACGAGATGGACAGACGA